>NC_083278.1:81234007-82623174 GCF_963506605.1 Zootoca vivipara
CGCCGCTGACGGACAATTTCTGTTCTCATCCTGAGGTAAAGTTCTTAACCCGAAGTACTACTTCTGGGTTAGCTGAGTCTGTAACCCGAAGTGTCTGTAACCCAAGGTGTCTGTAACCCGAGGTACCACTGTAGTTGCAACCACTCCCTGCCTCCCAGGAATGTCTATTTTCCATGGTGTAGATTTCCCCTTCCCTTAGGCTGCTGCTCAGCAGCTGCCAAGTAGTGAGTTTCCCTGCCGTCGACTATCATATATCCACAGTCAGAAATGCAGCAGTGGCATGTGGCCTTACTTTGGTAGGTTTCTCACTGAGCCTTCTCTACACAGAGCAGAGTTGTGGAATACTGTGCTAGAAGATGCAGTGTTAGCCACTAACACAGGCTTTTTTACAGGGTTGGACAAATTTGTGGAGGAGAGGTCTATCACTGGCTGCTAGTCATAGTTGCTGTATCCTGGAGGGTCAGAAAGAATGTATCTCATGACTACCAGTTGTTGGGAAAGGACATCAGGGGAGAACTGGTGCCATCATGTGCTGCATGTACATTTCCAAGTGGGATCTGTTGGCCACTCTGGGAAACAGAATGCTGTTCTGATCCATCACAACTCATCTTACATTCTTAGCAGTGGTAGCTAGTGCCCACTGGAACTGGTAGGGGAGAAGGCAAAGAGGTCAACAGTTGGTGGAGCCAGAGCCCATGAATGCTTCCCATCCTCCTCCCTGCTTAGTTCCACAAAAGCAACCCTGAGACTGAGAAGGAGGCAGGAGACATCCAGTGCTACCCTAAGAAGGCAGGCGGGGCAGGGTCCTATTTGCCCTGATGGACCAGCCACCATTGGCTCTTAGGAAACACACAGGTCTTGTAGAGATGAGGCAGAATTTCTTGGAATACATTTTTATCCTCAGAAAATTTCTGAGATTTTTCTTTCTTTCACCCACTTAGAAGAAACTTCTAAGCAAAACTTCTCCAAATATGTGCCATTGTTTTACTTCTTTGTTTGTTTGTGGGGGCCACCATTTCACCCCTGCAATGCCCCAGGAAGACACTAGGTCCAGGACACTGTGAAGTTGCCAGCATAATTGTTGCCAGCATAATTGTTGCTTCTACCACTTGCCAGCAATATTTATTTTATTTTATTTTCTTAAAAAATACACCCTTAGGACAAACAAATGAAGGTCTGCTACTGCTCATGGTGAGCATCACCATTGAGAAGCTTTTGGGGGATTTCTCCTGCCCCTGGAAAAAAAATGATGGAATCCTTGTACCAATCCCCTAGCCAAAGTTTTTCTGGCCACAAATAGAGTAGATTTTTTTGGCAGGCCATTTGTGCACAGCTCTAAAATCTTGGCAAGAGTGCCAAGAAACTGGCAGAGTTTGAAGCAAGTTGCTAATCCTTTGGGAACTCAGCATATCCTTAGTTTCTAACTGGTTTTACATGGACATTATTCTACCTATCTGTAAATCTCTACAAGAGCTATGTATAGCCTAGCCCTCTGTTCTTTATACAGTACATGAGGACATTATTGGACTCATCTCTGGCAAATGTTTTTTGGTTTGTTTTTGCTTTTTGTTTTGTAAAAGATCCATTTGAGGAAATAGGTATTTTTAAAGCACAATTATTCTCCCCCACCAAAAAAACCCCACACACACACCCCACCAGTAGCTGATATGCAATATGGAATAGCAATTCACACTCTTGATGATCATAAATGTTCTTCCAGTCTACTGAACTGCCTACTAATTCACTTTTGCCATTTGACTGAAAATTATTCCTAGTCACGACCTTCACTTTTGCAGTTTAAACAGAAAACCATTCTGTGTGGAATAATGTAATGAAAGGAAACCACAGTAAGAGACTCAATCACCTTGGGCCCAAAGAACTTTACTTTCCTGGTGTAAAGCCATTTATTTCCTTTAAAGTTGCTTCTCTGTAAAATGAGTAGACAGGGATAGAGCTGAGAAATAGCATGTCGGTTTCTGTATTTTTGCAAAGATTGGGCAGCTTTTGATACATGTGGTGAGAAGCCTCTTGTTGTCTACAGAAAGAACATAGGTGGAGTTTGTCCAAAACCTGCTTGCCAATAGATCAGAACAACACAATCTATTGTGTTCATCAGCTTTCTAGGCTGTGTATGATTAGTGCATGAAGAAGACAAGGAAGATGTTATCTGTTTCATAGTTCCTTTCTTTGGGCTCTTGCCAATCCTGATGTAGATATATGTTAAATTTAAGAGAGAATGCACTGCAGAATCAGTTATTTTCCACAATGAAAATGCTTTATTTCCTAAACCGGATTGCAAGACACTGATAATTTGTTTGCTATGTTCTTCATTTTCATTTTTAAAAGATACGGATGAATGTCAAGACCCCAACAGTTGCATCGATGGCCAGTGCGTCAACACTGAAGGATCTTACAGCTGTTTCTGTACACACCCAATGGTTCTGGATTCCACAGAAAAGCGATGCATCAGACCAGCAGAGTCTAGTGGTATGCCTTATTACATGCATTGCAAGTGAAGAGGTTCAAGAACCAAGTAAAAAATCACAGTCAGGCAGGATTGAATAGGGTTTTCTTTAAACTGTTCTACTGATTCCTTTCTGGAAAAGGTTTGGTTCACGTCCTCCAAGCTTTTCTGATCATGAGGAAGAGCCCAAGCTATGGTTCCTCCCTACAGTAGCATTGGCCTTTTTGTTTTCTTATTTAAAACTGGGTTAAGCTTGGCATGAGGTGGAGCTTTAGTACAGGCTCCTCCTCTATGGTCTGTGGCTCTGTGCTGGGTATATTTCACCTGAAGCATCTGGAATTGGCCAGAGTCTGAGACAGGATTTAGGATAGAACAGTCACTTACGTTCTGAACTGATTTTAATTACATTGTTAGCAGGGTTTTTTTTGTGCACAACATTAGAAAAATGATCTCTTTATTTTCAGGGAAATGGAGCTCTTGCAATGTAAGTCTTGAACACAGTTGAACACTGTACAGTACTGATTTGTCTATTACAGTGCAGGCGTCGTACTGATCATGTTTCTGTGCCTTCTGCTTCAGAACAAACTGAAGAAACGGATGTCTACCAGGATCTTTGCTGGCAACATCTGAGTGATGATTTCGTTTGTAGCCGGCCTCTTGTTGGAAAGCAAACCACTTACACGGAGTGCTGTTGTTTATACGGGGAGGCGTGGGGCATGCAGTGTGCCCTGTGCCCCATGAAGGACTCAGGTAAGGCATCTCCTAGTGACTGGAGGAATATTTCATTACACATCGTTCACAGAAACTGTATTCCCCACCCCCTTTGGATCTGCCCACTTCACTGCAGGAAGGACAGGGACACAGGTGTGTGTGTGTGTGTGTGTAACATTGGTGTCTCTTGCGCTGCACCCCTTCCACACTTTGTGCCCACAAACATTCTTTGAACCTGTGAAAAGTGCTGTGGAGGTCTCTTCCAGGGAATCTGTTTCATGAGCATTCAGCCTAATTTGTAGATGATGTTGGCTGTTTAATGAATGTTTACTCTGATTTGTTTACAGGGAAGCTAGACAATTGACTGCATTCACACCACGCATTTAAAGCACATCCCTTCTCTCCCCACCTCCAAAAATCATGTGAACTGTAGTTTGTTCAGGGTGCTGGGAATTGTGGCTCTGTGAGGGGTAAACTCCAGTTCCCAGGATTCTCTAGGCGGTGCTTTAGATGTGCTTTGAATGTATGGTGCCTATATAGCCGATGTTGCATCAAAGCAGGCATTATCCCACACTTTTCTGTCTGTTTTCTTTTCACTTTCCTCATTGGAAAAGTCTGGTCTTTTGGGGGAAGTGGGTTTGTTTCACAAGAACTCCAAATCATCTTTAATTGCACAGCCAGAACTTGCCAGGGTGTGATTGACCCCCCCCCCCCAAAAAGGAGAAACAGTCTGGAAGTGGCCTGAGTCACTTTGCATCTTATAGAACCCAAGCCAATGTGAGTTTATGATTCATTTCAATAGGGTACCATCCCTTCAGCATTCTGTAAAGTTACTCATTTCTGTCTCGTGGTAAAACTTTAATAAATCCATGGGAAATCCTACAAGTGAAAATGAATGATGCATTTTCTGTAATAGTATGTCAGTTTTACCATGTAAGGCTGTATTTAAAAACATGACGAACCCACAGGAGAGTGGTGGGGAACTGTCACCTTGTGGGTGGTAATATTTTCTCATATAATAAATTTTATAAATTGCTTTTGAGTTGTGACAACAAATCCATGGAGACTTACAACAAGGTGATTGGTTCTAGTGGTGTGAATATGTGAACTCACCTAACGTTGTGGTGGTTGCCAATATTTTAGCTTCTGAGAGGGAGGAGTAAAGGTAGTGTATGTAACAAAGCACATTCTCCAACACTAAATAACATAATGGTGGGATAATACAGAGATGTATAGTGATATTTTCTAAAGCGGAGGTAGTCAACATGGTGCCTACCAGATGTTGCTGGACTGCAGTTTCCATCTCCCCTGACTACTGACCATGCTGGGTGGGGCTGATTGGAGTGGGAGTCAAACAACATACAGTGAGCCACAAGTTCCCCATCCCTATCCTAGGGAATAAGCCCCACTGAACTCTGTGGGACTTAATTCTGAGTAAGCCTGCGCAGGGTTGGAATGCTAAAGCCAGATCTGTGTAAGAAATTTTTGTCCTTGGTAATATTTTCCTCTAATATTTTCTTGAAATGTTGGAAATCTTTGTGCTGGCCCATTTCTTTATAGAATGCTGATGCATTGTTGGCATAACACCATGCTTTTAAGAGAGTGCTGCAAATATTTGGCTAATACGTGGCTAACCTTTCGGCATTTTAAATAACCCCTCTGAAATCCATCTTCTGCAAACTGCCCATCGAGTTAAAACGGCAAATGTATACTGAATTTGTTTCCTGCTTTCTCTGAGTGGCTCCGTAAGGAAGAGTTTAAGGGAAGGAAGTTGTTTTCCATGGCAGATGTATAGCTGTTGTATGCCCTGCAGGGCTTCAGTATGTTATATAATTATTCAATTTCCTGCTTCTAATTGTCTCTGTTGTGCGTAGGTGCCCTTACTTTTGGCATTCACTGAGATCTTTAATCTAAGACTCTCATATGGAAGATGGATGTAGCCATCATGGTACCCCCAGATGTTTGTTTGACTCCATCTCCCATCAGCTTCAGCCAGCATGGCAAATGGTTACGGTTGATGGGAGTATTAGTCTAACAGCATCTGAAGGGCACCATATTGACTTCTCCTGATCTAGAGAGTCTCAGACATCTGCACTATTTTAAGCTGATTCATCCTTTAAAAACAAAACAAAACCCACATTCCAGCAACTTTTCTCCACACAATCCAGCAAGCTGTGTTTTCAGTTTCACTGAGTGGCAAGATGGGCCAAGTGGGAGGTGGAAATGGGGTGTCATAAAAATCCAAACAGGAATACAGTATGGTGCATGCGTGGCTTCTGGTTTTGATACTGCGGCTGGCTAGAAGATTTTAAAACATTTTCCTAATAAAAACTCCATATTTAATGCAACAAAACATTTTCCATTGGAAAGAATTCCTTCATGACCTTTTATGAGTTTTACATTTTTGATTGATTATTTAGATTCTATTGTCAAAACTCAGCTTCAGGCATCACTTGCCAGCTACCACATCACAGTGTTTGAAATCAAGCAAAGCTGAGGTTGTTTGTTGAAAGTCACTTGAATTTCCAGAGGTCAGCGGATTCTGTGTGAATCAGATGTCTTAATAATGAACTGTAAAAAAAAAAAAAACCCACCTCTCTTTCATTTCATCTCAAGCAGGACGGCTGGTATTTTCTGTAAATTTTTGTCAGTTAAAGTAGATGGTGGTATTTTTTTATTTTAGAAAGGAACATTGTTTTCCAAGACTGATTCTTGTATCAAAAAGCACATTAATGCATCGCTGTTGTAGCCTATTGTTTATGTTGTTGTTATTTATTCAGTTTATATATCAGCCCCACATATAATGCATTACAGTAGTTCATGCAAGAGAGTATGGAGAACTGAGACCAGGCTCTCCTGGTTTAGGAAAAGCCTTAGCTAGTTCATCAGCCTAACATGGGCATAAGCACTCCTAGCCACAGAAGGCTCTAGTGATGACTTGAAATCCCAGAGTACTCCCACACTTCAGAGGGAATGCAACTCCTCCCAGGGAAAGCTGTACATCTGATGAATGGATACAGGAGCCACCCACCCACAACACTTCCATCTTTTCAGAATTCAGCCATATTTTATTGACCTTCATCCCGTACATCACTGCTTTCAGACGACTGTCTAGCACTTTCAGAGCCTCTCCTTATCCTGGTGGAATGGAGATACAGAGTTGATTGTTTCCAACACACTGGGGACACCATGCTCCAAATCCCTGGATGGTGGCTCCCAATGGTTTCATATAGATGCTAAATAGCATAGGAGACAGAATGGACCCCACAACCCCAAAGCCATGGAGATGAGCAGCCATCTCCTTGTACTCCTGTAACACAGCACCTCCAACTCCCTCCTCCTTGAGCTGCTCCTTGAGCTATTCCATAAAAAGAAATGCCAGGCAATCTAGCAAAATCATAACTGAGTGTAGGGCAGTATATAAATTCGAAGAAGAAGAAGAAGAAGAAGAAGAAGAAGAAGAAGAAGAAGAAGAAGAAGAAGAAGAAGAAGAAGAAGAAGAAGAAGAAGAAGAAGAAGAAGAAGAAGACAACCTGTATCTGGAGAGACGCAGGGGGAGTGCTGCCCTATTACTTCTAATTGACTTCCATGTGGCTGAATGGAAGGACAAGTGGGACAAAAGACACACATCATTTTTAAAACAAGGGCTGCATTTGCATATGGTGCTAAGCAAATGTAGGAAAGTGATGGCTCCCAAGGTGGTAATCACAGCCGCTTTGCTCTTCCTTGGTTCTTTCAGCTCAGTGTGGTCCAGCAGCTAAGCCAAAGTTTGGCTTAGCATGCCATCCACTCCTCCTTAATCACGAACTGCAGCCAAGATTTGTTTTTTGGCAACAGGTCACTGTTAAGGAGGGTTCAGATGATACACTAAGCCAAATTTTAGCTGGTGCACTACACTGAACTGCACTGAACCAAAATAAACCAGGACAGCTAGCTTTGGGAGATGTTTTGCAGCCACAAGGCCACATGGTACCACAGATCCTGTATGCATTCCCTAGCTGTCCTAGTTTGCTGGCACAGGGGTGGGATGTTACATTGGCACATAGGATCTGTGGGTTACACTTTAAATTTTTATGTAAGTCATGTGTGGTGTTTATGGATAAATAAATAGAACAAACACAACTTGCCCCAATTTCAGTTGTGAACTACAAGTGGATGCTAAGCAATTAACATTCTTGTTTCATTTTTGGTCGCCTGTAGTTTTCCATATGTGATTCAGAATGCAGTACAGTGGAATGCAGGGGCTCAGTCGGTAATTAGCCGATATATCTGCCGTCTACACCTTAAAAACATTTACCATTTTGGGGAAATTTCCCAAGAAAACCAGAACTGAATTGTGTATGAAAGAATCATTTGCCCTTCAAGGTTTAGTGTTTAAGAACATAAGAAGTGATTATGTTGGCTCAGAAGGAAACTTTCACACCTCTCAACCAGTAGGTCATAGGTTCAAGTCCTGTCTGGGAAAACTGGACTTGCGCCATATTGCAATCTTAGATTTATATATTGATGGGGCCTGATTTACTACTGGAACTTCATGTTTATTTCCATGAATATATTGAACATATGGTTACAGAGAACAGGGGAAACAGAGTATTTAGATCATTTCTGCTTTTACCAAAGAACATGCTGTTTTCTGTTTCTGTGCTATGCAGTTGGTTTTTAAATCAGAATTTTCTTGTACTCAGAGATGCAAGCAATGCACATTAAAAAAATTCCACATTGTGACTTTGGGTAAGGTTACTATTGTCTGTCTTTTTCCAAAATAGTTAGAATAACCTACTTTTGAAGCTGGCTTCAACTTTTTGTGTGCATTTCATTCTGGGGATATTTTGACAGTCTGCATTTTAAAGTTGTAGCAGTGGAAAACAAATCAATAACCTGAAGAAAATAATATCTGAAACTCTACAATTCCGTGAAAATATTATCAGGATGATTGATTTATGTGGGGATGAAGAGAAGGTAAAACTCCCAGCAATCATAAAAGAGATTTGGGGGTGGTGTGTGTTTCTGATTCATATTAAGACAAAACATACATTCATGTAAATAGTGAGTGAGAGATTGGCAGATGATTTAAACCATATAAATAATTGGAATGGGAGGTGCCATCTGACACACTTCTGAAGCTGCAACCTCCTGCCAGTGCCGTAGGCTGAAATGCTGGCACAAAATACTTGGGGTTAGGTTTCAAGTCTTCCTTCTAACACAGACTCGCAAGATATATCCAAACCTCCAAAAGATTATTAGTCATGGCTATCATATTCAACCAACAATGATCAAAATATGGACATGATTTTTCCATAGCATATGACACATATTTCCTTAGCTGTGAAGATGCCATAATTCCACAAGAGTGCAAAATGAGCTAGACTGAGGTACAAAATGCAGCTTCTTTAGAATCTCACCTTTTATTTTTAAATAATAATAATAATAATTCTCTCAATATTACATCATGTCTGCTTAGAGATAAGTAGGATTGAATTCAGCGGAGCTTACTCTCGGGTCTGTAGGGTTAGGATTATTATAGCCTTCATCCCTAGTGAGTAGGGCTTTGCTTATATAGCTATTTAAAAAATTATATAATGCCAGGTCGTTGTAGCCATACAAAAGTTACAACAACAATGAAAACATCAATAAATATCAGGGGGGTGGGGGAGAACAATAAGTACTGGATGGTTTAGAGAAAATTCACATTTCAAAGGCCTGTAAACAGAACACCATTTTTAGGCGATGACTACAAGAATGCTAGGATGATTCCTGCAAAGAGTTACACAGGGTAAGACCTGCTACACTAAAAGCTCAGTCCCTAGCAAAGGCCCCATCAGAGGATCTCCGAGATCAAAGTGGGACACTGTGGGCCCAATTTGTTTAAGGCTTTGTGAATTAACACAAGAACCTTGAACCTGGCCCAGTAACGAATTGACAACCTGTTTTGCTTTGTGGCTGCAAAGATTACAATCCTTACAGCTGAAAGGGTAACTTTAAAAGTGTATGAGCAATGCCTGCCAAAATCGCAGAAGCCAGAGCCCATGGTGGCAGACCTGTGTCTTAAACTTGGATTGTTGTGAAATGCCTATGAAGTGGTAGGTGATACTGTACATGAGAAATAGGTGGGAAGAGACTGTTGAAGCTGCCCACCACCCATGTGTTCAGTTCCGCTTCTTTCTCCGGCTGTCCCCCACCCCCCCCCACCCCCAGTGTGACTGTGAAATTGGAAGTTGAGACAGTTCCTTGCATAGAGAAGGGGAGACTGAGTGGGAATACATTGCACAATCAGTTCCTAGGAGGTAGCGATTGGGTTCCAGCCTTCATTGTATGAGAAATTTCTCCATGGCTGTGTGGTTTGAGAGACTGTCTCTCAGCAGCATCTGCAAATTGGGCATAACATGGATAAGTGTGTATGTCTTTGGCAGGCATCCCCAAACTGCAGCCCTCCAGATGTTTCGGCCTACAACTCCCATGATCCCTAGCTAACAGGACCAGTGGTCAGGGATGATGGGAATTGTAGTCCAAAACATCTGGAAGGCCGAAGTTTGGGGATGCCTGGTCTTTGGCATCTTCAACAGAATCAAGTCACAGATTTAAAAGAAGAAGAAGAAGAAGAAGAAGAAGAAGAAGAGGGGAAGGGAAGGTGGAATTCTTTCTTTAGAACAGGGAAAGTTCCAGCTTCTGTGTCAGAAGCTGTGCATGTTTCATACTTTTGGGTTTTCATGAGAGCAAACTAGTTCCTTATGGACCACAAAAAGCAAATGGGAGAGCAATGCTAAGCATGTTTACTCAGAAGTAAATTCCCTCCCTGAGTTTAATGGGGCATATTATCTAGTTAGTGTGTTTAGCATTCATTAAGGCAGTTAAAACTGGGTTATTAAGGAATAGGTTTTAAAATATTTAAAACCGGGGGTTTTCTGCAAAGATAGCTACTGATTTTATACAGTAAAAGCCTTCTCACCAGAGAGATCTGGCCGAAAATGCATTTATTTCAACAGCTTTCCTAGCTACAATTACAACATGTTTCTCCAAGGCACGAGCTATGCTTTTCCAGAGTAGCGTTGATGCAAATAACATTTTAACAATCAGGTTTTTGTTAGCAAATGACTGGGAAAAATTGATTAAATTATGATTGGAGCAATTTCTCACTGCAGTTTAATAAGTATTTCTAGCAGCTCTGCAAGAGTTTCCTCCCCTTCTCTCCCCACATCATCCTCTCACTTTTATGTTTCATTGTTCAAGTTTCAGGAGGGACTAGCCAGCGCTGTTGACATCAGATTCCATCTCTTCCTGGATTCAGTTGTCACCAAGTGAAACAAAAGCAGGTGGTGCTTGGAAAAGGGAATCATAGATGCCTGAAGCCATTCGTCACTCTGACAGGGTTTATTTGCATCGCGTACAACGTGTCACTAAATCTGCTGGGCAGTAAATATGGTGGTAGCTTTCCAGAATGCTGTATAAAATGATATACTAGATTAGAAGGCCTCTAACACACCGCACAATGTAATTACCTTGATCCTCAACACATTTATTTTGGCTTATTTCCAAGTAAGCATGCTTAAGATCATAGGCCTGTCACATTCCGCACCAGCTGTGAAACCACATGGGGCAACTAGAACTAAGCCAAGTAAAAGTGTCTGTGCACTTGGTAGTTTGATAGTGTTTGCTGTGGGCACACCAGTGTTTCCTGCCATATTGTAGTTTGAGAGCCGGAAGAATGAAATGCCCCTTCTGTGGAAACACCATCTTTGATAAGATTTTGGGATTCTCGTTTGAAGCACGAATAACACACTCAATTTGGAGGCTGCGTGCTTCCTCTTTTCTTTCTTTTCTCCTTTCTTTCTTTTCTGGACTGCACATTTGACCAGTTCCTTTTGAAAATGGGGGTGCAAGAACTGCATTTGTCACCCTGGATCCAATAAAGAAGAAGCTGTGCTGGCTGGGGCTGATGGATGGCACATCTGGCCGGCACCAGCTTGGCAAAAGTTGACTGGGAGGAAAACTTTGCTTAAGGTTTTAGCTGTATTTGCTGACTAAAAGTTCCAAGCCGGATTTCTCCCCCACAGTCTCCTGCCTCTCAGAACTCCTAGATCAGATCCTCTCTGAGATCAGTAGCTCTGTTTCCTAGGGATGGGTAACACTGTCAGTTGTGGTTTATCTCAGTCTCTTGTTTTTCCAATCTTAAGTTCAGTTCTCCACATTTCCACATCAGTTTGTATTTTTTTTTTGTCATGTCCTCATGAAAATTCATCAGCATTTTAGTGTGGATTTCTTGTAGTGTACAGTACATATTTTTTCTACGTGATTTTGCC
This sequence comes from Zootoca vivipara, assembly GCF_963506605.1. NCBI lineage: Eukaryota > Metazoa > Chordata > Lepidosauria > Squamata > Lacertidae > Zootoca > Zootoca vivipara. Next base: position 81,245,480 of record NC_083278.1, read on the forward strand.
TGATATACACATATTTACAGATCTCCTCCTAATACAATAATGTGTTTTTGTATGTCCTTTTCAGTAATATATGAGTTTTAATGCAAATTTACCCTTAGTATCTGTATTTTCATATATATTACTTGGCTAGAGAGCTGTGCTACTAAATCTGGAGGGTGAGGATTTTGAAGGATGGCTGCATTTCAGTTCCCATATTGTCTCAGCAAGTGTGAATTATGTAGGTTCACCTTTCAATGCAAACAAAATCAAATTTTCCCTGATGTTTCCCTCACAGCCTCTAAAGCTCTAAAGTTCATTAGCCAGGGCAGACATATTCCATGGCACTATCACAGAAGCATAAACTTGGGAAGAATCGTGTTTCCCCTGGTACAAACTGTTAATGTTTGCATAGTACAGAAACTTTATAACTCTTCACCATAGGCTTGTAGGAAGGTGCTCTAAACAACAAAGATATATACTATTATTGGTAGGGGGGAATACATTATGCGGAGTCACTCTAAGGTTGACAAGTTAAAAGGTAAGAAGTTAGCAACATAACCTTTTGTCCCCCAAAATAAATTGTGTATATTATGGAGCTGGACTAAGAAGCAAGCCTTTAAAAATAAGGGATTACAGTACCTTAAAATATCAGGTAACACCTAGATATCATCTTAAATCTGGGGAAAGAAAAATGCTTATATTCCAATCCTATGCTTGTTTACTTTAAAACTCTTTCCTATGTAGTTCAGTATGGTTCCCCCCCCCCAGGTGTCCTTTCAACTGAACCAAAAGGGTGTTTTCACAAGTAATGATAAATATTACCTTTTACACTATTGGCTATTCTCTACGGTGAAAAGTAGAGAACGCATTTTAAGCAGCATAGAATTTAGATTGGAATTCCAGGTGCAGGACTAACAAAAGGCAACAAAAGAACAACTGCTGGATCTCTGGTCCAGCATCCTGTTACTACAGTAGCCAACCCGATGCCGATGAGAAGCTTGCAAGCAAGGCCTGAGCACAACAGCATCTTCCTCTCCTGCAGCTTCTAGCAAATGGTCTTCAGAAGCATACAGCCTCCAACTGTGGAGGTCTGAATTTGAATTCTTTATGAAATGGGCAAAGACAGGCAGGTCAGATGTTCCAGCCCGCTGCTTGAGGGAGGCAAAAGAGCAGCAAAAGAAGGAAACTGTTATTCCCACTTCAATCAGCGTTGAAATGTTTATATTCCATTAATTTTATTGGGATTATCCATTGCTTACATCACTGGATGGCATGTTCTTTCGGTCAGTAAGAAAACAGCAACAACAGCAAAATCAATCATAATTTGACCAGCCCCTGAGAAAGATGCAGACCAGTTGTGCAAACAGAAAATGATGCGGAGGGAAAACTCTTGTTTCACTGAAAATCATGCTCATTTCAAGGAACATCGATTCATCATAGGAAAGTACCAGTGTACTTGTCTCCTTTAGAACCAGAAATTATGAAATCATTTGTACTTGGCTTTCATGCATATACTTCCCTTCCAGCTTTCCTCTTGCACTGGCTGTTCTTACACTCAATAGTTATTTTGTTATATATGTAATTCTCTTGGTAAAAGTGTTTCATGCAAAAAACAACAACAACCCGTTTGGTTTATTATTATAGTGTTGGCTAGGTGATCATGCATGCATACCTAGTATAAAATAATGTACTGTATAGAAAAACTCTTCAAGATACCTTATGTACTAACCCACATACTGTAGTTAGCACATAGTGCCAAACCAAGTTTTTGTGTTGCAGGAACAAACTCAGTGTTTGTGCACTCCTCCATTACCCCCTTGTTTCACATTTTACACTTCATTATTTTCTTCCTGGTTAGTGGAAAACCATAACTTGCCATGACATTTGAACCAGCAAACTCTGTTTTCCATGTGCCCTGCAAACCAGGATTACAAATCAGTGTTCCCGGTCCAGATGTAATCGCACACTATGGTTTGCTACAAACCAGCAAACACACATAAACACATAAACACACACACACACACAAATTAACAAGAGGGAACATGCAAACCCTGGGTTTATTCCCATAACAACAAACCATGGTTTGGCGTTTCATGTGTTCTGATCCAATCTAATGTATTTCTATATTGTTGTTAATATATTCATTGTGTGAGACAGCAGAAGTAGGAGGCATAAAACAATGTTTCTCTGAACTTTGGTTAGGCATAAAGGTTCCTCTTCTAATGCAAAGCAACATATGGAGTATAATTGCTAGCATTTATAGCATTTATAATTGCTATACTGTAATTGCAAGCATTTATCCAGCATGTTCAAGTGTTCAAAGCACACCACATATTAGTGTAGCAACCATTCCAACAATTCTTAAGTCAGTTTTAGAGCCCTAGTGTTGGACATTGTGTGGCTTGCCTAAGGCCACACCCCCAATTAAATGCATAACAGAAAGAAGATTTGAAGAATGAACTTGGTGGCTCACAGCTTAGTGTCTTGGTGGCTGCAAAACAATTTCCTTCCGTGAAAAATGCAGGGCCATTCTCAGAACTGCACCAGCAATGTATATTACTTGTGCTTCACTTCTGATTGCCTAATTCTGTGACTTAAAAGGAGCCACACAAGGACAGCAGCCTTATCATGTGCGAGGAGCTGCTGAGGATCCCAAGACCACCAGTGTCCCTGCTTTTATTTTAATAGAAAGAGGTTTGCCTGACAAGTAGTTTCCAGAACCTTGATCATCCTGATTGCCCTCTTCCTCCAGCTTATCCTTCTTAAATTGTGGTGCCCAGAATTGGACACAGTATTCCAAGTGTGGTCTGACCAAGGCAGAATAGAGTGGTACTATTACTTCACTTGATCTGGACACTATACTTCTGTTGATGCAGCCTAGAATAGCATTAGCTTTTTTGCTGCTGCATTACACTGTTGACTCATGTTAAGCTTGTGATCCACCACTTGCTTAGTAGAAAATCCTATTAGGCTGCAGTGAAGCTTTAAGTCACGTTTCCTACCACCCTGGCTTGACCCCTCTCATTTTGAAATTCTTGATCTAGTAACAAAGATAGCAACCCTTTGCCAGCAATCTGGCTTTTGTCTTTCATGGGCCTTCAATCCCCAGTTTATGAAACAGAACAAGCCGGCCAGAATTAAGCAAGGTTCAGATGAGGTGATCAGAATGCCCTTTCTTAGCCTTGGAACTACTGAACAATGACACTGCTCATGATCGCTAAAGTTGAGTCATGGCAGCATTATATTTAAGCAATCTTCCAGGAAAGAAAGCAATATGTGGGCAACAGACTTAGGCTTTTCCAATTAAGTGTGATACACTAGCAAGAGAAAGAAGCATGGGATATCTTCATTAGGAATGCATTCCATTGTAACTCCTGTTATGCTTTGCTCACTTCCAGACGATTATGCCCAATTGTGCAACATTCCAGTGCCAGGATCTCGGAGGCCGTACGGGCAAGATGCATTGACTGACTTTGAGGAGGAACAGTATACTCCGGAAACTGATCCATACTTTGCGGAAGACCGTAAGCAACCTTTGCTCCCCAAAACTAAAAATTAGTAGCTTGAGTTCCTCCTGCTTATTCAGTAAATAAATACAATGGTAATGACAATAAACTTCTGTGTAGGTTTGAATGAGAAGCATAGGGGATGGAGCCCTCACCTTCAAATCACTGTGGTTTGAAGGAGAAATGTGGACAGGGTGCCCAAAAGCCCTTTGTAAGCATCCCTGCATGAGGATATTTACAAAGGGCTTTTTGAAAGCCCTGTGCTTCACTTTGAAGTTCTTACAATCAGGGCTTCAAAGGGAAGCATCACATGACATCACAATGAAATCAGGTGTTTGACAAGAGAGCCCCACACACCTGTCAACCTTTGCCCACCAGGGATGGAGAAGATAAAGATCCGCTCCTCCAGCCAACAAAGGTTCCCCACCCTGGTGCAAGGGGAGGGGAAAGGAGTTAGCAAGCTGTAACGCGGGTGGCGCTGTGGGGTAAACCACTGAGCCTCTTGGGCTTGCCGATCGGAAGGTTGGTGGTTCAAATACCCATGACAGGGTGAGCTCCTGCTCCCGTTGTTCGGTCCTAGCTCCTGCCAACCTAGCAGTTCGAAAGCACGTCAGAGCGCAAGTAAATAAATAGGTACCGCTCCAATGAGAAGGTAAATGGCGTTTCTGTGCGCTGCTCTGGTTTTGCCAGAAGCGGCTTACTCATGCTGGCCACATGACCCAGAAAAACTGTCTGCGGACAAATGCTGGCTCCCTCGGCCTGTAAAATGAGATGAGCGCCGCAACCCCAGAGTCGTTCACAAATGGACTTACCTGTCAGGGGTCCGTTAAAGGTGAAGGGACCCCTGACCATTAGGTCCAGTCGCGGACGACTCTGGGGTTGCAGCGCTCATCTCGCTTTACTGGCCGAGGGAGCTGGCGTACAGATTCCAGGTCATGTGGCCAACATGACTAAGCCGCTTCTGGCGAACCAGAGCAGCACATGGAAACACCATTTACCTTCCCGTCACAGCAGTACCTATTTATCTACTTGCACTTTGACATGCTTTTGAACTGCTAGGTTGGCAGGAGCAGGGACTGAGCAATGGGAGCTCACCCCGTCGCGGGGATTCAAATCACTAACCTTCTGATCGGCAAGCCCTAGGCTCTGTGGTTTAACCCACAGCGCCACCCGCGTTACCTTTTACCTTTTTAAGCTGGCAGAGTCGGAGGCAGGCAGGGTTGGCAAGCAAAGCAGAGTGACGTGAGCAGGGGTAGCAGACTCCAGTAGATGCAGTAAAATATATTTGGACTCCGAGGATCCTTATTCTTTATCTTCCTCTGGGTAGATAGCACATGGCATGGTTCCTGCTTGATACTTGGGAGTCTGTTGACGCAGGCCTTCCGTGACGCAGTTCCTGTATGTGCACACTGCAAATCTTCAGTATCATGTGTGAATTAAGCAGTGATTAATAAAGTGGCTATTCCAGCTACGTTGTGCTTATCACTTCCCTGTTTCATTTAGTCTCTTTCCTGATAGTGTTTGGTTAAAATATATCGTATATCAAAAAGGGAAACAAAAGGGGGGGAAAATAACTCGGAGGAAGGCAAGAAAGTAGTTTCATAAGAAAGTGTTTCATATATTTCATTCCTTTCAGCAGAGGCCAGCCTAATGATTTCATCTCTGCTGAATGCTGAACAAACTCAGTTGACTTATGCAAAGTTGTATAAGGTCCAGCCATTTCCATTTCGTATGACTTTAATTAAACAGAGCAGCTCTCTGAGCTGAACTATAGCTAAATGGTAACATTGTTTAAAAAATTGCAAAACAGCGTGTACTGGAAACCATGGGAAGAAATGATGCCATAGTCACAGGGGTAAAAGGGGATATGTTGGGCAAAGAAACCCCATTATCTGCTGGTATTAGTTTGCTGTTTAAGTTGTAATGCTTTCCTTTAAGGTTTTCATTTGGATTGTGGGTTCATCTCAGTGTGTTAACCTCTGGGTGGCATAGATCAGTGTTTCAACACAGGTTCCACATTCAACCACTGCCATCTCTATTTTTTTAATCAGTAATAGGGATGAGGAAACAGACCCTGGAAAACCATTCCCAGTTAGAGTGGGTAGCCATGGGCTAGATACACCCAAGGCTCACTCTGAAGAGGGGAACTTCATACATCCAAGGCACAAATGAATGTGAATGGGTCTTTCTTCAGTTAAACAATAAGCTCTTTGTTTAAAAGGGGAGGACTTCTGCATGCATTGTATTATTATTTTTTAACATTTATTTATTTACAGCATTTTTTACTTTGCCATTCAACCAAAAAAAAACCCGATTCTCAGAGCAGCCTACATGCAATCAATTAAAGTAATTGTTTCATCCAAGGCACCATTTCTGAAAGTTCTCATGATGACCAGCTGGATGGAAGCCGTTCAGGGGCAGGAGGAGCCCTGTGGAACTAGTCGAGCTAATGGCCTCGTCACAGTTGAGAGAGGGAGATCCTCATAGAGAGAGTCCTTCAGCAGGACTGGATTAGCTTTACCCAGTGCTAGTTCCTAAAGTAAAGATGTGCTGCAGCTTTCACATAAAAGATTCTTGTGTTTTGCCTCTAATTAATCTCAGTTTAGTCTTGGAGCTGCTTAGAATATAACAGAACCTTTATCTCTTAGACTAGTGGCAACTGAGGAATATATCTTGAGGGCATGACTATTTCCGTGTATCCCAAAGAACTTGGGCCTTCTTTTTTCTAGCAGCATGAGTCCACCATTCTGTTCACCATACCCAAAGGAGTCCTGTGGGCTGTATCCTGTGAGAGTACAGCACAACATAGGCAACAGGTTGTAGATGTGGAAAACTCAACACATGGCAATTGCTGAGATGCTTTGCACAGACTTGCTAGGGGTAGAATAGGACATGACACTTTCCATGAAAGTTTGCTGTAGTTTGTTGAGATGAAAACACCTCCAGTCATATTCATGTATACTTAAAAGGAAAGGTGCATTCACAGATATATTATTACCGTACTTGTTTATAGTACAGCAGAATGCAAACAGCCTTATATTTAGTTACAGGTAGGTAGCCGTGTTGGTCTGAGTCGAAGCAAAATAAAAAAATTCCTTCAGTAGCACCTTAAAGACCAACTAAGTTTATATTTTGGTATGAGCTTTCGTGTGCATGTGGTATCTGAAGAAGTGTGCATGCACACGAAAGCTCATACCAAAATATAGCCTTATATTTACTTCACTAATCTGTTGTATATTTCTATAATGAGTTTTGTTCACGTTTCCAAACTGCTGTATCTCTCTTATTAGTTCAGGCTTATTGCCCAAAAAAATATCTGTGGTTGTTTAATAAGATTGGGTCCACAGCTGCTTAGACCACATTTGGGGAAAGAAAAGACTTCTCAAAAATTATCACTTTGTGGACTGCAAATTCCTCAGATGTTCTTTGTGCTTGACTGCCATCTGCAGGACTGTTCAGTTATTGCTTCTGGGAAATGTCTATCCTTTTCGTAAATTATGTTTAGGTTGTACCTACATATTACAAAGAAAATATGGTGCTGCAAAACCCCTGTTTCTCTTGTGGTTCCTTGAAATTGAAATTGACCTTGACCTTGAAGTGTGTCCAGATTTTTTAAATTATTTATTTACTTTTCTACTATGAGCTCCATGGAGCGCCTAATGAATGCAGTCCTGTCTTCTGCAAAACAGCAACAACAGCATCTTATTAACTTATTGGCACTTCAAACATTTGGGCTAGTTTATCTCTGTATGCCCTGAGCATAACATCACAGCCTGTGACTTTGTTCTGGAAGCTTTTCAAGCACTCATTGTAGGCTGAGAAAGGCTTTATTTAGGGTGGTAACACACTAGAGAAGGGGACGCGGGTGGCGCTGTGGTCCAAACCAGGGAGCCTAGGGCTTGCCGATCAGTAGGTCGGCGGTTCAAATCCCCGCAGCGGGGTGAGCTCCCTTTGCTTGGTCCCTGCTCCTGCCCACCTAGCAGTTCGAAAGCACATCCAATTGCAAGTAGATAAATAGGTACCGCTCCAGCGGGAAGATAAACAGCATTTACGTGCGCTGCTCTAGTTCGCCAGAAGTGGCTTAGTCATGCTGGCCACAAGACCCAGAAGCTGTCTGCGGACAAACACCAGCTCCCTCAGCCTATAGAGCAAGATGACGCCGTAACCCCAGAGTCATCCGCGACTGGACCTAACGGTCAGGGGTACCATTACACAATAGAGAACACCCTTTGGAGGTTGGTGCATTAAGACTCTACAGCTATTGAATGCCATCATTTCCTATGCTTTTGCTGTCCAGGTTTCCGGAACAGCTTTGAGGAGTTACAGGCAGAAGAATGTGGCATTCTGAATGGATGTGAAAATGGACGCTGCGTGAGGGTGCAGGAAGGATATACCTGTGACTGTTTTGATGGTTACCATTTGGACATGGCCAAAATGACATGTGTTGGTAAGTGGATGTCACATACAGGCCACTTGCAGAGTCTGCCAAATGATAAGCCGGCACTCTGATTTTGATGATCAGATTTGTTTTCGTGTTTAAGGGTTTCTGAATCCTACGCTTCAGCGGCACATTCCACTGGGAAGTTCTCCTGCATGTGCCCCATGGAAATGAGTGGGAGCTGTGCAAGAGATAAGCAATGGTGCAGCTCCTCTTGCGTTTCAATGGGACTTGCACTCAAGAGCTTCTTGGTGGATTGCGCCCTAAATGCAGGGGCTCTAAATTCCTGCATGGTTCACATGACTAGCAGAAGATGTGAAACAATCAGTGCAGAATGTGCAGCCCATGTAGTTGACTTCCCTTGGTGACTGTAAGAATTTACTGGAAAGAAGGTACCTGCCTCTTCCTACACTCCTAGGAGTGAAACGAAGTAGTGCCTAAGCAGGCATGCATAAAACAGTGGCCAGCCAGGCCCTTTTGTCTAATCAGTAAAATTTACCTGCCACAAGTGCTGCTGCATATGTATGTACACATGCTGTAACTTTAGGCTGTTAGTGGACAAATTAGGGTCTTTTTAATTATGTTCAACTTACATGACAGGTAGGACGTGAGTGGTGCTGTGGTCTAAACCACTGAGCCTAGGGCTTGCCGATAGCGGTTCGAATACCCGCAATAAGGTGAGCTCCTGTTGCTCAGTCCCTGCTCCTGCCAACCTAGCAGTTCGAAAGCATGCAGTGCAAGTAGATAAATAGGTACCACTCCGGCGGGAAGGTAAATGGCGTTTCCGTGCGCTGCTCTGGTTTTGCTAGAAGCAGCTTAGTCATGCTGGCCACATGACCCGGAAAAACTGTCTGCGGACAAACATCGGCTCCCTCAGCCAGTAAAGCGAGATGAGCACTGCAACCCCAGAGTCGTTCGCGACTGGACTTAACTGTCAGGGGTCCTTTACCTTTACCTTTTTACATGACAGGTAAAGTTTTACTTGTGTATTTGTCCTCTATTTGAACACCATTACCTTGCGTTGATGGAAAGATGATGTCGTGCACACAAACGTAGCCGCTTTTCTTGCTTTTCTTTGCACAAGATAGAAGACCGCAGACTGGACACTGAAAGTTCTCTTGTTAATCGCAGATTTGAATGCAGGGCTGCTGGGCAAGTCACAGAAAACTGCGCTTCCCTCAGTCTTTGACAGCATCGAATACCACACTATTTCTGACCTTGTTTGCTTTTCCTTCTAGATGTGAATGAATGCAACGAACTGAACAATAGGATGTCTCTCTGCAAGAATGCCAAGTGCATTAACACAGAAGGATCGTACAAGTGTTTGTGTCTCCCAGGCTACGTCCCATCGGACCAAGCCAATTACTGCACACCCCTGAACTCAGACACAGAGAGTGAACTGGAGTAAGAGAAGAAGAAGCTGCCATGTAACTTTAAGCCCATATACTCTGCACTGTAAAAAGAAAAGAAAAGAAGCGTATTTAACTTGAGTTAAGGACGCTCCTCATCCAGATGTTGGCTGTGTGTGGAAAACAAGCAATAAAACGTGTCTTCTTAAAAGTGAAAGGTGATGGTTCAATATACATCATCTTCACTAAAGCAACAGACCAAATGGACACATTTCCTTGTATGGAAGAAGCAATTAAGTATATAGTGTGTTCATAAATAAAATTCACAGGAAAAAGCAAAATATGCTGTTATTTTGAACAGAAGGGTGGTATTGTGTTGTTGTTGTTTTACTATTGCTTGGTTTATTTGTCATTTAACTAGTTGTGAAAATATTTTATAGGCCCGATTTTATTTAGCAGTTCTTTGCCTACTGTTCCTTTGGAAGCTTTCCCCTTTTGATCCAGTATTGCAATATAAGCAATTTTCTAACGGTTATACACAAAATAATGCTCGTCTTTGTCTGGAACATTGGCCAGTGACTTTTAAAATTACTATAAATGTCTGCCCTGTGGAGCAGACACTGTTTTTTAAAAAATAATGTACACTTCATGGAGATAAATCCATTGTATTCATTTTGTATTCCATGTGGCCTTTTACTGCACTTAACATGCCTTAGAACCTGCCTTGCCAAGTTTCAAAGCTGCTAGAGGACGACCATTGAATATCTTTTGTACTCTGTAACAAAAGATCTAAGCTCCTGTTTGTATTGTAATGTGTAAATTAAACACAGATCTTGTATTGGTTACCCTAACATATTAAAGCTGTATATTAAAACTCAATAAAATCTACAATTTTTTAGAAAAAATGAAGTATGTATTTGCTATAAGGTTTTCTGTTACTGCTTTGCGATTATTTTATTACAGCATTTTATTATAATGAAAATACCTGAGCTACTGTTCTTGACAGCGTTTTTTTTATTTTTTGGCCCATGACATTTCCCTGACCATGGCAACTGTTGCTACCACGTAGATCTATTTAGATGGAAGGTGTACTAATATTTTTCAGAAATATATATGATTCATTCTCCATAAGGAAAGCATGCCATTTCGCAGACTACTGCAAACTTCATCAATTTCAGGTGGACAGTTTTGTGTAAAATTTCATTTTATTCTTCTAGCCACTAAATCAGAGGAGCAGAGAGCCATTATTTCCACATGGGCAGTTGAGGGACTCAAGAAGCGGAAATAGCTGCATCAACCTTTCAAGACATGTCTAGATTTCACAAGCACCTTGAACATAGGCTGAAAATCCTCCACCAATATAAAAGAAGCAACTGTTTTTAAAAGTCAGCAAGTTGGGGGAGAAAACTATAAAAACATAGGTTCAGAACAGTTTGTTTAAAATGTATCTGGTCCTTTGTTTCGTTTCATTTCATTTCCAAAGGCCAAATTAAAGTATTGGAGGGGGTTAGCTATAATGGAATTCTACAAGAGGTTGTATTTGTTTCTTTCTGTCTGTCTCAGGAGACACACTCAGGGGTGTGCTTTCGGATGGTGAAGTCAAGCTGTTGGAGAACGTTTTTGCCATCCCTCTGCAAGCCCTTTCTTTGTACTGATCGTTATATAATGAAGGCCAGAGGATCCAGAACTTTCTCCCCATTCATGGCTCCAGTTTTTCATTGGGGGGGGGGGGTGGGCATAGAGAGAGCCTCAACACTAGCCAGCTGGAAGGGAGATATAATGTGAAAAACACAGCCCTGAGACAGCATGTAGAACTGGGTTAATTAATTTTCCAGGTGTAGCTGTTTTAGTGTTGTGAAAAGGACCTCGGAAAGTGCAGCCATTCCAGTCGTGTTGTCTTTGAATTTGCCCATCAGCCTGCCCCAGCCCTATAAACTGAGGTGTGAAATGTCCATTGCTTTGCATTAGCTCCTGTACTAGTCAGGATAGTTTAAATATCAACTTTCATTAACTATCTAAAAATATACAATGCTCTACAGTACAGAGCAGGCTCCTGCTTAAGGAGTTTACAACCAAAACTATAGCATAGAGAAGACTACTGAAAGGGGTAAATGGAAAGGCCCACAATAGCAGACACGGCCAGCCCCAGACATTTTGGCACCTGAGGTACACCCCAAAATGGCACCTCCCTCCCTGCCAGGGAAGAAGGGATGAAGGAAGATCTACATTAGGAATAAGGGGGAAAAGAAATATTGTTATTGGGATCTGCTGCCCCCAGTGAACGCTTTCTCCTCAGGCAGTCATCTCACCTCACGGGTGGGCCAGCCCCGAATAAAGATCTACATCGCAATCTGCTACCCCTGTGGCTTCTGTTGCCTGAGGCAGTCACCTCATCTTGCCTCATGGAAGGGTCGACCTTGGTCTGCTGTAAAGATGGTGTCTCTTGTAACCAAGATACTTTTTACAAACTGTAAATCCCTGTTCTTCTCTAAAATTATCCCCAAATTTTAGTGTTTTCATCTGTTTTGCAGCAATGTTATAAGTGAGAGCAGTTGGTGCAACATCACTCATGCCCCAAACATAAAATGTACAGCAAATTAAAAGTCTGAAATTAGACCTCTTGCGCATTCTTGCAGTAAATCCAGCGTGTGGAACCTTTGCCCCTCCAGATGTCGCTGAACAGCAACTCCCATCAGCCCCAACAAGTGTGGACAATGGCCAGAGATGGTGGGAGTTGTAGTCCAGAGACATCTGGAGGGCCCAAGGTTCTCTACATTGGGTATAAATGAAAGGGGAATGGGAAAAGTCAGGGGTCAGCAAAATACTAGACGTTGGTTCAGTGCACTTTTATACATTGCCTTTAGGTGTCACTGGATGACTTGTGTTTCTACCATACACAATTTTAGGGTAATACCGGTAGGTGCTATCACTCACTTCACACGCTAGCAAGGTTATGCTCAAAATTCTACAAGGCAGGCTTCAGCAGTATGTGGACCGAGAACTCCCAGAAGTGCAAGCTGGATTTCGAAGGGGCAGAGGAACCAGAGACCAAATAGCAAACATGTGCTGGATTATGGAGAAAGCTAGAGAGTTCCAGAAAGACATATATTTCTGCTTCATCAACTATGCAAAAGCCTTTGACTGTTTTGACCACAGCAAACTATGGTAAGTTCTTAAAGAAATGGGAGTGCCTGATCACCTCATCTGTCTTCTGAGAAATCTCTATGTGGGACAAGAAGCTACAGTTAGAACTGGATATGGAACAACTGACTGGTTCAAAATTGGGAAAGGAGTACGACAAGGTTGTATATTGTCTCCCTGCTTATTTAACTTATATGCAGAATTCATTATGCGAAAGGCTGGACTAGATTAATCCCAAACTGGAATTAAGATTGCCGGAAGAAATATCAACAACCTCAGATATGCAGATGACACAACCTTGATGGCAGAAAGTGAGGAGGAATTAAAGAACCTTTTAATGAGGGTGAAAGAGGAGAGTGCAAAATATGGTCTGAAGCTCAACATCAAAAAAACTAAGATCATGGGCACTGGTCCCATCACCTCCTGGCAAATAGAAGGGGAAGAAATGGAGGCAGTGAGAGATTTTACTTTCCTGGGCTCCTTGATCACTGCAGATGGTGACAGCAGTCACGAAATTAAAAGACGCCTGCTTCTTGGGAGAAAAGCAATGACAAACCTAGACAACATCTTATAAAGCAGAGACATCACCTTGCCAACAAAGGTCTGTATAGTTAAAGCTATGGTTTTTCCAGTAGTGATGTATGGAATTGAGAGCTGGACCATAAAGAAGGCTGATCGCTGAAGAATTGATGCTTTTGGTGCTGGAGGAGACTCTTGAGAGTCCCATGGACTGCAAGAAGATCAAAACTATCCATTCTGAAGGAAATCAGCCCCGAGTGCTCACTGGAAGGACAGATCCTGAAGCTGAGGCTACAATACTTTGGCCACCTCATGAGAAGAGAAGACTTCCCTGGAAAAGACCCTGATGTTGGGAAAGATGGAGGGCACAAGGAGAAGGGGACGACAGAGGACAAGATGGCTGGACAGTGTTCTCGAAGCTACAAACATGAGTTTGATCAAACTGCAGGAGGCAGTGGAAGACAGGAGTGCCTGGCGTGCTATGGTTCATGGGGTCACGAAGAGTCAGACACGACTAAACGACTAAACAACAACAACAACAACAACAACAAGTGCTATCAAGTGCTATGAAGTAGATAGCATTAAATGATGCAGGCACTCTCTCCAGGAAGTGCAGAACATGGTTTCCTGACTCCTTGCCAAATCAAGCATGAAAAATATATTAGACCTGGCAGCAGTACGTCTGCAAATGCACCTACTCCTTTATGAACCTTCCCTCAGACCTCGAAATGAGCAAATATTGACTGGAGGTTCCTATTGCCAATGGGAACTGGAATTACTTATAGGGAAGAATTGTGCCATATAGCCAGAACCCAACTTGTGATTGACCAAATTCTTGGACCTGAGAAGAAAATATCTGTAACGATCCCAGATGTGTCAATGTGGCAACAGGAAGCCAGATTTCCCCAGAGCATGGAACACAACATCTCCAGGTGGAGTCAGAACTGGCAGTGACAGACTATAGGAACATCAAACAGCTTGATGAACATTGCAACCCAGTGTGTGGCAGCCATGAAAAAAATATATTGTAGAGTTAGCAAAGGTTCAGAAAATACAACTAAAACGATCAAGGGGAAGGAGGTAACATTATAGAAGTTTATAAAAATTATGCATGGGGTGGAGGAAGCGAACAAGAAAAATGTTCTCCCTCATAACACTAGAACTCCTGAACACCCAATGAAGCTGAACATTGAGAGATGCTCAGTCAATTCAGTAGAGCTTTCTCCCAGGTGTAAGAGGAATCCATAGGTTTGCAGTCATTGCAGCACCACACCATTCCTTATTGCAAAATGAGCATTTCTTCATCCGTTTACTATTTATAAGCAATTTATTAGATCACTGATCACTGAATGCTACCATTCAGTGGATTTGTAACTGGCTGACTAACCGAACCCAAAGGGTGCTCATCAATGGCTCCTCCTCATCCTGGAGAGTAGTGACTAGTGGGGTGCCACAGGGTTCTGTCTTGGGCCCAGTCTTATTCAACAACTTTATCAATGACTTGGATGATGGGCTTGAGGGCATCCTGAGCAAGTTTGCAGATGACACCAAATTGGGAGGGGTGGCTAATACCCCAGAGGACAGGATCACACTTCAGAATGACCTTAACAGATTAGACAACTGGGCCAAAACAAACAAGATGAATTTTAACAAGGAGAAATGTAAAGTACTACACTTGGGCACAAAAAAAAAAAATGAAAGGCACAAATAAGAGGATGGATGACACCTGGCTTGAGAGCAGTACATGTGAAAAGGATCTAGGAGTCCTGGTAGACCACAAACTTGACATGAGTCAACAGTGTGATGCAGCAGCTAAAATGCCAATGCAATTTTGGGCTGCATCAATAGAAGTATAGCATCTAGATCAAGGGAAGTTATAGTACCACTGTATTCTGCTCTGGTCAGACCTCATCTGGGAAATTGGGGGGGGGGTGCCAGAAGGTGATCTCGCCTAGGGCGCAACAAACCCTAGCACTGGCCCTGAGCACAGCCAAGTATGTATTGTAATATAGAGTTTATTGTATTGTATTGCAGAGTTTATTTGAAACTACTAGTTCCAGCGGGAATGTCTATCATTTGCTGGTTCAGGGTGCAGGATTTGTATCCTCTGCCAGATTGGTTTCCGCAGGAGGGAATCCGTGCCATTGGTTCCCACCAAAATGTATCTTTTTCCTGCTAGTCCTCTGTTATTATATAAGCCCCAGATTTCCCCATTCCTCTGTTCTGGCGCTTACCTGTTCTTTGAAGCAGAGATGTTGTACCAGATCCTCGCCTCCAGCTTCTTATCTGCACCAGGCTGAAATCACTACACAACAAAAAGAGTATCAGATTCCTTCGGGGAAGTGTTAAAACAAGAGTTTATCACCTAAAATCCCACTTCTTTCTTCTTCCCTCCCCCAACAACAGCTAATCGAGAGGTTCCAACAGCCTAAGGCTCCCACTAAGAAAGCTCAAATGATCTGTTAATCTCTTTCCTTTCACCAGCTGCTCATTTTTAGAAGGTACAAACTCTTCCTGACTGGCACCATTTAAAAAACTTTTAGGATATAATAGCTACCAGAAATGGGACCCAGGTGGCGCTGTGGTTAAACCACTGAGCCTAGGGCTTGCTGATCAGAAGGTCGGCGGTTCAAATCCCTGTGACGGGGTGAGCTCCTGTTGCTTGGTCCCAGCTCCTGCCAACCTAGCAGTTCGAAAGCACGTCAAAATGCAAGTAGATAAATAGGAACCGCTACAGCAGGAAGGTAAACAGCGTTTCCCTGTGCTGCTCTGGTTTGCCAGAAACGGCTTTGTCATGCTGGCCACATGACCTGGAAGCTATACGCCGGCTCCCTCAGCCAATAATGCGAGATGAGCGCGCAACCCCAGAGTCGGTCACGACTGGACCTAATGGTCAGGGGTCCCTTTACCTTTACCTTTAGCTACCAGAAATAGTTGTAGTTTTATTCTATCAGTCTCAGATTTGGCCCTAAAAGCTGTTACAGTGGTACCTCGGTTTATGGACACAATTGGTTCCGGAAGTCTGTTCATAAACTGAAGCGTTCATAAACTGAAGCGAACTTTCCCATTGAAAGTAATGGAAAGTGGATTAATCTGTTCCAGACGGGTCCGCGGAGTACTCAACCTGAAGCGTACTTAACCCGAAGCATGGGTGTAATTGGTTCCGGAAGTCTGTTCATAAACTGAAGCAAACTTTCCCATTGAAAGTAATGGAAAGTGAATTAATCCGTTCCAGATGGGTCCGCGGCGTTCGTAAACCGAAAATTCGTAAACCAAGGTGTTAATAAACCGAGGTTCCACTGTAGTAGGTCGTTCAGAATTGGGTTGTACTTCTGCAGGGCTAACTGTTCTCTCCAAATATCCTTTTTGCAGTTTGTGACTTTTGGGCTGCTGCCCACTTCCCCTCTTGGTCATAGATCATGATTGGTGAAGAAAGTCCTGGTTCAGACACACTGAGCCAAACTTTGGTTTAGCTTGACATGGGAGTAAGGTAAAAGGTGTAATAAGCAAAAATCTGCCCTTATTCCCTTATGGGGTACACAAGAGCCCTTATTGGGTTCTCCATCGGTTGGAGAATATAACAGAGGCCAACCAGAGAATTTTGAGAAGCAAAGCCTTTATTTTTGCTGTTGCAACAGGGTCCCTCCCCTCACGCAGGAGAACAAGGAAGGAACCCAGAACAAAAGAGAACCTCCGCTTTTATCAGTTTCCCCATCACCAAGAAACGCCCCCAATACATCATTCCTACATCACAGCTATGTAATCAATACCTCACAAAAAAGGAGGGTTCAAGGGTAGAAATCTGAGCACTTTTGACACCTCTCCTAGTCCTCTCACCCCTCCCAGGTGTGAATTCCTAAACACAAAGAGAAATTAACATTTTGTAAGAGTTGATCACTGTCTTTTGTTCGGAGGAGCCTTCCATTGTGAATGAGATGGCTAGCAGTCTGGCACCATTGATGGGGAAATGTCCAGTTGGCAGAGCCTCAGGCTTACAGGATTATGGCTCCCAAGTTGCTAGTCATGTGGAAATGTGTGTGTGTGATTCAGTGGGGTGGGGAAAATTCCTACAACAAGATGGATATCACTTTAATTCTGGTCAGTTTTGGAGAGTCAAAATGGTTTTCAGGCCTGTCTTCCTGTACTGTTTGCTTGGTACATTTATGAACATTTATTATATATGTGTGACCTCAAAATTCTTATAACAATGGTAGAGGACCCCTGGACAGTTAAGTCCAGTCAAAGGCAACTATGGCATGTGACACTTATCTCACTTCAGGCTGAGGGAGCCAGTGATTGTCCACAGACAGCTTTCTGGGTCATGTGGCCAGCATGACTAAACCGCTTCTGGTGCAGCGGAACACTGTGACCGAAACCAGAGCGACGTTTACATTCCCTGCCACAGCGGTACCTATTTCTCTACTTGCACTGGTGTGCTTTGGATCTGCTAGGTCACGAGGACTGGGACAGAGCAACGGGAGCTCACCCTGTTGCGGGAAATCGAGCTGCCGACCTTCCGATAAGCAAGCCCAAGAGGCTCAGTGGTTTAGACCACCACACCACAGCGCCACCCATGTCCCACTGGCATGCAGAGGCGTCTTTGCCATAGGGCCTAGTGGCATGTTGTGCCAGGGCGGCAGGCGTGCGTGTGGGAGGGTGGGGGTGCCCTAGGGATCCCTGCACCAGGGCGCGAGACAAGCTTAAGACGCTACTGCTGGCACGGGAGTAAAAACCACCAGGAAAGGAGCAAAGTGGCTGTAAACTCCATCCCAGGAGCCCACCTGTTTGCATGGTATGCAAACCATACATGTCATTAGGTGAACCAGTGCAGAGTATCTCGTTTTCCACAAATAAATTCTAAGCTACAGTTCTAGAATTAAAGATAAATGTTTCCAGACTCTGTATGCACCATGCATTTAAAGTATATGACTTCCCCAACAGAGCTAGAATTCGCAGCACTCTTAATGAACTGCAGTTCCCAAGATTCTTGGGGGTAGGGAGAGAATAATCCTGTGTGTTCAAAGGGTATGTGCTCTTTGGGTTTCAGTTCACTGATGTTTAATTTAGAACAGGCATCCCCAAACTCGGCCCTCCAAATGTTTTGGCACTACAACTCTCATAATCCCTGACCACTGGTTCTGTTGGCTAGGGATGATGGGAGTTGTAGTCTCAAAACATCTGGAGGGCCGAGTTTGGGGGTGCCTGATTTAGAAGTTACATTCTGCCAGTGCCGGGCCTGGGGTTGTGAGCCCAGATCTGTCTGAGTGATAAATACAAAAAGAACCACAAACTCCAAACTCCACAAACACTTCGCTCTGTACTCACTCGCTTCTCATGGCCAAAACACACACCACCTTTTGAAAAACTAGAATGTGTCTCCAAGAGGAGTGATTTGAGCCAGAAAAATTGCACTTACAATTTTGGTATTCTGCATGCACACTCCGGGCACTCTCGGTGTATTCTGCCTTCCCAAGTGAGCTTGGCCTGCCGTGACTTTCCTGTTTCTTTTTATATCACACATTAGTTGCTGCTCGGTGATCACTGCAGCTGCAGGTTCCTGACCCAGAAGGGCTTGGAATTATTATGTATGCTTTTTCTTGGCAGTCAAGCCGTTCTCCACACCGCCTGTAAATGTTACCAAAAATAATGCAAACACAGATTCAGGATGAGAATTTGGGAAGGGAATTGCATGGGGTCACGAAGAGTCGGACATGACTAAACGACTAAACAACAACAACAACAACAATTAAGGAAACACAGACTGATGCCATCAAGAATGCACTTACTTCAATAAAATGTCCATTGGTTTGTTTGTTTTTTACCACCAGACTATTTGCAACTCACTTGTCTGAAATGCCTCTGCTAAGAAATATTCATTTTGGTGGGAGGGTCAGGATGGCACACATTATGGTTTTTCCGGCTTGCAAATGGAACCCAAAGGTTGGCAACCTTTGTATAATACAAGCTATGTACGTATGAACTAAGTCATAGTTCAGAGAGCTGCATGTGCAACTTGTTTGTAATCAATGAGACAGCTCTAGTATTAATGGTGTAACTGCCGTCTACGCAGATGGACGTGTTCAGAATGGAGCATGTAATGTTATCCAATCCAACCAATCCATGGTTTTTTATTTGCATGCCTCCTTCCCCGAAGTTAAAACCATGTTCAAGGCTGCTTATAGCATATTAAAAATAATGTAATTACAAGCATAACGAAAGTAGTCAAACAATAAATAAATCATCAAAAAGTATGCAAGCAAACTGAACTATTTCCACATAAATCATAAGATTTAAAATAAAGATACAAAAGAAAGAAAGAAAAATCAATAGCAGCAGCAACACCTGCAACAACAATATCCCAGCCCAAAAGTCTGTTCACCAGGCTGTTCAGCTTTTGTTGCTCCAGACTCCATCATGCAGAAGAAACTAGCATAATTCTCTTGGGCTATACTGAGCAATGGTGCCTGTCCCAATCTGAGCCTAGGCTGCTATGACTCTGGGCGGAAGTTAGGGAGAAGAGACTGGGGTGGAGAAGGAGAAGGAGAAGGAGAAAAGACAGAAAGAGTGAGTGAGAACACAACTTGAAAAAAAGAGAATGCATGTATTTTTGCAAACTAAGAAATCTTTAATAAAAAAAAATCTTTAAAAAACAACTGTTGATCTATGCAGCAGGTCCTCATCACACTTGTTCTTTCTGCAGTTTGATCAGGCTCTTAACCTATGATCCCTAGCTCATGTCTGACTCACCAAAAACTGTCATCACAGCCCTTGCTCATGCCATCACCCAGAGATGACTCATATGTGGTCCAGTCATTATGGATGAAAGGTGTGGGGGGGGGGCAACAGCCCAACTTCCACACCACTGTGGAATTGACACATTCCATTCAATGAGTGTATGATCTGTGTATCTCCGTGCACAAATAGCTGTGCTGTTCACTGTTATTCACATGTACCGTTGAACCAGTGTTCAGGTTTTGTATCTGTGCATACAATAGCTGAGCTGTATAAGTGTACATAGAAACTTGTACATATGTAGAGGCATCTTGTACCTGTGTTTAGTAGATCATGTGAAAGAAACCTCTGCAATTCACGTTCAAACACAGCAGGGCAGGAGCACATGAAGCAGAGTAGGGGCTGGCATCATGTCTCCAGGCAAGCATTGAGCATAGACACATCTGATAAGGAGCAGCTGTTTGCATATAGGGGCTGCGCAACATTGGGACACCTAGTTGTGTGCACCCCAATCATGGGGAAACCTTTCACACCACACCTGTAGGGTGGTGTCCTTTTCAGGTGTCCTTATCAGAGGCAGGGCTAGCCTCGGTCCAGTATACCTGAAGGAGCGTCTCCACCTCCATCATTCTGCCCGGACACTGAGGTCCAGTGCCAAGGGCCTTCTGGCGGTTCCCTCGTTGCGAGAAGCCAAGTTGCAGGGAACTAGGCAGAGGGCCTTCTCGGTGGCGGCGCCTGCCCTGTGGAACGCCCTCCCAACAGATGTCAAAAAGGAAAACAACTACCAGACTTTTAGAAGACATCTGAAGGCAGCCCTGTTCAGGGAGGCTTTTAATATTTAATAGATTGTTGTGTTTTATTTTTCTGTTGGAAGCCGCCCAGAGTGGCTGGGGAGACCCGGCCAGATGGGCGGGGTATAAATAATAAATTATTATTATTATTATTATTATTATTATTATTATTATTATTATTAGTGTTGAAGGGCAAGGGCAAGAACACAGGGGACCTGAAGGAGCGTCTCCATCCTCATTGTTCAGCCAGGACATTGCGATCTAGCTCCAAAGGCCTTCTGGTGAGAAGTGAAGTTACTGGCAGAGGACCTTCTTAGTAGTGGCACCTGCCCTGTGGAACGCCTTTCCATCAAATATCAGAGATAAACAATTATATGACTTTCCATAGACATATGAAGGCAGCCCAGTATCAGGACGCTTTCAATGTCTGATGTTTTGCTCTGTTCTTTTATATTCTGTTGGAAGCTGCCCAGGGTGGCTGGGGCAATCAGTCAGATGGGTAGGGTACAATATTATAATAAGGTCCACCAACAACAATATTCTGGAGATCCCGAGCCATAAGTGGCTAGATTGGCCTCTACTAGGGCCAGGGCCTTTTCAGTATTGGCCCCAACTTGGTGGAACGCTCTTTCACAGGAGACCAGGGTCCTGCGGGATTTGTCATCTTTCCGCAGGGCCTGCAAGATAGAGCTGTTCCGCCTGGCCTTTGGGTTGGACTTAGTCTGACCCCTGTGTTTTCCTCACTCATGGCTTGGATTTATGGACTACTTAAAATGAGGCTGCATTTTAAATTTTAATACTGTATTTTAATATGTATTTTAATTAATTGCTTTTTATGTTTTATTGTAATTTTATTGGTGTTAGCTGCCCTGAGCCCGGTTTTGACTGGGGAGGGCGGGGTATAAATAATTTTTTTATAATAATAATTTTTAATAATAATAATAGTAATAATAAACATTTATTATTTATACCCCGCCCATCTGGCTGGGTTTCCCCAGCCACTCTGGGCGGATTCCAACAGAAAAATAAAACACAGTAATCTACCGGTATTAAACATTAAAAGCCTCCCTAAACAGACCTGCCTTCAGATGTCTTCCAAAAGTCTGATAGTTGTTTTTCTCTTTGACATCTGATGGGAGGGTGTTCCACAGGGCGGGCGCCACTACCACTAATAATAATACAGTCATACCTCGGTTTAAGTACGCCTCGGTTTGAGTACTTTCAGTTTAAGTACTCCGCAGACCCGTCTGGAACGGATTAATCCACTTTCCATTACTTTCAATGGGAAAGTTCGCTTCAGGTTAAGTACGGACTTCCAGAACCAATTACACTCATACTTCGGGTTAAGTATGCTTCAGCTTGAGTACTCCACGGACCCATCTGGAGCGGATTAATCCACTTTCCATTACTTTCAATGGGAAAGTTCGCTTCAGGTTAAGCACGCTTCAGTTTAAGTACTCTGCGGATGGTCTGGAACAGATTAATCCACTTTCCATTACTTTCAATGGGAAAGTTCGCTTCAGGTTAAGTACGCTTCAGGTTAAGTACAGACTTCCGGAACCAATTGTGTACTTAAACCGAGGTACCACTGTAATAATAATAATAATAATAATAATAATAATAATAATAATAATAATTGCCCTACATCCAAGTAATGCTAATGTGTGACTACAGCTCTTGGCTGACTGTGACCAGAGGGTAGCGTTCAGGCACACTGGGCACCACACTGCAGGGGTCGCCAGAACAATGTTGTGGAACAAATAGCAAGAAACAGGAGGTGCCGAATTGTATTGCTGCACAGGGTGCCACTGAAATTTGAGAGCCCAATGTCCGCCACTGCTGTGACTCTTATGTTAATGTAAGGCTGCAGTTCTAACCCCACTTACCAGGGGAGGAAGCCTCACTGAATTCAGTACAGCTTACTTCTTAGTAGGCTTGAACCATAAGCCATATAAATGCTACCGGTATTATCAAGTGTGGCTCTGACAGTTACTTGCTCTGTGCAAGAGCCCGGCCACGTTTCCAACACGTTTTTGATAAAGAACTCCTCCTAAGTCACTGTGGGGGGAAGCACTGAGAGTAAATGGGTTCTATTGCTTGTTTTGCTGCAGATGGGAATGTTTTTAAAATAGCCACACAGTTTGAGAGGATTTCCTCCTGATGACATCAGGCAGCATCACTGGCTGATATCCTGTGCAAAATGTCTTCCCCACCCCCTGCATCCCTTAGCATTTGTTAGATGTGTTTGACCAAAGGGCAAGGGAGGGTGGAGGGGCTCTGAAAGCCACATGGGTCTAAACCAGAATGGAAGTATTGTCAAGGATTTCCCCTCTTCTGACACTCCCTCACTCCAAGCCCAGATTTCTTAAGGGACCCTCCTCAGGTTGGACAAGTAAATGCCCCCTCAAAGCAGGGCAGATTCAATTATTTAATGTTTTCACTTTAAATTTATTTTTATTGACTATCTCAAAGGACACTTAACAACAGAAGAAAATTAAATATAAAAAGGCCTTCCCTGTTACCATACCATCTGCAGGTAACAGGAAACAGGTAAGCAGATAGCGAGGTGGAGAATAGAAGCTGTGCTAAGTAAATGCTGACAGTTTTGCTTCTTTTTAAAAAATTGTAGACTATTCTGCAATTGATCTGTGTACAATGTAATCAGAAATATGAGTCGTCGTCGTTCCCCCCCCCCCCAAAAAAGTATAGCAATCTGGCTATTGTGTTTCAGTGTCTTTGTTGTCAAAAAAGGAAATAAAATATTGCGACTATCCATGAAACCATCAGCCTTAGGGGGGAAACCTCTCATTAGTACCAAAAAGATTTCACACACACACACACACACACACAACCAGTGCTAATTGCCATGTTGTGAGGTGGGTATTTTTTTACCAAAATTGCAGCTGAGGAGGGAATTCTTAAACCTCCCCTCCTTGAAAAGAGTGCTGCCAATGACAACCCCTCTGCACCTGGCATTTGATTTTTAAAAATCCCAAATCTGATTGCTAATCACACTATTGATGTAATATGTAGCCAACCTTTATTAGAAGAAAGAAGGGGCAACTGCTATCTCGCTACACAAAAATGGGTTATGGTGTAGGTTGGCCATGTGTCTCATTTTACAGAGGATGTCCCTCTATTTGAAGGGTGGTCCGGTCCAATAACAGATTAAAGATAATAAAGAACCATAAGAAAGGAGAAAGGGGGCCTTGAAGTTGCATATCAACGGTCAGCCCATGAAGACCTGACTGAGCAGACACACAAGTCATGAGTAGTCACACTCATTCCCACTGTAACAAGAGTTATTTCTTGTTAATGGTAATTATTATTACTAAATATGCATCCATCCATCCATCCAAACAAACAAATAAATAAATGAGCATATGCAAATGTTACGAGTAGCTGCACATAATGGGCATAATAAGCATTGCAAAACATAATGTCTATCCTATTTTTCTTTACTTCTTTCTGCTTTGCAAGAAACCTTTGCACTGAGATCAGTGCTAGAGACGGACTCAAATAATTGCTGGCTTTTACCATTTCAAATTGGCTGCTCTGTTCCTGTATATACAGTATAGCCTTTGATGCAACTTAAGATATTTTTGCACAATCTATCCTGATAAAGTTTGCGTAACATCCCCCACATCCTTATTTTAAGCCTATACCCATTGGCTTTTTAACTTGCCTTTCTTTCTCCCCTCCATGCCATTTTAATTTATGTTATACCGTAATGCTTAACATCTACTGGGTTAAGAATTTTGCTTAATTGTTTGTGGCCATTTGGTTAGACCTAAATAAGTATATTGTCCAATTGTTAGTTTTTATTTTTGTTTCTCCTAATGAGACATGGCTACCTTCAATTTTTCTCAAGGTTTTTTGTTCATTTTGGTTCCCCCCCCCTTCTTTTACTGCATCCCCTTTCTTATTCTTCAGGCCAGGGAGAAATCCCTTATCTATAACCCACCCACCCAGCTTTCCTGGCTATCTTATCAGGAGTGGAGTCACCCTGAGCTAAACCTAGGGAGGCCAGGTGGAAAAGCAGGCAGGGATCCTGCCAGGGGCGTAGCAAGAATTTTTGTGGGGGGGGCAGGCCTTTTGTTGGGGTGGGGGGGAAGAGCCTCAGTTTGCAATGCATTTTTATTGAATTTTATTGATTTGGAGAGAGCAGCTCCCCCTCCCTGCCTCCCCTTGGCTATGCCCATGGATCCTGCACCTTTAAGAGTTGCATAGGGGAAAGAATTCAGCAGCTGTGGCTTGCATAAGCCGGCCACATGTCCTCAGAAACTTGCTTGCAGGAGTGCTGGTGAGAAGAGGTTTGGACAAGAGAAGAGAACACAATCCTGCAGATCAGAGGCTGAAGCGTGAAGGTGCATCCAGGTGGGTAGCTCCTAGCTAATACAATCCAATTATTGGTCTTCCTGTTGCCAGGTTTGTGGTAGCCATTGATTGAATAAGGCTACCAGTGACCATTAACCATGATGGCTATGCACTCCTTCAATGTTGTAGTGTAGGCAATGCATCTCTGAATACTAGTCACTGGAACTTCCAAGTGGGGAGAGCGCTATTGCACTCTGTTCCTGCTTGTGGGCTTTCATTGGACATCTGGTTGTTAGAGCAGGATGTTAAGACTAGATGGGCCTTTGACTTGATCTAGTAGGGCTCTTATTTTGTTCTTAGTTACAATGGACTTCTCACACAACCTTTTGGGTTTCATCCACATTGGTATTTAAGGCTTTGGACCGATGGTTCCACACACTATGCATTCTGCTGAAATGTCTAAGTCAGAATTAATCAGTGGGAGGAGATGTATAGGCTTCGGGTACCTAAGCAGTGGGCCTGACCCCCATTATCCCCCCCCTTTGATGTTAAAATGGAAACACAAAAAGTGGAAGCTTGCAGTGAGCTACGTGTTCACATCTCTGATCTGTGCCTGGCAGTGCTTTTGGGAAACGGCACTGTGTTATATAAAGTTGCTACCTCTGCATGTGCAGAATCAGATATCAGATTCTGTGGCTAGAAGAATCAGACCAATTGGGCAGAGCTGAGCAAGGCTGTAAGCCCTGCTGCATAACTGGTTATGATGTTGGTGTTAATGGTTGTCTAGGTGACCTAGAGACCATCTAGTTGTGAGTCCTGCAAGTGCCGGCCTTGCCTGACTTCCTGGTCTTATTTCCACCTGGCCTGTCCTCAGTAGACAGACCCCTGACTGACTCCAGTGACAAAAAGCTGCTGTTGCATGTGCCTATGATGTTTTTCATACCTGTAGGGCAGTCCTAAATGTTTTTTGTTAACTTGCTAGTGTGGATTTTAAATACTACATTGAATATATTGATAGGTTTATTTTAATTAAAGCTATTATACT
Organism: Zootoca vivipara; assembly: GCF_963506605.1. NCBI lineage: Eukaryota > Metazoa > Chordata > Lepidosauria > Squamata > Lacertidae > Zootoca > Zootoca vivipara. The sequence continues at coordinate 81,271,297 of NC_083278.1, forward strand.
ATAGTTACAGGTAGGTAGCTGTGTTGGTCTGACGTAGTCGAAACAAAATAAAATAAAAATCCTTCCAGTAGTATCTGAAGAAGTGTGCATGCACACGAAAGCTCATACCAAAACAAAAACTTAGTTGGTCTTTAAGGTGCTGCTTGAAGGATTTTTTAAAAAAAATTGTTTCTATTATACTATACCGTGTTTCTCATATTATAAGACATGTCTTATATTTATTTATTCCTCAAAAAAAACACTATGGCTTATTTTCAAGGGATGTCTTATTTTTTTCCTCCTCCTCCTGCCGCGTCCGGCATTGCTGCTGCGCCTATCACTATGTCTTATTTTCGGGGTATGGCTTATATTCCTTGAATGCTTAAAAATCCTGCTATGGCTTATTTTATGGGTATGTCTTAAAATATGAGAAACAGGGTAGTTATTTCTTGCTCTTATTGGCATCCACTTTGAGCGTATCTTGGAAAAGCAGCATATAAATAACTTTTGATTATAATTGGAAGCTCCGCACAAAACCCATGAATGTTGTTTTGGTTGTGTAAAATACAAGCGTGTAATATGAGTTGTTTGCAAGTTTCATTTCATATTATGGCAAGCCTGGGGGAGGTCTCTCCTCAGCTTGTCCTGCATTTCCTGCCTGCCTTTGCTGCTGCTATAGGTTGTGCTAGGGAAGCCCTATTAATAGTACAAGAAGAGGAAAAAGCTCTTTGGAGGCAGGAAAACCAAGTCAGGAAAGAATAGGAGGAAGTGTGGCTGCCATTTCGCCAAACATTTTGGAAGGTATTGAGCCTCCAAACTTGCAAGCTTTGCCATTGTTGCAGAGAATGTGATCTGAGCACAATTCTTTTGTTTGTCCTTCAGAAATATTCAAAAGAGGGCCTTGAATGAGAAGGGTGATGGAATGAAGAAGAAACCCCTTAGCTGTTCAACGTTATAGAGAGCAGAAAGGAGGAGAAACTGGTCAGACCCGAAAGACCTCCACATCAATTACACACACACAGAGGTAAGTGTCCGCACCTGCATTTCAGAGTTTTGTTTGTTTGTTTGTTGGCTTAACAGAGAGATGCAAGTAACTCTAAGGTCTGGATAACTAATTACTAAATAAGGTCATAGTATACCATTTTTTAAAGGGGAAGAGAGATTGTAGAAGGGTATTTGCTCTTGGTTACAGTCAAGCCTAAACATCATTAAAAAAGTAAGTGTGTTGTAAGACCATTGTTGTGTACCTCACAATAACTACAGAAATATTATCAACACAGATCAATTAAGTTTAGAGTGAGAGGGCCCATTTAATTGTTTATAACCATAAATCAATCGATAACATTGGTCAGTCAGAAATACAGCTGCTCCTGTGAAAGAATCACACATCTGCAATGAGGAAATCATCTACTGTCCTCTCTGAAGGGCACTGATGCCTCTAAATTAACAACAGATATACTCCAGCTCTCTTTTTATTTGTGGTGCATGACCCTGGTTAGTCAATGATTTGTCCCTATTTTACTTCTTGGTGATTATTTTTGGGGGTCATCAGTCTACCCCTCACCACAATTGCTCTAGATTTCTTTCTTTTACATTTCCCTCCTGAGATCTCTAGTTAAATCTAGGAGTGCTTCATTTTCCACCATGAATAAAATCCCCAAGATTATGCAGCCCTACTCAGGAGCAAATCCTTTCTGACATTTGTGTGCTACAGACTGTGCAGGGATAGGGAACCTTTTTTTCAGCCTGAAGGCTGGATTCCTGTCTGGGCAATTTTCTGAGGGCCACTTTATGGTGGTTGGTGAGCTAAGAGGCAAATGTGAGTGGAACAAATGTCAATTTTACCTGTGTACATTGGTTTAGTTTCTACTCACACTCACTTCCTCATCTCTATCCTCCATCCAGGCAAGCAAAAAGAGGCATTATCAGGGTTCAAAGACAAAATATTTGGGGTATGGAGCAGAGCCAGTGAGGGATGCAGCCTGAGAAGAGGGTTTGTGGTGAGGAGAGATTTCTGAGGACCTGATAGAGAGGCCTGGAAAGCCACATTCAGCCCCCAGGCCACCCCTCTGCTACACACACAGAACAGGAGTCCACCAATTAGTTCTCAGAGAGCAGGGAAATAACTTCTATTTCCCCAAGCCATACAATTAGGGAAAAAAAGCTGTCTCAAATAAGTTACTACCCCTTTCAATAGTTCTGAAACTAGAGAGGGAAGGGAAGCGTTTTTAAAAGCCAGGAAAAACAAGGAGGAAGTAAACAGGAAGAAATGAGCAACTTCAGGAGGTGTCTGGTGCTGCATAAAATGTGGCGGCCCATCTCTGGCATGCGAAATGGTCCTTACCAGGCAGCCCCTTAGCAAGATAGCTCATCTGTTTTCATTCTTATTCTTCTTGTTAGGCTTCGCATTCTCTGTTTAATCATGATGCACTTTTGGGTGGAGGTTTGCTTTTCCCTCTGAGAAACCATCTCTTGAAGTTGAAGGTAGGAAATTTATTTCATATTACTGAGTACGCATTAAAAAGAGAGGGACACGCACGAACTGGAGCTGTGCTACCCAGCTGTAATGTCACAATTTAAAGGTGTGGTTTCCCCCCACCCCCACCTCAGGTTTTGTACCATCACATGATGGTAACTGTGGCGTCTAGTAGCAAAAATGAGTGTTTATGAATGGGACATGAGGTCATCTGGTAGATTGTAAGAACCGGTGGTAGGGCAGAAGCAGGAGCCAGTGACAGAGCCACTGGTTGTAAGTGATATAATAATAGCTGGGAGCTTTTGGAAAGCTCACTGACGAGGCATGAAAGTGAAATCCTTCCCCTGTTGTTTGTTCTCAGCATCTGGAGTTCAGAAGCCACTTCTGAACATGGATGCCTCATTTATCCAACATGGATTATAACCAGTGCCAGAGCTACCTCAATGCATTGCGAGGCAATGTTTCATATAGCTAAAGGAAGATCAGGCCAATTACAGCCTCACATGCCAGTCTCTCAGGCAGGTTTCTGAAGAAGAAAACATGAAGCTTTTTAATGGAAACCAGCATGCACACATATTGGCCAGGACCGAAAGAACCACATCAGTTCCATATGCTCAAGGCATTTGTTTGGGTTAGTTGTTCTTAAACAGCAGCTCCCTGAGTTGCACGGCAAGGTTTTGAAACTGAGAGGTTCTTCAAAGCCCTTTAAGATATGGTAGCGGTTCTGTCATTCAAAGTGAATGAGGGTTTTTTAAGGGGGGAAAAGAGGAGAAAGGGGAGAAACTCACTGGGGAGGCTTCCACTCTTGGCTGCATCTCAGACAGCTCCTTGGATCCCAGCCTGTGAGTTTCAGCTGACAGCAAAGTAGAACTGTTTGGTTTCTTCATTCCAGATGCGTATCTCGTCTTGTGCCTGACTAGGAGGTAGTCTCATGACTTTAAAGAGGGGATTACATAGGGAGTTGAACAATAAAAAGATTCAGTGCCATCCCCATGCTATGGCAAATATTATGACTGTTTGCCTTTTTTTTTTACTGAATCATGTGACTAATATGGTTTTGCTAAAGTAGCAGATGGTGTCTTTTTTTTACACACACACACACACATTGGTGAGTTTTGGGCTTACCGTTGTACTGCTACACATTAGTTGCCTGTTGCAATATATGCCTGGTGGCAGATAAAGAACGGAAAATAGGGGTGCTGCTCTGACCTGTCCTAGTGGGATATTGGCCTGCTTGAAGTCTGCTGTTGTCAAGGCAACGCTTTGGGAATTGGCCTTCTGTCCTGGCCTCTGTCAGTGGAAAGCTGAGGCCAAGGTATAGGATGGTAATGCTTTCGAGTTGGTCCTGGGAGGTTCTGAGCCTTGAATACAATAAGGCCTCAGGCTGCCTGGCCTCTGGCCCCTTCTGGATGACTTAGGCCTGAGGTTGCATTATGAGCTAATTGTAGATTGGAAGTCTTATAATGAAATGATGAGGATATTGTTTTTAACCTGTCTTGGTTTTAGGTCACTTCGCTTATTTATTACAGTTGAATCCTGTTTTTCCTTTGGAAAACTTGCACAAGTGCTCTCAGGATGGCTATGCACAGATACCGTAGGAAAGCACTTGTTCTAAAATGTTTTCCTGCTAATATAAATACGCCAACATTTATTCAAGCCCTGTAATCTTGGGCATTTTTAGAGTCAATGTACTATTCCTAAATGTCCTACTAATTTATGTGTATAGCACATATAGTGCCCTAAGCCACTAAGGCAAAAAAGCTGTGATTTGAAAGCATGAGTGTTAATTATGGCATTGGTAACAGAGACAGCATACAGCAAATAGCATCTGAGCCTGGAGGGGAGTAGCCACCTTTGATAGACACCTCCATCAATTTGCCTAATCCCCTTTAAAGTCAGCTAAGCTAGTGGTCAATGGGATGCGGGTGGCGCTGTGGGTTAAACCACAGAGCCTAGGGCTTGCCGATCAGAAGGTCGGCGGTTCGAATCCCCGTGATGGGGTGAGCTCCCGTTGCTCGGTCCCAGCTCCTGCCAACCTAGCAGTTCGAAAGCACGTCAAAGTGCAAGTAGATAAATAGGTATCGCTCCAAGCGGGAAGGTAAACGGTGTTTCCGTGTGCTGCTCTGGTTCGCCAGAAGCGGCTTTGTCATGCTGGCCACATAACCCTCAGCCAATAACGCGAGATGAGCGCCGCAACCCCAGAGTCGGTCACGACTGGACCTAATGGTCAGGGGCCCCTTTACCTTTAAGCTAGTGGTCATCGCCATGGCTTGTTCCACGTATTAATTACTCACTGTGTGAAAAAGTCATTTCGTTTGTCCATCCTGAATATTCTGCTAAATCAGTTTCATTTTATCAACCTGAGAGAGAAGGAAATGACCCTGATCTACTTTCTATACCCATGTGTTCTTTTAGAAACCCCTCTCGTGTTGTCTTTTTTTATTGTAGCAGGTCCTTCTGGGGATTTGCTTCTGCCCTTTGGCCATTTTAGATACTCTTTTCTGTACCTTTTGTAGTGCTACAATATCATTTTTCAGACAGCACTAACTACCCCTGTTCTGGTCTCTCAGGATGAAAAAGGTCCTTTTATGCTGTAGCTGGCAACAGTAATACATAGATTTACAAATTCAGAAACAGCAAAAGGGCTTAATGCGAAAGGAAATAAACATGTTTATCTTTAAGAGTGGTGGAAAAGGTTTCTTGGCTGTATCCATACATAAATGTCTCATGACAATAGATTATGAATTGGACTGGGAATGGGAGCAAGGCAGGAATAAAAGGCCCTTTCTTCTAACGGTCTGACATTGTTTATGTGGAATTTTAATCATGCTACACTTGATGAACTGTGGGACCCACCTGACTTAGGAAATGACATGAGCTCTTTTTCCATGTTGGTTGAGCAGACTAGTAATATATTAAACCTCTTTTCCACTTAAACACCAAGGACTTACACTGCATGGTGTGGTTAGAAAATACCTCCAGTTGTGGATCGAAGGGTGCTTGCCTGTCACAAGACTGCAGGGTCTGTGGTGGTGTGTGTATGCATGTGTTTACATGTTCCTTTGTAATGCTGGGCTGTCCTGTGCAATGTGGCTGTGTGTGACATGGGTGCTTGTGGAAAGGCCTTAGTGGGGCAGTGATTCCATGCAGAAGCATCTGTGAACACTCCATATCACCTAGTCCTCATCACCATAAAAGTCTAGGGACAGGAGGACAAGCCACATGGGAGGGCCTCTTTTAACGCTCTCTTTTTTTAAAAAAAAAATGCCTCTCTTTCCAAGTTTGTCTTTCACAACAAGGCTTAATACTTGGATATATTCAACACTGCATTCCAAAACCAGTGTTAAAAATGTTTGTTGTAGTTAATGTGTATATAGCACAATAACCAGAGAAAGAAAGGCTCCTGAGGAATAATTGCATGTAGCCTGAAGCCCACCTAAAGGACACTCCAGATTATTCGTATTGGGAGTCGATTCACATGAAATAAATTGCTATGCAGAGCCTCTGCTGTATTTTTTAAAAAAGAAAAAGAAAAAAAACCTTGGATTATATCCAACTGTTGCATTTTGTAACAGTATGCAAATATATTCAAAGGCCCTTTTTGCATCAGGTGATGGTGGTGATGGCAGTAATTATTAATAATAATGGAATATAGTGGTCTTAGGCAGCTTTCTCGTGGCAAACCCATTGTGAACATCAAGCCTAACTTAAGTGCTGGATCTAGGCCTTGCAGTTTGGCCCACCAGCCTGATCCTTTTCTGCACCCCTAGTCAGGGCCGGATTTAGGTTTGATGAGGCCCTAAGCTTACTGAAGGTAATGGGGCCCTTTATATGTCCAGCTCTCCTTTGTCAACAACAAATTGTTGCTGTTTTTTGTGTTGAATATATGCTATATTGGGACCCAGGTGGCGCTGTGGTTAAACCACTGAGCCTAGGGCTTGCTGATCAGAAGGTTGGCGGTTCGAAACCCTGTGACGGGGTGAGCTCCCGTTGCTTGGTCCCAGCTCCTGCCAACCTAGCAGTTCGAAAGCACGTCAAAATGCAAGTAGATAAATAGGAACCGCTACAGCGGGAAGGTAAACGGCGTTTCTGTGTGCTGCTCTGGTTTGCCAGAAGCGGCTTTGTCATGCTGGCCACATGACCTGGAAGCTGTACGTCGGCTCCCTCGGCCAATAATGCGAGATGAGCGCGCAACCCCAGAGTCGGTCACGACTGGACCTGATGGTCAGGGGTCCCTTTACCTTTACCTATATGCTATATGGTAATTTATGAACCTAAATGGTGTTGCCATATGTAGGTTTTATTTTATTTGTTTTTATTTGTTTTTTTATCCTATTTTGGAAATGTAAATCCAGTTGTTGTTTTCCTGTAGAAAAATTTTTTGGGGGGGCAAGAGAGTGGGGCCCTAAGCTATAGCTTGTTTAGCTTATACATAAATCTGGCTCTGCTCCTAGTCTACCAGGATGACCTGACCGGTTACACATATTGGTGACTGCAGCAGACTGTGAGCATGGACTTCCAAGAATGAAAGCTCTCTGAAAGAACACAATCCTGCTGGAGATTTCAAGCCGGCTTTCAGCATTCACTTAAATCTGGGTGTGTGGAAGAGCAATAGAGCAAAGGAAACCTCTGGGTTTTAGCTTATACTTCTTGATGAGCAAACAACTGAGATTTATTTTTAGGTCTCATGCTGTCCTTTAGCATTGCCTCTTCACACTGTTGTAATGTGCTCTGGAACCTCATGGTGAAGGACAGATAAGAAAATGTAGTAATAAATAATAATAATAATAATAATAATAATAATAATAATAATAATAATTCCCCAAAGAGGTAAATGGGGAAAAGGCATGTGAAGCCCTTGGCCATCCCCTAGCCTAGAGCAAAAGCCTTTGTTTTGTTGAATTCAGACTTTATCACCAGACCCTGCATATGATGGTAGCAGACATTTCATGCTGCCTGAGTTTAGTGCCCCAGGGCTGCCATATCTGCAGAAAGTTTTACTTTCCATCATGTCCTCCAGATGCCTTTAAGCTCAGCCACTTAATGTGAGAACTGCTGATTTATTTATAGCTGGCATCTTAATCACACTTGGATATTTTTAAAACGTCCTGCCTGGTGATACTGGAGCTGCTTTCATTAACTCTTATTTCCATCAAAGCCCTATTGCGTGGTGTATGGACCAGTGAGGTAGATCAGCCAATCTGGCAGCAGCTTTTCCTTTGAGCTAATATAATTTAAAACAAAAAAGTAAACAAACAAAAACACTGTTGGGTGGGAGTAGAGCACAAGGACCAAGTTTTCAAAAAAAAAAAAGTCACGCTCCTTAAGGACACTTTCTGGGTTAAGCACAATGTGCACTTTGGTTGCAGGACTCATGGTGGATGAGTTCATAGTAACCCAAATATACATTAACATCCTTAAAAAGCCCTTTTTGATGGTTGATGGCTGTTATGAATTCATATGAATAACTGGGGAAGGGCCCTCCAGAGGAGAGGACGTAATTGCTTTTCTGCATTGGGTTTGGATCTTAAAGTAAGTCCTCTGTGCCCAATCACAATTGTTAATATTTACTAAATTTGTATGCCACTTTTCATCCATACATCTCAGGGCAGTTCACAGCACATTGTTCAGGGCAGAGCCAGCTCCAGGTCTGAAGGGGCCTTGGGCAATAGGTCCTTTCATGGAGGGGACTGGGCTGCGGTGGGCTCATTTGACTGTGGTTGCACTGCTCCAAGCAGTGGTGGGAAGCTGGGTCTAGCCGCCCTGTTAACTTCTCACGACACCCCAGAGCAATGCTTGCTCAGGGGGCATTGTGGGGAAATTAAAAGGGTGGCCAGATCTAGCTGCCTGGTGCTGCTGATAGAGCCACCTCTCATACCCCACCCCAAGGGGCAGGCATCAGCTGGATCTGCCAGGTTTTGGGGCCCTGGTAGTTACCCAAGGGTGCCAGGTGAAAATGCCAGCTCTGGTTTAAGAAGCCCCCTTATCTTTCAAAGAAGACAGAGGAGAAAATGGAAAGCTTTTATTCCATGAATTTCTTAGGATCCAAGCCAGCATCTTTATAGTATTCTTTAATATAGCCCACATATATAGGACTATGTGGGAAAATGTTAAGGGGAGCAGTTTTTCTCAAGAAACCTCCTGAGACTCTCTAGTGCCAACCACTTCAACTAAAAGTGCTAAAAGACTTAGATGGCTTTAAGCACTTTAAAGGGGTGCTAGTTTTCAGATATCTCTGGATGGGAGGAGAGGTGCAATTTCAGGAAAGGAAAGGTTTGTCAAGGTCTAAGGCCCACTCAGTCAAGGTTAAGCTGCAAGAAACCGGAGTATTTTAATATCATTTCTTGTATCATAAAAGCAGTAGCTCTGCTAGCCCAAAACATTTGATCTCCTCCTATTAACCCTCAAGGCTAAGAAATTAATGTGCTTGACACGCACAGTTTATATATAATCCCATGTATCTAGTGTGTGTCTCTTTAAGAGACATGCCTGATCAGTAATAGAAACTCCTGTCCCTGGGTGTGGTTCCCTCCATAGCTTATAGCTGGGCCCTAAGGCTAACCTATGTAGTAAGTCCCAGCTGCTCTGCCAAGTTGTTGATTTGTTGTTCACAAATAAAAACAGCTATTGAGGTTTTCCTGACCTGCTGCTTCCTGGCTCTAGGGCAGACCCAGAGCAAGGTTTCCGAACACAGTGAGTACCCTTCCCAAACCTGCAAATGTATAGGTACCTACAATGTATAGGTAGCACTCATTGCTAGTCAAGTTAGCTAGAGGAATAGGTATTCCAATAATTGCATGGATGAAGCAATTGTATAAAGAAGTCTCATTGCAAAGTTCCCTTTTAAGAACATAGTTTAATTATGTAAGCTTGAGTAGCCTTAGTCTTGTAAGGAATGTATATCTATAATTCTTACCAGGTGGTGTCTAGCCTAAACAGATACCTTCAAGAAATAGGCAGAAAAAAATAGGGTCAGCAGAACATAATATAGTGCTAGAGCCAGAGATGACAGCATCACAAATTAGTAGAAAAATTCTTTCAGTAGCACCTTAAAGACCAACTAAGTTTTTATTTTGGTATGAGCTTTCGTGTGCATGCACACTTCATCAGATACACCTTGTGTGCATGCACACGAAAGCTCATACCAAAATAAAAACTTAGTTGGTCTTTAAGGTGCTACTGAAGGATTTTTTTTATTTTGTTTCGACTCAGACCAACACGGCTACCTACCTGTAACAAATTAGTAGGTTTTTCTTTGTCTCATTCTCGTGAAAGGTTTCTACTCTTTGGGGTTCACCAAGACAGTTCCTTTCCAGAACCTGAGAGCATAACTAAGGGCAGATCCACACCGTATTTTTAAAGTACATTCAACACACATTAAGTGTAAAGTGTGGATGTGCCTTGAGGCCATTGTGGAAATGTCCCGAGGAATGGTAATAGCTTTCCTCCACCCATTCTGGGGCAGACTTGAGATTTCTTTCCATCTTAGAACTGTAGTGTTGGAAGGGACCCCAAGGGTCATGTAGTCCAACCCCCTGCAATGCAGATGAGTTGGGGTGAGTGAACCTCAAACCCCGCCCTTCCACAATGATGCAGAGGCTTCTAGGGGCACACTCGTAAACTTCTACCAACATCCCTTGAATTATGGTTCCCCGAGCACCTTTCTATTCTACCTGTATGGTCATGCTAGCTCTGCTCAGAAAACCTTCCCTCCAGCCTTTTACCAACATCAGGTTAGGTTGTGCTGCCCTAAATGCTGTGTAAATCGACTTTTATCAAGTCAAGTTCTAGGTGCAAGCCTTTGAGATGGGGCAAGAGGGCAAATAAACTGCACAGCGGTACCTATGGCTGCTGGAGCTTCCTGTTCTGGAATTGGGCCATTACCTTTGGTTTCTCTTGGCAGTCAAACAATGGCATTTGATTCTATGTGTTATGCAGATGTATGTAGATAACTATGTGCTGTATGAATATATCAGCTCATAGGCCAAGTCTGGTAATTGGTCTGTGATCATTATTTTTGCAGGTGGAGCAAATCTAAGCACACGTCCCTTGAATGCACCATTTGTGTACTTATTGCCAAGTTATTGAATTTGGATAAATGGATGGACTGAAGCAATTGGCGTCAAAACAAGCTAAGCTCCCTGAGCAGTTCTTGGTATTTGCTTAGGCAATTAAAAGGGGAAATGCGCCCCCCCCCTTCAATCGCCCTTCTGCTGGCAAGAATGATCATAGCAGATTCCAGGACTCTTCAACCTTGACCCATGCTTAGAAAGATTGTTCCTGGTGTTACTGTGTGGATTTGTAATCATCAGTGTGTATGAGAGCTTTTATAATATGTTGCAATTCTGTGAAAGAAGAGTCAAGGAGTCGGGCGTAAGTGATAACACGGCAGACGGTGCTACAGATTGGAGCCATGCAGATGGGATTCTCCTCTATAGTCGGGTGCAATAGATGGAATGCGTTGGCTTTGGATGTGGGAATTCAAATTCCTGTTTTAGCCATGAAGCTCAAGTCACTGTTGTCAGGGTTAAGATGAGATAAATCCATGCTATTGTCCTGAGCTTTTAAGAAGATAGATATGATACAAAAGTGATTTTAAAAGTCTTCAGTTACTTTTCCCACGCCTTCTGTCTCTTTTGGGTACAATTAAACTAACTGTCAATGTTGTGTGTCACACACAATAATTGTTTATAGCTTATTTGGCTATACTGCCTTTCTTAAATACCCAAGAATACACTGGGCAGTTTGTTTATTTTTATTCATTTACAAAAATAATAATTGCATAATGCAGTTTCATTTTTTTAAAAAAATCAAAGCAACAATTTACAACAATTATAATACAATTAAGAACAACACAAAAATGAAAACAGATAAGCACTTAGCTATTATGGACGTTTTTTCTTAATTGTCTGCATGATTGCCTTCATGTTTTGGTATAAACTGAAACACAAACAGAGCAGTTGTAGTTCACCTTGTTCTGTTTAGAACATCTTAACTCTGTCCAAGATGGTGCTTCTTATCTTTCCTCCCAAACCTTCCTCCTCAAGTTTTTATGGGACGGGTTATTAAGCAGGCAAAATAGCCAGAAAGGAAAGTCTCTTACCACCCCATTCCTTCGCTCAGACTGACACCCCTGAGGCTGCTTTTGATTGTCATCATTGTGGGAATGTTGTGCACAATTGTATGTTGCATCTAATTTGGGTCTCTGCTGAATGAATGAGCATACCGGGTCTGATCCAGGAGCATTCCCGCATTAGTCCTTTCCCCCAGTTGTGACTCCATTCATTCACTCATTTATTCCTAAAGTGACCTTTATCTAAATGAGTTATACAGTATTCCTAGTTTCCTACACTTACACCCAGTGTAGGATCAAAGTGGTTTTTTTATTGCTATTCTTAGTGACTTGTTGATCTTGCAGCAAAAGTGCAGTGCAAGCTTTGAGGTCTGAACTATCTCATTTAGTTTGGAGGAATTGGTTACACATTCGATGGTGACCTCTCTGTTACCTGCCTCCGTTACTACACCTACCTGTTCTAAAACCGTATTGTGGAGTTCCTCAATTGGAAACTTTGCTGATTCTTGCTGCATTTCTCAAACAAAATGTGGTGCCCTTTAAGCCCACATTTCACTGATAGCATAGGAAGTATTTCTTGGTAGATTCAAAAAACCCCAATGGCCCACAGCTGTGTGGGGATGGGTTCATTATGTGTATCTTTCTTATGGAACAGGCACACTCTTTCCTTGCAGACAGCTGATCACATCAGAAAAACCATGTGATAGGCTGTACCAGTATTGCCTACAACGTATTACAAATTGCATTAATGCCATGGGATGAACCCATGGAAAAGCTCCCACCATGCTAGGGTAACACTTAAAAGGAGATTTGAGGTGGAATCATCCAGGAAGTTGTCCACTTCATCTGATTTTGCTTTGAAATGGAAGCTGAATGGGTTAATGGTGTAAAGACTTGTCAATTTCGCCTACATGGTCTCGGTGTTACAGTACAAGAATAGGTGCTTTATTTAATACATAACTAATTTGCTTCAGCACCAACTCCTCACTATATCTTTGGTCCTCCACATGTCACTGTTCCATAGCAAGATGAGGGCTTCAGCAGGAAGGCTAGTTCTGTGCACTGGAAAATCAGAGCATTCAGAAATATATTGAAGAACTCAGCCACACTAGTAAAAAAAAAAGCATTTAAAATGCATTATAACACTGTGACACTAGATGGTGCTGTAGAGTTTGATCCTTCAGCAACACGATTTCCTATTATGAGCTTTACAACGTGTTTTCCCAAAACTTTTTTTGATGTGTCTAGATCCAGCCAAAGTCCATAAATCTCTGGAAATAATGGTCTGATAATGGGGTTGGTCATCCACTGATTCATGGACCAGTTTTCTTGTAATCGCCTTACCCCATATGTGCCAAATCAACTGCCTCAATTTGCAGAACTGGCCACATACTTCTTGTTCCACAGTTTAAGAAATTGATGTTTAGTGTGGCAGCACCCACACTTTGAAACTCCCTGGCTAGTGCATTCGCTTTATTTTTTCAGTGTCTGCTTTAAACATTTTTGTTTAGTCAGTCCTATCTAGATGTTGTTTTGTTTTAATCTTTTACTGCTAGTTTTAATTAATTTTAAATGTTTTAGTTGTTTTTTAACTGTCTTTAAAATAATTTTACTATCTCTTACCACTCCTATCAGCCAATCACCCATTCCCACCACCCTTCTGAGCAATACCCCTCCCCACCCTCTGACTATACATAAGGGTCTGGTGACTTCTGTTTCAGTGTATCTGAAGAAGTGTGCATGCACACGAAAGCTCATACCTATGACAAACTTAGTTGGTCTCTAAGGTGCTGCTGGAAGGATTTTTTTATTTTGTTTTGACTGCATCAGACCAACACGGCTACCTACCGGTAACTTTTACTATCTCTTGTAAACAGCTAAGAAGTTTTATCAAGTGGTATATAATTGTTCAATTAATCAACTGAAACGTCTTCACCTGAATTGACTGAATAATTCAAACAAACTGACACATTATGAAAGGTAGAAAGTACAAAATGATTTAGAATGTAATGAATTAAAAGCTCATCTCTTAATTGTGAGAAGGGAGCATCCATGTTTAGGGTTCAGCTATATTTTTCAATATGCATGTCCCAAGAAAGACAGTGTTTTGGTGACCAGCTAAGCTTATCATGCCAAAATGTCAATTGTCACCTTTTGCTGTTTGACCTAACCACGCTCCAGACACAGCTGTGCAGAAAAGCCCCCAGAGCCTAGTTGATGAGGCATCAGGCATGGAGAACCTGTGGCCCTTGGGCTGTCTGTGACCATTAGCCACAGCCCATGGTCAGGGATGATGTAGCTTTAGTTCACCAACATCTGAAAGTCCACAGGTTGGAGTTAGAAGCAAGGTTGCTGAACAAAGCTGAAGCTTGCCTTACACAGCTCAGGGAAACTTCTCAACCAGAATCAGCTAAAACCTAGGCAGAGTCCTTTTGCCTGCTCTTAGAATAGTCATTTATGCATTGCCCAAAAAGAGGAAATATGAAATATACTCGGAGTCGAGAGTGAATTTCATGCTCTTTATTCAGCTCATATTCATCAAGGAGAAGAAGAGAAGACGAATCGCTCTTTTCCCAAAACCATCTGCTTATATACATTATTTACACAATGGGCCTTGCGTGATTGGCTACTTCAGGGCTACACCTGTGGGCCAATTATATTGTGGATTGACTTCTGCCTGCAGCCTGATTGGCTGCTCCTACAGGCCAATCAGGTAGCAGATTCACTTCTGCCAGCCGCCTGATTGGCTGCTCCAGCAGGCCAATCAGGTTGCGGATTCACTTCCACCTGGAGTTGGATTGGGTAGCTCCCGCTGATTCTGAATCCTATTGTTCTAGGATTCAGCTCAGTACATAACACCCCTCCCCTCTAAGTTCCAGTCCTGCCCGGGAAGTTGCATTCGTAGTCCCCAAGGTCTGCTGGCCGCCTCCGTGTGCGTTGTGGCCTGGGGTGTTCCTTGGTCAGGGGTTCTGGTTCTGGCTCGTGTTCCGAGGCTGCTGGCTGTGCCGGGGCTGTCTGGTCTGGCGCCACTGAACCACTAGGTTGTGACTCTGGTTCCGGTGTCCTTCCAGCCTCGGGGCGCCCCTCTGTGCCTACTGCTTCTGCTTCCCCTGCCCACCCCTCTCGCTCTACAGGCCTCACTGCCCTGCTGTCCCCTTGGGACCCCTCTGTCCCGCTCTCCTCCTGGGTTCCTCCTGGGAATCGTCGCCGTAGCTGGTCGCAGTGGCGGCGCCAACATTGTCCCCCTTCCGTTAGTACCTCGTACGACACGGGACCGGTCACCTTGGTGACTGTGGCGGGTACCCATGCTGGGCCTGCCCCAAAATTCTTTGCATACACTGGGTCCTGGGCCACAAATGTCCGGGGGTTCCTGCCTTTCCCCACCACTACCTCATCCTGAGCTCTGTCGGGGTGAAGTCGGTCCAGTCTAGTTGCAAGGCGCCGGCCCATGAGTAGTTCAGCTGGGCTCCGGCCCGTCGTTGTGCTTGGGGTGCTGTGCTGTGCTAGAAGAAATGCGGCAAGGCGGTATTCCCAGTCCCCTTGTGTTATGCGGCGGAGGCTGTCCTTGGTGGTCCGCACCATGCGCTCCGCTTGGCCATTGGTGGCAGGGTGGAATGGTGCTGAGCGGATGTGGCGGATGGCGTTCTGCGCTGTGAAGGTCTGGAACTCCTCTGACGTGAATGCGGTTCCATTGTCCGAGACGAGGGTGTCAGGGAGCCCGTGGGTTGCAAACAGCTTACGTAGTACCCGGATGGCTGCCGCCGTAGAAGTGGACGGTACCAGTGCGACCTCCAGCCATTTGGTGTAGGAATCCACCACTATGAAGAATGTTTTTCCCTGGAAGGGGCCAGCGAAGTCCACGTGCAAGCGTGACCATGGATGTCGGGCGGACTCCCAGGGCTGGACTGGGGCCCTTGGGGGATCCGGGCGGGATTCTTGGCAGGTCTGGCAGTGTTGGACCCAGGCCTCTATCTCTCTGTCAATCCCCGGCCACCACACATAACTCCTGGCAAGGGCCTTCATCCTCACTACCCCTGGGTGTGTCTCGTGTAGGGCTGTGAGGACCCTTTTGCGGAGGGGCTGGGGAACAACGACCCTGCTTCCCCATAACAGGCACCCCTTGTGGGCCGACAGTTCATGTTTGCGGTTTGTGTAGCCAGCGAATTCTGGCCCGGGGCTGCTGCTGGGCCATCCTCGCCACACCCAGTCCAGGACCCGGGAGATGACCCTATCTTTTGTGGAATGGTGCGCAACTTCTTGTGCCTGAATGGGTCGGTCGGGAAGCAGCTCCAGGGTCATAACCTCTTGCGCAGGCGCTGGGTCGGGGCCTGTTTCTGGTAGTGGTAGCCTGCTGAGTGCGTCTGCGTGGCCCATCGCCTTCCCAGGGCGGTGGATTAGTGCATACTGGTAGCCGGCAAGGAAAATTGACCACCTGAGGACACGTGGAGACAACACTTGGGGGGTCTGCTTCTCGGGGGCAAACAGGCCAAGCAACGGCTTGTGGTCAGTCACTATGGTAAAGGGCCGCCCGTACAAGAAATCATGGAATTTTTTTACGCCCTTCACGATTGCCAGACCCTCCTTGTCAATCTGTGAGTAGTTTCGTTCGGCTGCAGCAAGCGTCTGGGAGAAGTATGCCACCGGCACCTCTCTTCCATCCGGGAGTTGGTGTCCCAGGACAGCGCCGATGCCATAGGGAGAGGCGTCGCATGCCAGCACCACTGGCAGCCTCTCGTCGAAGTGTGCCAAGACCGAGTTCGAGACGAGCAAGTCCTTGACTGCCTGGAATGCGGCCCTTTGTCGCTGGCCCCACACCCAAGGGGCCCTTTTATCTAGGAGTCTGTGTAGGGGCTCCGCTACCGCTGCCTTATGGGGAAGGAAGGCATGGTAAAAGTTCAATAGTCCCAAGAATGACTGAAGTTCGGGCTTGCTCTTGGGCGCTGGGGCCTCACAAATGGCCCGTACCTTGTCACCGGTTGGATGGACCCCTTCTGCGTCCACCTTAAATCCCAGAAAGTCCACCTGCGGCACTCCCAGTAAACACTTTTCCCGCTTCACCTTGAGGCCCGCCGTCTGGAAACGGTGCAGGACGGAGCGGAGGCGGTCCTCAAATTCCTCTGGTGTGGGCCCGGCGATCAGTACATCATCGAAGAAGGGGGTGACGCCAGGAATCCCTTTAAGGAGAGAGTCCATTAGATTCTGGAATATGCCTGGTGCCACGCTAACGCCAAATTGCAGCCGCTTTACTCTGAATGCCCCTCTGTGCGTCACAATCGTCTGAGCCTCTGCTGTGGCTTCGTCCACAGGCAACTGTTGATACGCTTGGGCCAAGTCCAGTTTGCCAAAGATTTTTGACCCAGCCAGGGTGGCGAGGACATGGCTGACCACTGGCACTGGGTATGCATGGGCCGTGAGAGCCTTGTTTATGGTGCATTTGTAGTCTGCACAGATGCGGACCGAACCGTTAGGCTTGACGGGTGTGACAATTGGAGTTTCCCAGGGGGCGTTGGGCACCGGCTCCAGCACTCCTTGCTCCACGAGCCGGTCCAATTCCTCGTCTATGCGGGGTTTCAGGGCGAACGGGACCCGGCGGGCCTTGTGCCTGATGGGTCGTACAGCGGGGTCTAGCTGTAGGGCAATGGGGGGTCCTGTATATCGTCCCAATGCCCCATCGAAAACCCCTGGAAACTCTTTGCATATGGCGTCCACGTCCACTTGTAAGCTAGTGCGGTTCACCCCGGTAACGGCTAGCCCCAGAGGTCCAAACCATGCCAGTCCCAGTAAGCTAACGTAGGGGCCCTTAACTACCAGCAAGTCCAATTGTTGCTTTCGCCCTCGATATTGCACCCTGAAGGTCCCCACCCCCATTGTAGGGACCTTACGTTTCTGGAAGTCCCGGAGGGTGAATGGGGCCGGCCTTAGTTTGGGACCCCCATTAGGGCACAGTTCCCTTAATGTTCGGGCCGAGATTATGGATAGAGTTGAACCCGTGTCCAGCTCCATGCGGCATGGGGCTCCCTCTATCTGTACCTCTATATAAATTTTCTCTGTGCTGGGATGGGGCAACTGGAATACCTGGTAGTCCGTGATCTCCGTCGAGTTGCCTTGGTGCATGGTGCCGTGTGACCTGGGGCTCCTGGATCGGTCATCTGATGCTTGTCGACGGGTGAGTCGAGCCCGACACACCCGGGCGATGTGTCCCAATTTTCTGCACTGCCTGCACTCTGCGTTGCGGAAACGACAGGTCCTCCTCTCGTGGTTCTCCCCGCAGCTTGCACAGTTCCCTCCTTCTCGTCGAGGCTGCTGTGGTGTGTGTGCTGCTTGAGTGCGCCGCTGTACTCGGTGTACTTCCTCCCTGTCAGATTCGGATTCGTCGGTGAGGTCTTCGTGGTAGACCCTCGGTTGGGATGGCGGGGCCGGTCGTGCCTCTTGCGTTGACCTCTCGGCGGCTTCGGTTGCCAGGGCTTCCTCCAGAGCAATCTGGAACGTGAGGTCTTTTTTGGCGTAGAGGCGTCGTTGCAACATCTCGTCCCTCAGGCCACCGACGAGGCGGTCACGAAGCATGTTCTCCAACTCTGAGAAGTTGCATAACCGGGCGGCTTGGCGGAGGGAGGTCACAAACCCAGTTATGGTTTCCCCTGGGGCTTGCCGCTTTGCGTAGAAGGCATTTCGGCAAGCTACCACCGAGGGCTGTGGTGAAAAGTGCTCCTTCAGCCGTTCCATTATTGTTTTGTAAGAGACGGTAGCGACATCTCTAGGTGCAAGGAGAGCCCGGGCGATTTCAAACGTCTCCTCTCCACAGACGCTGAAGAATGTCGCCCTCTTCATGGCATCGTTGGTGACTTCTTTCGCTTGCAGGAGGAAGTTGAAACGGGCGGCGTACCCTTCCCAGTCTCCTGATGCTGGTTTGAATGGCAAGAAGCTGCTGTCGGTTGCCATTCTGGGTTCCTTGGGTCCTGGAGCTGAAGCCTGGATGCACGGTGCGATGCAGCGGTGCAGCAGGTGGCGGTGCTGCGGTGCAGTGCGTGGTGGCGGTCAGCTCAGCAGGATCCCACCCTCGTCGCCAGTGAAATATACTCGGAGTCGAGAGTGAATTTCATGCTCTTTATTCAGCTCATATTCATCAAGGAGAAGAAGAGAAGACGAATCGCTCTTTTCCCAAAACCATCTGCTTATATACATTATTTACACAATGGGCCTTGCGTGATTGGCTACTTCAGGGCTACACCTGTGGGCCAATTATATTGTGGATTGACTTCTGCCTGCAGCCTGATTGGCTGCTCCTACAGGCCAATCAGGTAGCAGATTCACTTCTGCCAGCCGCCTGATTGGCTGCTCCAGCAGGCCAATCAGGTTGCGGATTCACTTCCACCTGGAGTTGGATTGGGTAGCTCCCGCTGATTCTGAATCCTATTGTTCTAGGATTCAGCTCAGTACATAACAAAATACATCCTGAAAAAGAGGACGAAGGAGGACACAGATTTGCATACCAGTTGCAAATGCTGCTTTCTACAACAGGGGGGAAGATGGTGATCAGGTGACCTGTGTGTCTTGCTCTGTCAGCTAACCAGGTGTTGACTGTTGCTGAACAGTTTTGAGGTCCCTGCTCTGCCCTCATAGGATTCTGTATCGTTAAATCCAGAGCATTTGCATCCGGCAGGCCTTCAAGGAGAAAATGGCTTCAAATACAGAACTGTACAGACTGCATAAAGGCCCTTTGCTTACTTTAGCACAGAGGTTGGGAACCTGAGGCCTTTGGGGGCTCAATGCAAGCTTTTCCGCACATCTCTTGGGACTCTGCCCAGGCCATGCCCATAGATTAGGTCATACCTCTCTCTGTGCCTTCCTGGTGTGCTTTTGCATAGCTGGAATGTATCCTTGAACTGTGATGATACCCAGATGGAGTGATGTGTGTCTGGTCATCCCCATCATTGGTATGCAGCTGCCCCAGAAGGTGACCTACAATGGAATGTGGCTCTCAGGCTGCAAAAAGTTCCCCACCCCACTCCAACTGTCATGGAGGCTTCCTAAGCTTGATAAGACAAGCTTAGGCATTACGCCACTCCCTTCCTATTTGGGTGTGGATGTTAATAATAATAATAATAATAATAATAATAATAATAATAATATATTATTATTATTATTATTAATTAATTAATTAATTTGTACCCCGCCCATTCAGCTGGGTTTCCCCAGCCACTCTGGGCGGCTTCCAACAAAGATTAAAATACATTAAAATGTCACGCATAAAAAACTTCCCTAAACAGGGCTGCCTTCAGATGTTTTCTAACTGTCAGGTTTATCTCTTTGACATCTGATGGGAGGGCATTCCACAGGGCGGACGCCACTGCTGAGAAGGCCCTCTGCCTGGTTCCCTGTAGCTTTGCTTCTCGCAGTGAGGGAACCACCAGAAGGCCCTCGGTGCTGGACCTCAGTGTCCGGGCAGAATGATGGGGGTGGAGACGCTCCTGCAGGTATACTGGACCAAGGCTGTTTAGGGCTTTAAAGATCAGCACCAACACTTTGAATTGTTTGAACACTTTTCCATGCGCCCCGCTGCCCAGCTGGGCCAAGCGGAGCACCTGTGCGAAGCGGGGCGGCCGTGGGAGGACCATCCAGGCCCCCCCACGCGCCACCGCCGCCGAAATCGGGCAGACAGCGGCCCTATTCCAGGCGCCCCGCTGCCCTTCCTGCGCCCCGCTGCCCAGCTGGGCCAAGCGGGGCGCCTGTGTGAGGCGGGGCGGCCTTGGGAGGACCATCCAGCCCCCCCCACGCGCCGCCGCCACCAAAATCGGCCCGACAGCGGCCTTTTTCCGGGCGCCCCGCTGCCCAGCCGGGCCAAGCGGAGCGCCTGTGCGAAGCGCAGCAGCCATGGGAGGGCCATCCCGCCCCCCCACGTGCCGCCACCGCCGAAATCGGCCGAATTGTGGCCTTTTCTCTGCGCCCCGCTGCCCAGCTGGGCCAAGCGGAGCGCCTGTGCGAGGTGGGGCGGCTGTGGGCGGGCCATCCAGGCCCCCCCATGTGGCGCCGCCACCGAAATCGGCCGAATTGCGGCCTCTTCCGGGCGCCCCGCTGCCCAGCTGGGCCAAGCGGAGCGCCCGTGCGAAGCACGGCGGCGATGGGAGGGCCATCCAGGCACCTTCCACGCCGCTGCCGCCACAAAATCGGCTGGATCGCGGCCTTTTCCCCCATGCGCCCCGCTGCCCAGCTGGGCCAAGCGGAGCATTCCTGCACAGCGGTGGCCGTGAGAGGGCCATCCAGGCCACCCCCACGCGCCACCGCCAGCGCAACAGGCCAGATTGGGCCCAACAGAGCGTACCGGGGGGCCCCCACGCCGCCCCAGTGTCAGCCCTCCCCACCGAATACTACTAAAAGAGGGCCGGTGGATGGCCTCCCAGTTAAAATTAAATTAAAATTAAATAAAGAAAAAAGCCTCAGACTTGAGGCCTAGCTGGGGGTGGGGTGGGCCCAGGTTAAGATAGCTTACCTGCACACTGAAGATCCTCAAGCTCCTTGAGTGCTCCTGACTGCAGAAGGAAGAAGGAACAAAGAGGCTTCTCCAGTGTGCTTGGCCTCTTTTCTTTGGCCTTACTCCGCCCCCTCTGGCCAGTCGTCCTTTGTCCTACTTGGCCAGGTGTCGGGTCATAGGCCAAGTCGCTCAGGTGGTAAGCCCCGCACGGTGTCGCAAAGCCCGCCCACCTGAGGGGAGGGGTGAGGGCGGATATTGTGCTCGGAAACGTACTGGGAGCCAATGTAGGTCTTTCAGGACTGGTGTTTTATGTGGTCTTGGTGGCCGCTCCCAGTCACTAGTCTAGCTGCCGCATTCTGGATTAGTTGTAGTTTCTGAGTCACCTTCAAAGGTAGCCCCACGTAGAGCATATTGCAGTAGTCCAAGCGGGAGATAACTAGAGCATGCACCACTCTGGCGAGACAGTCCGCGGGCAGGTAGGGTCTCAGCCTGTGTACCAGATGGAGCTGCCCTGTTTCTCCTTGTGGCTCTAGCTTGGAGACTGTAGTGTTCCCTAGAACCTTAAATTGTGTGGGGTTTTCTGTACCTGTGTCTTGAGCTGGGGATGGAGAATAAATTCTGTGTGAGGGTTTTGGTTGGTTGGTTGTAAGTTGCTTTGTGGTGCCCTGAGCAAGATAAAGCGACTAACAAATTTAAATAGATACAGTCATACCTCGGGTTGTATTTGCTGTGGGTTGCGTATTTTCGAATTAAGTACTCGATGGACCTGGAAGTGTTTACTTCCGCGTTTTGCCACATGCGCAGAAGCGCTCTATCGGCGCTCTATGTGCTAAAGCGCCACTCAGGTTAAGTACTTTTTGGGGTGCAAACGGCATCCCGGAATGGATTGTGTACTCAACCCGAGGTACCACTGTAAATAGATAAATAAGGAACTGGAAACAGGATTACACAGGATCTCTTAATTCATAAGTTCCCCAGTGGAGAAACAGGCATTGTTTCTCACTTGCATTGGGAAAGTGTGGAGCGGAATGTCCCACTTCGAAGCAAATGACACAAGAAAAGGCAGCACAAGTTTAATGTGCCATGCTGTGAAGTCCTTACCCTCCTAAAGGTGGGGAACACCCAGAAAAGTCCTTCTGAAGTTTGGCTACCACCCAGCCAATGATGCAATAATGCTTTAGTACCAGATGGAAAAACAAAATACACAAGTCAAACTACAGTAGAATGTTTAACTTTCCATCCTAACGGGTCCTGCCCTCTGATGAGGGTTATCAGTTTTATTTTATTATTTTTAATGGGTGATTTAATATCCTAATTGTGGGATTTGGCCCACGTTCCACTCAAATGTTTTAGCAAAGTCTGATGTTAAGAAAAGAATTGTGTTTTGGTGGTGGTGGTGTTTTTTTTAATGCAGGGTGGCAGGGAGGGGGGAATAATGATCTTCAGAGAGTCTGACCTCTTGGCACAACAGAGAGATTTATCAGAGGGGGCATGTGACTAGTTAAGACACACAACCCCAGCTTGAAGGAAACAGCTGCTCATTTATGCTTTAACACTTGGCAGCTGGACAAAGAAGGGAGATGTTTGTGTTGAATACCTCCGCAGAACGAAGTACTACAGTAAGTAATTTTCCTTGTTGTCGTTAGGCTGGGCGTGTGTTTGCATTTTTATAAAGCCAGGAATGCTTCCTACTTTCTCTTCAAGCGCCTTGCAAAATCCCCGTACAGCTGAGATGCAGCTTGTCACCACTTCACTGATCCAGTTCCAAAAACAGCAGTCTTTTTTATAGGACCCATTATTAGCAAGACTCTCCTTTGTGTTATACAATGGGGACCTGCCTTGCTGTGTTTTGCTTGAAGGAGGAAAAGGTAAAGTTGAATCAAATAGTTGACGGTTTGGCTTGCCAGGTTCAGGAGAGGACAGAGAGTAGTGTTGCAGTGATGGAGAAGCTGCGCTTTGGAAAGTTCTCCCTTCTGCAAAACAATTACAGGTATAAAAAAACCTGTCTTATTTCGGAAGGGTGTGTGTGCCCTGTTAATGGTCTGATGATTTTGTTTCCCTGTCACGTTACGAAGTGGGTCACAATGTAATGTCGTCTTTGTATTTCACTTTAGCTGTCCTGCTGCTGTTTACAAAGGAATTCATTCAAAGCAGCACAGTCTCGGGAGCTGTTAATTGTGGTGGTGGTGGTGGGGAAGCAGTTGGAAGGGTACTGACTTTTGGTTAATAAAAATGAAATGAGCAGAAATGCCATATTTCATCAACTGTGCTTGAGAGCACTTCAGGAAACATTTGTCATCTTTGCATAACTAGTATACAGAGAAGGGAAATCTGGCTTGCAACAGACACCAGGTTTACTGCCATGTATTTGCTTATATTTTGGGTGGGTGAATGTGGTGTTACCATCATGCTCGTAGCGGGGGGCTGGCAGATTGCATGGGAGGGTGATTGCCTGTGTGCCCTGCTTGAGAACTTTCTGGAAATGACCCATTGGCCACGTCCCTTGAATTGGTCTTATCTAAAGACTGTTCAAATACCCGTGACGGGGTGAGCTCCCGTTGTTTGGTCGTCAAAGTGCAAGTAGATAAATAGGTACTGCTCCGGCGGGAAGGTAAACGGCATTTCCGTGCGCTGCACTGGTTCGCCAGAAGCGGCTTAGTCATGCTGGCCACATGACCCAGAATCTGTCTGCAGACAAACACCGGCTCCCTCAGCCTATAGAGCGAGATGACGCCGCAGCCCCAGAGTCGTCCGCGACTGGATCTAACAGTCAGGGGTACCTTTACCTTTACCTTAAAGACTGTTCCCAAAGTACTAGCATCATAACAGTGTAAAAACCAGTAACCTTTCCATTCAGTTTGTTCCAAAATTACATTGAAGTGTTAAATGATTGGCAGAAAATTATAGACCTTTCAGTTCATTAATATAGTGTCACAGTCATGGGAAGTAAAACCAGACAGTGATGAAAATGGGCCCTGAGTGTATCTTCTTGGAGTCTGGTTCTGAATAGGGCAGACCTCCCTTATACAATTTTAACACGTGTTGGTTTTTTTGCAGCTGTTCCAGATTTTGGAATGTTTTGTCGTATTAATTTAGCGTGAAGTGCCTTCGGAGGGTATATGCTAGGGGTAGGGAACCTGTGGCCTTCCATATGTTTATTGAGCTCCAAATCCCATCTGCCCAAACCTGCAGAGCCAATGGCCAGGGATGATGGGACTTCAACACATCTGGAGGGCTGCAAGTTCCACCGTCCTGGTATGCGCCCTAGAAGACAATAGAAATCTGTTTAGCAGTATTAGTAGCAATACATAATAAACCCTTTCCAAGAACATTTTCACACCATGTCTTTTTCCTAGAAGTAACATCAAATAGTAACAGACCTTTTGCACAATCCAGGCAAAGTTGCCCCAGATTATTGTAAGAGAATTGCATTTTCCTACCATTCAAACTGCAGTGTTGAGTTGCTGGGTAAATGCATCCTTCATCCAAGTGCAAGGCTTGGCTCAAAAAGCGTTGTTGCCCATGACAAAGGCGTTTTTTTCCTTTCCTGCCCTGTACCACATACAGGAACTTTGCCTTCTGGCGGTTCCCTCACTGTGAGAAGCATAGTTGCCAAGTTTTCCCTTTTCTCGCGAGGAAGCCTATTCAGCATAAGGGAAAATCCCTTTAAAAAAGGGATAACTTGGCAGCTATGGTGAGAAGCGAAGTTACAGGGAACCAGGCCGAGGGCCTTCTTGGTAGTGGCGCCCGCCCTGTGGAACACTCCCTTCCATCAGATGTCGAAGAAATAAACCTCTATCTGACTTTTAGAAGACATCTGAAGGCAGCCCCATTTAGGGTAGCTTTTAATATTTGATGAATTATTGTATTTTAATATTTTGCTGGAATCCGCCCAGATTGGGCAGCGTATATAATAATTCCCAGACTGTAAGCAGAATTGTACCTCAACACTGGTAGCGGAGGAGCAGTGTTTTCTATCACACCTGAGGAAAATAGGCTAGCTAAGAAAGGGTAGGGTAGGGTAGGGTGGGTGGCACAATGGCAGCTCTGCCCTCAAGCACATCACCACCACTCAGCACCTGATGCAAAAGGCAACTGCCCTACCCTGTCTAACAGTAGGGCTGCCCCTGGAGAGCTATTGCTGTCAGTAGTGTTGATTACATTATGAGGAACTATTGCCTGATGCTCTGTTTCCTCCACATGTCTGCATCACTTCGAAAACATTTTTTAAAAAAGTTTTTTTTTAAAAAAATAAAAAAGTTACTGCTTAAACTTGGGCTATGTTTTCCTTGTTTTTAGCAGCTGAGTATTTCTCACTATTCCATTGCAGCTGGAGTACTTTTGTACCCTCCTAACAATCTGAAGAACAGCAAAAATCTATTGCATACGAGTTGCAAACAAATGATTTTCACTAATTTTTTGTAGTTGAGTGTTCTGGATTGAGACCTTAATGCAGGCATCCCCAAACTTCGGCCCTCCAGATGTTTTGGACTACAATTCCCATCTTCCCCGACCACTGGTCCTGTTAGCTAGGGATCATGGGAGTTGTAGGCCAAAGCATCTGGAGGGCCGCAGTTTCGGGATGCCTGCCTTAATGTGTGTGTTTGCGTGAACTATTCCTTTTGTTCCATTTTAATGTAAATATCCTCCCCTCCACACAGCTTCCAGTAGCCCAGATAGGAAAAATATATCTGCACACTTTGGGGAAATATATCATAGCAAACAACAGCTTTGGGGGGCAGTTTTCATTGGGGAAAGCATCAAGGAGGAAAGGGTCAATTCCCCTACTCTGTGCCACAGTCCCAATCCAGATCAACCCATCCCACCAACAGCTGCTCTTTGCAAACGTTTGTGAGTGGAGATGTAGTCATATATCTCTTTTGTCGTGTCTAGTTTGGCCCTCAGATCCTTTGAGCTGATGATGCTCAGGATTCATGCTGGGACCATCTGCAACCAAAGCATGCCCTCTGCCACTCTTCTGAAAATAGACATTCCTTAGTGGTAGAACATCTCCTTCATATGTAGAAGGTTCAAGGTTCAATCCCAAGCATTGCTAGATAGGGTTGGGAGAGACCCTTGCCTTGAAACCCTGGAGAGCTGCTGCCAGTCAGTGTAACTGAGCTAGATGGGCCATTAGAGGGTTGCCATATGTCCTCTTTTTCCAGGATAAGTGCTCTTTTTCATGGGTATGTAAAATGAAAGTTGTCATAGGAGATCCATACTTAAAGGCTGGCAAATGCACCCTCTTTTTTTGCTCTTCAAAAAATGGCAACCCTAACACCAATAAAGCTGGCATTACATACTGTATACTGTATATAAGGCAGCTTGCTACATTGAGCCGCCCTGCATCTTTAACTGTTGTAAAATAGAGGATCTGATTTTGTACATTTCTGACCCTGGCTTCTAAAGCAGCACTTAGCAAAGATTAAATGAAAGGAAAGGAGCCGGGCTTGGTTGATTTTGCCCAAAACAGAGGAGTGCTCTAACCATTAGCATCTTCTTCCCTTTTGCCAGTTACTAAGGATAGATCTAAGATGGCAGTCCTTAGCAAGGGCATATTAAAATGTGTTATCTCGCCATCACTACTTATTTTTCTGTGGTTTTTGGCCTTTCCCTTTATTCGATGCTGTCTCTACAATGTATGAGCTCCTCTGTGATTTGTACATGTATTATTATTTTTACTGAGTAAATGGAATTCCATGAGAGAGGGAGAATGGACAACCCAGCAGCAGCAGCAGCAGCAGGCCAGGAATGTGTGAAGTGGCAGCTCCCACTTAGGAGTTGCTAGAAACAACACACGGATTTTCCATTCAGCTGGAGGCTGATAATGTCTTTGCTGCAATTGGGGAGATGAAGGGGTAGTAGAAAGAAAACACTCCTGAGCACCAGGAACAAAACACTATAGGCAAAGATCAAGACATAAAGCAAAATAACACAGTCCTGCTAGATTGCTGGAAAAGGTGCCATGCAAAGTCGAGGCACTGAATATGTACCGGAACAATGTAGGCCTCCCGTCCCCAAGAACTAAGCCAGTCCCAAGGCCAGAAACAATCTTACAGGTGGAAATTCCTGGCTCTCCTTTTGGTACTCTTTTATGTGTGTCAGACAGAACAACCTGAAGGTTGCCAACTTTTCTCCTGCATGGGATCCCACAACTTTTAACAGCTGCTTAATGAGCAAAAATATAGGAGGCATAGCTTCTCCTGTCTGTTACACTATCAGAAGTTTTGCTTACTAAATTTCTGGTTCTCCCATCACGCAGCTGTTAAAGTCACAGTCCTGCCAGGGTGGGGGAAGCTGGCAATCCTAACTGAATGGTATAGCTCAGGTGTGGGGAACCTCTGCCCCATGGACCCGTGGCCCTCAGGATTCTCCTCAGGCCATGGCCACTCTCCCCAAGCCCCATATGGGCATCTGCATGGACTCTTGGGGGAGGGAAAACTAAAACATTGAAAGGAGGAGCAGTCTAGTTTCTTGCAAATGAAACGAAATTAGAAGGATAGTGCCTGCACATTTTGCTTGATGTCAGGTTCTACAAATGCTAGCAACTTACTCAGAAAGAAAGAAAGAAAGAAAGAAAGAAAGAAAGAAAGAAAGAAAGAAAGAAAGAAAGAAAGAAAGAAAGAAGAGCTTTTTTAAAATACTGAGATTAAGATTCGTTGGGGAAGGGTATCACTTCCCCTGGCCCTCTCCCTCCCTGCAGCCACTGTGCTCCCCAGCCCTGCTCTGTACCCTCCGCAAGTGCTTTTGCCTGACTGGAATATGCTCACGAACTGTGATAATGCCTCTTGCTTACCTAGATGGAGAGGGAGATTTGAAGCCATAATGGAGGCTACTCTCAAAAGGTACAAGTCATATTTGTTGCCACACTGACTTTTGCCTGTGATTGGCATGTGGCCTCTGGAAAGTTGCCTACGAGAGAATATAGCCCTCAGTCTGAAAAAGGTTCCTCGCTCCTGGTGTAAATATTTAAACAATAAGAGCTGGTTCTGCTGAGAAGTTGCATTTCACTTCTTGTATGGGCATGTTATTGTTATTATCTTTAAAAAGATGGGCTGAACCGTAAACATTTGACCCACATATAAAACTGTAGTCTGGTTCTCTCTCCCACCCCACCCCATTTCTTTTTCCAGTTTTCTGGTGAAGTGGTACAGATAATGTTACTGACGGACATCTAATGGAGCCTCTGCTGCCGCTGCTGCCCTTCTCTGATGTGGTGAAAGTGTATCCGTTCTTTTAACAGTTAAAGGACGATGGGGTCCAATACACTCGGGAAAGCTGCAACATTGGATGAACTTTTAAGCACCTGCATTAAAATGTTCGGTATGAGTCTTCCTTTCCTCCCAAGTCCACCATAAGCTTTTGTGAACTCACTCTGTCTGATCTGACAAAAGGGCCTAGAGTCCATGAAGCCTGTGCCATAAAAAATTGCTTAGTCTTCTCAGGTGCCACAAGAGACCCTTTGATGGTCTAGTAAAAATGTACTTCATCCTATTAGAGACTTTGGTCTCTTGAGTAGGTGGGTTTGCCCTCCCCTAAAATAACGCTGCATGTGTGCTATTGCCACATGTATAATCATAATACTGTAACCTGGATGTGGGGTTTTTTGGGGGGGGGCGGAGATGGGAAATCCTGAAAGTCAACCCACTGCCAAGAAAAGGGGGGAAGAAATTAAGAAGATGCTGCTTGGGGCTGGATGTGAATGGGTTGAATGCTGCAAAGTCAGCTGAGTTTGTTTTTTTTTTAAGAAAAAAGTTAAGATAATAAAAGAAGTTGGTTTGGACCATGGATTGGAAGAGAGACATTATAAAATATTTAGCAAGACTAATTGAGGGTTTGTAGAACTGTTATTACAGTCATACCTCGGTTTAAGTACGCCTTGGTTTGAGTATTTTCAGTTTAAGTACTCCGCGGACCTGTCTGGAACGGATTAATCCACTTTCCATTGGGAAAGTTCGCTTTAGGTTAAGTACAGACTTCCGGAACCAATTGTATTTGTAAACCGAGGTACCACTGTATCTTGAGCCTTTTCACACATTTCATTCTTCCTGCATAAAGGAAACTTCTTTGTATCATTTGTAGTGTTTTCTTTGTTGCTTGTTTGCTGAGAAGGATACTGGCTTGATCAACTGCTGTGGTAAAAAGGATACTCTCACCTCAGTTGAAATGATGCAGAACATACTGTTTCTTACACAAATATTACTACTGTGTAGGGAAAATGTAATGTGTGAAGCAACCTTCAAGACATGAAGGCACAAATTGCTCCTGAGGTTAAGATGGTGTCACCTTGGAAAAACTGCTGGTGTACACACATCCTTATACTGATCTCATGGGTGAGTTATTCTTTCTTTATAAATGTGCTCATCTCACTGCTAATGATAGTAAGCTATATTTTTTTACCTTTGCTAATATCACTCTAGAAAGGGTGTGTGTATGAGAGAGGTGTCCAGTTGACTTTTTAATGTGCCTATTTTTACATGGTACAATTCATTTAATACATGTTATCCACTTTGGAATGTTATATATCTGTTTGTTTTTGCAGATCACAGAGGGGAACTGAGCAACAGTCATCTGCCACGAACCTTCCTTTTAATGCACCGCTGGTATCTACCATCCACAGAACTGGCAGGAAAACTTCTCTCCCTATATCCTTTCAGATACTCTATTTATTGAATACAGTGGTACCTCGGTTTAAATATACAATTGGTTCTGGAAGTCTGTACTTAACCTGAAGTGTACTAAACCTGAAGCGAACTTTCCCACTGAAAGTAATGGAAAGTGGATTAATCTGTTCCAGACGGGTCCGCAGAGTACTCAACCTGAAGCGTACTTAACCCGAAGTATGAGTGTAATTGGTTCTGGAAATCCGTACTTAACCTGAACCATACTTAACCTGAAGCAAACTTTCCCATTGAAAGTAATGGAAAGTGGATTAATCCGTTCCAGACGGGTCCACAGAGTACTTAAACTGAAAGTACTCAAACCGAAGCGTACTTAAACCGAGGTATGACTGTAGTAGGTAGTTGTATGATTTCAGTGTAGATAGCTTTTTAGCAATGAACTTGAATAATCTTGGATTTTCTCCTTTGACTTCAAACCTGTCATCATTGGAAGGAATGGTGTATAAACCATTGTATACATTCTATACATTATAGAATGGCTATTTTGGAAAGACTTGCTGTATTGCTAGAGACTAATGGCCAATGTTATCAGTGGGTCGAATTAATTGGCCTCCTGTATTCTAGACATTTTCTTGGTGACTTGTTCATTATACCGTTTAGTTTATCTTATTTAAAATACTCCTGTCCATACTTCATCACAATATGGCACCAGGACAGGGTATAATAAAAATATAATATCCTTGCAAAACCAAGTGCAGTGTTGAACATAGTGTTTATCATTTTATCAACTGCTTAATTGAACAAGAAAATGGAACCTTAGAAAGCCACTGAAACCAACAGGCATGGCTTTTTCTTTAACTAAGCTACATATAGAGATGCTAGTGGGGAAAACTGCAGTGAAATTCGCTTAAAAATCTGCTACTTCATGAGGTAAATGCAATTTTGCTCCACTTGGAAGTTTGTATGTTTTCTGAATAATTAAAAAAACAAAACACTTTTTGTCATCTTTTGAAAACCTGCTTTTGCTCCCATGCCTTTGTGGTGCTTAATTCCAGTAGATACACTTTATCAGCACTTCACATATTATTAAAATCAGTAGAATTTAGAGGAGAACAACTCATAATTCTGCTGATTTTAATATGGATGTGCTTTTTCCCCCTACTTGTGTACACCACCCCAAGATTCCTGTGCTAGGTGGTATAGAAATGTTTTGAGAGATTATAAATGTTTGCATGGCAGGGAAAGCTTTAATGCACGGGTGTCAAACACAAGGCCCGCGGGCCAAGTCCGGCCCGCCAGACCTCGTCATGTGGCCCGCCGAGTGCCCCAGCCAGCGGGACCCAGCAGCGGGACCTTGCTGCTGAAGTGCCGCACCGACAAAGCGCCGACAAACATCTGGGGCCTGGGGGGAGTAGAAAGGCGGCCGGAGCAGCGCTGCATGGAGCACCCCGAGCCACAGCAGGAGAAGGAGGAGGCAGCTTGCCAGGTCAGCGCCCAGCAGCGCCGCACGGAGAGTCCCGAGCCTCTGCGACGCAGCAGTGCTCTGTAGCACTTTGAATCCTCCTCCTCCTGCCACGGCTCGGCGTCTGGAAATGGCTGCTGCTGCTGAAACACAGACAAAGCACCCAGCAGCGAGACGTGGAGGAGCAGGAGGATTCAAAGTGCTCCCCGCCCCTCCCTCTCCCTCTCCTCAGAAACATAGGATGCTGCTTTATACCGGTACTCCTGGCCCTTAAACCCTGGAACCAGGAGAACAGCTCCAGTGAGTCAACCTCAGCCAGTCACTTTGGTGAAGGGTGGTGGCTCACTGGCAGAACATCTGTCCTGCATGCAGAAGGACCCCAGCATCTCCAGGTACCAGTAGCTCTGCAAAGCTCCTGCATGAAACCCTAGCGAGCCTCCACCACCCAGTGCAGTTACCAAAAATCATTTTTCAATAAATTGTACAATAATTGTACATTTGAATATCTACTTGCCATTATTCTGACTATGTTAGTTATTACTTACATTATTACAAAAAACAGTAATAATTGAATGCAGTGACAATAATTTATGATAATAAAGAGTGGACACATAGTCCTACAGATACAACCGGCCCTTTGAGGGTGACCACACTGCTGATGCGGCCCCCCGATGAATTTGAGTTTGACACCCCTGCTTTAATGGTTGGGGATCATCCCATCATTACACCACTGTGTGATGGATGGACCCACACCCAAAGGACAGCTGCCACCAATGCAATTCAAGACCCAAAGTTCTCTTCAACCAAGCTGTCGATTCATTTGATTTAAGGGAGGCTCATTTCCCAAAAGGTGGAGTAAGTTAGGCTTTTAGCACATAGTTGCTCCATGGCTTGATATCTGAATAACACTGCTGTCATGATTTCAGATACTGGATTATGGAATTTCCTGCAGAATTCAATCTGGACCTTGGTTTGGTTCGTCTGACTGAGGAGTTTCAAGAACTAGCCAGCCACCTAGGTTACGAAGAGCACATCCACCTTATTGATATCTCTAGCATGTAAGGATTACCACCTGTGAGGACTGATTATTCAGCCAGGACTTCTAGTAAGATTGAATGTTGATATTGACAGCCGTGGCAAAACAGCAAAAAGGGTAAAGGAGGTGGGAGAGAACAATAATTAGGTAACTTGTCACCCCAGTACTGATCACTGTAACATTTTTAAAATTCCTCTTCTTGTTCTTTGTGGTGTTAATTTTTTTATTAGAAAAAATCCACTAGTTAAAGTAAATATGAATTTTGGGATGTGTCTCTCTGATGTGTAATGAAGTAGAACTCTGTGTTTGCTACCTCAGTTGACTGCTATTACCGGTAGCAATGATAAATAAATTGACTCACCAGGTTCAGAAGTAATATATGTCTGAATGCTAGTTGCTGGGGACAAACAAGAAAGGAAGCCTTCATACCCTGGATTTGTGCATCACCTGGAGGAAGGACCAGGCGAGCCAGCAGCAGCAGCTGTTGAGGTGGCACAGGAGAGACACCATTGCTCTCCTGTCTTCCCAACACAATGAGCCACTGGCACTTACCGAGAGGGAGAGGGGTGGAGTGAGTTGTGGGGAACTTGGCCCACTCAGTGGCGGAACTTCATGCTCCGGCACCGGGGGGCGGAGAGCAGGCAGGGGCGGGGTGCGCCACCCGCAGGGGTGTGGCACTCGTTCTGGGGGTGGGGCACCCAGCACGGGCAGGGGGGCAGCCGCAACGGAACCCCACCAGGATTGCGCTGCCGGGGGCGGTGCGCTCCCCCCACACTCCTCTTCCTCCGCCAGTGGGCCCACTGCAGGAAATTGTAAAGGAGCCAGCCTGACACTCGCCACCATGCATGGCATGGGCCAAAGCTCCTCGCCCCTCCACTTTCTCACTATGTATTCACTCACTATGTTGGAAAGTCTGGAGAGCAATGGTGCCCCCCCCATACACACACTGCCTCACTGGCTGCTACTGACATCAACCACCATTAGAAACTCAGGTGCTGGATGTAATGGGCCCTTGTTCTGATCCAACAGAGCTATCCTTACAGACTTATCTTCAGAATGTTTCAAAACAGCTCTCTGTTTAGGTAAGACATAGCTAAATTGGTTTTCATTTCCTTTTCTGTGGAACATCTAAATTGAAGGAGATATCACTGTTTGACTTCACACAAACAAAATGCAGGGGTTCTTGGCACTGCCATCGCTGGGTTCTAGTTCCATGTTTGCATTATTGGGTGTCAGATCCTGAAAGTGGCTTCATCATTCTCTCTTGCAGTCCCTCTTATGACTGGATGAGGAGAGTCACGCAAAGGAAAAAACCTTCTAAGAAGGGGAAAGCTTGCCTGCTGTTTGATCACCTGGAACCCATTGAGCTTGCCGAGCACCTCACTTTTCTGGAGCATAAATCTTTCAGAAGGATCTCTGTAAGAAACCTACAATTTCTTATGGCACCTGGGCTTTACGGCTCATATTGCCCATCCGTGAATCTGGATATACATTACATCAAATCTCAAACCACGTAACACCATACATTTAAAGTGCATTACTTCCCCCAATGAATTCTGGCAACTGTAGCTGTAGAGCCTCAATTCCCAGCACCTTTAACAAATTACACTCCCTGGGATTCTTTGAGCGAAGTCAAGATCTTTAAATGTGCTTTAAATGAATGGTTTATATGCAGCCTCAGTGCTGGCTGATCCATGTCTACTCATTGCTTGTTGACTGTTGCATTCTGGGGTCATCAGTTCAGTGCCCGTAGGCACCCTTATTTTTCCTTCCACCCACAAAACCTCTACACCTTCCCTGCCCCCATGCTTACTTCTCCCTTCATCGTGATGTGGAAAGATCTTACCACTACCCTCACCTTGAAAAGCACCTAAAGGTGAAAGAGGAAGTAAGAACAGCAGTGCTCTTTTCTACTTCTTCTTTCGGCTTGATGCACTTTTCAAGGTTTAGTTGGGCACCTGATGCGCTGAACAGAAACGGGAATGACTGAGAGTGTAAGATGGAAGAAGAGAAGAAGAGTAGAAGAGTTTGGATTTGATATCCCGCTTTATCACTACCCGAAGGAGTCTCAAAGCGGCTAACAATCTCCTTTCCCCTCCTCCCCCACAACAGACACCCTGTGAGGTGGGTGGGGCTGAGAGACTTCAGAGAAGTGTAACTATCCCAAGGTCACCCAGCAGCTGCATGTGGAGGAGCGGAGATGCGAACCCGGTTCCCCAGATTACGAGTCTACCACTCTTAACCACTACACCACACTGGCTCTCAGTGATGTGATGTAGGAGACAAGGGGAGGGAAAATAGAATGATTGTGAGACAGCTGCCAGAAATTGGGGTGCTATAAGAGTTGGGGAATATTGTGTCTATGAGAGAGGAGGTGTGCATATGCATGTGCAGGCACAAACACACAAACTGGGTCCAGTAAAATAGATCCTGTTGAAATTGCTTATTTTTAATGAGTTTCCCCCCTCCAAATTACCTACAAATCACAGGTCACATGTGTCCCATTAACTGAGCCATAAAAATAATGGATCAGATGGTTTCCAGCACTACTGTGATATATATATATATGGATCCAAAACACAGATCCTTAAAAATCTGCATAGTTTTTGCAAGGGAACTGCTCAGAACCACCATCAAATCATCAGGCACCTTTGTGTCCACAGAAGTTTTGTGTATTTCATTGGTGGTTTTGTTGGCATCCTTTGTAAACAAATTGGGAAGTTCCATGAGGATCTAATGTCTTGGATCAAGGTGTTAGTGCTGCTTGCTGCTGGCAAGCTTCAGATCCTTGGGTGGGATTCAGCTAATGACTTCTGCTTATGCTCAGGTTACATTTTTAAAAAGAAATGTTGCAAAGATACCACAAGGCTCCACTGTGTTCTCTCATCCAAACAGAAACGAAAGCTAGTAGTGCTCCCTATCCTTCAAGGATGTGCAGTGTTCAACAAACAATAATTTAAAAAATTATGTGCACTGAGGAATTTTTTTTTTTTTAAGGTCAGGTTTCCTAAGTTATAGGTCTTCTCAGGGAATGTTGGTCTACTCCAGTATATGTCCTGTTTGTGGTTTAGAAAAACAATATAACAATGAATTTGTCTAGTTTACAGATTATCAAAGCTATGTGATCCATGGTTGCCTGGACAACAACCCAACTCTGGAAAGATCAATCGCTTTATTTAATGGCATTTCCAAGTGGGTCCAGTTGATGGTCCTTAGCAAACCAACCCCTCAGCAAAGGGCAGAAGTAATAACAAAATTCATCAATGTTGCACAGGTAATAATGACCTTGGAATGAAATACTGTGGTATGGAGGTCCAAAATAAGAGCCCAGATACTAGTGTTCATAGTAAGGATAATGTTTACATTCTGTTTATCCCAGTGTTACTCCAGGTATCTTGATATTGTTCCTAGTTGGGAAGGGGTGGGGAAGGCAACAAACAGTGCTGGTGGCAAAGGACATCCTTTTCTTGTATCTCTGTAAATTACTGACTGTGAAAGGGATTTGCTGGTGTAAATTCTTGCTGTAGATTTGTTGTATATCAAATATATTGTGCTCCTGCATTAAAATTTTCCAGTGCACAAACTTCCACTCTAGCCAATCAAATGTTTTCTCTGCATCGAGAAAATAAGTCCTGCCTGTATTTGATTTAACTGTGATGCTTCCATACAGTCCACCAGTCTTTTTATATTTTAATTCTTAATGAAATCTCTTTGGTCCTTATCAATATGCATTATTATCAAATTGTTAAGCCTTTTTGCTATGATAGCTGACCAGTTTTGGGTGCTTTGAGCCTTTGAGTAAGAGATCTGTAACTTGGCTATAATTACCATTTCAGCTTCTGCTCGTGCCTTTTGTAACAACTTAATTGTAGTTATATAATTATTATATATGTTAATTGTTGAACTATGCATTCTTCTTATAAAATACAGTGGTAAATCCTACTGTCCTGGGTGAATTATTTTTCTTAAGGTTTATATTAGTTTTGTTTGCTTCTTGATAGGAACTTCTAAAATATTTGATTCAAGATTAGAGGCTTTTGATAATATTATTCCAGCTAAGAATTCATCATTTACACATTTAGGTGGGTTTGGGGATATCCCAGTAAAGTTCATTTATTAATATCTCTACTAGGATAGTTTGAAGAGGGAAAAATTAAATTCAGTTTGGCAAACAATTTTTTGCCTTTCATTTTTAACATCGTTCTCATCAGGCACCATGCCAACAGTCACGAGCTATTATTCTAGACCTTGCACATTGGAACAAATAACTATAAGGTAAAAGGTAAAGGACCCCTGGATGGTTAAGTCCAGTCAAAGGCGACTATGGGG
Source organism: Zootoca vivipara (assembly GCF_963506605.1). NCBI lineage: Eukaryota > Metazoa > Chordata > Lepidosauria > Squamata > Lacertidae > Zootoca > Zootoca vivipara. The sequence goes on from NC_083278.1 coordinate 81,307,742, forward strand.
TTGTGGCGCTCATCTCGCTTTCAGGCCAAGGGAGACGGCATTTGTCCACAAACAGTTTTCCAGGTCATGTGGCCAGCATGACTAAACTGCTACTGGTGCACGGAGGACTGTTACGAATGCCAGAGCGCACGGAAACGCCGTTTACCTTCCTGCCACAGCAGTACCTATTTATTTACTTGCACTGGCAATGCTTTTGAACTGCTAGGTTGGCAGGACCTTTGCTTGTTATTATCAATTTGATTATCTAGTATGTAATGAATAATGAAACAGGTAACATTTTTATCAGCAAGTAAGCAATGTGTCTAATTTCTCTACAGAAACTTCTTCATCTTCAAAATTTCAATACCCTGATGGCTGTTGTAGGAGGACTAAGCCATAGCTCCATTTCACGTCTCAAAGAAACTCATTCTCATCTTTCCTCAGAAGTTTCAAAGGTATGAGAGCACCTCTCTTGTAATGGACTCACATCTGTGTAAATATTATATAGAGGAACTTGAGCATACCCAAATGTAATCTTTCAAAAAAGATGTCCTTTCTTACTGGAATAAGGGAGAATGAGAGCAAGTGAAGGTGCCCCATACTGAGTCAGGCCATTGGCCCATCTAGCCCAGTCTGTTTATTAGCAGCATCTCACCAACATCTTGGGCAGAATTCTTTCCAACCCCACTATCTCTTTTTTAACTGGAGGTTCTGGTGATTGAACTTGGACTTCCTGCATGCAAACTATGTGAACTCCTTCTGAGCTATGATCTTTCATCAAAAATGTGCTGGAAGAAATCGTGTGAGTTGCTTCTGTTATTGGATCATGCCCCTCACCGCCGTTCCCCTCAAGAAAAGGTTTCCAGTTCCTCCCAGTATGATTTCCTTAAGCTCTGCCTCTTTAAGATAAATCAAAGCTATGTTAAGAATGCTTTTGCGGAGTTTTGCTTCTTCTGTACCTTGTTTGCAGGACTGGAATGAAATGACCGAGCTAGTCTCTTCCAATGGAAACTACTGCAGCTACCGCAAAGCTTTTGCTGATTGTGTTGGCTTCAAAATCCCAATCTTAGGAGTTCACCTGAAGGACCTGATAGCTGTCCATGTCGTCTTTCCAGACTGGATCAATGAGAACAAAGTCAACATAGTAAAAATGCAGCAGCTTTCAGTCACCTTGAGTGAGCTGGTTTCCCTGCAGACTGCTTCTCACCATCTTGAGCCAAACATGGATTTAATTAACCTGCTAACAGTAAGTTCTGTTAAATTTGAATTTGAAAACATTCCTTTTCCCTTCCATCACTGTCTCCTTTGAGGGCAAGGAGGAGATGTAAAAGGCAGGGGTGAATTTGGTAGACTTGCTAATTGAACAGATTGCACATTTTCTGGGGGGGGGGAGAGACCAAATAAATTAGGGAGAGATAAAAATGATAAAGACGTGAGAATATTAAGATACCAGCTAGGTGGGAATTAACCCGCAAGGAGCCTTACTTCATATCTTTAAGTTTCAAATACTTTATTTTACATTATAGATTGAGCAATTTGCACAAATAATTTATCCTTGTCATATGATAAAATAAATTCACACCCTCTGCTGAATGTGCACTGATATTGGCCTGGTTTGTAACAACATGGTAAACCGAACTATGGCTTCCAGTTCATGGTTAGTAAGGAGAGAACTGAATCACAAGCCTGGGTTTGGGCCACACACTAAGCCAAAGCTTAACTGCCCCTCAGTATTTTATTCAAGTTGGCATCCCTCCATATACCCCTCCACACACATGCACACAAGTAGTAGCACTGCTGCATGGCCTGCTTATTAAAATTCTTTCAGCCTTTTTTTTAAAGTCTTAATTTGTGTGTCACAGCAATGGGGCAGGGCAGGGAATGAATATTGAATGCTACAGAACAGAACAATGCACAAATTTTGGGTGTACACTCTCTGTTTTCTTTCACTTACAATTATTTTTGCAGGCACACATTTTCACTTCTGAACCACAATGTTAGCTGAAGCTAACTCATGGTTGTATTAATACAACTCATGGGCAGACTTGCGGGGCAGCGAGGCAGCCTCCATGGCCAGGAGAGGGTCTGATCCTCCCTGGGATCTTGTGGGGTCTCACAAGCTCACATGGCCCTTTTAAAGGGTCTGGCCACCCGGCATCATGTCCTCTCTTCAACTTGTCCTGTGACTCAGCATTCACATTCTCAGCATTCTTTCTCCAGCAATGGCTGACCAGAAAGATTCATAAGCATGAAGATACAATTGTGATATCCATCCCATGCAGTTACTTTTCATAGTTGGATAGCCAGAGATAATCCTGTTTTAACAGGGAGGGTGCCCATGTGGCTGTTATAGCTGGAAGCCAACAGAACACTTTCCATATTAAAATGAATAAATTAATTTATGTTCAGCATCTGAATGTCAGTTGCCATCAAAAGAACAGATTATCATCTTTGTAACATTTCCACCTCTGCTCTCACATTACAGTACATTATAAACAACAGTTCAGAAGCAGCCTTCTGCAGCTTGCCCAAATGGGGTCGATTCAGATTACAAGGAGCGCTGTGTTTTACACTCTTGTTTCCACTGGGATCCTTGATCCAGTTTTATATCTGGATATTTGGAATTCTTCCATTCTCTCTATTCTTTGCTCAAATAAATACATTGAAACTTTTCCCCGCCCTGATAGATACGGCTGCAGCAAAATTAAGGCGGCCGAAGGGAAAAGTGGGCTGCAGGAAGATTGCATGCAGTTCACGTCACTGCAGCAGTCTGAACATTGGCAGCAGCTGTGGGTGTTGACGTGCACTTTGCTGAATTTTATATAATTCAATCTGTATAAGGAGCTGAAGTGCAAAATGGGCTTCTTTCAGCTTTGCTAAAGCATTAGTGAGAGCGAACCTCGTGTCTCCTGTAGCAAAATACAGAGAAGCTTCCCTGGAGGATTCCTGCGCTGATAATTTGGTGCAGTTATTGTTTACATTTTCAGGACTGCAATAATAATAATAATAATAATAATAATAATAATAATAATAATAATAATAATAGAAGACACTCAAGGCCATTCTTTCAAAGACTCATTACAAAACTGTCGCCTTCTTTCCTATAATCAAAACTAATCAGTTTTAGCATTGTGGCAGCATTGCAGAATTAATGTCCACTGCAGCTGGTACAACATGCAGGCTTCCATCCCTGTGTCTAGTGGGGCTGTGGGTTCAGATCAATGTGGGCTACTTCAAAACTTACAGTGTTTAAATACATAGCCTGGGATTCAAAGAAACACTTCAGGGAATCAGGGTTGTGCAGTGGGATCTTTATTCAACCACCTTTGAAATGAAAGCACTCTTCACTGTATCTGAAGAAGTGTGCATGCACACGAAAGCTCATACCAAAATAAAAACTTAGTTGGTCTTTAAGGTGCTACTGAAGGAATTTTTTTATTTTACTTCGATCCAGACCAACACGGCTACCTACCTGTAATCTGAAATGGATCTGACTTGGAACTTTAGGATTAGCATATTTCCCTTTTCTGCCTTCATGACCCATATTTCAAGACCCATTATCAAACCAGGAAGCTAGCCTGGCTATTCCAGGAATTTGAATCCTTGCTTAGATTTCAACACTTGCCATATCCAGAAATTAGAAGGGTCTTGGCTTGCTGCCTACTCCCCACCCCAAACTCAGAACAGTATTATTTAGAATAAGTGGCTTTAAGGCTGTTGTCCTTTGGCCCTAAATCAGAAACAAAGATGTAAATATGTTTTCTTTCTCACATTCATCTCTTGTTCTCCTAGCACTTTCTACCCTTCCCCTTCCCTTGTTCCATCGCCGCTGTCAAACGTGTGATTGAAAGCAGCTTGAGGCAGGGCCCCATATTGTTTTGCTTAGGCTGTGCGCTATACAGCCAATAAATGAATTAACAGTTATAATTAGTGTAGGAAGTGGAGGTACACTGAAGCACAGAACAATAGTTTGTATGCTGTGGTCTGTACCTCTTAACTAACCAACTCTGAAACTATGCAAATATCTGGAAAGTCCCAGATGTTTTTACAGTCTGCTAAAACTGTGGTGAATGCGTTCTTTTTAATCAGACTGAAACTAACTCAGAGAAGTCACTTTTAAATATAAAATTTGAAAACATCAAATTTAAAAAGGGGAAGGGAAGAGGTTAACAAGATTAAACCCAAAGCTCTAGGTTTCAGGTGGACTCACAGTACTGTAGATAATAATGAGAAATAGGTCTTAGGAGAACAAAGACAATTAGTTGGAAATGGCTATCCCTGGTTATAAAATCTGTAGAAAGGACAGAGTAGGGCAGGCATAGGCAACCTTGGCTCTCCAGATGTTTTGGAACTACAATTCCCATGATCTCTGACCACTGGCCCTGTTAACTAGGGATCATGGGAGTTGTAGTTCCAAAACATCTGGAGAGCCAAGGTTGCCTATGCCTGGAGTAGGGCATGTTGGAGGTGCTAGAACATCAGCTAGAAAAGGGACGCACTTCTCCACAGAATGACAATAGGTGGAAATACCAGACCCACAAAATCATGTAGTACTCAGGCCATTGTGTGCTCAGCTTCCCTATTGCAAAATTCAGTGACCTGCCCCTTCTTCCTACCCATTTTCTGATTAGTGGTACCTTTTTGTGTGGTAGCCTTGCTAGAACAGTGCTCAGAGAGGCTGCTCTGGAAGCTGGAAAGCCAGCCTCCCTCTCCTTTTCCAACAAAGGCAGCTTTGAAGATTGGCTCAATTATTTGTTTTTATCTAATGCGAAGAAAAACCACGGTGAGCAAAAGAGGGGGAAATGCAATTTATGCAGCACAGCAATAGCCCCAGGAGTCACATGATCAGCTTTAGGGCTGATCCAAGATATTCAGCTGAGGGCAGAAAAGATAAAGGGTGCTTTCTTTCCTTGCTGGTTGGGGCTGAAGAGACATTGTATCTCAAAACATCTAGAGCAGTGTTTCCCAACCTTGTGCCTCCAGATGTTTTTGGACTACAACTCCCATCATCCCTAGCTAGCAAGACCAGTGGTCAGGAATGATGGGAATTGTAGTCACAAAACATCTGGAGGCACAAGGTTGGGAAACACTGATCTAGAGGACACCAGACTGGTGAAGGCAGATACTGTATTTATTTTTTACAGATACCTCCCCCTTTTCAACATCTAGGACTCATTCGCAGCTTACAATGATGAAAATATAAATGAAACCTCAAAAATTTAAAACTTCAGGGGTTTAAACAAAGAACATAGAACATTTTAAAACATCAGAAAAGCATTCATGATGCAAAGTCCTCCTGAAATAAAACAATGTTAACCAGGCACCTGGAACTCAGGAAAAGTGCTTGACAGAGTTGGGACCACAGAACTGAAAGCATAACTTGCTTAATCAAGTATTTTATGTATATGTTTTAATCTAATCTTTAATCTATTAATATGTTTTAATCTACGTTTGGTTTTTGCTCCCATTTATTTAATAATTATTTGCTTAGATTCATATTGTTATGCTATTTATTTAAATGTTTTGCTTATGCTGGTCTGTGACCGAATAGAGTAAATTCATTCAAGGGGTATCTTGACCTAAGTTATTCAGGGCTCTGTACAAGAACCTTGAACCTGACCTAGTAGCAGGTGGGTGTCATGTGTTCCTGTTAGTCTATCCCCATCAATAGTCTAGCGGCAGCATTCTGCTATAGCTGGAGGTTCTGGATCAGACCCAAAGGCAGTGCCATGTTATGATCCAGCCTACACAGCTCTCGTGTTCTTATTGCACAGTTCATTTTGAGGAATGGCCCTGTGGTCAGTGAAAGGGAGACCCGAATCTTCTGACTTTTAACAGTTGTGTGGAAGAGGGAATTTCTGCAGGTGCAGCCCTTTGCACCCCTCCCTTGTCAATCTGTCCCACCAAAATTCCTTCTGCTACACAACTGTCAAAGATAGCAGATCCCCACCCTCCTTTCGATATGATCATCATGATTTTATGCTTTGAATATTACCTGATGCTGAAGCAGATGTGTTGGTCAGTTTCTGTTCTGTGTCGTGATTGTTTATGAACAGTGCTTTTTTCTGGGGGGACGCAGGGGTATGCATACCCCTAAAAATTTTGTGAGTCTAAGTTTGGCCTCATTGAGGGGCAGTATTTCAATATGAGCAGGAAAATGAGAGTGCCCCTAAAAAAAATTAAGGAAAAAAGCACTGTTTATGAGAATTGAGATTTGTTTGCAAACGTAAACTTTTGCATTGGGGCAAAAAGCAAGCAGGAAGAAAAGTAGCCCGACTTGGACTATGTTCAGGACATAGCAACCTTGGTGTTATCTCCACCAAAAACTGTGGCATTCAGTGCAGTTTCTGTACAAAACAGCCTCTGTTTCTTCTCATGTTTGCAGTTGCAGACATACACTTTGCAGCAGAAAGATCATGGGGAAAGGATCAAGCACCCCAGTCCCAGGGGCGTAGGAAGGGAGGTGCGGAGGGTGCAGCCTACCCCGGGTGTCGCCCTGAGGGGGGGTGACAAAATGGTGGGAGGCACTCACCGCGGGGCCTGCACCACACTCGAGCCACACATCTCGGGTGTCCACAGGTTTCACGCTGTCCGCCCACTGCCTCCCCCCCCCCAGCTGTAGGGCAGCCAAGGGTGCACGCGCAGCTGGGTAATTCGCCCCGCCCCTGTGGGTGGTTTGTCATGCCTCTTGGCACCCTGCCCCGCGTGCCAGAGAGGCTTCCTCCGCCATTGCCCAGGCCCTTCCCCCACAACTGTGTCTGTTGAAAAATTGTAATCTTCTGAAGCTGTTGGAGTTACGTTACTCTTACTTTGTTACACTTCCTTAGTTCCACCCCAATTATTAAAATAATGCTTTATTATTATATTATTATTATTATTTATTCTGGTTTGACTCTTAGCTTTCCCTGGATCTCTACCACACAGAAGATGATATTTATAAGCTCTCACTGGTGCTCGAGCCAAGGACTTCAAAATCAGTATGTAACTTTTTCCGGTTTAGGAGTAAAAGGAATTCCACTGTGTTATAACTTTGTAATATACTTGGTTTTTTTAGTAATATTTACCCTCTTCTTTATTTAAGAAGTGCTTATCTGTCAGGAAGATCCAGCACTACTCCACCCCCCCCATTATTAATATTCACAGCAGGATGGGAGGGAATGCAAAATGCTCTGAAGTGACCTTACCTTACTTTTGTTTGAGAAATTGGGGAAGGGGAAATGTTGGAAGTGAAATTGCATTGCTGCATACGCAATTGAAAAATGAAATGTGCTTCCTGCTTCAGAAACACATTCCTGCTTCAGAAGTCCTGCTTCAGAAGTTTTTCCATTTTTGATTGTTGATACTTTTTATTTATTGGTTGCATATTCACCTGTCCCTAACACTCTAGAGTAGAATGTCACTGATTATTCATTGATTACCAGGCACCCAGGACAGTGATGGCATTGTTGAAGGTCACTGCTTGTTGCCGTTTCATTCTTCCATTGTAGTAATATGCAAAGGAATTGGAAAGAGAAGGAAACAGAGTCACATTGTTAAAAAACAGACACGGGGCGGGATTCAACCAAGCGGTTTCTGTAGTGCAGCAGAGGCTTTCCCGCCTCTCCTCCCCCCTGCCCCCATTGCCAGTTGGAGGGGGGACCCAGGAGAGCACACGCGGTGGGGGTGGGGAGATCAGGCAAGCAGAAACACTTGTGCTGATGGAACAATCATATTAGTGTGATGTTGTACCTTCACTGCAGCCATTCCTTCTGGTGCAATACTGTATTATCTTCACTTGATCTATTTCACAGAGCTTAGGTATCGCACTACTCTAAGGGGTTAAGAACTTTTAGCCTATATCTCATGTGAAGGTTGAAACGCAACTTTGGACTCACTCTGCAGCAAGCTGCGCATGCTTTAAGAAGTCACCCTTAACTTCATTCACAGCGAGTCCTAAAAATGCTTTTTTATTTTATTTTTTAGCAGCCTACCTCTCCAACAACCCCTAACAAGACAGTGGTGCCACTTGAATGGGCGTCCGGAGTCATCCCGAAACCTGACCCGAACCTTATTAACAAACACATCCAAAAACTAGTTGATGTAAGTATTTGAGAGAGTGTTCAGATTGACTTACGTGGCTGTTCATGAAATACATGGGTGTCAGTCAGGTGCGGGAAACCTTTGGCCCTCTAGATCAGGCATGTCAAACATGCGGCCCTCCAGATGTTTTGGCCTACAACTCCCATGATCCCTAGCTAGCAGGACCAGTGGTTGGGGAAGATGGGAATTGTAGTCCAAAACATCTGGAGGGCCACATGTTTGACATGCCTGCTCTAGATGTTGCTGAACTACAACTCCTGTCATCCCTGGCGCCCTGGCGAGGCTTACTAGGGCTGATGAGAGTTGTAGTTGAGCAGCACCTAGAGGGCCAAAGGTTCCCCACTCCTGGCGTCAGTGAAGGATTAGTGAAGCAGTCCCTCAACATGCATAGGATTGTATAGCTATGTGAATGTGCTAGTGCAGGCTTAAAACGTAGCACAGCTTCACAAGTTTTACAAGTAGAAAAACTTATTTCCTGTTATATTTGAAAACCATTCAATTCCAGTGGTATGAGTTATGACTGGCAAATACCGTGTTTCTCATATTATAAGACATGTCTTATATTTATTCTTTCCTCAAAAAAACACACTATGGCTGATTTTCAAGGGATGTCTTATTTTTTTCCTCCTCCTCCTGCCGCGGCCGGCATTGCTGCTGCGCCTATCACTATGTCTTATTTTCGGGGCATGGCTTATATTCCTTGGATGCTTAAAAACCCTGCTATGTCTTATTTTATGGGTATGTCTTAAAATATGAGAAACAGGTAGGTCATGGGATGTGCATGTTCTTTAGGGCTGCTTCAAAAGCAAGAATATGCTACATAGGTAGAAAGCCATATAGAAACCATGGGCATGTGCTGTTGCGCATAGGTTCACTTCAGCGCATGTGGTATCTACTCCTCTCTCGCCATAAATCAGAGGCAATGTATACTGCTTTTGCAGGCAGTGTATGTGGGTGTGACACATACCACATCCCATATACTGACAGAACTGCATCATATGCCTTCAGCCTATAGATGCTGCCACTACTATACAATTATATCTTCCCATCATATGCACTCATGACAAAACAGATGTGTGTGCAAGCTCATCATATGTGATGGTGTGCACGATAAACATAAAGTTCTTCTTAGACAGAATCTAAATTCATGTGGGAAATCGTGCCTAAAGCACATTGTAGGAGTGAGAACCAAAGCACCCTGTAATTATCACTCTACAGGGGGTCTAATTGGCTACAAACATTGTCAAAGAGGAGTCAATTTCAGGTGGTAATTCCATCTGTACTGAGGTGCCAAGGTGCCCTCTGGTTAAACTTCTAGGCAGCTGGCCAGAAGCATTGTTGGCAGGAAGGAGTTCCAGGACTTCTGTGCTGAGATCCAGATCTCCTCCCCTTTCCCCAAATCTAGAAGCTTAAGTATTTTTGTTTTTGTTTTTGTTTTTACCTCTCACAGGGGTGATGAACCTGTGGTCCTTCCGATGTAGTTAAACTACAACTCCATCATCGCTAGCCTTTGGTCATGCTTTCTGGGGCTGCTGGGAATTGGATCCAACACCTACCAGAGGACCACAGGCTCCCTACCTTATAGGGTGGCTTGGTGCTCTAGGTGAGATCCCAGCCCCTGACCTCTTAATTTGCCCAGAAGCATCTATACATATAAATTGGCATGTGCATTTTTTTGCAAATCTGGACCTGGGCCCCAAATTCTTTAAGGATCTAGCAGTATCCCTGGCAGCATATATGAACTGCAGCTCCTTTATTACAAACCCCCAGCATTAACAACCCCCAACCAGCCTGTGGGGTTGGAAAGCACAGTATTTAAGATCCATAATGAATATATAAATGTATTTACCTTTCTGTTGGTGGGCCTTTAAGCTGAAGTTCACTTACTCCGCAGCTGACCTACAGAGTCCGCACCAATAGGATCCAGGGATCAGGTCCAAATGACCTCTGAGTAAATGTGAAGGTTTCTCTTTCATCCTCGATCACACAGAATGCCACAGAGTTGGTGTCACCTCTGATAAGGCCCTGCTCCTGGTAGACGCCTGCTAAACTTAAGTCAGCGAGGACACCCAGAGTAGGACCTTAGATTGATGAATGAAGTGCACAGGAGAGTATATACTGGGGAAGGGGGGAGGTGTGTTTTCATTTAGTGGTTAGTTGAATCATCTTTCAGTATGATACAGCCATATCAGTTCTTGATATGAATCAGTTGTTAGAAGCTGGTTTTTGCTTTAAGATATTGGGCATATAGTACCTGACCTTCGGTAATGTTCTTCATTTAATGGTTGTAATCATTATACTTAGCTTTGATTTTAAGGGAAATTGTGTTGTCATAATCTATTGCCCCTTACTTCCCACTGTATAATTTTCTTGCATTTTTCAGTCTGTTTTTAGGAACTATGACCACGACCATGATGGCTACATCTCTCAAGAAGACTTTGAAAGCATTGCAGCTAATTTCCCTTTTCTGGATTCGTTCTGCGTATTAGACAAAGATCAGTAAGTGGTCTTGCTCCTGTTGTGGTTTTGCAGTGCAACCTTCTGCAAGTTTACACAGAGGTAGCTCCCTACCGTGTTCAGTGGAGATTACTATCAAATAAGTGTGCATAGAATGGAAGCCTTAATTTAGAAGTGTCAAGAAACAAACAGAAATTACTTAAATTTGTTTTAATTTATACCCAGCCGTATCCAGAATGACCAGGTGGGTGTTGGCATTTCCTTCTCTCACTCATAATCTAAACAGCCCATGGAACAAGTGATTAATATTCCCATTTTACATGCGAGAGTGACCACACAGTGTAAGCTGTTTAGTTCAGGGTCCAAACTCAGGTTCTGATGCACATAGGTGAATCAGAAGTGCTTAAGGGATTGTGGCCACATAGGTAGAATTTATCATAAATAGAAAGGAAAAAGGATGAGTAATACTATAATGATACTTGCAGAATGCCTGTTATTAAACGTGGGTTGTATCCTACCCTGCCATTCCAAGTGGAACAGATTTCCACTCATACAAGTGGGCTTTCCCCTCCTTTTTCACCCCCGGCAAGAATTTGGGAACCCTGTGGAGTAGATTGAGAGACTGCAGGAGGGAAGCGAAAGTCCCATTGTGCTCGTGAAAGTACTTAGGCAGCATTGGATATAACCCTCTGATTATTTCATGAAACTTTGCATCATACATAAGTTGCATGGAACTGATGATTCATTGGTCAGTGGCTATGAGGATTGCATGTGAAAAGTTCTGTTGTTCAATATCAACGTTTTCTAAAACAAGAGAGACTATGCCCGTGGAGAAGGTACAGGGTGCTCTGCTTATCTGTTGTAGAGGTTGCCAATGAGGTGCCCTCCAAACGTCATTGGACTCCAACTCCCATAAGCCCTAGCCAACCTGGCCAGTAGTCAGGGATAATGGGAGTTGGAATCAACCCGATCTGTGGTTTAGAACTAACAGATCTCTCCACCTCCCCTCCTCCCCTTTTTCTTTTGAAACAGGGATGGCCTTATCAGCAAAGGAGAAATGATGGCTTATTTTCTGAGGGCCAAATCACAGCTACAGTGTAAAATGGGACCAGGTTTTATACATAACTTTCAGGAGATGACCTATCTTAAGCCAACCTTCTGTGAGCATTGTGCTGGATTTGTAAGTATGGGTTAGTGCAGTTCTAATGTACTTGTTGGCTAAGACGTATTTGTTTCTTCATTTTTTATAATACACTATCCTGCTCTGTTTCAAAGGCTTGAATAAATGTTATTAAAAAAATCAACCGTGCACACATTTGTTTTGTAGGAGCGTCTAAAATAGACCATATGAGAATGGTATCAAAAGCAAGGATGCCTGTAACTGAAGGCACTGGAGTCTGAAATTGAGCCCTACAGTGCAGTTCTAGGAACATAGGAAACTACCTTCCACTAAGTCAGAACATGAGCCCATCTAGCTCAGGGCTTCAGACAGGAATATTTCAGGTCCTCCCTGGAGATATCAGGAATTGAACTTGGGGCACTTGGCATGCATTTATGCACTCTGACCTACAGTACAGCACTTCCTCTGTCTGTCTCATACATGCCTACTTAGAAATAAGTCCCACCGAGCTCATGGGACTCGGTCCCCAGGCAAATGTGAAGAGCAGAGGTGGGGAATCAAATCTGGCAATTGTATGAAATAGGTCAAATTTGTCAGGTGGGCTGAACCACCTGCCTGCTACTTACCTGATCTTACAGTGACATCAGGTGATAAGGTGCTTTCAAGTCCCCTGGTGCTTTGAGGTACCAATCAGCTGACCTTCAGAGAGCTGAGTGTGTCTATTTACAGTTGGCTCCCGCATAATAGCAGGGCTTGAACTGAGCTCCCATTAGCTAATAGGGCACTCAGTTGAAGCTCCACTTTTCTGCAGGGGTCAACTGCAAATAGCATGGCTGATCCCAGTGAGCTTGAATCAAATGCCTGTCTGCTGGTAGGCACTCAGTTCAAGCCCTGCTTTTCTGCACGGGTTGGCTGCACTACTGAGTTCCTATGAGAAACTCAGTAGTGCAGCTGATTCCTGCTGGCTTGCTGTTGCTGTCAATCAGCTGATTGGTTGTGACAGGAAGCCTCCCTTGTCAATGCCCTTTAAGGCTCCCTTTAGGGCTCCCAGTTACGCATTGGCAATAGCATCTCCACCTGTCCCTCACCTGATGTCACATATGATGTCAGGTGCAGGGCAGGTGGGTGTGGTTTGAAGAAACTTGGCCTCATGGGACAAATTGGGATGCTTGCGAGGCCTAATTTGGACTGTGGGCTGGAAGTTATTCAATTTTGGTGCACAAAATTGCAACTTGACTGTTTTTTTTAAAAAAAATCTCAACATTTTTTAATCCCAATACAGTGGTACCTTCGGTTGTGGACGGGGTCCCGAGGTTTCCGCAACCTGAGGACCGCTTCTGCGCATGCGCATGTGGCGAAACCCGGTAAAATACTTCCAGGTTTGCCGCGCACACCCCAAAGTTTACATAACCAGAGGGTTACATAAATGGAGGTTCAACTGTATGCCAAAATTGAATGAATTAAAAATGTAGAAATAAACTGTGACCTATATGTTAACAGCTTAAAACGTAGCTAGGTAATTCTTTTTCTCAATTTGAATCAAAAATGGTTTGGTGAGGAAACCACATCAAAATGCAGTATTTTATAAGATATGAATTGTAGCAACTGTTATGTGTACACCACTTTCCAGACCACAGAGAGAGTGTGCCGGATGCAGAGTAAACAGGATTGTGTATCCAGCCCAGAGTCCTTATGGTAATCTGTTGAGTCAGTTCTCCTTCACTTGTTGGTCCTGCTGCTTCACTTGTTGGTCCTGGAAATGGCGAGGGCCAGTGTGCTGCCTTGAGCCTCACAGACAAATGGAGAGCTCTTTCTAACAGGAAGGGTGTTGAGAGCAGTAATTTCCTGTTTGCACTTTTGTAGCCTTTTGTTCCTGCCTTCATAATGAGGTTGTTTTCTTTCCGGCTTTCTTTTTTATACCTTTTTATACCTTTTGTCTTTTAATTGCAGTTGTGGGGTATAATCAAGCAAGGATACAAATGCAAAGGTACTGTAAATAATTCGTGGCTGCTGATTGCAAGACATACCGGTAGTCCCTCCAGTTTGTAACCTAATGAATCTCTTAATTGCTGACAAATGAGCAATGCCACATACAATGCACTTTTGACCTCAGATGGATCTAGAGCAGCCATCCCCAAACTGCGGCCCTCCAGATGTTTTGGCCTACAACTCCCATGATCCCTAGCTAACAGGACCAGTTTTCAGGGATGATGGGAATTGTAGTCCAAAACATCTGGAGGGCCAAAGTTTGGGGATGCCTGATCTAGAGAGTTAGGTGCAGTGCAGTCCTATGCATATTTACAGAGAAGTAAGTCCCACTGTGGTCAGTGGTGCTTACTCCAAGGTAAGTAGGCATAGCACTGCAGCCATAATCACTCGCAGGCTGAAAAACTATTTTCGTACTTCAGCTCTTCAATTCATTTTAACACCCAGCTTCGTTTAGAACAGGCATCCCCAAACTGCGGCCCTCCAGATGTTTTGGCCTACAACTCCCATGATCCCTAGCTAACAGGACCAGTGGTCAGGGATGATGGGAATTGTAGTCCAAAACATCTGGAGGGCCGAAGTTTGGGGATGCCTGGTTTAGAAGCTGTTCACCTTGTCAGACACTGTGCCACTGACTGTTGTACTTGCTATTGGTGAATTCAGACAGTGCATGCCAAAACCTATGTGGCCAATAAGAGGCAGCTGAGAAACAAGAGGGAAGCATGTTTGGGGAGTTGTGAAGTTTGCAAATGTACAAAATAAGCCTTCAAAAACAACAAGGTTTTGGGAAGAAAAACCTCCCTGAAACAGCCCAGCGAGGACAGACCATTTGCAGTAGCCACAAGCTGATAAATATCAGTCGGAAGAAAGAAATCCAAACAGAAAATTGGGGTGGGGTGTGGGATGGAATAGTGTATACCTGTGAATGGCATGTATTGCTGGCCCACACAATAAAACATGCATTGTCACATTTTGTTGCAGCTCTTGCTTGTTTGTAATTAACGGCATGTTCCAGCTGAAATTAAGCTGCAGTGAAAAATCTGGCATTTCAAAGTGCTTAGACCTTGTACCCTGTTGTAACATCTCCAGTAATGGTGTGTGCAATGAAAAGCAACTAATTCTAGCACATTGGAAGGATGCTGGGTTGGCCTTTTGTGACCGTATTAAGTAATCACTAACTTCCAAGACTGGAACTGCATGTTACAAAAAGCCTGACAAATAGGTTTTATTAGGAAACACCACTTTTGGAGTGGAGAAACAGTGAAGGAAGGGTTTTCTCTTCTGCCTGCAACCTTCCAGTTTCAAATTAGAAGCGTATCAGCTGCTTCCCCCCCAAAATTCTTTGGAAAGGGTTCTCCAACAACTTTCCCCTTCCTTTTATGTCTGTCATGTTTGTACCTGTCAGTGCCAATCATAGTTAATACTAGTGATAAAGAGCATTCTCATTGCTTCACAGAAATAATAATTTGCATGCAGCCCTAGATTCTATTCTAGTGTGACATTTCATGCTTGGCTTCCACCCGCATCATGCCACTTACGTAGAAATTCCTCAGACAGACTTTTGAAAGCTTTTACAGAGTTGAATTTTTTTGTCGCTGTTTGCATCTCTTTGGAAACTGTAGTTTGTCAGAACCAATTTTCTTTTCCCTGGCAATTTATTCCAGATTGTGGTGCCAACTGTCATAAGCAATGCAGAGATCTGCTAGTTCTAGCCTGCAGGAAGTTTGCCAGAGGGATGTCACTGGGTAGCAGTCATGGTTCTCTGCCTAATAGTCCATCATTGCCAGCAGGTAAGAGAAGACAACAATGGGTTGTTGAACAGTTTCCTTTGTTGCGCAACAATTTATCACACCAGTTTTCAAGAATGCAGTAGCCATTGCTTTGATAAAGCAAGGAGCTTCTTTTATTCACAAGGATATCCTCAATACCCTCTCTCCCACAATAAATAGCCCTGAAGTGAGATTGATGGAGTATCCTCTCCAGTGAGATGTATGTGGCCCAATTTGCACAGCTGATCCCAAAACCTCACTTCCATGTGTCCGCATGTGAGGCTCCATACCAGAGTAGTGACCTTTGCCTGTGAAACCACACACCTTGCTCAAATCACATGATCAGCACTGCCCTAATCCTTGAAGTGAAATTGTGAATACTGTATTTGAAACAGTGTTGAGAGAGCCTGCAGACACCCCGTTCCGCCCATTTGGGGACGTTTTCACGTCAGGTCACTTCTGAGTTCGGTACGATGTGCTTGTGTGCGGACATGCACATATTGAACGTGCCTAAAACGGTCTCAGCCTGTACTTCTTTAGGCAGCACTAAGCTAATCTATGGAACTCCCTCCCACAAGAAGCAGCAATGGCCACCAACTGGATGACTTTAAAAGAAGATTAGACAAATTCATGGAGGAGTGGACCATTGATGGTTACTAGCCATAATGGCTATGCTCTGCCTCCACAGTGGGAGGCAGCAGTGATTCTGAATATCAGTTGCTAGAAACCACAGGAAGGGAGAGTGCTCCTTACCATCAGAAGTGCTTCTGAATGTTAGTTGGAATCTCCGTTCTTGTAACTTGAATGCATTGCTTCGAGTCCTATACTCTGGAGCAGGAGAAAACAAACTTGCTGCATCTTCCATGTCACGGCCCTTTAGATATTTTAAGACTGCTATCATATCTCCTTTCAGTCTCCTCTATTATCATGCTAAACATACATAACTCCCTCAATTGTTCCTCATAAGGCTCGTTCTCCAGACCTTTGATAATATTGGTTGCCGTCTTCTGCACATGTTCAGTATCCTTCTTAAAGGGCTGCCCTTGATCAGGACCCTATATTTCTGTTGATGCAGCCTAGAATAGCATGAGGGTTTTTTTTGCTGCTGCATCACACTGTTGACTCAAGTTAACCTTGTGGTCTACATGGAATCATTTGCCATTCTGGCTGGGGCTGGTGGAGAACAGCTGGAAGGCCATGGGTTCCCCACCCCTGCTAGAAAAAGGCGAAGGTTTGAAGGAGACAGTGTTATTAGTAAAATTAATCTCTACTTCTTTCTTCCCCTTTGTAGTGCAAGGCGAAGTATTTAACTTTCCTAGTGTAACTCCACAAAATCAGGATCTAGATAGCAGAGCAATCACACTCGTCACTGGCAATTCTCGAAAGATTTCGGTCCATCTACAGCGGGTAACCACCAGCCAAGCAACCCAGACAGAGCCACTGTGGCATGAGTCTGGTTGGGGAGATTCAGGACCACATACCTTCCCCAAAATGAAGTCCAAACTCCATGGGAAGTCGGGAAAGAATAAAGGCTTTGCAAAGTGGGAGAATGAAAAATCGAACAATCAGGCCAATATGGACACCGCAGTAGGAACTACAGCACATGTGTTGGACCACAATGGAACAGAAATGCTCCTAGAAAGACAGGAAATGGAGGTGGGTTATAGGAGGTCATTAAATGTTTAAAGGTTTCTGTGTTTTCCCTGAAGTGCTATAATTCAAGTCGTGCCTAAGAATTTTCTTAAATACAATATATCAAATTAAAGCATGGCAATTGGAATACTAGCTTAAGAGTTAATTTGTACAACCTAAAGTCACATGGTGCAGCTTTTGCTGGTTCAGACTGCATGCTCACTTTATATATAAAAATCGTTTCTGCTCATAGCATTGTATGAGCCTAGATCAGGCACCCCCAAACTGCGGCCCTCTAGATGTTTTGGCCTACAACTCCCATGATCCCTAGCTAACAGGACCAGTGGTCGGGGAAGATGGGAATTGTAGTCCAAAACATCTGGAGGGCCGAAGTTTGGGAGTGCCTGGCCTAGGTTATTTCGCTCCCCAGAGTTGGGGATGGATTTTTGCTATTACTTTTTAACATCAGGTCGCATGATTAATTTGTAATCCAGCATATGTTACCTTGGGCACAG
Source organism: Zootoca vivipara (assembly GCF_963506605.1). Taxonomy (NCBI): domain Eukaryota; kingdom Metazoa; phylum Chordata; class Lepidosauria; order Squamata; family Lacertidae; genus Zootoca; species Zootoca vivipara. The sequence goes on from NC_083278.1 coordinate 81,325,279, forward strand.
CTCATTGGGGGGAAATGTCATATAAATAAACTAAATCCATTAATCACCTGCAAACCCTGAAACATACCGGTGGGTTAAAATATGGACCTCTTTGCACCACATATAGCTATGGAATTGACTACCACAAGATGAAGTGATGGCCATCACCTTGGATGGCTTTTAACAGGGTTTAGACAAATTCATGCGTGAAAAGACTATTATGTGCTGTGTCTGCTATTGGAGGCCATCTGCTTCTGAATGCTAGATGGGGGTTTCAAGCGGGAGGTGCTGTTGCACATCCCATAGGTGTCTGGTTGAACACTGTGAGAATAGGATGCTGGACTAGATGGGCCCTTGGCCTGATCCATCTCTCCTTACATTAAGCAGTATGGTCCAGCTATGTAACCCTGCTGGTTATATAACTTGGTCCTTAGAATATCTAACCAGAATATTAAGATCTAATATATATATAATGTCATTTTTGTTTGTTACAGGATAGTTGAGCTGCTGCTGCTGCTGCTGCAAAGGTGAAGATAGTTCAAGGAAGCACAATGTGATATTCCATAAATTGCCAGATTTGGTTGAACATCATTCCATTGTCAAATTCAGCAGTTTGGGTTTTTTTTTCAAAATCACCTGTGAAAGAAATTTAATGACAGAGTTACCGTATTTATTTTTGTTCACATATGTTAAGTAGTTTGATCAGTCTTGCACAGACAGAAAACAAAGGAGTGTTATAGCTCCAGCGTGTCATTACAGTATTTGTTTCTATTTCTTGGGCAACTGTGGTTCCAGACTATTTCACTACCAAGGACACCTTGGCATCTGCATCAATCACAGTTGTGTAAACCTGCCTGGCACATGTTATTATTTTGGTATATGTTAATGTCACACGTTCTGATATGGACCATGTGCTTTCCCCTATTCTGTTGTTTGAGACTGCATTCTTTGTCTGGCACTAGACAGCTACGTCATAAATGGGTGGCACTTGAAGACTTGCACAGCCTAGAGATTCTCTCATCACAAAGAGTACCTCTGCACAGTCATTTCATTTCCAGATTTTGCCAGTGTTTTGTTTTGTCCCCCCCCCCCCCACCAACAAAGTTTGGAAGAGGTTTACATTTCCCCCCATTAAATTTGTAACAAACTACTGCTGTGTGTGCTACACAGTCTCCCAGCAATAGTTCACTGGAGGATGTCACCATCAACATATACCAGGTGTGGAAAGGCTTATGGAATTCAGGTGCTATGATGAGTCATTGAAGGAACTGGAGAGAGAGAGAGAGAAAGACCTTTCAAGTGCTATGCCTTATGCTGAAGGATCAGGTAGTACACATTTTAGGTTAATGGTTACTGGTGTTTTGTTTTTACTCTTTTCAGCACACTAGAAGTTACCTAAATAAAACACTTGATTTCATAAAATGTAGTACAGAATGTTATTATTATTAAGGGTTTTCTTGGTTTACAAAGATATGTGCAATGTCTCTCTTAGCATTTTTACAAATCAGTTTCATTTGTTGAGACATTGGTGAGGAGAGGAGAAGGAAAGTAGGTGGGGTAGGGGGTGGGGTGACAATGTTTCTATTTAGCTTAATAAGTGGGGGGGGGGTTGTCAGCGTCGCTTGTGTAGGTTCTCTGCTGTTCACTTGTGTTCCTTTGATGGTGAGAGATGTTGGGGTTGGCCTAGGATATGGTTGTTCCTTTGTGGTGGTCTTTGTTTTGTGTGTGAGTGGGGTGGGTGAGTGTTTTGGGTCAGGTTAACCATATTGATTCGTATGCTGTTGGTGGGTTTTTGTTATTGTCTTGTTGGGCTGTGTATGTGATAAAGGGGAACCATACCGGGGTGAAGCCGTCTTCTATTTATCCCCGTGTCAGTTTCAACTTATTGGTTAATTTTTTGAGTAAGGCTATTTCCCATACTATTTGGTACCATTGGTCCATGCTTACTCCTGACAGGTCTTTCCAGTGTCTGGTTATGGTGCTTCTGGTTGCTGAGAGTAAGTGGGTTATGAGTTCTTTGTGATGCAGGTGGGCATTATTGTCCTGGAAGATGTTTAGCAAGGCCAATTCTGGGGTAAATTCTAATGTTTGTTGGGTTATTTTACCTATTTCTCTTATGGTTGTTGTCCAGAATAGTTGGATTTTGGGGCACTCTCATCACATGTGGAAATATGTGCCTGTTGAGGTGTACCCTCCCCAGCATTTTGATGAGGTTCCTGAGTGTATTATCGCTAGTTTTTGCGGTGTTAGGTACCACCTGTAGATGATTTTCAGAGTGATTTTCAGAGCGAGGTTTTCAAAGGTTGTCAGGGGTCTGGTTGCTGCTGATTTTACTGCTGGGTTGTTTAAGAGGGCATGTAGTTGAATTGTTGCTTTTGAATTATGGTCCTGGAGGAGATTCTTGAGAGTCCCATGAACTGCAAGAAGATCAAACCTATCCATTCTGAAGGAAATCAGCCCTGAGTGCTCACTGGAAGGACAGATCCTGAAGCTGAGGCTCCAATACTTTGGCCACCTCATGAGAAGAGAAGACTCCTTGGGAAAGATTGAGGGCACAAGGAGAAGCGGACGACAGAGGATGAGATGGTTGGACAGTGTTCTCGAAGCTACGAACATGAGTTTGACCAAACTGAGGAAGACAGGAGTGCCTGGCGTGCTATGGTCCATGGGGTCACGAAGAGTCAGACACGACTAAATGACTAAACAACAACAACAAAAGTTGGTGTTGTGCTAACCAGGATATTTGGGTAGTACAGAATGTTTAATGCAACTCAAGAATATACCGAAGTAGTGTGTCCTTATGCAGAAATCATTTATGAAACCAAATTACATGGGTAAGCTATTGCCTGCCTGAGCTAAGCTTTCCTGGCTAGAAAATGAGGAAAAATCCCTGTCCCCATAACACTGTGTCAGAATGTTTTATTCCGCAATTTACCGGCAATCTATCTTGCACAAAGATCGTTGGGTTAGAGGTCTCTTCCGTGTTACTACACTACTAAAAGCCAGAGAAAGCTAGATGCATATATAAATGAATTCTGTAGTATTTATATTTATGCTATGCTAGAGAATAGGCATCCCCTCTAGTCAACAGTTACCTTACTTAACTGGTTAAACAGTTCCTGACGGATTTTTGGAACTGTCCAAGGATGCACCAGCAACAATAGCGTTTGATAAATGATGCATACAGGACCTTGTGCCGAGGGTTTCCCTGAACTATTGAGACTACAAAAATAAGTGGCAGTATTACACAAATTCTGTCAGAACCAAAATGCCTGAAAACCTGGAGAGGCACTGCCAATCAACATGGAGAATGCTGAACTAGATGGATCAGTGCTGTGACTCAGTACAAGGCAGCTTCCCGTATGTCAGTTAGATGTATCCTGGAACCATATGATGACAGCCACTCACATAAATATTTTCCCATCTGCTGGTCAGCCTCTTTCTCTTGTACAATCATTTCCCAGCTGGAAATGATAGCCAGCAACATGCAAACAGGGCTAACCACAGATAATCACCAGGAAGGAGAATGACCAGCCTATTTGGCCTTGCCCACATAATTCCAGTCTGCGTCTGTTGACAACAAAGCAAGTTATTGATAAGGAGCCAGAGGTAACTTGAGAAAGTCCCCATTTGAGTCTGGTACCTACACATCCATCCCAATTCCATAGCCACTTCAGACAGGCACTCTTAAGACAGGCAATTTTGTTCCGGATCGAATCTCATGCTACTAAGGAGCAAGAAGCATTTTATTCAAGCACAATTATGTTCACTGGTGTTAACTCATTGTTCAATTAACGTGGAAAATTGAATGGCACTACTGCACATTTCACGTTCTATAACAGTTCTTTTGCATTTTCATGGGTATGTGTAACTTATTCAAAGATCTCTGAAAACTAGTCTCACAGCCTATCCTAAGCACTGCTGTATCCCAGCAAACAGTAACAAGAAATTCAGAGATACCAAGCTACTTGAAAATCTCACCCTAGTTCCTTGCACTGAATCAGCAATATTTATACTCACACTGAGCCCTTTTATTACAGTGGTACCTCAACTTACAAACGACTCAACAACCAAATTTTTCAACTTACAAATGGGGCTAATGGCTGCGCGCTTACGAATGTCTCGACTTCGACTTACGAATTTTTCCGTTTCCAATGCATTCCTATGGGAAATCGCATTTCCAATGGCGTTTTTCGACTAACGAATTTTTCGACCTATGAAGGTCCCTTCGGAATGGATTAAATTCATAAGTCGAGGCACCACTGTACTTTCATTATCTTTTTGCGGTATGGCATAAAAAGAGTGCATTAAAAACCCAATGCTTTCGGAGACCAAACCCCATCTGCAAAGACATGCAGTAATTTAACACCACGTGGAGACAAGGATGCATCATTTTCTAGGACATGGAACACAAGCCACTTCAATCTATTAGTAGGCATCGAGAACCACCTTTCTTTGTTTTGCTTTTTTTTTTACTTGTGGATCAGGAGCAACACCTAGTGGTCATAAAAATCTTGACAACTTGATTGACCATTGTGATGCCAGTATACTGTGACATTTTTGGAATTTTTGCCAAGTCAGAGGTACACTGGGCTCCAGAATTCTGTGCCCACAATCTTACTTACTCTGTGTTAAGTCTATTGATTTCCAAGCTTCACACCTAATGCTAATGGGTTACGGTTTACAAGTAATCTATACCTTACACATAAATAAGACTTAATGTACTGCTAATAAGCTATGCCACATGACCCGGAAGCTGTTTGCGGACAAATGCCAGCTCCCTTGGCCAGTAAAGTGAGATGAGCGCGCAACCCCAGAGTCGTCCGCGACTGGACCTAATGGTCAGGGGTACCTTTACTTTTATCTTTACTAAGCTATGCAAAGCAATTAAATGCAGTTGACCTTCCAATCAAAGTATAAAATACACATACTGAGTAAAATTGCATGTATTTACTTGTTTCCATATCTTTGTATGTTTACAAAATTCAGGTTTATGGTGAATTTAGGGTGTCCTTTTTGGTTAAATACTTTGGTGGCAAAAGGCAAAGGAGAATACCATATAAGGAAACTGAAACTGAGTCCCAAGGTCAGGGAAGAGGAACAAGTACAAAGCTAAAACCTGATTTCTAGATACACATACAATAGAATGAAAACCCAATCTCCTCTCATTTTTAAAGCAGTTTAAAAACACTTGCCAACACTTGCTCAAGACGTTTTCTACATCCATGAGAATTAGCAACTTGGCTATGAATGTTTTTGCAGGGAAACCTAACATTTATACTCCTTGACCTATAATAGCATCTAGGATCAAATATTCCTTGCAATCAATACATCTGAAGGGGCAGAACCACCACCTTCCATTTCCCTCCCACTGCTAAGGTAGCTGTTCTACTTGCTACAACCAAGAAACAGGCAGCCAGGTGAGAAGCCCCATTCCTATTTGTAAGGAGCTTTTTGACCTCCCGTGGAAGCCATCAAATGTCTAGCATTCTTAAAATCTAGGAGGCAAAACATAGGTGAGACAGCCTGTTCCACCTGTCTAGTGTTTAACTATTCCTGCCACCCCCTTTGTGCATGCAAGAGGGAAATGTGCACTAGGGAGAGTACATGGGGTCTGTGCGTGTGGGTCAGATGCACGGATGTGTGGCCTCTGTGAAAGAGGTGAGGAAGGAAAGGCAGGATGAATATTGTGTTGTCTCCCCAAGAGGGAGAAATGTGGTGTACGCACGAGTGGCAGATGCGTTTGTGGTGTTGTGTGTGTGCAGTGTGCATGAGTGTGTGGCCACGTTGTGTATTTTTTGGGGAACTGGGGAATGCTTCCTGTTCTTATGAGCCAACAACCATGTAATAACTGTGGTGTGACGACCACACTCAGGACAAAAGCTTACTTCCCATGGTAAGCCTGACACTGTCTACTCTCTCCAAACTTTGTCCATGCCCCATGGCAGCCATTTTGCGGCTAGCATCCACAGCATTTTCTCTAAAGTCAAGCTGTGCCTGCTAGTTCAAAAATATTGGTAACCCATGCACCAACTGAAAGTTAAAGAGAATCAAACCAGTAGGAGAACAGATACTTTTATTGCTCACCTTTTATACAATAGCACACCTTCAGCCATTTTTCTTTCACAGCTTGACAATGTTTCTGTACACACACGCACACTCACACTCATACACAAAAAAAAACCCCAGGCAAGGCGCACTGATGTGACTTTTAGTAAGGAAAACTGTAACAATCCCACCTGAAGGGCATTTTGTCTTGCGTTAGATGCCAAAAATTGAAATCATCCTATAATTGCTGATCAGTGGTATTAACTCGTGCACAAAACAAGTTTCAGCTTGCCATTACTGCTAGCTAATTTCAAGTAAAAATTAGGCTGGTCAGGGGATCAACTGTTTTCTGGTGTGTGAAATGAATCTGAATTATGCTAAAGCACAAGGCTACATATACTATCTGTTCACAACTTAGCTCGGTTTGTTATATGACCTTTGCGTGGCATGACAGTGGTTGGGTCTCTGATGGGGACATGAGTGTGGTTTTGATCAATGAGAGATAAGGCTATTGAACAAGTCATCAGCAGTAGAGCTCATATAATAGACATGGACCCCATGAAGTAGGCTGCAGTTCTGTGCAGTTACAAATGCATAAATCCAACCCACTTCAAAGGGTCTTGCGCACAACTAACTAGACACACCTGCAGCTTTACAATACAGGTTTGAAGTCAGCTTGTTGTCTACAGAAAATCAGGGTGAAGAGCAATATTCAAAGTGGCTTGAAGAGTGGAAGATTCTTAAAGGAAGAATGAGCTCATGTAAAAACCAACAGACATACTAGTTTGCATATTAAAGGTGCGACAGACATGTACTCAATTTTCCTTTAGTGAACAGAACCAGGGCTGCTGTCTTAAAGTTCTGAGCTTCCTGGAGTTGAAATGCTGCATTTTAGGCAGCATCAGACTCATGCGCACCTTTCACAGGTGCTCAAAAGCAAAGATCATTTTCCGGAAGCAGCCTGACATGGCCTGGTACTAATTCAGAAAGAAAACCATAGAAAATCTATTACATGAGCTCTGCCCAAATGGAAGCTTTTGCAGCCTCAGCTTGTGAAGTGTCTTCCTTGTCCAAATCCAGACTGATTGTACTGATATCCCCCATGTTGGAAGTGCTGCTCAAATTGCCCCCCTTGATTAAAGTTCTGTGCACCTCTTGCTCCCCCCCAACCACCTCCTTGCCCGCCACGGCCGCCACGACCACGGCCTCGGCCTCCTCCACGGCCTCCACCTCGATCATTGGAGTGCCCATCTTGATATCTGTTGTCTTGCTGGTAGCTGCCACCACCACCTTGATATCCGCTTCCTGAATATGAAGATTGATAACCACCATAGCCACCTCCTTGATAGCCGCCACCACCGTGATAACCCCCAGTTTGAAAGCTTGCGTCTCTGTAGTTACTATCCCTATAGTTGACATCTTGATAGCCACTTCCTCCACCATCAGTCCAGCCTCCTTGGGGTTTGCCTCCTCTGCCTCCCCCTCTGGCTCCATAGTCATAGCCACCACGTCCTCGTCCTCCTCGCTCGTGACCCCCGTGTTCATGGCCTCCACGGCCTCCGTAGGATGAGTCGTACCCTCCGCGGTTGCCACGGTCGTAGCCTCCTTGGTCATATCCTCCGCGGCCTCCTCGGTCATGGCCCCCTTGCTCATAACCTCCACGACCTCCGTAGGACGACTCATAGCCACCTCTGCCACCCCTGCCTCCACCACTTTGCTGCTGAGGGCCATCTTGCCTTTTTTGCCACGGTGGCATTTCGGGAGGAGGAGGTTCAATTTCGTTGGGTCTGCCACCTCTGTCAGGCACTCGGCCCATTAATACCTAAAAGCAAAAGAAACCAATGTGTTGGAAGAATTAACATAGGGGAAAAACTGCGCTACTTACAGTGTTAAAAACTCTGATATCTAAGCTAATCGCCAAATGGCACCTTAAACCTAGGTTATGGGTGCCACAATGGAATATCTACCAGTAGGTGCTTTTTTGCAATTGATGTTATTATTCATTTCATTTCTATACCACTTTATATTTTAAAGAACAAATCTAAAAGTGGTTTACAGCACATCAAATAAAGCAATGCAGAATAAAACTAATTCAAACTAAGAACCTGAGTCTAAGTGACATTTTGCTTTTCCCAGTCGCCAACCTGGCATCCAGAGATCTCCATGTGATAGCAACTGGACCCACGCCAGTCACAAAGCATGTCTGGTACCTGACTAATTTCTAACACTGACTATTTAACAATCTGAAAACACTGTACTTTAAAAAATGAGTTGAAATGGGAAGTGTACAGAGGTGAAGTACTGAAGAAGGAGGGCGGGAAGGGTCATTCAGCAGATCAAGATGTAATCATTTATTATAGCAGTGCTTGGGGATGGAGGTGATCCACAGCTGGAATGCAGAAAGAATGGGCTTCCTTGCCCATTACGTTTCATTTTTAAATTTTCTGTTATATATTTTCTCTTATTGACATAAGGTGTCTTCCAGATAGATTTTACAATTTTGGGACTCAGCGATATATTGCTCTTTTGCTTTAAATCTAAGGAAGCTTTGACTGTATTTTTTCATTTCTGAAAATAATTAGTCTTGAAGAGGTAGTGTTGGTCCTTTTATAGTGGGCCCTTTGTTCGGGATGCCTAAAAGACTACACAGTGGCAGCACAAGATATAGGGGAGTGGCAGTGCATTAGAAAACAGGCACAGCACCAACACTTCTCATGGGTACTTCGGGGCTAGCATACACTGGTCACCAACTAAAAAAAAAAACAACTTTAAAAAGTGTTCTGCTGGGTGTACTGCTCTGGCAAGCGCTGGCAATGGACACTAGATAATCTCTATTTCCCCAGACGGCCGGGGGTGTGTGGGAGAGAAAGTGGGGAGAGCGGCCAGTGTAGGGACCCCCTCAAGCCCTAATTATGGAATAGGGCAAGAGTATGACTATCAAACATAATTGAGAAAATTCATGGCTGACATAGAATTTGCATCCACAGCCATCCAGTCCCATATGGCTTCCACAAGGTTTTGCTAACTTCGTTGAAAGTCAAAATATGCTTCCACAGATAAGCACAGCTACAATAGAGGATTTTCACGACTACAATAGTGCATCCTCTTGCTACATGACTACCTTGTAATACTGCAAACCAGTATGACTCTCTTACTGTACTTTGTGCAAATAATAACTAAAAATACTTTAAGTAAACAAGGAAGTCATTCTCAAATATAGGGCTGTTTTTAACTCAGGAAGGCTGATCCTCTCTGCCAGAGCTCTTCAACCTTAGGTCCCTGGTGTTGCTGGACTACAACTCCCACCATCCCAGCCACCTTAACCAATGGTCAGGGAGGACAGGAGGTGCAGTCCAACAAAACTGGGGCCCCATGGTGGAAGACCCCTGCTCTGTGCTATATCAACATGTGACACAGAACAGTTAACAACTCCTGTGCAATGTACCAGGTTGAACTGTTGGCATTGAAACCAGTCCCCCTGCCCCCCGCCCCCAATGCCATTTTGTAAACCTGGTAGAAGAAACCATGGGAAGGGAGAGGCAAAACAGAGTGTGCATTGTATGTGCTGAAAGCATACAAAAAAATTCCCCATCCAGTTAGTTAATATCCACAGCACAGTAGGAAGTTGTGGTACGGAAGCTGTACTTCTCAGGACACAGCAGGGCTGTGTAGAATTATTAAAACAGCAGAGAGCATTATTGGCTGCTCACTCTCCACCTTAGAACAAATCTATAACACCAGGTGCCATAAAAAAGCACTAGACATATCAAGAGATCCAACGCACCCTGGTCACCATTTCTTTCAGCTCCTGCCATCGGGACGGAGATATAGAACTATGCAGGCAAGAACGAGCCGTCTCAGGAACAGTTTCTTCTCTAGAGCAATTTTGGCCTTAAATGGAAAGCCTGGACTTTGAAGTCATCTTATTTTACTTGTTATTTGTATTATATTTACTGTTTTTAATTAGGTTTTGTAATTTTGGATTATGTGGAATGCTTTATCTGAGTGGATGTAGCAACCCGCAAGGGGACAATGACAATAAAGATATCTTATCTTATCTTATAAAGATAAAAAAGAACTAAATTATATCAATGTAACAAAGGTACCTTATTAATAGCACATGCAGTCTTTTCTCTGATGGACCCGCTGCTCGTCCTCATAATCTTTGACAAGTCTTGCCGAGCTGCCAAGAGGTGAGCGACAGATATAGCACATTTGGTAGTAAGGGTGGCACGCTTCGGCTGGTAGACTTTAGCCAATTTCTCTGTTTGGCTCTGTAATCCAAAAAAGAAGAGAGTCAACAGATGTAAACAAACATTCAGCTAAAAATTAATTATTTGCCATTTTAAACAACAGCTCCAAGGACAGATTAAGGCCTACATGGCAGGCAACTAACAAGTCATGAGAAATGCTGTGTGAGCTCAAGGGAAAGTGACTAATGGGACAATATACCACCTTATATAAATAAGGTGTAAATCCAGCTTCAGAGCCTTCCCCAATGTTATTTTGTTTTTCCGCTACCTATTTCGCCAACCATTTTCCAAGTCTGTATCTCATTCTGCATTTCTGAAACTTGTTCAGACTGCATTTTAAAACTGTAGTTTCCCCCATTTACAGCTCACCTGAGAAAAAATGGTTCAAAATAAATACTTATGAGGCACCATAATATAGTGATTTGGGTACATTTTGTGAAGCAAATGATTAGTAATGCTATGGGGTAACTGTTCAATTAGAAGCAGAAAAGTACAAAGTGGTAATAATCCGTTCGCAATGACATTCTTTTACTGGCAACACATGTGAAATGCAGGTACGCAGTGAGCTACACTGAGGTTTTCACTTGCCCCTAGCGCAACTACACAGCTGATGATTAAATTTAGTCCTAAGTGTCAACAAAAGGGTTGCCAAATGAAATATAAGCTTTAAACAAAAGTGCTTAGTACATTCAGAGACAAAAGTCAATTAAATTATGGGATACTTCCACTCCCATTAGCGCCACCAGACAGTTTTTTGGGCAGACAGCAAAAAGAAAAAAGCGCTCTTTGCAAGGCCAAAGGAAGTTGCAGAATGCAAACTGTACCTTTGCTCGATCTGACCAGCCAAACGACTGGACAGTCACATCCAGACGCTTCACTAACAATTTCCTCCGGACTTCATATTCATTGGCTATGGCTTGATTAATACCTTCAATTTTTTCCTGAAATAAAAATGCATATCACTTATTACGCTGGCTCTCAGCCATGGCATTCCTAGTGTGCAATGTATTAGCATACTAAGCCAAGAAACAACATCTCAGGCCCATATGCTCCCCAATCATGTGCTAATCTGGGGGTTTCAATCCCAGTCTTGTAAGACCATAGTTCCCTGGCTCCACTGTAATGGGGATTTGCGGTTTAATGTTAGTTTACTAGCTACAATTTTAAAGCAAGGTCTGATTCCTGGCAAGTAAACCAACATCAAATGACTGCTCCCCATTTTGGATGTAACAGAAAACAATACTTTAAAGAGGTCAGGATTGAACGGTAAAAGTCACTGAGCAAGAAGGAGAAGCTAAGGGAGAGTACAAGAGTCAACAATTTTTCCTGGCTTGATCAACTATGGTTTATGAAGCCACAAGTGTTACATGCAGACCAGACTTTGGTGGTTAATCCACCATTCAATTCACATTTACTTGACATGCAAATAACAGAAGAGGGAAAAGTCCCATGTGGTTTTTCAGTGGAAGACAGCATTGTATCCTCCAGCACTATTAATGTACACGAAAGAAAATATATAAATACTAACAAAGAGAGTCAAGGATAGAATAAAGAGAGTTTTACAGACATACAACTTACCCAATGAACTGGACCCATTGGTTTTGACAGTAACGGTTTTCCTACATGATTTGCAGGAACCTTTGCTAATGTTTCTTTTAACTGTAACAAAAATATACTATGTTAGTATAGAATAGCACAGTATCATATAGTGAATGCTTGCTCTCTTCCCCACCAAACGTATGGATTTGGAAGGGGAATTTGAATGCTTCATACATAGTAGAAGCTACACAAAAGAATACATTCCTAAAATTTTCAGAAAATTGTGGTGGTTTAAAATAAGAATATTCTGCAATTCTTTAATAACATCATTATGACATCAGTAAGTAAACGACCTCTTATTAATGTGGGAAGGACAGACAACTTAAAAAAAAATCTCAATTCAAGAATGAAAGCCTCTTAACCGTACGTCTCGGGGAAAATAGGTTGCAGTGAGTGCTTCTGCTCAGGGTTCCAGGTGCTGCATTCCATTCCCGCCAGTGAACATTCTTTGCCCACTGAGCATGCTTAATTCTCACTGGCCAGTTGTTTGTTTTGCAATGGGGACGTTCTTGTGCCCAACCCTAGCTACATTAAAATTTCTGATCACTCCATTAATATCTATGGGCAGGCCTCACTTCCACATCCTTGGGAGACCATTTAAAATAGCTTCTCAGTGTGAACTAGGAAGTGACCTATTCACACAATGAGATAGTGCTTTATAAGCTTTCATTTCTAGCCATCCTATTCCACTGAGTTTTTCCCTGCCCCCTCTTAGTCTCTCAACATTCCATGCCACTTAGAAGACTTGTTTCCCTGCCCCGCCCCAAAATTGGATTTCCCCTCTAAAGAAAGTGAGTATCTGCAAACCTTAGCCTAATCCTAAATCTGCTGGTACTGTCTTGTGTGCATGGGTGGTACAATTTTGGACACAAGCACAGGAAAACTTGCATTGCTATTAGAAATAATGATACCAAAGGACAGGCTTCTATCCAGTGGGTAGTGCCATAACACACACCAAAAAAAAAAAAAAAAAAAAAAACTTTTCACTCTCAAGTTATAAATGCTGGAGGTTGTCCTTAAGAATGAGCCTACCCTGTATACTAAGATCATCTTTGGAAGCCCTTCTCCAAGGGTCCCCACTAAATGCAGCACGGTGGGGGAGATGGAAGAAAAGTGCACTCTCAGCGGTGGTGCTACATTAGTGGAATGCTCTCTCCAAGGTGGCTTGCTTGGTGCCTAGTCCAATGTCTTTTCAGCACCTTTCCTTTCCTGGGCTTTTCACTCTCTAATTTTACCTATTGTACATTTTATGCTACTTTATCTGCAGTATTTCAAATTCATTGCTTTAAACCAGGCATCCCCAAACTTCGGCCCTCCAGATGTTTTGGACTACAATTCCCATCTTCCCTGACCACTGGTCCTGCTAGCTAGGGATCATGGGAGTTGTAGGCCAAAACATCTGGAGGGCCGCTCTAGATCCATCTTAGGTCAAAAGTGCATTGTATGTGGCATTGCTCATTTGTCAGCAATTAAGAGATTCATTACGTTGCATACACATTCAAGCTTTCCCACCTATCTATTCTTGCCATAGTCCATCACACTCCCAGAAAAGTCACTTCTGAGTGCCAGGCTCTCTTCAGAATGCCATTCCACTGCAAATCATGGATCCAAGCCTATGTACCTCAAAACCCTCGGTTCTTACCTTTTTTTCTATTCCACTGAAGAACTGGAACATAGTTATGTTGGCAGGAGGCTTGGACATGCCTAAAGCAATACATATGCCTTTCAGCTCCTGAAAGACTTCACTACCACCCCCCTCCTGGGCTTTTTTGGGAGGAGCATTCACACAGAGCATTCTGGCAGCTTCCAGTTCTGAGATGAGGTATGCTGAAGGAAGAAAAGCGACAATTTAGCACCTTTTAACAAATATCTGCCTTAGTTAGCTGTGAACATAAAGGAAACTATTCTGGATTCCATAACATATTTATATTAACTGAATGAGAGGTGAGGTTCAGATGAGACAAGGATCTAAAAAACTGAATACCAAGTGGCAGGTCTGCTAAGGGTAACAGTGTTCAAGCAAGCATGGCATGCCTTTGCAGAATGTGAATTATTAATTTAGATATTTAGACATTGTTTTTCAAGCAAACCTCACAATGTTGTTTTTCATAAGAATATGGTATAGAGTGAGACTTTTAATCTCAGGGTTATGGGTGTGAGCCCAATGCTGGGCAAAATATTCCTGCATTGCAAGGGATTGGACTAGACTCTCGTGGTCCCTTCCAATTCTACAATTCTCTGATTCTATTAATATAAATATCAATTAAAACTCTATACTAAGCACAGACAAAGCACAAGTAGGGGTGGGGAGAAGCTAGATCTCTCCCAAGAGCAGGATGGTTCTTAAGTAGCTGGGGAGAGTTGCTATTCCTTCATGTTCACTACATCACTTCTGAATGAGATGTCTTTTCACTTTCAAAGGTTGACAAAGTTTGTTCATAACAAGCAAAGAGAAAAATGCTTGGGTTTTCTTTTTACTTGGACAGTTTCCAATATGATACAGACGATATGAATCCAAAGCTTCAACGGATCAGACTATATTCTCTTTCTAAGTATCATAGTATCGTAAGTTCTCAAGAAGCATCAGGGAATGGACAAGTGTCCTAATTATCTCCACAGTGGCACAAAAAGGAACAAAAGTATTTTGTTATTTTCAACTTACTGAGCAGCAGCAGGCAGTTCTTCTGATTGAGAAGGCGCTTGGTGACGTCTCCTGATACTAATGTTGTATATGGGCAGTTCATTTCACCCAGTAACCCACTCATTTCAAGCTGGAACTCATCTGCTTCGGTGGGACCTTAAGACACAGATTATTTTCATTTAAGAGGTTCAACTAGTAACTCTTTGCCACGAGTTAAGACAAAGTTACATTATGAAGAGACTGCTTCCATGTTATCATGTTATCAAGACATGTTATCAAGATTCAAGGTTGAAGATTAAAATAGCCTATTTTCCTATTTTTAAAACCCCAAAAATATGATTAACATTTCAAACAAAATTAAGAACTCAGGTGATACAGAATGGCAAAAATAGTGTCTTCAAATGAACACTTAAAAAAAGCTTACTTGTACAAAATATAGTGGAAGACAAGTACAGTGGTACTTCTACTTATGAATTTAATGCGTTCCGAACACACATTCGTAAGTAGAAAAAAATTGTAAGTCGAATCCCATAGGAATGCATTGGGAGAAAAAATTCGTAAGTCGAAGCAACCCTATCTAAACTACAACCAAGATGGCGGACGGAGCTCCATTCGTAAGTAGACACATTCGTAAGTAAGTTATTTGTAAGTAAAGGTATCACTGTAGTAGTAAAATTGATTCCATGGGTACATAGGCAAAAAAACAGAATGTGGCATTGGGCACACTATCACATCAGTGTTGGAAGCATCTATACCACCACAAGTTTTCAGAGTTAATATGAAAGACACAAATAAATCAATGGTGTCAGACTCATGATTACTCACTGTTAGTTGCTTGCACATTTTCTTCTAGTTTGCAAAATAACCTTAACTCTGACACTAGCCAAGCACAGAGTTTAGTATATTCAGGGGAACTGGCCCCACCAGAAGCTGCCTGGGTCAGAGCACCGTCTTCTAACAATGGGCCTTTGTAACTGGCAAACAAACAAAAATAAGAACATGTTATTAAAAGCTACTGTACATTTTCTGAGGTATGCAATCGATGCATACCTTGTTTCCCTGAAAATAAGACACTGTCTTATATTGATTTTTCCTCAAGAAAACACACTATGGCTTATTTTCAGGGGATGTCTTATTTTTTATTACGCATCCAGCCTCGCCTCTTCTTTGGCGCCCTCCGGAACTGTGCCTATCACTATGTCTTATTTTCAGGATATGGCTTATATTGTGCAAATGCTTAGAAATTCTGCTACGGCTTATTTTATGGGTATGTCTTATTTTCGGGAAAACAGGGTATTTGGTGATAACACCACTAACACTTCAATATATTTATCTGGAACACCAGTGATTTCAAAGGTACTTCCTTCAAATTAGCATGCTTTGAATTGAAGTCTATATCCTCATCAGCATCTTTATTTTTTTTGCTCACAATCTTCCCTTGTTATAATTAACTCTCTTATTCCTTCTTCTCCCTAATGTTTGATGCCCTTGCCTCTTTCTCCCTTTGGTCCTTCATCTACTGCTCCTTGCCCTTGCAAAATTTAAATTATAAGCTCCTTGGAGCAAGGACCTATCCTCTTTTTGTCAGCTTCTGGATTGCATTTAGACTGGAGATGTAAGATACATCTAAACAACAATAAAAGTATAGTAGTGAAGATAAGGGGGAAATATACATTCTTTTTGGCTGCACTGGCATGCTACTTCTCTCCACTGCCTTGACCCTTAACAAGAGACCCAAGGAGAGAATTCAAAGAACTGATGCAGATGTTTTGGGACAACTGCCCAGCCAGCCAGAACAATGCCAAAGAGATAAGCCCCTGTTCTGCTTTAAAAGCAGCTTTTCTCTTTCAAACTGAGAACCACTGTACTCACAGTACTACCCCATGCATGCATTTTCAGCACTTATTTGGATCCCAATCCAGGCCTTTACTGAATAATGCAAACAAATTTTTAAAAATTCCTTCTGGTAGCACCTTAGAAACCAACTAAGTTTGTCATTGGTATGAATCATAGAATCATACAGTTGGAGGCGACCACAAGGGCCATCCAGTCCAACCCCCTGCCAAGCAGGAAACACCATCAAAGCATTCTTGACATATGGCTGTCAAGCCTCTTCTTAAAGACCTCCAAAGAAGGAGACTCCACCACACTCCTTGGCAGCAAATTCCACTGCCGAACAGCTCTTAGTGTCAGAAGGTTCTTCCTAATGTTTAGGTGGAATCTTCTTTCTTGTAGTTTGAATCCATTGCTCCGTGTCCGCTTCTCTGGAGCAGCAAAGCTTTCGTGTGCATGCACACTTCTTCAGATACAAAAGCTCATACCAATAACAAACCTAGTTGGTCTCTAAGGTGCTACTGGAAGGAATTTTTTAATTTTGCTTTGACTACAGCAAACCAACACAGCTACCTACCTGTAACACAAACAAATTTGTTTTTGAGAACACACATGACCAAATTCCTTACTGTTCATAGTGTATTATCTATTACTACTATTTACAAACGGATGTGGGTGGCGCTGTGGTCTAAACCACAGAGCCTAGGGCTTGCTGATCAGAAGGTCGGTGGTTCGAATCCCTGCAACGATGTGAGCTCCCGTTGCTCAGACCCAGCTCCTGCCAACCTAGCAGTTTGAAAGCACGTAAAAGTGCAAAGTACCTTCCGGCGGGAAGGTAAACGCCATTTCTGTGTGCTGCTCTGGTTCGCCAGAAGCGGCTTAGTCATGCTGGCCACATGACCCGGAAGCTGTATGCCGGGTCCCTCGGCCTATAGAGCGAGATGAGCGCCGCAACCCCAGAGTCATCCGCGACTGGACCTAACAGTCAGGGGTACCTTTACCTTTACTATTTACAGAAAACTCAGAAGATTTGCAACAGTAAGCAAAATCCTCTGTTGCAGGCATTTTAAAATTTTCTGCAGCAGCTATTTCTAAAATACTCGCTAGCTTATCATCTTTTTTTCCTGAAAAACCAAACAAATCAAAACAAAAGCTACAAGAATTTGTGTCATCTTCAAAAAAAAAAAAAGCTAGAGAAATGTTCCAAAAGCAATGAGAACCTTTTGTACAGTATGCTTTTAATGGTGTGGGTACAGGAGAGAAATAGCATTACTAGTCTCCACACCACACAAATGGAGCAACACACTTGCCTCATAGAAAAGGTTAAAGCATGATTAACATTAGTCTAGGCAGGTTTCCTTGGTACTATGTCTCACTGTGTTCATTTCAGCTTACTTTTACATATGTGTAGGGCTGCAGCATGAGAAATACTTTGTGCTAAAAGGGAAGGATGAATGGCAACCGATTTATATTGTAGAATATATTTATAGGAAATAACAGTAAATATTATGGAGGAAGAGCACTGAGGTGGTGGTGGGGGTCAACATTGTAGAAGTTGTAGAAATTTCTGTGTGGGGTTTTTTTAAAAATGATGCTGGACTGCCAGATTTTATTTTTTTAAGTCTGCTGAATGGATGTGGCCCTGCCTTAATGCAGAGCACAGGGCAGTAACACCAAATAATATGTGATCTTGTGATGCCTTGAAGGGTGGTGGAGGCAGATTGTTGATTTGTATTCAACCATTTTTAGTGCTATTAGACAACATTGTGAGATTCACAGAGCAGTTCATAATTCAGCTGAACATAAGTTAGTTTCATTTGCAGATGATATACTTTTGTTCATTTCGGAACCTCAGACTAGTATACCCATCTTGATGCAAATGATAGGCGCTTTTGGTAAAATATCAGCTTATTTCACTAAATGGTCCAAATCAAAACCCTCCTCCAAAATAAAGCTCATAATGGTTTCCAATCCAGTTCATCTCCACACCTGCTTTATTTCAGAAATGAATCATATGGTTCGAGACTGTTTACTTGCCCCACAAAACACGGAGCACGGGGGTGAGGACACATAACAAAAAAAAGTTTTTTTAAAAAAAAACCGAAGTTATTTACACATATTTGCTCTCATACATACCCGAGGTCTTCCAGCGACTCTAGGATGTCATTCTCCATGAGCTCAAACTCCATTTCCGGGGCTTCAGAATGAGCACAAAAGAAAAAGGGGGTTGGAAAAACCTAGAACCTGCAATTAGCAAACCAAGACTCGGTTAGCAACGCCTGAGAGAATGCAGCGGTCACCATAATGACTGGCGCAGAGTGGCTTGAATGCCCTGCTCGCCTCACGGTTCGCCTGGAGAGGGGGATATCGAGGTCGCACCTCACAGACCTGCCCCCCCACCAGGAACAGCCCCACTGAATGCCCGACCACCGACCCCCTCCCTTTCCAGGCGACACTGACCCAGAGGAGGGCAGGCGGCCAGGGGCTTCTGCTTACGTTAAGAACTGGCTCTGGCCTGCCTGGCCCCCACCTCCCCGCCCCACTGAGGGGCGCCGTTCCATCCCGCCCAGCAGCGCCCCAAATCTCCTACCCCGCAACCTACCTTTTGCGCAGCTGCTCCGCCGCCGACTGCTGGGTTGGCATGTCAGGAGGTGGGGGAAGGGCGAGGAGAGGGGGAAGGCCCCCTTTGCCTGACCTTTCACCTCACGAGGGGGGCGCCACCAATCTCGCCTGATTGAAAAAAATGCTCCGCTCTGCGCCTTGAAAACCCTCTTGTTTCTTCACACTCTGCCTCTAACGGTTCATATTGGTCTAAGAAAGCCTCTCTTTTTATCCCTTAACGCAGGAAGTTATATTTCAGAGCGTCAATAAATATTTTCTTCAGGCACAACTGTTGGACAGCCCTAAGAGGACGTTCTCGCTTTCCCTTTCCTATCTCTATATAAAGGAACCACGTTGGGGGGGAAAAAACCCTGGGCCTGAAAGGAGGAGTGGACGTTGTGGGAGAAGGGACAAACTACTTCAAGAGACGGGCTTTTCCGCTTTGTGAAAGTACACGAACCAGCATGCAAAGGTTCGCCTTTCGCTACTCTCCTAGCCGTAGAGCATCTGAAGAAGTGTGCATGCACACGAAAGCTCATACCAAAATAAAAACTTAGTTGGTCTTTAAGGTGCCACTGAAGGAATTTTTTTATTTTACTTCGACCCAGACCAACACGGCTACCTACCTGTAGCCGTAGAGCGTTTATGGAAGCTGCACTGAAGGAGCAAATATTGGCGCCCTCGTGAGAAATGGAATCTCTTCTAGTTATTGAGGGTTGCTGAAGCATGATGAAAATAGTACAGAGTGGCGGGCCAACAATAGCTATTGCAAATTACCACTTTCAGCCCCGAAAAGTGGTAATTTTGCAGTAGCTATTACCACTTTTGCAAACGGGGGAATAAAAGTATGACACGGGGGCCTTTTCAGGAGCACAAAAAAGTAGATGAGCAGGTAAAACTGTTCCAGGACTGTACCACTTCAGATTGCAGGTGTGATAATCAGGAAAGAGAGGAAGACCTTGCTCACTGACCTCCCTGAGTGGAGACACACTGCAATGTTATCTCCACTCAGAAATAAGCCACACTGCCTTCTAGCAGTCTTATTCCCAGGTAAGCAAGTATAGGATTGCAGCCTGCCTAAGCCTTCCATTTATACCCAGCCAGTCTGTAGGATGCTGAAAGAAGAGATGGCAAGGCCCGTTTCCATCCGCTGTATTTTATTTTTCTTTTGCTAGTCACACATCTTATGAAAACAGGATTGTAATATAGATCAAGGTTAAGGAGAACAGCTAGCCATTTCTTTAACATGCAAAGAGGGAACCTGTGACTTTTCAGACTTCCATCAGCCCCAGCCAGCTAAGGCAAAGGTCAGGGATGATGGGAGCCCAACAACCAGTCTTTGCTCCATGTTGGATTCTATGTACCGGTATAAATCCCACCCCCAACGTAATTCAACCTACCTCAAAGGGTTGTTGTGAGGATAGGTGAAGAACCATGTACACAACCATGAACTCCTTGGAACAAAGTCAGGCTATAACTGCAAAGTATATCTGCCTTGCATAGTCCAGTAGCAGTTTTAGTGCTTTATTTCTTAGCACTATTACTCCCTGCCCCCACCATGACCACTTTCTCTCATTCTGCCAACTTCACCCATCTTCCTCCTGTCATGGTTTATAAAGTGAGAACTGTCAAATGATAATTGTTTTATGTGGAAAAAAAATCCTTCCAGTAGCACCTTAAAGACCAACTAAGTTTGTCATAGGTATGAGCTTTCGTGTGCATGCACACTTCTTCAGATACACTGAAGTGTGCATGCACACGAAAGCTCATACCTATGACAAACTTAGTTGGTCTCTAAGGTGCTACTGGAAGGATTTTTTTTATTTTTTGTTTTGACTACGTCAGACCAACACGGCTACCTACCTGTAACATGTTTTATGTGAGTTTGCTAAATAACATAGGCGGAGGTGTGTGTGTGAATACTTCATTTGTTTATAGCAAGAAAACGGAAAAATAGGGTTTGCACAGATCAAAGTGTTGATCCCAGGTAAGAAAGCAGCTACAGCAGAAACGAGGCAACCCAAAGCTATCAATGTCAAGGGTGTTCTTTAGGAAAGAGCAAATCCTATCTAGTTGGGCCCTGGGAGACTAGCTGAAAAGGTGCTTCATGGTATACAGTATGTTTGAAAAGGAACCGTAAGTTCACAAATGTTCTAAGATAAACTGTAAAATGCCACTTTGAGCTCAAACAAAATGTGCTACAAGTAATTTACATGCTTGAGACACATCTTGGGTGAAAAGATATAGTGGGCAAATAATTTGTAGCCATGAAGAACTGGCCTGCTCCAAAGGTTTTATGCAAAATACCAACCTGGGGGTGGGGTGGGGTAGTGCAGCCAATTTTCTGGACAATACAGTAAATCTACCACATGGGTAGGATGAGGCTGGACTCACACCAGAGACCTAAACAACCAAGTGATCTAGATATGATTTGGCATTGAACCAGAAGACCTCAGGTTTATATGGCTGCAGTTGGCCATCCCAAAATGCAGAATGATGCCACTTGTAGAGGTACTGCCTTGCCATATTTTCAGATTTAGATTGTGGAAGATAATTTTATCCAAGATCTGTTACATCAGCTAGCAGAATCAGAACCTCTCTTATTTAGCATGATGTCATTTTGGAGCAATCAAAGCACTGGTGAGAGGCTGTTGGAGGGTGACTTTCCCAGCTATCCAAGAATCCTCTCTTGAGTGACCCTCCTGAATAGGAAAAAGAATCACCATAACTTTCCATGAACCATTCTTCACCCATCCAGGAGTGTTTCCCCACCCTCAGGATGTTTTTTTTGAGAAAGTAGGAAAACTGTTGGCAGCAAGAGGTTGGGGAAGTCATGACCTAAGAAAAAAGCCCTGCTGGCTCAGACCAAAGGCCTGTGTGATCTAGCATTTTCTGGGCAAGCTTCCTGAAACATAATTGTGTTGGAGGAGATTCGTGAGAGATATGTTGCCTCCCTGCCCTGGCTGGATCACACCAAAGGCCTATCCAAGCCTATTCTGTTTAGTAGCCAGCCTATGGGAAGCCCACAAGCAAGGAATGAGCACAGCAGCATGCACCCTTCTCTCCTACTCATGCTTCCCAGCAATTAATTTTCAGAAGCATCAGACTAGATACACTGGCAGTGAATTCCATTGTTAAACGGAATGCTGTTTGAAGAAGTACTTCCTCTTGTCTGTCCTGAATCTCTCACTATTCAACTTTAATGGTTGAACCCAGAGTCTAGTATTATGGGAGACCCACCCACCTTTTCTACAGCACCATGCATGGCATGCTTCAGCAGCCCCATGCTTCCCTGGATCCAAGGCATCATTTTTAAAACAATTGCTAGACAGGCTTCATGAAATAGTGACTGGAAGCACTGTATCAATCAGGTCCTCATTTAACATTTGGATTATTAATCAGTTTTCACATTGAGATAAGGAATAAGACACTTGTGCTTTGCACTGAAATAAAGTTAATTATGTAGTTCAGGGCTGGGGGAATTGCTCTCCAGAAGTTGCTGAACTACCACTCCCATAGTCTCTTACAAACATTGGCCATGTTGGCCAGGACTGATGTACGGGAGTCCCAACATTTGAGGCTGCAGGTACGCCACACTGATGTAGTTACTAAAAAAAGTTGCTGAAATAATGTCATAGTCCAAAAAGAAAACCCAGACACCAGAGTAATTTTACAATAAGCATTTTAATGTATTTGTTTAAAATACAGTGATTTGACACATTTCAGTGATAATATCAGAAATTTTATAGTAACAGGTAACTATGGATAATTAACCTTAATTTTTGTTATCTACCTCTTTTTCTTTTACATTCTGAAGCTCACCTGAAATATTCCACTCCAGTATACCTTCAGGACAGGAAGAACTGGGCAGGAAAACTGCCACCAGCCAAAAAAAAGGGGGGGGGACAAAGTTCATGCAAATAAATACCAACCTTGTTATTGTTGGATCTGTTCAAATATTTTCAGGAAGTATCAGAATTGCTCAAACTAGAAATAAGAAGGTGGTCATCAAGAGTAAACACTTTGCATATCAAACCATTTCTTTTTGCCCTGTCATTACCCTTGTTTTTTTCATAGAATCATAGAGCTGGAAGAGACCACAAGGGCCATCCAGTCCAACCCCCTGCCAAGCAGGAAACACCATCAAAGCATTCTTGACATATGGCTGTCAAGCCTCTGCTTAAAGACCTCCAAAGGAGGAGACTCCACCACACTTCTTGGCAGCAAATTCCACTGTCGAACAGCTCTTACTGTCAGGAAGTTCTTCCTAATGTTTAGGTGGAATCTTTTGTCTATGCTAGAGGCTTCTGCTGTGCAACCCTCTCCAAGGCTTCTCTAGAATGGAATGCCAAGGTCTCTTGCAAAGTACTGGCTGGTCACAACATAAAAATTACTCTGCTCCCGAGGCCTGAAATGCATCCTGGATTGCCCTGTTTCCATGCTTTTAAAAACAGCAGCTTGGAAGTTACTTAAAATATTTTTCCCCTCCCCCCATTCTAATATTGCCAGGTATTTTGGCAACCAGTCTTATTTCTGTTCCACAAACCTATGTTCAGCTGCTGACTTTTCAACTAAATGTTAAACAAGATTCAGAGAACTTCCTCCCAGTGTTAAAGCTAAAAACTTGAGAATCAGCATTGTGCTTTGCTTGTTCTGATGGTGTTTTGTTTTGTTTTGTTTGCTGGGGTGGAGGGAAAATATAACTTTTATGCATGGAGACTGCCAGTAGCTTTTCCAGGTATATATATATATTTTAAGTTGCAGTGAGGGTGGAGATGCAAAATCCCTATCCATGGAAGAATGCAATCCCCGCCCCTAACTTTTAAAACTGTAAATGTAAATGTCAGACACCAGCAGGAGGAAGAATGTGTTGTTCTTTAAGTGCTCTCAAGAGACACTAATCAAGGGGTAGTCAATGCAGTGCCCTCCAAATGGTGTTTACAACTACCATCACTCCTAAGTACAGGCCATGCTGGCTGAGAGCTACAGTTCAAAACACCTGGAAAGCACTACATTGGATCTCCATGCAGTAACCAACAGGCTCCCCTGCAATTAGAGCAGTGAGAGACGGGAAGACACACTAATTCAGCAGCTAACGGGCAAGATCCCAGGAATGATTCAACAAGTTGCGAAACATCAGGATGTGACACAAATCACTGACTGCATATGTACCATACATTTAAAGCACACACCTGAAGAATAGTTTGATAAGAGTGCTGGGAATTGTAGCTCCATGAGGTGCAAACTACAGTTCCCAGGATACTTGAAATGGTGTGTGTACACAAGTCTAAATCACTCTAATGTGATAAACAACTCCTTGTCTAGAAAGAATTCGACTGCTATCCAACGTTAGCCATAAGACTCACTGAAAAAAATGAATTAAAATAGCTTATTTGCACTTTAACTACCTGTACTTTTTAATCTAAGGACTCAGCTATATAGCTGCAAATAAAACATATTAAGTGTGTTTTAAGTGCAATATACAATGTGACATTAGATAGCGATAGTGAGCCTTATGGAAAATTCAATGTATTAAATTTTTTTAAAAAAAAAGCATTTTCAGAATTTTAATATTTGTGTAGATTTCACCTAAGTGCCCTGAAATGTATCCATACCAATATTTATTTGCCCCCAAGTATTTAAAATTTAAGTCTCAAATCTAAGCAAATGCTTGGCGTTAGTAAAGTGGCATATGACCACTTAAATCAGGGGTCAGCAACCTTTTTCAGCTGTGGGCCGGTCCACTGTCCCTCAGACCATGTGGTGGGCCGGACTATTTTTTTGGGGGGGGATGAATGAATTCCTATGCCCCACAAATAACCCAGAGATGCATTTTAAATAAAAGCACATATTCTACTCATGTAACAACACCAGACAGCCCCCACAAATAACCTAGATGCATTTTAAATAAAAAGACACATTCTACTTATGTAAAAACACGCTGATTCCCGGACCGTCCGTGGGCCAGATTGAGAAGGCGATTGGGCCGCATCTAGCCCCCGGGGCTTAGGTTGCCTACCCCTGACTTAAATCAAATGTAGCAACACACTAATGCACATGTATTATGCAGTCACATTCTATGAGAATCCTCTTATTCAGATGAGAATAAGAAATGTGCCAGAGAACTATACCCACAGTATTCAAGAGGCTACTTATATGCCTCAATGCAACTATGCCATTGTCTCCCCAACTAACAGGAAGAATCCCAAATCCGTAACAAAAAAGACAACACTGTAGATGCATGCACATGTTAATAACCTGAAACAATTTATTCTGAATTCCTAGAACTTAATTCAGCTTGCATAAACTTTAAACATTAACCTTCATTCAAGTTACAGAAAACTACCTCAGTGATCTTTGTTTACTAAGGTAGCTGGTGACCACAGATATATTTTCTAGTGCTTACAAGAAAATTAAATTGTATTTGACAAGAGAAATCAACATGTGTCACTACACCTGTACACAACCAGCCGTCCTGTATACTACACCATTTCTATCCCTTTTTCTAGGACCAGAAAAAGTTTGTCCTGAAACTTACAGCATTCAGCTTCACTCTGATGGTTGAAATTCTAGAATGGAGTTTTTCTTCCTACCATACATCATTCTATACATCCTTATCATCACTTCTTGGCCTTTTGGATAAGATCAAGTGTACTCACCTCTCTTCTAAAATAAAGAGCCCTGAATGTTGTTAACCTTTCCTCATGCAGTTGTTCCAGTCCCTTGATCCAATTTGGTTGCCTTTTTCTGAACCTTTTCCAGCTTGAGGTGACCAAAACTGCACACAGTATTTCAAGTGTGGTATCACCAGCTATGTATAACATTTTATTGGCAGTTTTAAAGATCCTGAACGTGGACATCACTTTTGCCATTTGGTCCACACTTATCCTCTATGACCCGCAGTCTCATATTCCTGGCCTGTCACTGAAAATTCAGGTCCCATTAGCATATAGAACACTTAAAAGTAGGATGTCTCTGCACCTTACTTTGAATTGCATTTGCCATTTTACTGCCCATTCACCCAGTTTGGAGATCCTTTTGGAACTGCCTGCAATTCCTTTTATCCACATTGAACAATTTGCTATCAGCAGCAAACTTTGCTACCTCCCTGCTCAACCCAAACTCTAGATAATTAATGAATATTAATGAATAAAGAAGTACAGGTCCCATACTGATCCTTGGGAGTCCTCCATTGGGAGAACGGTTCATTTATTCTTACTCTGTGCTTCTTGCTACTTAACAAATTCCTGATCCATAAGAGGACCTCTCATTTCGTGTCTGTTAAGCTTACTTGGGAGTCTTTGGTGAGATACTTTATCAAAAGCTTTTTAGAAGTATCAACTGGGTCACCTCAACCGATATGCTTGTTGACACTCTCAGAGAACTCTAGAAAGTTGAGACAGGACTTACCCTTGCAGAAATCATGCTGGTTTTGTACTTTTATATACCTCACAATTCTATCTTTAATAATGCTTTCCACCAACTTTCCTACCGTAGAACAGATCTTAAGCTAACTGGCCTGTTATTTCCCTCCGCCCCCCCCCCCAAAATTGGCTACTTTATAGTCCTCAGAGAGTGTCTGATCTTAGGAAATATATTTTTGTTAAAAGATCGGCATTTTCACATTTGAAATCTTTTAAGAAATGCCAGATGAATGCCACCCAGACCCTGTGATTAGTTAATTTTTGTTAATAAGGGCAATCCTTTGTCATTGCAATTTGTTTCCGTTTCACCACATTGTCAATTCATATGCATAGGCAAACTCTTACTATCTTGCTATTCAGTATCATTTTATACTGTAATGCAGTTTTCACATATTTCTGTCTGAACTAAAATAACTTCTCTCAACATGAATTAACATCAATTAAGTTACCTGTTACATTTTTAAACTATAATTCTATCAATAAAATGAAGGCATTTAGAATAAAAAAAGATTCTTTCCCCTCCCTTTTGGAGCTTTCTTATACATGTAGTAGGAGTTTCAATCCAAGTTTGTGAGGGAAAAAGCATAGTCATGGTAGGCAATATGGATAAGAAAATAACAAGAGATTGTGGTGTAATACAGGGATAGCCAATGTGGTACACCCTCCAGACACTGTTGGACTAAAACTCCCATCAGCCCCAGAAAGCATGGCTTTTGGTTAGGGATTATGGGAACTGTAATCCAACATCTGGGAGACATTGGATAACACCACTGTGGAAGAGATACCTCCTTAGCTCTGAAGCTCGTTGGGTAGCCTTAATCCAGTCACTATTTCTTAGCTCAATATACCTCAAAAAACTGTTGTTTATTATAAAATGAACAGAAAAGAGTACCTATAATTCCTTGAAGGAAGGATAAAATTGGAAGAAATATCAGATGAAACCAGTTTATTGGATTCACTGGAATAAGTTATGAGAGGCAGAAAATGTTTACTAAACTTACTTCTTTGATCAAAACCACGAATCCAGAGATGTGTGCAGCTGCAACAGCAGTGTGACCTCTACTGCACCTGTTGATATTACAAGCAAAGTAAGTATCATGTCTTGTGCTGCCCCACCACCTGAAATCCTGTTTATATATACTGTATCATCAAGCAGTCTATAGAACTGTAGCAGCAAAGTTGGCTTCCGAGTTGTCAGTAACCTATGGATAAAGACAGGCAAAGCAACCACAATTCCACCTCTTCCTTTATGCTATCTTGCTTCTGATATTGGTAATGGTGGTTGCTAGCAGCAATTCCTACTTTTGTACCTGTGTAATGTTCTGGGTCAGCATAGAAGTGCTAGTGCAACAGTGTAGGCTGAACAACTGATAATACAAGTTAATTGTATCTCCACCATAAATACTTATTTATTCAACTGCATTTTAAATTAGCATAAACCCTTTTCCTGTTTTTTAACAGTTCACTCATATCCCACTTTACAAACACTAACTTTATTTGTGGATCCTGGGCCTGGATCTTTTAAAACATAATGGAAAAGAAACCAGAAGTTTTCAAAGCATTTTTACCATACTATTTTCTTTTAAAATTGAAAGAACGCAAGTTACACGCAATGTTTAACTTGCTGAATATTTAAGCAAAGTTTTCTCATAATGCTGCATAATTCATGGCTCGATTTAATTTCCAGAGTGGTGAAAATGGGAAATTAACTGAAGAACCCGTTGTCTGAATGTTCACAAAAAACAACAACTTGTAGAACCACTTATTTAAAGAACAAACGGGAAAACGGCAATATCTTTGATCATATTGGGTTTATTTTAGATTTACAGATAAACCTTTTATATAGATCCATGCAAACGTTTACTTCATATCTTGACAAGCTGAATAAGTGAAAAACCTTCACAAAACAGTATTTTGCGGCTCAGGGGTTCATTCAGGCATGTAATGTCTGGGTATGTGAAGTGAATCCAATCCTGAGAGCAAAGTTGAGATCTTCTATTTCTTCTGTGCTGGGCAGCTGCTAAACAATTCAACACAAACAGTTACTGCATTACAATACAATTAAATGAAATGTGATTTCAAATCAAGTAAGTGACCTCAATATGCAGAGTCCAGTTGTTGGGCCACAGCCTTACCAAATAGTTTCCGTCTCCAAAAGTGAGTTGGTAGATTTTTCTCCTTTGCTCAGCGAGATGATATCCACACATACAGTAACATGGCATTACAGTCTGGATTACAGATGCAATTCAACAACGTAATTACAAGTCAAAAATGCAGAACAATCTTTATGGATTTTACATTTTGTGCAACAAAACATGCATAACATTTCAAATAAACTTTCTATTCAAATGTTTCAGCAAGAGCCTTCTTTTTTCTTCAAGTTCTGAACAGGTGTTCTTGCGCTTGTCACTGTTGCACTTGGAATGTTATTTACAAAAGCTGTGTAAATCAGAAACCATTAAAATAGTCAAAGAAAAATGCAAAACAAACAAACCCATATATCCCCCCAACAGCAATAAACCCTCCAAATGCCCACATACACACTGGCTGCATTCCCACAAAATGCCAAACAAGGAAAATCTGCAGCAAGCCTTGTGCTCACTTGCTACCCTTTTCCTCCAGTACAGTCATGGCGTTTGGAAATTTTCACTTACATTTTAGACCAACTGTAGCTTAGCTTGTCTTGCTGTCCATATCCAGAGAAAATTCAGCTAGTCCTAACTATGGTTGGTGGAAACAAGCCAACTTCATATCATAGTTTATTTATGAAGCTTAAGATTAACCACAGTTTGTGTTTCAGACATAATGTGAAACTGTGATTAATGCAACGTTCAATTTCTTCACAGTCACACCAGAGGAGAGGTAAAATTAAGTGTGCAAGCTAAAGGTTCACTGTTATGCATCCTGATAATGCTAAACCACGCTTTTGTATTATATGTGAAGGTCAGTTATAGATGAGTAATTGCATTTTAACTGCAAGGAATAGAAATGAAATGTTCTAAGTTCAACAAAAAAATTTTTATACAATCCAATATGTACAAAGGTGTATATTTTTCAGGGCAAATGAAGTTCAGGCTTTCGCAAATATCTACTGCAAGCTTCAAAATATCTAACATGTCAAACTCAAACAGAATATTTACAAAATCTACACAAAAGCTACTCAAACATCAGTATCAATATTATCTGAACTTACCAGGTACTCTGCAGAGCTTTCAGTTACTTCTGAAGTCAACTTACTGTTAATCTCACATATACTATCATTATTTTCCACTTCCTCTGTCTTGTTTAACTCCCTTGCAGATGCCTGCATATCATTCTTGACAATGTGCAATTCGTTGTCACCTGAGCCCCCCACTTCTACAGATGTTTTCTGTAGATCTAGAAGGAAGGACTCCTTGCACTCAGTTGCTTGGCATTGTACATTTTTTTCATCGCTACTCAATGGTAGTATATCAGAAGTGCTGCCTCTGCTAACATCTGATTGCAATACCATGGAAATTGGAGGCATGTCCTGCATTTCGATGAGTGACATGCTTGGTCCAGCAGTGCTGCCATTTGATGCAGGAGACACTATGTCTGGGACAATTACATCAGAAACCAAGGAGCAAAATTTATCTTCTTCGTCACCAGATGCTAACTCAACAAAAGCAATCATTTCTGGTTCAACTGTAGGTTGCTCAATGCCCAATTCTCTAGTTTCGTTGGACCCTAAAGAAATGGATGGAATGGTTTCTAACTTTGGACTCCCTACAATATCCTCATTCAGAATTTCAGGTGGTAGGATGCCGAGATGTTCACGTTCTACCTCAATATCTCCTAGACTAAAATTTATGGATTCTATTTCCAGGCTTGGTTTCAATCTAAGAGAATCATTAGGCTTTATTTCTCCAGACTTTGGAGAAGGGGTTGTAGAATGATCAAAGTTAAGTTCTGAATAAGTGCTATTCAAGTCCAAGTCATCAGCTGCTGAGGTATCCAAGATCTCAGTGTTCATGTCTGTGAATGTAAGGGCTACCTCTCCAAGATGCTCAACACTGATTTCTGTTGGAAGAGCACCTAGTGGTTCTTGAACCATCTCTGGCTGAACACTGGAAAAGTGAGTGCTATATGTTTCTACAGAACCTCTCTCTGCATTGTTATTTAAATTGAGATCAGATTCAGAAGACCCACACCCATTATTTTTTATAAACATTAATTCTGCACTGGAACTAAGTTCATCATTTGCAGAAGACATACTGCCCAAAGTTTCAGCTCCCTTAGCTTGGGAATCCTTGGTTTCACAGCTTAATGGATGTTGGCTAATTTCTTCATGTTTCCCTAGTGTACTGCTTATCATTGTTACGTTAGCAAGGCACTCATTTGACATCTGTTCTGATACTGGAGCACCAACTACATTACAATTTTCACCATCGTTTGGTTGAGAGCTAGTCAACAATTTTTGTTCATTATTTATACAGGAATTATTAAATTCATCTGTATTTAAAGGCTTCAATCCAGGATCTATCTTCTGGACCTCTGAAGTCTGCGGAATTTCATCACTGATTGCTGATTCAAGCCTATCAAGGCCCACATTTCCCCGTTTTAGATCCAGTAATGGTTCTTTATTGGAACTCTGATCTATCATTGCTATTTGAGGCTTTTCCTTATTCACTTTTGAAGATGAGGCTGGCTCCCATGCCAGCGGACTCTGAACACGCACCTCTGAAACCCACATAGAAATTGTTGATTCAGATTCAACAACTTGCTTATCTTCTGTTATAGTATGGCCTTCTCCCATAGGGGTATCAAATAACCGAGACTCATGTTCCTGACTAACAACAAGCTGATGTCCTGCAAATTCTGAATGTTCCCCTCCTACATCTCTCTCACCTAAACTTGTCAAATATGCTTTCATCTCCAAACTTTTACTGATCTTGTTTGATTTGGATTTATCCATTTTCTGCTGGTCTTGTGACTCATCACTGATGTCTGTGCCACTTGCCATACCAACATCTTCAGCAGTAAAGTCAGTCTCATTTTCTGCCATTTGCATTATTAGCTCTTTCTTACCAGGAAATTTAAACTCTGTCATCTCATGCCCCAGAGGATTATTGCTAACATCTTTTAGAAGAGCCTCCTGGTCTTCTGACAATTGCAGTGCTAATTCTTTATAATCAGGAGATTTATACTCTGCTGTCCTGCACTCCAATGAATTCTGACAAAATTCTTCCAAAGTAGTATTGCTTTCTGGCAACTGCATGGCTAATCCTGCTGTCTTAAATTCAGATAGTTTCTTGCTAACATCCTGCTCTTTTAAAAGAGCAACATGGTCTTCTGACATATGTAAGCCTAATTCCTTATCATCTGGAAATTTAAAGTCTGTTGTCTCAAGGTCTGCAGGTTTGTTGCTAAAATCATCCAAAGGAAAAACACTACTTTCTGACAACTGCACTGTTAGTTCTTTATCGTCAGATTTAACGTCTGTTGTCTTAAGGCCTGTGGATTTCTTGGTAAGATCATCCAAAGGAGGAACACTGTTCTCTGGCAACTGCATAGCAAATTCTCCTGTCTCCAGTTCCGATGACTTATTGTTATCATGTTCCTGTGACAACTGCATTGCTGATTCTTTATCATCAAGAGATTTAAACACTGCTTCCTCACACACAGATGGATTCTTGTGAAGTTCTTCCAAAGGAGAAGCATTGCTTTCTGGCAACTGCATGGCTAATTCTGCAGTCTCTGGCTCTGATGGCTTCTTGCTAACAGATTCTAAGAGATCAACATGGTTTTCTGACAATTTCATTGCCAATTCTTTATCATCATCAGATTTAAAATCTGTTGTCACAAGATCTGTGTGTTTGTTGCTAAAGTCATCCAAAGAAGGAACACTGCTTTCTGGCAACTGCAGCACAAATTCTGCTGTCCCCAGCTCCGATGGATGCTTAGTACCAGGTTCCAGTGACAATTGCATTGTTAATTCATCATCATCATGAGATTTAACCTCTGTTGCTTCACATACTGAGGAATTCTTATAAAGTTCTTCCAAATGAGAAGCATTGCTTTCTGGCAACTGCATAGCTAATTCTATTGTTTCAAGTTCAGATGGTTTATTGCTAACATCTTCTAAAAGAGCAACATGATCTATTGACAACTGCATTGCTAATTCTTTATCATCAGATTTAAAATCTGTTGTCTCAATGCCTGTGGGTTTCTTGGTAAGGTTATCCAAAGAAAGAAGGCTCTTTTTAGGTATCTGTATTGCCAACTCTGTTTTCTCAAAGTCTGGTGATTTCTTACTAAATTCAATTGGATCAGCAGTTTCCATTTCTACTTTGTTCTGAAGGGAAACAGGGGCATTTACTGAAAAATCATTGGATTCATATTTTAATATTGACTGTGCATTTGAAAGAGAGATTTTCTTTGATTCCCTCTGAACATTAGTTTTAAAGTTTTCTTCATAGGCTGCCAAAAGTTTCTCAACTTCAGCATCATCTGTTTCTGGGGTCTTGTTACTTAAAGGGATTTTGCTAACACCTGAAGTACTGTGTATGTTTTGTAGAGTTTCTTGTGTGACAGGCTTGCTGCTTGGTTTGGGATCTGTCAGCAGGTCTGTTTTTTTCTGTCTCTCAACAGGATTTGATTTGATTTTATCTGAAGTTGCAGAGTTCACAGACTTGCTATCAGCTGGACTCCTCCCACTGCAGTTGTAGAAAATATTGTATAGATCTTTGGCATTACCTGCTGCTAGGCAAGAGTTCTTTTTCTCCAGTTTTTTAACATGGTCGCTGAAAATAGTTGGTGGTGGCAAAGGATGGGGGCACATGGGCACTGCCAGTATGTTTTTATCATCCTCAGACACACCAGGAGCCATGTCATCTG
The DNA here is from genome assembly GCF_963506605.1 of Zootoca vivipara. Classification (NCBI taxonomy): domain Eukaryota; kingdom Metazoa; phylum Chordata; class Lepidosauria; order Squamata; family Lacertidae; genus Zootoca; species Zootoca vivipara. The sequence continues at coordinate 81,358,515 of NC_083278.1, forward strand.
CAAGGATGGTTGCTTGTTTTGGTGGCACTGCAGGTGGAGGTGGGAATACCACTACTGGTGGTACTGGCAGTGCTACTGACAGCGGTGGTCCTGGTGGTGGTGGATGTAGAGGATGCCGATTAGGTCTCTCAAAAATGCCCAATCTTGTAACTTGCTCCTTTATCACAGCAGCAAGTTCCCGTGCCTTTGCTTGTACTTTTGCCATAACATTTGCTTGATCCTCTACTGCTGCAGTTGCCTTTGCATGTTCCACAGCTTTTGCATGTTCTACAACCCGGGACACATCTTCATGTTCAGGTTCCTCTGTTTGTTCTGGTACCATTGCATTCTCCTGTGAACTCTTTAAAACTACTACTTCTCCCCCAAATGCTTTTGAAATAATATCAGGAGGCAGAACAAGTTCTGGATTACCCTCTTTTACAACAGGAAGTGGCTTGGTGCTAGCACCAGAGGATTTTATAGACAAGAAAGTATTCAAAGGTGCAGGCTTGCTTACTGTTGCTGTTGCAGACTTTCTGAGAACCATCATGGGGGCTGGTAAATTGGGCCTGATTTTTGCTTGTGATGATGTTGAAACAACTGGTGTCCAGGGACTAGTGTGTGGGATAACAGTTTTCCCAGACAATTTAATTGCAATTGGCTTTGAATTTTGTTTTCCAGATTGTGACTTGCTTTCTTTATCTTTACTTTCCTCAATACTCTCCTCCTTAGAGACAGTTACATCTTTGCCTTGATTTTTTTCATCTCTTTCAGTCTTCCTCCAGCTGAACTTTCCAAAAGATGACATTCTTGACTCCTTTGGTGGTTCTTCTTTTTTCCCTTCCTTCTTTTCAACCTCTTTGTCATCTTTTTTCAATTTAAGCTTTGTCCCATATTTCTGGTCATTAGAAACTCCTTTCCTTTTATTAGACTCATTTTCATTATCCCCATCTCCTTGTTCTTTGGAATTCTTTGGTTCCTCATTACTTTTTGGTTCCTCTTTCCTTGCCACTTTCACTGCTTTTTCATCTCTTTCTTCTTTTTGCTTTTCACACAACTTCCGTTTCAACCGGCGTTCTGTTTCTTGAATCACAGACAATCCTGCCTGACGGTCAATGTTCCTTCTCTCTTCATAGAGTGGATTTTCATCCACATATTTCTGTGAAGACAAGGAAGTTTCAGCGCTGTTACTTAATATGAAATTTCAGTAGTGATACAGGTTTATCTTCCTTAATATTTTATCTTCCTCATCACCACCCCACTACTAATTGTACTTGCTGAGAAATGCAAGAGGGAGGAGAAAGAGTGGTTTTCCTAGACAATTATTATTCAGAATATCTACATTAGCAAAGCTCAATCAGTATAGCATGAAACACTCTCAGGATCATAGGTTCATGCCCCACTGGGCAAAAGATTCCTGCATTGCAGGGGGCTGAACTAGATGGCCCTTGTTGTCTCTTCCAACTCTACAATTTTATGATTATATAAAGTAATATGAGAAAAGCTTTATTCCAATGAGGTGACAAAACCTCAGCATAAAACAAATCTAGTACAGTACAGTAAAATTTTAGTAACACACAACCAAAATGTCAACTGGGAATACAGTCAAACAATACTATCTACAGAGACTCAGAAACATAAAAAGTCATTCCCAGCTCTACCTGGAGATGCCAGGCACAGAATTCAGAACCTTTTGCATATTAAGTGCATGTCATGCCACTTATCTATAGCTTCTCCTCAATTTTACAACAGAAGACATTTCACTAAGATGACTTTTAAACATTTTTATTCAAAACAAATACACTGACCTTATATTTCTCATTATGTGGGTAATTTTTCACATGTTGTTCTGCTGATATCTGATCTCCAAAAAATTCTTGGCACAGCTGACAGTAATATCCAGTGACTGGGATTAGAAATTCAGAACCTGAAATGCCACCCAAAACAATCAATCACAGAAATTGATAGGAAGACACACTACAGCTCTGAACAACCAAAAAAACCAAACGAAACACTAAAAGTAGACAAAAAAAGCCCTACAATTGAAATGAGCCAGTTAACCATAGATTCTACTTGAAACAAACTGATTTAAAGAATGGAAACCTACACTTGTTGAACAATTCTTATCACTATAGACTTTGTTTATCATTCAAATACAAATTTATGTTGCTTTTCAATCCCCACCTAATTCAGTAACAGAGCAATTAATGCAGACAAAATAGCTATCAGAAGTTTACTTAGAAGTGGCAATCTTTTGTTGACACTAATAAAACAAAACATTTCTTGGTAGTAGGGTGAACAGTCTGGCCCTACTAAACAACACTTAACCTCAAACTATAAAAAGCAACTTACCTTTGGCAGGAACTGGTATCTTGTCAATGCGTTTTGTAAGGTTTTGCTTTGTTTCAGTTTCAGTCTTCAAAGCCCAAGGTCTGTTATATGGATCCAAGGTCTATTTACAATGACAAAAGAAATATTAAAATGAGGTCTGCTTTCCTGCCAAATGCTAAAAGCACTGAGGAAACACAGAACTATACATACCAAGTAGGCATGTACCGAACAGTTTCACATATTGACACTCAAAATGAAGCTGTGATTCAAATAGTTACCCTCAGACATTGAATATTTAAGAAAATATATGTTTTTCTGTTTGATGTTTAAAATATTGATTTCTTAATTTTGGGTTCAAAAAAGGAGGATGTCTTATACATGGAAAAATACAGTAAGAAGAGGAGGAGTTTGGATTTGATATCCCACTTTATCACTACCCGAAGGAATCTCAAAGCAGCTAACATTCTCCTTTCCCTTCCTCCCCCACTGTGAGGTGAGTGGGGCTGAGAGACTTCAAAGAAGTGTGACTAGCCCAAGGTCATCCAGCAGCTGCATGTGGAGGAGCAGAGACACGAACCCGGTTCCCCAGATTACGAGTCTACCGCTCTTAACCACTACACCACGCTAAGTGACAAACCATCCCAAAAAGATTAGGAATGAGAACTTATTCCAAACTGTTTTTTTTTAAAGGAAAGTTGATTGACATGTAGTTCTTTGCTTTCTACAAAACATTATTTTACAACTTGTAAGAGCAAATTAAAACTACTTAATGAAAACCTGATAGCACATACCTGCCTGTGCTTCTTATTATGCATATGTGTGAAGAAATCAAACATGGTCCCACAGATGGTATTGCAGTCCTTGCACCAGTGGTTTCCCGTGTCATAATAGTCATAAATATTGATTTCCTGGGAATGCTGTTTGGATGGCTGAAAATGAGATTCTGTAGACTTGGGGCTCCTGCACTCAGGTTTGTCATTAGTTTTTAAATCCTAAATTGAAAAAAAATGAAACATTACTAACTGTGGAATAACAGCCAGCGCCTCAAAACTAGCCTTTAGTAGAGACCACACAAAATATACATATATGCAACTATATATCACCTGCTAGTCAATGCCCAGGATAATTCCACCATTTCAGTGAGCTGGCACTGCTGACTCAGATGTTGTTCACTCAACAGGAAAGAACTTCCAACGAGAATCAAGCATGTTGCCAAGGTTGCAGGTACTAAGCAATCAAGGGGTGACATCCCATGGAGTACAAGGTGCATGTGTGCAGTATGCTTACTTAAGTACAAAATACTTAAGTACAAAATAACTAGCAACTCCCAATGAGTATTTGTAAGTTCTCAAAAGCATTTAAAAGTCTTTGAAAAAGCCAGTCACTTTGCATACTCTCTCTACTTTATATGATACACTCTATATTGTAGCAAAACGCAAGTGCTCAGATTCTAAGCTGTCACTGAAGAAAGCTTGCAGCAGAAGAATCTGGTCTGTCTCAAATCTTGAATTACTGACTCTGCATTTAACATACATGAGAAATAGGGTCTATTATGTTATGCTGTTTGACTCTTTGATCCCCTAGAAGTGTAATATATGTGATAAAACTCCACATCCCTAGGAAAGCCTCCCTAAACGAGTTGTAAAGAATTGCAAGGGAAACATAAATTGCTCTTCCAACCTATTGTAAGAACTGACTGGATCAGGAGACCAGGGTACCCTTGTGTACCAATCAAGATAGTTTTTTCTTCCAAAAATGTTTAGATCAGTGAAGAAAAGCATTATGTTTAATGTTGTGTGCTCATATCCTTTAGCTCTCTTCCTTGAGGATCATAAAAAATGTTTTGGCATTATATAGACATCCCCCTCGTCTTCCACTGATCTGCTTGCTCCCACAAATAATGGGCTGTGAGCTCTAACAACTGAGTTGTCTTTACATGATTATAAGAGCCGCTATGCTGTGATCAAGCCAATGGCCCATCTAGTCTAGCATCCTATCTGTGGGAAGCCTACAAGCAGGATCTGGTCGGCAAAGCAGACTTAAGGAGATCACATATCCAGTGTTTTCCATAGTGTTTCACTTTCAGAAGAGCTGGAAATGTTTCTCTCATAGTTTCCAAGTTAATGAGTAGCAGAAGGGAAAATCCATCCTGATGCAAGCAGGCTGTTAGGTTTTGGAAGGCAACCCAAATTAGAATCCCATTCCCACTAAATTTTCTTGGGTTTTTTCTGTCATTTTTGCAGAGACTGTGTTACTCCACACTTGTGATCAACAAGAAAAAACATGCACACTGTCTCCTTCCATAATAATTATCAGATTCTTTACATCAAACCAGAAAATGCCACAATGATTTCTTCCCTTTTTGAAATGTTTATTAAAGAAAATGAAGGCTATTGCAGAAACATGAAAAATCTGCCTGAGGTAGAGAATTTCAAGTCAGAAGATAATCATAGCATTATTTAAGACAGAATTTTTTAAAGAAAAAAACAGGAATGAATCATATTCAGCACCACATAGATTTCTCTCTTTATGCACTTCCTCAGGCTGAAGGGGAGAAAAAAAATCAACATTATATTTAATTCAATTTATGCAAGTTTTTCAAAACTGGACCACACAGAAAGCTATTTGAAATTAAAATTACAAGCTCCATGAAAAACTCAACAATCATGGTCCTTCAGAAATTACTTGATAACTGTTATCTTATTTTTTTCCCTACTCTGTAGAATGTCATCAGATTATTCTAACACCAGCCACCTCTTAAAATCATTCCCTCCACTCCTGGACCAGTGGAAAGGATTCAGGAAATACTATTACCTCCCTGTCTTAGGCCTTTCTATCACCAACTTCCCTGTGGGAAGGATCTTGATTATTTTTTTCTATGTTGATATTGTTTATTGTGTTTTTTACAAATTTAATGTTACTTTTAAGTCACATGGTAAGAATTTCTGACCCCCAAAGTCAGGATAGTAATAATAACTAAAAATTATGTCAAATAAAAGCGACAGCTTAACAAAGTTTGCGGGTGGCAAGAAATTCTTCCAAACACCGTTTTTACCAAACATGAGAACATCAGTTAGAATCAGCAATTAGAATTTTACCTTGACTGAGTTGGAAGTTTTCTCCTGACCTTTTGCATTTTCTGACTTGTTTTTTTCTGATGAGTTTTTTTCTGATGAGTCCTTAATTTCTGAAGATTGCTTCCGGGACTTCTCAAATATATGAATACCCAGGATCTGAGCTACTTTGTCAAGCTCAGATTGTTTCTTCTCTGCAGCCTCTGCATGTAACTTCAGCTGAGAAATCTCTTTCACAATGTTCTCCTGTAGTCTGTTCACTTCTATTAGCAAAGGGTCTTTGTGTCCATCCTTCTCCCTACGTTTTTTCCGCAGCATCTCTCCTGAGTCGGTCAAAGTAGTGGAGTAGGAAGCATATGAAAATCATGTTAACACATGCAAAATTATTTTATGTACTTAAAGGTATCCCACACCATTTTGTTGGGCCCAAATGCCAGAAAGTTCTGTCCACATTACTGAATGCAGAACTGGCAATAATCAATACAGGATCCACAAAAATTAATTCCTGTTTAGGATAATATTTAGGGGTGCCTAAGTCAGTAGTAGTAAAAAAAATCCTACACTTGGTATCGCCACTATAGAGAATCACAGGGGAAAATGAGGCATAAAATGAGAGAAAGCAGTACCTTGCTGTTTTGAAAGTCGATCTAATTCAGTCCTGAGATAGTGCAGTTTCTTCTGTCGTGCTTCCTGTTCAGACCTCAACTTCTCTCTTTCCTCCATTACCTAGAAAGTTAACGAAGAAGCAAAGGTATAAAAATACCCTCTTTCATGGACCAGTCAAAGAAACACTGCAAAGACCACTGGGATGACTACCAATGCTTTTTCTTGAATTTGAGAAATTCCAATAATCATGTTAAAGTAGGCTTGTGGATTAGTATCTGATGCAAATGCATCTCTGCTCAGAGGTTGCAGCTCATTTATTCTATGCTGTATCTATGTTGATTTTTCAATCAAAATAAAAGTTAAATAATTTTGCTTTCCTCTCAACTACAAAGGAACTTCTTTGAACTGAGGGAAGGGGCAGCAGATGGAAAATGTTATTTTAAAAGTATCATACACACCCCTTTCTGCCCACAGAAGCCTCCACAGTCTGAAAAAATCTTCAGTCAAAGGAGGGACACAACTGGATGTTTACGCAGGTGGCGCTGTGGGCTAAACCACTGAGCCTAGGGCTTGCCGATCAGAAGGTTGGCGGTTCAAATCCCTGTGACAGGGTGAGCTCCCGTTGCTCAGTCCCAGCTCCTGCCAACCTAGCAGTTTGAAAGCATGTCAAAGTGCAAGTAGATAAATAGGTACCGCTACAGCGGGAAGGTAAACGGCGTTTCCGGGCTACTGCTCTGGTTTGCCAGAAGCGGCTTTGTCATGCTGGCCACATGACCTGGAAGCTGTACGCCGGCTCCCTCGGCCAATAACGTAAGATGAGTGCCACAACCCCAGAGTTGGTCACGACTGGACCTAATGGTCAGGGGTACAAAAAAAAAAGCCCACTGAAATCAATGGGCTGCAGCACATATTAACTCTGTTGGAACGTAGCCATAATCTACTGCAATGTAATAATATTTAAGGATCCATTTTTGGAAATATTTGCCTGTTTTCCTGGTGAATTTAATCTTATACTAGTTACTATTCTAGAATCTGTGATCTGTTTCACTTTGTTTCAAGAATTTTAAATGGTACTTGAAACACTAAGAAACTCAACTCAGTAATAAACTGTGCCCTTGTTTCAATTGTTTATAATACATCTCCTGCCACAAATTAATTGAACAGTCTAATATTTTTAAACACTGGAAATTCTGACATGTGGAGAGTGCTAAAGTGTCAAGACTGAAAAATAAACACAGATACTCAGCATTCTTGTGCCTTTAGATTGTGTGTTGTAAGAAACAAAATTATCAATAACATTAAAAATACTTACCTTTAGCTTCTGAGAAGCCCGATTTCTTTCATCAGATATTCTTTCTTTAACACTTTGAAGAAAATGCTGAGAAAACTGAGGGGATAATTTTGAGTAAGTCGTAGCACCAGGGATTTGTACAAGCACAGAGTCATCTCTCTTGGTATCAGGAGTCCCTTTGTCTGTGGAAACCGTCTCAATTACTCGGAGGTTGGGTCGCGCGGGTTTTGGTGGTACTGTCAGTGTGACAAGCCCCTGTACATCTGAAAGTGTGGGGTCAGCCTGCTGAGGAGACGCATACATGGGCCAGCCAGATGCTGCATATGCCATATAGTGTCCATATGCATCATAACCAGGAGGGGGCATTGTGGGAGATGGATAGTTTTGTGGCAGTTGAGTTGCAGTGAATGGTGAAAAGCGAGAAACTCTATACCGGGAAACCGAAGTGGAAGTAGAAGACAAATTAGGAAGAGGTGGAGCCGACGGCATTAGAGATATTGGGGGAACAGACTGTTCTGGTATGGGAGTGGGATTATTTCGCCCTACAGTTACGCTTTTTGTGTGCTCAGAACCAGAGGGTGAGAGAGAGTGATGCCTCGATTCTGGAGAGTAAGTGTCACTACGACTGCGACTCCTCTCCCTAGATTCCAATTTATGAGACGTTACTGAATGACGATCAGGAGAATGAGATGTTTTCTTCCCATGGAGTCGTTCCTGAGTGCGGGCAGCAAGCTTACCAATTTCAGCCACCCCAATGTCAAGACCAATAGTTTTCAGCAAGTTATGAATTTTCTCATACTCTGGTCTGGATTTTTCAGGTTTTACAGAAGGATTAGCAGGAGGTGGAGAGCTTTCTTTCAGGCTTTCAGGTTCTTTACCAATACTAAGTGTTGGCTTTTGAGTAGGGGGGAAATTAATGGTAGAGTCATCTTCATCATCACCATAAAGAAACTTCTCTTCATCCTCAATGTTAGGGAAGCCACGCCTTCTCTTTTCCTGAGCACTGGTAGAATCTGCCATCATACCAAGAATGCGTGAAAAGCCACTCCCGTCCTGACTGGCTCTTTCATGAGGAAGTAAGAAGTCATTGTGCCGGTCTTCAGGCTCTGATATGGGCTCATGATAGTCTTTCTGTTTCAAAAAACTGCCGAAATTCTGTTCGAAGGGGGAAGTGTTTTGCTGTTGGCCAGAATTTAGTTTCCAATTATGCATACTGCCTTGAGACTCTGCACTTTTGTTGAACTGTTTGAGGAAATTCTCTACCTCAGATGAAAAGGGAGCAATGCTGCTACGCTTCTGCGAAGGAGGATGATCAGTAATAAGGGGAGGCTCTTTGACAGAGGCAGAACTGCTGGAAAAGACTTCAGGCTAAAAGAAAAAAGAAATGAACTATCATTTGTGAATACATTCAGTGCTAACCAATAAGACAGACAAAACTTTGATACACCAGGATCGTAGCCAGTGGCTTAGAACAGTAACAGTCAACTGTAGGAAGGTGTGAAAGAGAAACAGCAGTTCCTAATTATGCTGTTATTTTGGCATTTAATATTCCACAACAGCAAGGGTGACCTGGGTATTGTTCTGAGGGTATCTACTCCAGAGATTAAGTAAAATAAGATTTACTAAAAAGCAACAAAGTGGAGCTGATAGTTTAGTAAGGCGAGAAAAGAAAATAGGCCAAACCTGCACAGAAGGATCGTCCACGCGTTTCTTCAAGATGGACTTTTTGGGCATTGCTGGTGCTTCATCCGGTCTATAGAGATACCGAGGTTCAGAAGACTGCAGTGGGTTGCTCCTGTCAGGGATCATATAACCATGTCCAGGCAATTCCCGACTCAAATTTCTGCTCAGCTCCTCTTCTCTTTTTCTCCTAGCACTTTCAAGCTCGCGGAAATCCAGATCTGGCGGCCTTGGGCTCCTACTAGGACTTCGCTTACGGTAGTTCCGTGTCCCTGGCAAGAAACCCTGAGGCTCTATGCTCATATCAATTAGTCTGTCGTCTCTGTCATATCGAGGACGTTTGGGCTCTCGCCCTCTATCCTCTGATGAATACAAGGATTTCCTAAGTGGTATACCATCCCTATCAGTTTCCCTTGGGAGATCCTGTAGATGGTCATAGTTCATGCTATAGTCTGATTGGTGGAGGAAAACATCCCTACTGTGAGAGTCCTCATTATGTCTCATACTGAAAGGACTAGAAGCATTTTCCTCACAGGAGGGATATCGCTCAAGGCTTCGAGGACGTGAAAGGCCTCTGTTAAATATTGGACCATCAGCCAAGTCATCCCTGATAAGAGAGGCACATAAGTTACAACAAAGTCAGCAACTTGGAATAGCATCCCCTAAACTCAGAAAGGTGTAAAATGCATGATTCCAAAGGTGTAAAATGCATGAAGCCAAGATTGCTGGTTCTGGAGATGCTGCATATTCAGCAATACCTTTACCACTCTTTTTTGAGGTCTTTATATTTATGACCATGAGACATGCAACGTAAACAGAAGGGGAGATCCAAACCTGAGAGAACCTTGTCCCATGAGTGAAAGTTTGCCCACAGAACTCTGGATCCAACCCAGTATCTTTATTTTATACAGCTTTTAAGCATTAGCCTGGCAGCCACAGGCAACAACGGGCTGCATGCAGGTGAGTGAGTAGGCTGGCAGAGGAGGAACATAGCGTTCTGTTACTTCTGAGTCCAACAGAGTCCAACCCAGAGGCTGCCAGAGGAAAGCCTCCTCCTCTGCGCCCAGCACAGAAACACAGTTCTCTGTCCCTCCTTTGCCCTGCAGGCTAGTAATTTTTGTAAAATTATTTCCAATATATACACACACCTTAATTGTTTTATTTTAGTTTGGACTACATACATTTAAAGTTATTTATTTATTTATTTATTCATTCATTCATTCATTCATTCTTATGTCTGACTGACCATCTAGGGAAGCACTAGCATCATCAGTGAGCAACATAACATTACTTATAAGTATTTTTACACCATGGCCATTATGATTCCTCCATCATCAGCAACAATATTATAGAAGAGAACATAAGCATTTTCCCTGCTAGTATTTTCAAAACCTGCTTTCTGATATTCTCCCCCCCCTCCCCAATGCACCCAGCATTTAGAAGACAAAATATCACTGTCCTTAACAATTCAAAGATTTTTCAAGAAAAACAGTCAATTATATACTATATGCATGTACTGTAATGTAATTTGTGAATAAACAGTGAAATGTGGTTTTGCTGATTTCTTGTGGTCTGACATTATGAGCAGCTCATCACAGAAACTGCTCAACTAATCAGACCAAAGTGTCCCAACCTCAAATATGAACTGCCTTTAAAACAGAACAGCAATGCCACTTTGACAGGAGCAAATAATACAGAATTACATTCTAAGGTCTTTCACAATCTATTGTGTGCATCTGCAACCAAAAGGTAGTTAGTTCCCAGGAGAATAAGGTAGATAATGGCAAATGGGACTCAACTGATGAACTCAGTTATCAAACACAGTGCTCTGGTTTAGCTATAGCACTTAAGCCACTATAGACCCAATTACACCTAAACCAACTCCATAGGATCAGGATATCAATTGGAAGAGAGTTTCAATCAAAATTATGTTTGTTACCAAGATTAAGTTGTCACTCTGAACTAGCTACAAACAATGGACAGTGCAAGTATCCTATTACAAATAGTGAATTCAATTCTCCAGCATAGAAATTTACTTAGTCAAAAGAGCAGCACTGATGCACACGAGGCAACTGTCAGCAGGCTCAGGAAAACCCCAAGATTTGTAGAAATACACAGAAGACTTAAGGGAAAAGAATCCAAATGACAATTGAGTATATCCTGTAGACCAGGGATGTCCAACCGGTCGACCGTGATCGACTGGTCGATCCCCGGGAGGTTTGAGTCAATTGTGGTCGATTTTTCCTTTGCGGGGGATAAAGAGGACCTGGACCCAGCCCCTTGCCCCGTCCCCCTATTGCTTATGATCACTAGAACAGAAGGCGGAGTTTGTTTCCTGATCAATCTTTTGGTAAGCAAAAGCTCAACATTTTAGACCCGCCCCTCTTAAAAAAGCTCAACAACTTTGACTTTTCTCCCCCAAAGCTCAACAACTTTGACCTGAACCCCCAAAGGTCAACAACTTTGACTTCCCTCCCTTAAAAAAATGACCTGACCCCGCCCTGCCCCAAATGGGGTATATCACTGCCATATTTTTTTTCTGTGAGTAGATCGCAGTCTCTTGGGAGTTGGGACATCCCTGCTGTAGACAACAAATACTGAACCCCTTTTGAGGGGCATGGACAGAGAAGGAAAATCCTGAAAACAAGTATAGACAACTAGCACCCTAAGCATGGGCACTCAACTACAGGCTCAACTTGCACCATCCTTATGATTTTGCTGTTGCTTTTTATGTCTCAAAGACTTTTCCGTTTCACAAGAAATATCAGAAAAAATAAAGAAAATGAAAGCAGTTTCATCCTAGAAATAGTAATTCCCCCAATAAGCACTAATTAGTAAATTTACTAAATGGGTGCTTCATTCTCTTTTAAACTTCCGATTCATTTTCAGAAAGCAAATATTTCAGTTCCAAATTTGCTGTTATTGCTAACCTCTTAGATCAGAGTCCACTATAAATAAAATGAACAGAAAAAACAAGTAGTACTGTAGATTGAACAATTAAAAACTCATGATTTCAATTAAGGAAAAATTATTCAAAACTAGCTTTGTACTTTTTGTCTATCTCCCACCATTCTTCTTCAGAAAAGGTTGTGTGAAATTATTTGCATGCACCACACTCCTCAGATGCAGACATATTTTCAAAACCTCTCATAATACTACCATCGATGCTAGCAGAAGATGCTGTTTTAAATCTATTGTTTTCCATTTTGTGGGCAATATTGTGTACATTCTGCAAGAGTGGTATTCCGGTAGCTTGTCCTGGGTGTTTACTAAATATTCATACCAACTAGGCCCTGCTAAAGTGATGTTTGCTATGAAGAGTGCACAGACTGAATGAAACACACTTGTTACAAACATATACCAACAGGCCACAATTCACACTACATGTCCTACATATAGAGGCGGCGCATAAATAAATGACCCCCCCCATCCTATATAGTACTACATGTGAACAAGCACTCAGCAATTTCTTATGATTACAATCTCACTAAACTGTAAATGATCCACTCCTTGACAATTCCTGGATGAAAGCAACTTTATTTCCTGCCACTGCAGTCACTGCAATCAATGTTGTTGTAAACTTCTCTGAAGGATAACATTATATGTTAACTGTCTCTAAATGATTCCTCCCCTATATTCAAGTAAAATAATTAGTCATTTTCCACTCTTAATAATGCAGCATCTGCCTTCACAAAAGCCAGTATGACAGGAAGGAGAAAAAGTATTCAGCAGATTTCATAAAATACACTCTCCTATATATTTATATATACTGGGGAATATCACCATACAGCAGGGAAGAACAAAATTTAAATGTACCCCTCCAGTCAAATAATTAAAAAATAAAAAAAATAAAAATAAAAAATAAAAATAAATTATGCTTCACAAGATTCTAACAAGAGAACACAAACTGCAAAAAGGACTGTTTGGGACTAAATGCAAGCTGTAAATTGACACCTATTCACTTAATTTTAAGCCTAGTTTATACTATGCAATTTGCTTTTAAGATGATATAGGTTAAACAGTAGCTGGAACCTGAGACAGTTACCTAGCCCAGTGAACTCAATGGGATTTACTTCTAATAGGCTTGCAGTATAAGTTTACCAAACTTGACTACAAAATACAAGCTGTACAAAGTGGATTGCTGCAATCATAGTGTCTAAGAACTGATATAGATATGGCATGCTAACTGAAGTAATATCAGCAGCAATGGTACATATGACAAATGTTTTAATTTCAGAATCTCACAAATTTAAGCAATGGTTAATTAATCTATCAAAATATTTTCTGAGATTGTTAGCAATTCAGTTATAAAGGACAGTCCACTGTTACCAGCAACTGAGACACACAAAAACTTTATCCACAGTAGTTCACCACTGAAATAAATTCTCATAAAAACTCAAAAGTGTTGATCTAGTGAGAATCTTATGTTGCCTTCAGCCTAGTCAACTAGCTGTTAACTTCCTAATTTATGTTTTTTTATCTTCTAATATATTCCATCACTATCAACAACATGTTTAACATTACAGCAACAATAATCATACATTCATATTATTCCTAAACTTGTATGCATGCAGTTCTTCAGAATCTAATCTTACTGCACAATTTTAGTTTAAGAACTACCCCTGGGTTTTGGCAACTACTTGAGAGTACCAATATACTACAACGTAAAAGTGAAGAAAGCTAAACATCTCTTAGATATTGGATTCTTGATATATTCCATCCAATACAATTTCCATACCATCTGACAGCAAGTTGGTGATCATTTATATCACCTATGATACAAGAACTAAAAGGTGTAATTCTGAAAGGCTATTCTTCAGAGGCATACCTGTCCAAATCACTCAGACTATCAACTGGTGAGCCTAGTCTATCAGATATTCTCTTTCTCTCAGGTGTGTCAATGCCGTAACGGTCATTGCCAACTGTGATCCGTAAATTCTGTTCCACTGAAGACTCAGAATGTCGACTTGGAGAATGCCGGCCTGAGGAACGTGAGCGCTGGCCTGGGGAACGTGAGCGCCGGCCTGGGGAACGTGAGCGCCGGCCTGGGGAACGTCTCTGCAATTGGAGAAAAATACAGTTCCATCATGCTAGTTATTAGGATAGATTATGTTATTGTTGTGAGCTGCTTTGACATCACCTTTGTTGCTTTGAAATGAAAACTAATCAAATTAAATTCAAGGAACAAGCCAAAAACATTGTGAAATTAAGCAATTTAAACAGTGTCAACGCCAACTCAAATCAGATAGTGCACATCAAACTTGCACTCATCTGCACTGAAGGCATCTGTGAACACATGCGTAGGCAATGGAACTAGATTGACAACTTTACCATTAAGAACAATTGCAGCCAGTGATGTAGGGCAGAAAATATCCCAGTGATGTTTGTTTCCACAGAATATTCTCACTTTCTTGGAATATATTGTTTCATAAAATTAATTAGTAATAAAATGTATGGAAAGAATAGTCAATTTGGGGGCATTTCAAAGTTTCAACAACACTTTTTTTAGTTAGATGACTGTCTCTAGAAAGCATCTTCTCTCTCACATGAGAACTACTGATTTGTAGATTTGTGTGCTCAAGCATGCATGTATAAACAACGCTTAATTAAATCCCCAAGACCAAATACAGTGGTACCTCTGGATACACACACCTTTGATTGTGTATCCTTTGGGTTACACACGTGGCAAACCAGTAAGTATTTTCCCAGGTTTCGTCGTGCGCATGCGCAGAAGCGCTCTCCCGTGCTGCGCGCATGGCAGAATCTTCGGTTGCAAATTCCTCGGGATCCGACCAGAGCTCCAGAACAGATCCCGTGTGCAACCAGAGGTACCACTGTAATCCAAATAAACTAAATCCAATCTGAATCAATTTAAGGCACTGAAAAATTCTGATTCAAAATTATCCAGAAAACTAACATAACTGCTTCGCCACAGTAAATGACTACCAGTGAATTCATGTTTAGAAATATGCAATTTAATATGGGTAGAGTTTTATAAACTCCAACAATGTATCACTTATGCCATGAGCAGATATGAAACCATAATTGCAGTTTGGGGCTCCTTCATCTAACCTGGAAGTGACTTGTGCCCCTCTCAAGTAGGCTACTGTTCACCTCTAAGTTGGGTTTCAACTCCCCAGCTATCACAAGTTTTCAACCTTTCCTTTTCATAACACTGGGCAGCAAGTCAGCAGTCTGGATCTTCAGGAAAATCTTTATACAGTCATACCTCGGTTTAAGTAAGCCTCGGTTTGAGAACTTTCAGTTTAAGTACTCCGCGGACCCGTCTGGAACGGATTAATCCACTTTCCATTACTTTAAATGGGAAAGTTCGCTTCAGGTTAAGTACAGACTTCCGGAACCAATTGTGTACTTAAACCAAGGTACCACTGTACAGTACTATTAAGTTCAAGGACTCTTGTCTGAGTATAGTACAATTACTTTATAAATGGCCTGAGTCAATTTCACCTTTTTTATGCTGCTGAATATTTGGGGAAAGCTCCTGCTCACTTGGTTGGGTTGATCACAAGCAGCTCTGCTCATTCTAAGCCAGAAGATCAAAATGACCAGTAGCAGGTCCTTACTCATACTCTAGGATCTTCAATGAAAGGTCCCCACAATTCTGTTCAGTTTTCTTGACCTACATATTAACATCAGTGCTGTGCCCCCAGCACTATTTTCCTTAGAGCAGAAGTAGCTAGCCCCTGGGCCTGGAAGCTGAATCAAGCCTCCCAAACCATTTCCCTGGCCCTCTAAAGAACCTACCAATTTTGGGAGCAAATAAACAGACATAATATTGGGGTGGGTGAAGTAAAAAAAAAAACCACACACACTGTCCAGTGCCCTGATGGCGACCCAATCAATCCATACTCAGCCATCATTCTGATAACTTGATGAGCAGGGAGGTCCCTGCTGGAGTGGGGAATGTGAGGGCCAGCTTGGGGAACAGCTAAGGGCCAGGGCCTATGTGCCCAGTGTGCACATGTGAGTGTGGGTATGGAAGTGTGGGGTGGCCACAGGCATGAGGTCCCTGAAGGTCTGGTTAAAGGCTCATGGGTTTAAAAAAAAAAGTGCTACCCTACCATTAAATGCTACCCTACCATTAAATTCATCTGTAATGATGGGAAAGGGTTTGGCCCCCACACTGCTTACGGCAGTTTTTCTCAAACTTGGGTCCCCAGCTGTTGTTGGACTACAACTCCCATCACCTTAGTTAGCAGAACCAGTGGTCAGGATGATGTGAGTCGTAGTTCAGCAACAACTGTGGATCCAAGTTTGAAAAACACTGGAGACTGCCACCTCTAATTTCCGAGGAATTGCCTGTACCATCTACGTGCTAGGCTAAAAAAAACACTGATTTATTTCCCTCAGTCAGAGCATAAGTATTTTCTAGTTTATATATTTTCATTATATAAACTTAATTTGTCTACCGGTAATAGCAATCATAAAAACACAGTTATTAGAAATGAAATCCCATTGAACATACGGTAGACTTATTTTTGAGTCAGTAATACTTAGGATTGTGTTATATTCTGCTATCCCCAACAAGCATTGGAAGATTTTAAATCAAAACAAATATACTAAAACTCTTCTAAGGTTACAACTGCAAAGCAGTAGAGCAGAAATTAAAAGATGATGAATTGTGAAGTAAGCCAAAGGCTAATAGACATAAGTATTTAAAATTTATTTGGGTTTCATACCTATAAACAATCAGAACAACGTTCAAAATCAATTATAAAACATTTATACTTCCTAAATAATCTATTTAATTTTAATATCCCCATCTAAGAAACTGTTCCTCAGATGCTTAGCTGAAATAATTTTCAAACTAGCAGAATTTCTGAAAATCAAAAGCCGAAAGATCAGTCAAGTACTTTGGGAACCAAAGCAATTACACTTGCAATCACTATCATCATGTGCGTATTTACTCAGAATGACTCCACTATGTTTAGTGGGACTTGCTTCCTAGTTAGGTAATTTGCAGCCTTATATATGGACAACTGCTTAACTACTTTTCATTCCTCTACATATTGCCCCCAAACTGCGGCCCTCCAGATGTTTTGGCCTACAACTCCCATGATCCCTAGCTAACAGGACCAGTGGTCGGGGAAGATGGGAATTGTAGTCCAAAACATATGGAGGGCCGAAGTTTGGGGATGCCTGACCTATACTATGTTTAGTTTCAAACTTAGTACAGTATAGTCCTACATTCCTATTCAATCCGCAAATAACTCAACTGCCACAACCCACATTCTCTGCTTTTCTAAAAAAAGAATAATGACCAAGGAACCTGAAGATAAATTCCCAAAAACATGTTGGGCAACCCTACCATTAGGAAGTGAAGAGTGTGCCTTAGGCAACTGCTTTTAAGGGTAATGGAAGGGCAGCGAATTTTAAGTACAGTCTGTTGTTGTTGTTATTATCTTCCTACTGCCAGCGAGTGGGGTGGAAGAGGTTTTTCTGGCTTTTCTGTTTCATGTGCCAAAACCCCTGAACAGCATTGGATACCAAAATCCCTGAACCAGCCTTGGATACCATGAACCATAAACGGAGGGCAGGTGTACCCACTTGCTCCTCCACCTTAGGCAACGTCTTAGGCCAGCTCTAAACTTACTGAGACGTCTTACTAAATTAAATTACTCCCAAGTAAGTGTGCATAGGATTGCGTCCTCCGTGACTTTTTTGTGGGGGGGGGCAACTTTGGCTGAACTATGCCTTTGTGGTAGTCCTCCCCGAACCAAAACTGTGCTTGCAGGTACAACTGCTGGGGGATGCAAGAGGTTGCTAGGCCCTGGCACAGAGAGGTGAGAGGTCTTTGTGCACTTCGGGGGCGCGAAAGGAAGGGTCGCATTTCCAGAAACCTGCAGGAAAGGTGACTACAGGAAGAGATCAAAGGGGATATACAGTACTCCGTTCGTCACCACTTCGGTGTGTGGCTCAGGCGAGCAAGCGAGCGACCGGGCAGGGAGCCGTTGCCATGGCCGTGGGAGGGGGGGAAATAAAGGGGAGGGCAGACTAATATTCCCAAGGCCCGGTCCTCAAGAAGGTCGCTAAGCCGGGCAAGTCTGCTCTGAGCCGGCGAGGCTCCGGCTCCCCAGGGACGGAGACCGTACCCGACTACTGCGGCGCGGGGACGGCGAGCGGCGAGAAGAGCGGCTGCTGGACGGCGAACGGTTCCGGCGGCCTCGCGGGGAAGGCGAGCGCGAACGTGAGCGGCGCGGGCTCCGGCCTCGCGTCGAAGCGGAGGCACCGGAGCGGGAACTGCGCGAACCCGAGCTACTGCTCTCTTTGGACCGGCTGGAGGAAGACACGCTACTGGTACGGTACATGGCGCTGCCGTCGGTGGTAGTAGTGGCGGCGGCGGCTCAAGGAGCCCCGGAGGCCGCCCGCCCTCACTCCTTGCCGAGCCCGCTCCTCCCTGCTGACCATCCTCCCCCAGCACGCTCCATGCGTGCCTGCGCGCGCGCACCGGATGCAAACGCAAGAGCGTCGAGCCCGAGGTTATAAAAAGCTTCCTCTGGCCGCCCCGACAAAATGGCGAATACGGAACGCGGGTCACGTGTCGCGTGCGAGGGCGAGGGAAGAGGCGAGGTTGGGGGGGGGAAGATGCGTCGCGAGACCATCAGCGAGCCCTGCGAACGGCGCACGGACAGACGAAATGGCGGGGGGCGGGCCTTGAGTCACGTGATAGGGGAGGAAGAGAAGCGCCACGAGAGGTGGTCCCCAGTGTAAACTGCAGTGTGCACTGCTGCTTAGCGCCGTCCGCCTTATTAGGATCCCAGTCCAATCTCCGCCTCCCATGTGTGCCCTAACTCTCCCCCTGCCAACGTCCTCTGAGGGCTTAATATGTCTGTTGGGAAAAGTTTAGTAAACTAAGGAGAGGTTTAGCTCTTAGCAACGAGGAGAAGCGGCACCTGTTGAATGCATACCTGTTACACGCTTCATTCGGGATATCAATTTAGATGCATGGATTCAATTCTTGTGAAGGATTTCTGATCAGTTTTTAACTGTTGTTCATGGTGATGTTGTTCTCATTGCTGATTTTAGGTTTGTGTTCTCTTGAATTGTTTTAATATCGTATGCAAGCTGCTCTGGGGGCCATTCACGGGCAGTTAAGGGCATAGATGTTTTGAGTAAATAAACAAAATGCTTCTGAATAAACATTCTTAATGCCGTTGGTCACGGAGAAAGTTTGATCATAAAATGTATCTTTATCTTCAGTAATATCGCGAAAACAAGATAAGGTATAACAAAGTCGAATGTGAAAGGAGTTACAGTACCATAATTCAAAGGCTGAGGGCACTTACGGTACATAGGAAGTCATTGGTAAATGGCGAATCTCTAGTAGTGTTTAACCACCTGTTCGGAGGTTACTATAGATCATTAAAATGCAGTGAAGATTTTAGGTAAGTGTCAATTACTTTTTGTGTTGAATTTTCAGTTGAGAGGTCTTCTGACCTTTTTATTAGGAATTAGAAGGCAGTGAGGAATGACAGGCAAGTTTCACCAGCCAACTGATTTGTTGTCTACTCTGCTGGGATGGCAGGCAGATAATGCCCACCAACTAAGCAAATTTGGCCCAGGGGCTGCCAGAGCTGTAGCACTTTGCATGCGATCCTGGGAATCTTGAGGTAGAGCTGGGAAGGTGTTCTGTCTGAAATTTTGGAAAGCCATTGCCTGTCAAGTGTTGATAGTACTAAGTTAACTGGACCAATAGTCTGAGTCGGTATCAGGCAGCTTCCTTTCCTCTCTGAATCCTACTTGACATTTTGCCTTTGGGCATTTTTAAAAAAAAACCAAGCCACAGTTATTATAAAAGAGATCCGTATGGATCATCATAGTACTTAGAAAGGATCCCCTCAAAACCACCATCAAATCATAGACTGCCGCATACATTATGTTCTGTGATTTCTTGGTGGCTTTTTTGTCAATATATGTAAAAATCATGAGGATTCTTGCCTTGGACCAATTTTTTTTGGTGGTGCTGCCGAACACTAGAGCTGTGATTTATGTTCTGCTCTATTTCAATAATTTTGTGTACACTCTAACTCTCATGATCCACTGCCCTGGAGGGGTGGGTGGGGTGGTTGGTGGACTCCCTCTGCCCAGCCCAGAAGGTTGTAAAGTCAAACTATGGGAAGGGATCTCAACATTACATAACCAGCAACGCGATTAGTTCACCTGCTGCCAGCTTCTGCTCGCCCTGCCAACATGCCGGGACACCCTCCCACCCTCTAGAGGACGCTAGAGGGAAAGTAAGTTGGTTGCAGCAGGGGAACGAAATGCCCATAGACGAAAAAAGGGATAGAGCAACATACCCGTAGCTTCCTGTTTTTGGAGGGGGGGATTCCATTTTACAATGAAAACAGCGTCCTCATTCAGGGAAGCGCGGGTCAAAGTGGGCTGGGGTTTGAAGGGGGCGATGTAAGTGATCACTCAACTGACATTTGCTTTTACGCGAGGTATGTTTTGAATGGGTTGTCTTTTTCTGTTCTGCATTCTGTTTTTCATACAATTGTGTGGAGCATTGCAGTTGACATAGAACACCAGCGCGGCCGCTTTCACCTGAAATACCTGTACTGTAATGCTGTTGCTCTCCTATCTCTTTGCTCGGCCGACGATTGCATCCCTGATGTTGCATTTTGCCAAAAGGCTGAGTAACAGGTGATAAGTTCTCAAAGCTGTCTATGAAACACGAGGAACCTCAGTCTCGTGTGCAATGTGGCGATCAAAATACCTCCCGAGTCCGAGGATAACAAACGTTGCATCCAACGTTAGTCACACTCAGACTAGACCCGTTGAAATGAGCAGGCATGACAAAGGGCAGGCGCATTAATTTCAGTGGGTTTCCTCTGAGCAAAACGTATAAAGTTGGATACAGCCTTGGTCTACATAACAGGGTGCTGTAAGCCACACACTGCCCGTTTCACCACTTGCAACAAGGAGACAAGGTATTGCAAAACTGCTATAGATCACTCTCGGCCACTCGACCTTGCACTAGGAGTATTTAACAGGAGCTAACCCGCAGTACGAGCACAATAAATCCCAGCCTCCCCGCTCCTGCTTAAATTTTAAAACCAACCTAGCACAACACGCACACGTGTTGGTGTCGTTGCAGATCCCACTTGGGTTATTTCTTGCTTTCGGTTCTACTTTAGTTTGCTCAGTTGGCGAGGGGAGAGAGGAGAAAGCACGGCTATGATACAATCACGGATTGCCCTGTTGTTTCCTATTTAGCAACTGTCACTTTCACGTTTCCGAAGTATGAAAAAGCAAAGCAAAGCATGGTGGCAAAAATAACCAGGAAGCGCAGCGTTGTATTTATTTATTTATTTGGTGGAGCCGGCTTTGGAGTTCCGGTTCTGCCGCCGAGTCAAGGTACTGCCTGGGAAAGAAAGGGCTTCGGTGGGTGAACCATCCCGTCTCTGGGTGGGTCGACCGAAGCCTCCGTGAGGCTGGGGAACGACTGGAGGAGAGCGCCGGAGAGGAGGCTGAGTGGAGCCGCTGGGCTTCTCGCACCCTCTCGCTCTGCTTGGTAGAGTAGGCTTCCGCCTCTCCTATGTGCATTCACAGCTTCCTGGAGGCTCTTTTGCACTGCTCCGTTGCTCCTACGGAGGAAAAGGCATTTGCAACGTGCAACGGAAATTTTATGGTCACGTTTCAGAACAGACGGTAACGATAAACTCCAAGCCTTCATGTCATCATCCATCTGTCCATGCTAAGTCTCTCGTGCGAAGGCGAAGGCCTTCCCCACACCGGGCTTTACCGTGAGTTTGAGGCCGAGGCCATGATTTCTAGGCATCGTTCACATGAGGTTGCCCTCAATTGGAGGCGCCCTGCCCCTGCCTCTTTTTAAGGTTTTACCCCATCCTTTAAAAAAATCAGCTGCCCAAGCAATTCTGCTCTTGCCTGGCTGCCCGGCAAACAGTTGCTGTTCGCGTTCTCTTCATTTTAAGGTGGCACCAGAAAGATCTGTGTGATCTCTGAGGAAATCCGTAGTTTGTGGTTGTTTGCAGAGTGGAAAGGGAAAAGAGGACCTTCCTTCTGCTTTCCATATAAGAATAATGGGGGCGGGCGGGGAGCATGGCTTTGACTTTGATAGAGGGTGGAGGTTAGTGCCTGTATGAAGAAGCAGCACTTTGGAAGCTTTAGGTCTTAAAGGAGAAACATCTACTTGGCTGTTTGGGTTGTAAAACAATTGATTGCATTTAGGATCCTGACCTTGTATGGACCTGCCATACAAGATCTGAAGTGTTGGCAAACCACCACCGCCCCCTCTTTTCAGTACTCATTGACAGTTTCAATGAAACCTGCAGTAATGGAGAAGATTCTGTGGAAATGCATTTCTCTCACAAAGGACTTGGAGGAATGACTACAGCCACCACTCCTGCATCCTGGGATTGGGGTGGGGTGGGGTTATGCAGATTAGACCGTCCTGGATACCTCTTTAACGTCACCAGTCATGTTGGAAACTTTAGCAGAATATCTCCCTCTCAAAAGTTCCAACATACAATATTTTGTATTTGATGAGATTAATTATGAATTTTATTACTTTTCCTGACAGCTGGAAAAATGGTAGGTGGAATTAATTGGTGTATCTCATTTTGCAATGCTTGTACAAAGAAGAGGGAAATATAGTGGTAAAATGGTTTTATTCATTATTGCAAGAATGTTCAGGTTGTGGCATGAATTACTTTTTTAAATGCTTCATTCATTGTTTTCCTGTCTTTTCCTTTAGAAACTATTGACCATTGTACTTGTTCCTGACAGAGGATGGAGGAGATCCTAGCCAATCTGTGTGGGACCAGTCCCGTAAATCCACTCCCTGTCTGGGTCCACAGCAATGTCGGGCACTGTTTTAACCAGCTGATTTTGAACACTATACCTCACATGGTCCTTGCCGTAATAAGTGCCTGCTACATAGGAACACCAAGGTATAGCAACAGGTGTGAGCAACATCTGGCTTATTCCCACACAAAATATGTATATTGTGTGCCTAAGCTCTGTGTGTGTTTTGTGTGTGTGTGTGGACTGTTAAAATTAAAGTGATGGGACATTCCTCAGCCATTTTATATATATATATATATATATATATATATATATATATATATATATATATATATATGTGTGTGTGTGTGTGTGTGTGTGTGTGTGAAATCCTTGCCACCCTCTTTATGTAGTGAGAAACTTACTTGGTTTTCTTACAAACAAGGCAATTAAAGCCACAACCGGAGAGTTAGTCCCACTGAAACATACATAAGAAAGACCAGACAGAGCCAGTTTAATTGTTGCGAGAGGTCACAGGAATAATTGTAAATGTGAATGTTCAGAGGGTTGAATCTTTTTTTCTTCTAATGAAAACATAATCGCAAATAGTGTGTCGGACAGCACAATTATTTTGCCTGAATCAGTATAGCAATTCTTGTGTACTGAATGATGCTTGAGAGGCCAGGCAACGAGGCGTGCAGACTTCCAAGAATGATGAACAAATAGTGAGAGGGCATTAGAAAAAGGGATAAGATCATTTCATAATACTTTCTCCTCTGTCTTTACTAGGTCTTTAGGTTCTCGGACTGTGTACAGAACTGGGTGGAAATGCAGAATTGCTGCGTCCTTTATCTTTGCTGGTTTGTCCATCCTTGACATAATTCCAGCAGCCATTTGGCGACAGAAATTGGACCCCTTGTACCTGGAAGTATTAGCAAGTGCCACAGGCACATTGGCATGGCTTACTCACAGCCTGGCACTACTTGCTCTCTACAAGTCTCCATACAGCTTCAATTGTGGCCCTACCATCCTACTAATCCTTGCCTTCTTTCCAATCCCATCACTTATTATAACCTTGGTGTGGCGCTGCCAGACTGAGATGGGTGGTCAGCAGCTTCAACCTGACACTGTTTTCCGACTGTCTATCCTCTGCCTGAAGTTAGCTTCTCTGCTTCTCTATGTAGTTGGGTATATCATTCCTACAGCCAGCAGGCTAGACTATTGCTCTCTCAATGATTCCTGGCAGCAAGAGCCCCTGGTCACAGACTCCGGGATCCCCGCACCTTCTTGGCAGGGAGTGGCAGAGGATGGAGAGAGCTGGCTCTCTCGTTTCTCCTATGCTTGGATGAACCCTCTGATGAAGCGTGGCTACCTGTGGATGCTGAATCGGCCACAGGATGTCTTTCAGCTCCCTCGACAACTCCAGGCCAATGCAGTCTGTGAACACTTCTACTCCTGCTGGCGGAAAAAAGCAGCTCTCAGCCAAGAGGATAAAGAGACTGCATCTTCAATGGACAGATCATTTGCCAAAAGTAACGTGAGAATTGATGAATTCTCATCTCCAGCACATCCTTGTGATACCCAAAAGCGTGTACATCTCCTGTCAGTGTTGCATGCTGCCTTTGGGCTACGCTATTACTCCCTGGGCCTACTCAAACTGGCTGGCAGTCTTTTGGCATTCTCTGGGCCCCTGCTTCTGAACCTGCTGGTCAGTTTCATGGAGTCACGCCAAGAACCTCTCGGCAATGGGATAATGTATGCACTGGGACTCTTTGCTGGTACCTTACTGGGTGCCCTATTGCGTAACCAGTTCAGTTACCAGATAAACAAGATGATGCTTATGGTGCGCACTGCAGTCGTCTCTGCCATATACCAGAAAGCCCTCCGGGTGAGTGGCAGCAGCCTGGCTGGCTTCACCACTGGTGAGATTGTCAACTTCATGAGCACTGACACTGACCGCTTGATCAATTTCTGCCTCAGTTTCCATGAGCTGTGGAGTCTTCCCTTCCAATTTGCCATCACCCTCTACCTCCTGTACCAGCAAGTAGGCATAGCTTTCCTGGGAGGCCTGGCTCTGGCTCTGCTTCTTGTGCCCATCAATAAAGTGGTTGCCAATCGCATCATGCAAAACAACAAGGAAATGCTGAAGCACAAAGATGAACGTGTCAAGGTGAGACAGGGATATGTGGTATTTGAAGGCTTGCCGTACTGCTTGTCTCTCGATCTTGTGATTTAGGCTTAAAGTTGTTGACTTATTTAGGTATTCATGTTAAAAACGTTGAGTAGCAGAAATAATAACTGGATGTTTCAATGATTTATCAGGAAATAAATAACCAGCAGTATAGGTTAACCAACAAACACACACACAAATCCAAGAGACGATATGTCACCAAGTTCCAGAAACTGACCTACCATGAAATGAGAGCTTTGAAGGCCACCTAGTCCTCCTTGATGCAGGAAATCCAGAGCAAGCACATTTTCACTGCACATTGTAATGGACAGTGTACATCCAGGTCTCAGGCAGAGATATTACCCAGCTCTGGTGTCAGAGGTCCTTTAACAAGATACAAGGAGTTGAAGCTGTAACCTCTTGCATGTGCTCTAGCCCTCCTTGGGAGATGTTTCCCTTTGTATACTGTTTCACTGAAGGAATTTGGGTTTCTGGCTACAGTACTTTAAATGGATCATCCCAGTATTTGTGTTGCAGTTTGTTTCCCCAATAAATCACCAAGCAAGAAGAGAACATGACTTTGATTCTGTGCTGTGTCTCATATAGCTAACAGGCTCTAGCTGAAATAGAAGGCATTGTGCTTGTGAGAGATGCCAGTGATTGTTGTGTTGCATCTCCCTTTACCTGCAGCTGATGACGGAGTTCTTGTGTGGCATACGAGTGATCAAGTTCTACACCTGGGAGCAGCATTTTGCCAGCAGAGTGTATACTTGCAGAGCCAAGGAGTTGAAGAGCCTTCGAGCAATCAAATACCTGGATGCTGTGTGTGTCTACCTCTGGGCAGCATTGCCTGTGGTTGTCTCCATTGTCATCTTCATCACTTATGTTCTACTTGGACACCAGCTCTCTGCTACCAAGGTAAGAGCTGTGCCCATTCCTTGACGATCCCTCTACCTGGGATACGCAGCTGACTCCTTTTGTTATTCCAGCTTCATTGACTACCCATTCATTTCCAGGTTCAATTCAAAGTACTGGTCATTTACCTTTAAAGTGTTACACTGTTTGGGGCCAGGATACTTAAACAACCCAATGGCATCAACTGGGGAGGTCCATTTGTATGTCCTGCCACTGTCAGAGAAGAAGTTGGTTGGGATGCACAAAAGGGCATTTTCCATTGCGATACCCCAGGAGATTTGTATCTCTTTCCTAACAATTAGCTAGTTGAAGGCAACTTTGTTCCAGCATACTTCCGGTATTTCCCCCTCCACTGCTATGTGTTTGTTTTAAGTTATTTTGCTTTTATTGTTCGTTTTACATTTCTTATGTTTCTTTTTGTTTTTTTAGTGATGAATGTTCATTGTCATGGGATAGAAAGGTTTATTTTATATAAATAAATGAACAGATGAATAAACTGTCATGGTGTATGAGAAGGCTTCAGAAAGTATCGCTGCTCAGGCAAACTTCCAGCAATTTTCAACATTGCTGTTATTGAAGAGCAATAAAAAGGGGGAAATAACATTGCTTTTAGTGTCAGAGGTAAGGGCTTCCTACCTGAGTGATAGCTTTCCCTGGAATGTGAGAAGTACAGTAAGTGGCTTCACAAGTGAGACAGACTCTATACAGAGCATTTCCTAGACAAAGCAAGGTTAATTGTCTTTCAAGCTTTACTCTTTTGTTACAAATATCGATATATAAAAGCAGAATCGGTTAGAAGTCAAGATGAATAAAGAAGCAATTGTCCACTATTATAAAAAAATTACTCTCTAGTAAAGTCATAATATGAAAGCAGACAATATTAAAGTATTAAATATTAACTAAACAGAGTGATGGTTTCCTCCTTCCCATCTCTACCCTCCTCTTAGGCTTTTGTAGCCTTGGCTCCTATCACAGTTCAGGAATTAAAGCTTGCCCAGCAAGGTTAAATCTGAGCCGATGTTTCTCAAACATAGACTCTAAGATAATGCTCCCTAATGGAAGTCCACCTAAAACACACCCTTGAACATTTGAGCACACATCACACTGTTCACAACTACTGTAATAAAATAGCTTTTCTCTGGCTCTCTTTGGATACTTCAGTTCTTTGCTTAAATGGCTAGATACATGGTGGGCAACCCTCTGAGCTTTTTCATCCCATGAAATATTCTCTCTCCCCATAGGTGTTTACAGCTTTGGCACTTGTTGGGATGCTCATTCTACCTCTCAATAATTTCCCCTGGGTGCTGAATGGGATTTTAGAAGCCAAAGTATCTCTGGATCGAGTCCAGCACTTCCTCGAGCTCACAGATCAGGATCTGGATGCTTACTATAGCAGAGGTATGGTGACTGGGGAAACTGGAGAACAGGTGGTGTTGGGTAAGATTACCAGAGTAGGGAAATAAGTGCTTTTGAATCGTTTGGAATAGATGTGAAAAGAGCAAGGGGGATGCTTGTTTCTTTGGGTATTCTGCTTGAGTACGGACTCAACCACAAAATTTGGTGTTCAAGTGTATCCTGATGGCAGTGCTCCTTTTCTGGATGCCAGTTTCCTCTCATTTGCTAATCTAGAGTTCCTATCTTGTTACTTCCACCTTTTGAGAGGCAGGGAGCTCCAGTGGTAACACTCTAGATTTCTCTCAACACCCAAGGTTGTGAAACCCATGGGCAGGTGAAGGAATAAGCAAGTTTTATGGAAAGATGGATACCTTCTTTATTTTGGATCATCTTAAGGAGGCAGCTGATGGTCCAAGACAGTTTCCTGCAAAAGCTTGCAAAACTTCATAGTTCCCATATGTACCTCTTGAATATGGGTGGAAGTCAGCACGGCACTGAGTGTGGTGTGCATGTGAGGAACTAGGTTCATTCACACAGCAGGACTTTCCCTCCTCTCCTCCAATCGCATACCTGCTAAACCTGTTCTCCCCAACTCACCAGAGTAGATTTAGGGGCCGCACAGAGGGAGGAGGGGAAGTACCACTGGGTGAGTAGATCTCATTCCATGCATGTAACAACATTGTGTTAAATCCTGTCCTATTTACCTATAGCTGTGCTGCTGCTTTTCCATTGCAGATGGCCCTTCTGACCCATCTTCTGTCCTGGAAATGCGCCACACCACCTTTTCATGGTCACCAGCAAGCAAAGAAAACGCTGAATCCCACATGCCCAGAGGAAGTTTGCAGCTCTTTATTCAAGATCTGGTGGTGGCAAAGGTGAGCAGCAAGGAGCAACGGTCCAGGGAAATGCCGCTGGGTCAGCCGTGTGATATGGGAGTCTTTGTACTTCCATTCTGCAGGGAGAACAAGGATGTGTTCTGAATGAATGAATGTTTGTGAAGTGCTTCAGCAAGGTTGCAGAATGAACTCCGAAACAGCTGGTGCCTCTTTCCCTCTGCAGGGCACACTGGTGGGAGTCGTCGGGAAAGTTGGGTGTGGAAAAAGCTCTTTGTTGGCAGCCATCACTGGAGAACTCAGTAGGTAAATAATTGATACTGCTTTGCTTCTTGTGTCTTAAGAACCCATGATTTTACCTGCAAGACTTAAGGCTTAATTTGAATCTGGTCTCACCAGAGTGTAGCCACAAAACCTGTTTCACTGCCAGGGCATACAAGGTAATAATAAAAGAGTGCTTCTGATTATTTGCAGTGATTTTCTTTAGTATTGATGTGTTCATTATACTTATATCCTCCTCTTAAATATGGAATTATTAGTGGTCTCCCATTCAAGGTCCACAATTTCTAAGCTTCAGCAATACTTGCAGTATCAGGTTCTCCAACACTGTTCACTGGGCCCGTTCAAAGTGTTTACCCCTCATCATTAGGTAATAATGACAAGGATTCTTGATTAGAAAACTCCTAAGCACACAGAGGTCCAGCATCAAACTTAATAGAAATTAATGACTGAAAAGGCCTGTTTTCCATACCTACTCTAATGGCAATTTAAAATTCCTCCTTTTTTAAATGTCTGTTTCTCCTGCCCATCTCTGGAATGCATACAGTCGAGGTGAGCAAGTTTACGTCTGGGATCTGGAAAAAGGATTTGGCTTGGCCACACAAGAGCCCTGGATCCAATTTACCAGCATCCGTGAAAACATCCTCTTTGGGAAGGAATATGATGCCAGGTTTTACCAGGAAGTCATTGAGGCCTGTGCTCTCTCTGATGACTTGAATGTGAGTGTTCTATGAGGGAAAAAAATAGGTTGGCTCCCTAGGGACCATTGGTGCTCTATGTGCATTCAACAATCTGATGTATGACTTGCCCTTGTGAATTCCCAGTGCACGATGTAAAAGCTGGATATGGAACCGTGTAGTCTCAAATTGAATATATTAAGAAGACCACCTAAAGCTTAGTAATGCAAGTCTTAGTAATGTGGAGTTCCAGAGCTGTTTCCTAGCTTCTTGTTTCAATGGTAAACAAAACCGAGTCAAATTGGCAACATTACCAAGAGCCCTCCTTTTTGAATCTTGTGTTGCATTTTCTTAATATGATTTTTTTGTATACAGTTGTCCCTATGTAGGAAAAGTTAGTCATGCTTACTTTCCACTAAAATCAGTGAAAGCCCCATTTAAAACGATTAACCTGGCCCATGGTTTCAAATGGCTTAAGTGCAACTGACTTCCCTAGGATTATGGTCAATGTACTGTTATTAATTATATGTTTCTTTTGGGAGTCATAAATATTGAGGGGTAAGCTTCTGTTTTTGGTGTATTCTTATATTCACTCTGCCTTTGGACTGAAAAGAACTGGAACAGCATTTTTCTACTTCAAGTTTGTCATATTCTCTTGTCAACAATTGCCACTTTGTGCTCACGCCAATGATATAACCGTGTCCCAAGCACAATGCGTTAGGAAGGTTCTGCTTTCCTTCCTTTCAATGGATTCAGATCAAAATTAACAGAACCGGCAGGTGGTCTGATTTTGGCAGTGGCTGCCAACTGCCATTTAATCTCCTTGGTTTCTGTGCAGACATTTTGGCACCTGGTTGCTTGTCCAGAAGGACTTCGCACTAGAGCTGTGAACCAAAGTCAGAGGTCCTATAGCTCAGTGCATCTATTTAACACTTCTTAAATTACTTATCATCTCTCTGTTTAACTTTCAGATTTTGCCATCAGGCGATCAGACAGAGGTGGGGGAGAATGGAGTTACACTCAGCGGGGGACAGAAAGCTCGAGTTGCGCTTGCAAGAGCTGTTTACCAGGTAGATAAAGGGCTGGGTAACCAGTATCAGATGGCACTAACTTGAAACAGAAGTGGTGACAGGTCCTGCCCTAAAGAAGAACTAGGGTGAAACAAACAAACAAACAAACAAATGAAGCTCATTTTCAGTTGTTTTCTATTTTTTTTAACCACCCTTAGTATTTCAAAGTCAGAAAGCCTTAAGATTTATATTGCTGTTTTCCTTAGGATAAAGACTTGTACCTTCTCGATGACCCACTGGCAGCTGTGGATGCAGATGTAGCCAAACACCTTATGCAGAAGTGCATTCTGGGAATTCTCAAATGTAAGACCAGGATTCTTTGCACACACAGAACAGAGTTTTTGGAAAAGGCTGACATCTTATTGCTAATGGACAACGGCAGAATACTCAAGACAGGTATAGCCTGGTGTTTTCTACTACTTTTGTTTCTCTATGCCTAGGTTCTGAGCTGCCCTCCTCAAAGTGGGAATTCGGAGGGTGAGTCACACAGTGTTTTTGAAATCAAACAGGTAGTGTTTTAGTTGTCCCTGTGCAGTTTGTGGTTTTTCTGCACTTTTAAATACGTTTTCATTATTGATTCAATTGTTTCATTTATTGTTGTTCTATGGTTTTTTTTAAAGGTGGTTTTGTTCATTTGGTATCTTGTAAGCTACCTGAAAGTTTTATCGGACGCTAAATCAAATAATTAAATAGAAACTTCCACAATGTGAGCAAATAACTGAATTTGCAAAGAATATGTTGTATTACTAAAATATCCAAAATAGGGGAAAGTGCAACAATGCAGGTGAGCAGATGAGATTAGGGAGAAGGGAATTGTTAAGGGATGCAAATGAGGTTTCCAAATAGATTACAGAGCTAGAGTGAGCAGAAATCTTTCTAGGCATGCTGCTCTATGTGGAGAGACAGACCTCCACTCACAGGATGTTCCTACCTGCAGAAAAAGAGGGAAGGCCATTCTTTGCATTGTTGCCAATTCCCCCTTCAGTGCTCCTGAGGATCTGCTGTGGAGGAATGGTAAACCCCCCAGAATAGAGTGGAAAGTGGTTGTGGGGATTGCAGAAAGAAAGGCCAACTGGTGAAACTCCCCGAAAACACACACACCTTTAGCCAACAGGAGACCACGCTGGATTAGAGAATATTCCATGTAGTACCTCTTTCTTATGCAGAAAGGCAACTCAGGACCAAAGAGAGGAGCCTCGGGCAGATGATATCACGCTTAACATATACAAAGTTAAGTTTCTGCCGAATGCAACCCTATTGATATTTTTTTCTAGGAACTCCAAATGAGATCCTGCCACTAGTGCAAGCTGCCCCTCAACTCAGGAAGATGGACAAGACAAAGAAGGATAAAAGTAAGTTCTGGGTGTTTTCAGGAGGATTTTAGTATGTTTCTGCCAGATACATGGTAACTGAGCAAAAACATTTATGAATCTTTTTGTTTGTGACCTTTTAGACCTCCCATTGGGACTAGTTGGTCAGGTTGAGGAGTGAACTAGTTTGGAAATCTAATGCAAAGAAGGAACATTGCTTACTCCCCAGTTGAGCATGTAGGCCTCCTTGTTTCACTTTGAGCAAAGAGTTATAAGCTCCTGGTTTTATTTAATGCATGATTATTCTTCATTATCTTGTGAACTGTCCTGGAATCCTAAGCTGGTGTAAGGTGGTCTATAAATGAGTCAAATCAAGTTAAAATAATTGCCTAAACCTACTACAGGCAGTAAAATAGACACCAGGGGCCAGATATTCTTAGTATAAGGGCCTTACACACACACACACACACACACACACACACACACACACACACACACACACACTGCATTTTAGCCTTAGCATGAGGTTTCTTCAGAAGCTTTATTTTGTCTCCATGTAAAGGGGGGGGGGGAGACACAGTAGATCTTATCCTCTGCTTTAAGCAAATTTGGGAGTGACATGTCTGTCCTGAAAAGGAAAAGATTACAGCTCCCAGTTATAAACTAAACAGCCAGGTTTACAGACCAAAGTAGGATGCAGCTGATAGAAGTGTGGGTTTGCCAGGTATTTTAATTTAACTGAAAATATTTCACAAAACGGGAAGTCTTTAAACTCAAGGGTACCTGGTTGCCCAACAAGGAACCCTTCCTGCACGCCATAACCTGTCGTTGTTTTCTGCCTCCTAAGTACCCACTGAATATAGCCAAGAAGAAGAGGTACAGCCTGAGGAAAATGAGCCAAATGAAGCAAATTGTCTCCTCAAGCGAGAGGAAGAGAAGAAAGAAGGGGCTGTGGCTTTCCAGGTCTACCAAGCATATTGGCTGGCTGTGGGCAGCTGCATGGCATTGTTCATCCTTCTCTCACTGCTGCTGATGCAAGGTAAGGATTTCACTTTCTTCCTCCTCTGGTCTTGGTTTCTTGCTGTCTCCCATAAATTCTGCATCCTCTTCAGATGGAGCTATCCTCCCTCTCCACCCCCCACCACATGCTGTTCTCTGTGGTCCTCCCAAACAATTTCAGGGAGTACCAAGGGGTGGGGAAGGAGGGGAGGCCTATTGCACAAGCCAAAGCCCTTGCACAGGGCTTGTTTTGACAGGACCCGTGAGGTGAATCGCACCCTAACAGTTTGGACAGTTAAAATGGACAGATAAATTCACCTTGTGGCAACTTTTACAACTCAAAACTCACATGAAAGGCCTCTTAACTAGCTGCTAACTTTTGAATTGGGTAAAGTTAAATCTCACTTGTGCATTCTTACAGCTTCTAGGAATGTCTCCGATTGGTGGTTGTCACACTGGATTTCCAGCCTACCCCATCCAGAAAACACCTCTGTCAGCAACCTGTCAGCTTTGCCTTCCTCGCAGTTGCTGCTCTTCTCCCATGGGGGACTCATGTATGTTGGTCTAAGCTATGAACTGAGTCTGAGGACTAAGTCTGTCAGTGAATATGCAGAAACACGTGGGCTTTGTTTTGGCAGCCCCTTTGTGAAGGCTTGCCTTGGCATGAGTGGAAAGCTGAACACTACTGATAGAGCCAACAAAACTTAGGGAAACAAAAGAGAAGCTTGGCAGAAAAAGAGGTGGAAAGATCTAAAAAAAACATCAACTACCAGATGGGTTGCTGAGAGGAAATGGGCACCTGGGTGCAGGGAAGGATTGGGGAACTTCTGGCCCATGCCTGGGTCTCCTTGGCAAGCTTATCAAGCGTGGAGGTGGGGTGATAATCCCACCCAGGCTGGCACAACTTTTTTTTCCATTTCAAGGGTTTGGCCATTAAGGGAGGACTACCAGGCAAGTGGGCTGGCAGGCTGGCTGCTTCAGCTCCCTGCCCCTTTGATCTGCCACTGCCTGACATTTTCCCCATACTCACTGGGGTGTTGTCAGGGAGACGCTGGGTTGCCTCTTTGCCTCAGATGCCACACCCAGGCCTAAGCATAATGGGAGGGACCAGCAGCAATATCTCTTCCTCTCACACTTTGAGAGCGGTCCTATTGACTTTGCTCAAGACCTGGGAAAAGAGCTGGACATCATATGAGCTGCCATTCCTGACTGATCTTGTCATTCTCCTCAGCTCTCCAATCTTTGCCTCCATTCCTTCAAATGGCACTTTGGACGTGAACTTTTACCTGACTGTGTACGGCTGCATTGCTGGGGCCAATTCTGTCTTCACGATGCTGAGAGCCTTCCTCTTTGCCTATGGCACCATTCACGCTGCAATTGTCATTCACGACAGGCTGCTCAAAAGGGTGATGAAGGTAAAGTCTGTCAGACAGGACAGCTCTGGGTCCTGGAAGCTCTGCTTGGGGACAGGAACAAGCAGGAGAAGAAGGGGAAGCTGCTCTTAAAGCCCACCTTCCTGCTTTTCTTTTCTTTGGGGTTCATATGTCCAGACCCTATTTAATTTTAACTGAAAGTTGTAGAAGGTATTACTCCTTTGCTGAAGTGTTGACCACAAACCCCAGAGTTCTCTTGAGAGAAACGGCTCAAGAAAATAATCATCACTATGGTTTGGAAACACAATTTTTCCTCTTTGTTTAGAACGTGTTGTACAGTCCTTATCTCTGTCTTAAAAATAATCACACAAACCAAGGTTAGGGTGAGATAGGATGCTCCTCTTTCCCACAGCAAGTCTCATGGCTGGATCTTGAAGGTGACTTTGTACTGAGCTTGTTAAGGGCTTGTTGTGTAAAGAGGAGGGAAAAGAGCCAGCATTTTATCCCATTGGGCAAGCCCAAACTAGCACTCTCCCCTGTTTCTCCTCCATAGTTTATGTGGCAAGAAAATCTGATTAGCCTCCTTCCCTCTTGGGCTTTGGTCCACTCACCTCGGTGCAGGTCCTTGCAATGGCCCATCAAAATGCTTATGGCGAGGTTTGCCCCAGAGATAGAAACAAAATTAGGCTAAAGGCTTTATATTTCATCAAGCAAACTGGTTCTAATCCTTTATAACAAACCCTTGGTTTTGTTTAGTGATGTTATCACTTGAAAACTGTTTCATGTGATAGGTTTTTTTATATCATGGAATATAATTTGGCTGCCCCTGGTTTACTGGAACAGCATTCCTTGTTGAGATATGTCCACTATCTGTACTTTTCTGAAACAACTGATGGCATTTTTTTGTTTCTACAAGCTTTTCCAGCTTGTAGAAAACCTCTCTGCCCTAGGAGTTTTGTATTTTTTAAAATTAAAAAAACCTACCTTTTAAAGGGGTGCGTTGGTTATGCCATGCCTGTAATTTCCTTGAGACGGATGTAAAAGGCAAATCATCATCACATTGGGGAAAAGTGTGTATTGTATGAGAAGCGGCACAAGTGTATTGTCTTGAGTACAAGAACTAAGCAGCTGATGTGTGCCATAATCTCTAAACTACTTAGCTGCCACAGAAAACAGCCTCTGCACACAGTTTCTTTTTTGGACACAGATGAATCTCTAAAAGTGTGAAACAGCACACAATGGTTCACTGCACTCTCTTTCTTCCATTGCCAGGCCACAGTGACCTTCTTTGACACCACGCCAACAGGCCGCATCCTTAATCGCTTCTCCTCAGATCTGTACTGTGTGGATGACACCTTGCCATTCATTCTCAACATCTTCCTGGCCAACATCTTTGGGCTGCTGGGCATGCTTGTGATGATTACCTATGGCTTGCCTTGGATCGGCCTCGTTCTGCTGCCCCTGGCTGCCATCTATTACTCAATTCAGCGCTATTATCGGCGCACCTCCCGCGAACTCAAACGCCTCTACAGTCTCACCCTGTCCCCCATCTACACTCACTTCTCAGAGACCCTGACAGGCCTCAGCACAATCCGAGCAACCAGGGCCACAGGCAGGTGGGTTTTGCTCTTCAGGCAGGGAAGGTCTAAATATGCACAGAAAGGGCTGACTTGAGGAACTGGTCCTGTGACCGCTGGGAAAAAGAGGTACTGAGAACTGCAATAGATCTCTTCCTCCTATTAACCTCTGGGTTGTATCCAGTCTAGGTTTGAGACAGAGAACCAGCTGCGACTTGAACTGAATCAGCGCTGCCGTTTTGCCAGTAACACCGCAATGCAGTGGTTGGACATTCGGCTGCAGATGATTGGAGTTGCTGTAGTCACTGCTATTGCAGGAATCGCCATCATCCAGCACCAGAAAAAAATGGGAAACCCTGGTGAGCCACTTGATTATGACCTCTGAAGGAGGCATCTTCATCGGTGGTCATCTTTTACCATTGACATCTCAGAATGCTTCTTCTTTTCACCACTCTCTGGCATGGATCCTGGATTTCTGCTCTTGGGAGGGCTAGAAAGCAGCTAAATAGTAGTTTGATCCACCCAGGACCTACCTTTATACCAGCATGTACTATGGGACTCATTTGTCATTTTTTATACTTTATTTTCATTCCCCCCCATTTTTTATAGATTTTCTAAATTATTACAAATCAAACCAAGTTAATTTAATACAATTTCTTAAAATCAGGTTTCCCACTCCCGTTTCAATCATATGTCCAAGATTTCCCCCATAGCTGCTTTATTTCTTATTTAGTCTCCAGCTGAAGTCCTTCACTTGCCATTTAACCATTCTTCCAGCTGCCTGCTTTTTCCACCTTCACCTCAATTTCATCTTGTAGATATAGCATCCATTTCATGTATGTAGCCCTTCCAGACCTGGAGTGTTGAAAGTGTTTAGTTCTTTCTCTCATTGTTCAATTCTTTGCAGTGTTTATCTGAGTGGTACAAGGTCATGTTCTGTTTCATTCTGCTCTTATCAAGCTATCATGCGAACTGCAGCCATCAATATCTCACAGAGTGAACTTTCCAGACATCTGCCATTAAATTCCCCTAGTTCTTTCTCGGCACTCAATACACAGCAAAATCTTTTCTAAGATCCAGCCTCTCTTCAGCAATTATCCAGTGGTGGATCATTTTTATTTCCCCCCACTGCATACACTCTATTTTCATATCTCTCTCTCCCATCTTTCTCTTTTAAAAAAGAAAAAGGGGTGGGGTGGGGATACTGCAGCCTTCCTAAGTTTACAACCCAGCCCAGTTGAAAGCCAATGATCCAGCTGAACTCCCCTATAGTTTGACAGGGTTCTCTGTTCCCAAATGTGTTAGGCCATAAAAAGCAGACAGAAGCACACTGAAGGAAAGAGAAGCAATGTTCACCTTGCCCAGTGTACGTATGGGATAATTAGATCGATCCAGATAGCTGAAGCAAGTGAGCTGGTGCAGACATCAAGGGGCAGAGAAAAGAATTGAAATCCAGTCTTACATACCCTAAAAATCATTTAGGA
This sequence comes from Zootoca vivipara, assembly GCF_963506605.1. Taxonomy (NCBI): domain Eukaryota; kingdom Metazoa; phylum Chordata; class Lepidosauria; order Squamata; family Lacertidae; genus Zootoca; species Zootoca vivipara. The sequence goes on from NC_083278.1 coordinate 81,395,325, forward strand.
TACCAGTTAGGTTTTGAATGTGCAAGAAAAATCCACCCCATCAATTCTTTTCAAGGGACACCTTCTTGACATGCTGACGTCTCTCTTTCTCCTCTACTTACCCATATTGGAACTGGGCCACTGGCCCTTATCTGTTGTTTTCCTTGTTTCAGAGTTGTTGTGCCTTTTGACAAAGCCCTTTTTGTCCCCACAGGACTTGTGGGCCTGGCCCTTTCCTATGCCCTTTCGGTCACAAACTTGTTGTCTGGACTCATCAACAGCTTCACCCAGGCAGAGACCATGATGGTGAGTGTGGAGCGTACCGAGGAATATGCAACAGAGATTCCCGTGGAGCCTCAAGAGGAGCTGCTCCAGGTAAGGGTTCCTTGCTGAGTCTCATGTGAATGATTGGAGGTGCTCTTGCAGAACATCTGATTCCACACAGTCCATATGCACAGGCTGTTTGGTCTGCATTATTTCTCCATCTGTTGAGCATTCTTCTTTAGAGAAGGTAGGCATCCTGGAGAGGGTAACTACTGTCAACAAACTTCCTGCCCCTTTTGGTGAGAGAGTTCCCCTCCCATATTTATTCTGCTTCAGCAGAACAACAAGGGTTTTTGGAGGTATCTGGCCTTCAAAGAATTTCCCTCTTCGCTCCTCATTCAGCTTGTCAGCAGGGATTAAGGCAGAGGAGGAGGAGATATTTTTAAAAGCCTAGCAAAAAAGGACCAGAAGGGGACAGACCTTCCGCTAATCTGATGCAATGGCAGCTTGTTTTATTGATTTGGATTGGTAAACCTCCCCTAGTTTCACTGTGGCCAATGGTATGCACAGTAGAGTCCTACTGAAGTCAACAGCAAGCCCAAAAGCTCATCAGACAAGGGCACAGGGAAGCTTAGTCATCTTTCATCTCACTTCCAGACCTGGACACCAATAGATTCAAAATGGCAGCCACTGTCACCTTTGCAACTGGGACAACAGTAAGCATTGTCACATTGGGGCACTTGGATCTATGCTGCTCCCACTGTTGATCATGGTGATGGCAAATCAAAAAAGATTTAGGATAAGGAAGTATTGCTGCTTCATTATTGCTTACACATTTTCTTTTCTTTCAAGGTTTCACCTGATTGGCCAAGTCGGGGACACATAGAGTTCCAGCAAGTAGTGCTGGCCTATCGGCCTGACCTACCCAATGCCTTGGATGGGGTGACTTTCACAATCTACTCTGGGGAGAAAGTGGGGATAGTTGGGCGGACTGGATCCGGCAAGTCCACCCTCTTCTTGGCCCTTTTCCGTATGGTGGAGCTGAGAGCTGGCCGGATCCTCCTGGACAACATTGACAGCCATTCTGTAGGCTTGAAAGCACTGAGGTAGGTCAAGGAGTAAGCCACAATGGCAGCAGTGTCGCTGTTGCAGCATCTTGAAAACTCAATTTAATGTGATGGGGAGGGGCTGTCTCAGAATGTCAGGTTCCCATTAGCCCTGTTTGCCTCTAAGCTGTGCAGTCGTGAGCCTTCCTCTGTCCTTCCTCTTAGGTCTAAGTTAGCCATAATCCCCCAGGATCCCTTTTTGTTCAGTGGGACAATCCGTGAGAACTTGGACCCTCAGGGGCAACACACAGATGCCGACTTGCTGCAAGTCCTAGAGCAATGCCATCTGCAGGCAGTGATTACAGAGATGGGTGAGTGCATTGTTTGGAGAACAGAAATGAACTGCTTGTTATGCTTGCTGGGAGGGAAATGAAAATATTAAGAGCCTAGAAAAGATTCGGCCAGGACCTATTGGTCTTGAATACTGGTTAGAGTAGTAAGTGGAAGGAAAATTCACTAAACACCTATGGGCTGGAGGTTGCTGGGGACCAGTGGAAGCTGTTGTGATTTAAAAATAAATAAATAAAATGGCCTCAGTAAAACCCTTAAAAGCAGTTTCCCTCATCTTTGGGTCACCAGATGTCGTTAGACTACAACTCTCATCATTTGAGCCAGCAGGCCAATGGCCAGGGGTGAAAGGGGTTATAAGGCAACTAAGTCTGGGCACCCAAGACTGGGGGTGGTACTTTGAAGGGAGATTTCATAGCAGTGCAAAGGTTAGAGGGTTTGTGATCTTTGTTTCTTGTTCCAATCTCAGCCCTTCTTGCCTACATTCAGGTCTTTCCTTTCTTGTTCATCTGAACTAGAGTTAAGTAGAGGCAAAGTTTTGAAACTTACATTAACTCCTCCACTCTCTTGCTCCATGCAGGTGGGTTGGATTGTGAACTGGGGGAGAGAGGAAAGAGTCTCTCCGTAGGACAGAGGCAGCTGGTTTGTTTAGCAAGGGCTCTCTTGACCCAGGCCAAGGTGAGTGATGTCTTCTCAAAGTGGGTTCCACAAAGATGCCAGATATTTTTTGTTTGTTTGGGACAACTGTGGGAAAGTATCATACTGCAAGACTTGGAAGGTGTGAGGAGGATGTATTAGCTCAATCACAAAAAGGGAAAAAGCTGGATAAAAAATGAGAGTATTCTCCCTGTGAGGAAAGGTGACATTGTTCAGGTCTTTTGAGCAGAGAGAAAAGGTGACTAAGGGGGAACACTATGGAGGACCATAACAGTATGTAGAGTGGTACCTTGGTTCCCGAACGACTTAGTTGTTGAACAAATCAGCTCCCGAATTCTGCAAACCTTCCAATTTTTGGAAGCTGAACGTCTGACGGGGCTTCCACAGCTTCCGCTTGTGTGCATGAAGCTCCTGAAGTCAATCGGAAGCCGCGCCTTGGTTTTTGAATGGTTTCGGGAGTCGAATGGACTCCCAGAAAGTATTAAGTTCAAGAACCAAGGTACCACTGTATGGTTGGGGGAAGTGGATAGAGAAAGGTTAGGCTTTTTCTTAAAACTCTAGAACTCAGAGTCACCTATTGAGATAGACAGACAAAAGACCATATTTCTCCACACTGTACAGAATTAATTTATGGAATTTTCTACCACAGTATGTGGTGGTGGCCCCCAGGATAGCTGGCTACAAAAGTCATTCCCCAAATGTTTACTGAAGCAGTGAGAAGGTGCTCACACTGTGTTGAAAAAAACAATTTTATTCAATTTAGACAAATCAGTGTAGGACAGGACAGTTAGTGGCTAACAATTTATTAACTAAATGGCACCTCCAGGTTCAGAGGCAGTGTTTTATTTCTTTATTTAAAAGTATTTCTAAATTGCTTAATATTTTTAGAATCTAAAGAAGCACTGTCATACTTCTAGGAGGAGTACAAAGGTACAAAACCAGAACAATATAATTACACAGAGCTAAAAATGCTATACAAACATACCAATGGTACAGCATTCAGCCTTATGGATCAGGGAAATCTTGTGCAAAAAGATACAGCATTGCAGAGTCTAGGGGCAACAGTGGACAATGTCCTTTTTCAGTATGACACTGAATACCAGTTGCTGGGGGCCAAGCTACAGTGGAAAGGCCTCTTGCATTCATGCCCTGTTTGTGGGATTCCCAGCATGGCTCTCAAGTTCTTACAACGGTTAGATTCCACAGTGCCTGGTTAAATTAAATTTGTAGTATGAATAAGCAGGACTAAGAGTTGTGTTCATCAGCGACACTCTTCTAAGTGTTTTTATTTCGTCTCATTGACAGGTTCTGTGCATTGATGAAGCCACAGCAAGTGTGGATCAGAAAACAGACAGATTACTCCAACAGACTATCCGCCAGCGATTTGCAGACAAAACTGTACTGACTATAGCTCACAGGTGCCTTTTTGTTTCTCCTTTAGCCTCTGTTCTCCAACTTCCAAGCAGCAACAGACTTCGTAGTAGTCAAAGATAATTATCACTTAACATGGGTATCAATGTATTATTTACTGGGAGCGTTTTCCTGTTATTTAGCCGACAGGGCTCCCAGAGTGACTTACAGCAATCACTTGTAAGACAGCAAACAGTGGTGGTGTGTATGCAACCTGACCTCTTCTATACGAATGTTGCAAAATACCCCCAGAAGAGCAGCTCTGCTTTTCATGTTAGTAAGAGATTGCACAGCGTTGCAGCCTATATCTTGCAGGCCTTCAATAGTGAGTAACAAATAAGAAACCTGAGGCTTAGGTCTAGTTCTTACACACAACAAGCAAGCTAGCAAAGCTGTTTCAAAATTGCTTTGTTACTCACATGCTTGAAGGCTTCTGCATCCAAAAAATATATAAATTCTTTGACACCTGAGAGATGCAGAGAGCCACACAGTTGCAAGGGACCTCAACGGTCAGAAAGTCAAGGCAGAGAATATCACTTCTACAGCATCCCTTATAGCAGGCACCCCCAAACTTCGGCCCTCCAGATGTTTTGGACTACAATTCCCATCCTCCCCGACCACTGGTCCTGTTAGCTAGGTATCATGGGAGTTGTAGGCCGAAACATCTGGAGGGCCGCAGTTTGGGGATGCCTGCCTTATAGGAAGAGGCTGGATGGCCACCTAATAGTGGTTAGGTGCCTATAGATTTACAGCAGAAGCTGAAAGGGAGTGCCCTTTTGCCCACTTTGAGGTACTGTAATAAAAGAGAGGGCAGCACTTTTCAGTTCTCTGCTCTTTCCAAAATAAGAGCTTACCCTGCTGCTGTGTTTATTTCAGGTTGAACACTATCCTGGACTCGGACCGAGTGCTGGTGATGCATGCTGGGAAGGTGGCGGAGCTTGATTCCCCTGCCGTTCTCAGTCAGAAGCCAGACTCCCTGTTTCAGCATCTTCTGCACAGTGGGCAGCAGTGACGTCCCTGCAGAGACACAAACACTGGACAATTGGTACCTCACGACTGGGAACGTTGCCCTCTGCAATGTGGGCCCCTTTCCTGATATCTGCAGCTTAACTAAATATGCACTCCACACACAGCTGAGAGTCCAGCTTACGAATTGAGAACAGGTGACAGAACATTCTCTGTCCAGGATTACCAAGGGTTGCAGTTGGATCACTCGGCATCAAGAACGCTGTGTGAGACCCTGGAGAGCTTGCTACAAGGCCATGTGGGCAGTATAAGGCAGCTGAGCATTTAACACTGTGCCCTTTCCCGACTTTATTCAAGACGTCCCCACCCTGTCCCAAGTGGTGTGGCCTACCTTAGTCACAGAACTTGCTTGGCCAGCCACTTTGGCAACTGAATTACCAGGGTTGGCAGCAAGTCCCATGGCTACAGTCTGGCATCCTCACACATTGTTTGCAGTATTCCTTTCCCCAGCCTGTGTCACACCTACAAAAAGAATACAGGAGGGTCAGAACAAGAAAACAACCATATCACAAGTAGCAAAAATAGGAAAAGGGGTGGGCAGTGCCATAGGGAATTAGCTTTGCACTAACAGTCACAGTCTCAATTATTGACGATGCTGGGGGTGGAGGGAGTTTCTCTTGCATAATGTAGATAAGCGCCTCTCATAAGAATGCTAGAGTTCTTGCAGAAAGCAATAGCAGGCAGGTGAGAAGCGTTTAAGTAGATGGAGCCAAGCATGGGGCAAAAGGGAGCTGTGGGGAAGAGGCAGAATTTGGTGTGGGGCTTTTGCGCATCAAACAACTGGGAATGCCTGTCTAATTCTTGCCTGGGGGCAGTGAGAAAGGCATATCCACTGAATAGATATGTGGATAGAAGCACAGCAGGGATTGGGGGGAGGGGTTTACAGGGAAGCACAGTCCTGTTGTTTTTAAATAAAAATAAGATTTTTTAATGAACTTCTTCAATGGAAGTACAAACTCAATAAACAATATTCAAAACTTGGGTTACAATGTCCACCTCCTTTCCTTCATGCAATAGTACATAAAATCAACCATACCAAATTCTACTGCACTCTCTGTTCCTGTTGTCATCAGAGAGAAATCTCTCTCTAATCTAACCTCTCTCTAAAGAGAAAAAACCCCTCTGCAGCATAGGTGTACCCAGCATGGGGCAGGGGGGTGCAGCTGCCCCCCTAAAAGACCAAACCGCGGGCCCGACTAGGGAAGCAAATACCCTGCGCAGGCGCCCCGCTTGTTGACACGGGAAGGGAGGGGGGGAGGAAACACTGCTGGTGCCGCGGCTCCTCGGCTGCGGCTCCTCCTCTCAACCCGCCCTGCCTACATTTGCACCAATTCCCGCCCACTAAAGCCTTCGCGCCTCCCAATGGAAAGCCCTGCCGGGCGGCAACCTCTCCTGCCTAAGAGTTCTGCTGGGCTGGCAAGCGAAGGAGAAGTGGCTCCCTGCATTGGTTGCAGCCGCTGCCGCGCTCTGCCTCCCGGTAGGCTGCACTGCGATCATCGGCGCCGCGGGCTGGGAATCGCCCCCTTCCCCCCTCCGCACCCCCTACCCCCCTGAGTTAGGAGTTGCTACTGAGACTCCTCCTGGGCCGGGAGAGGAAGTGCACTGACAGGAGCCAGTTCAGCCTCGGTGGGCAGAAGCCCGCAAAGGAGGAGTGGGGGGCGGCGTCCGAAGGCGGTGGTCGTGGCTGCTGCAAGGAAGCTGCGTGCGGGCGTTTGCGCCGGATTGCCGGCGGCAGGAGTAGCCCAGCGGCAGTGACCCTTCCTCGCCGCCCCCGCCCCGGCAATAGGAAAGGAGCTGCCTTGGGGGGCGGCACAGCTCTCTGCTCCCCCTGCGTGCATTGCCCTCTCCGGGCATTGGCTGCTGTTTCCTTCTTTGCAATGCCCACCCAGCCGCTCTCCCTTGCTGCCCCTGCCGAGAGAGGGGCGTTGAGGGCGGGGGAGCCGCCGCAGCTGCCGTAGGGTCGCAGCTGGGGGGGCTCGCTCGCCTGCGCTGCGCCACCCCACCTTTCCCATATTTTGCTCCCTTGCGATGGGGAGGCGGCGGTGGCAGCTTCTTCTTCTTTGAGGATCTCAGCTTGGCGGGAGGGTCCCCATTATCCTCCCAGGCCACGGGGGGATGGCCCCCCCAGGACTAGCAGACCTCTGAGCTCCTTCCCCATCCCAGATATATAGGGTGGGAACTGGCAAGTCTTCGGGGAGAACTGGAGGAGGGAAAGCGGGGCCCAAAGGGGTTTTTCAGGGGGGTGGGTAGCCGTAAATGGATGGGAGCGGTGTTTTCAGAGCAGGGCCGTTTTAAGCATACCTGGCGCCCTGGCACCGTGGTGTGACGGATCCCTCTGGTGCCCCCACCCCGCCCCGTTTCCCGGCACAGCGGGCGCAGCTCACTGCGCAGCTGCCGCCTGGAGGGCCGGAGCCCTGCGCAACCCAGCCTGGCCGTAGGGCCAGCCCTGGGCCAGGGGGTGCTGCCCGCCCCGTTGCGACGCCCCTGCGCACGGCGGGGGCGGCCCCAGGCCCACGCACCTCCGGAAAGCAGCCTGAAGCCGCTGAACAGCTGAGAGGTGCGCCTGGAGTGGCCTCCGCCGCGCCTCTCAGCGGGCGCAGCGGCGCCCCGCACCACTGGACCCTGGCCTAGAGACGGCCCTGCTTCAGAGCAGGGGGATTTCGTGTGAGAGTTTAGGGGGTTCATTTAGCAGCTGCAGCCGCCGCAGAGTCATCGGGCCCGCTGGCCCTGTAGCCCTGCCCACATTCCCACTTTGTGGCCCCTCCCCTCCCATGCCTTGGCCCCGCCCCTGAACGACCATGGCTTGCCCCCCCCTAGTTTTGATCCTGGGTATGCCCCTGCTCTGCAGAACACTGTTAGTGTTCATGTATGAAACAAAGGGAGATCATTTCCCTAGGAAGGTGTCTTGTATTTTATCCTTGGCTAACCTAAACTTGGTACATAAGCATTTCAGAGCTCTGGTACTTTTTTCAGTATGGAAGCAAAGGTGTCATTTGTGTGGTGAGTTCCCGACCCTCCCAGGTAGAAATGACACATGACACAATTATTTAAGGTTAATGGGCTAAAACAGGCCACAACTTTATTGTTTACAGGTGATGAGCAGTATTGGCTTAGGCATTGGATCTAACCGACTATATCTGATTCCAGCCCATGTGCTGGAAGTCCGGGAAGGGTTAACCACCAGTAGAGAGAGTCCTGCTGATGCACATCAACTAGGAGCTCCCCCAGGGTCACTGATAGAGGGCGTGCCTTAGGCCCTCACCTCCCTAGGCTTTGGACAGGGCCACGCCCCCCGGAATCCTTTAACAGACTACCCTTCAATGTGCCAGACAGGTGATGGCACTGCCTCCCCTCTTTCCATCTACAGAACTATTCCAATGCTTAACCGCCACCCGAGCCAAAAAGCCTCGCTGCCAATACCCTCAACACCTGCAACCAATCCCTAATGCCTGTAATTATATCATTCAACCACACATCATTTCCCACATTGGAAAGATGCATGCCATCTTCGTGGTAGAGGGCCACCTTGCTGAACTGAATGGTGGGGTGGTCGATTACCTGACCCCCCAGCACTGCCACTCTACAAACCACTGAACGGTCCAATAGTTTCCTGGCTTTGTTTATCACAATAGGACACCCACAGTCCCTCCACACACGCCTCTCCAGCAGCGATGACCAAAGTAGGGTTAAATTTGGAAAAGAGGCAATCAGCTTGTCAAAGTCACTGTAGATGTTCCACATCAAGTCCACGCCTTTTCAATAGGCCAAGTCATTTTCTCCCAGCTGAATAACAAGGACATCAGGCTTTCTCTGCTGGCAGGAATTCCGCCCAGTGCATTCCCCTCTGAGCGATCCAGGAAACTTAACATTCGGAGGTAGATCCAATCTGCACCCCAGGCCATGATCGAAGGCGCGAGCTCAAGCCCAGTGAACGATGCTCTGGACTATGATCCAAATGTGCACCCTAAATTCTCTTGGAAGCAAAAGAAGATAACAAAGCCGAGTCAGGTGCATCTAGATAAATCACAAGGTCTTACGAATATACCCCCTGAAGGCATCAGACTTCCACTGCCCCAAGTCCTTTATCCTTTCAGCTGAGAGTCCCAAATGCACCGCCGTGGTGGCAGCACAGATTCAAACGGAATGAGCAGCAAATTCAGCTGGGGGGAGGCCACAAGCCACAATCACCCTTCGCATAACCCGCATGAACTGATGCCGTGCAAGGCAGGAGCCATTCAGATGTATCAGGAATGGGCCTGAAATGGTTGGTCTCAAGTACAAAAAAAGCCTAGTGTCTTTTACCGGACATGGTCTCTTGCGACCAGTTGCCTGAAGCTGAATAATGGTCCCCTTTCCTTGCTGGTCAGTTTTGGAATGTCGGACATGAACAAACAAGATTAGCTCTGGACAAGGTTAAATCTTTTAATTCCACGAGTAGCTGAATCAGGTTGACCCTCACAAACCACTTCACCTACACGGAGAGCACCAAAGAAGGCGATGGAGTATGCAGCTGAAAACAGTTGAGCCTCATACTTGGACCAACAGATACGCCGTAATTTTTTATGGATTTGGCATAGTATATGGGCCTTCTACCATCGCCGCTGGGAGTTATGGGCCTTCTACCATCGCCGCTGGGAGGCTGTAGCCTGCGCCAGCCCGCAAGTGACCTGCGGACTAAGAAGTCCACACAAGGGTCTATAGCAGGCATCCCCAAACTTCGGCCCTCCAGATGTTTTGGACTACAATTCCCATCTTCCCCAACCACTGGTCCTGTTAACTAGGGATCATGGGAGTTGTAGGCCAAAACATCTGGAGGGCCGCAGTTTGGGGATGCCTGGTCTATAGAGTAAACAGACTTACAAAAGAAAGAAATCAATCACGGCAGCCTGAATGTTAAGCGTATTTGCAGCGCACCCCAACTCCCTCAAATGCACCAAGTATTGCAGAACCTCCTCCCTATTAGGGGGGGTGTCCGGCCTAGCCTTAGTGGATTTGCACCAGAATTCCATAAAATCCAACCACACCTTTTTATAGGACCTAAGTGTGGACGGACGGGGCCACTGATGCCAACACTCCTTTCAAGACGTCACGTTCCCAAGGCTCCAAAGGTCCTCCGGGAATGGCTCCGGCAATTGCTGTGCCTCTGGTGCTAATAAGCGGAAGCGGTCCATCTGAAAACAAGATAGAGCATCCGCAATATCATTGTTAACCCCAGGTATAAATTTTGCTGAAAAATAGATGTTCAACTCTAAGCATAACAGCACAAAGGAGCGGAGCAGGCTTGCCACCCTAAGGGAGCGCAATGATTGTTTCGACAGGATACTGACGACCGCTTGGTTGTTGGTCCAGAAGCATACCCGGTGATTCCTGAAGTCATCTGCCCACAGGTGTACCGCAACTACGATTGGAAAGATTTTTAAGGTGAGGTCACGCGTAATAGATTTCCCCTGCCAGCCAGTAGGCCAGCGATGAGCACACCATCGCCCCCTAAAGTAAACACCGAACCCCAAAGAACCTGCTGCATCAGACTGTACCTGAAAATCTGAACACAGTTTCAAATTGTCCTGCCACATTATACTTATTCAGAAACTTTAACCAAACTTCAAGGTCTGACTTGACCACCTTAGAGAGGCACACCCTGTGTTGAGGAGCACGCAGTCCAGCGGAAAGCTTAGCCAATCATGCACACTACCCGGCAAGCAAAGCTGAGGTGACCCAGGAGGCATTGAATCTGCATGTGGGTGACCTTCCTGAGAGGAAGAAGTTGCAGAATTATTTCCTTAAGGGCTGTTAACTTCTCCCTTGGTAGCGGAGATGTCTGTGTGATCATGTCCAACTCAATGCCCAAGTAGGTCATGGTTGAAACTGGACCCTCCATCTTGTCTGCCACCAAAGGTACTCCGAGCTCCTCAGCAAGAGATGTGAAAGCCTCTAAAAGAGAAGCACAGTCAGGGCTATTAGCACTAGCGACGAGAAGAAAATCATCAAGATAATGGGTCACCCCCTCAGAACCAGTTCTAAAGCGAAGGGACCAAAAGTCTCAAATGCTGCACATGCTACAGAGCAGCCCTTCGGCATGGCTTTGTCTATGAAATAAGCACCCTCAAACTTAAAACCTAGCCACCAAAAGTCCTCTGGGTGAACCAGTAGGAGACGGAAGGCCGACTCAATGTCACAATGTCTCAATGCCGAACCTGCGAATAAGCTTTATTGCCTGGTCAAAGGAGGCATATTTCACGGAACAAAGTTCCTGTGGTATTGCATCATTGACCGAGCCGCCTTTAGGATACGATAGGTTGTGAATCATGTGATACTCTCCTGGGGTCTTTTTGGGAACAATACCCAAAGGAGAAATGTGTAAACCTAATATAGGTGGCTCCCGGAAGGGGCCGGCCAACCTGCCAGCTGAAATTTCCTTGTTTATTTTCTTTTTTGCAATAGCTGGCATTTCCCTAACAGATGTTTGGCTTGGGGGGGTCCCCAGAATTAGGGGGGGTACGAGACAGGGATCCTAAATTCATAAGAAAACCCATCCCAAAGGTATTTTGCCACCTCTTTATTACGGTATTTGTCAAGAAGGATTCTCAAGGGTGGGAGCTTAACAGGAGAGAATGCCAGACCAAGGGACATATTAATAATGGTTTGAGGAGGATCCTTGAAAGGGGCTGGGAGCATTTCTTGACCCCTGGTGGAAATGCCCCCTACTGCCTCAAAAAGGCTGTTTTCCTTGAAAGTATGAGGATGCCGGGTGGTTAACTAAGCACCTCTCACATTCGAGTGCGTACTTACAGTTTGGCCTCTGGCACACACCCTTGTTATACTCCCAACAAACCCTACGGCAAGGATCTCTCTTTGCCTTGAATTTCCCAAATTTTGTGGCATCAGGCTGCTGCTTCTCGACATAAGGACCCACATGCTCCATCCAGTAGTTCTGGTCCCTCAGGTCCCAATGTGTGGTGGGCAGCAGAGAAGCGTTTCTATGAAAATCCTCATGATACGTTAGAACCGCTGACTCCCCTGCCAAAGCAAAGGCCCTCCTCACATGGGACATATAAGCCATGAGATGCATAGCACGTTTGGGGTAAGCAGCAACGACCACCCCCATAGAAACCTGGAACCTATCTAACCAGTTCTCGAACGTCCTGTCAGCATGAGAAGCCCTGTACCTGCACCTGCCATGGGATTGCTTCTTCTCCCCTTTTCCTGAGATCCTAGCCAGTGGAAGCAGAGAGATGTCCACATAATCCCCATTCAATATTTTTGCCCTTTTCCTTCGGGACAGGTGATTCCCAAGGATGATATCTGTGGAAACATTAGTGGGCGTCTTTACCTCCTCTAGCCATTGAATGTCATGGTGAGAGTTTGCCCTTCTCTCATGAGCCCATAGGGAAAGCCCAGATACATCCTCCCCAATTCCCCAATACCCTTCCAAGGGGGCATCAATATCAGAATCTGAGGAAGAAGTACCTGAATCCTCTTCAGTATCTGAAGGCTTACTCCTCTGGTTCTTCTTAGATGAATGCTTCTTTGACTTTTTCCTCTTATCCTGTACTTCAATAATCACTAGATGTTGTCCTGCAACCGCCGGCTGCTCCTGAGTCTTGTCCTCCAATGATGTTTCTGAGCCAGCTTCCATGGGTAGAGCCTGAGAAGGGCGTTGTGAGTCCTCCAGAATACTAGGAAAGTCAGGGGTAGACTGAGAAGGCAAAGGGTTAGACTTGGAAGAACGAGCCCCACTACCAGAGGATCGGGGATTGGCAAATCGGGAATGCGATGCCTGTGAATGTGTTTGGGGGCGCTGAGAAAGATTGTTACCCCCCCCCCAAGAATCGCTGGATAAGGTGGCAGAAAAACGAGGAAGTTCCTCACTGCTTGATGCCGTATCTGGTATGCAGTCAGGGGTATCCTCAATGGGAGAAGCTGCTCCAGTGACCATGAGCCTAAACTGCTGATAAAAAATTTCAAAAGCAGAGAAAAATTGAGACAAGGCTCTAGGATTGCAAGACGCACCAGACCTCCCTGCCCCATCTTGAACATGAGACCCGCTAGAACTGGGGCATTTTGGGGGAGGGGCAGAAGATGGTGCCTGTTGTTTCCTTTTAGAAGCCATTACACTGTTGTCAGCAATATCCTTTGGATGCTAACCATGCTAACAACCATGCACAGGCCAAATTAGCACTTTTTATTTATTTATTATTAATTACAATTAATTATAACTAATATTATTAATGCTGCATGGCGAGGACTTCCGGGATAATGGCGTCAAGGCAAGCTCCCTCTAAGCCTCGTCTACGTAAGAGCCTTTATAACAAAAACACGATGATAAAGAGACTAAGAAGAGACTCAGTTCAGGAAATATTATTAACCTGCAGTCTTATCAGCAAAAGATTCTGGGAGTTGCTGGAAGGGCTTTTAAATCTCTCCCCCTTCTGTAGCTTCTCAGACTGTGAACTCTTTAAAGCCGTCCCAACCACCCTGAAACTATCAATGGTTCTGACAAGGCAATGCTATAAAGAACTGGGCATATCACCTATATGGTAGAATAATGGGTGGCAAGCCAGGGGGGTTAGTGGGGATGGGGTTGAGGATAGTTTGCCCATTTTTGTTTTCCATGCTTTGAACATGGTTTCTGTGTACCTATTAAGTATTGTGGGAATTTTTCTTTGTTTGTTTGGGAGGAACAGGTATGCTGTGGTGCAGATATTTTCAATTGAGTCCCTCTCTAGGTGTTTTGTCTCATCTTCCAGTATATATGGGATTATATGTCATATTTGGCTGGCTCTTTAATATGTTTCTATGTTGGGGATTCCCCATCATCCTTGTGAGGTGGGGAGATGCAGATATTTGGTGCTTATTCTTGGTTTTTTATGTGAGAAGATAAAAAAGTGGTTTTCTCTGCCATCTGTGAAGTTGGGTTGGGGGAATCCTGATTGGGAGGGTTTGGAATAGGTAGGTGGAGTCTACCTCTTCTCAAATCTGAGCGACTTTATCTGCAAAAAACTTTGCAAAATTGTTGCAGGAGATCTTGGGGTCTTTACAAGGCCCCGATGGTAAAGGTGGTTCTGTTTAATTGCGAACCACCTGAAAGAGTCTCCTGCTGCTGTTTTCTGCAGATGCAATAGAGGCGGTGAAGAAAGTCTTCTTCGCCATCACCACTTGGTAGGCTCGACGTTGAGCTCTAGCCCATGTCTGGTCCGATTCAGAATGAGTTTTCCTCCACCGGTGATCTACCTGTCTCAGCGATTGTTTCATCACCCTCAGCTCAGAGGAAAACCATGGGGCTGTCCGAGCTCCATGCAATTGGAGAAGGTGCTTCGGAGCCAGACAGTTGATAGCCCTGGTTAACTCCTACTTCCAATGGGTCACCAGGGAATCAGCTGAAAGGCCATCAACATGGGATAAAGCATCCCCTACCGCTCTCTGGAAACTATTTGGATCCATTAAGTGGCGGGGGTGGACCATCCGAATTGGTCCCACCTCCCTGCAGAGGGGAAGGGTTGGGGAGAAGTCCAGTTGCACCAGGAAATGATCTGACCATGGCACTTCTTTTGTTTCACTTTTACTTAGTGTCAGATCACCCATGTCACTAGAGGTGAACACCAGGTCTAAGGCATGTCCGTGACTATGAGTTGGGCCAACCATATTTAGGGACAGCCCCATGGAGGCCATGCTTTGCACGATGTCCCGAGCGGCCCCTTGTCAGGTTGTGTCGGCATGGATGTAAAATCTCCTACCATATTTGATGCACCTCCTGAGTAGAACCATGCTTTTACTAAACACATATTCCAAGAGTCCCATGTATTAGGATTAAATTATGTTATCAATGCATCTTGGCAGATTTACCCAGTGACTCACACAGGTCTTTTGCAAGATAGAAATTATGTTTATTGAGAACACCGAATCAAAATATACACATCCATTACAGAAATGAGGAATAGCTCAGCAAATTATGTGCCTGCCAACATATTCATATCAAGGAGAGGATCAAGAAACCAATGTCCCCTCCTTTGAGAACTCTTAAACGCATGTAATACTTTAACTAAATATCCAATGACACATCAGAAAGTAGCAACGTACTATTGTTGTTTTTTCATCGGCGTCCCCTCGCTTTTTATGTAACATCCAGCCTGACTGAGAACTTAAAAGGTTTACTACAATGAGGACTAAAGACCAACTAAGTTTATATTTTGGTATGAGCTTTCGTGTGCATGCACACTTCTTCAGATACCTGAAGATATCTGAAGAAGTGTGCATGCACACGAAAGCTCATACCAAAATATAAACTTAGTTGGTCTTTAAGGTGCTACTGAAGGAATTTTTTTATTTTGCTTCGACTCAGACCAACACGGCTACTTACCTGTAACTACAATGAGGACTGTAAAAGCAAGAGGGATTTCCCCTTTGCTGCCTGCTTCTCTGGAGGTAGCTGAGCAATCCAGCTTTGCTCTTGCTTTGTTCTCACTCCACCACAAACTGAACCCTAGCCCAAGGAGGTGTGACTGAGTCAGGACCCAGTTAGTGGGCAGCACACAAGAACTGGATAAACCTGGAGTTTCACAGCAAGTACAGGATTGGTTGGGGGCATCAGTTAGAAACACCTGTCTTCCATGCAAATGGCTGTGTCCTGATGACTTCTTATTGGCTAATGTTGCCAATCACAAGGAAACTCCGGGTGAGGGATGAATGTCCTCTCAGGCTATATTCAATGGAAATTGCTAAAAGCTCATTCTCCAAGAGAAGGAATTGCTTGAAAAAAAGTGTGAGCTGGAGATCAAGGTGGAACCTAGCAGCACAGTGATTGCTGATTGAATCATGCGCATACACCTTGCAGCCGACTGGCCAGTAGAGATAAAGACTGAAAATCGACTCTAGTGAGACTGATTGCCATGGTCAATGCTGGGAGCAGGGTAAAGATGCAAAAAGTTCTGGGTTTTTAAAAATGACTTGTTTTTTTCTCCATTTGAGCAACGTAAGAAAGGATATAAAGACTCACCAGAGCACGGTCTCATTTCAAAGTAATTCAGTATCATGTAAATATTTCCCAAGTCAAATTAAAGTGTCCTTCCATAAATCTTCATGAGCTGTAAGCGGTCTGTAGCCTTGTTCTGTTGTCAAAGCATACAAAAAAACCAAAACCATGTCGTATATTTGATTTAGCATTGTTCCTCCGGTCTTGAAATTGTTGCCACCTTTTCTATTAAAATTAAGTCCCAAGCTTGCATTAACCACACTTCAAACAGGTCAGCATTTAAAGTTATCCAGTGTCTAGCAATGGGTAAGCTGTGCTGCCACGATAAGGCAGATAAGAAGATCCATTTGAGTAAGGTCCTGGGCATCCGCAGCAAAAATGGAGAGAAGAGCAATCTTGGGGTTCAAAAGAATCACCTTTAGAAGTGCCTTCATCCTAGATTGCCAGAAAAGAGAAGTCCTTCTTTTGGTTGTTTGAGAACATGGGCATTGACCTCTCTTACTTGTGTATGGACTCTCAACAAAACATTAGAATCTGAACTCCTTCTTTGAATTGCTAGTAGCTCTCTCCTCTCAATCACATTTCTCCTTACTGCGATCCATCCTGTCTCCTATACCTTCAAACATGGAACCCATGCACAACTGCTACCCCCAAACCGAACATTTAGCCCTCCAGATGATGTTGAACTACAACTGCCATAATCTCTGATCATTGCCCATGGTGGCTGGGGCTGATGGCAAGGCTAACGTCACCTGGAAGGCTACAAGTTTCACATCCATGGGTTACATCTCAATTACCAGGCACACCATATGTTTCTGTCTTCTATCTATTCTACATATACTTGCCAGAATCATTCATGACTATGGTACTTTAAACTTTGCAGTTTCCATTTACAGACTAATTATTAAACTGTTTCACTCCGTAATTACAAAACCCTTTTCCAGCATTTTTGTTTAAATGTATAATGGTACTGGAGAAATGAGAGAATGCTGTAGGACCCCAAAGCACGTTTGGCAAGGGATCAAGCAATCATCAACTAACACCACCATCTGGAGTCAGCTCCAACTCAAGAGGGCCTAACCAGAAGGCTGCCATGGTTGAAAGCCCCTGAAACATCAACGGTGTTTGAGACAGACATTGTGCAGTTTTCCTCAGTTTCCTGTGCCCCCCCCCCGGGCATCCACACCATCTTGTCATCCTTGTGCAAACATCCCACGATGTTTCTTCCTTTCATCCACAAAAAACTTTATGTATGGATGCCTCTTTGCTCTTTTACCCTTTACGGTTATTTGGCTATGGTTTGGATTTGGGTAAATGGGGTCACGAAGAGTCGGACACGACTAAACAACAACAACAAATGAAAATTCCAGAAAGCAATCCTATAATCACAGCTCTTCTCTTCTGCTCTCACCTGATCACACCATCCATGCAATTTTGTTTCTTTCCATTACTACCAGGCATGTTATTACTTTTATAATGTTCCAGAGATCTCTTTATTGAAGACCTTCGCACAGTGTATATGGACAAATTCCTGCAGCTTTATTATTTATTTTTTGCAAAATTGCAATTTAAGGTTTCCAGCAATTGTTAGCAATTTATAATGAATGATCATAATAAATGTTCCAACTTTTAGTAAAAAGAGGTATTTGCCAGTTACATTGTGTGCATGTGTCATTGTACAGAAGACATAGGCTGTTTTTCAATCACATTATACAAATTACATTGTGATTAGAAATGAAGTACAGTAGGAAAAGGAGAACTGACTATGGCCAAACAGAACGTCAAAGTTCTGAAATACCAGCATTCCAACTTAATTTTTTTAAGCACATGCAGGTCTATGAAATACATGCATTCATGGTCAGGAAACAAGAGTGGAAAAGGGAAATGATAGGAATGATGATGGATATGTTGCAAAGGGTGAAATGTTTTGTTCCAAACATATCTTAGCATGATCCACTCACTGGTATAGACTGGAAATAGTGTGATCAAATAAAATGAAAACAAAAGTTTGACATGGTATGGATAGTAACTTTTAGTTCCACAGTCTCAAAAGGAATAACAATGTCCTTGTTCACAAAAAGCCTTGCCTCTGGAAGCACATCAATATAATCAACAGGGTCACACTTCCCCAACTTCCAGCAAATCCAAGTTAAGAATTGGGGTATTATACCAAATACTTTCAGTTCATAAAAGAAAAATCTCCATTCTACTCTATCAAATGCCTCTTTCTCCACTGCTTTTTCTATAACTACTTTTTATTGGTTTTCATATACGTATAACAAAATATAACTAGACAAATAAACATAACTGTAACACCGTCCCGGCAATCTCTCCAGATATCTGGTAAGTATTCATGTCCCTATACTATTTGTCCCTCTTTTCGTTTTTCTGCAGAATTCTCCGACGTTATTCTTTCAGGGTTGTAGGCCAGCATCCGTCCACAAAGAGGTCATCTTCTCCAACTGAAGTATCCAACTATCAAGAAGGATACATGGTCACAACATCTAGATTTGTAATGATGCAGATAACATATTTTATAGACCCCTTTCACTAGTACACGCAGGTCCACTACTGGAACACTTGTGGAGTTCGCCCACTTCCTTACTTTTTCATGTTCTGCTTGTTGCCAGCAACCATTTTGAGCAGAAACCATGGAGGGACAGAGAAAGATCAGACAAATCAGGGAGCAAGAGAAATTGAACAAATCAGCTTTTCTTTTGTTTGGTTTTGCTGATTGGCTGTGGGAGTTTCAGGCAAAAAACCAGGGAAGGCTCGAGATTGGACAAATCACAAATTAAAAATGTTCCATAGGAAGTAATGGAAATCATCAGCTTTGTCATGTGGATGCTGATGTAACAAATGATTTTCTTGTTTAGAGGACGGCATTGCACTGGGAAAGCAGGATCTGCATGTATATGAAATACATGGCCATCAGATGGCACAAAAGGCATCTGTTTTTTACTTTCCTTTCAGTATAGGTTATTTCCTCAGCTATAGCTAACCTCCAAACATTTTTATACTATAGGTCTACTCTCCACTGCTTCCATTGGCCTGGCAGGTAAGTAGAAGCAGAAGCTAAATGGATTTTAAAAACTTGCTCCTCAGCTGTTCCAGTTGCCTGCTCTCTTGTCTTCTGAGCTGCTCCTCTAGGCAGGCTGAGCCTGGCAGCAGTACACCTGTTGCCAGAAGAAGCCAGTTTCCTAGGTGGACATTGACAGTATCCAATTGGTAAGTTTCAAATAGGTACACATTGTATGCACAGGAAATCATGTGATAGTCATAATTATGTTAGACAAAGTGGAAAACAGATGCCTTTAAGAGTACAGTGGTGCCTTGCTAGACGGAATAAATTCGTTTCACGGGTCAATTCGTGTAATGAATTTTTCGACTAGCGAGTCCCAGTTTCCCATAGGAATGCATTGAAACTTAATGCATTCCTATAGGCTCCGGGGGACTGGCAGCGCCACGCAACGGGGCTTTGGAGAAGGTCTCCGAAGCCCCGTCCGATGCCGGCTGTGTGCAAGGCGGCGGGGGGAGAGGCTCTCTCTTCTCCCAGCCACCGCCTTGCCTGCCTCCCCCGACACGGAGCGCAACTTCGGAGACCTCGGAAGTTGTGTTCCGTGTCAAGGGAGACAGGCAAGAGGCGGCGGCGGGAGGTCTTCCCCTGCCCCTGCCTCTCGCCCTGCACCCCCGGCATGGAGCGCAACTTCGGAAGTCTCCGAAGTTGCGCTCCATGTCGGGGGAGGCAGGCGAGAGGCGGCGGTGGGAGAAGGTCTTCCCCTGCCCCCGCCTCTCGCTCCGCACCCCCGGCACGGAGCACAACTTCGGAGACCTCCGAAGTTGTGCTCCGTGTCGGGGTGTGGAGCAGTGCGGTGGCTCCTTGCCCCCGCCTGTTTTCCCCGAGCCAAGGAGAAGACAGGCAGGGGCAGCTGCCGCACCACCGCGTTTCGGCTCCATCCCCCCGGCAAAGGAAGATTAGCTGTCAGCTTCCCGCGCTGACAGCTGATCTTCCTTTGCCGCTTTCTAAGGCCGTGCTTCGTAAGACGAAGCGGCGGTCATATAAAATTTTGTCATCTTACGAATGCCTCGCACAACGCAAAACTCTTTTGTCTAGCGAGTTTTTCGTTGTGCAAGGCATTCGTAAAGCGAGGCACCACTGTAACTCACTGTCAAGATACGGATTTTTCTGTGACCAGGTTGTTACTGATCAGTAGAAAAACAGATTGTTTGTACACAAAATCCTCTATAAAATGTATCTTTTCAAAAACACAAATCTATACATACTTTTTCGGATTGCAAAATTCACTATGCACAATAATTTGTTTTAGAAAATTTCAGTTGTTGGCTAAGCAAATGTTAGAAGAAGAGGAAGAAGAGTTTGGATTTGATATCCCGCTTTATCACTACCCGAAGGAGTCTCAAAGCGGCTAACACTCTCCTTTCCCTTCCTCCCCCCACAACAGACACTCTGTGAGGTGAGTGGGGCTGAGAGACTTCAAAGTGTGACTAGCCCAAGGTCACCCAGCAGCTGCATGTGGAGGAGTGGAGACGTGAACCCGGTTCACCAGATTACAAGTCTAACGCTCTTAACCACTACACCACACTGGTGTATTAAATTGTATCTTTCTGCAATTGTATCTTTCTGAATATATAATGTAGCAATTTGAGTAATCTATACATGTACTTCTAATTATACATTTAGAGCCCTAGAATGCACAATGGCAGAATCATTAACAGCTGAAATCAGATTATAAAAGGCTTTCTGTACCAAGCATTTTGATATACCGTAATACAATTTGCTGATTGCAAAATCGAGTCCTTTTTATTGGTATATTTATGATGCTTGTTTATATTTTAAGCATTTTTACTGATATTCAGCCACAAAAAGCTTCTAGAATAATGTTTATTTTTACTAACAGCACAATTAAGACTGCAGCCCCAAACACCTTACTGAGAATGGTAAGGTAAAGTACCCTTGGATGGTTAAGTCCACTCAAAGGTGACTATGGGGTTGTGACACTCATCTCACTTCAAGCCGAGGGAGCCGGCATTTGTTCACAGACAGGTTTCCAGATCATGTGGCCAGCATGATTAAACTACTTCTGGTGCAACGGAACACCATGATGGAAGCCAGAGCGCATGGAACCACCATTTACCTTCCCGCCGCAGCGGTAACTATTTATCTACTTGCACTGGTGTGCTTTCCAAGTGCTAGGTTGGCAAAAGCTGGGACAGAGCAATGGGAGCTCACCCCGTCAGGCGGATTCAAACCGCTGACCTTTTGATCAGCAAGCCCAAGAGGCTCAGTGGTTTAGACCACAGCGCCACTTGTAATTAACAATTGTCTGAATACTTGGAATGGCTGCAAGAGTCACATTTTATTGCTTTTGCCTTCTATGATGCAAATTCCTCGTAACAATGTGAATGATGTCTCACTGTCATTTGGTTCTCATAACACTTGTAAAAACTGTGCTTTGCAATAAGACTTTTCTTAATCTGTCTTTTGCATTCTATTAATGTTGAATGATCAGTTTGTTATTAGTCAGTTCTTGAATATCCAAAGGGCAACTGAAACACAAACCAGTGGAGTTTCGATATTTTTCTTTTAAAGAATCCGCCTCCCAACTTCTTTATAGATATATGAGAATGGTCTAAATGTTCTAGTACTGCCATGTACAATTTATATATTATTACCATTTATTTTATAGCAACTATTGTACTTGAAACTGCCATGATCGTTTCCATCCTACCCATAATAGGTGCCATCCTCCTGGTCACACACATATACATTGTGCACACGCATATACATTGCTATTCTGAATAGAAGTCCAATTTAGTAGAATTAATATGAGCCTTAAGCACTGAAGAGGTCAAAGAGGAAATGGGAAAGAAGGTGACAGAATTACATCTGGGTTGACAAGTCTTTCTGAGATCTTTCAGTAGTGGGGACATAATTGGATAAAGGTTTGCAGCAGAGGGCTTTTTCTTTTTAAAGTACAGTGGTGGCTCGCTAGACGAATTTAATTCGTTCCACGGGTCTTTTCTTATAACGAAAAATTCGTCTAGCGAATCCCATAGGAATGCATTGATTTTTTTTTTGCCAATAGGAACGCATTAATTGAATTTCAATGCATTCCTATGGGAAACCGCAATTCGCTAGACGAATTTTTCATAAAACGAATTCGTCTAGCGAGGCAACCTCCGCTCAAAAAATCCTTTCGTTAAGCGGAAATTTCGTTAAGCAGGGCATTCGTTAAGCGAGGCACCACTGTATTTGCTGCTATAGCAAAGCCAGAGCAAAGCAAAGCAGCGCTGGTACTCTGAATCCTCTATGGGGCTATACCACCCTACAATAAAGTTACAGTACAACTTATAATCCTTCCAAGTGCACTGGAGGGGAGGGTGAAGTAGGAAGCCATGTTTTCTCCTCACAATGTTTATTGAGGGATGCTACATCATAACATAACATCCTTTCTCAGATGCATGTAAGTGATATAGCCCTAGAGAGAAGAGTTGGGATAGAAGGATCTATCCATTTTGGTTCTCTCTGTTCCCATTTTTCTAATCTGAAATGCAGTTTCTACAAAGATTTGCTATTAAAATAAAATTATAAAAATAATAAAAATACACCAGCACTTTAGTGTGAATTTCTTCTAATTAAGAGATTTTTGTATGCAGTTCTGACTAATGGACACATTTTTGCAATTTCCTCTAATATCATGTGTATGCTATTTTTACTAATATATTAATTTTTATGCACTTTCCCCCAACAGAGGCATTTTTGTAAATATATGCATTTGGTTGTTTGGCTGGAGAACTGCAATGCAAAATCTGGGTAAGGATGAACTTTAAAGGATGGCTGTGTTTCAGTTCTCATATTGTTTTGAAAAGTGAGAATTTGATAGATTCAGCATTCAATGAGAACTGATCAAATTTCTCTCCCATCCCCTAGTCAAGTTTTTATGTTGTGAACAACCCTGAGATCTATAGATTTAGGGCAGTATGCAAATTTAATAAACAAAACAAAACATCACTGTTGATTTGCAATGACAGTAAAAACTATTTATAAAAAGGGGTGGTGCGGGGGAGAGAACTCTCTGTTGCTACCTTTTACATGTGAAAGTCTCCTACCTCTGAAAGACTTCTGAGTTTTGACAGCCCAGTGCTGGGAGTGAAAAAAGTTTCTCCCATCATTGTAGTCTGAAAACAGAGCCATTAAGGAGGGGAGGAACTGTAGATAATGATTTAGGATTAACCTTGAGCGGCTTAGAAAATTTAGAGATATCTTACCTTCTATTTGGTGGAGTTATTATATTGTTTTATATTGTTTCGGCATTTAACTTAAACCAAACCCAAGAGACAAAACTTCTTAACAACTATTTTACTTTCCTTTAGACATAAAACAGTAATTCACAACATAGGACTCAAAAAATAGGAAGTTAATTGAAGACTTCCTGGTTTGTTTATTAGCTTGTAAAAAGGGAGAAGCGAAGGTGATACATGCGTGGGCAAAAGGCTCGTTTATATCCAGGCTAATTAAGTAATTATTATATGAGCTCGCCTGGTTATTTTACCTGGATTGAGTTGCAAGTTTTCTCCTTATTTTTTTCCATTTTCTGACTTGGATTTTTCTGACTTGTCTTTATTTTCAGAAGACTGCTTCCCAGCTTTCTCAAAAATGTCAATCCCCAGGATCAGAGCTACCTTGTCAAGCTCAGATTGTTTTTTCTCTGCCAAATCAGAAAGTATCTCCAGCTCAACAACTTCATTTGCTATCTTCTGTCGTAGTTGGCTCACTTCCGCCAGCAAGGGATCTTCTGCCTTACGCATCTTCCGCGACATTTCCCCTAAGCCAGTCAAAGTGGTGGAGTGGGAAGCATAAGAAAATCATTAATACATGCAAAATTATTTTGGGTAATCAATTATAAGGTACCGTTTTGGTGTACCCAAAAGCCAGAAGCAGTGTTTGCATTACTGTATGAAGAACTGACAGTACCTTGCAATGATTTGGGTTGCACCCTAATTAATTCCATGTTTAAGATAATACCGAGAGATAAAAACAAATTATGCAATGTCCAGCATCACCACTAAAGAGGATTGTGGGGGGAAAAGGAAGCATAAAATGAGTGCAGTACCTTCCAGTTTTGTAAGTCTGTTTAACTCAACTGTCATATAATGCAGTTTCTTCTGTCGTGGTTCTTGTTCAGCCTTCAATTTCCCTATTTCCTCCAATACCTGGAAAGTTTGTGAAGGGAAGGAAGGTATTAAAAATCCCTCTTTCATGGATTACAACCAAACTAAAACGACAACAATCATTGAAAGGAAGTACAGTGGTGCCTCACTAGACAAATGCCCTGTAAGACGAATTTTCCGCTATACGAATAGGTTTTGCGATTGGAGGTAGCCTCGCAAGACAACAAGGTTTTCTATGGCCGCCGCTTCGTCTTGCGAAGCGTGGCCATAAAAACCTCCGATCACAAAACCTAGCAAAAGGGGAACCAGCTGTAGCAAGGGAAGTAGACAAAGGAAGATCAGCTGATCTTCCTTTGGCTTCTTCCTGCGCTGCAGCTGGTTCCCCTTTGTGTTCCGCTGGTCTCTGCCGGTGAGGGGCAACCGGCAGAACACAAAGGGCTGTAGCACGGGAAGAGGGGGGAGAAGTGGAATGCTTGCTAACTCAGCCTGTGATTCATTGCACCTAGTTCCTAACATACTAAATGCCACTAAACATGAAACATACCAAAACTTACTAAAGCTTAATAGTTTAAATGCGTGCAGCTCCTGCTTTCTGAACAAAAGGTGTTCCCAGGAAATTGTTTGTTAGGAGTATGTTCACATAATGAGCTTAGATTTCCATTATTTCCTATGGGAACACTTCTATTTCGTAATTTGTTTGATCTCTCCCCCTCCCTCCCTGGTTTCTGCCCAAAATGGCTGCTGCTGACCAGCAAAAGATGAAGAAGGCAAACCCCATCTGTTTGGGTATCTGAATCTGCTGCTCATGTTTGGCTGAGATTTCAGTTACCAAGTGTTCCAATAGCAGAACCTGCATGTAGATTGCATCCTTAAAGAGAGACTGTTTAAGACCTTAGGGTGAAGGGCAGGTAATAAACAACAAAAACAATTAACAAGGTATGTCTTGCCACAGTACCATAAAAACAGCCGTTAGATAGCCCAAGACATTAGAGGTACATCCTGTTTAAAAAAAACCTATAATCCATCCAATGTCAAATAAAAAGTGCAGAAAAAAACTTAATAAAATTTATGTGCTTTGAACTTCTGTAAAACAACAGACATTAAATCCAAGAATATAATCTTAAATAAGGAATCAATTCTGCACTTGGTTTCACATTTCATTATGTGTTAGGAAAATATGTGCAGTAGAAAAAGTATTATATATTTTTAAACCATAAGGCAGGCATCCCCAAACTTCGGCCCTCCAGATGTTTTGGACTACAATTCCCATCTTCTCCGACCACTGGTCCTGTTAGCTAGGGATCATGGGAGTTGTAGGCCAAAACATCTGGAGGGCCACAATTTGGGGGTGCCTGCTGTAAGGCATTCACAAGTAAGTCTATAAGGATACTACCCACTTCTCAATAGGAAAAGGAAATGTGGTAGAAGGGGGGAGAGATAAGTTTGCTTGTAAGATAAACATTCTCACCTTTTGTTTCTGAATAGCTCGCTTTCTTTCATCATATATTTTTTCCTTAGCACCTTTGAGGGTAGGCTGAGGAGGCAATGTGTGGGTAGGCTGAGGAGGCAATTTGGAATGAGGGATTTGAACAACCGTAGATTTATTTTTCCTTCGTATTGTGGTAACTGTTGGAATAACTCCGAGGTTGGAAAGTGAAGGATCTGGTGGCACTGTTGGAATACCACACCCAAGTTCATTTGGAAATTCAGGAGCAGCCTGCTGGGGAGGAGCAGCCTGCTGGGGAGGAGCATACACGGACCAGCCAGAAGCTGCATAAGTGAAATACTGTCCATATGGATTATAGTTAGGAGGGGGCATTGTGGGAGGTGGATAGTTAGGTGGATAGTTTTGTGGATAGTTTTGTGGATAATTTTGTGGATAGTTTTGTAGATAGTTTTGTGGATAGTTCTGTGGATAGTTTTGTGGATAGTTTTGTGGATAGTTTTGTGGCAGATGAGTTGCACCAAATGGTAAGAAGGATGGAACGCTATACTGGGGATTTATAGGAGAAGGAAACATATGAGGAAGACAAGGTGGGGCAGACGGAATTGGAGATGCCATGGGAACAGGCTCTTGTGGGAAATAATCTTGTGATGCAGTTTTGCTTTTAGTGTCCTTAGAATGTGAAGCAGGAGACATCTCTTTAGATGGTGGGAAAGAATCAGGAGGAGAGGGAGAGTGGTTCCGCCTTGACTCTGGAGAATGAGTGTCACTTTGACTGCAGTGCCTTTCCTTAGACTCCCTAGATTCTTTCCTAGGTTTACGAGAAGCCACTGAATGACGATCAGGAGAACGAGATACTTTCTTCCCATGGAGTCGTTCCTGAGTGCGGGCAGCAAGCCTACCAATTTCAGCCACCCCAATGTCAAGACCAATAGTTTTGAGCAAGTCAAAAATTTTCTCATGCTCTGGTCTGGATTCTTCTAAAGTGTCTGATTTTACAGGTGGACTAGCAGGAGGAGAGTTTATTGTCTTTCTTCCATGTTCTTTATCACCACTCAATGTTATCCTTTGAATAAAAAATGAGTCATCCCCATTATCACCATAAAGAAACTTCTCTTCATCCTCAACATCATCAAGGAAGCTGTTCCTTCTCTTTTCTTGAGCACTGGTAGAATCTGTTTTCATACCCAGAATGCATGAAAAGCCGTTCCCATCCTGGCTGGCTCTTTCATGAGGAAGCAAGAAGTCACTGTGCTGGTCTTCAGGCTCTGATGTGGACTCATGACACTCTCTCTGATTCAAAAAGCTCCCAAAATTCTGTTTATAATGGGAAATGTTTTCTTTTTGGCCAGAATACAGCTTCCAATTATGCACATTGCCTTCAGAAGTCATATTTGCAGGTTCTACAGCTACATTTTTATTGAACAGTTTGAGGAATTTCACCACCTCAGTTGAAAAAGGAGCAATGCTGTTGGTTCTCTGGGGAAAAGGAGGATGATCTAAAAGAAGAGAGGGCTCTTTGAGAGAGGCAGAATTGCTAGAAAAGACTTCAGGCTAAAAAGAAAGAAATTGCCATTTGTTATTACATTTTGCAAGGAGGCTAATCACTTTCCCAATCTATTCAGACAGACATAATTTTAATATAAAGGGTTTATAGTCAGTAGTTCAGAACACTAACAGAAAACTGTTAAGACAAAGATAAAAGTGGGATTGAAAGAGACAAAATAGTTCCAAAATACCACACAGTTATTTCTGCATAAGATGGCCATTTTGATTAGGGCTGGGCCATACTTTAAGAACGTGAGAACAGAATGCTGGACCCAGCCAGTGGCCCACCTAGCCCAGAATCCTGTTCTCATAGTGGCCAACTAGAAGTCCAAGGGAAGCCCACAAGGAAGAGCTGAGCGCAACAGCCCTATGCCCAGCTGCACTTTCCAGCAACTGGTATTCTGAAGCATACCACCTCCAACACAACAGTGAAGGCAGAGCATATCCATCAGGGTTAGTAGCCACTCATAGCCATAACCTCTGTGAATTTGTCAATCCTCTTTTAAAGCAACCCAAGTTAGCAGCTATTACTGCCTCTTGTGGGCAGGAATTCCGCAGTTAAACTATGTGCAGTGTGAAGAAGTACTTCCTTTTGTCTGTCTTGAATCTTCCAACATTCAGCTTCCTTGAATGTCCACAAATTCTAGTATTATGAGACAGAGAAAACTTTTCTCTAGCTACTTTCTCCATGCTGTGCATAATTTTATACACTTTTGCCATGTTGTCACTTTCACTGCCTACAATCAACACTCCTGCTTGATCGTCTTTAATAGGGCACTGGAAGAGAAAGTGACGGATTATCCCCCACTAAAGGCCAACCCTGGCTTGCAACACTGCTCTAATGAGCCATAAAACTGCCAGTACAGCGAGGTAAGGTTTGTCAGCTTGATACCTTGGTAAGAGCTGTGCAATTCCTGCCCCTACTCAAGCCAACCCTCATTCAGAGTGAGGGCAGTGAGAGGACATTGTTTGCCCTCAATAACACTGTCATTTAGCCAAAGCTGATGGGCTATGCAGTACCATCAGAATCATTCTGTGGTACCTGATTTGCTTAGATTAACAATGTCAAATGAGTAACTGAGACCCAACACAGTGGCTGTGGACAGGGACAAACATATGTAAAACAATACCTTTGGAGATTTGAGATCAACATTTTCCACCCAACCCAAAGTGTTTTTGCACCAAAAACATTCACAAGCAAGCATTATGTGCAGCTCTGGTTATGGCAGCTTCAAAAAGAAAATTCCCACAGGCATATTGTTACTATTATCAGAAATGAACTGATTTTTTCATATGCTGAAACCCCGAGATAGTGGGATGCCAAAAAGGTACTTGCCACATCATAGTCTCCACAGCTACATAACAGAAAAACAATCCAGTCATGATAGTATGAAATGTCACCTGTTCAGAGCATTCCATACCAATTTGAGAGAATGTTTGCAGTCCAATCCAACTAGGTAATTCTAGTATTAAGATCCTTGTATTAGGTTCAAGCAGGTTAAAAAAATGCACAACATGGTAAATGTGCTGCATAAAATGCCAACTCTTCAAATCCAGCCTACACACAGATGTGAATAATAGTACCCTTGTTTTGTTTACATTCAACCCAGTGCAAGTACCATTAAATAGTTCAAAACAAATCCCAGATGTACCATTCCAAGAACCACCTTAATTTGGTGCTCTTGACTATTCTGATTTTTCTACTGTAGAAAACCGCCCATCATGCCCAGATTAATAATAATAATAATAATTTATTTGTACCTCAGCCACTCTGGGCATCTTCCAGCATATATATAGAAACATAGTAAAACGTTAAACTTTAAAGAGCTTCCCTATACTGTACAGAGCTGCCTTCACATGTCAAGGTGTTAAAACATTTCTGGCACCTTCCCGTAGGTTCTATCTATAGGAGAAAAACATTACACATATACAAATTGGAGGCTCTTCTGTGTGGTAGCATTGCAGCTACAGAATGCACTGCCAAGGATGGTGAATCTGGTGCTCGAACCAGGTAAAAATATTTTTGTCACCCAGGCACCCCAAATTATATTATCTAGCTGAATAGTGCTGCTATTCTCAACTTTATTGTATTCTTGGTTATGTTTTAGATTGTAGTTCAACCGGCGATCACCTTGCACCTGTCCACCTGACATATGACCACCAAGACATGCGCCACTTCATGCGCCACTTTCAGCTTTGGAACGGGGCAAAAAGGGCTTACGCACAATTGCTGACATGTGCAATGACCTGGAATGCAAATTCCACACTAACGGGGAATCACCTGTATTTAAATTTCTATGTATACTACCTGGAAATCTGTTTCTGGAAAACTTTGGGCTTTTTTAAAAAATAAGTAAGAATTTTGATAATGTGTGAATTTTAAAGCTATATGAATAAGCTGAATGAAAACTTTTGAAAGGTAGAATTGCTCATGAAGTGGGATGCTCTAAATACCAAAATTAGTAAAATATCCTCATTCCAAGAAAAATGGGATCTAATATGCCAATTATCCTACAAGTTATATCAAGCAAACTCCACAACTGTGAGGGGAGCCTGGATATTATTCTGAGGGTATTTGTTTCAGAATTAACAGAGATTAAGTTATATAATAAAATTTAAGATTCAATAAAAGAGCAGTAAAAAGTGTAAAGGACAGTTTAACCAGAGAGAGAAATACATGCCAAACCTGCACAGAAGGATTATCCCTGGGTTTCTTCAGGATAGATTTTTTGGGCATTGCTGGTATTTCATTAGGTCTACACAGATATTTAAGTTCAGGTTCTTGACTGAAATTTCTGCTCAGCTCCTCCTCTTTGCTTTTTGTCCCAGCATATTCAAGTACACGTAAATCCACATCGTGGAATGGCAGGCTTGGGCTCCTACTAGGATCTTGTTTGCAGAAGTTCCACGACCCAGGCAAGAAACCCTCAGGCTCTATGCCTATCTCAAGCAGTCTGTCGTCTGTGTCATGCTTAGGAAGTTCTAGGTCTTGCCCTGTATCCTCTGATGGCTTCCCAAGTAGCATATTATACCTTTCCGTTTCGCTTGGGAGATATTGTAGATGGTTATAGCTCGTGCTATAGTTTGACTGATGGAGAAAATTGTCTCTAAAGAGATAATCCTCATTTTGTCCTGTATTGGAAGGACTAGAAGGAGTTTCCTTGCTCAAGGAATATCGCTCAATGCTTCGAGGGCGTGGAAGGTCACTGCTAAATATTGGACCATCAGCCAAGTCATCCCTAATAAAAGAGGTGCAGAACAAAATCAGCAACTTGGAACAACCCCCCCCCCTGAACTCCAACTGGCATAAAGTGCCCTACATATGACAACTGAATACTTCTTGCCTTGAACCCAAGTTGGCTGGTTCTGAAGATTTTATATACTCAGCAATAACTTCACCCCTCAACAGTCCAAACTAGGCTGCAGTGAGTGAAATAATTCATTTCAGAAGACTTGTTATTTATGAGCATAGGAGACATGCAACAGGAACAGAAGGAGATAGCCCAAACTTGAGAGCACTCAGGTTCCAGTTTGTCTATTTATCTTACACAGAAGGCCTGCATACTTCAACTGTGGATTTGAAAAACATACATTTAGGGTTGTGTTTA
Organism: Zootoca vivipara; assembly: GCF_963506605.1. NCBI lineage: Eukaryota > Metazoa > Chordata > Lepidosauria > Squamata > Lacertidae > Zootoca > Zootoca vivipara. The sequence goes on from NC_083278.1 coordinate 81,425,817, forward strand.
GCTTTTTTAGATGGTCTCATGAAAAACAAGAACACAAATGTCTTGCTGGCTATCTAGGGGGAAAGTGAGCAACAGAACGTTTTGGTATTTTTTACAGTACAGTGGTTCCTCGACTTACGAATTACTCAACATCCATAGGTTTTTACTTACGAACGAGACAAATGGCTGCACACTTACGAATTTTCCTACATCCGAACGGAAACCGTTGGCGGCTTTAAATGCAGTTTTTTCGACTTACAAAGTTTTACATGCGGGGTTTTTTTTACTTTCGAATTTTTCCGAATTTTTTTTTCCTATGGGAAGCCGCGTTTCGACTTCCAAACTTTTCGACCTGTGAATGTGCGTTCGGAACGGATTAAGTTCGTAAGTCGAGGGACGACTGTAGTAGAATTCCCCCTTTCATCAGCAACAATATTGTAGTTCCAAATTCAGCAGTTTCTCACCCTCTACTCCTCAAATAATTTCCTTCACATACTGTTTTCTGCATGTTACTTTAGCAAAAAAAAAACCAACCTCAGAATTACTACTGAAAATAACTTTCATGCATGTTTTAAATGAGGATTGCTGAAAGCACTGAACCTAAATACGCTCCGTGCCGGCTGTGCACGGCAAGAGGCGGCGGCGGGATAAGCTCTTCCCCCGCCGCCGCCTCCCGCCTGCCTCCCCCGACACAGAGCGCAACTTCAGAGGTCTCCGAAGTTGCACTCTGTGCCGGATGTGCGCAGCGAGAGGCTGCGGCGGGGGAAGAGCTTCTCCTGCCGCCGCCTCCCCCGACACGGAGCACAACTTCGGAGGTCTCCGAAGTTGCGCTCCGTGCCGGATGTGCGCGGCGAGAGGCTGCGGCGGGGGAGGAGCTTCTCCCGCCTGCCTCCCCGACATGAGACGGCGCTTCGGAGACCTTCTCCAAAGCGCCGTCTCATGCCACTGGTGCGCGGTGTGGCGGCGGGGGAGAGAAGCGCTTCTCCCCCCCCCCGCCGCCTCCCGCTTGTCTTCCCCGGTGGTGTGGGGCGGGGCGGTGGCTCCGGGGGACGGAGCCGAATTGCAGCGGGCGCTGCTTAAGACAGGCAGGGGCGTTTCGGCTCCGTCCCCCCGGCAAAGGAAGATTAGCTGTCAGCTTCCCGCGCTGACAGCTGATTTTCCTTTGCCGCTTTCTATGGCCGCGCTGCGTAAGACGAAGTGGCAGTCATAGAAAATTTTGTCGTCTTACGAATGCCTCTCGCAACACAAAACTCTTTCGTCTAGCGAGTTTTTCGTTGTGCGAGGCATTCGTAAAGCGAGGCACCACTGTACATGTTTGCATCACACTCAGGCTGCTGAACGCTTTCCCAACAATAATTTTGAAGAGATCTTCATGTACCTAATATTTCAAAAACAGTATGAAGCAAAATATCAAAATATGGAAGACACCTTCCTTATCAGTTCAAAGCAGTGTTCAAAATTAGCCATGCACCAGGCGCATTTTGCCCCTGGCTTTTGACTACTTGCAACCAAGTGAAGATGCCTGGGCACCAGGATGGCACCTGACATCACCATCTGGGGATCATTAGATCTGAACTGTTTTCACGCACTAATACCCCATCCTGTAAAATTATATCAGTTACATTTTATCTGCACAATCGGAATGAATTTCTGGAACCTTATTGCTTTTTCTGTGCAGCCTGAGCAAGAACAGTCACCATTAAGAAAAAGAGGTCAGTTTAGGTCAATATATATGTATGTGGACTATCCCTGGATCAAGTGGCTTTTCTTCTTTCAGTTCTCAAAGCTCTTAATCTATCATGGACAGTCCATCATTTGAAAACTAAGACTGGAGCTGTCTTGCCCCAAAATGGAAATAGGCATTCCATTTTGACGACAGCAACCTTGGTTTAAGGAACCATTTGGGAGCCTAGCTTATATATCTAATTTTCGAACACTGCAGGAGAATAAGATAGATAATGGCAAACTGGATTCAACTGAAAAAAATTGTCCATCAAGACACAGGGCTATACCAGCTCAAGCTATTAGAAGCTTTTAAAAAGGGGAGTTCATAGGATCAAGCTATCAGTTGGAAAAAAGTTATAATTTGCATTGTTCTTATCACCATGATAGAGTTGTATTATCTTTAAAACCACTCTTAGCAGAGACACTGTGCAATGTGCCCAGCAATAAAATACTGGCCAAAGTTTATCGAACAAACCAACTCCAGCACAGCACTCCTTTTGACAGGCCTTGTTGACAGCAGTCTTAGATTCAATGAAACAGCCACAAGAAAATTCACTCACAGCTAGACAGCTTTCTAAAGCAGCTTACCAAAGCAGCTACTATCTCAGTAAAGATCATGCCACCCTCCCTGGTCGCAACTTACCCCCTCTTGTTTAGATGACGTACTGACAACATAATTACACACTGAATGATCTCTGCTGTTATACTTCCATGTTCAACATCAGGGATCCCAGACTACGGTCCGTGGGCCGGATACGGCCCAAAGGACTCATTTATATGGCCCGTGGCACCCCCCCGCCGCCCGCTCTTACTGGCGCAGTGCAGCTGCCCACTTCTGAGTCGCAAGAGCACTGGAAATAGCTTGCGCGCATGCACAAGTGTCATTTCCAGCACACTTCCGGGTCGGAGGAGGCCCGTCTGCATGCGCACAAGCTCCTGCAACCTGAAATTGCGCCGTAAATAGCGTGTGTGCGCGCGTATGGGCGTGCGCTCCCCCATACCGCCGCGCAATCAGCGCTGCAGGCACCGGCCCGAAGCCCGGTAAGTTTGGAGGCCCCTGTTCTACATACAGTGGTATCTCTGGTTAAGAACTTAATTCGTTCCGGAGGTCCGTTCTTAACCTGAAACTGTTCTTAACCTGAAGCACCACTTTAGCTAATGGGGCCTCCTGCTGCTGCTGCGCCGCCGGAGCACAATTTCTGTTCTCATCCTGAAGCAAAGTTCTTAACCTGAGGTACTATTTCTGGATTAGCGGAGTCTGTAACCTGAAGCGTTTGTAACCCGAGGTACCACTGTACTAACAACAAACTAATAATGGATCCTTCTGTAGCCAAAATGACCACCCAAACATTAGGGGGGGGGGCTATATTTTGGCTCAGGGAAATCCCAAGATTTGCATATGCACAAAAAATATTTTCAAAAACTATAAGGAGAGACATAAGGAAATAACCAGCCCAAGGGAAACTAGGTAATATTCCAACTATGGAATATTGGGTGTGCTGGGGACAAAAACACAGGACACTGGTAGGGGAGCAAAGAGGAATGGAATAGAATAACTGAGAGAACCCTGATCAGCAACATTCTATGTGGCAACATTTTCTTGTGGGTCCAATTTGGATCTTCCTTATTCTAGTGTTGATATAGCTTTAACACTTTCACACTGAACAATTAAACCTCCCCGTTGCTTCTACCTCTAGAAGCGGCTCTAGAAGTAAAAGCAACAGGGAAGTTTCATTGCTCAGTGTGAAAGTGTTTTACAACTTCTGTCACTCATGCAATTATCTTTCCTAAATATACCCTTTTTCATGTACATGCCTGTATATATCTCCCTATTCTAAACAGAAACCTGCTGTTGGGGATCTGCAGAAGAAAGTCACCCCTAAAAATGGATTAGGGAAACAGGATGTTTGGACAGTGAAAGCAAATTATAATATAGATCTTCACACTGTTTCTGCACCTGCAGGAACATGAGAGTTTAAAACAGCAGCTAAATTGTCATGGGGTGACAAGAAATTTACTAAAAGGGGGGCTTCCGGTCCGTCGCGGCGGAGAGAAGGACGCAGGGACTTCGCGTGCCGAAGTCCCTGGCTTCGCGGGGGGGGGGGGGAGTCCGCAGAGCGAGCGGACTCCCCGTAAAAACACCGGGTAGAGAGTCCCGGTGACTCACGCGCCCAGCGGCTGCTCCGTTTTGCGGATCCCCCGCTGCCCGAGAGCTCAGTAGAGCGATCGAGAGCCGGCGGGGTGGAACCGCGGGAGCCATTTTGGGCTACATCTTACCTCCAAGAAGTGAAGCTCCGAGTCCTGACCCGGCAAGCGGCGGGTTCTTCCAAACAAAATAAAAGATTTCCATAAAGTAAGTGGAATTTTTATTTGGACTTTAAAATCATCAATTGGAAAAATAAGAGAGATTCTAAAGAAACGGAAGTCGATCTCTTCCTAATGGCAAATTGGGAGGCGCTTAAATAAACCCAAGCCGAAAGACGAAAAAGTTTCAGGGACGGTAGACCCGAGAGAAAGAAAGACTTTTCGGAACCTTCTCAGCTCCCGTGTCCGGCACCCCTTGAGGTACAGCACCGTGGAGGGGAAGAGTGCTTTGACAGCTGTCAAAGCTGTCAAACTGTTAAAAGACCGGGTGGATTTATTACATCGCTGTGAATAGTAAAAATCAATTGAAAATGAGGTAGAATTATTTAAATTGAAATTAAGAATGGATTTGTGATGGAGTTAAAGACAAAGGGAAAGACCAACCAAGATGGAGTCGATCGTCCAAATAGGAAGGAAATTTCCAGCACCCTTTGCTCCCTATCTCCTGTTCGTCTGTGGTTAAGAGAACTATGAAAACAAAGCATTCTCGAGCCTTCCAGGAGGCTGTGCTGAACTATCTACAAATATGGGAGGACATTTACAAGGAACGGCAACATCCTAATTTACCATCAGTAGAGGCTGAAGTCCAAGTTCAGGATTTAGAGGACAATTTGGATTTTGAGATCTTTGACTCTGAGACTGTGTGCGAGGAGAAACAACCTGAGGAGAATTTTGAAGGCGACTTGGACTACAAAAAATATATTTTGGATGTAGCAAAGCTTGGATTTCAAAAGAAAGAAAAACAAGAAAAACAAGAAAATGAGAAGCAAAGGGACATGAAGATTAATGGAATTGAAGATCCTGGAGGAGTTAATACGCGGATTGGTGTTACTCAGGGATGGGAAGGACAGGGGCAGGGGGGAATAAAGGCCTGGAGATGGAATTGGGAAAGAACTGGTGTGGGGTGAAAATTTTAGTTAAAAGGTTTTTTCTTGCTTAGAACGACGGTCTTCGAAATCTTGGCTTGTTAACGGAAATGCTGAACCAATTGGGGGAAAAGACATAGGGAGGGGGGAAGGAGAGTGTAATAAAGTATATGGTTAAGATTTAGTGTAGAGATTTGATGTTAAGGGTAAAAAAAAACAACCTGAGTTTTCTGGAGGGAGTTAGAAGAATGGCTGAGGAAAGAATTTAATTTTGTAGTTTAATATTAATTTTTGTGAGGATAGGTGTCTGGGCAGAGAGCTGCCTACCCTTCTCTTTGTACTTGGAGACACCCAGTGGCAGGGGGTGCTCGGAGGGGAGAGGAGGGGGTGGAAGGAAACCCAGACACAAAAAATGGAACCTTGGAAGTGCTGTGCCCTGCAGGTCCCTCCTGTGGCAGAGGGGGGCCTGTGGGAGGGCAGCATGGAAAAGGAGGAGGATTGAGTCATTATTATAAGAATAAGATTTTGAATTGGAATAGAAAATCCGCCACAATTAATTTGAGAAGTTAGGAAAACCAGGAGGAAGAGTATCGAGGAAGTCACAATTACAATGTTAAGACAATAAGAATTTGGGAATTTATGTTTTCCCTACTGTTGTGTGTGTTTGTTTAAAGGTGTTTTTCTTTTTGAAAAAGTTGGGGGGGAAACCAACTCTCAGAGCTCCTCCATCCTTGTCCTTTCAGTGGCAGGGGGGGGGATAGGGGGGAGGAGGGAGGGGGGAGGTCAAACCCAACTTATAATGGACCCCCTTTGATTCTCAATGCCCACGGGTCCTACTGGTGGCAGAAGTGGACGGGTGGGTGGAGGGAAATTGAAGGGACAGTGTTATATTATATGTTTTGTGTGTATTGTTTGTATAAAACTAATAAAAATTATTATTATTAAAAAAAAGAAATTTACTAAAAGGGCATTTCATCATTTTGTTTTTCAACTGGGGTTCATTTTTAGAAAAGAAGCTGTTTCAGTTCCACATCTACTCTCACAGCTTCAGGCGCAGAAACCTCGGGCTCCTCGCGCTGGGAGGAGGCTTAAAAAGGAAGTTGCCCCCCCCACTTGAGTATGGACGATGCAGTGCAGCTGGGGAAAGCCCAGAAATTTCTCTTTTGAGAACTTTTTCCTGATGCAGAGTAAGGGAAAAAGACAAAATGTATATAAATCTCTGCAAAAGACTGATCTGACAAGGGGAAACCCCCCGGGAATTTGGAGTCGGGTCAAAGGAAGGATCGGCTAGCCGTCTTTGTGACGTCATAATGGAAAAGAATGTGAATTCTGAGACTGAGAGCTGTAGATAAGTAAACGAGGTAGCTTTAAAAAAAACAGACTTAAAGGCTACTCAGCGTTGAATCTAAGACAGAATAATAGAAAGTTAAAAATTAGAGGTTGGATCCAGTTCAGACGGGACACTATTTGTTTTAATATTTGGAAAATATAAAACATGGACAACAATAACACCATTTCCTGCTCCGCCATAATTATGGAGGCAGAGAGCACCATTAGGAAGGAAGAGAAGGTTTTGGACTGTGAGAAGAATGGTACACTATGGAACTTGATTTTTGGAAATGACAGAGATTTGTAACCCTAAAGGTGTCCTAAAAAGCACGGATGAGAGGGCTGATGAACTAATAGAACTGAATTTTGAAACAGACGATCTACACGAATCTAGAGAGGAAGAAAAGGGAGAAGAGGAAGGACTAGAAGACGACGCAAACTGTGATATGACTTTAGGGGAAACCCTGGAAATGGCAGAGGCAAATCGTAATCCTGAAGGAAACGCAACAATCATGGGAGAGCAGTCTGCTGAACCAACAGAACTGATTTTTGAGACAGAAGAGGACGAAGAAGAAATCACTGTTCCACCGGTGGGAGGGGTGGAACAGGGAAGGGTCTTGATTCGGAAGCCCCCCAAAAAGGGGAAAAACAAAAAGGTTGTTACCCCAGTGAGAGAGGGGGAGAAGGAAGCAGGAGGGGGGCAGAAAGAGAATGAGATTGAAAATAAAGTGTTGGGAATACAGCAGGGGGGGAAGGGTTGAGCAGAATTTAGATTGGGACAGAGCAGGAGTGGGGTGAGGGGAAATTGAGGTAATTTTTACAGGTCGATAAAGCATGGTTTGAACTCGGAAAGTATCAAGGAGCTGGCTGAAATCTCTGGAGACACCGATTCCAAGGAAAGGGGGTAGATTTAGTTTTGAGGGTGGGAATAAAAAAAGGGAAAATAAGATTTTGAAAATTAATTTTGAATATTTTTGGGTAAAAGGGTAGAGAATATCGGTTAATAAGGGTAAAGAGAAGTATGAAGGGCAATTAGTTAAAAAGAAGTTATAAATTGGAAGAAAGAATGTAATTTTAGATTTAGAAACTGCAATAACTAGTGAATAACAAGGAACTCAAGAAGGGGGAATGAGGAAGTCCGGAAATGTTTAGACTAGAAATTGAAAAATATGATTATGTCTTTTTATTATTATTATGGGTTTTTTCTTTCTATTTTTTTCTTCACTCTGTTATATAAAATGAATAAGAATTACTTATAAACAGAATACGAAATGGGAGTCAAGATGTAATCTTATGATGTTTAGTTAAGATTTGGAAATGCTATGAGTTAATTATAATAGGATGGCAAGAAGGGGAAGTGAAGAATTATGAAGAAATAAGATGTGATTATATTGTTTTGTATTGTTGTACCTTTTTCTTTTTCGCTTTTCTTTTTCTTTTTTCTTCTTTATATAAAATCCAATAAAAATTATTTTTTTTAAAAATCTACTCTCACAGCTTCCTCAGAATCCACTGAAGACAAAACTGGCAGAAAAATTCACACTTCCGCTTTTGCTGCCATTACCGAAAGGCGAGGATCACCTCGGTTCCGAGGTTCCTAGCGCTACGGAGAGGGGGTAATGCCACAAGGGCGATGTGGCTACCCGGAAAAATCTCAGAATGGGCTTTCTGAGAGCATGGTTATCCAGCAGTGCCCCTTAAAGTCCCCTTTACTGCCCGGTTGGCCAGTTAGAGCCACCGAGAGCAGGTCGAGGGGACGGAGCCTTGGATTGATTCGCTTCCTCCGGAGTCGCAAAGCTCCGTGCCGACGGTAAATGAGCAGCAGATGCCTCCAAAACATTGATTTGCCTGTAAGTAATTTCAAGAATCATTTTATTTGGAATAAATTTGGCGAAAGGAAGTGGATTTTAAAACGGAGGTCGGTCCCTTCCTCACCGAGTGGTTTATGACGCAGCTATCTTGCCGGCAGCCATTACCACGGATTGAACTTTATAACTTTCAAAAAGAACATTTGACCTCCCTTAGTGGCAGGACTAAGGGAAGAAAGCATATATAATTGGAACCTGCAAGAAACTCTGTTAAATTTGCAAAAGGACAAACTCCCTATAGCCTGGGGACGGGAACCGGGAGCGGACACTAGCCACATTCAAATAAAAAATTCAAAGAAGTAGATGTAAAAACTAATGATTTCAATCAAACAAAAGGGTTTCAAAACTGAGCTATGTGCTTTTTATCTATCTCCATCCTGCTCTTATTTGTAAAAAGGCTGTATGAAATTAAATGGAGACATGTTTTCAATACCTCTCTTTAATTCCTAACATTTTAAATCCATACCAAGGGAGATAATTAAAATACAGTTAAGAGAGCTAAATATGTCTGTCCTATATGTGAGATTCCCAGCATGTCCTATACATTTCCTACAACATCTTACAACCAGGTTGTGGGGTTTTACATTACCCATGGGACAAGAACCAAGAAAGATAACCAAGGATAATTATGAGAGACTGGCCTTCAGAGAAGCCTTACCTGTTCTCATCACTCAAACTTGAAGAGTGTTTGTCAAGAGACTGAGAGCGCTTGGCTGGAGACTGAGAGCGCTTGGCTGGAGACCGAGAGCGCTTGGCTGGAGACCGAGAGCGCTTGGCTGGAGACCGAGAGCGCTTGGCTGGAGACCGAGAGCGCTTGGCTGGAGAGCGTCTCTACAATTAAAATAAAAAGACATCAGAATCCTCATAGCCAAGTAAGTTACTATGGGGGAGGGGGTTCATGATGCTATTTAATAAATAAGCCAATATTAAGGCAGTATGCAAATTTTACTTCAATTGATGTGGATTTGAAAACACCCAGGGGAACCCGGCCAGATGGGCGGGGTATAAATAAATTATTATTATTATTATTATTATTATTATTATTATTATTATTATTATTATTATTATTACATGTATCTACCGGTAATGTTTATAATCTGCAGTGAAGACATCTGATAATATGTACACCAAGAATGTAATGAGACAATGTAAGCTAAATTGACAATTGTACCATTTAGAACAGGCACCCCCAAACTGCGGCCCTCCAGATGTTTTGGCCTACAACTCCCATGATCCCTAGCTAACAGGACCAGTGGTCGGGGAAGATGGGAATTGTAGTCCAAAACATCTGGAGGGCCGAAGTTTGGGGATGCCTGATTTAGAAGAATAGGAAGTCTCTCGATTTATTGCCAATGATACAGACCACCAAAAAACCATTTCACAGAAAAACGGTCAATTCTAGGAATGGGTTGTTTCTTAAAATTAATTAATAATTGAACAGGGGGATAAGCCCATCAGTCAAATAGGGCACTTCCAAGTTGGAATAGACACTTTTAGATAGGTGAACTTATCTCTTGGAAGCTTTTATCTCCTCACTCTGCTTCCTCCTGCTATCTAGAATCAAATCTCTGTTTATTAAGCCAAGATATGTGCAAAGTTACAAATCCACATGCAGCTTGCTCAGCTCCCTGTTCCCCAAGCCAGGCATCAAAGCTAATAGCAGTGTACTGTTACATCCAAACACTGGCTTCCAAACAAGACAGGAACTGGAAGCAAATTTTATTTCAATGGCTTCATTTTCTAGCCTCCTTGGAAGCCATTAACCAGCTTTCAAATTCTTCGTTAACAGAATAACTATGGTTAACTGGTTTCCTGGCATGTTTCCTACTTGAACAAAGGGCGCAGGGACCAAAGAAATTGCATGTGGGTTCAGTAAATTTATGCATATCTCAGCTCATTAAGCCAAGATCTGATCATCCAAATGCAGCCTCTTTACTTCTTCATCGCTCCCCCAGCCTTTAAGATCTTTAAGTATTTGGTTATTGACAAATAAGAAAAGTGAAGCACAATCATTTCCAAAAGCTAATCTCTGAAATTCACAGTTTGATCCTAACCATGACTATCCATTATTAGCTGTGTTGATTTCAGTTGAAATAATTTTCAAGTAATCTAACTACGTTTTAGGCGCCCAGTATGCCTTAGCAGCCATCCTATTTTTTCAAATTCATTCTGTAGCAGGGGCCCAAAGGGCCCCAATTAAGTTAATAATGTAATTCCCTATAAATCCTGGAATATGCTTATATTAGTGAATTATGGTAACCTGTTGCTTTAGAGAAACTGATGATTCAGCAAGAAGCCGTCCCTACTGGGATAGAAGGTCAGCTAATACGTAAATCACAAAGAAGCAATTCATAAACTAGAACATAAATTGTTACATCCACACGTAACACAGGTTCCCATACATGCAAACTAACAATATGTAACAGATCACAGTAAGAATCAAAGTTTAGTTAGCAACGCTTATTGCGCATGCGTATTAGATTAGGTAATGACGTACGTATTAAATATGAAATGAGATGATGAATATTAAATATAAAATGTAATGATTTATGTGATTGGTTAAATTGAGATCCTTTGTCTGAAATGTTATAAATACCCCTGCCTGGCCTTTGGGCGGGGTTCCAGTATTCCGAAATGATTCGACTGTAACCTTATTGCTTTGCAATAAACATAATGGACTCCTAACTCCTCTTGTCTCTGAGTTTTATTGGCTAACTCAGAAGATAAGCCATTTTTGGCTTACAACATTTGGTGCCGTGACTCGGATGTACCAAGGTTGAAGCAGGACGATTTGGGACATTTTTCTCTTCTACTACTTCGGCCGAGTCGGAGGATTTTTCTTCAAAGCGCGTGCCAAGGGAAGAATCCTGGAAAACCCGGAGGAGCAGTGGTGGAAAAAGAAGGCCCAACCTGCGTTTCAACTAACTGAGGAGGAGACGGAGTCCCGGCAACAAACGGCCAACAGATAAGAAAGGTATGAAATTCTTGGTGTATGGGAACCTCCTTTTTAAAAGGAGAAGCAAGGTCTGATCCACCTTGGAAAGGTCACAGAGGGCAGTAAGGTACTGCTAGTGGGCCAAATAGTAAACCAAGAGGGAAATTGAGGGTTGCGGGGCTAACTAGATTTAGCTGAAGTAAGAATTTGAAACTTTGTTGCTGTGTAAAGACTTGAGATTTGAAATAATCTTCCAGTAAGTTCTAAAACATTTTTTGTGTGACTGCGTGTGTGCTTGTGTGATGGCCTTCTACTGGGTGTGTGCTTGTGCGACGGGGTCCTTCTATGGGTTCCTTCTACTGGGTGTGTGCTTGTGTGATGGGGTCCTTCTATGGGTTCCTTCTACTGGGTATGTGCTTGTATGATGGCCTTCTACTGGGTGTGTGCTTGTGCGACGGGGTCCTTCTATAGGTTCCTTCTACTGGGTGTGTGCTTGTGTGATGGCCTTCTACTGGGTGTGTGCTTGTGTGACGGGGTCCTCTATGGATTCCTTCTACTGGGTGTGTGCTTGTGTGATGGGGTACTTCTATGGGATTCCTTCTACTGGGTGTGTGACTGCTTACAGGGTCCTTCTATGGGTTCCTTCTACTGGGTGTGTGCTTGTGTGACGGGGTCCTTCTCTATGGGTTCCTTATTCTATAGATTGTGTGAATTTGTGTGTTTATGTGAGTGGCTGGGGGAACCCGGCCAGATGGGCGGGGTATAAATAATAAATTATTATTATTATTATTATTATTATTATTATTATTATGTGAATTGCCAGGGATCAATCAGTAGGATTGGTGTTGCTGTTGAATTCTTTAAGTTGTCTGTAACAATTCAACAATCCATGAACCTTTGGTAAAAATAAACCTAAGCTCCTCCCCACCACAAGCCAAGTCTACAGGTATTGCCTTAACCTGTTTAGTTATTTTGTGCGCGCACAAAAACCACCAGCCATTTTCCTTAATGTAGAAATGAAGGAAAGAAAGGAGCGTGCAGCTCAACCTGAGACGGGTCTACTCAGAAGTCTTACTAAATCTAAGGGGATTTCCTCCCAGATGTAGGATGCACAGGGCTGCTGCAACTTTCATGATTCTCTACTTTGAGGCAAAGCTTCCCCTCCAGCTGTCACCAAGCCTTTGGACCTCCTTCGCATTACCAGAGAGCCAAGGCTGGGATCGCAGGTAAGATTGCTTGGAGATGCTCAAGGTTGCTGGGCCCACGCCCAGAAATGTGGGCCATGATGTTATACAGGTGAAACTCGGAAAATTAGAATATTGTTGAAAAGTGCATTTATTTCAGTAACACAACTTAAAAGGTGAAACCAATATATGAGATAGGTGCATGACATGCAAAGCAAGATATGTCAAGCCTTTATTTGTTGTAATTGTAATTAGGCGGGTCAATTATAAATGGAATGTAATTAATGAAATGTAATAGCGATGTTTATTTTTGTATTATTGCAACTATTTGTTTTTATTACTGTGGAATTTCCAAATGAAAGCGTATGTAAAACTTAAAATTAAAATAAAAAGTTGCATTACTGAAATAAATGCACTTTTCGACGATATTCTAATTTTCCGAATATCACCTGTATATAACTAAGCTGGGGGCAGGAAAACGGCCGGCTATTCCGTTAAGTGGCAGTTAGGTGCGAGAGGTGGGGGATGCTCCCTGGGGAACGTACTGAGGCAAGCGAGCGGACGTTACCCCTGGACGTTGGGGAGGCGGAGGCGGCCTAAATTCGTTCAGGCCCGGCCAATTCCCCAACCCGCAACTCCCTCAGCCTCCGCCGCCACGGGGAGAGCGTACCCGACTACTGCGTCGCGAAGGCGTCGACCGGCGCGAAGAGCGTCCGCTGGAGGGCGAGCGGTGCCGGCGGCGGCTCCGCGGAGACCGGGAGCGGGAACGCGAGCGCGAGCGGTGCGAGCTGCGGCGTCTAGATGAACGGGAGCTGGATCCGCTGGTTTTGTACCGGCTGGAAGACGGCTTGCTTGAACGGCTGCTGCTGGCGCGGGGCATCACGATCACAGCAGCGCCTCCGCTGCGCAAGGCCGCTCTCACCAACTCCTTTCCCAGCGCCCGCCCCCTCCCGCTCTGCGCACACATCAACTTTGCGCGCGCATGTAGCACCGGACGCAAACGCTGATTGCGCCGGGGTCGGCGGGCGGGGGAGACGCTTCCTTCCGACGTCCTTATAAAATGGCGGCGGCGGAACTCGAGTCACGTGGCCTTTGCGCCCGCCCGGGGCTGTAAGGCATCCTCCCAGACGCTAGAAGCCGCTGGTGGGGAAAAAAATATCAATGGGCTCCGTCCGGCCTGGTAACTAAGAATTTATAGAGAGAAAAAACGTGTAGAGCAATATACCCCGAGTTTCCCGTTCTCCTTTTGCTGTGCTCTGTATTCAACAGGGGTCTGTACAGTTCCTGTACAGTTTTAGACCTGACTTTTGTCTGCAAGTAGTGCAGAAGCTCCTACAGAGAAGTAGGATGAGATGAGTGCAGTTTAATTGTTGCAGTTGTTGGCTCAGGAGTTACCTATCTTGAGCCGTTCTGATACAGATACAGTAGATAAACAGAAAGGAATTTAAAACATTATGGTACTCTTTTGGTTTGAGTCTGCCATTGCCATATTAAACTTGAAATATGTTGAACGGTTGAACCTATTCTCCGGACCATCTGTCCAGAAGGAATGCAAAGTGCAATTGAGGACACGAATTACAGTACAGTGGTACCTCTACTTTACGAATTTAATGCGTTCCGAACGCACATTCGTAAGTAGAAAAAAATTGTAAGTCGAATCCCATAGGAATGCATTGGGAGAAAAAATTCGTAAGTCGAAGCAACCCTATCTAAAAATTCGTAAGTAGAAAAAATCCTATCTAAACCTCATTCAAGATGGCGGACGGAGCTCTGTTCGTAAGTAGAAACATTCGTAAATAGAGTTATTCGTAAGTAGAGGTACCACTCCAGTTTATGCAGGGTGGTACCCCTGATCTAGGGATGCAGGTGGCGCTGGGGGTTAAACCACAGAGCCTAGGGCTTGCCGATCAGAAGGTTGGCGGTTCAAATCCCCGTGAAGGGGTGAGCTCCCATTTCTCGGTCCCTGTTCTTGCCAACCTAGCAGTTCAAAATCACGTCAAAGTGCAAGTAGATAAATAGGTACCACTCTGGCGGGAAGGTAAACGGTGTTTTCGTGCGCTGCTCTGGTTTGCCAGAAGTGGCTTAGTCATGCTGGCCACATGACCCGGAAGCTGTACGCCGGATCCCTTGGCCAGTAAAGCAAGATGAACGCCGCAACCCCAGAGTTGTCCGCGACTAGACCTAATAGTCAGGGGTCCCTTACCTTTACCTTTACCCCTGATCTATTAACTTAAGCTGCAATGCTGTGTAGTTTTGTAGATGAAATTCAAGCCGCCTGGCTGTACAGGAATGCACCCTTAAAGAGTACATTTCCTGGAATAGCTAACTTTATAGAAACCAAATATTAATATGAATTAACATAACTATGAAGACATTTAGACCTACACAAAGTCAGAACAAAACACATCAGAAGGAGGGCTTGCAGTGACATGCAAATGCAAGATTTATGCCTCTGACAAAGGATAGCTACTCCAGTGAAATGATGTTTGGGAGTAGTAATGCAGGAAGTTGGCCGACAACTCTTCTGCTGCATTCAAGCACACCTTGGCAATATGTTCAAGTGCTTTTTTGGCAGATTCTCCCTCTGTTGATTCTTTGTAACTTGTTGGAAGGAAATGGAACCCAAGCATATCATCTTATGAAAGACACCAGTATTATAAACAGCGGTAGAGCACACGTGTTGCATGCAAATGGCTTCAGATTCAATTTCTGCTGTTTCACATGCAGAAAGAAAGAACTAAAAGTGCACCACTCAACTAGTTGAGCACCAATGCAGCTTGCATGTACCAAGTTTCATGTATGAACACAAATATATGCAACATAATCTTAAGGGGTAAAGCATGGATACATTGTGGAAAAGAACAAGTTCATTTTACATACGGGAAACACTGGGGGAATTCACACTTGTGATAGGAAACATCATAGATAGGAAATACGTGGCCTTTCAGATGTTGTTGGACTCCAGCTCCCATTGGCACTAGCCAGCTTGGTTAATGGTCAGGAATAATGGGAACTGTAGTCCAACAACATTGGAGGGTCACACATTCCCTGTACTTGTTTTACATTGTTGTGTGTCTGTGTGTGTGTATGCACACACACTTGTGATGTCCACTCTGGATCCTATCTTCACTGCAATCTGCAGTGTAAATAGGCAGAGAGGCAGGAATCAGTAGGGGATGGAATTGTGTACAAACTGAAACCAATGGAGGTGCACTAGATCCGCTTGCAAAATCACCATCAGGAAGTACCCTTTAATGGAACGTTTGAAGTAATGTTTGGAATTCCACGACGTTTTTAAAGAGCAAGTAAGAGATTGTGTGTACGTAACCTGACATGTTCAGCAGTGGGTGTTGCAGAATAATCAGGGAAGTTGCTGTGCAGCTGGAATCTGGAAAGAGCTTGGCAGAGGTAGATTCATGCCACGCCTCATGTTGAAAAAGGTGGGACCTGTAAAGAGGGGTATTCCTTTCTGGGTTGGGAATAGTATGTGTATGGAGAATGGTGGTGTTTGCATAAAGAAATAAATATTTTCCTGTAACAAGATTATGCTTTTAAAACATTAAAATTTTGCCTTTCCCCCTTAAGAATCATCACTCTTCTGTCACCACTGCCTACTATTCCATGAACCCGGGACTTCTCTCCCCGCTGCCCTCAACTTCCAAATGGATTTCTGGAAACATTGGCTATCCATTTTGTCTGCAGACTGTGCATCTCATCAGTTAATTTGCACAAAATATGTACTCCACAGGTAAAAGTGGCTAAGAACATAGGAAGACATTTGATGCATCAGGCCAAAAGCCTATCAAGTCCAGCACCTTGTTCATACAGGAAGCCCACCAGCAAGACCAGCATGCAACAGCTCTTCTCCCTTTGTGCGTTACTTATTATCTGAAGCTAGCAAACAACAAAGCCCTACAGCAAACTGGCATATTCAAAGGATGCTTTGCTTGTTTGCTTCATTGCATCCTCCCCTCTGCTCTGCCCCATCTGCCATCAGCTGTTTTTCTTCCCTTCTCCAGTCTCACTTTATTTTCTGCCACTTCCTATGCTTGTAACAATCTCCCTTTGTCTGCTTCTTAATTCTGTACATTTCCCCTCAAATCCCAATTTCAGAAAGACTTGTTCTCAGTCTCCATAGGAAAGCCACTTCTTACATGCTTTCAGAGCAAAAGTAAGGACATTGGTACTGGGTGCAGATTCTAGCACCTTTGCTCAGGACTTCAGCTAGGGGCGAGGATAGTGTTAAGCAGCTTTTTAGTAAAACCTGCAAGGATGAGCTTGAAAGCATGGAGGCAATAACTGGTGAAGTCTCAAAAAACCAGGGGGAGGGCAGGATTCCTAGGATGGATGACACTGCCTGATATAGCTTCTATGCCTGTCCCACATCTAGCAGAAGAAAAATAAAGCATGCAAAAAGGCCGAGGCAATTTTGCAGGGTATGGACAGGTTACAGAAACCAGCTTTCTCTTGACGCAGTTTCAACTTCACCGTGTTACTTGATGCAATTCTCACTTGCGACGCTTCCAGGCTGTTGGTATTTCCAGGTGGTATTCAACCACATACTGGCAAATTCAGGTTGCACAGCTAGAGTTGATGTGGCGGTCTTGCGCAACTATTTCTCCCAAAGGCTGGACTCTTTGCGATATGGAAAATGACAGGAGAACAGACTGGAAAATGTGAGACAACACTTTGCTTTGATGCCGTGTCTTCTGACCTCCTTACAAACAAATCAGAAGGAATGCTCAATAAGCCGGTTGCCTGGGAGTGCTTGTTTTGGTCATTCCCAAACTTTTACTTTTCTCAGTGTGTGCAGTGGGGTCCCTGTCTCCAGCATCTTAGCACCACCCAGTCAGAATGAAAGGGGGGCTTTTAAGCATTTAGGAATGCTGGAAACACAAGGTGTTTCATTTTTAAGAGAATGGTGTGCGAGTTTGGTTATGTACAATGGAACTTCATGGTAAACATGACTCCAAATCATTTGCCCATATATGTGCACAGAAAAAAACAAGATCTAGGTGTATAGATTGTTGGAATACGTCCCTAATTATTACTATTCTAAAATTATAAAATTGTGTAATCTTAGGTTGTATAATCTTAGAAGGGGTGTGGTTGCGACTATCATGAAGGGACCCCACCTTTCTAAATTTGCTGCTCATGGGTAGTAGGCTTGTTTCCGCAGGGCCTGAATAGCTGCTCTCCCCTCTGAATGAAGCAAGCTTTGAACATATGACACCCAGGCAGCACGAAGCAGCTGTTCATTCCGTACAATTTGTAACTGGGATCTTTCCTCGCTGCTCCCTTTGCCATCTACACATGAAAGCTTTGTTGCGTTTGAGCAGTTAGGGGTGGGAGGTACACAGTTTCACATTCTGCATTTAAGTCATGCTTCATACTGGATAGTTTTGGGTAAGTCACTCCATTTCCCTGCTTAACCTACAGCACATGACAGAGATACAGTTGATTAAAAATAATAATTCTAAAGCAAGTTGTACATGGAAAAGTATAGTGGAAATTACTCTACTGCATATGGTTTTTAGTTTTAGGATCTAGGAGTCTTGGTAGACCACAAACTTGACATGAGTCAACAGTGTGATGCAGAAGCTAAAAAAGCCAATGCAATTCTGGGCTGCATCAATAGGCATATAGCATCTAGATCAAGGGAAGTAATAGTACCACTGTATTCTGCTCTGGTCAGACCTCACCTGAAATACCGTGTCCAGTTCTGGGCACCACAGTTCAAGAAGGATACTGACAAGCTGGAACGTGTCCAGAAGAGGGCAACCAAAATGG
This sequence comes from Zootoca vivipara, assembly GCF_963506605.1. Lineage (NCBI taxonomy): Eukaryota > Metazoa > Chordata > Lepidosauria > Squamata > Lacertidae > Zootoca > Zootoca vivipara. Next base: position 81,443,857 of record NC_083278.1, read on the forward strand.
TCAAAGGCCTGGAAACGATGCCTTATGAGGAACGGCTTAGGGAGCTGGGTATGTTTAGCCTGGAGAAGAGAAGGTTAAGGGGTGATATGATAGCCATGTTCAAATATATAAAGGATGTCATATAGAAGAGGGTGAAAGGTTGTTTTCTGCCGCTCCAGAGAAGCGGACACGGAGCAATGGATTCAAGCTACAAGAAAGATTCTATGATTCTACTCTTACCTTCTTGGTTGGACACCTCCTCCCTCTGGACTTTTTAGAGCAGTTCAAATTGGCAGTACCGTACTTTCTTGAAATCTGGACATGAGAGATTTTCAAGCACTTGTTACCCCTCTGTAGGGATTTCGGAATTCTTTTGCAAAGGAGGTAACCCTCTTTCTTTTAGGGCTGACAGTGAGCCAAAGATGATAGCAATTCTGGCAGGTCAGGACCTGTGGTTAGAGGGTAACCATTGTGGTTTGGAGATGGGCCCAGTGGTACGTGATGGGACAAGGCATGGAATGACATCATCCAAGAGAGGGGAAGTCTATGGAGGGGAGCAGGAAGGTGCTGCTTCATATATTCAATTTCCTGAATTTATTTTATAAAGTTACAACCATTCATCAACTGCGTATTACAAAAATAATATTTCTGGTGAACCCCCCCTTTTTTTTGCTTTACTCAAATTGCATTTCCAGACACGTAACCTATAGCAACCTTGACCATGAAACTAGGGTGCTCATGTATTCTTATTTTGGGGTGAGAGGGGAAAGAACAAGGGAGGTCAATGAGGAAAACCTGCATGGCTTACCTAAGCCACAGCCTCAGGGACGACCCTCACAGAGAGACCACTGTCTCTGGCATATCTGAAGTGGAACTGGCCCTACTGAATAGAGTGCACTTTGCCACTGAAGGTAAGGGGACTGTTTACCATACCTCCTTCTGACTCAGTTGTGTTTCTTACTAAAACAGGAGATTTGAAGGCTGAGCTGAAAATGGGGGTGGGAATAAAAGTTCTATGATCATTTTTATGCACCTGCCATTTTGGGAGGATTTATTGTTATTGTTTTAACCAGGGAGTGTTCCCTCAAAAGGGAACAGAAACGTTTTAAGGCAGCAGGAGGAACAGGCCTCGGTTGCCTTGGCAACCAGGCTGGTATCTGTCGTGACTATGAAGCTGCATTACCCCCAGTCTGAAGCCCAACCCTGGGTCGAAATGTTATTCTGCTTACTGATCCTACCTGTGACCTCTGTTTGTTGGTATACTGCGCAGGGGACTGCGTGCACACAGCTCGATGCAAATAGACTCTGAATGTGCAGTTTGTACCTTCCGTTTTTGTGTGGTGTGATCCTAAAAATGCTGGATCTGTATGTACGCAGATTCTCTGCAGAAGTTAGGATGGCGGAAGTCAGAGGAGGGAGTCGGAGGCAGGGCTAACAGAGCATCCCAAGCACCCCTCTCCAGATGAGCATCTCTACCTACACAAACATAAGGGTGCATCGAGATGTGAGCAACAGTGTGCATAGACGCCACCTGCATTTTGACGTGCATCAAGAACATGCACCCAAGACAGTGTCTATACAGACTATCTTGCCCTCCAGCAAATGGGTCTTTGAATGAGTTTTCCAACCCTTTCCCAAACATGTGTACTGCCTTCATTGCTGTCACTATGTAGCTGAATATGAATTGTTTTATGAGATCACCCACAGCCTTTACTTCCACTTAGGGAAGGAGAATAACTGTTTGTAGTAACAGATCAGAACCTTTGCGTGCAAAAGATCTCAGGCTCCATCATTACCAACTTCAGGAAGGGCTGAGAAAGACCCCCAATTTGAAACCCTGAAGAGCTGCTGCCAGTCAGTGCAGACACTACCAAGCTTGATTGACCAATGTTTTGGGATACATCCTCGGAAGTATACTTTTTTGCCTTAAGGCACCAGTATGGTTCAACATGTGCTACTGAAAAGTGCTATTATGGTTACTTCTGGTTCACTCCCAAGTTTGATCTCTCACAGACCTCATATTTCCAGCTTCATACACAGCCATTTCTTTTCCGGCAAGTGAAGAGTCTCAGGCCAACAATCTGAGACTGAGAAGGGGAAGTTGGCTTGGTGCTTGCTTTTGACCTTTCCTGACACCAGAGCTGAGAAAATGAGGTTCTAGGGAGCACGATGTGTGAAATCAGGGTCTGAATAAACCTTTCAGGGAGGGGGGAAAGAGAAGGGTTTTGTTTCAGAGGTTCTAAACAAACATTTGCAGCCAGATCACAACTAGACATAGTACAGGACACAATGGGCAAGACAATGATCTAGAATGGTCAATGTAGGCAGCAAAGTGGCTCATGGCACCACAAGGTCCTTAGGAGAGCTTATGGGATTTGAAAACAGACTGAAAGGCCTCTAGGCAGAGTGGGGGTCCCATATCACCTGTTCTAGAGGGTGGTGGGGCATACATAGAGCAGTTCCTGGGCCCCCTTGAGTAAACAGACAGGCCATAGGATACCCCCAATGACTCTGACCAAGAGTTACCAGATGCTTAAGGGCTTAGCCAAATACTACAACCTGTTCTGGCATGTTTAGCCTCATTCTAGCAACTCCCTTGGAGCGCTTGTTGGATGACATCCACCCATCTTGCTTGCTCTTTCCAGCACTGGCTTTATCATGACCCAGCACTTCCTTGGCTGCCCTTAAGACGTTGCTGCCACCAAGCCAGTGGCTTTAAGCTGTATGCATTCAAGGACTCCACTTTCAAGCAAAGCCCTTGCTGCCTCATGGACATCCTCTTCCCTGGTGATGCACGGCCTTGAGTTCGATCAGAGCCCGCAGTGCTTTGGAGGCGGACGGCCAGAGCATCCCCCTGGACGCGGCTCAGAGAATTCCTTGACTCATCTGGTGGGTGTATAGAGGTCGGCCAGGCTCCGACTCGAGGGGGTCCTTACAGCTCAGTTGTTTTCCTGGGTTCTATCAAGACCGTACTCAACATGCCCACTTGGCACTCTTGGTCCTGGAGTTTCCTTGCAGACTGCGAGGGGCTTTGGCACCTCCGGCGCCCCCTCTGCCAGTTCTTCAGCAGCACCAACACAGTTACCAAGACTAGGATGGCTGTGAGCAGCCCAAACACCAGCACTAATATCAGCTGCGACTGACTCAGCCCCGAGTCCTGCTGAGTCACCACCTCTTTCACGGAGATCAAGAGCCCTCCCCCGTTTGATTTCTCACTGTAGCTAGTGACCCGCTTCCCAGTCACCGCAACCCGGACGGGCTCAGACTGGGTTGTCCAAGGGTTGCTGCTGGCCGTGCTTCTCACGGCGTCGTTGCCATGCCCCTTGGGATCAGGGTGAAACGCGGTGACCCACGTCGGCTCCGGAGCAAGGAGCTCACAGGTTTTGCCGGCAAAGCCCTCGGGACACAGGCAATCAAAATCGTTGATGCGGTCGTAGCACTTTGCCCCATTTCTGCACGGTTGGCTGGCACAGTCGTCAACATTGATGCTGCAGAAACGCCCTTCAAAGCCAGTGTGGCATTGGCAGGAGAAGCGGTTGATGCCGTCCAGGCAGGTGGCACCGTTGGCACAGGGGCGCATCAGGCAGTCGTCAACATCAATCTCGCAGTGGGTGCCAATGAATCCTGCCAGGCACTTGCAGGTGTAGTTGTTAGCAAAGCCATTCTGGTCCAGGCACTCTCCCCCATTCTTGCAGGGGGACCTGAAAGGAGAGAATGGGGACCGATCACAACACCCATATGTGCCGCCCTTCTAAACCACAGAGCCTAGGGCTTACCGATCGGAAGGTCGGCAGTTCGAATCCCCACAACAGGGTGAGCTCCCGTTGCTCTGTCCCAGCTTCTGCCCACCTAGCAGTTCGAAAGCACGTCGAAGTGCAAGTAGATGAATAGGTAAGGAAGGTAAACGGCGTTTCCGTGCGCTGCTCTGGTTCGCCAGAAGCGGTTTAGTCATGCTGGCCACATGACCCAGAAGCTGTCTACGGACAAATGCCAGCTCCCTTGGCCTACAGAGTGAGATGAATGCTGCAACCCCAGAGTCGTCCGCGACTAGACCTAACAGTCAAGGGTACCTTTACCTTTACCTTTAACCATTAGCATTTCTAATAACAGTCATTATTTTTATTTTATTATTTGTACCCCAGCCACTCTGGGGGGTTTCTATGTGCACGTAAAAGGTGCATGTAAAAATAAACCGCACAGGAAGAAATAACAACAAAAAGTCGTCATAAAACTTGAAATCCTTGTTTGTGAAATGGTGCATTTTAAAGCCTTTTACAGCTGATCCTATACGCGTTCACTCAGAGGTAAGCCCTACTGAGTTTAATGGGACTTACTCCCATCGGAGCAGAAGACGCTGCCTTCCTTCCTCCTAGCCCAGCACTGCGTACAGTCGTACCTTGGTACTCAGACACTTTGGCTCCCGAATGCCACAAACCCGGAAGTGAGTGTTCTGGTTTGTGAACATTCTTTGGAACCCAAATGTCTGATGGGGCTTCCGCAGCTTCCGATTGGCTGCAGGAGCTGGAGCCTTTAAACGGTTTTGCTCCTTGTGCCTGCCTTTCCTCCCATCTATTTCTGCTAGGATCTCTCACCCTGCCTTATCACATGGCCCCGTCTTCAGCTCACAGTTCTTTCCATGGAATCCTTCAAGGCACAGGCAAGAATATTCCCCATCTCGGTCATAAATGCACTGGGCTCCATTCTGGCACGGGGTCTGGTGCTCACAGACATGTACGTCTGAAAGAGATGGGGGAAAGAGGAGGAGAAAATGCAGGTCAAAAGTATTCAGGGCTGGTTTTTCATGCCAGACACCCCCACCCCACCCCCACAAAAGTTCCCTCTCCTTTTTAATTCACTGTGATACTGGAGGCTGTACAAAGAAAAGGTGGCCACTGATTCTGAAGGTGGAAGTGGGATCCTGTATCGGAGCAGAAGAAGCTGCCTTCCTTCCTCCTAGCCCAGCACTGCGTACAGTCGTACCTTGGTACTCAGACACTTTGGCTCCCGAATGCCGCAAACCCGGAAGTGAGTGTTCTGGTTTGTGAACATTCTTTGGAACCCAAACGTCTGATGGGGCTTCCGCAGCTCCCAATTGGCTGCAGGAGCTTCCTGCAGCCAATCAGAAGCCGCGCTTTGGTTTCTGAACATTTTGGACTTCCAGAACGGATTCTGTTCGACTTCCAAGGTATTCTGACTAGCAGTGGTTCTCCAAGGCCTTAGGACAGGCATCCCCAAACTTCGGCCCTCCAGATGTTTTGGACTACAATTCCCATCATCCCTGACCACTGTTAGCTAGGGATCATGGGAGTTGTAGGCCAAAACATCTGGAGGGCCGCAGTTTGGGGGTGCCTGCCTTAGGACAACTTTATGTAGCTGGGAAGTATTGGAGTCAATAGCAAAAGTGGTTGTTTTCTCCTGGGAGGCCTCAAAGCAGAAAATGGGATAACGCCCGAATTACTGCTGCTAATAAGGCTGTGTGGTTCTTCTGTTAAAGCTGAATTGCTGTTGTTTGGAAACGGCATCATTTGTCGGTAGTGAACTTGTTGTGCATGCAGAGGACCCGAGTTTCAGCCTTTCAAGGCGGCAGCAGCAGAAACTATTGTCTGAAACTCTGGAGAGCTGGTACCAGCCCATGTCTTCTGGCTTGGTATAAGGCAGCTTCCCAATAAGCTTCTACTCCAGTGCCTTCCTTTCTCCTCAATAAGTCCCCACCCTGTTCCAAGTGGAGTGACGCACCTTTCTTGCACAGCTTGCCAGCCCAGCCACTTTGGCAGATGCATTGCCAGGGTTGGTGGCACGTCCCATGCTTGCAGCCTGGCATCCTCACGCACTGTTCACAGTATTCCCCTTCCCAGCCTTTGTCACACCTGCAGAAGGAAAACCATAAAGTCAGAGCAGGAGAACACCACCGCAGGCACCAAGCAAAGGCACTAACCAAGCCATGTGCAGTAAACATCGCAAGGCATTAGACCGGCGTTTAATAGTCATGGGACTCAGCTGCATTAGTCAAAAAACAACGTTTTGAATGCGTTATAAGATGCAACACCAGATGGTGCCAGAGAGCAAAAAAAAAATATCAAAAATCTATGTGATTTTTACATAGCAGGTTTTTTGTGTGTGTGGTTAATGATTTAATTTCTGACTTATTTATAGCAGTCCCCCCCCCCCCCTGTGTAGATCCACCAATGGTCTCTGTTCCTGGTGATGGGTGGAGGCAGGATCCAGGATCCTTTTTGGTCTCAATGGCATGATAGGAACAAGTACCTCGCACAAGAATGTGAGGGGAATTCTTGAAGGAAGCAGCAGCAGCAGCAGGATGGAGCCAAGGGTGAGGCAAAATGGAGGCACTTTGGGCAGGAGGCAAGAGGAGGGGTGGGGCTTATGAGTACCACAAAGTTTTGGTGAAGAGCATCAACCAGCCAAGACTGCCGCCTGTCTAATGATTGCCTGGGGACAGTGAGAAAATTATCTTGATTTTAAGAAATGTGTGGGTGTGGACACAGCAGAGGAATCTCTAGCCTTGGTATTTGCCTTGGGGTTTTGCCATAGGTCAGGAGGGACAATCTGGGCTGTACACCAGATGTGCAAGATCGGCAGGAAACCCTGCTTCTACCACTGTTCCTTTTCCATCCCAGTAACACCTGACCTGTTTTCAGAGAGAATAGGAACGCGCCGGTGCCAAACCTTAAGGCTGCGGTCCAGGAGAGTAGGCAATGTGGTGCCCTTAGGATGTTGCTGGACTACACCTCCCATCATCCCTGTCCACTAGCCATGCTGGCTTGAACTGATGGGAGTTGGAGTCCAGCAACTTCCAAAGGCATCACATTGCCCCCCCCCCCTGCTATACACCCTTACTCAGGAGTGCATCGCCCTGAACTAAGGCGACCTGTTTTTGAATAAACCTGCCTAAGATTGGGCTGCTGGCAATTGCATGTCGCAGACTACTTTTTCTTTGTGAAATTAAGCAAATGCACACATATCAAGCACCCCCCCCCATATTTTAAAGTATATTGAGAAAAGATTGGAAGATAAAACTAAAATGGAAGGATGTGCCAAGACATGGCTCACGGCAAGAAGCCTTGTTCACCACACTTATAGCTAGAACATCATAATAATTTATTTATACCCCGCCCATCTGGCTGGGTTTCCCCAGTGCTGCAGCTTACCAAAGATCAAGCAGTGACATGGGATTCATACTATGCTCGTGCCTCTCTGTTCCTTGCAACTAATTAGATGCAAGTCCTGTGTTTACTCTGCAATCAGTGAGTCAGTGCCAAAAAGACTGAGCCCAGGTTTTGTGGGCGTAGTTTCTTTTTCGCGCCATACCTGTGGGTGGGGATTTTGCTCGTCTGCGCCTCCCCTACAGAGTTCTTTTCTTTTAATGGCAGATAAATGCACAGCTGCACATTCCTGCCACTCTGAAGGAGTGGTGCAGAGGCACAGGCTCAGGCTCCCATTTGCATAGCTGCAAAAAAGGAACCACTGAAACAAGACGTATACCCCTCACAAACCACAAACCAAGTGGGGAAAATACAGCATTAAAAAATGGTATCTGTGTTATATTTTTAAAAAATCCACCTTGGGTGTGCCGAAGGGATAAAAATCAGAAAACATAAAGTCAAGGGTGAGGCCCCCACAAAAAAACCAACTTGGTCTACACAGGACAACTCTGTTGACCAATGGAATGATCAACGTCTGCCCCCATCCTTCAGATGCAGTGGAGAAAGATGGCATACACATACATTGTGTATGCCATCAAATGCCAACAGTGCCCTTCAGCTCTCTATATTGGACAAACAGGCCAAACCCTATGCCAAAGGATAAATGGGCATAAATCGGACATCAGGAATCACAAGACAGAGAAACCAGTAGGAGAACACTTCAATCTCCCAGGATATTCAATACAAGATCTCAAAGTAGCTGTCTTATTACAGAAAAAATTCAGAAACGGACTGGAAAGAGAAGTTGCTGAATTGCAACTCATCCCTAAGCTTAAAACCATGGAGAGACCTGGTCTGAATAAAGACATTGGATTCTTATCTCATTATACATGATAAAGCTTTCTTTAGCCATCTCACCCCTTGCTTTTTCCTGCAAGACCAATTGCAGTCGTTGACAGTCGTTAACAGTAGTCAACAGGTTTACCACTCCTATCAGCCAATCACCCATTCCCACTACCCTTCTGAGTAATACCCCTCCCCACACTCTGACTATACATAAGGGTCTGGTGACTTCTGTTTCAGTGTATCTGAAGAAGTGTGCATGCACACGAAAGCTCATACCAATCACAAACTTAGTTGGTCTCTAAGGTGCTACTGGAAGGATTTTTTTTATTTTTTGTTTCTTAGAAGAGGTACATCTTGAACTACACAATCACAGGCTTTTTCTACCAGTCTCTGATGTCTTCAGGTGGGGCAGGGGTGGGCTGACTTCAGTCTTTTTTGGTCTACCTTAAAAAAAATGTATATAACATAGAAACCCTTTCATCAGCTAATGTGTGTTAAATTGCATGGCACAAGGGTGTGCCTAGTATCTATTAACAGCCATGATACAACTGGTCTGTGATCCTAAGTATGTGCTCTTGTCAAAGAACATAAGAAATGACTTTGCTGGGGCCACCTATGGTGCCATTCTTTGGTTACAATCCCAACAGCCAGCAGATGCTAGATAAAATTGGCTGGTACACCACAAAAGGGGCACTTTGCACAAACGTCATCTCCTGAGCATGTGAGGGAACTTGCTCACACTTCTCCTTCCAGACCCCTAACAGGTACCTTGCCTCAGGGAACCATGTTCAAACACCCAACCTCCTCTCCAACAATTGAGGGAGAGAGCATTCTGAACAGGTAAGCGAGAGAAAGAGGGACACATCTCATAATGCAGAAATGAGGGACCTATAGCCTTCCAGATGTTGTTGGACTGCAACTTACATCCTCTCTGGCTACTGGCTGGGGCTGATGGGAGTTGGTATCCAACGGCATCTGGAAAGATCTGGGAGGTTGCGCAGCCCTGAGGAGCACCTGTGCTTGATGGCAGTCGACAGTTGTCAGAATGTCAAGTGTGTTTCTGCATGCATTGCAGCTGCTTTGTAGCAACATAGCTCATATGCAAGGAGAATAACAAACAGCCACCGCAAACACAGAGTTCTGCTACAACTCCCAAAGGTGAATGGCTTGGCAGCGGGGAGAGAGAGAGGCTATGAGCCCTGGCAGAGCCCTCAGATGGCACAACTCCCTATTTTCTCTCCCTCTCTCACCAACACCATACATTTGCTGTGGTTTTCCCTTCCTGGGCTGAGCATTTCATTAGATAGAAGTGGCTGTAGCACCAACACAGCAGTGGCAAATTGCCAGCCCCAGCATAATGTGCATATAGGGTTGCTCCGTAAATGACTGCTTTTTTTTGCTTTGAAAATTGTTGTATTAGTGACGGTGTGCCAGGGCAAGACACATGCAGCGTGGATGTGTTTCCTACTGCCAAATCCAGCGCTGGGTTGGAAAAGGAGGCCTGCTCCTAGCATGCAACCCAGGGATGGCAACAGTACTGTATCACAACTGTAAAACTCTCAAAATAATGTCTGAAACTTATTGCGGTGTTGTAGCAAGTTATCTTACCCATGTTTCTTTGATACTGTTAAGCTGTTCTGTAGGAAATGAGCCCATTTGAAATCCTGGGATTTGGGAGGATCTAAAATAGAATCTATGCAAAAGCCTCTCCCGTCTTCAGCTGAAAACACTGGTTTCCAGACACGGCCTTTATTTAGGCAATTCAAAATAAATTTAATAAATGACAAAAACAGCCTAGCAGCTCAGGTTATTTCCTAGCTGCAACTTCTAGAGATTCAACATATGTTATCCGAAAGCTTGTGCAATGTTGGCTGGTAACACAGAACAGTCATATAAAGTTATAAAACTTTTTGAAATGCTATTATCCACCTATTCTGGGGAGTGTCGTATGTGGGATGTTTTATTGCACTGTAAAATGCCATAAAAACAATACAAAGCCTCAGTAGTGTAAGCAGGTGCTGAACAGGCAATGCCCTTTGACACTGCTCTTCAGCAGCTGTTTGAGGCTGCAGTATCCTATAGCCATAGCTGCCAAGTTATCCCTTTTTTACAGGGATTTTCCCTTATGCTGAATAGGCTTCCTCGCGAGAAAAGGGGAAACTTGGCAGCTATGCCTATAGCAAGGTGGCTGATCTCCCTGCCCAGATGCAAATAGATTGCTTAAATAATCTGTTCTCCATGGACCAAAAGAACAACCTATCAAATTAAGAAGGATGTTCACTGTTCAAGGGAGATTTCTTTGCAAAACAAGTCAACATCTACCCTAAAAATGGCTGCCCAAACACAGGACTGTAAATATTCCATTATTCTGGGTGGGCCAGAATTTGGATCCCTGAAAATATCACTGTTAATTAAATTTCAAAGTAAATTTCTAGCCCTCAAGTTTATAGAGAAAATCCATATGCGGTTATCTGCAAAATTATCTGCTGCAATGTCTTTCACCCTGGATCTGTGCTTCCTCCTTGCCTCTCAGACATGATCCACACACCTCAGTGTTACATAGTGGGTTCAAATCCCCCACACAAGGCACTCTCTTCCATTCACTGTAAAATGCTGTGAAATAGACGAAGGTGGGGGAAATAAACTCACTTTTCCCAAACTGAAAGCATGCAAATGAAACAAGATTATGCAAACCCAGCCCATGATTCATACTTGTAAATAGCAACTTGCTTGGTTGTCTATGGTGAGTAAGAATTAGCTATGATTAACTAAACTGGAAAGGCTAGCAACAACAACAACAAAATTTTCTTTCACAAATGAACAGTATGGGTATATTTGGGCAACCATCCTAGTTTTTTTTTTGGGGGGGGTTAAATGAGAGCAAGTAACGTTGGTTGATTTGTTCATAAGGCTAATGTAAAGTGTGTTCATTGCATCCATTCAAGTTGCTTCAAATGGGACATTTTTCATACATGGAAATAGCCTCCCTATTAGGAAAGTGTGATGTATATGGAGAAACGATCTCTTCTGTACATGAAGCAGACAACAGCTGCACACAGCGGCCATCTCATCTATGGATTGGTGGTGAGATAAACTTACATATCCCACATAACACAGGAAAATGTACATATGTTTCAGCATGCATGGAGATTTTTTAATGTAGAAAAAAATGTCACCTATGAAGTGGACTTTTGGATGAAAAACCGGCAGGGCCAGACCTAACATAAAGTAATGAAGCAGCTGCCTCAGGCAGCAGAAGCAGGAAGGTGGGGAAGAAAGGCAGCATGGGGTTGACACCTGAGGCAAGCAACAAAATGGCGCCCACCCATCCAGGGGTGAGTGAAGATCTATATCAGGCATCCCCAAACTGTGGCCCTCCAGATGTTTTGGCCTACAACTCCCATGATCCCTAGCTAACAGGACCAGTGGTCAGGGATGATGGGAATTGTAGTCCAAAACATCTGGAGGGCCGAAGTTTGGGGATGCCTGATCTATATCAAGAACAGGAGGGGAGTAAAATTTTACATTGGGATTTCCTAAATATTTTATTTCTATCCATATTTTAATTGTAACCTTATTACGAGTGCCTTGGTTGCTTCTGTATTTTTATGAGCTTAAAGCTGAAATAAACTGATTTGATTTACATCGGGAACAAGGGGGGGAGTGAAGATCTACACTGGGAAAAAGGGAGGGAATAAAATCAACCTTACCTTAATTGGAATAATGAGGGAAATGAAGGTATTGTTTTTTTAAAAAATATATAAGAAACTGCAAAAGGGATGGGGGAGGAAGTCAAAATATAAATGCTTATTGGGAAATTACTGGATTTGTATCTCTGTAAACCTGAAAAATAGAATGTATTTAAAAATAAAATAAACCTTACCTGATGGTTCAAGTGGGAATCAAAGGCCATGGTGGGGGGAGGGGCAGCCTGCTTTGAAACACCAGGCGGGTGCAGAACCCAGATGACCCCAGAGGGCAGCCCCCACCATTTCCTCCCCAAAGGTGAGGGGAGACCAGCAGCACCTCATATTCACCAAGAGGTCACTATAGGGGTGGCATGGGGGTGCTGCTGAGGAGGCAGCAGATTCGACCTCCAAGGAGCATGCCATAGCTGTTGCAGCAGTGGCAGCATAAGTGGGCAACACATTCCTTAAGAGTCTGGAGCTGCTGTTCCTACGGATCCTGCTGCCTGAGGCAGTCACCTCCCCTTGCTTCACGGGTGGGCTGGCCCTGTATTGCAGAAAACGTTTGTGTGTGCCACACAGCTTACTTTGCACCCTCTAGGCCAGCCCGCTGTCCTCAGGCACGGCTGTCGCAACACCAGTGTTGAAATAAAAATCAATGGCTAGTTCAGTCAGCTTCTATACATTGAACGGGAGGGGGCACCATCTTGCCCTTTGCTGCACCAGGCAGCAAAATGTATTTGGGCAACTCTGAGAATAGGAGCTCACAGGACACTACATCTTGGGGTGATTGGCACAAAATGTGCAGGGTCTGGAGTGATGCTGTATTTGAGCAGCCCTCTCCTTTAAAGCTCACCCAAGTACAGTATGGTTTTACCTGCATTTGCCGTCCTCGTCACAGCTTCCATGAGCCAAGTTACAGTGGTCACTGCAGTCATCACCTGAAAGGCAAAGCAGAGAGCAGGACTTATTGCACCAGGAAGTCAGGACTGCAAGCTATGGCTAACTTGTGGCAGCAGGAATAGGGTGGTGAACCCATCACAAATTCCCGGGTTGGGACAGAAGTGTGTAGAATCTATTTTCCTTTCCAGTATATACTTCTCCCAGTTGTGTATGACCTCTCCCTGCCGCCTGTAATATCACAAGACCAGTTTCTATTGCGATAAATGGAAAAAGTTTCTACCCATTTATTGCATACCATCCAAGCTTCAGAGTGTAGAAGTGCTACATTTTCTTAGCTATGGAAGGCTCCATATTTTGTAGCTGGGAACATATGCTGCTTGTTGTCCCCCTCCCCCTTAAATACTGTACATATTTTATTGAAATTTTTAAATATGCAATTGACAGAATGACATCAAGATCTATGTTGCAATATACAGAACAGAACTGTCCTTTCGGAGACAATCGCCACACAGATAGGTCAGTGAATCATCAGACAAGAGGATGCAAACGATAATAATTAAGCACAAAAAAGAAATGAAACTGAAGCAACAATAACCTTTCCAAATGAGCAACCCACTGTTCTTTTCCCCCCAGGATGGATAGTGGACCATAGCTCAGGTGTTAAGAGCACCTGCTTTCGATTTATCACAAGCTAAAAGGACCATTTAGGAAGAGCTATGTGCCTAGAATCCTGTAGAGTCATTCCTGGTCCAGAAAAGAAATCAATACTGGAGAGATGGACCAGTGGCCTGACTCAGGGGAAGCTACGGTAGCTTCTTAGTTTCAAATGACATCTCTTTTGGGGGAGGAGGGGCTCATGCTACAGTAGTTGTCCCGTGGCAACTGTACTTAATTGCATCCACCTTGCAAATGTCACAGCCAGGGCCAAAAAGTAAACATGTTCTTTGCACGATTACTTTATTTATTTACTTATTGCATTTATTTACTGCCTTTTCCTCCAAGATGGTGTACATGGTTCTCCTCCTCCCTATTTTATCCTCCCAACCTATAGCTGAGATTCTTGCATGGCAGGGGGGTTGACTTAGATGAGCCTTTGGGGGGGGGTACCTCCCAACTTTACAGTTCTACAAACAACCCAGTGAGGCAAGTTAGGCTGAGATATGGCAACTGGCCCAAGGTCACCCAGTGAACTTTACGGCTGAGTAAGGATTCGAACTCTGGTCTCCCAGGTCCTAGCGCAGCACTCTAACCACTACACCACGCCGGCTCTCTCTTCATGCTCCTGAATACCAGCTTATTGCAGGCATCTGGTTGGCCGCTGCAAGAACAGGATGCTGGACTGGATGGGCCGCCATCTGTACTGCTACTGCCACTTCTTGGAGAAGGTCCTTCCCCCACAAACACACCTTAAGGAGAGGATCTGTGTTCCCCAGCACTGCAATATCTTAAATTCTAAAACTTAGCAAAGCAGTGATGAAATTGACGTGTCTCTGCCCTACACACAGAAAGACACCTGCCCTGAATGCAGAGAAGGCCAGTGGCCCATCTAACCCAGCCTCCTATTCACACAGTGGCCAAGCAAAGGCCTGGGGGGGGGACCCCACAAGCAGAACCTGACCTCAAGAGTGCTCTCTCCTCCTGCAGTTTCCAGCAACGGGTATTCAGAAACATTACTGACTCCAACCATGGAGGCAGACCATAGCCAAAACGGCTAGCAGTCACCAATAGCCTTATCCTCCACAAATCTGTCTGATTCTCTTTTAAAGCCACCCAAGATGATGGTCATCATTGCCCCTTGTGGGAACGAGGTCCATAGTTTAACTTCCTTTTACCTGTCTTGAATCTTCCAACAATCAGCTTCAATGGATGTTCACGAGTTCTGGTCTTATAAGGGAGAGAGAAAAATGTTTCTCTAGCCACTTTCTCTATGCCATGCTTAATTTTTATAAACTTCTACCATGTCTCCTCTCACTCACCTTTTCTCTAAACTGAAAAGGCCCAACTGCTATTACAACAAAAACAACAACAACAACAACAACAACAACAACAACAACATCATACTGTATTTTTCTGTGTATAACATGCCCCTATGTATAAGACGACCCCTATTGAACAACAACAAATTTGTTTGGGGGGAGGGAATTGCCCAGAGTTGTTGTGCTTGTTGTTGATGTATTCTAAAAGTCAGATAGTTGTTTATTTCCTTGACATCTGGTGGGAGGGTGTTCCATAGGAAGGCTGCAACTACCAAGAGGGCCCTATGCCTGCTTCCCTATAACCTCACTTCTCGCAGTGAGAGAACTGCCAGAAGGCCCTTGGAGCTGGACCTCAGTCTCCAGGCTGAATGATGGGGGTGGAGACGCTCCTTCAGGTATACTGAGCCAAGGCTGAGGCCATTTACGGCTTTAAAGGTCAGCACCAACACGTTGAATTGTGCTTGGAAATGCACTGGGAGCCAATGAAGATCCTTTAGGACCAGTGTTATATGGTCCCGGTGGCCACTCCCAGTCACCAGTCTAGCTGCCACATTCCGGATTAGTTGTAGTTTCTGAGTCACCTTCAAAGGTAGCCCCACGTAGAGCACATTGCAGTAGTCCAAGCTGGAGATAACTAAAGCATGCACCATTCTGGCGAGACAGTCTGCGGGCATACCAGATGGAGCAGGTAGGCAGCTGCCCTGGACACAGAATTGACCTGCGCCTCCATGGACAGCTGTGAGTTCAACCTTTCCTTACAAGGAGTCGCTCCATCCCCTTGACAATTTTGCTTGGCAATATCATTTTTGATGTTTGATATTGTACAGCAACCAGAGCTGTACACAGTATTCCAACTACACAGCATAACGGCACTGTGATATCAGCAGTTTTATTCTCAGTTCCATTACTGATCCCTAGCATGCAATTCACCTTTTTCCCCCACAGCTGCTGCACAACACAACTGTTTGAGAAGAGTGGCAACTGAACTCTCAGGAGTAAACTGAGTGAGTTAATTGTGTTTTGTCTGCATTTTTATCTTTTTATTACGTCTACTTCTTTTTAAAGTCTGTTGGTATTATTGTATTTTCCTACATATATTTTCTATTATTTTATGCAACCAGCTTGGATGGCTTTTTTAAAAAAAATACATTAAGCAGTAAATAAATTCGTTAAATTAAAATTAATTAACTAATTAATTTCTGTTCATTCTGTTGAAAGAAAGCTAATATGGAAGCACTCCAAGTTTTAATCCGGTTTAAGAAGCTGCTCTGATTAAGCACCGACAGTATGAATGAAGCTAAGCATAACAAATACTTCTATTAACTTCTAGCAAACAAAACAGCGTGGATCAAGAGGAGTTTATGGGAAATTCCCTCTGGATAGTACCCATTGTGCTGCTGTCAGCAAGACAATCTTGCACGTCTCCCCCATAACAATGCTGTTTTGGGAAACGTTTAATTCATTCCCCACCCCTTACCTTTTTGTGAAACAATACCTATCTACTCCTTCTTTGCCCTTTAAAGATAAAAGTCCATTTCCCCCCATTGCAGCACAGATGCCATGCCACTTCTATGACCACCACAGAACAGTTGCAGAATGAAAGCTGGCACCAACTGGTGCCATCAGATCAAAGTGTGAAGCACAGCTTGAGGGCCACACCGCAGAATGTGCCGGAGAGCCCCCAAACTCAACTACCGGTAAGTCAGCTTGCCACCTTCTGAAGTGAGCAAAGCGATACAAATCATCATCTAAAGCAGGAGTACCCAACTGGTGCCCTGCAGATGTTTTGGTCTACAGCTCCCATCATCCTGTATTGTACTGACTGGGGACAATGGGAGGTGGATTCCAACATGGTAGGCCACAAGTTCCTCACCCCTGCATAGAATCACAGAATCATAGAGCTGGATGAGACACCAAGGGCCATCTAGTCCAACCCCCTTGCAAGGACCTCACTGAATTCAATGCAACTTTCTCTCTGGTAAATATGCTTATGTTAGCACCCTTGGCAGCCAGGTTCCCTTAGCGGTGCCCTCCTTTCCCCAAGCTTACATTTCTTGCCCAGAATGGCTTGTAGCGTCACAGGAGAGAATGACCCACGAAAAGTCTGTAATTGCTACAAGGAAGATTGCTGCCTACGCGGTAGCTGTTGCTGGTGGGAGATGTCAGGACTAAGCTTGCAATGGATGGCACAAGGCTGGCTAAAGCATCAGTTTAAAGAAAGCCACAGCAAGGCACAGGACACCTGTTTTCCCAGCCTAAGGGGGGAAACATAATCTGAGGAAGGGAGACTCCTTGCTACCTTGAATGCACAGAGGGAGGAACAGATATACTCAAAGCAACTATAGGTGAGGAGCATTCTGGAAATTTGACTTGGAGGCCCCCAATATTTCCACTTCTCTGGCCCAGCACTTGAGATGAGCATCAGACCCTTTACAAGGGATTGATTTCTCTTTATTTATTTAAATGTCTCCAAGGCTGTAACTGAGCTGTTTGTTCCCTGGACCTGCCACCTCCCTCCCTCCCTCCTCCCTCCTGGCACCTGAAGGCTCTGTTGCTTCTGCCTGCTAACTTTCACCTTTCTTTTTGTTCCTTCTGTCATCTGCTGTGCCGCAAGTGATGATCCAGGATCCCGGTGATCTTGTTGGATCATGTGCGCTCCCGAGCCTTATCCACTTACATTGGTTTTATACTACATTTTAACAAAATTAGCTCGAAAACAGCATTTTTTGTGTGTTTTTACGAAAAATAAAGCTCAGCAACTTTTGCGTTCGGATTTTCACTGTTTGAAATACTGTCATACCTCTAGTTACGCATGCTTCAGGTTGTGTACTTTCAGGTTAAGTATGCGGCGGACCAGGAAGTGTTTACTTCCGGGTTCTGTCGTGTGCGCATGCGCAGAAGCGTCCTGCGCGCTGCGTGCGTGCGTGGGAGCGCCGCTCCAGATACGTACTTTTTGGGGTGCGAATGGCACCCTGGAATGGATCAGGTATGTATCTAGAGGTACCACTGTATGGCAACCCTATACATAAGCCCCTCTCAGAGAACTACCGTTCCCAGAATTCCCAATGGAAAAGGAGTGAGTTTAACCCAGTACAAGTCTCTGGTGTAGATACATCCATATTCCCAGGGCTAAACTTAACAATATGTTACATACCTGATTAAATGTGTTATGTATGGTCCCCTTAAAAAATAAAAATAAAAACAGCAATTGTGGAGGACCAGATTGGTCCATGCCTATCTGGACTGTGGCATGGAGGATAGGGGAATTAAGTCTTTCCCCCAGTATAATTCTCGTAACTAAAATTGCCTCCCAGACCTGCTATTTGCCCTGTAAGGAAAGCAACTATGAGTGCAAATAACATCTTCCCACCAAGGGCAAATAGCAGCTTGTGTACACGTGTGGTTTTTGTTGGGGGGGGGGGGAGGCAGTGTTTTTTAATTTTTTAAAAAAAGCACACACACATTTCCTCCATGCTATGGTCATAATCCAGTTCAGGCCTTTGCAACAGCTTCTGTTTTACAACATGTGGAGAAGATACACAATTGTGATCATACACTGAATATTGTATTGTCTAGTTTGGCCCCTGGCTTGTACCAGGGACGTTTGAAGGCCTTTCACGGAATGTCCAGCAGGTGTCACTGCATGCCTAAAAACACCAAGGGGGGGGAGTAAGCACACCTTGGGTCCGGGACAGCAGAGGGAAATGCCAGGGGACAAACATATTAAGCTTTGACACTTGGGCCAGTTCAGTGTTGTACTAGTTGCATGTCACTCTCCCTTGCGCTTTTCATTCTGTCTTTTCAATCCAAAGCAGCCACAGTAAATCCCAAATATGAGCAAAGAACATCATGGAGGAAGAGCTGCTGGACTCTTTCCCATCTGACCGTTCCCCCACTGCTAATGACGCTCCTGCTGCTTTTCTAACTACATGGGGGTAGTCATAGGTCACCTCCTCCTCTGGGTGGAAAAGCAGAGAGGGGGGCTTTGAGCAGAATGATGGTCGTAGCGGGAAGGGTCAAGCAGCCCCTTCCCCAAGCCCCTTCCTTCACTCAGATCTTTTGCTTGCTGAGGCTGCTTTGGATTTATCCAACAGACCACCTGGACACGAGCAGGGAAACTCATGGAGCATTTTCCTATTGTTCTTTTGGATACTTTATACAATTATTAGCAATTTCATTCAGTAGCTCCTTCCTTAGAGGGTTTTAAGCAGAGATTGGATGACCATCTTTCATGGGTGCTTTAATTGAGATTCCTGCACTTGGGGTCCATTCCAACTCCACAATTCTATGATTCTATGATCATAGAAAAAAAAAAGTATGTCCTATTCCCAGTATCACTGTAATCTATCTAGTCTACGCTTAATCAAATAAGGTCCATCTTGCTGGCAACCCAGATACCACTCTGGCTAAAACCTATGTGTTGGGGACGGGAGTTTCTTATGCTGCACTATATTATGAGACCCAACAAGTACAGTCCCACTTGCAGGGGCGTCTTACCCATAGAGTCTAGTGGCGCAGGGTGCCAAGTTCTGGAGGGCGCCAAGGAAGAGGCGGAGGCTGGGCGTGGTGCCTCCCGGCATCAGCTCGCCACCCTTGCCCGCCTCTGCCATGCCGCCCGCGCCAAAGCAGCATCACGCCCAGAGCCTCTGACTGCAGTGGCCACTGGGGCACGAAGCGGCCAACTGAGCCTCTGCCTCTTCCCCGCCGGAGGAGCCGCCCTCCAGCTTCTGCCTGTCTCCTGTAGTGCCATCCTCCCTAAAAAAAGGTCGGCAACTTTGGGAAACGCCACCACGGCGCCGGATATGCTTAAGACAGCCCTGACCATTTGTCTACCCAAACTCAAACAGAAGCATAGAGTCAGACATGAACGCACACACAGACAAAAACTTCCCTCTAGCTATGTTAATCTCATGCAGCACTATACAAAGCTCAGTCTGCTACACAAGATGGGTCAACCAGTGATATTTTAATTTGATCACAACCAGGGAAGAAGGCTAGACCATTCCTCTCCTTACATGTAATAACTAAGCTGCCTTCTACTGAGTCAGCCCATTATTGGTCCATGGAGTTCAGCAGGGTCAACACGTCAATGACAGAGCATCTGCTCTGCATGCGGGCAGGCCCCAGGTTTAATCCCTAACATCTCCAGGGAGAGCTGCTGCTGGTGGTGGTGAGTCCTGATCTGTTACCCTAGAGAGCCACTGCCAAACAGTGTGGACAAAGCTAAGCTAGGTGGACCAATAGTCTGACTCAGTTTCGCTTTGCTCCAGGCTTTCAACAAGAGTCTTTCCCAGAAATAAGTGGAGACATGAAAGATTAAACCTGGGACCTTTTGCATACAAAGGATGTGCTCTGCCACTGAACTACGGCCCTTCCTGAAATAAGAAAGTAGCCACATGTTACTCCCTGCAGGAAGCAGGAGGCAATTTCCCTGTAGATAGGGATGTTCTCGTAACCACCCTGCCTTGTGGACCTTAGTTTGGCTCCCTCCTCTATAGCCTCTACAGGACAACTAAGTGATGAAACTCACACACTCAAGTACTGTTTATGCTCATGTGTTTTTCCCTGGCACCTGAAGAAAGGGAGACCTCTTTGAACAAGAGGAATCATTCACAGGGAGTTAAATGGTGGTTTCTGCACCCCGCTGCAGAATGAACCCTTTACCTTTCTGCTGTAGGAGACTTCATGCCCAGGTGAAACCAAACAAACATTGAACTCATCCTCACCTTGTGTAAAATGGTGATGGGCCACCAGGATCCAAAGCAAGGACATGAGCTGAAGACAGAAGCTCCTGAGCATGGTCAGCGTGGCCCCACCGAGATAGTCACCTACAAGGGGATGAAGGCAAAGTCAGACCAGGAGGTTGGCACCTCCACAGTGCTATCATGGAGCTTCAAAACACTATTATTGCTTATTCCAAACACAATTATTTCTGAGAGTTTCCATTCTTCTGTAAAACAAATGCCAGCTGCGTTGGCGTTTCCCTTGGCTTGGAGGCTGAAAGCACAAGAACAGTGGACTTGCTGAGTCTGCCCCTATGCAGTGAAAAAAAAAAAACCTCTTTGTAGGACCCCCCCTTTTGTTTACCTTCACACTCCTATCGCCTCCCCCACGGAAACAGAAAACACCCCTGAACCTGTACAACGTTGAGATCTCCCATCAAAGCATCCCAAGGATATTCCAAAGCACAGGCTCTAATTTTGAAATGATATCGGTATTGCGTTTCTTCTCAATGCAAACCTCTAGCTGTGCTGAGTTGTGCACTGATAACATGACATATGCTAATAGGGTGAAAATTGCTGAACAAAAATAAAATGAAATTGCATGTCAGCCCAGAAGTAGGTCCCATTGAATTCAATGGGGCCTGCTTCCAAGCGAAAGAAAATAGGATTACAGCCTAAGTAATGATGCTCCTTCTTACTCTGTTAAGAATCAGGGGGGAAGGGAGAAAAGAGAATCAACTTCTCTGCCTTTGGCAGGTGGTTAATACAATAAGGAGCACTTTTGTGTGGGTTGAGTTCTAGAGGTGGGGATCGGAAGCTCACTAATCTGATGCTTAAAACAATGCTAAATGTTGATTTTTAGTTACAGCTCTTCCCATGTCCCCCTAGAACAACTCTTGGGTGTTTCCATCCGCTATCAATCTCTCTGAAGCAGTATTGCTGCCATTTCTTAAAATGATAAGGTTTATGTACTGGATTATCACATTTGCATCCAACCCTATGAACATTTGGAGCTGCATTATGCTGTGTAAGATGATTGGTCTATATAACTCAGCATTTATTTGGACTGATAGGGTATTTTCCATCATCTGCTACCCATCCTGGGACTTGCTGGTGAAGATAAATATGCAATCCTTTTAACTGGAGATGTCAGGGGTTGAACTTTGGAACTTAATTTTTCCTGCATGCATGGCATTTGCTCTATCACTTAGCTTCGGCTCCCACCTTCCACCAAAGAACTCCAAGCAGCATACAGGGGCAATTCTATTGTACCCTCAAAGTAATCCTGGGGGGTGGATTATGCTGAGAGAAAGCTACTACCCAGTCCCGCCCTCTTGAAGGTATTGCTGTACTCAGGAGGACTGTTATAGGCAGGCACCATTTGGCCAGGATGTGTGAATCTTATGCTTTGTATTTTAAATAAAAGCTCTGGCGTATGTTAATGGATGAATATCAAACTTATTATAGTGTAAAAGCTTGTGGCCATTACAATATTGAAGGAAGTGTGAACAACTGACTGAGGCATATGCTAAAAGACAGCAACCATGCCTATCTACCTTATGGGCATAGAATTTGTTCACAATGTTCAGATATATGTGGCTAGTGGTACATTTGAGGCTATAAACCCAACCAAAGGAAGACAGCGGAAATAATGTTTTTCTTCTTCTCCCAGCCAGGCACAAAAGAGAGAAACAGAAAATCCCTTCCTACTTCAAAGAGAGACCTCAATGAAATACAACATATTTGAAACACAGTAGTACATGAATGAGGTCCTTGGGATAGAAGACAAAGTCTATCCAGCTGTCACATATTTACTCTTCTTCAAATGCCAGGGCACACCCACCGAGGGCTTATCTCCAGCATATGCTTATCTACACTAGAGAAATATTGGTTTAGCAGTTATTACCTCTCCTTTGAGCACCCTGAGGCCTGCTGTTTTGAGAGTAAATGGCTAGGAGTCTCCAACAGAATATGCAGTACTCTCATTAAGCTTTGTTGTTTAGTCATTTAGTCGTGTCCAACTCTTCGTGACCCCATGGACCAGAGCTCATTAAGCCACAATTCCCAAGATTCCTTGGGACAACCTAAGCTTGTCAAACTGGCATAAAACTGATGTAAGATTGTAGCGTAGATCTTATACTCCTGAGGTGACACCTAATAGCACTATTATGGGGAAATGACATCTGTGCCACATCTGCCAATGACACAGAATATGTTAGAAGGATATTTCGGGTGAGCTTTCAGATAAACATTCTAGTCATGTTTGATTATTAAAAGCCTGTGTTATTTTTATTAGCCTGTATAGAATTCTAGTCATATTCTGCTTTGGGTAACTGTACTCTACTACTTCCCCCAAGTGCCAATTGCTGTTACAATTGGCCAGAAGATTCTCTTTCATTTCCTACCCTGAAGTATTGTGTTATGGTGTAGTGCTTTGTGCTGCTGAACAGCTGCTGCATATCAGAGGAGGGCAAAGTGATTCCTGTGAATCTTATAAAATAATTTATGGATTAAGGATGAACAGTTGGCAGCCAATTCCTCCTGAGCTGTTAGGACCCCAGCTGAATACCGCATGTCATTGAAAAGGTCATTTCTCTTTTCCATTCCCAATAAAACCTCCAAAGCAGAGACATGACCTCTTGGAGTTCAAGGCTACCCTGAAGCATTTCCCCCCCTAATTGTCAACCCCCCTCCCTAGATTTGTGTATTTAGTCCTCAAGCAACAATTTCAATACCTTGAAGCATGCTGAAGTATCCTTCGCAAAATGAATGGTGTCACACAAGCAACTGCCACAGATTCTCAACATTACAAATTGATTCACTCCCTCTCTCTCAAGTAGTGGAGGGCTATTTGATCATAGCAGGGTGCGATGAGTTAACCGTTCCTGGGACAACAAATGGGATTTGGGATGTCTATATCGGTTTGCAAGTGGATGAGGCTTCCTTGGGTTAACTGGAGTGGAGGTCGCCAGATGGGTCTATAAGATTTAGGGAAGATGACATCCTAGACTATGTAACTGCAAGGAAGTCATAGGAAGGGGACAATCAGAGGCCTGAGTAACAGAGTTCATAGACAGAATCCTCCGATTACTGGTCTTCAGGTCAATAGGCAGGCAAACTGTGCTGCACGGTCAAAAAGGTCTGTGGATTTTATTGGATTGGGCATAATTAGAGATAGGATGTTTGCTTTTCTGCTTTAGGCAGCCAACTGAAAATGCTGGAGAACTGCTACAGTAACATCCAACAGAGGCTCGGTCAAATGGATTATTGTATGGAGGCAATGTACTGGGGAGGAAGCTATAAATTGTCCCCAAATGTAGATGTTGCCTCCCTCCTCCAGAACTTTCCACTGTTTGCCCCCAAACCTGTACCCCTAATTTCACGCCGGGCCAGCCATCTCTCCCTTAACAAGAAAAGGGGGAAATGCATTGCTCAACTGCAGATGGAAAATCTTTGTCAAGCAGCAAACCTGTGAGGGGCTCATAGATCTTCCCGAGTACCATACGATGTATTTTTAGGTGCACATCTAAGAGTAGGTACACCTTAGATGTTTTAAAAACACACCTAAGAAGGTTAACAGGTGAAGCCCTCTGTCAAAAAACGGCAGCTGTGCTAAGCAGCCACGACTGCCTCCAGCTCCCTGTGGCTTGTGCATCTGATGGCAAGCCCAGGTTTTGCCCTGTCGCTGTGTAACCTGTGGAATGGGTCTCACTGTCTCAATGAATCAGGGACTGAAGAATGCTAGGGAACATTAGTGGCTGGCGCCCACTGAGATCAACAGAGCCAATGGCAACAGAGAGAGCCAATGACAGGCAGAGAGAGACAACTCACTCATTCTAGTTTTGTCCTGATCCCCCTCCTCCCCCTCCGTGTCCTACACTGGCAGCACTACAATTAAGGAGGAGGAAGCTGACAGCCAGGGCCACCCCTCGGAATGAATGAATTTAAGGAAGAAGGCAGGCAGGTGATGGCAGGTTAGCCAGCGTCCACTGGCTAACAATCAACACTAAAGAGATGTTGCTGCTTTCTAGAACGTGTGGATACTTCAAGCGGCGACTGCAAAAACATGACTCTCTTTTTTTGCATCAACCCCTTGGGGCTGCGGCGGGATAAGAACCTGGCTTGTGGGGGTGTCTCCAAAAAGGCCTCCCGCCCCACGTGCTGGCCTGATCTCCCTAGTGCTGTGCATTTTGGACCCTACTGGCGGACAGGGCAGGGCGGGATCCCTACCATGTCGCTGCCCTACCATGGATTCCTAGCCCAGAGTGGGGTCGCCTCCCCACTTCGGAGAGGTGAAGGAACCACTCCAGATCACTCCTCCCCGCAGCCCCCCCCCCCACAGCAACCACCGCCAGGCAGGAAGGCAGGCAGACATCCCTCCTGGCATCCTCTCGGCGAGGTCGCCCCACCCCGAGGTAGGGCAAAACCCTCCCTGCGCCCACATGGATTGCTGCCCCTTCCCAGCTCGGAGAGGCTTCTCTTCGCAGCCCAGCCAGCAGCGGCGCACATGCGGAGGGAGGATCCCGAAACAGCCACCATCCAAGCCGCGGGAGCAAAAGGGAAAGAAAAGAGAAAGAAGGGGGAATCTGGGTACCGAGGAAGGGGGCAGCATCAGGGAGGCATTTCCATCTGCCATCTCTTCCATTTTCTCCTCTCCACCTCCCACCCACACCCGGCTGGCCGCTGTTGCAGGCGCTCTCCTTGCCCGCGTGCTGTTGGATCCTCCCTCCCAAATTCAGCTTCCCTGCCATTTCGGCCAAAAAAAACCACCCACAACCAAACACCCCCAACCCTCTGCAGCTTCCCCCGCCTCCCTCACATCCCCTGGGATCCCCTCCCTCATTCCTCTAGCTTTTCCCCACCACACATCGCTCCCATTTTGGGCGCCGCCACCCCACTCCAAACACACACATATCTAGACGCGCGCAACTTCCCCTCGTCCTCACCTCGGCGCTCGCGTCGGCGGCTCTTTCCTCTCTCCCCTTAGGGGCGTGCCTGCCTGCTGCCCCCCGCCCGGAGACTAACGTGGGTATCGGCCAAGCGGGTCTGCCATGCCCTACGCTGCCCGGGCACCGGGGGTTCGGGAGGCGCGGCGGCCAAGCTGCCTGCTGGCCTCCCCGCTCCTCCTGCTGGCGCTGCAAGCGCTGCTGCTGCTGCTGCTCCGCCTGCTGCAGCAGCCGCCGCCGCCGCTACTGCTGCCGCCGCCGCCGCCGTGCACGCTCAGGCCGGCTGCCAGGGGCTGCGTGTGGCTACACATCCCTGCTCCCTCCCTGGGACATTCCGCCTCCCGCAGCCCGAGTGCCGCGAAAGGAGCGAGGAGCCAGGAAGCCCAGGGCCCCTCGAACCGCAGGCGGACGCCCAGCCCCGCTCACCTCTCACCTGCGACTCCTTCAGCCCAGACTCGGGGGAGGGAGCGGGGGGGGGGAGAGGAGGAGAGACGCCTCTCCGTGAACTACGAGCAGGATTGGCGCCTCCCCCCCACCCGGGCCAGGAGCTCCTTTCCCTCTTTCTCATCTCAGCGGGAATTGGCTTGGGCCTGCTGGCCCGACGGCAGGCCGCCCCACCAGCTCCAATGACTGCTTTGGCTGGGTCGGTGCCTTGCGTGGCGAGGAGCGGTGGGAGATCCTGGGGGGGGGGGGAGCCTAGGTGCCATCGGGGCAGCAACACAGAAGTTGTGTTGGAATATGACAGTTCAAAATCACTGCTCAGACCAGAAGCTTACTGGGGACCTTGGGCCAGGCACTGCCACTCAGTCTAACCTACCTTACTGGGTTGTTGTGAGGAAGGGAAAAGTTTGCAAGCTACTTTTGAGCACCTTGGAGGAAAAGGTGGTGTATAAATGTTATAAATAAATACACATGTACGTACATGTTGTCATCCATAAGGCTATTAAATCCGCAGTTTAAAGTTGCCTAGCTTCACAACTGGGTAGCATGGAGAGAGCCAAACTGTTTTTTCCTCCTTTATAAACAAATCTATTTTTTTTGTTGTTGTTGAAATTGACAGGCATTTGTTTTGTGGCAAATAAAAGGGAACACAAGTCCACCCATGATTGGCTTGTAGAATTCATTGCCATAGGATGTTTGTGATGCCAACTAGCATATATGGCTTTTAGACAAGGATTAGAGGAAGGAAAGGAGGACAGATTCGTTGGTCACGAGTAGCACAGACAGCCAAAAGTGCAGCTTCTGCTTTCCAAGACTGCTGGCGTTTAGTAGTACAGTAGATGGTGGATGTCAGCATCATGCCCTACTTGTAAACTGCACTGAGATGTCTGCCTGCCAGCCACTGTTGGTAGATCTTTGCTTCTTCCAGTACACTGGTATTAGTTCTCCTGTCTTCCCAAGTGATGTGTAAAAATTTTTGGAGACACTAGAGGAAGGCACGCTTGGAAAATCCACACCGTGATCAACTCCTGCCCAGAAACCAATGTCCCCATTGTGGAAGGACATGTGGATCCAGAATTGGCCTCCACAGTCACTTACGGACTCATTGTTAAAACCATGCTTATGGAAGACAATCTTACTCAGCTACGAGTGATCGCCAAAGAAGAAGAAGACTATTTGTAGACAGCATGCTGAGCTAACATGAACCATTGGTCTGACAGCTTGTAAATCTCATGCTCTAAGCACTGGCAGAGAAAGTAGAACGATTTCCTATGGATCAAAAGAGCCCAGTGTTACCCCTTACCTCACATAGCAGAGACATCCTAAATCTTTCAGCCAGGGGAGATGCCATTCTGAATGGAGCAATAACCCAGAAAGCATCAGTAAACTTTATTAGCTATGGAATCAAGAGTTTGTCCAGAACAAAACATTCACCTTGGCTACAATGGCAATTTTCTACCATTTCAGATGGTTTTATTAATATATTCCAGTGTGCTAGAGGCTTTTCTCAGGCATGGGAAAGAATGGTAAGGTGTGGTTTCTCCATTATGCATCTCTTCAAGGCTTGATTTGGGCTAGAAGTCATTCATCGGATACTGAAATGCATAAGAACACTGTTTTAGCAGAACTAAGCCCGGCTATTGAAAACCACCTCCAGAACAGACCCCCAGCTCAGATTAAGCCTCAAGGACAGAAAAAAATACAGCAATAGGAAAATGTTTGCACCTCATTGTCTAGCCCTGAAAGCTTAGGATAAAGCTATACTAACAAAACCACACACACACACACACACACACACACACACACACACACAAAAGATGGGAAGGGGAATCTTTCATAATGTACCGTATTTTTTCCGTGTATAAGACTAGGTTTTTTTCCTAAAAATGTCAAAAATTATGGGGCGTCTTCTACACGGGGCCATCTTCCCACATTTTCTTAAATCCCCCAAAATAGGGGGCATCTTATACATGGGGGCATCTTATAGACAGAAAAATATGGTAAATATGCTACACTGACATTACTCTTGTGTTCTCTGTGAAATATTACTAAGCCAAGTAGTTGGGGGTTTTTTTTAAGGAGAGCATTTCCTAATAAGAGACCCATAGAAGAGCTTACACAGATATTCTGAATATTTCATCTTGTTTTGCTTACTGCCACGAATCCCCCAGAGGCATCTTGAACTAATCAGCTGCTGGATCACAATGCAGGGGGGAGTCTTTGCATAAGAACGTGTTAAACAATATGTATTCTGCAATTAACAAAACCCAGTAACGTGAGAAACAAACGGGGGTGAGGAGGGTGCCTTGGTGCATGTGCTGTGTTTTTGCATCAGTTCCATTTGATGCTTCCTTGGCAGGCCCCCCTCTCCAATTGTCATCGCCATCATGTGCACACGGACACAAAGATTACCTGCTAAAGTCAGCTGGTGCCGCTTCCCTTTCTTTGGCTGGCTGCAACTTGCTCCTTGGAGACAGCTGGACACCAGTGGCACAACACAGATGCCGAGTGGAGGGAACAAGATGATACTATGGCATCCCCCCATTGAGTGTCATTCCACAATACAAAGAGAAAAATGAAACACTTTGCTGCTCAGGAACTTGATGAAATGCTCCCTGCCCACACTCTTAATCCCCATAGGGAGGCTGGGAGTGAGTGGGGAGGAGGGGGCACAGCGGAAACCAGCTGGAGAGAGACCACAAACCCCACAGAGCTGCCAACTCAAATTAGTGTCTCATAAATTGGCATTCACTGTAGGTCAGTCTCAAGCAAACACATACGCAGAAGCCAATGCCAAGTTAGGCTTTATGAATTGAAACAAATGTTCTCGCTGCCACCCCCATGCTGCACCCTCCCTCTCGCTCTTCCCATTCCACCCAGGCCCACAACAAACAAGCAGCCTGCTGGCCCTGCTGCGATGTAACCCAATGCCCGACCATTGTTTCCCCTTCCCCGAGGGCTATATTTGACTCTGCAGCCACACTGTTTATATACGGTATATATATATGTATGTGTGCGCGCATGTGCATGCATACACTTTGGTATTCAGCGCTTCATTCCCCACATGCCCAGGATTGCTTGCAAATAGCTTCCATGGGCAGTAGGTGTGTGTGGTGTGTGTGTGTGTAGGAGAGGAGGAGGAGAGGGAGAGAGGATGGGCAAAGGTGAACCAGCTTCTGGCTCTTTATTTGTAATTTCCACCATTTCATCTATCTGTCCCCCAGTGGAGGCTGGCTTTGTCGAGATGTAGTTCTACACATGCCGCAGCAAAGAAAGAGGTAGCCGCCCTCTCAAATTGCCATTTGCCACCGCTCTCCCCCTGCCCACCCACTCCCCAATGCAAATGTTGCCTGCTAAAATCAGCAATTAGATCCCTCTTTGAAAGCGGGAGGCAGGCTGTGTGCAGTAGTACAAAGACGCTTCAGCTCTCGTTTTCGTGGCATACTGTGGTCAGGATTATGTAGGTTAATCCATGCTGGAGGGGAAAGGATTGAGGTGTTTATAATCTTCCTTTGGATTGTGTATGTGTGTGTGTGTGAGTGAGAGAGAGATGTACTATGATCCTTTATGGGACTGGTGTGCTTGATTTTGTCCTTCAGTTCATAAGACCAGAAGAGACCAACGGCAAGGCCATCCACCTGCTAGCTCCATACTGATCAACCTGTGCAATCCAGGCTACCGTGGGAGCAGCTACACTGCATCAACGTACCTCCTCAGCGAAAGCCCTTCACCCTGGTCATCCAACTTAAGCCTGCTTGTGAATAGCTTATTCTTTGGCAGGGTGATAATAGAAGGTTTGTTCTATGGCATGGATCCCATGCATAGACCGTGTAGAAAACGTCAAGTAGCCGACTGCTATATACCTTTGTAGGCACATGCTGCTGCTTCTGTTGCCATCACATTTGCCGAGTTCATGGGTTCCTGTCTTAATCTGCAGCTATACTGTGGAATTCATCAGAAGAGACCCGCTGAATCGGACCACAGGTATATGTTATCCAGGGTCCTGCTTCCCACAGTGGCTGACCAAATGCCTTTGTGCAACATCCACTGCATAGCTGCCAAGTTTTCCCTTTTCTCGTGAGGAAGCCTATTCAGCATAAGGGAAAATCCCTTAAAAAAAGGGATAACTTGGCAGCTATGACATCCACACGAGGGACTTGAGGCTCATAGCGCTCTCTCACTTGTGTTCCCCTGCAACTGGCATGCTGCTGGCATGCTGCTGCCACCAACACGGAAGGTAGCACAGAGCCACCGTGGCCAGTAGCCATTGAACCTTATCATCCATAAAACAGAGATTAGTTTGGCTTCTTGGCCTTTGGCTGCAACTATTTTGAGAACAGAACTAAACAGGGAAAGAAAAAGAACAAAGAATTGGCAGAGGAGACACAGAGACAATGTGCTGTTTTCTTATTTTAAACTTAAATTTTAGTTGTTAAAATTTAAACTACATTCCTGACAGAGCAGTCAGACTTTTATTGACGTTAGCAGGCTGATTTAAAAATAATAATTCTCACTCTTGTATATTGCACTTTCTCCCAGGTGTATGTGATTTCTCCCATGTTATCTACAGAAGAATCCCATGAGGTAGGCTAAGGTGATAGATAATGGCTGACCCATGGCCCCCTAGGAACCATAGATGAAAATTAATTTGAAAGCAGATCTCCACATAGTTCGATACTATCCACTACACAATACTGGCTCTCAGTGTTTTGTTTTTTTGAAAATCAATCTTATTGTTTAATTTATCCTTTTGCTTTGTGTTATTCTGAAACTCTGGCCAGATAGTGAGTCATGCAGCAGTAGTATGAGTCATACTACTACTTGATTCTGTGTTACTGAATAAATATTCCTTAGGGGAATGGAGAGGCTGATGTTATTCAGACTACCAGCTTGGATATAAATATGTAGTAATAAAGCTGGTGGCAGCTATTCTAGATGAACATGAAACCGAGTTAGCTTATTCCCTCTTAAGTGTTGAGAGCCAGCTCACAAATTAGTCTGATGTGGCCGCACATTGATTCAATCAGACCAAGTGAAATCATGCACCTGCAATCTGCCCATTAAATCAACTCTGTTGATAATAAACCTTGATCGCAGCCAATAGCCAAGCCTTTGCATTCTTCTCAGTTGTCGAAACAAGACTGCAGAACAAGGTTAAACTGCCACGATCCCTTCCAGGACCTAACAAGCATAAAAGTGGCATAAGATTGAAGCCTTTTGTACAGCAGAAAATGTAACAGGGTATGTGTATGTCACATATCAACCTCATTCCCACCCTACACACATCTGAGGTCCCCTTGACATAGGAGCTCATATGTGTTCAGCCCCATGCAAAAAGGAGACTCTGGTTCTACAATCTATACTCTGCCAAAATAGAGAGTAAAGATTGTGTATGCATAGGAGGCTTGCATGTAGTGCAGATGTTGGGCAGATTAAAAACCTTGAGCATGTGGAGTTTGTGGGTAGAGACAATGCTGACGCATGCGGCTTGCCTGTATTCATCTCTATACAGATTTAAACAGCTGTCCATGTTTCTTCAGCAAAATGGTAGTGTTGCATGCCATGAAGTTTCCTGACAGAGTAGTATACAGGTACCATCTCTCCCACACATTTAGGATAAGCCTCATGATCCATTAGAAGGTTCCTGTGACCCACAGACAGGTCCTGAACTACTATATGAGAATGCCTTACAAAAGGCAAGGATAAACAACTTATACACCCTGATAAGTTGTTTTTCCTTGCATTTGGTAGGGCATTCTCAGGTAATAGACCAGGACTTGTCTGTGTGTGTGGCTGGATGACCCCTTAGGAGACAGGGGAAATAAAAGAATGTGCAATTAAGTTGCATATGAATTCATTCATTCATTCATCCTCATCCTAACTTGATCCTACCTGAATGAATAAAGTGGACTGTAGGGTACTACCTTCTTGAAATAGTTAAACTGGAAAATAAAAAAGGATGTTATTTAGTGATACCCAGACTGAAGATGGGCATTTTGCAAATCCAGTGGGTGTTCATGAGCTTCTGCAAAAGTACTGTATAATATATAGTGCAGGTCTAACCCCTGAGAAGGACCCATCACCTACATAGACAGGTTCTGACTTGTGAGCAGTCTCAGTTGTCTAAAAGGTGACTTTTATAATCTGGCCTTTAGTGTTTTGTCCTGTCACTTTAAAATGGATTCAGTGTGCTATAGAGACACTAATGTGATTATAAGGCAAAATATTTTCTGGGTTTTTTTGGGGGGTGTTGTATGTATGTCAGAGTCTCCAAATTTGTAACAAGATGACCCAAAACAGTACATTCTACTTATTGTCCTTTAATTCCCCCCCCCGCCCAGCCCTGCCAGTGGACCATAAGGAAACAGTGTTGTCTTCTTTAACATTTGCGCTTCAGAAGTATTTATTGACCCTCTCAATTCCATATTCTTCCATCAGAACTTGCTTTAATCAAAAGAAAGGCAGGAGTGTTTGATGGGATGGCATTGAATGCTCCTGAATATCTGTTAAGCATATATATATATATATATATATATATATATATATATATATATATATTCAATCAATTTTTCGTGTGGGCTGCAGACATTGGCTTCCTTCCCAAGATCCTCAATTCAAGATTCTCAGTTTGGGGGTGGGGGTGTCAAAATTAAGCAAATTGGGTAAAGTTAACCCCCTTAAAATCTGGATTTCCTTTGACTTTAAAGTTCATACTAACCACTGACCTTATCTTCAAATTAGTGTGATCTTACCTGTATTTTATTTTTGATCCCAACAACAAACATTCAACAGCGACTGGTTTGTATTTATGTATGTCTAGTTGGCAAGGTACTAAATAGATCAATGAACTACTGACTCTTTTGCTACAACCTGAATCATGATGGGTTACACCAAAATGTCAGGATTCCTGGCCCAGATTGCATCTTCCTTTTAGCAGAAGAACAATAATGTCTGAATATATTCTTTCCCAGCCAAAGGTTCATTTCAGACTACATGACTCCTTGGCCACAAAGTTTTCTTGTGAACAGGCAGTAATGAAGTCAGCTAAGCGCCAGCCATGTCGTAGGGTAAGGTAATTCTTCCTTCACCTGCCTGGACCTGTCCCTATAAACAACAGGCTCCACAGGGGAAAGCAGTGTTATGGATTTCACAAGATTTCTCCTTGATGCTGCAGGGATATGTTCAGCAGAAACAGCAACATTCCAACGGTCCCGTCACCCCATGCTGCATAACTGTGCATCAGACCAGGCAGGGACTTGGAGTGATCAGGAGTGTGGGGTCAAATGCAGTCACAGATTGCGGTGAATTGCCAACATAAAAGTGTTGCTGAAATACACAGGATGAAAATCCCCCTCCCCCTTCATGTGTGGAAGCTCCTCTTGCGATGCCACACACACCCAGAGAGAGAGAGCACTGTGAAACTGCACACACAACTCGCGACACGCTCACCCCAAAGCCCACAGGCAGGGGTGAAACTAGGCTTTATTTCACCTGGGTCAAAGACCCAGTTTGGCAAACAAACACAACAACTACACACACACACACACACACACACACACACACACACACACACACACGATGGGAGCCTCAATGGCGCCCCTCAGGAGGCTTCATCTGGTGCAGAAAACCAGGTTAGCCCCCCCCCCCCACATAACTACAGGTGGCAATCTATGCAACTGCATACCCATATTGTAATCCTTATCCTTCTTCCATCTTAAAGTCTGACACCCCTATCCACTAAGCATTTTAGTCAGCTTCTTGAGGAGAGGGGAAATTAGTATACTTTGTGTTCGCACAAGAACCAATATCCATAATCCACATATACCCCTGAATCCATTTCATACTTTCCTAATCTTCCTCAGTTCCCACATTCTTGGTCATGGAGATCGTAAGTCCTTAACAGGCTGAACAGTTTGCATGGCAGGTGTTGGCACAGGGACCCTGAGGATCATCTAGTCCAACCCCCTACAATGCAGGAATCTGCAGCTGTCCCATACGGGGATCAAACCTGTAACCTTGCTGTTATTAGCACCATGCTCTAACCAACCCAGCTATCCAGGCTCTACATGTATTGAGATTTTCATGTGGAGTAATTAAAGCAATGCGTATCTCCCTGAAATGCAAGGCATGGTCCAATCCTCATGTGATCTTCATGGTCCAGTCAATCATGTACATTTGAATGTAACAACAACAACAACAACAACAGCAACAACAACAACAACAACACTGTCAGTTTCCTGCATTTTAATTGTACCTCTGTTGCTTCTGCCTCTGGAACAGGTTGCCTTGTTCTGCCTTCCACTGCTGCATGGAATGGGCACCCCATTTTCTTGGTAGGAACATGCAGAACCTGGTCAGTTCCCCATGAAGAATCTGCACAGCCCCCCATTATGACATGGGATGACTATGAAGCTAAGAAGACAGGGGTTCTGTTAATTCTCTTTGTAGATGAAGCATTATGCTCCAAGTTCCTGGCATCCGCTCTGTCAGTTCTCAGTCTTGTGCTTTACTAAACAGAGAGATTCATCTTTCTGCAGAGGGACACATGACCCTCCAATGGTCTATTCTATGGACTTATGCCAGTCTATATAAAGTGCTGACTCTTGGAAAGTATGTTGAAGAGATTACTTTCTGCTTTTCACCAAGGGCCATAAATTCAGCTGGTATTTAATAGAATCTAAAATGTATTTCCAAGGCTCTGTGGTGGTAACTTCAGCATCAGCCGGAGCCCCCTTGAAATATAGGGATTATTGGGAGCCAAGTGTTAAATTACCTGATGCTTGTTAATTGAACTTCAGAGGATTTACTGAGCAACTGGTTCAAGCAGGGAGCAGCACCGTGGTATTAATGGTGTTTATAATAGTAAATATAATATTGCATAGTCAAGTTCCCCTCGTAGCATCCATTGCGCAAAGAGCTTTCTGGTCTGCTTAATGAAACCTGAGGAAAGGGAAAATGATGGACACTCAACAGTGAGTCTTGGGTTTGGTATTTAAATTGGGAGGAGGGGAATGGGGTTTTCTGTTGTGATTAGAGTTAGAGGCTGGGAACTGGAATTCTTTAATTCTGCTGCCAGCACTTTCCTGCATATTTATCATGAAATTATTTGAAGGAACATAAAAAGCCAACTAGTTGAGCTATACCTCCTGATGTTTTATGCTACGAACCCTGACCATTGGTCACTGGCTGGGATTGATGTAGTCCAAAACATGTGGAGGGCACCAGACTGCAGACGGTTGATGTAATCTAAACCTCTGCATTGCAAACACGGCCTTGTACAGTCAAACCACCTTGAAAGTACTAGTCCATTCTATAGCCTAGAAGCCGCCTATGTTCCAACAGTTTATAATAACCATCCATATTGTAGAATGTCGCCGAAAAGAACCACAGTGTGCAAGATTCTATACCACCCTTTGCCAAAAACAGTCACAGGGTGGTTTACCAAAATACAAATTGCCTTGAAGGAACAGCAGTTTCTGCTTGATTTTGAGCACATTAGTTAGGATTTATTTATTTTATTTTATGTATGTATGTATGTATGTATGTATGTATGTATTTATTTATTTATTTAGAGATTTCTGTCCTCCTGTCCTTCTAGTGCCCATCCATGCACCACTTAGAGCGGTTTATAAACATTTAAAACAGTAATAAAAAGCACACACAATACATTCCATTAATTAAAGATGTAACAAAAATATAAAGACAGAGTCAGACGTGAAGGAAGAGAATATAGATAAAACCTAGCATTCAGTAAAAGTTCGGCATTCGGTAGACAAAAGCTGGCTACAATAAGAACGTCTTGACCAGCCAAGGAATGGACAATGCAAAAAGGGTCCACCATGGCGCAAAGTGTTCTGCAATATTGGGAAAGTCACTGAGAAGGCCCTGTCTTTTGTCACTACCAGTCTTGTGTCTACTCTTAACAGGGGTACAGGGAAGGACCTCTACTGATCTTAGGACATGGGCAGGTTGGTAAAGGAGGAGGCAATCCTTCAGTAACCTGGACTCAAGCCATTTAAGGCTTTAATCACCGACACTTTGAATTGTTCCCAGAAGCAAAGAGGCAGCCAATGCAGAGGGTAGGCATCACGTGTTCCCAAGGACATGTGCCTGCTAACACTCTTCCTGCTGCATTTTGGACCAACTGCAGCTTCCAAAGGCTCTTCAACCATAGTCACATGTGAAGTGCATTGCTGTGATCCAGTCCTGATAGGTATTAGGCTTGTGCATTAGCTTAGTCAGGACTAACTTCCTCAGGTACAGGCGCAGGAGGCACATCAGGCTAATCTACGCAAAAGCACTCCTGGCCACCACCACCACCTGGTTATCCGGATGCAGGGCTGAATCCAAGAGCAAACCCAAATTGTGTACCTGTTTTTTTGAAGGGGAATACCATCCAAAATGTTCCTCCTCCCAGGATCACTTGCATCTTGTCAGGATTGAGCTTCACCTCCAGTTTAGAACTCCAACAGCTTTCACGGCATTAGGTACAGAAAGGGAAAGAAGAGTTGGGTGTCATTAACATACTGCTGACAATGTATTCCAAAGCCTAAGTAGACAACCTCTTCTAGTAGTTCCATGTAGATGAATCATATGGAGGATAGAATGGATCCCTATGAAGGGCACCAAATTGTCAAAAATTGAACCCTACAACATCACCTTCCTGAACTGAACTTTAAGGGAGGACTGGAGCCACCACCGAAGAGCACTTTCCAAACCCTCCCCTGCTAGGCAGCGTAGAAAGATATTATGCTCAATGGTATTGAATTCCAGTGTGAGGTCCTTTTTAGGTCTTGGAAAAGACAATCTACTCAGCTGACCAAAGTTGCTTCCATCCTTAAACCAGACCTGAAGCCATTTCGAAATGGACCAAAAATTTATGCCAAGAATTTCTGGATCTGAGATGCCACTACATGCTCAAGCATTAATTGCCCCTACCTGGAGCAGAACTCAAAAAGCCTGTAAAACAACCTCTTGCAAGATTATAATGTGTTACTTTATTTTAAATCCCCTGCTTTTAAGAGCACTGTAAAAGAGCAAATGGCTCTTATAATTGTCACCTACAGCAGACACCCTCGGAAACCTGAACAGGGCACAACTGTGAAGGCTTCAAGACAGAAGGCCCTATCGGAAATGGGAAACCTCATTGTGGCTATGAAAATTTCATCAGCTGGCGCTAGGGAGGCAAGAATCTGGAAGTGTAGAGCAGATGGGCAGCCTGGATTCTTGGAGCCATTGTCTTTCTGCCTGTTATCTGACTCCAGTGCCGAGAGAGGATTTGGAGAATTTATGGAGGGCCAAGTACTGAGTGCCTTTCTTGAAATATCCCTGACTGGTGTATGAACTGATGTACTGCTAACTCCCCAGAAGTCACACAAATGAAGTAATCTCTTCCTTTGCACAATATGTTCCCAAGGTCATGCAAGTGGGACCCTGCCAAGTGCCTATTCCCACTGTACATGCTTCCCATTTACATTTAAGTGTGCAATGTTTGCTACTGGGCTGTGAGTCTTGGGGGGACACACACACCATGATTTTAAGGCAAATGTGTTTTAGATACTATCCGGATAGCATGCATCTTTCTTCAATTTCTATAAATAAAGGAGTTTTAAAAGGTAAAGGTAAAGGGACCCCTGACCATTAGGTCCAGTCGTGACCGACTCTGGGGTTGCGCGCTCATCTCGCATTATTGGCCGAGGGAGCCGGCGTATAGCTTCCAGGTCATGTGGCCAGCATGACAAAGCCGCTTCTGGCAAACCAGAGCAGCACATGGAAACGCCGTTTACCTTCCCGCTGTAGCGGTTCCTATTTATCTACTTGCATTTTGACATGCTTTCGAACTGCTAGGTTGGCAGGAGCTGGGACCAAGCAACGGGAGCTCACCCCATCACAGGGATTTGAACCACCGACCTTCTGATCAGCAAGCCCTAGGCTCAGTGGTTTAACCCACAGCGCCACCTGGGAGTTTTAGGCATCATTAAATAAGCAGCCAGTTATCGTCATAGACACCTACCTTACCTGCTTTTCGTACAATTAATTTAATAAAGAAGTGTGTACAGTACATTGATGATAGGAATGCAGAAGAGCCCAGCAGGGTCTGAGTATGAACTCATCCTGGTCTTTTTTCCTCACAATTGTCCGAGCAGAGATCTATCTATTTGAAGTCCACAAGCAAAACCTGAGTTTAACATTACTCTCCTGCTAGCAACTGGTATTCAGAAGCAAAATGCTTCTGATGCTGGAGATTCTAATTCACAGAGAGTCAGTTGGATACAGTAGCTAGGGTTGGGATTAGACTGCAGAGAGCTGGGTTCAAATCCCTGATGACCATCAAGCCAGTTGACTTCAAGCCAGTGAAATCTCAGCCTGACCTGCTTCCCACAAGAGTTTTAAGGGTGGGAAAATGGG
Organism: Zootoca vivipara; assembly: GCF_963506605.1. Lineage (NCBI taxonomy): Eukaryota > Metazoa > Chordata > Lepidosauria > Squamata > Lacertidae > Zootoca > Zootoca vivipara. The sequence goes on from NC_083278.1 coordinate 81,481,925, forward strand.
AGAAAATAACCCTTTGTCCGGAGGATTTTGGAAGAAAGGTGTAACACAAATATAATGAGTAATAATAAACAGCAAACAGGATATGGTCTGCATTGTGGTATAGGACTCAAATAATAATGAGTACTGTACTTTATTGAGAACATTCCACAGAGTTGCCCAGAGATACCTTCAGTAGACCTTGATACCAAAGGTATACTACCTTATATTTCAGAAACACCCAACCTCTCGTCTTTTTCTAATATGGTTTATTCCATTTTCCACCCACACCTTTTCCTTACTGCCTAGTCCCACAGCCAGTTTAGAAGAATCCTTTGTTTGTGGTGCTGTACCTGTTACCATAGTAACTAGTTATGCTTTGCCCTCAGATATGCAGAGCCCCATCCTATGCAAAGTCAGGAGTGCCTTTGAAATCAATGGGCTTGGATGTACTTAGGACTAGGCTGGTACAGAGTCAGAAGAGAGTTATTGGAAACTAGTTACATAAGGGAGAAGAGGTCCAGTTCCATTCTTACAATAACTACCTTGTATTCTCCTGTCTGTAAAAGTCCCCATCCACATAACTCTCTCCTTTCAGTACATTTGTACAGCTAAATAATTGCCTGGTCATTTTAGTGAGAGAAACCACTATGGGGTTGGAGAAAATTCCTTCCCCCCCCCCCGGCATTCACTACTGAGCATATTGAAGTTTTCAAAGATTTATTCCTAGAGTCACTGGGTCATCTTCTTTTCTTTCCCTCCCAACTCTGTTAAAGAAGTCTGGGGTTTGTAGCAGCCAGCCAACAATGTGTACATACAAGTACATGAACACTGTGGAGGAGCCGAAACCAGCTGCTAGATTCACAAGCATCCTCAGCCTCACTCACCTCACAGAGTGTTTGTTGTGGGAGAGGAAGGGAAAGGGAAAGGAGAATGTTAGCCGCTTTGAGACTCCTTAGGGTAGTGATAAAGCAGGATATCAAATCCAAGACCACATAACACCGGTCTTTAAAGATCTACATTGGCTCCCAGTACGTTTCCGAGCACAGGTTAAAGTGTTGATGCTGACCTTTAAAGCCCTAAATGGCCTCGGTCCAGTATACCTGAAGGAGCGTCTCCACCTCCATCATTCTGCCCGGACACTGAGGTCCAGTGCCAAGGGCCTTCTGGCGGTTCCCTCGTTGCGAGAAGCCAAGTTGCAGGGAACCAGGCAGAGGGCCTTCTCGGTAGTGGCGCCCGCCCTGTGGAACGCCCTCCCACCAGATGTCAAAGAGAAAAACAGCTACCAGATTTTTAGAAGACATCTGAAGGCAGCCCTGTTTAGGGAGGCTTTTAATGTTTAATAGATTATTTTATTTCATTTTTCTGTTGGAAGCTGCCCAGAGTGGCTGGGGAAACCCAGCCAGATGGGCGGGATATAAATAATAAATTATATTATTATTATTATTATTATTATTATTATTATTATTAACTCCTCTTCTTCTCATTATAAAATATACAGTACTTTCCCCCTTTTGTTTTCCCTTTCTTAATTATTTATTACCTTTCACCATTGCTTGCAAGATCCTGCCATATACTCTACTTCAATATCTATCTATCTATCTACCTACCTACCTACCCCCAACTTCCATTTCTGGTTTATTACAGCAAATGTTACATTCTGCTGTTTATACATAATATTATGTTGTCACCTGTTATATTTATTGTTCTCTGTAAATAAAGTTGTAAATGTTTATTTAAATCCTGCCAACGAGTCCATGTTTTTTGTTGTTTCTGCAAATAAGTTGTAAAAGGTTCCCATTCCTTTTCAAAGTCACTATTGTCCTTTTAACGCAGTTTATCCGTTAACTTTGCTAACTCTGCATAGTTCATCAGCTTTTCTTGCCATTGTTCTTTTGATGGTACTTCTCCAGTCTTCCATTTTTGTGCTATTAATATTGCTGCTGTTGTAGCATACATAAGTGTCCAATTTTTAAACATTTTTTTCAATTCCTTGTATATCATTTCCCTTTTTAAAAAATAATCTTGTAATCCCACCACATATGGTAAAATGTACAATTCTTTGTCCAATGCAGACACCCTTCACAGTAAGCATAGCTGCCAAGTTATCCCTTTTTTAAAGGGAAAAGGGAAAACTTGGCAGCTATGACAGTAAGAACAGTTGAGCAGTAAGATGAGTATTAGCAAAATGCATGCTTAGAGGTCACTTCAGGATTTTGGAGAGAAAGCAGGGAGTTTCCAGGAGTTTACGGCAGAAGCCCTAGAAATTTAGTACTCTGATGAGAAGCCTATGCTTGGAATTTCAGCCTTTGTTGCAAGTGATTCATAGACCTCAACAGGCTAATTTGCTGAATGGGTGTTGTACTTAACAGGACTCCGTTGGCAATCTTACCTATGAGTCTGTCCTTTTGAACTCAATTATACTTACTTCTGAATAGGTATGCATAGGACTGAATAAGGTAAAAGGTAAAGGGACCCCTGACCATTAGGTCCAGTCGTGACCGACTCTGGGGTTGCGCGCTCATCTCGCATTATTGGCCGAGGGAGCCGGCGTTCAGCTTCCAGGCCATGTGGCCAGCATGACAAAGCCGCTTCTGGCGAACCAGAGCAGCACATGGAAACGCCGTTTACCTTCCCGCTGTAGCGGTTCCTATTTATCTACTTGCACTTTGACGTGCTTTCGAACTGCTAGGTTGGCAGGAGCTGGGACCAAGCAACGGGAGCTCACCCCGTCACAGGGATTCGAACCGCCGACCTTCTGATCAGCAAGCCCTAGGCTCTGTGGTTTAACCACAGCGCCACCTGGGTCCCTGAATAGGACTGAATAGGCACACATAATTTCCAAGTCAGATTGCAGTATTGCTCAGTTTGTTATTGCAGGTGATTTTAGTGTCATTTGAAACAACTCCCTGAATTACTTTATTCTGTCAGAATTACATTCATGTGGGTTCTCCTGAAGGATGCTCCTGAGATGTGATTATGAAAGATCTGGTCCTGGTTTGGCAATCTTCCCCCAGGGCAATTGTTCAGAGACCCTTCTTCAGAAAACTTTTCAGGCTGTAGACAAAAATTACTTGATCGGAAACGATGCAGGCAGAAGTTTATTATTGCATTTCAAAAGACTAACCTGTGTATTGTGGCAGGATATACTGTGGACTACAGTCTTCTTGATCAATAGCATGAAATGTTATCCCCAGTTGCAGGAAAGAAATAGGTTAGCTAGCCAGTATTGATAGTTCATTGGTTTACTCTGGTATTTTGACATTCCCTGATATTTTAATACCAGATTTTATTGATCCTTAGATTGAGCAGTTATCTAATTTTTATATTATTGTTGAGTTTAGTGTGTTTTAAATTATAATTGTATTATATTTATAAGGTGGGACCCAGGTGGCGCTGTGGTTAAACCACTCAGCCTAGGGCTTGCTGATCAAAAGGTCAGCGGTTCGAATCCCTGTGACGGGGTGAGCTCCCGTTGCTTGGTCCCAGCTCCTGCCAACCTAGCAGTTCGAAAGCATGTCAAAATGCAAGTAGATAAATAGGAACCGCTACAGCGGGAAGGTAAACAGCGTTTCCATGTGCTGCTCTGGTTTGCCAGAAGCGGCTTTGTCATGCTGGCCACATGACCTGGAAGCTGTCTGCGGACAAACGCCGGCTCCCTCGGCCAATAATGCGAGATGAGCGCGCAACCCCAGAGTCGGTCACGACTGGACCTAATGGTCAGGGGTCCCTTTACCTTTACCTTTATATATTATAATCCTGTGTAATAAAGTCCCTGTGTCTCTGCGTCCAGTCCCTGTGTCCCTGGGTTTGCGCTACTGCGCATGTGCCCCACAGACACAGGGACTGGACACAGGGACTGGACGCAGAGACTGGACGCACACACACGCGCACTCCCCCCCTCTGCCTCCTCCAACCGCCGCTCCCGGCCGGACAGCGCGTCGGGGAAGCGAGGGTGGAAGCCGGCGGAGGTGAATGGGGGGAGGAAGGGCGCCATTTACCTTCCTGCCGGAGCGGTACCTATTTATCTACTTGCACTTTAACGTGCTTTCAAACTGCTAGGTGGGCAGGAGCTGGGACCGAACAACGGGAGCTCACCCTGTTGCGGGGATTTGAACTGCCCACCTTCTGATTGGCAAGTCCTAGGCTCAGTGGTTTAGACCACAGCGCCACCCGTGTCCCTTCATTATATATTATATATTATAATTGTAAAATTATAAATAATAATTAAATTACAATTGTAATGTTGTATATGCCTTGGTCATGTTTTGTTTAAGGGCAGCATATAACTGTTTAAATAAATGAATAAATAAATTAAAGTGCGCTGCAAATTCAACAACCTGATCCAGCTATTTACTTGGACGTATGTCCCACACCACTTCCAAGTACAGTAAGCACACTTCAGTATGATTCCCAAGCGTGCAGAGGATTGCAGCCTAACGCTGTGGCCTTACAGTGCAATCCTACGCCTTCTAATACGAAGCAAGCACCATTGATTTCAATAGGACTTAACACGAGGTAAGCAGGATTGCACCCTTAAGCACTCTCACCGAAGGAGTACCGAATTCATTTAGACTTAACTAGCTTATTAAATATTGCGCTGCAGAAGTAATGCGTGGCATGTAGAGACACCATAAATAAAAAAGCATTTATTATTGACTATATCACCACCTCAAGTAAAACACAAAAAATCATTTAAATGTGTTGACAAGTCTATAATTTGCCTCAAGACTCGCCCCGCCCGATTCCACCCATAGCAAAAACAACTTCTTCTTCTTCTTCTTCTTCTTCTTCTTCTTCTTTTCTTCTTCTTCTTCTTCTTCTTCTTCTTCTTCTTCTTCTTCTTCTTCTTCTTCTTCTTCTTCTTCTTCTTCTTCTTCTTCTTCTTCTTCTTCTTCTTCTTCTTCTTCTTCTTCTTCTTCTTCTTCTTCTTCTTCTTCTTCTTCTTCTTCTTCTTCTTCTTCTTCTTCTTCTTCTTCTTCTTCTTCTTCTTCTTCTTCGTGTTTTATTTCCTAAGGTCGGCGCCTAGCTTTCCCCATCCTCCACTTTCCCCGCTGTCATGGTAACCCTCCCGACGCCCGGCGCTCTCTCTCAATACAGTAATATCATCCCACCCGCTCCTTCGCTCTCGGTTTGGCGATGATGCAAGCGCGCCGGTACGTGGGGATTCCGCCGGATTACCCGGCATGCCCCGCGGCAAAATGGCGGCCTGAGCCGAGCGCGCGGGTCCCGGCTGAGAGGGGCGGGGGGCAAAGTTTTTCGGCGGGCAAAGGGCGCTTTCCAACCGGCTCGGAACCGGCCTCAAAGTTACTGGGGTTCCCCCAGGGAAGCCGGAGCGCGGGGTTGGGCCCCGGTAGGTGGAGGCGCGGATCCGAAGCGGGGAGCCTGTTGCTTAGATCCGGAGCCCCTCGGCGGGACCAAGGGGCGCCCGTGATCGGGGCCGGGTCGCCAGCCGCCTCTTGGCCCCGGGCTGATGCGGGGTCGTCCGTAGGCAGCAGCAGCAGCAGCAGGTACCGGCGGGCGGGGCAGACCTGCGTCCTCCGTCGGGATCGCGGCTGAGTTGCAGGGAGTGGGCAAGCCGGCTAGGTCTGGGGGTGAAGCGGAGCGGTGGGCTCTCTTGGGGCTGAAAGTTTGATATGAGAGAGCCACGTGGGGCTGGCTTTTGCGGGACAATATTTGGAGCAGGAGTTGGGGGAATTGAGAATGGATATTAATAGGTGCGGATTTAAGAATTGATTTAGATCTACTCTTGGGGCACTGATTCTTATCCGCACTGTGTGCACAACAGAGGGGAACTGAAACTTACGGCTGGAGGAGAAATCGCCTGCCTGAGGGACAAAGGATGGAAACAGTGGAGATTAGTACATAGTACTAAAAGGAGCTGCTGGAGCAGGTGAGAGTGAAATTCACATAGTGTGATTTAACTACATCTTTATTTTCCATTATTTCTGTTGATAAAACTTGTTTCTGCTGTACTTATAGGAATTGGAAATCTTCAGTAAGTACAGCTCCAGATGGAGAGTTATTCTAGAATCTAGGTTATTTATCGTTATTTATGGTTATTTGTTTTGAAGATGTATATCCAGCCTTTAAATCTAATGAGTCTCAAGATGGGTTACAAGAAACAGGTGACAGTGTGTAGTCTCATGGATGCTGGCATAAGTGATCTATTGTGAACAAGAAGCCTAGCTAAGGAAGGTAGTAAGATATGTGAAATAAAAGGGAAAGATGATATTATTTGACATTTCAGTGATAGGCAAGAGTGAATGGACAAAGTATTGAATGGCTATGACCTGAGAGAAGCTGGAGCAAGTGAGAGGCTTCTCCGTAGTTGTTTGTGACTCTCAGCACTGCACATCTGTCTTGCAGAATTGCATTTGTTGTGGATACAGAATTAAGTGAAGTAATGAAGGAGGAAATTTGTGGCTTGACTGTATCATCTGTGCTGACACAGCTTTGTCTGCCAGTTGGACCAGCAGGGCTCATAAATAAGAGTTTGTGGTTTTTCTTGTCATATAAACAGGATTAAATTAAACATGCATAATTTGTGGATACAGTAGAAATGGATTTGGTTTCTGAAATGGATTAGTGTTGTCCAAGTAGACACAAATTTAGCTGAAATCTCTTTGTTTTCCAAAAAATAAATTGATTGCAGTATAACAGAACCACAAGGCTGGCAAGCAAAATGGACACCAAGATCTGAGAGAGGAGTTAAAAGGATCACCTGTATAAATAATGTAATTTGCTTGTTTTCACCAAAAGGATGGGAAACTACCCAACTAATCTTTATCAAGAAGCTGTTATACCCCTGGCATCCAGGTACCATTGGTGAACACCAATGACTCACGTAATCCCTGGTCATTGTAGCTATGTCTAATGGGAGATGGAGGCCAACAAAATCTAGAGGACCATAGGTTAGTATCTACTGTTCTTAATGCTAGAATGGAAAGATCTCCTCTGCCAACTGCTTCATTTTGAAGAGGAAAAAAGTGACACTTCCGCTTACAATTCAGCTATGAGAAAATATCCTAAACAAACCAAATTCAAGAATAATGTGAGGGAAAGTACGTTAGAGGGGATTAGTATTAGTATCCATTCCTCATCACTATACAGGAGATACAGATAAACTAAGCCATGGGATGGAGTTGTACCAGAGAAGGCTTGACCTAGATGCCTTCCTTGCCTTGAGAAGAAAAGGAAGTTGAATGTAAGCACTGAATTGCCTTTCCTTGAGGACAGGAGACATTCTAGCACTGGGATATAAAAAGCAGTACATTCCAAGGTTAGTGTTCTTCCTCTTTCCCCCTCCCCTGCCAGCAAGCCTGCTAATTGCAGAACCTCTATGATCCGTCACCCAAATAAACCCTCAGTGGACACAAACAAGCCTATCTTACAATGCCTCATGAAAGTATACCCAGGAGACCTAAGTAACCATGCTGTGAAAGTCACAAGTGCCTTTTACTGAATGATACAAAAAGTCACTCAGCACTTGGAGGACACTGGATTTGTAGTACAAAGAAATTTCCCTAAGCTAGGGATACTATGAAGACCACATTGCTTGGAACAGATTTCTTGAATGAAACAAAAGGGGTTATGTGTTGCATTAGGGGCTGCCTATGCGTTTCTTGAGTGTCCTGCATAAGCCTAACATGTGCTTCTCTTCCAGGGAGTAGAAGATGTGGGATGAAAGGAATATGGGAGGCTGCTTTATGCAGAGTCAGATAATTGGTCTGCCTAGCTCATTATTGACTACAGTGAGTGGCATTGCCTCTCCAGGATTACACAGGGTGTTTTCCAGCCATACCTTTAAATGCCAGGGATTGAACTTAAGACTGCCTGCCTGCAATTCGCAAAGCATGTTCTCTATCAGTGATCAGCAAAATCTGTTATACTTTTCCCACTTAGGGGAGAGTATAAACTGATCGGGATGGATAATGTGGCAGTCAAAGGCTATGTGAATAGGCACGGAAGAGAGAAACTGGTCCCTCTCCTGCTAATAACCCTCTTGCTCTTCTCTGGCAAGAACATCTGAAAGGTATATTTGTGGCCATCATGTCTAACTTATGAGCTTGCAGAGCACTGGCTAGTTACTATAGAATGCTAGATTAGGCTGATGTTGGTTTGCTTCAGCAAGGAAATTCATATGAAAGAAGTTTAATCCATATGGGTAATTCCTAGATAGCTTCAGTCAGTGCTTTTCTTCTGGGGGCACGCAGGGGTACGCATACCCCTAATTACGGCCTCATTGAGGGGCAGAATTTCAATATGATTAGGAAAATGAGAGTACCCCTAAACATTTATTTGGGGGGAGCACTGGCTTCAGCTGATACTTTGCAAATCAGGAGTGGGGAACCTCCAGCCCCTGGACCAAACTTGGTCTCACAGGAGTTCAAATTTGGTCTGCAAGACTATTTCCCCCAAATCTTGTCCAAATAATATTATATGTGCCATCAGGTGTGGGGCAGGTAGTGATGTGGCTGCCTGTGCACAATTGAGAGCCTTAAAGTACGCTCCTAATTGTGCACTGGCAAGGGAAAGCAGCCACTGGCTCTTACCACCCACCAGCGGCTCAGCAGTAGAGTTGAAATGGATTGACTGTATATGATGGATGACTGTATATGAATCTTTGATGTCTGACTTTGGGACTTCAAAGCACCCAGTCACCTGATATTGTGATTGACAGGTGGGGAGCCCTGCCAGATTTGGCCTGGTAGGCTTGATCCAGGATCTGGCCACAGAGCCCATTCCTTCTTTAAGTAATCACTGTAAGGAAGACTTTCTCAAAATACCTTATTAAAATAGTTATTGAGAGCTATGAGGAAGTGACAAAGAAGAATACACAGCAACCTTTATTTTCAAGTCCATTTTTTTATCTAGAAATTTTGTATGCCATATCCATTTTACAGTGGTGCCTCGACTTACGAATTTAATCCGTTCCGAAGGCACCTTCATAGGTCAAAAAATTCGTAAGTCAAAAAGTGCCATTGGAAACGTGATTTCCCATAGGAATACATTGGAAACGGAAAAATTCGTAAGTCAAAGCAACCCCATCTAAAAATTCATAAGTCGAAAAAACCCTATCTAAAACCGCCGCGGTTTCCGTTCGGCTATCGAGAAATTCGTAAGCGTGTGGCCATTTGCCCCACTCGTAAGTCGAAAAATTCGGTTGTCGAGTCGTTCGTAAGTCGAGGTTCCACTGTATATGAATTTTGGCTAATTGCCTATTTAGTGCTCAAAGTAAACTCTGCATGTAAACACAATGCTAATCAACATGTCACAAAGTTGCACAACTAAGGGTATACCTGTTGCCTAGCCGTAAGTGTTGTGTTTGCACTAAAGACTCCTGCCAGGCTTGGATATAGTTGTGTCTGATCTTCAGGAACGCTGAACACACTTTTTCTTAGTCACTGCTAGGAGAGTAAAAGTATGTGGAATTTGGTCCCTCCACGTCGCAGACCCATAGTGAACTTTAGTCAGAATGATACTGGAAACTGTGTTGCCTTGTGGAAAGGAGGTTATAAGACTATTCTAGCTTGATCTCATGCCTCCTTCATCCTAGTCATACTGATGTCTTTGACCCATTATGCACCGAAGACCTGCTTATAATTCAGGATTGCCTCTTCGGCTGTCTCTGGTTGGAACAGCTGCTGATTGATTCAGAAGCTAATAAAGGAGGAACTCTGGTAAGCAGGACTGTTTTACGTTCTTAATATGGGTTTTCTAAAGCCTGCTGGAGAAAGCGTATTAAGTGTCGAGTCTTCGGATTTCCATTTAATGTAAGAAAGATCAGCCCCCTCTCAGTTCAAAGGATCTCTTGGAGGGATTCAGAGTGGGATCCTTTCTTCCCCACTCTAGCCATTTCCCTGCTTTTACCCCCTGTACAAGACTTGTTGGAAAAGCATCACGTCATTTCCTGCCTGTGCAGGAAATCCATTGGTGTCTTTCTCAGGGAAGGGGTTGGCCTGCATCCACTACAGTTCCTTGAACTATGAGGTAGGCAAGTGAAGTCCACATGAGTGCTGACCTTTAAAGCCTTAAATGGCCTCGGTCCAGTATACCTGAAGGAGCATCTCCACCTCCATTGTTCTGCCTGGACACTGAGGTCCAGTGCCGAGGGCCTTCTGGCGGTTCCCTCGCTGTGAGAAGCCAAGTTACAGGGAACCAGGCAGAGGGCCTTCTCGGTAGTGGCACCCACCCTGTGGAACACCCTCCCACCAGATGTCAAAGAAAAAAACAACTACCAGACTTTTAGAGGACATCTGAAGGCAGCCCTGTTTAGGGAAGCTTTTAATGTTTAATAAATTATTGTATTTTAATACTTCTGTTGGAAGCCCCCCAGAGTGGCTGGGGAAACCCGGCCAGATGGGCGGGGTATAAATAAATTATTATTATTATTATTATTATTATTATTATTATTATTATTATTATTATTATTAGAGAGCTGAGTTATTGGGACAAGCACCCTTTCCCTCCCACATGTAGATTTCTGGTGAAAGGTGGAACTGGTCTGTTGGCTGATTCTCTTCAATAGAAGCCATCTGGTAACTGAGGACCCTCCATTGTCAGGTCTCCATTGTCGTACGAGGGAAGCATGTGTTAAACAGTCAGCCTTTGGTCTTCAGGACGTTTTAACAATAGTTTGCCTTTGTATCCCAAGTTTCCCCAGGTATGGAGGAATCACCTGCCCTTACCTAAGTCCTGTTGGGGCACCCTCCCAATTCTCACACAGTATACCTACTTGAATATTATATGGAATGATATGCTAAGCTATGCATCTCAATTTGCACACCGTTTCCGGCAAGTTCCCTAAAGTCAGTAGTGTGTGCTTGCCTTGCTTCCTGTACTGCCTTTTCAAATCGTTTGCTTAAAATTGTTTTTGCATGGAAGTAGAGTAATCAACATATCCCGAAATGCAGGGAAAATGAAATTTGGTAAAATTGGCCAGAAAGAGTAAACAAAGTGCTTATGCTTATGATACTGTTGTAGATTATAAGTATTGGGCAGAGTCTATAATTGTATACTGTATATGTTGTTGCCACAATTCATTTTCAGTGGCTTAAGTTTGGGGGGTATATAGCTCTTGTAAAACAGAGTTCACCTCAGAGCCCCCTTCCCCACAGTGCTTTTAATTTAGGCCTGGGAAATAGTGGATAAATATTAGTAATTTTTTTCAGGGTCGAGGACTTAGTGGTTCAACTTAAATCAGAACTGCGGTATAGCCAAAAGAAGAGGGATTTTGGAGCTGGAAAAGGATTTTAGATTATTTGAAGCTTCCATGCATAGTTCTTGTGAAACTTCGTTAGGAATTATGTGCATGCAAGAGCAGAGTTAAGCCTTTAGTCTGTATAGTATATAAATCTGTCTGGGGATCAAAAAATAAACATCTCGGTTTAGCTTAGCTACTTTGAAGAGGTTGAAGAGAGAAGCAGCCATTTGCCTTGGGACATGACCTGGGACTGGTTCACTTCAGCACCAGGTTGAGCTTTGATTTGATTAACTGGGATGGTAACTTAATGCAGTGTTAATGATTGTTTCAATGCCCTGGGATCAACAGAGTCAGACTTTTGCTTCCAGCAAGGTCAACATCTTATGCCTGAGGCTGCTTTATCATAGCCAAGCTATAAAGTTGGATTCACAGACACGACACCTGCTGCAGGAATTGCCATTGGGAGTTCTGGCTTGCGTGTTTTAATGTTTCAGTTCTAAGCTTTCTTTAATGTGCTTTTGTTTCTCAAAAGGATTAGATCAAACATATATTTTCACTGGGCTTGTTTTAAATGTTCAAATGAGCACAGCCTTGTAGAAGAAACTACTCCCCCCACCCCCATGTCCTTTAATTTAACCAATCTATATGTTTTACATCCCTAGTTCACACAGTAGTTGTGCCTTAATTTTGGCTGTTCTTGAACCTGAATTATGTTTTTTTTTAATTATATTTTTTTTGTGATATAGTTCCCTCCCCTGAATCTTAATTTTCTCTGCAAGTCCACTGTTCTTTAGAAATAAATGCTATCAGTTTGAAATCAAATTCTTTCAAGGAAAAGGCAGGAAGTACTCAGTGGCACTTGGTAATTTGAGAGGGCTTCTTTTAAGCACTGGTTTAAAATTGCATTCATATCACACTATTGTTTTTGTCTCTATTTCCTCATTTCTTTCTTTTTACCTTTTAAGTAGACACGGTTAGGCTTGCAGCCTTCATCCTTCTAATGAAAGCATGTAATACTTTTTCATTAATATGCCTTCAAACGTGGTGATCGCAATGATTTCCAGGACATGGATTTTTAAGTTGTTGCAACTAAAGGGCACATAATTTTAAACCGGTCTGTTCATGATTATTCAAGATAGCAGCCTGTTTCTTAAAAGGTCAAAAGAGTTCACACAGAGAATTACATATTTACCTGCTGCCTTGCAGGACATCTTTGGGAGGAAAAAAGGCTAAGGAGTAAACCCTATACAAATCCGGAGTGGAGCTCCTAAGTGTTGGATGGCACCTTGGCAACTCTTGCAGCCAAACTGGTGCTAAACGTATTGCTCTGCTTTCCTTTGGACCACATCAGTGAGGCTGCGAGGGGGTTCTTTTCATCCGGGCAACCCAGGACCTCTGTACACGCTGCCATGGCTTGTGGCTCAGAGAGAGGTCACTTTGGGGCTGCTTATGCAGCAAAACCAACATGGGAGGCAGCAGTTACAAGTTACCAGTCTCTGTAGCCACAGCAGCTGCTGTGATTCTCCAATGATTTGACTTTACCTCTGGAGGCATAGTCCATTGTCTCAAGACAGACGGATGCCGACAACAACAAAATTTGGATTTCTTTGTAATTATATATTTGTTTGTAAAGAGTTGGTAACTGCAATCTTTAGAAACAACAAGTTGTTGAAAAAACTCAAGTACCTTGATCCAGAAACACATCTTTTAAAAATATCCACTATAAAACCAGAACACAGTTTGTACTGTTAAGGCATTTGGCATTTGTTTTTAAATAGGTATACAGTATTTTTACTTTGGCTAGTGTATGGTGGCAGCTGTAGAATTTCTACACATTTTCCTTGTATTGATATTGAACAGTTTTCAGTCTTGTGTTGGAATGTGTATCTATTGCAATATAAAATTCCAGCCGTGAGAAATTTAGATTCTCCCACTTAGGTGTGTCTCTGGGGCGGGAGGAGGTTGATTTGAAGTTGTGGGATCTTACCACCATTTCCTTGTTATGGTCAGATCCCTGTTCTAAGAGACTCTTCACTTCTGTGGAGGGGTCTAATTCACCGAGAATCCTAACAGGAAAGGATCCGATACCCCTTCCGTTTCACTGGAGAAGAAGACTATATTCTTCAAGAAGAGTATATTCTTGGTGGCAAATGGGGGTCATTTCACAGTTACCTGTATATGAAGTACTGTATATGGAGAGGGAGTTTAGTAAACTCCTCTCCTTTCTGCTCTTTTGTGGGAAGCTGAAAGGAAACTCCCTTCTCTCTCACCTGAGGAGAGGAGGATTGTGTCCCAATGTAAGTTCCTGCATTGTTCTCCATTCCAAACCCAGCATTTTTCCCCCTGTGTGGGAGGCTGGGAATAAGCACCACAAGCAACATTACACATAATTACTTAGTTCTTCAGAGCCTATAGCTCATAAATAAATAAATAAATAAATAAATAAATAAATAAATAAATAAATAAAGTCTGATCATCTTTGTAGTTGAGACAAAGTCTATCTGGGTCCTTAGGAAATTTTAATCTGAAAATCATTCACAACAGCAGTAACTGGTGGAACTACAGCCTTTTTTTAAGCTTTGCTATACTCACTTAATACTTTAAGTGTAGAGAAACCATTGTGTTTGAGGCCTTTAGAAAATAGTATCAAACTTACTGATAAATTTTAATTGAGCAACTGCCTGTTGGAATTTTCATTTCATTGAAGAGTAGTGATTTTAAGGAGAGCAGCACGGTGTCCTCAAGAGACTGAAACACCGTTCCAAAGAAACAAAAGGCATTTTTCTGTGTTTGTAGAAAGTCTTCAAGGGAAGAGTTACTTCTGTGTTCTCTCTAGATCAGCTGAATAATTGACTATTAAGATTGGGATGGGCATTTAATGATGTGTGTGCATCGTGAGGCTACCTATGAATAAGCAGTGGTCTCATGCCAACCGGGAACTCCTGAAAGTGCAGTTGTGCTGCAGAAAGTAAGCCAAGTTCTTTGTAAGATTCTAAAACTTCTAAAGGGTATCTTTACAAGGATCAAACCTTCCAGCTCCCAACTTGTAGCTTCAGAAATAGCTCTGATAGGATTTAGCGTAGTCAGCGCCCCGGCTGGGTGTGGAGAACGTATTGCCATGTAGTATTTAGTATTGGATTGACAGCCTGTAATATAAACATTAGTCCAAACACGATCTTATACCGAAACTCCGCCCATGCAAGGAGCCAGCCGTCTTCCTGCCACGCGCCATAAATCGTTTACGGTTTGCTCGTGCCAGTGCATTTGAGAAACAGCTGCACACTGGGATTAGCAGTTTGTAGAGGGCCTCTGCTGAGCTAAATTAGGGCCTACTGCCCTGGTTGTCAATGCTGGTAATGGGGGGAGTGAAATAGCAGGAGTGTTTCTCTGCACCAAAAGGCTATTAGTTCAGGGAATGAGGGTGGGGATTTTCGTAGTAGAGGGCAGTGAGTAATGGTGATCTGGGCTGTTAGAGTAGCTATGTGCTGACATACTTCTTGCTTATGAACAGAGCTGGAATGCCTGATCGATGGTTGCCCTGCATCATGGGGAGATTAGCCACTAAATGTAACCAGTATGCCATCAAGCTTTTTTTCTGTAGCATAGCAAATGTGCAGGTAAATGTTAACAGGCTGAGGAAGAGAGTAGCTTGGCAGTAGGGATGTTTCATTGAGATTGCTTTGTGCTCATACAGAGTGGCCACCCTTTCCTGTTATTGGGAAGGAGACTTTGTGCCCAATATCCTAAAGGTATTACTGTGTAACTCTTAGATCTTCCTTCTGTCCAGTTCTCTTTTTTCATGACCTGTACAGTTTTCATGACCTGTACAGAGTGGCTGGGGAAACCCAGCCAGATGGGCGGGGTGTTGTTGTTGTTTAGTCGTTTAGTCGTGTCCGACTCTTCGTGACCCCATGGACCATAGCACGCCAGGCACTCCTGTCTTGCACTGCCTCCCGCAGTTTGGTCAAACTCATGTTCGTAGCTTCGAGAACACTGTCCAACCATCTCGTCCCCTTCTCCTAGTGCCCTCAATCTTTCCCAACATCAGGGTAAGATTGAGGGCACTAGGAGAAGGGGACGACAGAGGATGAGATGGTTGGACAGTATTCTCGACGCTACAAACATGAGTTTGACCAAACTGCAGGAGGCAGTGGAAGACAGGATGGGCGGGGTATAATTCTTCTTCTTCTTCTTCTTCTTCTTCTTCTTCTTCTTCTTCTTCTTCTTCTTCTTCTTCTTCTTCTTCTTCTTCTTCTTAACTGCCCTTTACTCAAATGAATCCCCTAAAATATAAATGATAGACTTCAGGACAAAGAGTAGCAGCAACTACAGATAAAAATTCAGCAGCAGACACAATACTCCTCTAATTCCCAAACTTTGCAGAGTCTAATCAGTGCCAACAGAAGCCTGGGTAAACAAGTGTGTTTTACTTGGCACCAGCACCCCTCAGTGTAGAGGCTAACTGCATCTCTGTGTCAGGGAATTCCTTAGTTAGGGTCTTCTCTGTAGTGGCACCCCATCCCCTGTCACTATACAGTGTTTTATCCCCACTGAAACAAGGAAGAAAGCCTCTTCTGCTGATCTCAGGTCAGCTTATAAATGGAAACAGATATTTTGATTCTGGGCTTATTTAGGACTTTGTTTCTCAGCGTTGACACCTTAAATTGGAGCCAGAAATTTATAGGGAGCCAATGCAGGCCACACCACTAGCATAATCCTCCATAGATGCTCCAGACAACACCCTAGCAACAGTGTTCTGCACTAGCAGATGTTTTCAGACCATCTTAGAAGGCATTTATGAGTAGGAAAAGCATCTTGTTTGGAACAGCTCTGACTTGCACTATGGATGCCAGTCTGATATTAGAATAGCTCCATAGTTTCTGTGGGATAAAATGTTGGGTGAGATCATATGGAACCTCCTTAATATTCTGTCTTTTTTCATTCTGCAGTTGAGTAAGTGGGCAAGAGGCCACTATATTGTTGGTTACAGAAACAGAATAAAAATGATCCATAAATACACACATGCACAAACAAAAACAAAAAGCTAGCCATTTTTTTGGAAACCATGTTGCAGAGTTTGGGGTACTTTGCAGAATGTATTATTTGTTTATTAAAAACACCCTGTGTCAATTCAAATGATTATTTGGAGGATCAGAAATTAGGTGTGTATTAGTTACTTCCTTTTCCATTCCTTGTTTGAACGTGAACCACAGTTTGCTTTGTTGCCTGAATCAGCAAATTGAGCTTTGTGCTTTCTCTCTAAATCAGAATTAGAAACCTACTTCAAACTATGGTTTCAGATTCCAGTTTGGAGGGCAAATTCTAACCAGAGATTGCCAATTCAGACATCACAATACATGATTGTTAGTGCTAAATGGGAAGCAGAGATAGACACTGCATACAAGAGGCAAGGAGAGGATGTACAAGTCTGTGACTTGTACATGGTCTTCTAAAGCACTGTTTTGCAGAGCTATCTGATTTTTTATTCATTCTCTTTTCACTTAACGCTGGATGTAATTCCACAATTTTGCTACTTGTGCCCAAGTATTAACCTTAGGAAACATTAATAATTCAGCCTATCAGAGATGGACTTCCCATGCTGTTTGGTAAGTAAAACAGTATTTTATTTACCTATATTTAAGCTATGCTTGGGAACAAGCATATTAAAATCTTGTAGTTTTATCTGTTGCCATGTGTCTTCGGTTAGCTTAGTTGAGTAATGAACATATTGATGTTCGTATTATATTTATTTTCTGAGCCAAAAGAACATTGATAGGGAGGAAAGAAAAAGCCCAATTATGGCCTGGTTCCCATGTTATGCTAAGCCATGGTTAACTTAAGCCAAACAACTGGAGAGTGGTATGCAAATATAACAAAATGATTGATAGGCATAAATTCAAAGTCCCACCTAAACAACCATGAGGGCTAGTAACTTTAGTAAAGCAATATGTACTGAAATATAACAGGATCTCACGAGCTATGTCTTACAGTGCCTTTCCCCAAATAAGTAAATCAAGCTTCTTACTTTGTTTGTGTAGAATTCATCCTACATATAAAGCATGGTGTGTTTTTGTGTGTGTTTACCCTCCACTGTGTGTACAGTATGTGAGAGAGATTTCTAACCCTCTCTCTCCTCCTGCTGGGTGTTTGCTGCTGCTGCTGGAAGTAATTTTCTTTCCACCCCTCACCCC
The DNA here is from genome assembly GCF_963506605.1 of Zootoca vivipara. Taxonomy (NCBI): domain Eukaryota; kingdom Metazoa; phylum Chordata; class Lepidosauria; order Squamata; family Lacertidae; genus Zootoca; species Zootoca vivipara. The sequence continues at coordinate 81,499,298 of NC_083278.1, forward strand.
CACCCCAGTAAAAAATCCAGTTGTAGAGTGATAGCTTTCTGCCTTAAAGGAGTTAACCTCATGTTGACCAATGAACCTTGGATATGCTTATTTCAAGGGATTGCATGTTGTCCACAGCACCTGTGTGCATCTACACTCACTGACTTTTAAACTGAGGATAATTCATTGTCGGTCATGATAGTTCTCAGTTTTTTGCTGGCTACTTTTCACATGGAAATGTTTTGGAGGTACTGGGAATAATTTTGGGGTGTGCGTGTTGAGGGGAGGGATTGGGCAAGGGAGAGATGATGGACATGTAAATAAGAGTTTAATTCTCCTTGTCGTATTCTCTTTGCCCAGCTGTATATAGTAACTTCACCGTACGTGTCTCTTCCTATTCCTATGAAAGTAGACTTTGTTCTCTGAAGACTGCTAATCATGCCCCATGGGGGTGTAATCAGTTATAAGGTATTTAATATATGCAGGCAGGAACAGGCTGCCTGGCCAGGCTGGCAGATTGCAACACTACAATTATAAAGGGCCCCTTTCCCCTGCTCTGCCCGCCCACCAGTGGCAGGATGAGGGCTTTGCCCTGAGATGCTGTAGTGTAAAACATACAAAGGATAAACGTGGGCGGGAGCTGGGTAAGCGCAGAGACACCTCCTTTGCCTGCCTGCTGTTTTCCTGCTTATCTGAAAGCTGGGAGACTCGTGGAAGCTGGGAGCAGTTGGAGAGGGGGTGGGTGGCTGGTAAAAGGGCTCCCCCCCCTTTCTTTCGGTGGAGCCAAAAGGGGCTTTTCTTCATGGGCATGTGCTTGGAAATGAGGGAATGTATTTCAGTATCTTGGAAGAGAATGGTATTTTTTGTTGCATTTCTCTAGCTCTCAGTGCAAGTGTGGCACACCCTGCTGTCTCATCGGTCTTTACTTCGTATTGCCTCTCTATGTTCTTGGCGCCTTTCCTGCCCATTTTCATTTTTGTAGGCCGTTCCCCCCCCCCGCCTCACTTTTAATTAAAACCATGGTAGCAAACCTTCCACAACTTTCCAGGTGCTCCCTGTGCTCCTTGATCGTTCGCATGAAACCAAACCACCCCTGGATTGTTGAAGAGCATTTGCTAAAAAAGCAAAAGAAAACCGATTGTGCTAGAAAATGGAACAAACAAGGCGTGAGCTGTTTGTCTTTGCCTTGCAATAACACTTGGTCTGGGGTTCTAACAAGCTTCTACCTGTAAGGGGAGTGGGGCAGAAATTGTCTTGGACCATCTCAAGGCAGTCCTGGATTTAAGTTCAGTGTTCCTGGAGAGAGAATGTGATTCACACTGTCAGTTTCCAAAAGCAAACTTGAAAGCAGAACATTTGTGTGAGACAATTAAGAGGGAAGGCAGTGCCCCTCAGCTTGATCTAGGCTTGTCTGGGAAGCTGGCAACAGCTCTTTTTGAGGTAAACCGTCTCCTATTTCAGTAATGTCCTTTAATTGTATATTATTAGCACAATCCATTCATATTAGTCCTACATACTGCACACCACGGACAGCTGCTTGTACTTGACAAAAACTGGCAACCGTTTGATTTTGATGGAGACATAAGGTTACCTGTTCATATTGTCCACTATTACTGCGCAACATCACTCATGTTGGCGCATAAGTGGAGTGGAATTGCCTTCGCTTGTCTTCACAACAGCACTGTAGGGAGAGAAAAGTTGTGCTGTATTCTGCTTTGCAAGTGGGCAATTAACACTAAGCCATAACATAGCCAAGGTGCCCCATAGCTGAAACAGAATCAGAGCTTCTCAGTCTGGAGAAGTTGAATAGGTTGGATTCTCAGAATTCATTGTTGCTAAGGAGAAGCAGGATTAGAGAACGCTTCTGCCTCTGGAGACTTTGTGGGTGCATAGGGTGTAGCTCCTCCCTGTGTGGGCTGGCTTTTAAGAGCAGGGTCCTCTCCATGTTTACCAGGCATCTGAGACCTTTGCCTTGATTTCTGAGGCTTCCTGTTGTGGCAGGTGGCTCTGAAGAGGAAGAGTTCAGTAGAGCAGAAATCATATCAGCCTTTGCTGACTTTTGGTAGTGTATTTGTGTGAAAGGGAGTTGAGGTGGAGGGGAGAGAGAGAGAGAGAGAGAGAGAGAGAGAGAGAGAGAGAGAGAGAGAGAGAGAGAGAGAGAGAGAGAGAGAGAAATACCCTGCCGGGGTGGGGGTGGAGGTGGGAAGGATGGTAACTGGCTTTGAAAAAGGGAGCCACGTTAAACCGAACATTAAAGGTAGTTTAGCAGTTTCTTTCACCTTCCTTCTGTTAAACTGAGATTTTTAGATGGTTGAATACTGGCTATTTTGAGCAAAAGCTGGGTTGGCACTGAGGAAGGGAGAAACATCTTACATATAGTCATACCTCGGTTTAAGTACGCCTTGGTTTGAGTATTTTCAGTTTAAGTACTCCGCGGACCCGCCTGGAACGGATTAATCCACTTTCCATTACTTTCAATGGGAAGGTTCACTTCAGGTTAAGTATGCTTCAGGTTAAGTTCAGACTTCCGGAACCAATTGTGTTTGTAAACCGAGGTACCACTGTATTTCTTAAAACTGTTCTTGGCTTGAAGTATCCAGCTGCTACCCGGTTAGCCCAATCTACAGAAACAAACACAAATATATGAAAGCTATCCTTATGAATTCCCCTTCTCATCCTATTTTGTTTGCTTCAGTGCACTTGGTAGTGGCTCTGGTACTCCTCTGTCCGGGTTCACGACTGAGGCAGTGGTGGAGGTCTGTAGCTGGCATAGTTGGAGGGACTGCGGAAGCCACGTGGGCTTGGCTGCTTGTTTTTGTTCTCTGCTTTGCGTGGAATGCAGTGTGTTTGTCTTTCTTGGCCTGTGGTTTCAGCCTGCATTCCTGCGCATAGAGTCAGCCTGGCGGCAGGCGGCGTGCTGTTCATGCCCCACGGCTACATGCTTTCAGCTCCACATCAAAGGTGTGTTTAGTGCGTAGCTTGTGCCATTCTTGGCCACACCTGGTGGCCTGCAGGCACGCAGGTAGGAGGGGCCTGGGTTGTGTTTGCAGACGGCGTTTTAAGGTTTAGACTTCTTCTCCGTACTTATGAAAGCAGAAGAGCTGAGTTTATGTTAAACAATGAAAAAAAAACACCCACATCCATGGTAACTGAGGAACTCAGCAGGGAGAGACGGTTGCTTTAGGGCAGTGCTGGCCAAACTTTTTCCAAAGAGGGCCATATTTGATGAAGTGAAGGGCTGTGAGTGCCAACCAAAGGGCCAACCAAGCTTGTTGAGCTTTTTTTTTTTTAGCATTTTACCCAAAGTTGTTGAGCTTTTTAGGGTTGAAGTTGTTGAGCTATTTTTAAGGTTCAAGTTGTTGAGGTTTTCTTAGGATTTTACCCCAGGAAATAGACTGCCACGGGGGCCGGATTAAACCATCCGACGGGCCTGTAACGGACTTTGGACATGCCTGCTTTAGGGGCTAATCTTACCAGCAGCAGCACCTAACAGCCTACCATAACTGTTGCCTGTTCCCTTCAAATGGACTGGCTTGTGCTCAATTCAACTCCAGTTAAGGTCAGTTGAGGTGGGTCCACTCCTGCATGTTACTGGTTGGATCCCTGATGGACTGGATTAGTTGCTTGAGCCATCAGACTGTACCCTCTGAACTGAAGGGGAACTTGGGAATCGTCCTATTTCTGCTCTCAGGAGAGCAGCCTTGGATACCTTTGGTCCAAATGTGTGGCGTGCTTGACATTTGCCTGTTCCTGCCAGTCTACACAACAGAGGTAGCTCACATCAGTGTGGTTGTTGGGCTGTTCTGGAAGGAAAGGATGACTAGGATGCTTTCTTCCTGGTTGAGTGTGCTCTCTCCAAGTACAGATGATTTAATACCTTTATAATTGAAGAACTTGCCTGTGATTGAAAGCCCTTATTTTGGGGTGTTGTTCTTTGAACTGTGGGGGAAAGAGTTTCATGGAAACTGCTTTTCAATGGGTGCTTCCCATATTCCCAGCTGTGAGCTACAATACTTTGACTGGTGTGCGAAAAAGTGCTGCTTAGAAAAGTCCTTGTGGTCAGAGGTTTCCTTGATCCGCAAAAGCACTACCAATTATTTTCTTCCTTTATTCTCCCAATCTCTTTGACCTCCCTGGACACATCCCATATACCCAAAGGGTATACATATTTTTAAAGTGCACATAATGGATTGTTAATAGCATAAGGTCAGAGGAGCTCACCTGTTCCCATTGGCAGGAGCTTATGGTGGTGGATCGCAACAGAGACCGCAAGTAATACTTTCTTTTAGACCCATCTAATGTTCACATTTCAATTTGTGAGCTTTTGAGCTTTAATGGTAGGGTTATGTGAGGAATGCGAAGACTTGCTACACAGCCATTAGTCAATATAGTGCAAGGTGCACTTACAGATTTTTATTCTGAAGCTGTGTCATGTTCTTCGTCCAGAGCTATGTGTGGGATGCTCCTAGGATAATACCTGATGGAGTGGTCTGGAATTGTAAGGGTTGTGAGACAAGGCTTTTAGGGTTGAAAAGCCAGGTTTGTCTTCTGCAGTGCAATCTCGACTCGTTCTGGCTTGTCCCAGGTAAGAACATAATAAGTCTTTCTGGATCAAGGCCCATCTAGTCCAGCATCCTGTTCTCGCACTGGCCAGCCAGTCTCCTGTGGGAAGCCCGCAAGCAGGACTGGCATGCGGAAGCACTCTCGCCATTTGTGAGTCCCAGAAAACGGCGTTCAGAGTCATAGGATCCTGTTCAGTGGACGCAGAACGTATCCATTGCGGCTAGTGGCCACTCATAAGTAGAATGTGGTACTTGTGTGTGCTCTAGCCTCCTCCCCACTTTACCTACTTGTTTGTGGTGATTGGCAGTGGAAGGAGCCGATGGGGCAGCACACTATTTTAAGCAGGCTTATAAATAAAAGAGAGATGAAGGATTCATCTAATAAAAAAAATATAAGTTGGCGAGAATCCCTGTGACAACACTGCCGTTCTCTGGCTAGAGCTAAAGCTCCCTCTCCTGGACAGATTTGCTTCGCTGCAGTCATTTAACAAGGCACAAACTACTGTATTGACGTACGTATTAAATTCAGTTGTGTGTTTCATTCCCCTGACTTTTTGTCTCTTCTCCACGGAATAGTAACTGTGGAAACCATCATCGGGACCCATGCAACTTCCTCCCCAGCCCCCAGCACCCCCCAGTAGGAAGGCAACATTTTCCCTGCCATTTGTCTATCCTGGGAAGAGTTAAAAGCTTGTATTCCACTCCCAACAACAGCCTCAAAGTCTCTGTTTCATTGAATAAATAGAAAAGGCAGGGGAAAGTGGCATACAACTGCATGCCTTTTGTTGACTGTCCCAACATTTACTTAGCTTGTCAAAGTTTTTGATAGAGTCCCTCTTCACTGGTTCTAGGAAACAAAATAATGTGCAAAATAATGAAGGTTCATTTTCTTTAGATTTGTAGAAATAACTTTGCTGCAGTACAGGATACTGTCTGCTGATGGCAGGAATGACAACCCTGCACCAAAATAATGCTTAGGGGTTGAATCTTCAACCTTAGTCCTTTAAAGCATCAGTTAAGTTGATTCATCTCATTTTCCAGTGGTGTGAAAATGGTTACGCATGCTCAGCCGTAACATTTGTATTATGAAATTAGTATTGGAAAGGTGAGGAAATTGAGCTTCTACTCTCTGAACTGGCCATAATGAAAGCTCTCAGAAAAACAACAGCAAAAACTGCTCCCTGCTTCTTTGGAAACCTGGTTATCTAAATCTTCAGCTTCCTGTTGTAACCTGTTTTTTCTCTCTGCAGCTGTGCGGCAACATAATGAATCTGCTTTGTGTTTTGGTGGCAGCTGAGTGGTATTGGGAACAGTGATTGTGTGTTGTTGATAAATTTTATAAAAGGCTTAGGATAGAAGGTGGTGAACAAATAGAAGACAATAATCCTCAGTTTATGTAATAATTGATGAGTTTGTGTAAGAATGGAAGTGCAAGTGCATGTATGTGTGTTTTGAGCAGAAGATAAAAGTGGGCACTTTGGGGAATGTGGTTTGTTTTTTCTAGTTTCTTCCTACATTTTTTTTAATGCCAAGTTTTCTTAGCCAAATCTTCCGAAGGCTCCATTAATTTTCTCAAAACTATGTTATCAGACAATGATGCGCAAACAAGGCCTGTGAGTTGACTCTGAACTAAATCCAATTTGTAGTTAAGTTCCATTGGTGTTTTGGCATAAATACGAGAACTAATTTTGTGGAATTGATGTTGGTTTTTAAGCCTTAACGTGGGTAAGCTGTGACTGTGCTAGTGAACTAGAAGGGGGAAAGCTGTGGGAGATTGGCTGTGGGAGATGATCCCTGATAGCATGACTTAGAAGCATCTTACGATACAACTAATCCAGAAAACAACGTAACTTAAAAGTGTTGAGGTTTCTTAGATTCCCATGAATGTAGCTTCCTTATAAGCAATAGAGACCAAGCTTTTTAAAACCAAGCTACTTGTTCTTTTTACCATTACCATTATAAAGCTAACTGTAAACTGTCCATTGCTGTCACTGTGGTTTAATTTAATTTAAAGTTTAATTTTAAAAAAGCTGTTTCTGCCAGGAAGCTGCTATTCTCCAGTTACTCTAGTTTTGTCCTTAGATAAGATTACTTCTCAAAACCAGATGGAATACCGAATTGCAGATTGTATTGACTTGCTGCTCACTGAGCTGTTAACAGCATCCAAGCCTCTCTGTGGCCGAGTGAGGGACACCCCTCAAAAAAAATCTCTCCTCTGTTTCACAGCAAATTAGGTTGGGCCATTGTGACTGAGGTGGAATAATGAACGTATCTGCATAATTCATGGCAATCTTCTACTCCAAAATAAATGCCTGTTCAATAAGTACATCAGGGAGTTGAATATTCCTGTCCTTTTTTAAAAAAGGGGGATAGTTTTAAAGGCCTTTCCAGTATGCTGTGGAATTGTGGCTTGATGTTTGGGTTCTGTGATACTCATTGAAAACCTAGTTAGAATACTCTGCCTCCTGCGCTGACTGTGTTCTTGCCTGTACTATGGTTTTGGGCCATTCCGTGAAAAATGAGCCTGATAAGAAAAAAATTATTTTTAAAATATACTTATTTTACTTATAGTTTCATTAACTAAACATATTAAAGTTCAATATTCCAAAGGAAAAAAGAATTTGAAATTATTTTTTTCATGAGAAATTTGAGCTTGAAGTTTCAGTATCACTTTTCTGATTGTGTAGCTTAATTCTGTTCATTTAGGTTGGCATTATTTTTTAAAGATAAACAAAAATTGTGGTTGTCATTGTTGGTATATTATTAAAGTGAATAACTTTGTCTACACATTGGACTTGAAAAATTTTAAATAGGTAAGTTATTTCTATTTTATTTTTATTATTGAATGGGATGCTGTTTCAGTGTCCCACCCGTGACAGCAAAAGGTACAAAAGTTTATTTTGTGATAAAACTAATTTATAGGTTATGTTTGTTTTATTGTGGGAGTATGTATTAGAGTATAACACACCTATCAATAATAAAAATGCAGTTAATTAATGTAAACACCATGAAATTTTAATAATTTTTTTCTGTCCCACCCGTGACAGTTTTCAGCTTGTTTTATTAGGTTGCTAACTGTTGTAGCTTGAGTTAGTGATTTCAGCAAGTGATTTCAGCTCTCTGCAGACAGGAGACAGATTCCTCATGTAATAATTCTTTATTCTGGCAAACAAGACTGAGGGACTGAGGAGAGGGGAACTAGCTAGAAAGAGATACATTTTGGAGGGAACAATCTCAAGCAATCACAAAGCTGCCTTTTGGTGGAAACCAATAAGACTAAGGAGCCAAATGCAGCTGCTTGAATGAACCAATAGTAGCTGTTCCTTCTGGAACATAAAGGCAGTTACCGTTACTTTACCCTAATGCGAATACATACAGTAATAAAGATAATATAACCTTTGAATCAATACACAAAATGGGAAAGACTACATCTGCAGAACGTATGAGAAAGCTGCGTGAAAAACTAAAACAAGATAAAAACAAATGTGAAAGCTTCAAAGAAAAGGAGAGGGTCAGAGATAAGAAGAGGCGAGAAAAGATGAAGTTGGTAAAGAATTTGTCTGCAAAATCACTTATGGAATACAGACGGAAAGAAACTGAGTGCAAAAGAAAGTACAGACAAAAGATAAAAGAAAAAGAATCTAGGCCAATTGGCGACACTACTATTCCAGAGATTGGGTCATTTAAATGCCCACAATCTCTTGGAAAGGCTGTTACCAAAGTTAAAAGAGTGTTGCCATTAAGTCCACGGAAAAGAATAGCCGTGTTACGAAAGCTTGTGTATGAGAGTTCACCTCAAGCGTCAAAAACACTATTTGATAAAAGCCCTAAACAGAACACCAAAAGTTCTATTATTTCACAAGATAATATCGCAAAGGTCCATGGGTTTTATAATTCAGATGATATTAGCAGGCAGGCACCAGGAATTAAGGATGTCAAATCTATTAAAGATCCAACAAGTGGAAAAAGAATCAAAATCCAAAAGCGGCATATGAATATGACAGTCCAAGAGGCCTATGCCTTATTTAAGATTGATAACCCAACAGTTGAAATCAGCAAATCAAAATTTTATGAACTGAGGCCTAAAAATATTGACTTAGCTTCTCAAATGCCACACAATGTTTGCGTTTGCAAATACCACGCTAATTTCAATTTCCTAATTGAAGCCATAAGTAGGAAAGACATTTTTTTTCCTTCCACACATTCTGATCTTTTGAGCCTTACTTGTTGTGATTTGGAAAATGAAAAGTGCATGAATGGTGAATGCAAAAAGTGTGTACTTAATTTGCACACCCTAATTGATGAAGACTTAAACATGTCGTCTGAGATTTTCTGGAAGCAATGGAAAGATGACTGTTCTAGCCGGCCTAAGGTTTTTGAAGCAAAAGGAACCATAGAAGAAGCTGTCAATGAGCTACAAAATCAATTTAGTAAATTTAAGAAGCACTTCTTTGTAAAGCGATTACAAGCTAAAGCTTTCAAAAATATGAAGGACACAGTAGCTGATGATGAGGTGATTCTTCAAGTGGATTTTGCTGAAAACTATTTGGCAACATCGCAAGATGAAATCCAAAGTGCACACTGGACCCACAACCAAATCACAGTATTTACTGGTTGCGCTTGGACTCAAGGCAAAGTACGTTCTTTTGCCGTGGTTTTGGATCACTTAACCCACGACAAATACTCAGTATATGCATGCCTAAAAGCCATAATTGAAGAACTTAAGAAAGAATTTAACAGACTGACAAAGGTCAAAATCTTTTCTGATGGGTGTGCTGGTCAGTTCAAAAATAAGTACACACTGTCCAATCTGTGTTTTATGCCTGAAGACTTTGGTGTTGATGGGGAATGGGTTTTTTTTGCTACATCCCACGGCAAGGGTGCCGTGGATGGGATTGGTGGATTAACTAAGCAAGCAGTTTGGAATGCAGTGAAACAAAGGAGAGTAGTAATCAATTCAGCATCAGATTTTGTTAAATGTGCTGAAAAAGCAGTACCGAGAGTGAAGTTTGTCCTTTTAACACCTACTGATATCAGTGCAAATATGGCGATGCTAGATGAGCGCTGGACTTTGGTGAGGAAGATTCCAAACGTGCAGTCCAACCATTTTTTTAAAGCTAAAGACAAAAGAAGTTTAGTTTATGGACCTTCTTTTCAAAAGTCCACCCACGTAGTCTTCACAGAACTGTTCAAGTTAAAAGTTTCTGATGTTTACAGAGATTCTGATAGTGACACAGAAAAACAAGATGGTGTAGCAAGTTGTACAAATGAAACAGATGTGCCGGTGGTTGGAGTGAAGCCGTTCGTTGATGGAGTGACTATTGGGACATATGTTTTAGTTGAATTTGAAGCAACTACAAAAAGACAAAGAACCAGGCCTACTAAATATAGATATGCTGCAATATGCCAAAGTAATGTTGAAGATGATGGAGAAGTCAAGGTGATGTGTATGCGAGCAGTTAACAATTCTGGAAAGCTGTTTCAAGTTGATGAAAAAGACATATCATATGTGCAGTTTGAACATATTCTTAGTATCTTACCCCAACCTAATGTTAAACGAGTCAGAAGGAACATTTTTTATGAATTTACTGAAAATGTAGATGTGTTTGAAAGTGGTTAATTGGCCCAGAGATGGACTAGAAGAAAATATTTTTTAAATAGATTTTAATTTTAGTAAATACAACATTATACTTTGTAGGCTATAGTAGATAGTAAGTATAGTAATAGCAAAAGGTTTTTTTGTAATTATTCCATTTTTAACAACCTTAATTGTATGTTAAATCAAGTGTATGCCAGACGCGTCCCACCCGTGACATTTCATTGTCCCACCCGTGACAGCATTTTTTCCTTAATTTTGTATCATTAAATTTCTTAACCTAAATTTCTGATTGCATAGTTGTAACCAATAAACATTGATTTAAACAGATATGCTGAGTTTATAATTGATTCACCTCCCAACTCACAGAGTTTTTCCATAAATCAAACTTATCTCAAGCTCCGTGTCCTTTTTTTGTCCCACCCGTGACAATACTTTAACATTTAATAAAATTGTCAAAAATATCCATAAAAATAATAAAAAATTAGTAAAATGTTCAGTATCTTATTAAGAACATAGTTCAAATTTTGGTTGTTAATTTTTATGTATATTTACATTCTTACACATGTGTGAATACCAAAAAACATGGTCCAAGTGTCCCACCCGTGACAATGGAATGGCCCTTTTCTTTGTGTGCTCCTGTGTGTCAAGCCTATTGGTAACTCTCACAAAGTTCCCTTTCTCCGGTTTCAGGAGCCGTTTCCCAGATGCTGTTGGATGTGGTGCGGATACCGCAGACTCAGAGCCGGGAGGACAAACATGTTTGGACAGGACATCACTTTGGGTCTGTAAGTCCCTTATTTTATGAGAGGCCTACTTGGGGAATGTCTGCAAGGGGTTGTGCAGTGGTACCCTGGGTATTTTATGATGTGTGGTGGGTGGGAGGAAGGGAGCTGAGCAGGGGACGTATATGTTGTACTCTAGAACCCAGCAGGACATAGGAGAAGTGTGTGGGAATCAATGCATGTTCTACTGTAGCCCACAATGTCTCTTGTAGATGAGGGCAAGCTAGCCAAGGATGACAAAATGCTGTTCACATGGACCGGGCTCTTGCTTGGATATTATCCTCGGTTTTAAAAATGTGCAGGAAATAAAAAGGTTTTTGCCTGGTATCAAAAACAACACAAGGGCCACAAGAGTCTCTCTAGGAAAAAAGGTTTCAAAACCAAAATGGCTCTCTCTGTGGTAGTCACCCACCTAATTTCAGAAGACAGGAGCATGCAATGAAGGACCTCTGACAAAGATTTTAACACATGGACATATGGGGGGGGCTATGCTTGAGGTGGCTGTACCCTAAGGCATCAAAGGCTTGAAAGATAAGTGCCCACAATGTAAAATTGTGTTCAGAAATGGGCCTATAGTGAGTAAAACGTGTTTTTTTTTCAACTGAGCATGAATTAGCCTCTAAAGCTGGTCCTAGTTATCAACCTAGTAGTTTATTTTGAATTAACTAGTGTTTCCATGAAGTCTCAAAAGGCACTTTGGGTGCTATTCAACAAAGTTTATTCACAGTACACCCATTGAAATGAATAGACCTAGCTTAGCCATGTTCATTAATTTCAATGAGTTTGCTCTGAGTAGAACTTAGTAGAATACCCTCCCCCATTCTGTTAGGGTTGAACTTTGTTTTGTTGGCCCTCATCCAGTCCATCACTGATCTCAGACCCCAATTCAGAATCTCTACTGCCTTTCCTGAACCAGACGAAAAGGAGAAATCAAGCAATATGCCACCATATTGGCAGCACCACACTCCATCTACAGATGACCTGTGCTTTCATCTAAATGTTAAAGAGCATGGGGGTAAGATACCATTCCAACCATGGGACTAAGCAATAGTCCTCCAGGACCACCTTCTGTAATCTGACCCTCCAAATAGGAATAGGACCACGAACAAGGCAGTGTCCCCATCCTTCAGGTGACATGCCTGTCCATAAGGATACCACAACAGATGGTTTTGAAAATCACAGAGATATTCAGGAAAATTTCAGAGTTGCCTTCCCTGTCTTTTTCTCATCACAGGTCATCCATCAGGGTGATCAAGGCAGTTTCTTTGCTGTAAATGGGGCTGAAATCGATCTAGCTAGTAAGTCTCATCCAGAAGTGCCTAGATTTGTGCAGCAATCAGCTGGTTGAGCACTTTGCCCGGGAAAGGGACTTCCTGGTAGTTGTTGCAATCCTTGGGGTCCAGGGAAGGCTTCTTTAAGCCTTACAACCACCGGATTCAATATTCAAGATAACCTCTGAACTTGTAGGCAAACTCCTCTCTGCTAGCTTTTATAAGCCATAAGGGGCAAGATTGAGTACACAGATGATTGTTAACACCCCAGCAGGTGCCTTCCTCTCAGTCACAGGCCACAGCTATTGAAAAATCTTAACGATAAAGGACCAGACCGCATGCTGGGCATGTTCATTGATTGAACTGCAACACTGGTGATGTTTAAGTGGCAGGCATGCAAGCAACCTTCTTGCCAAGGTGCATAGCAACTTAGTCCATGTTTGGAATACCATTTGGAGAAGGTCCACTGCCCTCACACCACTACGGAGTAGACTTGTGAGCACTTTTTTATTGATCATTGCAAGTTTTTCAGCGCTGTGTTTAAGCCATCTCCCTAGCCGCTTCACTGTCCCAACTGCCTGGTAAATCCAGGTACTGAGTGAGACCTATTTAGCTTGCCACATGCTTAATTCTGCTCCTGGTGAAAATAATTGCCCTGTTTCTGTGTTTGCGTGGAATTGGAGAGTATGCTGAGCCTTCTTGGAAAGCCTCTCCCCACCCCCACAAGTCTGTTCACAGGAACCGTGCTGCGTTCCTGTATTGTTGGACTTGGAGAAGTGTAGATCTAGTTATTGCTCTGTGGCCTTGGAACAGAATAGCTATGCTATTGTGAGATTGTTTGTTCTGTGCTAGTTGAGGCCCGAAGAAAACACTGTAGTAAGGAAAGGGGCCAACAAGCTTGTTGGGGCAGGGCCAATCCTAGGGCATCTCAAAGACTTGTTTCAGCAGCTCTCTTGCCCAGCACAGGCCCTCCTGGCTTCCTGTTCCACTAACTTTGTTTATGGCTCTGGCTTAGGGTGTGGAGTTTTTGTACACATAACGTAACCCCAACTCCCAAGGTTGGGTGTCATTGATAGAGCTGGGAGGGCCAGGGAAGTCTTCAGCAATGCAACCCCACCAGATTGTGTGAGTGCTTGAGTGGAAATAGCAGGCCAGAATCCTATTCTCCGACCTGTTGTTATACTCCTCTGTTCATAGTGCCCTGACCTTGTGGGGCACCTGGTTGCATATATTCCATACCTGCACATTTTAGACTCATTTTGCTCTGAGAGCTAGGCATGCGAGAGATGATCTGTGGTAAAGAAGGTGAGGGACATTCTCTTAAGAGGGCCAGCAAAGAGTTGGTACAGATTTCAAAAGCATTTTCCCTTCCCCCACCCCAATACATCTTACAGTTCCTTTCAGAAATAGTGGACTGCATAGTCTGTTTCATGATAATCTGCTGCCCACTTTCATTTTTTTTCTGTTTCAGAAAACTTTTGCAATTGATTTTATTTACAGTGTCAGAGGTTGCTGAATTTCTGACATCCTATATATTTAAAATCATACAGTGACACATTTAAAAGCATAGAAAGGCTAGCTTGTGGTTCGAATTGCCATACAGAGTCCACACTTAGTTTAGTTTTATTGGTATCAGAGGAAAAGTAAGGGGACGTTGGATTACACTGGTAGAAACTCAGCCAAAAGGATTTAAATCTATATTCAAATATTACACATGCAAAGAGAACACCACCCTACAAGAACAACTTCATTTGCTGCTGCATTTGTCTAATATTAACAGTTATAAACAGAGCAGTGCAACTGGTATTTGGAACGATCCTTACAGTGTCAGTTGTCAGACACAAGACTTCACTTTTCTTCACACCACTGGTTTTCTTTGTGTACCTGGGCTTCTTCTTCTTCAGTGAAGTCATTCTTGATATTGAAGGTCTTGCGGATTTCTTCTGGTGTTTTCCCCTTAATCATATTTGCAACTGTCTTGCACGTCACTTCAAGTAAGCCTTTGATGTCTAAGTAGTTTGCAGCCAGGATAAGTTCAAAGAGAGTTCCTTGGTCTACTTTAAGAAATTCTTGGTCCCACACAGGGATGTCATCTGTTCGTTTCTCTTTGTTTTCATCATCCTCAGGGGGAGGTGGGTCATCTTTTTGGTGGGTTACCTTTTTTAATATAGCTGCATTAACGTTTGGAAGAGGGACAGGATCATCATCCATTCCCAAATCTTCCAACATTGTCTTGATGGTTACAGACTGCTTTGCAATTTCAACGTCGACCTCAAATATTTTTCCATCAGAACTCTGCAGTTTAATTGAAGGCATCGTGAGGCAGCAACAGCAGTGGCTCTCGGCCCCTCCCTCTGCAACGCCACCCGATTGAAACCAGCGAGACTACTGCCCACTTTCATTTTGACTCCTGAGCCTTTTATAAATCAGTACTTGAACTCCTGTTTTCTGATGGATCAGTGCAGCAGCAAATAGTTGTAAAATCAAAATACAGCCGTACCTCGGTTCTCGAACGGAATCCGTTCCGGAAGTCCATTCGACTTCCAAAACGTTCGGAAACCAAGGCGTGGCTTCCAATTGGCTGCAGGAAGCTCCAAAAATAGTTCACAAACCGGAACACTCACTTCCGGGTTTGCGGCATTCGGGAGCCAAAGCGTTCGAGAACTACCGTAAGTTGTTTGAAAACTAAGGTACAACTGTACTCAGTATTACCTTTTGGTGTACATGGGAAAATGTGCTCTACCAGAATGTTTTGTTGACAGTTTTGAGCTTTATTTAGGTATTTGCAGCTATTCCCCACTCATCAGACCTGTGATCCTACAGATTGGGCATATTTTGGGTGGGGACTGACATAAGTGTTTATTCCTTGAGCCTGGAAAAGAGAGGAGGTGCTGAGCTCCATAGTAAGCTGTCTTTGTTTTCCTGATTTTTTAGGTTGTTGGTTGAGTGCCTTCTTCATGAGGCTTCAAATCTGAATCCAGGCTGGTAAGTTCTTCAGCACATCTGTTATAGGCTTAGCTGTGGGGATTGCCTCATACTTAGGCATTCCACTGCTCCACATTTGACCTTCCTTCAATGAGAGTCGGCCAAAGAGGCCTTACCCAATCCCCTTTATGAACGAGATGTACATAAGAAGCTGTCACTACTTATATATCTGGTCACCATCTAGTCCAGTTTAGCCTATTCGTTGAGGCTCCCCAGGGATTCTCACTCGTGTCATCTGCTCTCTGATCCTTTTACCTGGAGACCTTCTGCATGCAAAACCATAGCTACTGCTGAGCTATGGTTCTTCCTACAATGAGAAATTGTAGAGCGCTGAGGAAGCCCTTCTCAAGACTGACCCCAGATTATAGAATATTACTTCCAGGAGGTCTCTTAAATGGTCAGCCTTGGTTTGTTTGTTTTTTTAGAAAACCGTAAGTCATTTCTGTTTAAACTGGTTTTCAAGAATATACTAGGACATGTTAAATTTGCAACCGGTTATCTTTGCTCATTTTTGTGCTTGCTGTTATGATTTAATTAATGGATAGTTTTTACAACCTTCTTTGGTTAGCAGGGTAGCATGTTTTAATTCAGCGGGTTCAGTACTGGGGAGGAGGTAGCAGAAGGCACGCACTTTCACCCATGAGTCATCAGGTTACTAGAGGCCTCACAGAAGCGTTGACTGCTGCTGTCTGGAAGATGTGGTGCCTGCAAAACATTGTCATTGGTATTGTAGGTGCCCTGCGTTTACCTCCAGCTGTACAGATATGTTTTGACTTGTGTGTAATGGAATGCTGGAGGGAACCATGGGAGTAATGGGACAGTTCCGGGCAATTTAATCACAAAGGTACTGTGCCTTCTTTACCCAAATTGTTATTGACTTGATAAGAACCCAGTGGCTCTACAGAGCAAAATGCCACAGAGAACCTGTGTTTGTTTATTTGTCTTTGTTTACTTCTTGCTCTGCTCTAAGCAGGCATCACAATAGGCTGACTCTTGGGGGCTGCAAAACCTATGATGTTGGTTTTTTTTATTGCACATTGGCTGAAGGAAATGCATTCCTTGTGGAGGAGGAAATGGACAAGAAGCCACTTGCTTGAAATGAAGGTGCCTTCAGCCAAGCATTCCCTGAAGTGTCATATTCTGGCCATGTTTGTGCTTCCTGCTCCTTTAGCAGGCCTCACCTTTTCTGCCTTGACTGACCTTTGTTGTGAGCATGTGCTTCTTGTCACTTTCCTGCAGTGCCAAGCCTGCTGTTTGCCCTTGATGTATGTCAGTAGTAGAAGTACTTGATGCTGTTACATCATTCTAGCGTAGTTCTTAGAAACGGAAGCAAGCCAAGAGCTGTGCCGAATCCAGCACAGGCAAGTTCTGCGTGCAGTCCTTGTCTGTAGAGGAGTATCATCCGTTAAGGGCGTTCTAGTTGATGAGATTTCACAGACCAACATTCCCTGTATCCTTATAGCTACCTTGGGAGATGCTGTTTGTGGGCCACATGGTTTGTGAACTTTGCAGGGGTTGTGAGGACTGAAAGGCCCGAGGAAGGCAGTTTGATTCCAGCTCCCTTGTATACCATAGAAGGATTTCCTGGCCGAGTTTCTGTCAAGCCTGGCTGCCTGATTCCTGGAAGGGTTTTGGACACTTGACTTGTATTTGTTGACAAGTCTATAGTCTTGGCCGGCAGCAGCATGATCGCTGCCCTTGGCTAATTTTTTACCTACACAGCAGAAGGCAGAGGCCTTTTGTCTGTGCTTTCAGGAACATTTGCATCAGTCCTGATTCCCCCCCCCCTCATCCCCATTATAAATTGCCTGCTGCCTCTGGCGAATGCTGTCCTGGAACCTGACACAGGTAGGTGCTGTTCATGGCTCATAGCTTTTACAGAATGTAGGCCTGTGTTGTTAAGCCCTGATGCAGCAGCTTCCAGCAGGGTTCCTTCTATCCTAGAAGTGCCTCCAAGTTTTGCCTCGGAGAGAGTGGCAGCGGAAGCGCCTCTCTGCCATTTTATCCCTGACACACTTGGGAGCAATTTGGCTTTAACTAATACAAGCACATAATTCCTCCAGCCTGTCGGCATGCTTAATGCCTGCCGTTCCCTCCCATGTAGTCCCTCTTGGCAGCGACAGCACAAGATCAATAGCTCCTGCCTGGCTTGTCACTAGCGCCTGCAAGGTTTTCAGTTTCCATATCGGAAACGGCCTTTCCTAAAGAGCCCAATCAATATGCCGCTCTGAGGCCTGTTCTCGTTTGCTATATATAATCTGGACACACACTGTATGTTAGTGTGTGTATGTGCATAACACACAGAGAGACAGGATGAGCCAATCCTCTGCTCTTGCTGGCTGGGAGAACGCAGCTGTGCCTTTTCTTCTTCCCTCCTTTTTTACTACAGCTGCTTTCCAAGGCTCTGGCCTGCCTCTTTCGTCTATTCTCTGGATGTTTGGCTGCTGCGGGACATAGGATATCGGACTGCCTTGTGGGAACGTATCTGGGCTGGATGGGGCATATGTGACTCTCTCTCTCTCCTCTGCAATTTCTGCTCTTGGCAGGTGACCTATTGTGCAAGTCAAGCGAGGGGACAATGACGAGCACGGCACCTTCCAAGAAGCCTTACCGCAAGGCTCCTCCGCAGCACCGCGAGATCCGGCACGATCTGCCCATCCTGCGCGACGACCAAGATGGTGTGATTTTGGCGGAGCAGAGTCAGGTAACTGAAAGCCGGGCAGCTAAGGGCCTGGTCCCACTTCGTCAGCCGAAGGGGCTTAGTTACCCCAAGGCAGGCCAGCTCAAACAGCAGGTGGATGGGTATGAGGTTTGCAACGTTAACTTTTCTTCCTGGTCTCTGGAGTCGAGCAGTGACAAGGAGCTAGCAGGGTGCCGTGCAGAGCTGAACCTGAAGAGCCGGACTCTGTCGCCTGTGCTGCTTCACAGCGGGAAAACAGGAAGGCGGAGTGTGAGGCACTGTCGGCACCCTAGCCGCGGGCGGCTCAGTAAGTTCATGAGTCGAAGCGTAGAGACGGTAGTGGTTTCTGGGGATGAAGGCCGGAGGCCGACTTGCTCCTTCAAGAGTAGAAGCCTGGAGCGCTCCCTCATGTTCAAAGAGCCCGCTGAGATCTTAGCACCTAGGAAGTTCCACGTCCCATCGACCCACCTGCCCCTCAAGAGCATCTTGAAGCAGACAGACATGCTGGAAGTGCGGCCTGAGAGCCTGCGCAAATCTCGCTCGGTAGAGACCCTGGCCCGTGGCCGCCGCTCTCGGAAGTACAGCGACCCTCAGCTGTGCCTCAGCAGGCAGGACAAGCGCAGCTCCGAGCACAACAGCGGGAGCTGCTCCGACTCTGTCAGGCGGAAAGAGAAGATCACGGAGGAGAAGCTCCAGTTCTCCAAGTTCCTGGACGAGATCAC
This sequence comes from Zootoca vivipara, assembly GCF_963506605.1. Taxonomy (NCBI): domain Eukaryota; kingdom Metazoa; phylum Chordata; class Lepidosauria; order Squamata; family Lacertidae; genus Zootoca; species Zootoca vivipara. The sequence continues at coordinate 81,517,878 of NC_083278.1, forward strand.
CCACCGGGTGCTGAGCCCTGTCCACTTGCACTCCTTGGGGGAGGGCAGAGCAGGAGAAGGGAGCCAGGACTCCCCCACTTCTCCCAGGTGCTCCACACCGGAAGGGCAGAAGGAGAGCCAGCCTGAAGGCACCAGGCGGACTGCTGAGAAAAGCCCTCGGCTCACTAGGAGGAAAGCAGAGCGGAGGCGCGAGGGTCTCGATGTGGTACCTTGCCGTAAGAAGCTGCCAGAGGAGATGGAGAGGGCTTCCAGGCTAAGGAGGAAGCCCGTCTTGGTGAGGGCGGACAGCAAGGAGAAGTTCCTCTCCATGGAGAAGCGGGTGGTGGATCTGTGTCAGTATCAGCTGCAGCACCTGGCAGAGCTGGGCTTGGCAAGGGTGTCTTCTGAGCAGCAGCACCTGCCTCCGTGGAAGACGCTGGGTCAGGAGGGAGGGAGGGACGAAGGGCGAGACCAGAGTGAATACCCACCGCGGCTTGTGTGGCTACAGCCCCTGGGTTGCAGAACTAACCCGAGGCCAGTGCTGGAGCCGAGCTACTCGGGAAAAGGGTCCTTCTCCCCTCCCTCACGTTGGAGCCAGGAGGAGGGCAGTGCCTCACCCAGAGCCTCCCCTTCCTTCAGCTTAGCGCTAAACAAGGTAGGTGCTTAGTGAAGAGGGAGTGAGGGACAGGTGTTTGTCTTCCAAGTTTTGTCTGTCGTAACTGAGAGCACCCAGATGGCAGATCTCCTTAAGTCTCTGTGAGGTTTGACCAAAGGGGTTTTATCCCCAAATATTACCCACCCAACATGTTTCTTATTAGCTCATTCCCCGCTTGTGTCGATCCTTAAAATTGGAAGCTGAGCCCACACATGCTTGAATACTGAATACGTCGTGCTTTCTGAGTAGCCCATCGATTTTTCTTCCTTCCTTTTGGCACCTGGGTACACTTCTTTGGAGATGCTTACCTGTTGAGTGCCAGTATATGTGTTTGTGGCAGCTTACCTGTTCTGCTAAGCTGCCCGGTAAATTCCTCAGGCACCTTTGTACGAGTCACAATTCTTGAGAAGAACTGCCACTCACTTCCATCCATCACGGAAAGAGGTTCTTATGCTGAGTGTACCCTAATGAAAAGGCGTTTTGTCTTTGCCCAGATCTCTCTCCTGCCCTCTTATATCAGGCATTGCATGCTGGGAGATTGCCAGTTGCCACATACTGTACTGTGTAATCTGATAGGGCAAATCTTCTAGAGTCAGTACGTTCAGGACCACTGTCATAGGCTGGCATGTTTGGGCACCTGCCAAGGCCCTTTGCCCTAGCAAGGGGCCCATCACTGAAAGCCCCCTGGACCCAGAGACGCAGTGAGCAAGCAAACAGTAGCAGAGACCAGGACAAACTGGTAGATAAGCAGGTGGTAGCAACAAAAATAAAAGGAATGGAAGCAAGCAGTTGCAGTTTGTTGAAGGTGTCTTGCCCAAGGGTCCTCCCCAGAACCTGAACTCAGCAGTATGTGTCAGTATTGTTTAGGGATATTAAATCCGTATGGTGTAGTGTTTGATTAGGTCTGGGAGGTCAAATTCCTACAGAGGCATGAAGCTCACAGAATGACCTTTGACTGCTAACACTCTCTAGGCCTAACCTACCTCAAAGGCCTTTTTCTGAGGATAAATTGGAGGAGCAGCTGGTGGGGAGGGGGCCAGGAAATGTAAAAAAATAATTAAAAATAAAACAATGGCATGTAAATTGAAGGGTCTTCCTATACAATGGGGATTGTTTTAAGATTGTTGGTAGTGGTCTCATCTCATTTGTGTGGTAGCCTGAGCAATATAGAGTACAGGACAGTATACAGTATTTGCTGGCCAGTGGGTATCCTGAATGCAGTGTGGATGCTCATGGGCAATAAAAGAGAACAAAACAAGTGGCTGGGAGTAACTCCCTCGGTCTGTTCATTAACAAAGGATCATATTCACCACAGAGCAGGTCTTCGGTTTCCTTAGTGAACACTGCAATGCTGTTAATTTAAAGCTATCTAGTCACTTAGAAAATTTAGGCTGGTATAGTGGAAGATTGAGATGCGGGTGGCGCTGTGGTCTTAACCACAGAGCCTAGGGCTTGCTGATCAGAAGGTCAGCAGTTCGAATCCCTGCAACGGGGTGAGCTCCTGTTGCTCGGTCCCTATTCCTGCCAACCTAGCAGTTCGAAAGCACGTCAAAGTGCAAGTAGATAAATAGGTACTGCTCTGGCGGGAAGGTAAACGGCGTTTCCATGCGCTGCTCTGGTTCACCAGAAGCGGCTTAGTCATGTTGGCCACATGACCCAGAAGCTGTCTGCGGACAAACATCGGCTTCCTCGGCCAGTAAAGCAAGATGAGTGGCGCAACCCCAGAGTCGTTCGCCGCTGGACCAATGGTCAGGGGTCCCCCTTTAACCTTTACCTAGTGCAGGATTGAATCTTAACTGCCCTGAGACCTTTGGGTATAGGGTAGTATGTAAATTTAATAAATAAAAAGAAATAAAATTAATCCCAGCTGGGTGTGGTTGGACCAGAGCTCTTTGTATTAGAATTGGAGGGTGTTGTGGGTTATTTCCATCTGGCACTTTTATGCTTCAGTTTGCCACTCTGAAAACTTGCCCATATTTTTCAGTGAGATTCTTGCTTCTGTTTCCTTTTTTTGCACAGGAGCCCTTGACGGATGCAGAAAGGATGAGGTAAGTATCCTCGTCGCTTTTGTTATGCAAATCTTTATTTTCCAGGTTGCTACATTTATGCTCATTCTCTGAACTTATGTGATGGCTTTCCCTTCCTTTAATGCTCTACACCAGGGTTTGGGCCTTTGGGGTTTGATGGGCCCGATCTTCATCGTCTCCCTCCCTGATGGGCCAAGCTTGGTAGGTGGGTGGGACCACCTACCTGCTAATCATCCATCTGGTGTCATAGTGACATCAGGTGATTGATAGGGGGTGGTTCTGCCCACCTCCCTCACCCCTTGGGGTGAGGGAGATACTGCCCAAGTGGGATTAAACGCATATCAGCTAAAATTTAAGCCTGCATTCTGCAGCCATGTTTCTACTTGCCCTACCTGCCATCGTACATTATGTCAAGCATGGAGAAGGCGGGTTTGGTTTCAGGACCAGAAGGTGTCACCTGGCAGATCAGGTTTACCTTGGCCTTTGGCACCTGACTGAAATTTGTTTTAATGGTTTTTAATACTGAATTTCAAATTTTTGTAACCCGCCCTGGTAATCAATTTGATGATGATGATGATAATTTGTGGGCCAGATGTTCTCTACTCCTGCTCTGTGCCCATCAGGAAGTGTTATCTCACAAGCTTGATGGTGCAGTGGCTGAAACGACGGTCCCAGAACTGATATAACTGCCTCAGGCATAGATGCCAAAGCTAGTGTAGGTGGAGACCCTGCTGTACAATCACAAACAAATGGTCCAAACTTTACATTAGGTTTTCAACTTGCTGTTCCAGCAGGAAGAATGGATAGGCAATCATTCATTCCATCAGCAGGCATCTATTTTAATTTTTTTAAAATACGTTTTAAGCGCTACTATTTGAATGTGATCTGCTGTGCTTGGGGTATGTCCTTTTTGCAGTCTCTCTCACTATGAAAGTTGGATGTGTAAAAATATCTGCAGGAGGCAGCAGTTTTTTTGGACTGCTCTTAAATCAGTGAAGAACAAACCCAATACAGTAGTAGCAGAACTGTTGGGAGACTTTGTGCATGCAAGGAGATGTACGGATAGGGCAGCAGAACACTTCTGTGCCAGTGAGCCGTTATGCAAACATAGGCTGTATCTTCCTCCATAGACTGATTCTACTCACTTGCTTGGAAACTGGGTCACTTTTCCTCTGTGAGGGACGATGTCGACTGACTCGCCTCCCTGCATACTTACTAGATGTTTCATGGCAGGACGTAAATTATTGAGTGAGTCTCATCTTCCAGTGGAGGATACCTAAACTGCACAACCCCATCTGGCTACTGTGTTTAGTACAGATACTGTAAACTGAGACACTGCTGGCATGGATGAGTGGTTGGCTACTGAGAATAAGGCTCTCTGTCTCTGCTCTGGTGGCAATATGATCAACTGACATGACCTTTTCCTATCTACAGCAGATTCCCTTATATGCTGAGGCCTCTGCTCAAAGCGGCTTGCTACTCATAAACAGAATTTAGTGGCGCAAGATCCAGAAAAGGTTTCACTAGAACACCCTTGCTATTCCTGACCACCAAAATTCACCTCATTACACATCTTTCCCAATCTCTGCTGATCCTCTTCTTCCTGGTGTGCAGATATGCCTCCAGAGTTCTCCTCCTGGAACTCGAAGGCACTGGCAGGAATCCAGTAGAGCTTACGGCAGGCATAGGCAAGCTTCGGCCCTCCAGATGTTTTGGACTACAATTCCTATCATCCCTAACCACTGGTCCTGTTAGCTAGGGATCATGGGAGTTGTATGCCAAAACATCTGGAGGGCCGAAGGTTGCCTATGCCTGGCTTAGGGGGATACCTGAAAACCTTTTTTCTGTAGTAAAATGTACTGTAATTCCTTGTTGGACATGAAAACTTAAGAGTGAATAAACTGGGGTTGCTGTTTTTTGCTTATTCATGCATTTGAAGTTGCTCTGGGTCTAGTGCTGAGCATGCCTCAGCACTATGAAATGGAGGTTTGCAAATGGAGTTTTAAAATTATTATTATGTTGGAAACCTGGGCTTTATTTCCTCTCTTGTGGTGAATGGTTGCTGGGTTCAAGGAAGATATGTAAACTCATCCTGAGATTTTTTCACAACGGTCATTTTCTCCAGATGTCTTTTCATGTCCTGTGTGCTGCTTTGCACCTGAACAGAGAAGGGAAGGGGTTGGCAGAACTGTCTGAGTGTGTCTTGCTGCAGCCCTCTTTCAAAAGTGAGGCTGTAAGTGTTGTACAGTCGTACCATGGAATGGAATCGGTTCCGGAAGTCCGTTCGACTTCCAAAAGTTCAAAAACCAAAGCGCAGCTTTTGATTGGCTGCAGGAAGCTCCTGCAGCCAATCAGAAGCTGTGGAAGTCCCGTCAGACGTTTGGGTTCCAAAAGAACGTTCGAAAACAGAACACTCATTTCCAGGTTTCGATCATTTCGGAGCCAATTTGTTTGGGAGCCAAGGTGTTTGACTTCCTAGGTACGACTGTATGGAACTTGTAGTTTTTAATTCAGGATGTTGTTGCTTTGTTTGCATTAGGTTGTTGCAGCATGAGAATGAGGAGCTGCGTCGGCGTCTGGCTTATGTCACCAACAAAATGGAGGCAATGGAAAGGGAGTTGGAGTCTGGGCAAGACTATCTGGAGATGGAGCTGGGCCAGAATCGTGAGGAGCTAGAAAAATTCAAGGACAAGTTCCGTAGGTATGTCAGCTTTAAAAAGCTCTGGGGTGCTGTAAGTGAAGGGAACCAGCTGGATAGAAGGACACATTGCTTCCTAACAATATGAGATGTATGTTCTATACTTGGGACTGCTATTTGCAGATTTTTGGGGAAGCAATAAATGTGTCATTACACAATGTATTTTGTCCCCTCCCCGCTTACAGTCATATGAATCATTCTGTGCATGGGAAATGGTTTAGTGTTAAGTGGGTCCTTGGGATGGGGGCCATGCGTGGGGTGGAAACATTATTTTAAAAGCCAAAATTTGTCTGTCAGCATTTTTCATGCTATGACTTGCTGGCTTAGTGTTCCCTGGGACTGATATGTTAATATCTTTATGACTACCACATGGTACAATCTGAGAGGTGAAACAGGTATGATGAAGAAGATTAGGCCTTGCCTCATCTTTGCTAAAAACTAAAAGCAGCTGAGTATGGCAAAGGGATTTGGCTTCACCCTGCCTCAAGGGAAGGGTGCTGCATTTAATCCTGGTGGGGTAGAGGGAAGGCAGGCACAATTGTCAGAAGATGCATTAATTAATCCTTCCCCCATGGTATCTGTTTTAGCTGCGTCATTTTGTTCCAGTGAGCAAAACTACTAGAATTTCTTGATGCATTGAGGTGATGATCTATTGATAGAAGTTTAGAGGATTCTTCCCCTGTCCCCAGCAACCTTGGAGGTTTACTAGATAGAACTGGACCTGAGACCTAGGTTCATACCATGCTCAGCTCCTGATTTCTTGAGAGCATAGACAAGTTGACTGTCCTCAGCTTAGAAATCTGGATAATGGTGACAAGTTCATTGTGAAGATGGATGCAGTAATTTTTGCAAAGGTCTTCATAGATAGAAAAGAAGATGGGTAATGCAGAAAGGGCGATGGTATTGACATTTGTTGGCAAAGCTTTCCACCCCATTAGATAAAACTAGGTTTAGGAGTCTTCTTTGAATCTTCTGATTCCTTTAGCATCCTTTCTCCAAGGCTGAGACCGAGACCAGTTTTGGTCCTCTGCAAGTTGGTCAGACTTGTTTTTTCTTCCATCTCTTCTATCCATGAACATATCGCCCCTCCTTCAACTGCTCATCTATGGACTGGAAGGTGTGAAACTATGACTTGGAGCCATGGTACACGGCTTCTTGAAATATCTCTACCTCGCCTAAGTTTTGAATTGCAGGGTGTCTGGTGAACCTTCAGTAACCTGGGTGATCTTGTGTCTGTCTGTAGGTTGCAGAACAGTTACACAGCCTCGCAGAGAACCAATCAGGATTTGGAGGAGAAGCTGCACACCCTGGTAATTGACCTGCTGAGTCCCTAAGTGGGAAGAGCGGGTGGGCCACACTCTTGTCTAATGGCTTGACTCCCATTGCAGTGTAGTAACACCAGGATGTAAGTCAGGATTTGAGGCAGAATCTCAGCATGAAGTTGCCCAGAGGGAGCTTTGCATTCTAGATCGTCTATGTTGCCTGCACCAGAGTTTGGGTTCTTCTGCAATGTAGCTACTTGTAGTTTTTGTCTCACATCGCTTTTTAAACAAAACCCCAAACCCCAGAGTGCTGAAAATTTGATGTGCTGCTTTTTGTAGGATCCGGGTGGGGAAAGCTCATCATGGGGTTGTGGGAGTGGAGCCAACATTTGTGTATTGTGTGCATTCATAACACTCATGGCTGTTTCTTTTCTTTCCTCTTTCTCTCTGTCTCTCTCCTTTTCTTTCCAATGCTGCTGCTGCTGCTGGCAAATGCTGGGTGCACTCACCTCTCAGGCCTCGCTCAGTCAAAGCTGGATTTTTGCAGTTGCGTCTTTTCGTTTGTGTGTTGTTGTTTTTCTATCTCCTCTGCACATGCCTCAGCCTGTCCAGTTTCATTGTTGGTCACACATTATTCAGCCCTACTTCTGTCCTGGATGGGGTCCCAAGCAGCTTGGGTTTTGCAGGGGAAAGGTTATCCTTGGAAATCCAACCAGTTCTGGCCCGCATGTCCTAGCATGGACTACTCCTTCTTACTTTCAGTTATTGTCTAGCTTGGGAAAGAAATGTCCTCTGCTTAGAGAAACCTGGAACTCATGGGACCCTCTCTAGACTAGTGCTCCTCTCTAGTCACCTCGATGCAGATCCAATGATTAGTATGTTGGCCACCAGCTTGTATTATGAGGCACTTCTTGTCACTTGGGATCTCTGTGGATTGTGAACAGATTCCTGCAGAACTTCATACATTTTTTTAATAAAAGACGTGCCCTATTAGCCACTGAAATTGTACGTGGTAGTTCAGCCATCTCTGCCCTGTGCCATTCCCCTATTCATCTCTGTTGAATTTCAGAGGAGCAGAAAACCTCTTCCCTGGCATCTTGAATATGTCTCTTTAATTATAGCTCTTAGGGACCAAGTTATCAAGCCCCACAGAGGTGTGCACACTCAGGGCCTTTCATTTCAGTACAAATTCAATCAGCATCCCAGGTCATTTTTATAGACTACCTGCATCCTGCTGAGCTCATTCGTGCCCTCCATTTTTCTTGTAGAAAGGCAAGTGTGGAGGAAGTTCAGCTGTTATCTGAGCCTAGTGAAATTTGCTGATGAGGCAGGTGTTTGGTGGGATGGCCTTGGGATTCTTTTGTGTTGGTGCCCAAGCCATCGCATGAAGGATCTGGGGGAAGGCAGAGGGCTGGGGCCATGATTCTTGAAGCAAGGGGTTCCATTCATTTTAAATCCAGTTTCTGTAAAGGGGTGGGGGGGAGAGGAGACTTGGATCCAGACAAAGTTAATCGGACTTCGTGCCCATTGAAATCAATGGGACAGGTTAGTCACGACTTAAATCCCATTGATTTGAGGGGAGACCAAGTTCAGCAAATTTTGTCTGGATCCTACCTTTTTTGCAGTGTATTCTACAACTGTCTGACTGCACCACACTGAATGCAAAATTAGCACCTGGAGAATCTCAGCTTTCAAGGTTCATACTTAAGGCTGCAGTTTTATGCACACTTCATTTGATGTAAGCCCTGTTGGAGACAGTGATAACTTACTTCTGAGCAAACATGCACGGTATTTGACTGCATGTCTGCAAAGAAGATAGGTTTCAAAATGAGCAAGAAAATGCCTATTGAATTTCCAGAACTGGGTTTCCCCTTTCACAGAGCTCTTCCCTTCCCTGTGACTGAAAGTAACAGAATAATTTTTGCAAAATAAGATTCCCCACCCCCTATTTGCTTCTCTTCTGTAATGTACACAATTTCCAGTATTCTAGCTTTCTTGCTTCTGAAGTTTTATTCTTTTTTTTAATAGAAAAAACACAAAACATTGCATGTACAGAGCTCTGTATCTGTATACGCTGCTTAAAATTCTCACGTCTTGATCAAGCTTCCAAATTTGGCAATTCTGCAGAATTTCTCCCACTCTTTTTTGGTGGGGAGGCTAGGAATTGCAAGGAGTAAAAAAAAAAGCCTGGTGAAATTAGGGGAGCAGGAATTGAAGCTTATGATGCAAGCACTGAGTGCTGCTCTTGTGCTGCTCTTGTAAACACTAGAAAACCTGCCATGATTTTTTTTTAAGTATGTAATTCTGGCCACATGCCTCCAAGGTGCCCCACCCCCCTTTTCCAGCTGTGTGGACTAGAAGCATGTTCTTTGATAAAATGAAACCTGAGATTTTACTGGAATTTGCAGGAGGTTCATAGTTTGTTTTTCAGTCATATTTTACCATCAATGAGGTGCAAGCAGATTGCTGGGTCCTTGCCTATAGTGTCAGAAGTGTGATTATGTATTGCCATTATCCTTTGTAGGATAAAGTGTTAGTAATTGCTGTGCTGAGGGAGAGAAGGTTTGCTTGGGAGACCACATTACTCAATGGAAGCTGGGCTGTGTACTCTTCCAGTTGTTATGGTTGCCATCCATCCCTTGGATAAAGAGGTCCTACACTAGTGGTTGTGGTTGTTTTTTAACTGACTACCCAAGTGACGGATGCGCTACAGGCATGCTATCTCTCAACAGGCTTCACACAACTAGGGAGCACCTTCAAAGCCCAATGTCACAATATTCCCTGTTGGCATGTCCAAACCCTGACTACTTAAGGGACAGTGTTCACCCTCTGCATGATCTGCTTGCCAAAGAGCTATGAAGAGCAGCTGCACCAGTGACGGCTCCAAGTGCAGATTGCTTTCATAACTAGTAAATGTGTCTTAAGTCCTCCAAGCAAACGGATGCAGAATGACTGGTTCCATGTGCTGTTTGAGCCCCATCTTCCTCCCTTGCTTAGGGGCAAAAAGGGGGCTCTGAATTTATTGGCGTCGAGTGGGGTTGGATTTTTTTTCTTTGAAGGGAATTGGGCAGGGAGGAAGTCCAGCTGCTGCTGACAAATGGGATTCACCCCCTATATATCCCTGTGCTCCAGATTAAAAAAGCTGAAATGGATCGCAAGACTCTTGATTGGGAGATTGTGGAGCTCACTAATAAACTATTGGATGCCAAAACAACCATCAATAAACTGGAAGAGCTTAATGTAAGTACTCATTTCCCCAGATTATGAATTCACTGCAAGGAAAGGGAATGAACTAAGAGGTTTCATTTTCCCTGAACAATGGACCTGTATAATCACAGTTGGTGTTGGAAATGTTGGTGACACACTTTTTAGACATGCATAATTTTGCAACACACTAATTCAGTTTTGCATCATTTTGTGACACACTAATTCAGTTTTATTAGCAAACCAGGCACCCCCAAACTGCGGCCCTCCAGATGTTTTGGCCTACAACTCCCATGATATCCCTAGCTAAGAGGACCAGTGGTCAGGGATGATGGGAATTGTAGTCTAAAACATCTGGAGGGACTAGGTTTGGGGGTGCCTGGGTTAAACTAACCCCTTTCCAGCCCCGGGAGGACCACGGGGATTGTTTGTGTGACACACCTACACACTGCAGCCGCCACTAACGTGTCACGACACACTGTTTGGAAAGCTCTGGTGTAGGTTATCTTATGCTGGATGGGAAGAACTGTATCCTTAGCACACCTACTGTATAGGAATGTTATCCTTAACAATAAATGGGCATATCTTTCTCCTTCATGCATTTTGGTGCAATGGTAGTGAGATTATCCCACATTTTTTGCGGATACTGAAAATCCTGTGTTTTATTTTAAGACATTCAAGGGATGAACAGCAAAGAGGCAACTTCAGTAGAATTAAATGCTCAGGCTGCTTGACTTAAGAAAGCAAGATCTGTGTGTTCCTACTCTTACTGACCATTTTAATCCAGAACATTTGGATTGGAATAATACTAGATTTCATTGACTCGGATGAGCTTAAATCTTGTTTAAACTCAAATACTCTGGTTGTGGATGGAGGGGAAATATAGCATAAAAGCAGGGTGGGGGTTGTTGAAATTCAGCAAGTCTGTAAAACCTAACAGACATACAGGATAGATTTGGGAGGGTGCTGTGCTTCAAATCTTACAGCATTTTCTTCTGTCCAGATGAATGTGAGTTAGAACCTAGCTCATTTTACAGGGCTGGCAGAGAGGATTATTATTGCTATTATTGCTGCTATTATTATTATTATTATTATTATTATTATTATTATTATTATTTTGTGTGATGTAATCAGAACCATTCCTACTGCTAGCCTAAGTGAGCTGGCTTTCTTTAAAGTGGCAGATTCTGAGGTACCATTAAAGCTCTCAGGTATCACCAGGTAGCAACTTTTGGGGGGGTCTTTTTCATTTTTTGCCTCAGGCCCCAAAATGTCTTGGGGCATCTCTGAATGTGATTTGCCAATCCCTGCATGTTGTCTTGACAGGAGCAATATCGGCAGGACTGTAACCTGGCAGTGCAGCTCCTGAAGTGCAACAAGTCTCACTTTCGGAATCACAAGTTTGCTGATGTGAGTGGAAATCTCGAGGGGGTGGTGGTGGTGGTTGGGGGGAACCTTGTTCCAGGCTTCTTCCTCATCCAATACATAGAAAGCGTGGGAGGAACTGCTTTTCCTCATTCTGCAGGGACTCCCATGGGGGACAACAAAAGAGAATGAATGCCTTGTCACCTTGTCTTCTCATTGTTCCTCAGCTGCGTTTCTGTAGGTGGGAAGGAGGGAGATGGTTGCCATTGCTTGATACCCTGCTAGGGCCCTGAACGGAGCCTAGAGAATTGCAGGTCTCCTGCCGAATCCTCTCTTTCTTCCCCGTTACGACAAAGGAGCTAGTAAATTAACGCAGAAGCCTCTTAACTCCAGGTGCTCTTGACGCATTTATGATGGAGGAAGCTTTGTATAGCGTTGGGAGACAAAAGAAAAGAGATTAGGTGGGCTGGGATAGCTAGCAACCCTTGGGTGGTTTCTAGCCTTCAGGAAGATAGGTCTCTTACGGCTGTTGTGATGTGGTGCCCAGTCCCATCTTTAGGGCCACTTGGCATGTCAGTTTATCATCTCACAGCTATCCCAGAGTTCAGCACATCTTATGATGGGCACATACTTGTATAGATTGCAGCTTTTTTTTAATACCCCTGTGTGTTTTGCATGCATTATATGCTCAAAACAGGCTCCTGGACACCAGTAGCAGTCAGGCAAAGAAGGTGGCAGGAGGTTTACATTGCGCAAGGAGTAACCTTGCGCTGACAGAGCATTCATTTTAGTGCTATGTCGAATACAACCTCCTCTACCTTAACTGGATTGATGTCCTTCCAAGTCTGTGCCTCTTCTCATTGCAAAGCCTCAGTATAGGTCGGCAACATGTTAAATGCCAGAAATTGTAAAGCAAGAAACAAAATTCATACAGATGTCTCCCTGCTGCATGGACTGTGGAAGACACTGAGGCTTGGACTTCAGCAAAAAAGAGAAAAAGTAATGTTCTTGCCTTTCAAGCATAGCGTTCTGGTGGTCCTATAAAGGATTGCACCTGCTTGGTCCATATTACTGGTTGTGATGGGACCGAGGAAAAGAGGTGCTTGCTAAGGACTATGGTATTGCTCAAGGACTGGAATCCATTTGTTCATTCATTGCCAAAGCCAGTTAGGCAATTTAGGGCAAAATCTCGCACTGAATTTCTTATGCATCTCCTGCCATACAAAGGAGTACTTGGTGTGTTCCTCACCTGACAATCCAGGCATTCATGAAGCAAGGCTGAGGTCTTTGCCTGAACTTAGCATGGAAATGTAGAAGGCCGTGTAGCTAAGCTCCTCCTTCTAGTTCCTTACTGTCAATCCATGGGGCAGAGGTACACCTAAGGTCCTGTGGAGTATATGCCTAAGCCCAGGGCACAGTCCTGCAGCTGCTCAACCCTGGGAGGAGTGGGATGCTGCTCCTCTACATTAACAACACTGTTCTGATGCAGTTGGACCACCTCCCTGTTCCTTGATGCAATGGGCTTGAGGTGGTTTCAGGAGCAGTGGGAGTGTCAGGCTGCTTCTGTCTCCGGAGCCGGCAAGTGCCAGGATGGCAATTGATTCTTAGACTGGGGCAGGCTGCCAAGGCAGTGCCCTATAATTACTACATGCTTCCTGGGAGCCTCAGATTCTACTAGTGGGGGCTGGTCACTCGATTCAGCGCAGCCACCAGCTAATTTTTTCCACTAATCAATAGCATTATGCTGGCCTAACATGCACCAGCAAGGCTCTCTTGTTTAATGTTCAAGTTTGAGCATATGCTTCTCCCTGTTTCTTCTGAAGGGGCCTTGTTTGTCAGGCCCAGAGCCAAGGCAGGGGGACAGAACCACATTTTTTCCTTGGATACTGGGACACCAATGGATCTTTTGAATTTATAGGTGGCTGGTGGTTTGAAAGATGCTTTTAATGACATGTGTCAGGACAAGAAGTTAGAGCTCGGCAAACAGCGCCTTCCACATAACTGCTTCATCCATCTGTCCCGCCCTATTAGCTTGGTGGTTCTCTTAGTTCCGAGATAACGTCCCTTTTCCTGTCTCCATAGCTTCCCTATGAGCTGCAAGACATGGTCAACAAGCACCTGCATAGCACTCAGGAGACCTCCGGCCCCGGCCAGGAGGCCCCTCACACCTTGGCTCCATCCGATGTGGTGCCCACCTCGGTGATCGCCAGAGTCCTGGAGAAGCCAGAGTCCCTGGTGCTCAACTCGGCCAAATCCAGCAGCGGCAGTTGCTCCATCGCCGAGGACGTCTTTGTGCATGTCGACATGAGCGGAGCTCCGTCTGACGCTTGCCCAAGCCCAGGCCAGCCCGGGAGCGAGGGGGCGGAGGGAGCGCGGCAGCAAAACGGGGGTTGCAAACCTCCAAGCGGCTTGGAGGGCCTCCCTGGCGAGGTGCCGACATTTGAGAAGCTGAGCCCGTACCCCACCCCGCCCCCGCCCCACCCCATGTACCCAGGGCGCAAGGTGATCGAGTTCTCGGAAGACAAGGTGCGGATCCCAAAGAACAGCCCCCTGCCCAACTGCACCTATGCCACACGCCAAGCCATCTCCTTGAGCCTGGTCCAGGGGGAGGATGAGAACGGCGACAGGCAGCGCACCCTTCCCAGCAGCCCCGCCTCCGAGGGCCAGCGCTCAGCTTCCAGCTGCTCTTACCAGCCATCCCCCAAGGTGAGCCGAGCTCATGGCTCCTCGCAGAGCAGCCCATTCAGCAGCCCCCCACAGGTGCCCAGCACCTTTGCCAGCTCGGCCAGCTCCGAAGAGGACCTGCTGGCTAACTGGCAGCGGATGTTTGTGGAGAAGGCTCCCCCGACCACGGAGCGGGTGCTGGTGAACCGCACCTCCTTCAGCCGCGACACGGCCCAGGAGCTCCAGAAACGTTTCAGCCGCTCCATGCAGGAGCTAGGCCGGGCCGCCTCCACCTACTCAGACGGCGAGGAGTCAGTGCAGAGCTGCAGCTGGACAGTGAGCAGGGACTCCAGCACGGACACCGACAGCACCGAGTCCCGCGCTCGCCGGGGCCACTTCTCCTCCGACTACGGCACGGACTTCTCCCAGGACGAAGCCCACAAGCTGCTGCAAGGGGGTGGCGGAGAGGGGGCGGCAGAGCCCGCCAGCTCTTCCCCAGAGAAGCACAAAGACTATGTGGACCTTGACTCGTCTGGGAGCCCGGCCGAAGAGCAGGAAACACTGCTGCAGGGAAGCCAGGAAAACAGCCAAGAGGGCAACTCCGAGCAGAGCAGGGAGTGCAAGAGCAAGCCTCCTCCGGGCCGCCCCCACCGCAGCCCCAAGAGGATGGGGGTTCACCACCTCCATCGGAAAGACAGCCTGACGCAGGCCCAGGAGCAAGGCAACTTGCTCAACTGAGGGTAGGAAGGAAGCTGCACAGGTGCAACATTGCATCCAGCTCCCAAGGGCTGTTACTCTAGTCCTGAGGTTCAAAGGAGGACCGTCATGGGACTCCTTCCCAGGAATTCCAGGCCATTTTTATATATTTATTGTCTTTTTTAATGCACACTAAGAACGGAGGCAGCTCTCCAGCTACAGCACCAGGGCAAAACATTCGGGTTCCCACCAGCACAGGTGCTTTGTGTCCACAGCTCAGTTTGCACTCATGCCCTTCCTTCCACAGCTCAGTTCTGCCTTCACACTCCGATTCCTTCCTGCTAACATCCCATCCCATTGTGGGTTCTGAGTTACGCCCCTGAAGCAGCTCAAGCCTCTATTCCTACGTGCCAAGAAGTAGGAACACGCTGTCCCTATTTTCCTCGTGTGAATCTTCCCCCAAGGGCGATGGCTTCCGTTAGGTGGGCGTCCCCAGATGTGTGAGCTTCGCTGCTTTCTTTTCCTGAATTCTGCTACGTGGATGTGCGCCGGTGTGAATAGGTGGGACGATGCTCAGAGGCCACCTCCGCAGTTCCCTTGCTTCCTGAACCCAGCATGGTTACTTGTTAGGAGGAGTGCCACTCGGGAGCCTGCCAGAATGGCCCTTGGAGCTTCCCTGCTCCAGCCAGCCAGCAAAATGGAGGCTGGACCATTTGCCATAATGGGCTCGGCTGCATGTGACTGTCGTGTCGGCTCTTTCTTGGGTGGTCTGTGTCTCATTTGGATGACGTGAAGCTATGTGTTCTTTTACTTGCTTTCTTATAGGTCTTTGTCTTTTGAAATGTGCTTACCTCTTCCTTTTGTGAACGAGCAAAGAATGTGCAGGGATGGGGTGGGGGGATTGGTCAGAGAGCATCTGCTCTGCAAGAAGTGGCTCATCTCTTCCTCACTATTGCCCTATGGCCACCACCTGCTGAGGAGTTGCTAAAGCCTAAGCAATGCGGCCATCTTGCCTCTGTAGGACCCATCCTCTTTGCCCCTTGGAGATGGTGGGTGAGGTTGAGCATCCTATCGGGGCTGTGATCCAAATCGACACTAGTGCCTTCCCAAGGCCTTAGGCAAGGTCTGATATTCCCCCTCCCCTTCTTGCTTTGTTTTTTTTGTATGTATTCAGTGTTGTATTTTCCCCCCTCTCCCTTTGCAGTATGTTTCTGTGTTTTGCGTATATCTGTGCACGCACCTGGGGAGGAAAAGGTTGCCAGTGTTAGGAATTTTTCACTGAATGATCACGTTCCATGGACGTCGTTTCCTAGCCTGCCCTTGGTGCAACCAGTGCAATGTTCAAGAAAACAGTGAGAAGACTAGGCTGCTGAGCTTGGTTGCATTGCCAGCTGCTTATGTCCGGATGGAGTCTGTGTGATCTTCTTCTGGAGAGTACCCTAAAGCCTTTCTTCTTAGCACAGGGAGTCTTCTCCCTTGCAAACACCAGCAAAGCAGCTGCAAGCTGCCCAGAAAACCCACTCATAGCCCTGCAGGACCAAGAACTTCCCCCGAAACCTTCCAGTATCCATTGGATGGCTGCCATGGCCTATCTTGTGTCGATCTGCTTGCCTTTTGTGCTGTCCCCTGCTGCCTCTCTTCAGATCTAACCAGGGTCTGCTGTGTGTTGATTGTGGAGCAGTCTGGCCATAGCTAACTTTTTGATGTGGCCTTCTTCATTGGCCACTTCTCTTGCTGATAAGCTGCTGGCGGTTGCATCCCAGCATTGGGGTGTGACTCAGTATTTTCAGTTTAGCTATGCTAATAAATTGGTGCTAAATATGGACACCCTTCATTTTGCCTATGCGGCACTTAACCCGTAATGATCTGACTTCTACAGCTGGCAGCTGCTTGCTTTGCTCAGCCACTCTCCTCCTTCAGCCCTTGATTTCTTGGAATTTCCTTTGCTCTTCAAAAGGTAGAATCCAAGTTGCCACATGTTCCTGCTCCAGCACTGCAGTGTTCTTTTTTTTGCTGCAAAGGATGCTTTGGGGTTTCCTGGTGACCTCTTGTTTGTGGTCAGTATTGGACAGATATGGTGCTGGGTGAAGCCTATCCCATAGAATCTGGGCCCTTCTCATGAGCTTGGCTAAAATGGAACTGATTTCAGCACATCCCACTGAGACAATTTTTTTTAGTCTGGAGCCCAGGCCTCCTTTCTGTGGCTGGGCTGCACAACTGCACATAAGGCAATCTGAAACTGTCACAATTGCAGCCACCAAACGGGCAATTCCAAGCAGTTACTACGATGTTGGTTGAGACCAATCTCCATTTCCTTTAATTCTATTGTACTAAAGGTTGGGAGGAGGGGAGGGAAAGGAGATCATTCTGGAGTACAACCAAACCGTGCCATTTATTTCACATGGGTCTGGGTGGCAGCGAAACCTGCAGGAGAATTGAGGATCAGGTCTGTGTTAGTCCTGCTGCTGCAGCCGTCCTCCCAGAGCTCCTTTTGTGCAGTCCTGCATCTCAGCCCTTTGTATCCTCCTCCTCTCTGGCAGTATTATGAATTCTCTCTCGGGGAGCTTGAGTTGCCTTCTTTGGCTGCCCCACGTTTTACAATGTCCCAACTCAAGACTGTTAATCTGCGACTAATGTGTTTTTTTCTGAGATTTTCAAACTGATGATGTATATTTTAAAGCCAGAAATAAACTATTTTAAAAGTACGTCTGAAGCTGACTGTTGTGCTGCTAGGAGCTGAAAGGGGGAGCACAAGAAACCACAGCAACTGAAAGGTTTTTAGGGTGTTCGGTTTTTTGACCTGCGGCTCTGCATGGCTGCAAGCAAAGGGACTTCCTCTTCATTCTTTTAATTCGGGGTTGGTGAGCCTGTGGTCCTCTGGACATCCTATTACAAAAATTCCCATCATCCCTTACTATTGGCCATGTTTCCTGGGGTTAACGAGAATTGGAATTTCAGCAACATGTGGAGAAGGCCCCAGGTTCCTGATCCTTGCTTTAATTTGAGATGCATGGGATTGAGTCTCGGACCCTTCTGCAGGCACAATGTGTGCTGTGTCCATGATCTACAGCCCTCTTTGGAAAGGTTCACACAGACTTGATCGGTCTTCTCAATGGGTCACGTGCAACTGGTTATGCTAGGGGAAGCCAGCACATGGACTCCTGCTAGCTGTGAGTATCCTCCCCCACTTGCAATACTCTAACCCACCCCCAAGTCTTTTTGTGCAGGTTTAGGGGATACACAAGGGCAGGAGAGGGTGGGCTTGCCTTCCCAAGGAAAAACATGGCACTGATGGAGCCTTAGTGCTATGTTGAATATAAGCCATTGTCATGACTGTGTTTACATTGCCAATTTACTTCTGGATCTTTTAGCAACTATGCTACTAATGTAGGGTTTGTATTTGGACCTCTGTAGGATAGAAATATAGGGACACGGGTGGCGCTGTGGGTTAAACCACAGAGCCTAGGGTTTGCCGATCAGAAGGTCGGCGGTTCGAATCCCCGCGATGGGGTGAGCTCCCGTTGTTCAGTCCCTGCTCCTGCCAACCTAGCAGTTCAAAAGCACATCAAAGTGCAAGTAGATAGGTAAACTGTGTTTCCGTGTGCTGCTCTGGTTCGGCAGAAGTGGGTTTGTCATGCTGGCCACATGACCTGGAAGCTGTACCCCGGCTCCCTCGGCCAATAACTCGAGATGAGCGCCGCAACCCCAGAGTCGGTCATGACTGGACCTAATGGTCAGAGGTCCCTTTACCTTTAGGACAAAAAGCAACCTCTTCCTATATGACGAGGCACCTGCCTCTATAAAATGGAAGTAGATTGTCCACTTTCATGACATCATGTCTTTATTCCCTCTCCCCCTGTTTATGTAGCTGTCCCATAAATCACGCGGACTGTGGCGGCCACAATATCCTAATTAGAAGCTGCATGGCACTGCTGCCTCCTGGTGGTTCTCTTGGCTTTTGTGATTGAATCCGAGAAAATAATTTATGGGTTTTGTTTGTTTGGGGCTAGGAGAATCGTCCAAAGCAAAACAGAGTTCTGCTGTCCCTAGAGTCCTGCATGGAAACAACAGCCACTGAACGCTTAGGAGGAAGAGGAATGGGTACCATTGTAACAAACACATTTCCACAAACTGCCTTGCATGGCTGAGGCCTTACGTCGCGAATGGAGAACTTGTGGCCCTCCAGATGTTATTAGACTGCAGCTACCATTAGCCCCTGCCAGTATGGCCAGTGGTTGGAGGTGGTGAGAGCTGTAGCAGTCAACAATTGCTGGAGGGCCACAATTCCCACAGGAGGTATTTATTTTTGCCCCATTTTGCAGCCCTTGTTCGTACTATTCCACAACAGTTTCCCTGCACTGAAGTGGCTGTTTACACAAAAGAAGCAAGGTCAGTAGTTGTCCGCATTATAGCACTTTGGGGTTTGCTTGAAGTTGGGTTTGTGTGCTTAGAAGTGCGCATATCTTCAAATGTAAAAATGGAGCAGACGCTGAACAGCAGAGCAGAGCCAGTGCTCACTGCCTTAGATCTTACTTGTCACTGGATTGCAGAGCGGTATAAACGTCACAACCAGCCCAATTTAGTCCTCTGATCTTAACATCAGTATTTAAGCTGGGGGGAACCAGGATGCAGTCCCATCAGACTACCAGAGCCTCTGCTTCTGCCTGCCTCTTCCCCCTAGACCTCTGTGTTCTCTGCTGATGCAGGAAGGAAAGCATCAAATTGCAGGCAGTGGGGGAACTAATCTGAATTGGGACCAGTGGGGGGGTTGTTGGGAGGGGGGCTTTAACCCTTTGCCTCCTACCATAGTCCTGATCTAGAGCAGGGGCCACACCCCTGCAATTTAGCAATAAAAACCCCTCCCTTTGGGGCTGACAATGAGTTCCTTCCACAATAAAAATTGCTGTAGGGTCTATGTGAAAGAGAGGGTTGAATGAGAGGTGCTTGTGTGCTTAGATTGATAGGGATGAGGCCACCTCCACTGCTGGTATATGGCCACATTATTACCTTCAAGGTAATGCAACCTTCTGAAATTAGGGGTACTATAAGAGCACCCAAAGTGTGCACACTGTCCCTATGGGATTTTTTCTCCTGGGTATTTCTGGTAGCACCTGTGACTGCCTTGAGTGTCTTAGTGGAGTCATTATGGGACCCAAGGGCACGCACTACAGCTTACTTGGGGAAAATAATTATTCTCGGCCCATTAGAGGCAGCGCAACAAAAATTACTATAAGGTTGCATTATTTCCCTTAGTGAAGCTGCCTTGCTGATGTGTAGTTAGAAAGGAAAGAGCCTCATGGCCACAACTGGGCCATTTCTGTGAACTTTATATAAAATTCTACTTAAGACATAGGTACAAGCAATAAAAAGCATCTGTTATACATAAATATACACATCTGAATAAATACAGCCTCCTGCAAAGATTAGTCAAGAATGGATGGTGTGACCTAAAAATACAGCAACTGGACAATCACAAGCAACTGACAAGTTGTGTGACACAGACATAGAGATTAACTTGGGCCATGTCCCAGTGTGGAGCTAAAAGTGACTTCAGTAAGACACAGTGTGTGGATCTGCACTCAGGGCAGGCGCAGCAATTACACCTAGACATTAGGCTTTCACACCCATCTGTTTGCCTAGTGCATACACTCACTTGCAAACACACAAGCACAGTACACATTCACACATGATATATGTGTGAATGCACTTTTTTAAAAAAATAAACACAGTCTTTCCACATACATGGAAATGATGTTCTCATTAGAGGCAATGGGAGTTTCCTTTTCACATTTCTGTTTCTGCTAGAAGACTTTCTCCAAGGCCTGAAGTTACCAAGACCATCTGGGAACTAGAATCTGTGAAATGGAAAAAAGGTGGTTTTAGCCAATGAACAGGATTTGGAAGTGGGGCAACCATGATTTGTAGCTGGATCCTAAGCACAGGGCTAGGAAGACTCAAATCTATTATAAAGGAGAACATGAAGTGTTAAGTAGAATTCAAGAAAGCACCTCCTTGAATACTCCTGAAGTGAAGCAATTGGCAATTAAATAGATTCATTTTATGCCTAAAGTGTATAGCACAATACTAACCATGTCTATGGAGAAGTGTATCTTATTGAATTCAATGGGGCTTACTCCCAGATAAATTGGATTACAATTGTAGCTGCAGACCATGACCACGTAGAATCCCGTCCTCTTCCTCCCCACTCCCTGGATTCATATGTGCTGTTTCCACAGACAGGTTGTGTGGTTCCACTAGCCTACCTTAACCTGGTGCCCTCCCTGTTTCCAGCATCCGCCAGTTTGGTCAACGGTCAAGGATGATGAAAGTTCAAATAAGCACCAGGTTGGGGAAGGTAAGGGCTGCATAAGCAGGCAGCTCCTTTGTTATAATTATTGGGCTCCAAGTGCAGTATCAGAACACCCATTAGAATGAGCTGCCTCTTGATTTGAAGTCTGCACACAACGAAGTTTCCTTTTCCAAAATACACAGTTAAAAAGGAGGCCTGCTAATGTGAAGCTGGATTAAACTCTGTGCTTAGACATCCACACTTAACTTGCTCTAGTATTTTCCTTTTAACTCCTGTACATAGCTGCCAAGTTATCCCTTTTTTACAGGGATTTTCCCTTATGCTGAATAGGCCTCCTCGCGAGAAAAGCGAAAACTTGGCAGCTATGCTCCTGTAATAGGGAGATAACGGTAGCTCTCCGCTTGATAGGCACATGAGATGTGCTTTACAAAATCTTTGGGTTTCTGTTGAAGACTTTGCCCTATAATTACACAAAAGAACCCAAATGGGGGACCAGACTTTGGTTTTTGTTCAAACAGGAGATTATAACCCCTTCATAAACCAATTTGCAGTGTTGATTTCAGAAAATCATTAGCGGCTGGATTGCATTTCAGTTTACTGCTGCCAGTGCATTTGTGCCAAGGACTAGATTTCATAGTGTAGGAATGTGTTTTCATCTCTGACTAAGCTCTATTCTAATATCAATACTGGGGCAAAAGTATATGCTTCTATGTGTGCATTTTAGCTCAGTTGGTAGAGCATGAGACTCTTATTCTCAGGGTTGTGGGTTCAAGACTCACATTGAGCAAAAGATTCCTGCACTGAGGGGGGGTTGGACTAGATGACTCTCATGGCCCCTTCCAACCCTGTGATTCTATGATGCTATGAAATACCAGTACTGAAATTTTGTGACCTTCAATTTTTTAAGGGCCCTGAATGTCATGGTTTCCCATGGTTAGCCTCCCCCTCCCAGCTTCACCCCCCCCCCAATCTTCCTCCTCCGCAGTGGAGGCCGCCCCAGCAGACTTACTGCTATGGCAGATCCAGTTGTTCTTCTCCCTTGCCATGACTTCACGAGTCTCCGTCTCATCGTCTTCCTCACCCTCAGAAAGAAGGTCGGAGATCTGCTGCTGAAGCTCAGGGCTGATGTTGTTCTCTGCCAGGATCAGCGTCCGTAAAGCTGTTGGGTAGTTTTCCACCATATCCAGCAGGATCTAAACAGAACAAGAGTCAAGAGGCTGGTTGGTAAGCAACTCAGCCATGGGCGTACCCAGGATCAAAACTAGGGGGGGGGCAAGGGGAGGGGCCAAGGCACGGAAGGGGAGGGGCCACAAAGTGGGCGGGAACGGCAAACTCGCGCTCCGCCGGGCTGTGCCCCTCCCTAGAAGCAGGGCTGGTGGCCGGAGGCGGAGCCCAGCCCAGCGGAGCGCGAGTTCAGCGTTCCCGCCCGCCCGCCGCGCTTGGCCTTGCCAGAGGGCGCGACGGGGAGCTGGAGGGAGGGCGCAGCGCGGCGGGCGGGAACGGCGAACTCGCGCTCCGCCGGGCTGTGCCCCTCCCTAGAAGCAGGGCTGGTGGGCGGAGGCGGAGCCCAGCCCAGCGGAGCGCGAGTTCGGCGTTCCTGCCCACCGCGCCGCGCTCCCTGGTTCCCCGCCGCGCTTGGCCTTGCCTGAGGGCGCGGCGGGGAGCTGGAGGGAGGGTGCAGCGCGGTGCGGCGGGAATGGCGAACTCGCGCTCCCCCGGGCTGTGCTCCGCCTCTGCCCACCAGCCCTGCTTCTAGAGTAGGGCAGCTGCCCTAACTTGCCCCGTGGTGGGTACGCCCTTGAACTCAGCTTAGAGGCAAGAGAACCAAGGAAGGAGAATGCAAAGGGGCTCCAGTCTTCCTGACAAACTTCCCCCGAGACAGTGCATTTGAGGAAAGAGTGCATTTGGGGTAGATAAAAGTAGACGAAACTAGTCTGCCCACTTCCATGACGTAGAAGAAGAGTTTGGATTTGATATCCCGCTTTATCACTACCTGAAGGAGTCTCAAAGCGGCTAACATTCTCCTTTCCCTTCCCCACAACAAACCTGTGAGGTGAGTGGGGCTGAGAGACTTCAAAGAACTGTGACTAGCCCTAGGTCACCCAGCAGCTGCATGTGGAGGAGCGGAGATGTGAACCCAGTTCACCAGATTACGAGTCTACTGCTCTTAACCACTACACCGCAAATGGAAGGCAGCAAAGGACCATGTTCTCCTTACCAAGGCTGATTGGTTGGTGAGTCCCGTTCCTTCCAAGTCCAAAACCTCGAGGGTGCGGCTGGATGCCACAGAAACTGCCAGCATTCCTGCTATTTGGTCACCTAGACGGTAGAAAGTCAGGAGGTGTTAGAAGACCTCACAGAGGCCATGTTGCATGCAGCCATTCCATTTTGTTGGGCAGTACAAAAACCTCAACTCTACCAGCAACCCCCCAATGGCACTTGTTTAATAAATGAACGCCACAGATGCATTCAAAAGGTGCAGATTTCCAATCTCATTCAAAGGTGCTGCACCTGTTTAATGTCTGCCTGTTAAAGGCACAATACATTGGGGGGGGAGTGATCACTTTGTGCATCTGTTTTTCTGCTGCTTTTCTCTTTTTAAGTTGGCTAGGGGGAAAAAACACCCTCTGCACCTGTGGCAGCAGCACAAAACCTCTAGCTGAGCTTAGTCTTAATTAGAAGGTATTGCTTCTGGGTCAGAGGAGAAGGCTTCTGCCAGGCTTTAAGGCCCGAGCACCTCTCATTTTGCAGGGTAAACCCTGACAGCAGAAAGAAGAAAGGCCTCACCCAGTTTTGAAAGGACAGGATTAGGTGGGGTGTGCTGAGGAACGTCTCACATTTGCTTCCCTGAGGCAGGAGGGATGGGAAGAGGAGAGAGCTGCCTGGTCTAGTCTCCTCTCTCACCAGCTGCCAATTTTGCTCAGGCAGCGCAGCTGCAGAGAGGGAAGAGAAGTGGTTTCCATGGTAACCACTGCTGGGGCTCCTCTCCTCTTTGCTGTATTTGGAAGAAGATGAGGAGGCAAGGGCGGGGGAAGAAGCATGGTCTGACTCCCGAGCCCAGTGGCAGCAGCCTACATGGGGCTGCAAAAAGAACATTCAGAGGACGGGTACTACTGCCACTTTGTACACAGGAAGAGGAAGTGCACATAAGTGTATGGCGGGCTGCTCTTCAGGCCTCCTCAGCTTGGAAGCAAGTCTCATCCCTTGCAGAACATGGTAGGCCGCTATCTTATATTCTCCCAGGCCCAGGCTGGCAATTGTCGGTTTCATTTCGTATTTTGAATGGCCAGGTTCTTTAATAGCCTATTGCTTAGGACTTTCTCTTTTTTTAAGTGCAAAGGTGGTAACTCTATTCCAGACAAAGGGGACACTAGTTTACACACACATGCAAACTCTATCAGGAAAGGAAAGGGCCTGTAGCTCAAGGGCAGATCACAGAGACTGGGAAACATCCTGGAGAGCTGCTACCTAAGTACAGACCAGGGACGGAGCATCTCTCTGGCCTTTCAGGTGCTTTAGGAAGGAGGAGGGGGGACTCTAGGACCCTATCAGAGCCCTCACGCCTCCTTCCCAAAGCCCAATGCCTTGGAGAGGGCCCCCCCCCTCAGCTCAGCACCTACACTTCTCACACAGCACTACGTAAATCTGCCCCACAGGTGTTTGGTGATTTGATTCCATCATATTGGTTTTCTGTTATCAGAAACTAATCACTGCTGATTAGTTTCAAGCTCCATTCAAGGTGCTAGGGTTGGTTTTAAAAACCCTTAAACAGTTTTGGACCTAGGAGCTGCCTCAACCTCAAGCGACAAGGCTGCTTTCAACCAGGGTCAGGACCTTCTCTGTTATGGCACCCAACTATGTGGGAATGCTTTGCCAAGTAAGATGTGCTGGGCCCATCATAATACCGCAGTTGCAGGCATAGCTTTTTAAAAATGCTTTTGACTGATTAATTCATTTTCTGGTACCTTAGTATGATGGTGGTTTTGGAAACGTTAAATTAGCTTTGTGTTTATTTTCAGAGTGTGTGTAATATTGGAATGGAAACTTGTTTCACAGTGTTTTGTTATCTGCTCTGTTTGCCGCCTTGAGAAATTTAAAAAAAACATAAAATAATGAAGAGAAAGGGCCGAGTTGGATTGTGATTGGACTTGTCCTAGATGCAGGCTCTTTATCATTCACCAAGCAACATCCTCCCTTGTTTAAAAGAGAGAGAGAGAGAGAGAGAGAGAGAGAGAGAGAGAGAGAGAGAGAGAGAAGCCGTGCACAATATCCATGCTCTTCTCACCCAGTGGGTTGTAGTCCAAGTTCAACACTCGCACCTGGGAACTATGAGCCACTGCAATAGCCAGGCGCCCCCATCCTTTGGCTGTGATGCCAGGGTTAGCACTGAGAGTCAACTCCTTCAAACCTAAGGGAAGCCAAGTGAGTTTACACAGAGACAAGATCTCACTCTTGTATTCAGGATTATAATCAACTGCATATATACTGCCCTTTTATTCTCCCTGCAAAATAATGGGTGTGGATTAAAATATCCACTCCACATTTTACATTTGCTTTAAAATACTACTACTACTACTACTACTACTACTAATAATAATAATAATAATAAAAAAAATAAACAACCCCGGAACACATTTTAACCACTCTTTTGGGAAAACTATCAGGATGGTTAAAAGGACAGATTTCTTAAGAACAAACTGCGGGACAGTTGTATGTTAACACAAGTTGCATTCAGAGACATTAAATGTGTAGGTTAAATTGCTGTCCTCCACCCTTTGAAAGGTTTCTTGGAGCAGAAGTGGCTCAAGTCATTTTGGTGGCTGGCAAAGGAAACTCCAACAGCACCCACATCCCCAAGGTTGATAAATATAAAATAAGGGAAGGGAAAACTAATCTGTACCAAGTCATCTTGTGAATGCTTTATTAGAATGTGACATTTTGATGTTTGCCACTCTCGGCTCCTTTGGGAGAAAGGGCAGGATACAAATATAATAAATAACAATTAAATGTTCACGAATGCCCTGCAACTTTGGAAGCATTTGATGACATGCTACATTTGTCCATGTGAACACACACTTCAGCTGAGTCTGGTAACTGTAGACATAAATGTTGTGGAAACTGTTCCCAAGATAAGCATTGGGAGAACATGTGCTAATTTTCACATGCTAACAGGCTACAAGCAGAATAATTTGCATTATACTTACAGAGTTAATTTTCTGGTATGATACTGTCTGAACGATGCCCTCATTTGTCTACACTAGAGATGGGAAACCTTATTGTTTTTATTATAAAATATATTACCCGCCCTTCACCAGCAGATTCCAGGGCAGGTTAAAAAAAAAATCCCTCCAGATGTTGTGGACTTTCAAACCCCATCAATCCTAGCCAGCATGGCCAATGGTCACAGATGAGGGGAACTTGAATCCAATAAGATATGGAGGACAACAAGTTATTGATCCCTGGCCTACAGTATCTGATTCCTTTCCCTTTCACAACTAGCTGCCCACCACCCCAACCACAGAAACAGCAGGCCCCAAAAGAGGACAAAGTGCTATCACAAGGAGGACAAGAAGAAGCAAGAAAGAACAGCTCTTTAAGGTGAAAGGATGATCTCATTCAAAAAGGCAGAGGGGGCAATTTTTCTTTCTAATGGATCATGTTACACACTGAGGTTCCAAATTTACCAGAATACACAACAGATCTTCAGTGCCCTTATTTTTTCCTCCAGATTGCTCTTGCAAGCCTAGTGGCATGCTTAATGCAGCAGAGTGGAAGAGGACGGCTGAAAACTCGGTCAAAGTATTATTTTCCAGTCCGCCAGTCTCTGATACTCTTTTCTCAAAAGACTTTTGATTTAGCTCAAGATAATTCCTTCAGCAAAAAATAATCTTTGCTGATATTTCTGAGTAGCACCAACAGATAACATTTACAGCAAAGGGCATTTCAGAAAAAGGAAAATTGCTTTTAATGTGACAGCATCAAGTTTTAGTTGCAAAAATAAAAAGCAAAACAACTGCAAAGCCTACAGATCCTCACACTGACTTAATGGGAAATGACTGTTTAGTTCTATAACAGGGCAAAGTATAATTACTTCTATTCTGAATACCTTCTCTCCCAGAATGAGAATCCACTTATTCTTAGCAAGCCACAGATCCTTAGCCAACAGAGTAAATTTCACTATAATTTCACTGTGCTGAAAACTCAGTGCTACAATTTGTCAGGGGGTCTCTTTACTCTCCGAAGAAGAAAAACAATAGTTTAAAGCAGGCATCCCCAAACTGCGGCCCTCCAGATGTTTTGGCCTCCCATGATCCCTAGCTAACAGGACCAGTGGTCAGGGATGATGGGGATTGTAGTCCAAAACATCTGGAGGGCCGAAGTTTGGGGATGCCTGGTTTAAAGGGATGTGATGAAAGCAGAGCAGACTTGTTCTTTGTTGTTCCAGAACTAGCAAGTGGAAATTGCAGGAGAGCAAATTTTGGAACAGAAACTTCCCCGATGGTTAGGGCTGTTAAACAAAGAACAGGCTGCCCTGGGAAGTATTTAAGCGGAGGCTGGACAGCCATCTGTCAGGGATGCCGTGGTTGCATCCTGTATTGCAGATCCTGTTCTGAACAGGGAGTGGACATTACCTCCACAACCCTTCCAACTGTAGAACTGTATGAACAAATATATGAAGTCTGTTATGAGCTCCAGAGGTATACAAGAACTTCACACATCCAGTTTTGCTTACCTGACTTGGCCCCATCAGGAGGGAGCAGTCCACAGATCAAGTTAATACCTTCATCACCCAGCATGCAGTCCCCTAAGTCCAAGGCCACTAGTGAGGGATGGATGGAGAGTGCTGGGTTCAGAAGAGCCAGACCAGCGTCTGTCAGGGGACTTCCATGGAGGCTGTGCAAGAATAAATGGTTAGGAATTAAAATACCGTTCCTCAAGAGTTGCAGTTGACTTCACCCAGCTCTAACTATGACAAAGAAATGCAGTAAATACGGTAAGTTAACAGGGGCGATTTATACCAACAACTCTAAAAGACGAAGATTCATTAAAGGAGTCTTCGAATCTGCTTCCTTACTCCCCACTTCCTTTTCTGTCATGGTAGCAGATTCCTTTATCACTATGGTTTCCTCCCCACCCCCAAACCTGCTTTTCAGTGTCCTACTCTTCCTTATGACACAACATGCATAGCTTTGTCCTGGGTTTGCTGCCCTGAGATATTTGTTGTTGTTTAGTCGTGTCCGACTCTTCGTGACCCCATGGATCAAAGCACGCCAGGCACTCCTGTCTTCCACTGCCTCCCGCAGTTTGGTCAGACTCGTGTTGGTAGCTTCGAGAACACTGTCCAACCATCTCCTCTGTCATCCCCTTCTCCTTGTGCCCTCAATCTTTCCCAACATCAGGGTCTTTTCCAGGGAGTCTTCTCTTCTCATGAGGTGGCCCTGAGATATACAGTACTGGAATTTGGCTTAGGGTAATAAAATGTTGCCCAAATGCAAGTTTCACTGTTTCTGTTTAAGAAGATTAATCTGTATTGGGTTTGAAATAATCTAGAATGCTATCACTATTTTGGATTAGAATCACAACCTTGCCCTCAAAGCCCTTTTGGTGTGTGTGTGGGGGAGGGGGGACTTTGCACCTAGAGCCAAAGGTTAGTTACCGGTAAAAGGTGTTAAGGACTAACGGCTCAATCCATGTCTACTCAGAAGTCAATGAGATTTGCTCCCAGTAAATGGGGTTTGGACTACACAGATACACTAAACAATTTTGAAAGCCCACCAGCAACAGCTGCAATCCTATGCACACTTAGCTGTGAGCAAGATTTAACATAATGGGGCTTACTTTTGAGTAAACATGCATATGAATCGGACTGCAAGACTTCTGCCAGCAGAACTGGGCACCTTTTTTCAAGTCCTACTAAGTAGAGGGCTACTCACAACAAAGACTGGACAGAGCGGTTGGTCTTCAGGGCTTCAGCCAGTTGCTTGACCCGATTGATATTGGAGACAATCCCCAAGTTAAGATTAAGTTGAGCTAAGGAGTGAGATTCTGCGACCCCCCTGCAGATGCGGCCAAAATCTCTGTCGGAAAGCTGACAGCCCCGGAGCGAAAGCAGTTTGATGGAGTTCTCTCTCAGGCTCTCACAGATATCCCGAATCTCGGCACTTGATAAAGTCTCCCCAGAGATCTGGATAGATCCCGGCAACATATTTATATCTTTGTGAATAAAACACTCTCAGCAGCTAGCTGTAACGCTAATCCGGATTTGTGCAAGCAACGTGCAATTCAGAGCAGTGCAGGGATTGCTTTGCAATCCGGTTCAGAAGAGGTAAGGAGCGCGTTAAGGAAATCAGTGGACCGACGGTTGTGCAATCCTGTGCAAACGAAGCTGGAGGCCACCGTGCAATGTTACAATACCCGAGTTCAATGTGCTATTCAGCTCAGTCCAGAATATAGTACTTCTTGTACGCAGTTCAAATAGGTGCTCCTTAAAGCGGCTTTAAGCGTTGCGCAAGCCGGATCCGCGTAGAAACTTCTGTGCGACCCGGATGCATCAAGGTAAATTCTGTGCAAATCCAAATTAAAGCATGTGGAGAACAATAATGGGTACTCTCTAATATATGTCAAAAGCAGAGCGCTTTCCAGTCCAGAGCAGGGTTGTGAAGAGGGTAAGGTGAGCAGACCGGGTTAAGGTGGTGCAGGCAGATGCCAAGCAATCTGAAATAACAGGAGCAAGAAATGCAAATCCAAATCGGTGCCAGATCCTTTCTGGAATTTCACACGAATAGAAGAAAAACGAGCGTGTGTGTGTGTGTGTGTGTGTGTGTGTGTGTGTGTGTGTGTGTTCAGGCTCCTGCGCAATCGGAGAACAAGCCGCCGTGTCCGCCGGGGAAGGGGGGGCGGGCTGCCGTGCCCTCCAGCTTCAGTCGTCTATGAACGATCTTCCCCCTTCCCCGGCGCCCTCCTTGCCATCCACAGCAATGCAACCTCGGTCGCTGAGGCTCGTCCTGCCGCCGCACCTGCTCCGCCTTCACTCCCGGGCCCGGGCCAGATCCTACGACTCCCGGGCGCGAGTCCCTCCTCCGGCCGCCGCGCCTGCTCCTCCTCCTCTTAGCGCACCGGCGGCTCCCGCGGCAGCGCCCAGCGCATAGTGCCGGCGGCGGGACGGGGTCGCCAGCGCCGCTGCAGAGACCGGAGCTGCGCTGTCTCCTCCCTCCTTATGCCCCCAGGGTGCGCGTGTGGCGGGGCGGGAGGAGGACCCAGCTTTGTTTGGCGCTGCGCCGGTTCCTATGGCCACAGCCAGGCACCGCAGCCTGCGCTCTTGCCAAGCCGGGCCACGCGGCTGCTGCCCCGCCGCCGCCTCCCCAGGCGCGCTGTCCTGCCCCGGGCTCCACCTCCAGGCCCTCCCCGCCGACAGGGGCTGTGCGTGAGGCCGGGGCTGACGGGATTTCATTTAGATCCAGGCGCTCGGTTGGTGGAGGAAGCCGGGGCCGGGCGGGGTCCTGGAGACCTCCGCCTTCCCTCTCGGCGAGATGCTTTGCGCCATCTCTTGGATGCTACTGTGCGGCGGATCGTGGGCCGAGCCGCACCCTGTGACCCAGAGCCCCAGACTGACCTTCGAGGGAATGGGGTCGTGGGGGGTGGGTGGGATTGGGACTACCGGTAGCTTTTCCCCGCTTCCTCAGCAGCGATGAGAGAAATGAACTCTGTAGTTGCTCAGAGGCGCCCCGTTTTGACGGCGCAAGTTCCAGAGCTTAGAATAGGTTCGGATGGGGGCCTCTCAAAGAGTAACAGGAGGCATGAATATGTCTGTTTTATCTGTCTAGTTTAAACGGCAGCGGCAGCGGTGGCTAAGATACGAGGGTAGATCCTTCCGTTTCCAGCACCACGTTTCCAAAATGGCTGAGAAGTCAGGCTTGGACATCCTCCCCGCACGTCCAGGTCCTTATTCCCAGCAAGACCTCTCCTGCAGTCATAAAGACAATTCCCACATCTTTCTTTTAATGGAAGCACTCGTGGGGATGTTTTTTCGTCTGTAAGTTTTTAATAGATCTGCTCTGTTTATATATAGTTTTGATTATATGTTTAATTGTTTTTAATTATTGTTCTTTTCAAAAAGTTCTTAGTTGTTCCTATTTTATCTATAAAACACTTTGAGTCCCTGACAGGGAAGAAAGCAGGAAATACATTCAACTTTAAGAATGTCATCCAAATAAGTTTATTGTAGGATTCATGCAAGTGGGTGAGTGGAACACCCAAAATGATAGTAAAAATAGCCTTTGGTTCTCTGAGTCAGCGTTTCTCAACCTTTTTTGGGCCAAGGCACACGTATTCCATGAAAAAAATCACGAGGCACACCACCATTAAAAAAGTTAAAAAATTTAACTCTGTGCCTATATTGACTATATGTAAAGTAAAACCACCCTCCAGTCGTTTGCACTGAGCTTTGGGAAAGAGGAGGAGAAATATTGCCATAAAGATGTGTCCTGTAAAAATATCCATTGGAACCCGCACAACCCCCCGGGAGCAACGGGCCTGCCCCTCCTCAGTCCAGGCCAGGCGCCTCACCTTCTGCAGGGCGTGCACGTGCTCCTCGCCGAAGAGGCCGCTCACTCCCTCGTAGACGCTGCTGGCTGCCCTCCGGAGGCTGTTCTGCTTGTCGGCCCGCGGCCTCGCACCGACCAAGCCCCGGGCGCCGCCAGCAAGAGCAGCGAGAGCGACACAAACAGCAGCAGCAGCACCCGCCGGCCGCCTCTCACGTCCGAGGCCGTGGTGGTGGCTGTTGAGAGCTGCGCTCGCCCCGCGTTGTGACCCGGCCGGCTTCCTTTCCGGCGGGTTAATGTTGTGTATTGGCGGCCGCCAGGCACGTGACAATGCAAATCACCCTTCTCGTCGCCGCACGTCGCGGCACACCAGCCAGCGTCTCGCGGCACACTAGTGTGCCGCGGAACAGCGGTTGAGAAACGCTGCTCTGAGTGGCTCTCCTCTCCTCCTGTATTCATGAACTCAGCAGGAGCAGGAGCCAAAGGGCAGTACAGTAGAGGTCTGTACTGCATTAAAAGATTACACACATCTCTTAATCTGTGTTTCAGCTTTGGGTGTAAGCAGAAATGGAGATGCAAGATAAAGCAAGGTCTGCAACTGAAGGAACCTTTTGTATATGAGTATATCCACCCAGAGCAGGCCAGGAAGACTTCTTACTGCCATTATGGAATGAGGGAGTTGGGGAGGAACCACTTTGCCTTTCCTCCATTGCTGCTTAGATTGAACAGTCTCCCAGAACACCTGTGTAATCCCAGCTCTCTTTGCTTACCTCAGCAGCAGCCCCTCCCAACCTGGTGCTCTTCAGATGTTTTGGACTATGGTCAGTCCCAGTCAGCTCCAGCCAGCATTCCCAAAGCATTTGGAGGGCACCAAGTTGGGGAAGGTAGACCTACAGGTAACTAAGCTCATAATCAAGCCTAAACATATGTGACTGAGTTGCACATTCTCTGCCTGCCTCAGGGCAGAGACCTGAGACTTTTCTGTAACATTCCATATGCGCACACAGTGCTAACTAATTGGAAAACAATTTATACTTCACTTAAGTGCCGTTTGCCATGTAGACTGAAGGAAAGTGAACAGAAGCAGCTTTTTACAGGAACACAGATATGAACACATCTGATTCATTTCGGGATCTGTTTACAGCTGAATTAGATATTCCTTAAGGGGTTATTAGGGCAATGAGTACATCCTACTCAGCCACCTTCTGAATACTAGCTCCATCTGATTAAACCTGGGACAGTTGCATGAAAATCTTGTGCTCTTCCAGTGTGCTAAACTAACAGTGGATGTTGACAGCTGGAGAGGGGCGAGGAAGGAATTTCCTTCAGTGGAATTAATAGTATGGGCCTCAGCTAAATGGATGGGTGCATGAAGGCTCTGTGAGCAATAGATCTCACCAGCCACGCCAAGTCTTGTTGAGTAGCCCATTCTCACTGTTACAATCCTGTCTCCTTTCTGTGCTGCTACTGCTTGCTCCCAGTGACGGTTGCTCTTTGTTTTCTTATGGCATTGTGGATGTACATTTATGGTACCATATGAAGACATGGTGACCAGAAGTGTTGAAGTGCCCACAATCAAGAGGAGCTGCAAGTGTGGAGAAAAGCAGTAGGTGTGAGTAACTCTGATGACAAGCTCTTTTTTTTTTTTAGCAATAGTGGTGTTAAGGGATAGGCTGGAAAAAAGAGCCAGGAAACTGAAGTTCCTCTGCTCTGGCAGAAAGTTCAAAGGACAGCAAAGGGTAGGAGGCATTCATCCGCAGTATGCTCAGTCATGCAATTCTCTGCCCTGAGGAGTTTGTGGTCTAAACTAATCTAGCCATGATTTTGCTTTTCCTCAGCTGGAGGGTGGCAGCTGGTATTAAAAAATAGCCTGGCAGGCACAATTTTTACAAAGAAGCTTTGCTTACTTCAGCAAGCATACTGTGCAGGGCTTTTTTGGCTGCAGCTCTCTGCAATTAATTAAATGCTAGGAACGCAGAGGAAAGGAGCATAAACTCCTGCTACTCTCCCCTTCTTCTTGGGCAATGGGTTGTAACATCAAGAGCCCTAGGAGATTTGTACCAAGAGGGTGGCGGGGGGGGGGGGAGCAAAGCCCAGAGATAATGGCTAGAGCAATAAAAGATGAAAATGTTAGTGGGACTGAATGGGGTTGGGACTATTAGGATCATAAGCCGTGTAAGTGGAGAACTTTCTACATATAACTAATCTGCTAATGCAGAGTCCAAACTCCAAGCAAAATCCATTTTGTCTTGTAATTAAGGGGGAGAATAAAATAATCACTTGAGCATTAGTTGCAGGATAAATGAGAAGAATTAGAATACACAGAAGTAAGAAAGACAATATCGGGGAATATAATAGCCATTTTGCAGTTTGCAATAGATGATCTGGCTTAGGACTTGCATTTCATTTGATTCTCCAAAGGCTGCACACTGTAACCAAAATAAACAGTAGGACAAGCCAGAGAAGACTCGGATGACAACCCCGAAGCTTTGACAATATGGTCTGCATAATTGATGTAATAACATCCTATGGCATGAAAGGTAAAGAATATCAGGTGCCTGCCATTTATCAGGTGATTGAACAAACTTCAAACTTCAAATTACTTAAAGTGCTTCCGTCAGGAAGTTACTGGACTAGGCCAAGTTAATGGTCTGGTTATATACAGTTTTAAAGATCTAGGGATAAAGGCATGCAAAGAGTTCCAGTCTAGAAACAAAGCAGCTTCATATGATTTATGTTGTTGTTGTTTAGTCGTTTAGTCGTGTCCGACTCTTCGTGACCCCATGGACCATAGCACACCAGGCACTCCTGTCTTGCACTGCCTCCCGTAGTTTGGTCAAACTCATGTTCGTAGCTTCGAGAACATGATTTATGGTTCCTCACTAATATATTAATTAGGCCAAGCTGTTCATGATAGGCTTGCATTTCAAACCTTTCCTTCTTTTTTGTAGCTCTTCAGTTGCTGTTGGAACACTTGCCTAGCCTAAAATATTTGAAGCCAACATAATAAAATTAGGAAAAGGTAGCATAGAAATTTCAGCTTTGAAAAAAAACCCCTTTATTAATCTTAAGCAATTAAATCCCCTCTTCAGATTTTTTTTTTTATGATAACTAATCAGCCTCCATCTGAAAACAGATTGTGGGACAGTTACCAGGGTAAAGCAGTGAGAATGAGGCATCATTTCAGCCCTTTGGACCAGCACAATATTTGAGACATGGATGTTACAACTGCAGCAAAATCAGTTGCAATTTTCAATTAAATCATGTCTCATTAGAAAGACTGTTATTAGACATAATAGCGTAGGAAAGAGGACTCCAGGGATGTATCCAACTTCTGTTAAGAGGTCATCATTATTGCTTGGTAGCTAGCTGCTGACATCTTCCCCTTCATTCCCCCACCCTTGCTTTGAAGGTGACAGTTGTGATATCTTCATTACCAGGCCCATTTATTGTCTGTAGGGATCTATGAGAGGGCTCATAGAATCATACTATTGAAGAGCTGGGAGGGGCCATGAGGATAATCTCATCCAACCCCCTGCAATACAGTAATATTTCACCCAACGTGGAGCTCTGATTGGGTGGGAAGCTTCCATCATATCCATGGAGAGATTCTTGCTGCTGATGGAAGATAAAACAGCTTGGATCTAAACCTTTTGGGATCTGCCTGCTGGTTTCTGCCTACCCCTCCTCCTCTCATTTGTAGTACAGTCCAACATGCTATATCTACCTCCCTGAAGCTCAGCACTGGCACCCCACAGGGATGTGTGCCGAGTCCCTACCTATACTTGTTGCATACATACGACTGTATTTCATCTGATCCATCCACTGTAATTATTAACTTTGCAGATTATACTACCCTAATGGGTCTAATTACAGGTGAAGATGAATCAGTGTACAGGGGGGAGGTTCAAAAAGTATCTACATGGTGCTTAGAGAATAACTTGCATCTAAATATTAGCAAGACAAAGGAGATGGTGTTGGACAGGGGAACTAGCCTTGTTGTATATCGTGTGTTTGTGTGTTTGTGTGTGTGTGTGTGTACTAGGCAATCAGGACTCAAGCCATGATTCTTCAGATCCAAGCCTGTGCAAAGATGAGAATGCAGGGCTAAGAGCTGGCAGGGCTAAGAGCTGTCAGTGTATGTATGTGAGTGAGACAGTATAGCTTTCCACCTGTCCAATGTGTTGGCCGCTGGGCTTTTGGTGTACAGTATAGGCCAGGCATGTCCAACAGGTAGATCGTGATCTACTGGTAGATCCCTGGACGTCTGCGGTAGATCACTGGTAGATCACTTGCTCCCCCCAAAGAAGCTGAACAACTGTGGCTGCCCTAAAAAAAGCTCAACATCTTTGCCCTGCATCCCTAAAATCACCTGAACCACAAAAAACAGGGCTTTCCTTCCTAAAAAAAAAGCTCAACGTTGCTTTCTTCCCTAAAGAAGCTCTTTTACAAATTTTATGTGAACCCCCCCAAAACAGGGCTTTCCTTCTTAAAAAAAAGCTCCACAACTTTGACCTGAACCCCAAAAGGGGGGTAGATCACTGCCACTTTTTAAACTCTGTGAGTAGATCACAGTCTCTTGGAAGTTGGCCACCCCTGGTATAGGCCATGTGGAAGATAGAGCAGCATTTTACATTACAAGTTTCATTCCCTTTGTAGGAAACATTGGCCTTAACACACTGAAACCCAGTAATTATTCTGAAAAGGCACTAGAAATTTAGAAGTCTTTGTAAGGTTCAATATTCATGATACATCCATTAGTGTTAAGAGTTGCATTTTATTTATACCATTTTTTCAAAAAACAGAAACCTTTATTATTGTTCTTGTTAAATGAATCTCAATCCCTCTTTTCTATATCCCTGATTATGTACTGTACTGGCTCCTTAAAAAAAGAGAATTAGACCAGGGCAGAAAAATAAATGAAAGTGCTTTGTGTTCTTGTAGAAATTGTGAATAGAATGTAGCATGTCACATGTATCAGCAAATGTAACCTAACTAGTTATGGTAATTATGGTCTAAAAAAAAGGCTCATTTCTGTTATCCAGAGA
The DNA here is from genome assembly GCF_963506605.1 of Zootoca vivipara. Taxonomy (NCBI): domain Eukaryota; kingdom Metazoa; phylum Chordata; class Lepidosauria; order Squamata; family Lacertidae; genus Zootoca; species Zootoca vivipara. The sequence continues at coordinate 81,554,327 of NC_083278.1, forward strand.
TTAATAGATCTGGATTTTTATCTGAGAATTTCAGCTGTTAAATCTTGCTCTCCACTATTCCAAAGCAACATTCCTAATTATGTAACTGTGAAGGCTTCACACTTGTCAACATTAACTAATTACAAAGATAGGACAGCATTTAAGTTGACTTGTTTTAATGATCTGCTCTCTGCTTCACTAACTGGCCAATTTAATAAGATTCTGCTTAATGAACATCTTTGTTCCAGTGCAATCAGAGGCCTGTGTCTAAACATGTTATATTCAGAGACCTATTGAAATTAATGGGCCTAAATTGGTCATGTCCATTATTTACAATAATACAACTCAGTAAATGCAATATGTGGGTTATGTCCTTTTGTTCTGCAATTTGTATAAGGAACCCAGAGATTTATTCTGTATTAATAACTCTAATCAGAAAAGCCAGTGCCACTGGTATTTTTTTAAATGATGACTTTTTCCTTATTATTGAACAGTAGCTAAATTCTGCCCTTAATTCCTTTCAGGCTCTTATGCAAATTTATCTGTATTCTTAGACTAAATCTCCAGATTTAGGAAGGAGAAAGCGTGGGGAGCAGCAGCAGTTGGGAGAGAACACCACATGGAGGAGTGGGGATTAAAAAGAGGCACAAAGGGTTGGCCATCCATGTTAATTTGAGGTCTGGACGGGCTCATAGCCTGCCATTGTTTGCATCAACCAAAGTCAAATGCTGCTCCCTGAGGGAAGCAACTTGGGCAAATGAAATTATAACCCCAGTTTTGGTTGGATTTTAGAACATAGCAGGAGAACAGGACAGAACTATCTGCTCTGCTCTTCTAAATTTACGACGAGGGTCCAATGGAAGAGATTGCTCAGGACATCCATTCATTTAATTTAATTCTTCCCTCAGCAAAGAAGAGGATTACAAGTACACAGGCTAAAGAGACAAGAGCAAAAACAAAGGGTGTATGGAGGAAAGTGAATGAGCTATGCAATCCGAGCTAAGCGGGCCAGAAAAAGAGCTCTGCCCAGTACAATCTGGCCAAAACCGGACAAATACATCTTCTCTCTCTTCTGCTGCTCTCCGTTTCCAAGGGGAGATCTGCAGATAAAAACAGGTCCTGCTCCCGTTACTTTGTCCCTTTTCCCTGGTAACAGTAACAGAGCACAAAACCTATGTAGAGGCAGGGGGCGCACAGCAGAGTCTGTAAGGCTATAAGTTAAGTGCAGCTGCTTTGGTTGTCATGTTCAGTACCACAGAGGAAACAGCTGGAATGTCTCTGGGAACTCTCTGAAAAGGAGGGATGTTGGGTCCTTCCAACGTGTCCAGGATGCCTGTGAGAAAAGGAACGGGGCCAGTCAATATTAAACGTAGGCTGTACTTACATCAGTTTTGTTTCATATTACTTTGGCCCTTTGCTGTTTCACAGCATTAATTTCTTCAGCCTTCTCCTATACGCATGCATGTCTTTCCTGGATGTTATTTTTCTCAATACACGTCAAATCTGAAGTTCAGTGAAGCGGTGGGTCTTGAGATGGAACTGTGTATATAGCCAGCTTCCAGAATCATGGTGTAGATGAGCATTGTGCTCTTCATAGCAGATGACATTAGGAAAGTATTTTGCTACATGGGCAACATGAGGCAGATATCACTCTGCCTACCAAGGCAGAGATGGGGCAATGCAAGACTGCTGTTGGTTCAGACTGAATAAAGCTCAGGACTTGATATGATAAGCAGTACAACTGTTGCAGATCACAAGACGTTGAATGCAAGCGTTAACATAGCAGACTGTACAAAAATTTGTTTCAGTGCACTCTCAAAGCTTCTGGAAAAGCAGGCCTCTGCCTGATCAAGTTCAGTACTGAGTAACACACACAGAATCTACTCCCTCTCAGACATTTTAGGGGCTCAGAATTCATTGCTTTTATTTATATAACATGAGTGTGTGTGTGAGAGAGAGAGAGTGTGAGAGAGAGAGGGCTACTTATTGAGTTTAAATATGGTGGTACCTCAGGTTACAGATGCTTCAGGTTACAGACGCTTCAGGTTACAGACTCCGCTAACCCAGAAATAGTACCTCGGGTTAAGAACTTTGCTTCAGGATGAGAACAGAAATCGCACGGCGGTGGTGCGGTGGCAGCAGGAGGCCCCATTAGCTAAAGTGGTATCTCAGGTTAAGAACAGTTTCAGGTCAAGAATGGACCTCCAGAACGAATTAAGTTCTTAACCTGAGGTACCACTGTAATGTCTTATGCATCTGTGCATTCATCACTCGTGACAAAAGTGTGCACATTTACCATGTACAGAAGTTTCAGCTCTGCAGGAAAACCATTATGTGTGAAATGTTTCAAAGAAGGAATGGGGCTCAGACCGTATAATTTATGAAATCCAAGTAGTGATATGCTCACAGGGAGTGGAAGACCCAATCCTTTGGGTGATGTTCTCACAGAGTTGTGAAGCCTTCATTTCAATGGGGCAAAAACAGCAAACAGCTGGAAGTGTGTGCTTCCAAAAACTTACTACCCAGCTTTGATCTCTCTTACCTTCTACAACCTTGTGATAAGCGAAGTGCAGATAAAGGAGGAAGAGCATGTGCAGGGCAGCGAGCACTCCACACAAGATGAGCCGCTGGGTATGCCCCACTGTGCGTGACACCAACACAGCAACCTAGGAGAGACAGATCTCATAGGTTTCTCAATCTCTGGCTATAAAACCCAAAGTACAAAATGCAAATGGCAACAGAGCTATCATTTCCTATGGCAACATTTCCCACAGAATTCACAGGCCTAAGAGGTACAGGGATGTGTGGTTTGGTTTCACATGGATGAATAAACTTTTAAACCTCTCAATTCCTTCTTTAAATATTTCCTATAGCTGTGGCTCCAAGAGCCATCAGAGTTGGGCTATTTGAACCAGATCTCATGGGCAACATGTCAATGCCAAACTGAGGAAGCAGCTGTTGCCAGCTAGTGATATGACAAAATGGTGCATGAGGCTAGCAGAGGTCTTTGGGAATCCACACACCACTAAACAAGAGTCAGTTCTTATGTGCTGAAATGGAAACGAGATCCTTAGTTTCAAAACAAAACATCTTTCAAGTCTCCCGTTACCTATAGCCAAAGCAGATCCAGGGGGAGAGAGAGATTCAACCGTGTCAGAAAAGCACTTCCTCCACCAGACCTGTCATTCCTTTTGTTAGTATTCGTTAATTATGTGTATTTGATAGATGGCTAAAGTAGCCACCATTGTTGTCAGCATCCATATGGCCCGAGAGACAATGGAGTGCGCCTCCAGGGGTGAAGGCAAACCACTGTGTTAGCATCACTGACCTCCCTGGGGCGCAAGTATGGGCAGCGTGCATGGAGGTCTTGGGCTGCCCAAACGACAAACCACTCAGCCTCGCTGATGTGGGCCAAAGGAAAGCATAGCAGTATGTTTGGAACCAGCTTTACCTCAGGAGTTGCCAGAAGGAGGCATACAAGGCACCATCCAACCAGAAATAACCACTGTATAATATGGTTTTAATGCTATTCAGTCAACATACTTGGAATGATAGAGGTGCTAATTTTGAAGGAGGCATTCAATGGCTGATCGAGTGCGTAATACAGTTAAACATTTCATAACCTAGGGCAGGTATACACAATCTACCGGATGCTAATAGAAAAAGGGATATAGAAGGAAGTGGGGGTGGGGGTGGGGAGAAAATGCAGCTACTAATTCTTACATATCTTTGGACAACTCCTAAAAACTGATACGCATGAAGCATGACATGCTGTTACTCACCATTCTTAATGTGGAGAGGCCGCCAATCACCAGCCAGAAGATATAAAAAAGGGAGTGGAAGTGGATGTTGTAGGTGACAAAGAGGGTGATGCAGTGCCCAAAAAGTCCGTAGCCCTGTGTGTAGGAAGGGAACCCATTAGAGACAAGTATGAGGGCATGTGAAAACCCCCAAACAGAAGCAGCAGTATAGGTTCTGACTACCGGTACATTTTCTCACTGACACAGCCTAAAGTGCCAGGAGCTGTACAAGTCAATGTACTGCAGCTGAATGTCAGAATTATGCCTGGCTACTAGAGCTATTAGACAAATGTCAGATTATGCCCAAGGCATGTCTGAATATATTATAGGGTTAATCACTACACAGGCCTGGAGAGTGTTTGGAAGCTAACGAGAATGGTCTAATTTCACAGTCACCGTCCCTTTCCAGTTTATTTAAAGCATTATTTAAAACATCTCTTTAACCAAAGAAGATCAATGATGTGACGTATGAAATAAAAAGCCACCTCACCACTGCACTCAAATCAACCCCAGAGAAGAGAAAGAGCTGCTGCTCTACACTTGATGAAGATAAAAAGGCATCTACCAAGAAGGAAATTCACAGTCCTCCTCTTTAGACCAGGGGTGGGGCCCCAGCCTTTCCTATTTGTCTCACCAGACCATTTTGGTCAAGCCACGTCCACCTGCCAATCATCTGGTGTCATGTATGATGTCAAATGCGTGCAGGTAAAAAGGTGGCTGAGCCAAAAGGGCCTTTTGAAACACTAGCAATTGGTGGTACACTGTGCACCTAGTTTCTGAAGCACTGGTGCTCAGCTGTTTGTCAGGTCTTCAATGCACAGTGCAAAGCTCTTTGCAAGCCCCTGCTTGAGGCTTTGATGTATCAATGGTCAACTGATTATTGGGGCTTCAAAGCGTTGTGTCACCCAATTTCACATTGATGCCAGATACCTGCCCACCTCCTGCCTAATCTAGTCCATAGGGTTAAGGGAGATAAAAATTGGGTCCACTGGCTAGATCCAGTTCCCCACCCTTGCTTTAGACACTCTCGGAGACTATTAGTTGGTTAGAGAGCTTATTCTTACTTACCAAAAGCGACAACATTTGGACCATTGTGATCTGAGCATTGCACAAGTACGCCAGGAAGTAGATGAAGGAGGAGACGCCTATCCAATAACCAAAACAGGTGCCAATTGCTGTACCCATCAATGTGCCTTCCCTCTGTTGAAAAAGCAAGAGAAGCTAGAGGAGCACTCTTTGCAAACTGGAAATGCAGTAATTGCCATGTAACTCAACTGGAGTGAAGTCTGTAGTAGTAATTACTTGCACCTCATACACAGAACTCTCTCTCACCACAGAACGTTTAAGATACTTCAACACTCCTGTGCAGAAAGTTCAAAAGCCAAATAAGGCTCTGGCTAGGAACATGTCAGGAAAACTAGTTCCTTTGCTTACAATGATAGTATCAGATGTCTTCATTCCATGAAGCAGGATGGCCACCAATGTGAAGACCAGCATGAGGGGACCATAAAGTTCACCAGCAATCTTCTATAAAAGAGGAAAGATGTAATTGATCAGTTTGGTGGGATTTTAATTACAGATGAATTTGTGAAGAGGAATACAAATGCAGAAAGGGAACTACAAAAGTATTGCCCCACTACATCTTGAATAGGAAAGCACTCAACCTGCCCCAAGGAGCGTCACACCAATGTATACTTGCCCTGGGACACAGGTAGAGTACCTCACCAGTTTTAGAGAGGGGGAAAGTGAAGCAGAGCCCCATCTAAACTCCCACTTGTGAGTTTAAAAGCTCCCTGCTCTTCTGACACAAAAAACTTAAACCTATTTTCTACCACACAAACTCACCTGAGGAAAATTAAACATCTTCACAGGTATCATAGACTCCAACAACCTGAATGTGAACAAGGTGTGCACGGGAGAGTTAATAGCGATGAACAAATGAACAAGCAACAAGGTCTTTTAGGACAAGCATCTCATTTAAAATTCACATGCAACTCTGCCAGACTAAAAACCAGGCTATAAATTTAATTAATAAATAAAAATTAACTTATGACGCTTATGATAAAATAAAAATTAACTTATGACTTATCTGATGTTATAGATCAAAACATTAATGATGGAAGGCTTCATATCTAGACATACAATAAAAACATAATGTTGTCATTTTGCAGTTCTCTTGGCGTCCGAGTGTAATGACGACAGACTTCTGAAAGCTGCTGGGACATCTTAGCAGCACCCGAGTGTGAGAAGGGAAGTGGAGGAGTGAGACAGAGGTAGGTTGGTGTGTTGTTCAGGTGAGCCATGGAGGAACCGTCAGGCAGGACAGGGCAGCTTCCCAGCAACCATCCTGCTCTGCCACCACCTCCCTCCTCACCCTCTGCTGCTAAGGCTGAAATAGTGTTGCTAGTGAGGCTGGCAGTATGAGCAGGAGGAGGTCTAAGGAGAGGGAGGGAGGCTATGATGAGGTCTAAAGATAGCAGAGGTGGTTGGCAAGGTTCAAGGGGAGGGTTGGCGCACAACATGCCACTAAAATGGATACAAAGCCTGGGGTGGTTGGTAGGTGGGAGATACGTACAACCCTGATCCTGTCTAATTTGCATTGGAAGTAGAGCTTTTTAATTGTCCTCCTGTGGTTAGTTCAATAGTCATGTACAAGAGAGGGAGCCCAACAGCAGTTTGTGCTTTTTAATAATCAGTATTGTAATGACAGATTAAAGGAACTCTGATTTAGATTCATTTGATAGGGCACACAAGGCTAAGCAATTTGTTGAACTGATACTACACAGCCCTGTTTTGCTTGTGCACTACCATCAAAAGATTGAAAATGGAAAAGTTCAGAATGGTTTGGGAAATTACAGCACAGATAGGAGAATTCTTGAACATCTCCCCCAAAGCTGCATTATAAAAGGCTGGTAAGCAAAACAGATGTGTGGTACTTGTCTCTATAATCTGAACAGCCAGCTTATTAACAACAAAGATGTGGGGTGCCAGGTAACTGCTTTCTTAAATGAATTGTGCTTCTGTTATTAACATAATAAACAGCAGCCTTATGAAAGCCACTGGTAGACAAGGCAAAGCTGGAAAAGTGGAAGGAAGAACCTGCCATTTGCTTACCTGTTCCGAACCTGGTTTGGCTCAACATCAAAGTAGGGCCTGAGGATATCAATGTTGGCATAGAGATTGAAAGCCTTGGAGGCTTGTCTCTTCCCTGCTTGCCACATCTAGAAAAGAGAGATTGTAAGAAACTGAGCTCTCCTTTCTTAGTGCTGATGACTAGATTATTGCGTTGAATTCTACAGCTTTTGCACAGGGGTCAACATTCATGCCATATTTTAGGATGCACTACACACCAGCAATCTTTGTAGTTGTGCAACAGAAATTTATGCTGCTATGAAGGTTAAAACAGTAGCTTGGAGCTGGTGGTAGAGACTACTACCTCTGCACATGAATGCGGAGAAGGCTCAGGTACGTTGCTGATTCTTGCTCAGTTTCTCACGAGGAATGCAAGATCGTGCAATAGAGGGGGCGTCATGCCTGGCCAGACCCAGTGCCAGGCACGAAGCCATTAACCAGACAGTCCACAGGTTGAGGACCTTGAGGAGCAGGCAGGGACTCATGGAACCAGTGCTGAGGATCCTTTCAAGGGACCCTGCTGAAGAACCCTTGGAGCTGTCAAAGGAGGAGGTGAAGGCACCCAACAGTTCTTGAGAATGCTGGCACCAAAAGGGGCAGGTTGAAGAGGGATGACATAGCATGGGTCTTTGGACCCAGAGCCATGGCATGGCTTGTGAAGCATCTACTTGTGAGTAAGCAGTCCCATAGAACTCCTTTACCACCAGCAGTTATAGTTAGGGTGTGGTCTAGGAAGCCAGGATATAAGGCCCCATTGGAAACAATGCAGGTCTTCAGCTCCTTTCCCGTGCCTGAACTCCTGTGATATTTAGCTTTGGCTGTTGCCTGACCTTGCCTCTGGATCACATTTTGGACCTAGACTGATTTTCAGTGCTTGACTTAGGTTTACTTGGCCTGTGCTGCACCTTCAGCCCTGCTGTCCTTAGTGAGTGTTTCATGAAGAGGCTTCTTCCTCTTGGGATTGAGACTCTAGCCCCGGAGGGAATCCCCTGGACTGGAACATGACAGGGGGGTAGGCAGTTATTATTTTCATAAAATTTATTTATATACTGCTTAATTGTAAAAAAAAAGTGTCAAAGAAGTTTACAAGTCTAGCTTATGTTTCTCCAACCAGAAAAGAAATAAACGGTCTGTTTTCTACTGTGTGGGTTAAAAGAACAGGAGCTAAATCTAATTTTGAGTAATAGGTTTTTATAAATCCAGTTCTGGCTGCAGTGTCTTGCATGCATATAGCAAGGCCTGTGGCCCATGTGCAGGTCACAGAATATATGTTGTCCATCTGAGAAAGACAAATGTGAACATAGAACCCAAGATTACGGTATGCTTTGGAAGAAACGCCAATCATTGTCCTTAGAGCTTGCAGGAACCAGCAGTCTCCTGGGCTTAGAACTTCTTTACATCAGAGAAGCAAGAACAAACCAAGTAGAATGCAGCTTACCTCATCAGCTACTTGCCGACCCAACTGACCCTTAAAGCCCTTCATTCCCAAGAACTCGCCATCTTCCTCATCTGCAGCTGCCGCCTCTGCGTCCACCTCTTCTTCTTCTTCCTTCATGCGTTGGTGTATCTCACCCATGTCTTCAAAACTGGAGCCAGATGTATCATCCATATTTTCCATATCAATTACAGCAGAGCCCCCGCCCTGAATAATGCAAAGATATGCAAAGCATTAAGGGTAGCTGGGTGCCATTTTTTGCGCCTGGCTGACACACAAGGATTACTGAAATGCATGTGCTTTGAAGCCTCGAAGTAAATGTTAAGGATAGACAATATGTTAAGGAGTTTAACAATACAGTATTTTATTGTAAACACCAAATTAAACATGTATTAACAATTTCTGCTAAAAATGTGATATTAACAATGTGTCACTTATGTGACTTGTGTATTAATTCATGCTTATCAAAATAATATATAAAAAGTGGTGCCGACCCCCCCGCAAATGGCGACTAGACATTCTGTTTTGGTGCCCACAACCCAGGTCCCAGAAGCCATTTGGCTCCTAGCGTTTCTATCGCAGTTTCTATCACTGCTCTCACCTAAACCAGTCTGTACACTACCGTACAGTAATTATGGGTGCCCTCACTGCTTAAAGCAAGGCCCTGGTGATCAGGAAGAGGGCCTTCTCAGATACAATCCCACATCTCTGGAACGTTCTCAAGGAGCCTCGCCTTGCTCTCACCTTAATATCCTTGTGGCACAAGGTGGAGATTTTATTCTACTGAAGTTTTGAATATGTTGTAAACATAAACATTCATAGGACAACTTAACAAAGCATAAAATTAATGACATTTTACCTAAATAGTGACACAAAATTTTACATTTTGCAAGATGCTGCTTCCCCACCCCACCCCCACCCCTACATTATACTCTATATGGGTCCAACTTAAACTGCAAGAAAAACTTTCTGACACTAAGAGCTCTTTGACAGTGGAATGGTCTCCCTCAGGAGGTTTTTAAGCAGAGGTTTAATGGTGATTTGTCATGGGTGCTTTAGCGGAGATTCCTGCATTGCAGGGGGTTTGGACCAGAAGACCCTCAGCACCCCTTCCAACTCTACAAGTTTATGATTCTATGACTGAAGCTATATAAGTAATACACTGGTAGGCCTGGCATCCATGCCTGGAAACTAGAACTGAGAGTCAGCTCCTTAAACCGGGATATATAGCTGTCTCTTGAACCTTTTCCTCCCTGAAGTACATTTTGGTTAAAACCAGAAACATTTTGCAGTCCTCCAATACCAGATGTGGCAGCCTCAAATCAACTCCAGCAGGGCTGGAGGCAAACAACTACCACTTATGGCTGCAATTTTAATCCTACTTACCTGGGAGTAAGCCCCACTGAATTCAACAAAACATACTTCTGAGGAAACATGGTTAGGACTGAGGTGTATGGCCCTGACTGACACCCGCCAGCTATGAAAATAATTACTACTTCTCATTACTTCCCCTAACTTTCAAGCAGAAGACGAGCATTCAAAGCAGGTCGTTGGGTTGTTGTGGTTGGTCTCAATACATTAGATCAGGCATCCCAAAACTTCGGCCCGCCAGATGTTTTGGACCACAATTCCCATCTTCCCCGACCACTGGTCCTGTTAGCTAGGGATCATGGGAGTTGTAGGCCAAAACATAAGGAGGGCTGCAGTTTGGGGATGTCTGCATTAGATAGATAGATAGATAGATAAGATAGATCTCCCTCTTTTGTAATTCTAGCCAAACGTTGCAGACATGCCAAACGTTGCAGACATAAATGCCACCTATGTGTTTACTTTTACTCGGACTGAAGCTGATCTGTGAGCTTGGATCTGTCCATAGTTTACCCCATTCCTCATCTAATATTGGAAATCCCATAGCATCTTGGCGGTTGGTTGATGGGCTTACCCCGAACCGGGGTAAATTTCCATGATTATGTGAAGTGTGGCAGTTACTCCGGATTAAATTACTCCGGAACAGGGCAGCAAACGTAACATGCAGGGTACATACACCTGGCTCTTGGGTGGTCGCGGATGGGGCTCTATCCTGCACCCCTTTTATCTCCGCCCACCATCCTCCCTCCCCATACCTGCATGTTGTCCTCGAAGGCTCCCCACTCCGGCGCCGCCCCAGGACTCCTCGCCCCTCCGGCGCCTACGGCCGTGGGCACTCCGGGTCCAGACATCTTCCTGCCACCAGTTGCGGGGAGCGAGCAGGCGCCCGCCCTCCTTCCTCACCCCACTAGCGGAGGATACAGGAAACCAGGGCCCCGACTGGAGATACAGGGAGAGGGACCCGGATGTACGAAGCCAAGGCAACCCTTCCCAATAAGGTTATGGGCCGTCCCAGCCAAGCTGAGGACGTGGAGACTTAGGAGCTCTCGCGACATTTAGTGACAGGCGACCTATCCTTTGCGCCATCTTGGTTGCTCCGGACTATATTGCCCAAGGAGGGACCTATGAAGCCGCGAGCCGCGAGAGACGGGCAGAGAGGAAAAGGAAAGCCTAACAGGTATCACCCGAGACCAATATGTATTCATCTCTAGGCCAAAACGAGACAAAGAGCGTTTTTGACGCCACGCACAACATGGCAGGTTGAACGCGAGCAACGTGTTTTCCTTTCGGTCTATGAATGTGCCATAGCCATAGGCTGGCCTGCATCACGTGACGCAGAAAGCTTTGCTCTCTCTCTCTCTCTCACCCCCCCCCCAGCCCCGCGCCTTCCTCCTGAAAACAAAACTCGACGCCGCGCGACACGCTGCGTGCTTCTTCCGCAGCCGGAGGAGGGAAAGATGGCGGCGTCCAGGAGCGTGGAAGAGATGCGGAGCCGGGTAGTTCTGGGCGAGTTTGGCGTCCGCAACGTAAGTCAAAGAGCGGGGAAAGTGCCGAAGGAGCGACAGCCTCTGGTCCCGATGTGGAGGCTGCTAAAGGGCTGAGTCGACTTATTGGGCCACCCTTAGATGACCAGTAACACACACGTGTGAATTCTGCCCTCTCCTTTTGTGCTGCAGATACCTCCGTAAAGTGAATATCTGCCACTCGTTCTGTCCTTTGAACATCTGAATCTGCCTTACATTGAGTCAGATCCTGGGTCTGTCAAGCTCGGTATCATATACTTTGACTGGCAGTGACTCGCCAGGATATCAGACAAGAGCCTTTCCTAGCTCTAGCTGGGGATTAAGCCTGGAACCTTGTGGGTGCAAGCAAACTACATGCTATACCACTGAGCTGTGGTCTTTTCTTCTTCCAGGTCCACACAACAGACTTTCCTGGGAATTACTCTGGATATGATGATGCCTGGGACAAGGAGAAGTTTGAAAAGGTGAGTACTTTTGGTGCTGAAGTAAATGGGTTGGAGTACATCTTCCTATTGACAGGTAGGTAGCCGTGTTGGTCTGAGTCGAAGCAAAATAAAAAAATTCATTCAGTAGCACCTTAAAGACCAACTAAGTTTATATTTTGGTATGAGCTTTCGTGTGCATGCATACGAAAGCTCATACCAAAATATAAACTTAGTTGGTCTTTAAGGTGCTACTGAATGAATTTTTTTATCTTCCTATTGGACATTCTAAAATGCTGGTTTCCTTTAGCCCAGGGATACCCCCTCCAGTGGCTCTCCTGATGTTGTTTGACTCCAACTCCATCAGCCCCAGCCAGCATGGCCAATAGTTAAGGATGATGGAAGTTGTAGTCCATGTGCATCTGGAGAACCCCAGGTTTCCCAACTCTTCTTAATGGCTTTTCTTGTGCCTACTGATGTTCTTCATAGTGTTCTTCATAGCGAAGAAGACTTTCTTCACCGCCTCTATTGCATCTGCAGAAAACAGCAGCAGGAGACTTTTTCAGGTGGTTTTACGCTGTTGTGTTATATTGCACTGTTGTCACATAGCTGCCAAGTTATCCCTTTTTTTAAGGGTAATTCACTTATGCTGAATAGGCTTCCTCGCGAGAAAAGGGAAAACTTGGCAGCTATGTTGTCAGTGGAAGGTGGTCTCTTAGAAGAAATATGGCACTGCCCCACCCTGCTCACCTAACCCTGAACCAGGCCTCACCTGCCTGCCTTCTTCCTTACATCCAGTCCAGGATGTGGCACTGGCCATGAACCTCCTCCTGCTTGGTCTCTGTGTTGTCCTTGTACGACTCAGCAGGGAGGTGGATAGTAGCAAAGCTAAAATTGGTTGGCTCTATCTGACATTGGCCCTGGTGTCACCTAATGTTGGACTCCTTGCCTTCCATCCTACAGGTCCCAATGAGCACCAGCCATGGGTCCTTAGGTTGTGAGGGTTTATTTGCCACATTTTATTACAGTGGTACCTCTACTTACAAATAACTCTACTTACGAATTTTTCTACTTACAAATGGAGGTCCGTCCGCCATCTTGGATGCGGTTTAGATAGGATGTTTTCTACTTACAAATTTTTAGATAGGGTTGCTTCGACTTACGAATTTTTTCTCCCAATGCATTCCTATGGGATTCGACTTACAATTTTTTTCGACTTACAAATGTGTGTTCGGAACGCGTTAAATTCGTAAGTAGAGGTACCACTGTACATGCCATTTAAGGCATTTTTATCACATTAACCCTGCAAACAATGTCCGTTTTGAACACTTTGTCCTTCTTGTCCCCAACAGAATTTCAGAGTAGATGTGACACACATGGATGAAAGCACTCTGGAATTTGACATGGTGGGGATTGATGCTGCCATTGCTAATGCCTTCCGACGCATCTTGCTTGCTGAGGTACCCATTTCTCTTCCCAAGCAACTAATAAGACACTTGCAAGATAATCCTTTAGTTGAACATTATTGCTCAGGTTTGGTTGCTACTCCTTTCTATAAGTACAAAAAGGCCAGAATGGAGTTCTTTTAGAATATACAATAAATGTATTTCAGATTTCCCTGAAAAATATACAAAAATATGTTGGGGGGGAAATCTGTTGAGCAGGTTAGTTAAAGGCTCTGATGTGGGCAAAATGAGATGGGATGCCTTGAGAACCATTTGAAATATATAGAAACATTTCTGAACATTGCAATGTTTAAAATATACTTCTCTGTTATGGAAAGCAAGCAGACATTCATGAATTTCAGATGCCATTAGAATTTAGAAAAAACTGTTGTCTGGAATAGCAAGCTTGGTGCTGTGTATAGATTATCTAGTCCTTTGGGGATAATTTGGTATAAATCAGATTTTTAGTGTTTTATTGGATTTGTCAGTGGCCATTGGTGTTAGGCACTTTCATAGAGCATGGATCGAGGAATAGCTCTTGGCCAATGTGACTACACAAAAGTGTCAAATTCTTATGATATGATTTTGAGTCATAGAATTGTAGAGTTGCAAGGGATCTTGAGGATCATCTAGCATTCTAGCCCAACCCCCTACATTGCAGGAATATGCAGGTGTCCCATATGGGGATTGAACCTGTGACCTTGGCATTATCAGCACCACCCTCTAACTAACTGAGCTATCAATGCTCAAACCAACTGAGTTAGTCCATGAAAGCTTAATCCCATAATAGATTTGATAGTATTTAAGGTGCCACAAGACTCCTGCTAATTTTTCTGTATTTAGAAGCAGTATAAATCAGTGAGCCAGTGTGGTGTAGTGGTTAGAGTGGTGGACTCGTAATCTGGTGAACCGGGTTTGATTCCCTTCTCCTCCACATGCAGCTGCTGGGTGACCTTGGGCTAGTCACACTTCTCTGAAGTCTCTCAGCCTCATTCACCTCACAGAGTGTTTGTTGTGGGGGAGGAAGGGAAAGGAGATTGTTAGCTGCTTTGAGACTCCTTCGGGTAGTGATAAAGCGGGATATGAAATCCAAACTCTTCTTCTACTACTGCATACTAACAATGAATGGTGGCATTCCTGCTTATGAGATTCTTGGCAGCACCTGGCTAGTCTTTGTTGCAAACAGACTAATGGAGTAGATAGGCCACTTGCTGAATCACACAAGCTCATTCTCAAAATAATATGCCTTGGTAATATTTTAAACCATCCTTGATGAATTTGCTAATGGTGAGGTGTAGACAAACTTCCTGGCCCAACGTCCTCATCAATGCACTAAACTGGTCCTCATTTTACTTGATTTCTTACCCACATTTTACCATATGGTTCCAGGGCAGGTTAAAGCAATTTAAAATCCAATAGTGAAGTTTTAAACAAACTTTCATTTTATTTATACACCACTTCATTGTAAAGAAAACCTGCAAAACAGTTTACAAAAAGATAAAACAACAAAACCGAGAAAAAATCACAGCCCTACTTAAAAACACACAAAGGTTAAAACATGGAAACAGATTAAAATCACCATAGCTTCCTAAGCATCTGGCTGGGCTTGTCTAAACAAGAATATTTTTAGCAGGCGCAGGAAGTTCCAAAATGCAGGGAACTTACACACACTAAACAACCAAGTTATTTCAAATGGGTATTACATGGCTTCTGTAGTAGTTCCAATTCCACCATTTGAAGGGTCAAGTGGGGCACATGTGGGGTAAGGTGATCCCATGGGCAAACTGGTCCCAAGTTTCCCTCTAAAAATGCCTGCAGCTGCCCCACTATGGCCCTCTCCACCAGCTTCCCCCAAAAGGGGTATTCTGGCTGATACCTGTTCCAATCCAAAGGGTCCAGAGCTAGCGTCTGTAGGAGCAGCCGCACCACGGCCTCTTTCGATGCAGGTAGGGCTGAAATGATCACTGTAGCTCTTTATTGAGGACTGCTGCTTTGAGAGGAAATGTTTTCTGGATATCGATTTGAAACGACCATTATTATTATTATTTTACTCTTGCTTAGGTGCCAACCATGGCCATAGAGAAGGTCTTTGTGTACAATAACACCTCCATTGTGCAGGATGAAATTCTAGCTCATCGTTTGGGACTGATCCCTATCTGTGCAGATCCTCGTCTCTTTGAATACAAGAGTGAAGGTGAGAAGAATTTGTGGAAGACCCCATTGGCTAGGATAGACTAGACATTAAAACAATGTTGGCTAGTCTACAGGCTGCCTACAGCCCACTAAGAACCCCCCACAATTTATTTATTTTTTTACTGTTCCCTTCCCACTGTTCCCTTCCCAATACCAAAAGGAATTTTGTAGCCTTCTCAAAAGGCTCCACAATTTGTCCGGTAAAAAAAAGTATTTTTTTTTACTAACCACTCCCTTCACTCCACTGCTGTGATTGTGTAATGTTGAAAGGTATTTGGGCCCCCCAAAAATGTGTCTTTTAAAAAAGGCACCCCTTAAAAGTTGGCCACACCCACTCTTACACTTTGGCCACACCCACTTTGACTCCTGGCCTGCAGTGGTTGACTGTGGGTCAATGCAATGCTTGGCCTCCAAAAAGATTATCCATCCCCTGCACCAGAAGAACCTGTGCATCCAGTGAAAGCGGCAGTTGCTCAGGGTAGCTTCAGTTTATTCTTCTGTTCCTTTTGCAGAAGACGAATGTGACGAAATTAATACTCTGCAATTCCAGTTGAAAATAAAGTGCTCCAGGAATCCTCAAGCAGCCAAGGAATCGTCTGACCCTAACGAATTGTATATCAACCATAAAGGTAGAGCTGCTGCTCCTTCTGCCATTAGTGCCATGAGAGAGACATACCCCAGTCCCCTTGCTCTCTCACTCCTGAAGCTCTGAGATAATGACAGCAGAGCCTGCTCTGCAATATTAATTGCTTTATGTCTTCCCCAGCTTCCAGCCTATTGTTTTTTTCCTTTTGTGGAGAGAGGAGTTAAGAGTTGATTCAGTTGTCTGCCTTGTTACAGATGCAACTCTCTTTTGGGCTTTTCTTTTTTCAGTTTACAGCAAGCACATGGAATGGGTGCCACTGGGCTCTCAGGCCGACAACATGAATGCCAAGTTCCGTCCTGTACATGACGACATCCTCATTGCCCAGCTGCGGCCCGGCCAAGAGATCGATGTACTTATGCACTGTGTCAAAGGCATTGGTGAGGCAGCTGGAGTGCTGGGATGGAGTTGGCAAACTTTTTGGAAATGTGGGGCATGGGACCACTGAGATTTCTGGGTTTGCCTAGTATTTGCTCCTTGGTGACTTTACAGGACGTGTTTTGCTAGGATCCTTTTTACAAGAGGATAGGATTTCTTTGGTTTGTTGGAATGGGCATTCTGGGTTGTTCTTCAGTAGTTTCCCTTTGCTTTATGGAAGAAGCTTGTGTCTGATCCATGGTGACGCCTTGCAGTTCTCACCTCTTTGCATCACTAAAGATCTGCCTGTAACCTTTGGGCTGTGTAAAGTACAGGCGGTGACCTTTTTGTGCAGGGGTTACTTTCCTGGCTCCCATCTGCCATTGCACGTCAATTGGATGCACCTAAAGAATAGGTAGGTTAGCATAGGTACAGTGGACCCTTGGTTCTTGAACGGCTTAGTTGATGAACAAATCTGCTCCCGAAAACCCAGAAGTAAGTGTTATGGTTTTCGAACGTTTTTTGGACGCCAAACGTCCGATGTGGCTTCCGCTTGAGTACAGGATGCTTCTGCAGCCAATCGGAAGCCACACCTTGGTTTTCAAATGGTTTCGAGAGTCGAACAGACTTCTGGAATGGATCAAGTTCAAGGTCCAAGGTACCACTGTATTGGAAACGCAAATTAGTTAGATACTGATGGGTTTATGTAACTAGGTGCTGTGAACACTGTGCCTGATGCTGAAGGGTGGGGGTCTTTCAAAAAGAGTCCACCTGTCTACCCTCTACCAATCCAGAGATTGGGTGACTTTCTGGAGCAGATTTTAGCGGGCACCTGCCTGGGCTACTGCAGTGGGAGAGGGGAAACTAAGCCCTGTTGCACAAGTGAATATATATCAAACGATGTCTCTGCAGCTATTGAAAGCTATTGAAAGTCTGTATGTGTGTGGTCCATCATGCGGCAACAGAAATATATTCTTTCTCTGTTTTGAATTCCAAATGACCTGATTTCTAACCTGTTTGGGGTAGTGCAGGTAATTTGAATTACTAACCACCAATGAACTGGCTGTGTATATAAGTTTAGGCGGCTGATTAAAGAAAAACAACTTGGTTCCAGGTTTCTCACTGACTGTCCCTCCCCGATTTTTTAGTTAATGAACACTCTCTTTACTCAGGTAAAGACCATGCAAAGTTTTCTCCAGTGGCTACTGCCAGTTACCGGCTATTGCCAGAAATCACTCTACTACAGCCTATCGAAGGAGAAGCAGCTGAGAGGCTGAAGAACTGCTTTTCTGCTGGCGTTATTGAGGTCCAGGAAATCAACGGTATTTTGTACCTCCTCCCCTTTGAGGACTCTGTGATCCTCCAGAAGCTGTTAGACTGTCGCTCCCATCATCTCTGACTTTGCCATGCTGACTGGGACTGATGAGACTTGGCATCCAACAGTTTCTGGAGGGCCAATCTCTACCCTAGACTGCAAAAATCAGAGGCTATGTTTATTGAGATGAGAAAACCAGAAAGGCTGATAACCCTGTCACTATACCAAGTCAGGGTAAAAATGTATTCTTCTGAGGTCTCATTTCTGGCCTACAGCACCTTGCCCCCAGGTGTTTTGTCGAGTGTGGTTTGTAGAAATTGAAAACTCAGGGCTGCGATTATTTCCTTCTGCTTGTTGTCTGCACAATGTTTCAGAGACCCTATCCTATCTGACCACCAACATGTCAGGATAATTTTAGCTGGTGAAAACTGCCTTTGAGGTCTTGGTGGGTTCCTTAAAATTGTAATATGATTTATGCACACATACTTGGGGAGTAAAATTCCCCTGAGGCCTGTTGTGCATAAGATTAAACTGTAATTGCCCTCTGGCTATCCTGGAAAATGCCACCTTTGGCCCCGAGGGAATTCTTTGAAACTGTTTCCTCTTTAGAATATATTCCCCTTGTCTTTGGGGTGTGGAAAGGGTCGTAATTCAGCAGTAGAGAGGGAAGGTTCAGTAAACACATTAGCATACCTGTTTTGCATCTTAAGTGTTGGTCTGTTTCTCTAGGGCAAAAAGTGGCAAGAGTAGCTAACGCTCGATTGGACACATTCAGTAGAGAAATTTTTCGTCACAATGACCTGAAAAACCTTGTGCGCTTGGCTCGGGTGCGAGATCACTACATCTGTGAGTAAGCCTTCAAATGCTTCTGTCGCTGCCCCTTTCTCTGACCTCTTACTATATGTAGTAACTGTGGGTGGTAGTCATGCGTCTAAGGGGCCTCAAGTAGTTTTCTATGCTTTTACCTATACAGTGGTCCCTCAACTTACGAACTTAATCCATTCCGGATGCACATTCGTAGGTCGAAAAGTTCGTAAGTCGAAAAGCGATTTCCCATAGGGAAAAAATATTCGGAAAAATTCGTAAGTCGAGGAAACCGCATATAAAATTTGTAAGTCGAGGAAACCGCATTTAAAACCGCCAACGGTTTCCGTTCGGATGTAGAATAAGCGTGCGGCCATTTTTCCCGTTCGTAAGTCGAAAACTTCGGATGTCGAGTAATTCGTAAGTCAAGGGGTCACACTGTAATTCTATATAAAATCTGTTTATGTATGTTCTGATGTGAAACAAAGTTGGCAATCATTTTAGCTCAGTAAGGCTGCAACCTAATTCCACTTACCTGAGTAAGTCATAAATATGAGTTATTTCTGAATAGTCGGGATTGCAGATTTAGCACCAGATTTCAGTCTTCAAACGTTTAGGTTTACCCCTCAACCGTGCTTAAAAATCTAAAAACAGTACAGTGTTGTTGATGGTTACATGGTTGATGGTTACAAAAGCATAGATTTTCAAAGAGCAGAAATGTCCTCCCTTCCCCCCACCCCTCATTGGATGTTAAGACTGTTCTGAATTCTTAGGGTTATTAACAAGACCATAAAACCACACAGTGCAATGCTCTCTAATGAGGCATTATATTGCTGATTGAATTGCCTTGTCTGGAGCATGTTTTGGGGTGGGTGTTTTTTTTTTTTGTATTTTCAGTTATTAAACTGGCTACCTTGGATCTAATTCAGGCATCCCCAAACTTTGGCCCTCCAGATGTTTTGGACTACAATTCCCATCATCCCTGACCACTGGTCCTGTTAGCTAGGGATCATGGGAGTTGTAGGCCAAAACATCTGGAGGGCCGCAGGTTGGGGGTGCCTGATCTAATTCTATCCCGTTTCTTCAGTTTCTGTTGAGTCAACAGGTGTCCTGCCTCCAGATGTGCTGATGAGTGAAGCAATCAAGGTATTGATAGGAAAATGTCAGCAGTTCCTGGAGGAGCTTAAATTCATTCAAAAGAAATAAGTTTTTCTTTCTGAAAAGTTCAGCATAAGGATTCACTTGGTTGGGATCGCTGCAGCTGTGTCATGAAGGAGGGAGTCAACCAAATCTGGCTCAATAGACAAGGAGAAACCGACCCTCTACTGCAGATATGAAAGACTGAAGCAAGTGGATGTGTACCTTTTACTTTTATGGCACTCAGTTTGAGATGTGGCTGAAAAGGGAGGGATATGTGATGCCACTAGGCAGCTTATTGCAAAGACCAAATTTGCCAGATATATCATAAGTGGATAAAAAATATCCTGCAAGCAGAAGATGGGTAGGCTCCAGCAATTGCAATATCTTCTAAGTTGCTTTTTTAAAGACTACATCATACCTGTAACAGGACCACCTTTTCTGAGAATTGTCATTAACTTTCCACTGATGTATATTAATGGATAATCTTAAAGGTGCTACACAGTAAGGTCTAATGCCTATGACCATTCTTCTGCCACTCAAATAGCGGAATTCTAAAAAATATGGTGTCATTGAGCTTCTCTATTATTTATTAAATAATTTTTGAGGAGTCAACTGCCTTTGGAGTGAGCTGGTTTTTTTAATCTTCTAACTGCTTTATTTTAATACATGAACAGAGGTGCAGTTGGGCTGATTATTGATCTAATAGCTTATGTGTAGTTTGGCAATTTCAACTGTTGAGGAGCATGATAAACTAGTTAAGGGACTGATCTTTACCCCATATTCAGAATGAATAGCCAAGATAATTTTAGCAATGAACTTTACCTTTGAAAGTTAGACTAAATAGCTTTTGTGAGCTTCCCAGCTGCAAATGTAATCTTGCAGCATTTGACCTATAAAAGTTTTGCCATAGTAAAAAAGCTGCTGTAAAATTCAAACATGAGAAGAGTGAGAACTGCAAATTAGTGAGAATAAACCCAGGACCAAAAATTTATGTATAAAACTGAAAGAGCTTTATTGACAATTGTGTATCACAATTGATTACAGACCTCTTTAGATACAACATCCCTACCAAAACCCCTTAACATTATTATTTTTTCTATTATGGCCACAGAAAATTAAAAATATACTCATGACACAATAAATACAGTTAGGCTAGACTTCAATGCTATTTGTCGTGGCAGTTTTGTTTTAATAAAAGTTACACAGAGACCAAGACTTTAAGAGGGTAAATGGAAGTTGGAGTAGAGTTGGGGGTACTAGTGAGGATCTGAAACCAGCTTAAGGCCTGCTTCGTTCACACTTTTCTATTGTGACCAGATCTATGCACTGCAAAGCCACTTAAAAACATACTTCTCTCCAATGAACGTTCTTTTGGATCTCCAGCTAAACTACTGCGGCAGTTGTTAAGCAAACACCAAATTAGTGCTGAAGGATAAACTTCAGATTTAAACTTTAAAGCGGGCTATTATGCTATACAAGCAAACCCAAACCTACTTTAAGGCCTGATTTGGAGGCATTTTAAAGCATCAGGCACTGCAGAGAATAATCCAGAACTCTGCTGCTGCACCCCCAAATGCATTTCATCCTAGTTGTTCTTAAGTATTTCAGACCAGTACGAAGTATCCCTGGGCTATTGTCATCTACAGTACTCGGGCTTCTGACAGCAAAGACCAGAGTTCAAGCTAGGATACAATTTTTGATGATGTTCTTAGGCCAAACAAGGACCGATAGTTCACTTCAGGCTTCCTGAGGTATGGCTGAGCCAAACTGACAGTAAGAGAGACTTCACCAGTTCCTGAACTGTCTCCGGTTTGATGGGATATATGGCAGAGTGCTGCTTTTCTAGAGAAACATGAAGTCAGCCGAGACTTGGCGGGTTCAGCAGTGCTGTGTGCAGACTTGGGTTAACTTGGGAGAGCTGGGCCTTTCCAAAGGGAAGCAGACGAGTCCTCTGGTAGTGCCATAGAGGCAGCCACAGTGCAGGGATCCTGAATGAAGACATAGTGGAGATCTGGCAGCATGCTGCCTTCACTGGAAAAGCATTGTGTGCCCATGTGAAAGTTAGTTCCTACAGAACTGGTCCACTGATTGATAGGGCTGAATGGCTAGGCTCCATCCAAGGAAAATGAGGTTGTGCAATAAAGCTGCAAATGGAGATGGGGAAATCCAACAGGTTTTGTGTAGTAGGTGGGATGTGACAACTCAATCCTCTAGCCTCCCAAGCAGAAAGAGTTGGGGGGGCAGTGATAGAGCTGAATCGAAACACAGGGGAAGAGTAGACAAAGAAGGCAAATGGCTACTGTGAAAGAACACAGAATAGAAAAGGGGGTAGTGAAAGTGTCCTGAGCTTCTATTGCTCAAAGAGCGCAATGAGGGTTCCATCTTCATTATCCAATGGATTTGTATCCAGGGGTGCCTTCACCTTCTTGAAAAGAGAGGGAAGGTTTCTGATATGAACTTCCTTCCTAAATTGCTCTCCCAGGGGCTTCTGTAAGGAACAAGAGAAGTCTCCATTAGCCATTGCACATGCACAATAACTCCAGTAGAATTTCCTCTGCTGAAAAAGTAAAATATCTCCCATGCCAATACAACCCTTTCATTTTGCCACAACCCTTTAATTGTGAGATTGTAACAACTCAACCTTCCTGGGCTACTGGTGGTAGAGCCATGATAGGGTCAAAGCCAATTCAAGTGTCTGTAAGGTACTTTAAGCCTTGCCCACATCCTTCTACCAGTTCTGTTGAAACAAAGAGTTAGCATTTTCTTGCTGGCATGACTTTTCTCCCTGCTAATGCATTCCTAACAGTTGCCCTACCACTAATCACAGGCTATGAGAGGTATTTTTTTAAACTTTTGCTCTAAAGATCAGCATAGTGTGCTTTCAAACTGTGATTTTAATTATTATTATTAATTATATATCCCACCTTTCCCCCAAGGAGCTTTAAGTGGCAAACATGGTTCTCTGCCTCCTCATTTTATCCTCCCAACAATCCTGTGAGTACATTAGGTTGGGAGAGAGTAACAGGCCCAAGGTCACCCCGTGAGTTTCATGGCTGAGTGGGGATGTTCCACATGGGCCTCCCAAGTCCTAGTCCAATACTCTTTAACAATTACACCACAGTGGATCTTGCACTGAAGCTTTATGCTCCATGCAGCCAATACATGCCTAGGTCCTTGTTTCTTAAGAGAACTAGACCTCAAGAGAAAGGCATTCAAGTTTTGCTACTGTTGTGACTAACCAGAGGCTGGTGGGACCTAGAGTCAGGACTAATAGGCTAAAAAAAAGCTGTGTCACTGATCTAACAGTAGCCTAGGTAGAGAGAGTTGTAAATTGCTTCGGGATGTCTCATGGGAAGCAATTAATAAATGAAGAAAACAACATGATTCCATCCCCCCCCCCGGAGGTAGGAAAGATAGCTGTTTCTGTGCTGCTTGATACCACGACCTACCCCTATGCAGCCTGCGATCAGGCGTTTAAAATGGTCCTTCCGGCGCTTGTCTGTTACTTTCTGCAGCGTTACATTGAGTATCTTGGAATCAAACTGTTCCAGGGAGTCTTTCTGAATTTCTGGAATCTGTTCCATCACTGCTTTCAGCTCAGTATACCGTGGACGCTTCAAGTAGCAAAGAAGATAGTGAACAAGGATCGTTACCAGAACAAGCCTGGGGAAATGAAGAGCCCCCCCTCCCTCATCCAAATCAGGTCACAGGGGTTGGTTCAGTGGGCTTGCATCACCACTAATCCTCAAAGATGGCAGCAGACAGAGAAAGAGAAATTCCTTTTGCATTTCCTTACCAAAGTCTCATATATCTGGAAAGCCAAGTGAACGAGAGCTGCCATACACCCGTCGTGTTGCCCATGTATTTGTAAACCGGTCAGCACACTTGTGAAAAACCAGGTCACTGCTTCAGGAATCATCAAGTTCTTTGTAAGCACCTACAACAGACAGATGAACATGTAGCAAGATGATAACCCAGATTCTACCCACCTTCCCAGAAAAGTTGCTTTCTACAACTCACTCATACTATGCACACTGCCCAAAAGGAATCACTAACTCTTAGCCATATTCATCTTCACCACACTCTACCCTGCTAGCCCCTGTAATGGAAGTACCTCCTTGAGCAGCGGCCAGCACAGATTTGCGGTAGTTCTTTGGCAGGACAATGTATCCTTCCATGAAAGGGATGTGAAGGCTGTAATCAGCAGTGCACTGCAGACATTCTGGAGAGAGAAAAGACAGACACATGGCATCTTGTGAGATTTGTTCTTGGTTCCTGAGAACAAAGGCTCTTGAGCAGGCATGGGCAACCTTGGTTCTCCAGATGTTTTGGAACTACAACTCCCATGATCCCTAGCTAACAGGGCCAGTGGTCAGGGATCATGGGAGTTGTAGTTCCAAAACATCTGGTGAGCCAAGGTTGCTTATGCCTGCTCTTGAGTGTAAGTGTTGTACAATGTGCTGTGATGTTGAGGAAGGCCTAAGTAAAAAAGGCTGAAAATGTCCAAAATCCCCTTTAAGGATTTATGATCATATCAGCCATGAAAGCTCCCTGATGCCCCTCCAGTTTGTCCAGGACAATCAGCCATCTCGGACTCAGAATTTGCCCAGGAAACTTGATAGGCGGAGAGCACATTCGGCTGACTGAAGCTCATAACTGTTACTGAATTTCTAAGGCCAAGGATTTCTCCAATAAAAGTTCAGGGCTCTCTTTTAGGCTTAGAAGGGTCTACTAAAGGAAAGTCTCTTTCAAAATGTGCACACAACATGGGGAAGTAATGGAAGCTCAGCTTCCTTACCTCTTGCTTCATCAAACACTTGCCCAATTCAGTGAGCTCAGAATTAGATGGTGGAGTCACCTCTGTAGACATCATTTCCTCATCTACGGAGAAAAAAAGGCAACGTCAACGCAATCTTCATGGCACCTCAGCTTCATGGCTGAGGTGGGAAACAAAGCCCATAGATTTGTTAGCTTAATAATTAATCAGATCCAGAACAAAGGACCTCAAATGTGGAACAGAAAGGACAATCTGTTTACTCACCATCTCCATCTGCAGCAACAGCACTGTTCTGCTCAGCACCCTTCTTTGCGACACAGCAAACAACTGCAAATACACCAGAAGGGTAAAGATGTGAGATATTCACAGGGGGGGGGGGGACTTTACAAGACATTACTCATCCCCCTGAGGACTACCCAACTTAATTCTTCATTTGCAATGCCTTTATATGTATATAATGTATATCAATGCACTGGAGGTTGTGACCCTCCTTACTCTGTTAGCCAATCCCCATCCCATTCCTCCACATTAACCTCCTAGGGATTCCCTTTCTCACCCGAAGCAACAACTAAGTTCACTTTTCACCTTCCCAACCCCATTTCTAAAACCACCTCTCTTCTATCCTCCAGTCTCACTTTCTACTCATTTTCACCTTCGCCCTGTGTTCGTGTGTCCTCCCCCATCCTTTGTGCAATTTCCCTTTCACATATGCCACTTCTGTGGGAACCTCTTGCGTCTTTCTCCTCTCACATCTTCAACACCATACCCCACCCTGACTTCATATAAATCCAGGATGGGATTTCCAATGGGAGCTATGCATGATGACAGCCTTGCATTTTTATGTCTATAGGAAGATATTACTATATATATAGATAATGTATAATAATGCATATTATATTAGGAGGAAAGGAGTGAAACCCACTTTTACAGAGCAAAATTATTTCAAATGGAACAGTATTTCCTCCAAGCCTCCCATCAGGATGAGAGGTTTGGTATGGTTGGAAACCTACATATGAAGCACTCTGGAGGTCACTAGAGAAAGGCTATTGTTTGCTTATGTGTCTTGGACACCTAAACCAAATGGCAAAGGAAGCTATAAGACCCAATTCCAAAACTGATGGCAATAATTTTGGTCAGTGGCTTCCAAACTCCTTATTCTCAGGGAACAATTTCTACTGCCATTTATCTGCTAAGGAAGTCCTGTTCCTCTACTGCAAAATCTCCACATATTGCAAAGGATTCTGGGTCACATTTTAGGTCAGGCATCCCCAAACTGCGGCCCTCCAGATGTTTTGGCCTACAACTCCCATGATCCCTAGCTAACAGGACCAGTGGTGAGGGATGATGGGAATTGTAGTCCAATACATCTTGAGGGCTAAAGTTTGGGGATGCCTGTTTTAGGTCATGCTATCAGATCCCACAAGGTGCTCGCAGAATTGTTTTGGCTTTGCTGCCACCCTGTGTGAAAATATAGTGTGCTGTACAACATGCCCAACTCTGTTGCCATAGATTTTGGGCAGCTTGTCTCTCGTTACCATTTTTCCCAATTAAGGGCTTAATAAACTTCCGAGGAATACAGACAGAAAACCAGTATTTTAGGCCTAAATTGGGTGTGCGGGGTAAGACTGAAAAATGACAGCTTTGATAATGGAAGCATTTTTGGAGCCTGAAAAAACAAGATTAAGAATGGTCACAACAAGCCACTGTGGTCCCACAAATCCCAGAATAAATTTACTACTGGAATTTATTCTGCTCAGAGAGACATACTGCAGATGGCCCAGGCTTTTCATGCAACCTACCAGTTTCACTCACCAATTAGATCCACAACTTCTCGGGTAAGCACCCTAACTAGCTGCTCCTCTAACATCTCTTGGGATTCTGGGTTGTCATCTGCTGTATCTTCGTCGCTGCTGAAGGAAAAGACGATCAATTTTAAAAACGCAAGATAGACCTGAGGACTACAACTGAAGCCAAGCATGATAGCATCACCAAGATGAAGGTAATGTTGATGTGTCCTGGGCAGTGAGGTTCAGTCTGTCCTAGGCTGGGTAAACACTCTCCTAAAGGATCAGGTTCCTAACCTGGGGTGCAATTAGATCTGGCCTTTACTTTTGATGCCCAAATGGTTATCTGTGACTGAAAACTCAGCTTAGGTAGATGTCCCTTTACCCTGGACAGAAGCAATCTGGTATTTGTTACTGTTGCCCTCAGAACACTCAGGTTATGCTATTTTAATGTATTATATGTGGGGCTACCTTTGATGAGTACTTGGCTATTTAAAATTGTACAAAATACAGTCGCAATGAACATCTCTCACTGTTTCCGGCCTATTTATGAACATAATTCAAGCTGCTGGCCTTAACCACAACTGCTTGGGACCCAGGTAATCTAAAAGACTGTTTGCTCCCATGAAGCTGCCTGATGCTAGACGCTGTTTGTAGAGCCCTTCTCTAGGCACTTCCACGGTCAGAGGAAGCATGGGAAAGGATCGTTTTGGTTGCAGCACCCAGACCTTGGAGCACTCTCCTTAGAAAAGATATGCTGAATTCTTTGACCTCTGGGCATGAGGTGAAAACCTTTTAATTTCCCCACATCTTTTAGCCGGTGTTAGTGTTTTAGAAAATGTTACTGCTTTGGTTGCCCCCTTCAAGAAAGACTGCAATAGTTCAGACATCAAGTGGCATTTTCGAGTACCAGTCCCCCTGGTTTCCTTTAAGCCATCACACTTACCAAAGCACACTTCGCTGGTTGATCACCTGCCATTTCTGGGACAGCCTCTGACAGAAAGGAACAAAGAAAGAACAGTAGCATAACATGAAGGCAATCAATGAGATACACTCGGGGCTGTGTGTGTCAAAGGAACCCAAATTATGTGACAATAAAAACTGAATTTGGTAATGTATTTAAAGTATGCAAAGTAACACCTCATCAATTCTGATTCTGTTATTTATGGAAACGAGCAGAGAACTATGCATGGCATGAAAGCCTTCCCTTTCCCTGCAAGACATTTTGCTCACCTGCACCTCTCAGCCCCTTCAGCTTTTGAGATTTCGCTAAGCTTCACTTTGCTACAGAGTTTGAAGCCTTCTAGGCCTCATTGTTGGGCTAAAATCTGAAGCCTGAGGCAGTGTGCAACACTAGAGGGTTGTCTTTCAGGCAGGAAACCTGGTTAAAATGTGTCCCCAATGATAGTGTTACCTAGGTATTTGGGCAAGCCACTATATCCCAGTTTAACCTGCTTCATACAATATTGCTGAAGTGAAACTCTGAGCTCTCCGGAGAAGGGGCAGGATGTAAATGTCACAAATACATTTCAGAACCCCGAATGACAACAAAGTCTGGAAGCCTTGGCTAGTAACAGCAGCAAATGATGCAACTCGTACACATGCTATTTCTTACCACATACAAGTAGGTGAAGAGTGGTTCAAGTATAGGACAGATAAGAGATTCATATTGTTCAGATGGACAGGAAAGGACCAAGGGCTTCACAAACACACCTGTGCGGAGCGAGTTAAAGAAGTCCAGCATAAGCATTTGCACACTACAAACTACTGAACAACCCAGCCCTGCGGCTGAAGCTCTCCTTTAGCTCTCATTTAATGATAAACAGACTAGGAGACCAACTCCACCACCAGAAATCTCAAAGCCTAATCAGTACAGGCAACTGCACAAACAGCTCCTACTTAAAATGCTCCATAAATCTGAATTGAGAAGACTGCAAAGGCCGACTTATACAGGCTTTTTATTGCCTGCAAAACAAGGGAGTTAAACACATGGCAGGCCACAATACATGGTTGGAGGGCTGAATTCTGAAAAGAGGGTCACAGGTTCTGCAAACTGGGCTTCCTACCATTTTGGTTGAAAGTGAAGATGAACTAGAATGATTGCTGGGGTTGTTTGGACATGAAAATCATTTACTGGGAACTCTATTGAAAATCTTCAACTTAGACGTAGAGCCAGAACCATTTCTTCCCAGATTGTTTTGAAACCCTAGCAGACATGCCTCCTCCAGATATTCTGAAGATGCTCTTTTCCAGACATTTTTCTGAGAAGTGAACTATCTGCACCAGGAGTGGTCAGGTGCAGAAGGAAGGCAAAGGGAGCAGGAAATTGTTAGTGCTATTTTAAAAATAAGACCTCTCGTCATGGACAAAGAGAGGAAGTCAAAAATGATTTTGGAAGGAGAACCTAGCAACAAACAGCAGATAAAGGATACGAAGCATGGCACGGAGTCTATAGTCAGGGATGTTGTTTAGGTTGAGAAAAGCAGAGTTGAGCAGCTCAGCTGCTAGGCCCTCTACTGTGTAGAAATCTTGCTGCATTGATGAGCCAGCATTCCCTAGGACATGGAAACTGCAATTCAAAAGAAAATTCAATTTAGACAACAACATGAAGGTTGGAACATATTCTGCTCTGAAGATAAAGATTTGTGTTTGCTTATTCATTTGTGAAAAGGAGGATTGCCTTTTTGGGTCAGACCAAAGTCCAACTAGTCCAGCACTCTGTCTCCGACAGTGATCAGCCAGAGGTTCCTACAAAGCTTACAGGCAGGACATAAAACTGATACCAACCCTTTTGTCCCAAGGGCCAAGGCACCCAAAGTGTTTTACACATTTAAAATATTAGAACAAACAATTGGTACAAAATATTCTCAGGCCAACCTCAGGAATCGATGGCCTGTATCCTTGTCTGGGGTTGTTTCTGGCTTCCCTCAGGGCACACAGATCTTTCTTAAGTAGGCCCAGGGAAGGTGGTGGAAGTGAGGTTGCACCAACTCTCAACCCCAAGGACGGTGATGGTTTTATTGAATGAGGCAATACAATTTTGTGAGACAAGAAATTATAATATTTAAAGGGCATCAAACTCCACTGTATGCCTTTTGATCTGCTGCTGTTTTTGTGCATTCCACATGTTTATTTTCCTAAATCATTGAAGTTCTTACCAGTTGTCATACAGGGTACAGAAAAAGCCCTGCATCCTTTCCAACACTGTTTTGTAAACAGGAGAGTCATAAATTTCCAGCAGAGGCTGAGGAAGGCCTAAAAAGAGTGAAATATTTTAAGTGAATAGATTCATTTCTACAAGCAAATGAATTGCTAATGGAAAAAAAAACCATTATTACAGGAAATCATGTAATGAGACTGTTTGGGGAGCCACCAAAAGGAGCAAACACAGATGTGGATATATAATCGGGGTGGCAGGCTCTATCTAGAGCAATGCTGCTGCTACAGCTTAAAAAACTGAAAGGAAGGCCAGAAAAATTTTTTGATACTCATAGTCACATTGCCTCAGGCTGAACTAGAAGAAAGCTGGCATGTTTTAACAATTTCTCAAAAGCAACTTGGACATTCTAATCATATACACTTCTACCTGCATCAGAGATTGTATAATTTAAGATGCATCAGTGCCTGAAATGATTTATAAGATCCTTTGCAAAACAAATCTAAAGCAGTCGTCTCTACCTGGCATGACGTGAGCACAGGCTACATAGGTACATAAAGCTAGCCACATGTAAGAAGCAGCCCTGAGGCAGAATTAGAATCCAGCTCCATGCACAATTATACAGATTATCTCTAAAAGTCAACCCTCCTCTGAAAATGTGGTGGATTCAGAGCAGAAGTAGGGGACCTTCTTCAATCCCAAGGCTGCATTCACTCATGGGCAACCTTCTGGTATATCAATGGTGGGGGCAGGGCTAGAGGCAAAAGTGGGAGCAGCAACGGATGGGACTCTTCCTTTTGTACAGTAGGCCACATTTCAGCCCTGCAAAAGTCAGAGGTTTCAACACATACCCACCCTCCTTTCTATCCAGACCAAGCAAGAGGCAGGGACACATTCCAGTCACACAAAAGCATTGCAGGAGGGTGGCGGAAAAAGTATTGTGAGGCGTGTGGGCTGTGGGGAGGTCAGAAATGCCTGAAAGGCCACATTTGGCCCCTGGGCCTGAGGTTCCTGACCCTTGGGGTTGAGAGTTAAGATCTGGAAAGCCTCTTGGTGATGGGCCACCAGAAAATGGTGAGCCTGCATGTTATTAGGCGAAAGTACCTGCCAATTCAACCTCAACTGAGCCAGGAGATGGCAAATAAGTCAGCTAGAAATTAAAAAGCCCTTCTCCTGGGCCAGGAACTTCCTCAATCTTGCTAGGAAAAACTAGGCAAATCAAAGGCTTAGGACATATATTGAGTGACACAAGGGAAATGAATTTGTTTTAAACTCAACTCTGGCTTGTACAGAACAACAAACCATGTTTCATGCAAAATAAAACAAAATTCTGCTGAGGTCTTTCCCTTGTGTGTGGGCAGCCCAAGGATCAGGGCAGCTCCTTCCTGCTCATGCATGCACCACTAAACCACAGTTTAGCATTACTTGCACAGTCATTATATGACATGGTGCCTATTCCTGTTCCCAGCAAAAATCTTGCACAAAAAATGTTGCTCTCTCACACACATGGCAGGCAGGCAGACAAGTAGGGAAGAGCTCAAACCTTGGGTAACTACATCTGCCTAGGCCTACTTCAAACTCTCGTTGAGCTAGAGAAATGCAGCAGATGGTTGTTTGGAGGAGAATGCCCCTGATTGCAGCTAACGTAACAATTTCTGCATCTTGAAGAGAACACAGCAGCTGTAAAGATTAAAACACAAGCTGCAGAAGTGTAATGAAGAGGAGCAGATACTTACCTAGGATGGCATTCTTCTCCACTTCTAGCAGGTCTAAGGCCTTTGCAAAGGTTTCCCCAAACCGGGCCACCATCTCTGGCATATACAGATTGTTATGAGTCCTGGAAGAGAGCAGGATGTTCCACAGTCACAAGTTGTGCCTAACAGCTGCTTGGCAGCAGGAAGCCACCATCATCTTATGAACAGCTCCTGTGTCTGGCGATGAGGAAGGCGAGACCATGCACTTGTGCATGGGATCCCCCTTCCTTACCAATAAAAGCACTATACTCTCTTGGGGACATGGAGAAGACTCCACTTTATCACACACGAGGGTACCAGCTGCCCGACACAACAGTTACCCTCTGTTCACCTCACCTCAGCCCTTTGAAATACTGGCTGCAATGACACCATCTAAGGCCACAATCGGAGAGAGGCCTTGGAACCCACAGGCAAATTCTGCTTCTAGCAAACTGCTCTGCACCCGCTGAGCAGCAAAGGAGAGGCCATCCCACCTCTGAAAGACACAGAGTGCCTCTCCGAGGAGGGATCACAGTCCCTGCAATGGCAGCTGACGCTGGAGGAATATACAGCTCTTAAGTGATGTGCTCGTATGCTATAAGCAGCTGTGTGGCAGAGAGATGACCCCCTGAAAAGGAGAACAGCTCTGCATTGTCCACATCACGCTGTCAGGGAGGAACCTGTCCAGCCCCAGGTGGCTTCTCTCTTGCCATCAAGGCTATCGCAGGGTCCCTCACCTGCTACGTATGTCATCTGAGTGGGGGTGGGGTGGGGAGAAGGGTCTCTGTCTCACCTACCTCTCTCCTATGAGACCACAGACCTCCACTCAGGGCTTCGGAAACTGCACACAGCACAAATTCTGCAGCCAAACGGCCCAACAGCGTCCGCCAAAATTGCAATGCCACTGTACCTGCTGCTAGAGGTGATCAGCGGTAACTCAGTATCTCCCTCTAGAGCAGCGTTTTCCCCAAAAGTGTGAGGGTACAGGGGTAACAAAGGACTAGGACGTTGGGTGGCAGGGGCAGGCCTCTCAATTGCCCTCCAGAGTCTCATCTTTCATATTTAGAAGTCTCTAAAGGAAGTCTCTATGCTTGTGAAGAAAAACCTTCCAAGAATGTGATCAAAGTGCAACCAATGCAGCGATGTTTGCCTGAGCTTGCAGACAGACTGGAACAATAGTTCTGAGGTGTGAACTGCCCATTCATTTCAAAGGATGCTAACAGAGGCTGCAAGAGAGGAGAAGCATCGTATTATGAAGACTAAGTGACGACGTGTTTTGGCAAAAGCCTGCAAACACTATATAGAGGACTTGATTGTTTAATCATTTATGCTACCCTGAAGAGAATACTAACTGTGAAGAGAATGGGGAAATGCTGCCTTAGAGGTCTTATACATCCCAATATGGCAACCAGAACCCTTTTCACAGCGCCAAATGTCAACACTTACAAAGATGTTGTTTTCTAAGCCTGTTTTGAAATCTTATTGCTGTAGCTAAGATGGCTTTTGGGTCAGACCCAAACTAAAGTATTTCATCAACATCAGAATAGGCAGCACAGGATGCATGGCAGCACAGGAACATGCATAAACCAAGTATGAGTGCCACAGCCTGGCCTTTGTACAATACCATATGCCTTCTTTAAAGTGCAAGGATGAAGCGCTCAGCAATAAAGCAGGGGGATCATGAAGATCCTTGCTGCTAAGGCCAGGTGTTCCAAGGACACTGTAGTTAGTTTTACTTCTGCAGCTTAGTGCTCTATTGAGGAATACTCTCATATCATGACTGACCCTAGCTGACAGAGGTCAGTCTTTTGAAGCATATCTTGAAACTAGGCCAATGCTGTTGCATATGCCAAAATAGATTTTTTTTAATACCTACTATCAAAAACTAATGTGGAATAGAATTTAAGATCCGGAAATAGCAGTGAACTGATAGAAAAATTATTCCAAGTTATTCAAAGTTTTATTCATTATGTTATTCATTTAGTGCCCTGTAGATCTCTTAAGTTCATCTTACTATCTTATGATTTTACCAATGTATGCACTACCACACATTAGGTTTGAAGCAAGACCATTTAACATGTGACACATTCATCAATGCACTGGTGTGTGTTAATGTCTCCAGAATGATCCAATATAATAATAATAATCACTAGGACCCTTGAAGGCCAATCTGGATATGGAGAATGTTTACCAAGGCCAAATGAACATTACATTGTTTTAAATCCAAGAAAAACAGTG
Organism: Zootoca vivipara; assembly: GCF_963506605.1. Taxonomy (NCBI): domain Eukaryota; kingdom Metazoa; phylum Chordata; class Lepidosauria; order Squamata; family Lacertidae; genus Zootoca; species Zootoca vivipara. The sequence goes on from NC_083278.1 coordinate 81,587,572, forward strand.
AGAAACCTTTCCCCTCAGCAGAAGCTTGCCCCCACTGCCTTCTGCAGTCCCCACCCCACCCCACCAACTGCTGCCTATTTACAATGTTTTCCAACATACTCTACCCATCCCTTTCCCATTCTGCCAGACTGCTCTTTCCCTCTATGATCTGGCATATTCACAGTATTAGGATGGCCTCTGCATGCTGATTAGTGAAGTCCTTATTTGCCAAATCACAGAACAGTCCCATAGCTGCATACAGGCTAATCTGCTTCATTCACTATTGTGCATAAAGATCTCATAGGACCAGGAAACAGTAGGTGATCACAAAGTAGGTGATCATGAGCTCTCTACAAAAGGAACCATTAGTTTGGTTCAGAAACTTCTAACAAAATAAAAACTGCAACAAAACAATAAAAGCTGAAGTGGTTAGGGAAAATGAAGTACCAAGGGGAGTAAAAGAAGGTATTCTGCATTTAATAGGTAACAGAGCAAAAATCCAATAAGATGCAGATATGAAGCCTATATAACTGTTAAGCATGGATTCCCTAAACGAAAGATTTCCATAGATTTAAGCTACTTACATGCTAAGGGTATATAATGAATTGTTCATCTTCTCAAGGGCATAGCAGAGAATGTTTTACACACTTAAGTTACCTTTGTGCAGACTGTGAGCTGTATCCACAGCTTTACCTGCCACACATTGAGCACAAGGCACCATGCAAAACCCCCAAAGAAGAACAGGTGCAACCATTTACTTGACATTCTCATCATCCTGCAAGCTGCCATAATTCACAGTAGTGCTGTGCTGTGCTCTAAGACAGCATAGGCAAAGGCCTACTCAAGCTCATATTTGACTCCCCTCCCTTTTCCTTTTTAAAAATTTGAATAATTGTGTAAGCTAAGTTCACCTGAGAGCTGTTAACATAAGGAAGCTCTTGGCCTTTTATCACCATGGCATCCCAAAAACTACGGTATGTAGTTATGGATTGGCTACCGTAAGCTCCATTAAGCAGAAAATTGTGCCTTAACTGGTGCCATTGCCATGAAATGCTTGGCAATTCATCCAAGTCAAAGGAAAATATTTATTTAGACAATTCATATAATTATTGCCAGCGTGGATAAAGATAAAAATACAGATTACCATGGTCAAGGCTCAGTATCTCTATTAGATGCATTTTCATTGGTCAGATAAAGAGCTTCCATGTGGGCTTTACAATAAAATAAAACAAACCTTAATGATTTCACTTTCCATCCCTTGTTTAACTCTCTTTTGATTCTATTGGTTGACATCACCGCCACTGCTTCTCACAAAAGCATATGGTGCTGATATTATAGATGAGTTCAAAGGCTCACCTAGCCTAGTTTTCTGTCCAAAAGTGCCCATTTACCCTATTTCTCGGAGAAAGCACACAAGAAGCCAGGCAAATCCTTGCCACAGATCTCCATCTTTTTTGGGGGGGGGGGGGAATTGGAAGTAATAACCAGTTTGAGAATCAGAACACACACTGCCAGCCATTTTTGTTAGATGTCTGTTGTCTATGGATTTTTGAAACCATTTATATACTGTTAGCCATCATAGCTTCTAAGAACATAAAAACACAAGAGGGACCCTGCTGGATCATAACAACAATCCAACTAGGCTAACATCCTGTTCTCAAAATGGCCAGCCAGAAGCCTACGGGAAACTGAGTGCAAGCAGGACATGAGTGCAATGTTATTCCCCCAACAACTGGTATTCAGAGGCATGTTACCTCCAATACTGAGGGCAGCACATAGTCATCATAGCAAGTAGCTACTAATAGCCTTCTCCTCCATGAAAAATATATAATCTTCAAGAAGACAAAAATGGGGGAGATAGAAATCATTTCTCATGGCAATTGCCCCAGAGTGGCTGGAGCAACCCAGCTAGATGGGCAGGGTATAAATAATAAAATTATTATTATTATTACTTAATAAATCTCCCAAATGCTGTTGATAACCCACATATACCATGACTGCCAGTATCGCTCCTTGTTACAGTTTCACAAGTGCTGCCATTTTAGCGATCAGGGAACAAGTCATCACAATGTTCCCCAGACCACTACAAACAACTTTACTGAGTAAGGTTGATTTGCACTCTCTTCAATTTCTATCTTCAGGAAGAGTAGAGAGACCATGCACAACAAAAAGGGGTAGAGGCAACAAGCTGTGTTTAATTTTATGTTCAATGAAATTTGGGTACACCTCCTCCTGTAAGAATTCTCACAAGTAAGTGTGTCGGACAGCTGTAGACATGATTCCTGGGGTTGGACTAGATGACCCTCAGGGGTCCCTTCCACCCCTACAATTCTATGAAATGTGCTGGGTTTCTTTCCCCTTATCTACTTCCTTACAAAATTTAAATGTGCAAGAGCTAAATTGGCTCCAATGAGGAAACACACTTCTCAGAGTGGATAGCATTTTCACTACGAGACTGTTATCAAGCTGAGCTGACCCACCTTATGAGAGCAAGCAAGTTGTCAAACATTTTCAGGACCTGCACAGAGCAGGGATTACGGTAGATTGGACTGCCATTAGGCATGTACCCAACCACAAATCCTCCAGCCTTCGCCTCTTCCAAGGAAGCAGGCCAACGAGCCCGTTTTATAACGCCCAGAATGGTATACACACAAAAGCTTATCTATAGAGAAATAAACAAAGAAGGAAATATTCTAAGGGTTAAAGAGAAAGAACAACAAGAGGCTTCCTTGGAACTTCTCAATATAGCAACTTGGTAAAACTGCTTTCTGCCTCTATGAAAACCTTGGGCATGGGAGAGGGGAAGGAAATGTGGCACTCCAGGGCTGCCTACTTGGCCCTCGGGAGCCTCCCCAGACCACAGCTCTCACTGGCCCTGTTCGGCATCCTCCTTAAGTGGTTTTGCTTAGTTGGATATGTGTCACTGAATGCCTTTTGCTTATCTGGATGGACAATGGGAAGATGCACGTGGGGATGTGTGTATAGAAACCTCTGACAATGGCTTCAATTTATTTATTTGTTTGTTTTATTTCTATACCGTCTTATACCCAAAGGTCTCAAGAAAGGAGATTCCGACTAAACATCAGGAAGAACTTTCTGACAGTAACAGCTGTTAAAACAGTGGAGCGGACTCCCTCAGGACATTGTGGACTTTTTCACTGGAGGTTTTTAAGCAGAGGCTGGATGGTTACCTGACCTGTACAGTTATACCTCATGCTGCGTCTTTTCATCTTGTGAACACGGCAACCCCAGAAGTGTTTACTTCCGGGGTTCTGCACACTTCGCGCATGTGCAAAAGCGCTCTATTGTGCTTCATGCATGCGCAGAAGTGCCATTCTGGTTGCGGACATTTCGGGGGTGAGAACGGCACCCCAGAATGGATAGTGTCCGCAACCAGAGATACCACTGTATGTTCTTGTTGAGATTCCTGCATTGCATGGGGTTGGACTAGATGACCCTTGGGATCCCTTCCAACTCTACAGTTCTAGGATTCTATGACTTTTATGTAGCTGTACAGCAGAAACCATCTGCTATTTGACTGCTTTTAGTAGTTCAGGATTAAAACACGAAACAAAACTAGCTGCTGGTTAGTCCATGTCACTTATAAATTACTTTGTAGGAGGTCCAGCCAAAACAATATAGATAAAAGAGGCAGAAAAAACCCACCCTAGCTCTCATTCTCAAAAATGTTCCAGATCCCAGATGTTTTTCTCCCCCCCCCCCCAGAGATAACACATGCTCAAAAAGTCCTTTATGAAATAGCAAAGATTATGCACCTACTGAGCAAGGAGAAATATTCCAGAAAACAGCTAAATCCCCCTTCTCTAAGGTTCATGCTTAATAACTACTTACTCTAGAACGGTTTAGGCCACAGGGATCTTCCATGACTGGGTCTGTAAGTTTATTATCAGCACCAACATAGCGGACAAACTCTTCAGGATTGGTCAGGACTCTTAACAGAAAGAGAGAGAGGAAGAAGTCAGATTCAGTTTGAGAGCTGTGTAAGATTATGTTGCCAATGGTTAGAATGCTCAATCTCATGATATGGATTGCTGGTGTGATTCTTGTACAGGATATTATTAAACCTTACAGCCTAGTACTGTATTCCCCCCCCCCCGCACTACATTAGAGAAAGAACAGAGGAAGTCCTTGCACCTCCTCATCTCTTCAGACAGCCACAAGGTTGTGACAGGAGACATGAGTTCTTCCAAGAAAACCTTCTGCCGCGGGTAATCCTTGAACTGGTTGCTGACGAGGACTAGGGCTTCCATGAGAGCACACTTCTCCATCTGGGTCAAGAGTAGCTCATTGGAGAGCAGCTGCTTTACATGGTTATACAGCATGTCAAACTTTGGCTAGAAGAAACAGATTCAAGCAAAGGTCAAGTCAACTGACAGAATCACACAAGACTCGACTTCTTGAATACATGCGGAATTCCTACACAGAATATTTGGTGGGAGAATGCTTTTGTTCGAGGCAACGCCATACATTATTTGATTTAACATTTGCATCCTGCTTTCCCAGCAACAAATGTTCAGCTCAAAGTTGCTCACAATAAACACAGTAGCATTAAAAATACAACCAACATTGCAATCACTATAATATCAAATGCAACGGCTATAAATAAAGCAAATAACGGCAATGAATTGATCAAAACAATTAATACAATTCAATAACGTAACAGTAACTCATTGTATGGCCAGGATACTTCCTAATCACATGAAAGCTTATTCCAGAACAAAAAATGAATTAGCTGTGCCAGGGATGCCAACTTGAATAAAATATTGGGGAGGGGCACACACTATTTGAATGGCAATGCCCATCAATTTAGGGGGAGTGGCCCCCTTTGAGCTGTGCCATGTTGGTTATGGCATCTGCAGAAACCACAGCATTTCCTGTACCAAACAGTGAACATATGGAAAAAACAATTAGGTTTCCCAGATGCATATGCAGTAGTCTAAAAATACATTTACAATTGTGAATGGGATGCTTACACATTTGCTATGGTAACCACCCAGTATTTCTCACCTCACTATGTGTGAAACTGTATTCAGTTGCTCCTTTAGGTTCTTAGCTCTTGTATCCATATGCTGAATCTTATATATACTCCACCCCTATGTTTTCCAACCTCTACCACAAAGATTTCTCTCTTCTGTGACTAATAATAATATTAATTTATACCCTGCCATCTGGCTGGGTTTCCCCAGCCACTCTAGGCATAATAAAACATCAAATATAAAAACTTCCTGATACAGGGATGCCTTCAGATGTCTTCTAAAGGTATGTAGTTCTTTATCTCCTTGAGATCGGATGGGAGGGCATTGCATAGAGAGGACGCCACTGCTGAGAAGGCCCTCATGGTTGAAACAATCAAGATTGACTGACAGACAGACAGACCAGACCTCAAGCGTCCATGAAAGGTGGATGACAATAATCAATGCCACTCCCACCAAACACTAACAAACACACATAGAACAAACACAGGAGCTTTAAACCACAAGGGGAATAACAAAAGCATACACACACACACACCACTCCGGCCCACAACACACACCAAGTAGCTCCATGTCATTTAGAAAATTCAATAAAGTACCAGGACAAGCTGAGGGTAATCCCGGCACATCTTGATTATTGAGGAACAGGCATGTCTTCTCACATTCTTCACTGCACGGGTCCTTGGGGCCTAGGAGAATCAGTCAATAAAGCTTGAGGATTGTATTTGGCTCTGCACATTTTAACAGAATCAGCTGTTGGTCATACTTAGAATCACAGAGTTGAAAGGGACTGCAGGCGTCATCTAGCCCAACCCCATGCAATACAGCACGAGCAGTAGCTTTTTTGTAGGTATTAAACAAAATATTACCACCCCGGGTCAAAAGCCCTCTTAAAACAGGACCGTTTTCAGCACCTGTCGAAAGGACAGCCGAAACTCAACACAACAAGCCACCCCGGGCAGGCTAAAGCCACAGGCTCCCCATTGCAAGACTAATGCTGATTGAACCCTTAACAGCAAACCTCTGATGACCATTTCCGGGTGTGGGAAAGGTATGTATGAACATCTGCATAATATTTTCTGCTTTGGCTAGTTACAAGGAGGGATAAAGAGTTGCACAGCACTGAAATTGCACCCTTCCCCACCCCCGGGTAACTGGAAATGTTACTCAGTCACCATTCTGCTGCTGATATTTTATTTGGCTTTGCTGACCCATTTTCAAACCTACCTTTACAGTCATATAGGCTGAAGACTTGCTTTTTTAAAAAAAGTGAAAGCTGATATTCTAAGGAAACCAAATTCTATACCTAATGTAAGATTCGGTAACACTTGCTCAGAATTGTGGGATGCACAACCTTTTGTTATTATTCCCCACCCCACCCCCCATAACACTGTTTAAATGCTTCATATAAGCATTGCTTATGTGGCATGGATGCAGTTGCTTATCAATCACATCCATGTCAATTGCATCCATAGAGAACTAGTGAAAGACATGTGTGGCCAGTACTGAAATGTACTTCCCCCAAAGGTCCCATGAAAGAACTGAATTTATATATAGAATTTTAGTCTATAGCAGGCATCCCCAAACTGCGGCCCTCCAGGTGTTTTGGCTTACAACTCCCATGGTCCCTAGCTAACAGGACAGGGATGATGGGAATTGTAATCCAAAACATCTGGAGGGCCGAAGTTTGGGGATGTCTGGTCTATGATGCCATTGTTGCATATAAGCATGCTACTTTGCTATGTGGAAGTGTAATCCATGCACCTATACATTGTACAGTATGGCCAAAATTATCTTACCTTACTTTCTTCTACAACTTCAAAGGTAACAGAGGCAAAGAGCTATGGGAACAAGAACAAAAGCCACTTATCAATGGTTCATACTTTTGAATGTGCTCCATACCAGTCACTAGTCTATGAATAGGTGTTCCGAGTCCACAAAAATATCTTTATTAGAGCAAAGTTTCCTCTTTTCTATTTCAACACAAGAAAAGGATTCCATCAGGTAGGAGGAGGTATACCTTAAGTGACAAGACCAGCACTGTGTTCAGATCTTAAACACAATTTACCCAGGGAATTACGTGTATCACAGTTCTCAGTGTTCTCCATTTTGAGAACTGAGGGGTCACCTATAAGCATGAAGGTAAACTACCAGTAGTACAGAATCAAGTACCAAACCTCACCAGCTACTAGAAGCGACACAATCTCCCCTTGAACTTCTAGTATTTAAAAGAAATAACCATATATTTTCTAAGTATGTCTCTGCAATGTACATATACGCATATAGATGTGAACACACACACATATGTGTACACACACACACACACACACACACACACACACTTTAAAATTTAGCCACATTATTGGGGGGTTGTGTGTTCTTTAGTCCACAAGAAAAACCTGGCATGCTGGATATGGGTCACCGCAACAACAAAAATTGTCCCTGCTAGGGCTTCTGTTCTCTAGAATGATCAGAGAAAAACGTTTAGCCTCCCTAGATCTCTATCCTATGAAACATTTACAGGTAAGGATCTACACAGTATCACTTTTAAAAACCTCATCATATTAACAGGATAAAAAAAACAGGGCTTGCCTTTGAAAGAACATCTGGCAAGTATTCTGGCCTGTAAGTGACAAATGGAAAGAGTGCCGAAACATTGGAAAGGACACAGGACAGGATGAGGGGATCCTTTGTTTCATAGCTGAGGACAAGTTGTAGCAGTTCTATGCCATCGGATACTGGGAGCTCCTAGGAGAAGAGAAGAATTCAACAATGTTCAATGCACTTTGGCTTTGTAGAATGTCAGTATTTCTTTCTCAGGCAAATTCAAGGCAGTCTGCCTGTACCTACAGCTGAAATGTGACAAACATAAAACTTGCAAAAATGCCACATTAGCCTATTATCAACTTTATATGAAAAGTATTATTCAACAGAAAGCATAACAAATTAACACAAAGGTATTTTAAGCCATGAGTGGGAGTTAAAAATGACTACATCTAATGATGTGATAGAAGTTCGAACCACTGGTTGTCTAGGCTCATGATAGACAGGGAACTTATCATTTCCTTTTCTGTAGAGCTTTTGGTGACATAGTTGCACAAAGTCAAAAGCATTAAGCAATATCAGCACAGCTACCAGCATACTGAATTGTTTATAGTCTCTTGTTCACCTTTTACCATCACAGCAGAGAGTGAGTCTCATGGATTCACTATTTGTGATCTGTGCAAGTTCTAATACAAAATCTACCCCCATCTGAGCACTTTCCAGAATAGCAAAGACACATTATGACAAGAATTACTTGTCACAAAACATCAACATTGTGATGACTGCATCTGAAATTAGTGGCACGTGTTCCTGCTCTTGTTTTTCAATTAGCTGCAGAACAGCCGAACACCAAGTTCAATTCTCACACTATATTGATAATGTATGAATATTCTGCAACATTTGACCCCACAAAAGCAGCTCCAACAGAAGGGGATGTGGGAAAGGAAATATTCATCTGAGCATAGCTGCCAAGTTTTCCCTTTTCTCGTGAGGAAGCCTATTCAGCATAAGGGAATTTCCCTTAAAAAAAAAGGGAGAACTTGGCAGCTATGCATCTGAGGCAGAACTTCCATCCAATTTCAGGGGCAGAGGAACCAAAACATAGGCATGGGGGAGCAGTTTTGTAGCGGCAACCACACTGCAAAAGCATTGTGTGAATTAAGTCTTAGTTTTATTTTCAGGTTCTACTGCTGGAAGCCTTTAAGTATGGCAAAATAAATCATAGGAAAAATGTAACCACATAATTATACATTTATTACATTTACATCCTACCTTTCCTCCAAAGACCTCAAGATGGCATACATGGTTCTCCCCACTTTCCACATAGTGGTACCTTGGTTCTCAAACTTAATCCGTTCCTGGAGTCCATTCAACTTCTGAAATGTTTGAAAACCAAGGTGCGGCTTCCAATTGGCTGCAGGAGCTTCCTGCACTCAAGCGGAAGCCGCGAACTGGAACACTTACTTCTGGGTTTGCGGTGTTCGGGAGCCAATTTGTTCGACAACTAAGCCATTTGAGAACCAAGGTACCACTGTATTTTATCCTTGCAAAATCCTGTGAAGTAGGTCAATCTGAGATAGCGACTGACCCAAGGTCATCCAGTCTGACATTCTAACCCAGTGGTTCTCAAGGGTGTGGGAAGAGACGATGACAAGTGTGGCGGAAAGATTCAAGGGCAATCAAGTGCTGCTAGGAGTTGCTTCTTTTTCTTTTTCAATATATTTCTTATCAATAAAAGAGTTGATGTGGTGCGAGCAATTTTTTATTCTGAAAGTGTGGCCCAGAGGAAAAAGTTTGAGAACCACTATTCTAACCACTATATCACATTGGCTCTTTTGATCTTCATAAAAATAGCAAAGCTTGAAAGACTTACTTAAGCTAGTATTTTCTAAATAATATGTGCTACTGTAAATGTAATATAATGTGGTCAAGTACAAGCTAGCGTCCCCACTCCATGCTCTTCAATAGACACTGTTGTCACAGCAAGCCAACTGAGGCAGAAAAAAATGAAACATCAAGACTACATACGTCCTTTTCCATGAACCGGAACATTGGGCTAACGACACTCTCCAAGAAAAAGGTCATAGCATCCCATTGCACAAAAGAAACTGAAAAGATGGAGCAGAAGCCTTCACCAGTTTTAGCTATAAGAGGAAGAAAAAGGAAAATATTGGAACACTTCCAGATCTGCAGCAATGTAGGCCCTTGTCTTTGGACAAGAATTTACTTTCCTACACCAGTGTAAAAAGTTCTCCGAAAGTCTTGCCCTACGAACCCACCCCCCCAAATCCAGTTGTTTGGTAGCATCTTTACAAGCTGTTTTTACTTAAAAAAAATGAGCTTAAACATTTAAGAGTAGGGTTTACGTTTCAACCAATATCAGGTACTAACCCCTCGCCCTCCAGCTGGAAGGCCTAGGCTGGAAAAAAGAATGAGGAACTGTTTGGGTGAGGAAAAGGTAAAGCAAAATGTGCACCGCTGCTGGAGACCAAGCCTACTTCCCCTCCCATTAAGGAAACTTACAGTTCACGGGTCCAATATCAACCGGAGTAGACAGCTGATATTTCAGCCATTCTCCAGCCATCTGGAAGCCAGTTCGAGGGTCCAAGCGACATGCCATCCTTATCACCTCTCCTTGTTGTGCACGGAAAGCTGCCAAGGAAATTATACATGAAAGGCTTGGTTTCAAAATGCTTTTAAATTAGAGGCACCTACTGCTACAGCTCAAATAATCCAGTCATGTAAAAGGCATCAGTAATCACCAGAAGGGGTGTCCAGGTGGCAGCTGCTTCTGCTTGCTCACTTCAACAATTGAGCATTAAGTCAGATGAATGAAGATTTGGGATGCAGACACTTGAAGGAAGCATACAATTGGGGCATGAAGGCAATAGATTGCGCTCCAGCAACTAGGATCCAGAGGCATATTGCTTCTGAACCCAGAGGGCCCACTTATCTACCATGGCTAATATAATTTTTTATATACTTTCATGAACTGTTTAGACTGATGGCATGTGGGACCTTTCACACTAAGCATCTCCTGCTCTCAAATGGCCCATTCTGAGATTCTGTTAATGCCATTCAAACTGAAGAGCATAGGGGAAAACTTCCAAGTTATCCTCCAAAGAGATGGGTTTTACTAGAACAAAGGTAACTTACAGTTGAAGAAGCAATTAAAGTCTTCATCACTATCAAAGTCGAAGTGAGAATATTTACAACTGGGGCTGTCTGTCTTGGAAGGAAACCCCACCTGCAAAAAGAAGGGGTGTCAGATTCAAGAGATTGAGTGGGAAAATAGTAATTTCACAGAACTCTTCCACTAGCAGAATTCTCATGTGTGTTGCAGCGAAACATTTTCAAGAACTCAGCTTGTTGAGCCACACAAATTTCAACTAGGATATAACTATGCAAGTGGCCTTACGGTATCTACTTATGTTTTTAATCTAGAATAAGTTTAAGCAGCAAGACTTCTAGGGGGCTGTCATTTCAGAATAAAAAAGCATGGGGGGGGGAATAGGTTGTTCATTTGGGACATAATCTGCACTGACTGAAAGGAGGCATAAATTGTTATTCTTCTGCCTTCTGGCTGAATCAAAATACCCACTGAAGGGAGATGATGGGGCAGACCTCCACCGGCATACCAGCAGCCTTCCAACTATTCCTCAAGATTCCTGCTCCACACTTGGAAAACCAAAGGTCTCAAGAACATTCATACCTTACCATGCCACTCTAGAATTAAAGACTCTCATGGCACCATACCTTCACAAGATTAGTCATAGATGCTCGCAGGTATTTTGGAATCATAGCCAACACCAGAGGATGACGTGACAGGACTTCATGCCGAAAAAGAGCTCCCCATGTGATCTGGGTGGAAGAGCGTAGGAACTAGGGGAAAAACAAGGACTCATCAGGCTAGTAACCTCCAACTGTAATGCTCAAATGACAATAGTGATCCACACTGATCCTCTGAAGCTTAGGTACTGGTAAATACTCCCAAGCTCAGCTGAAACCAAGCAGCAATTACTTCCAACACGCACATGCCCAAACAACTGAAACTTTTGTTCAACATACACACCACCGTTTGCTACTGCAAGTTGGATCTTCATGAATGTTGGATGGCAGGAAAGAGCATGCCACATCACTTAACAGAGTTTCAGAGAAGGAAAGGATATAAGTATGCAATAGTTACTATCCTAAGTTACATAAACAGCCCAAATCAGCACTGAGAATGAAGTGTTTAAGGTTAAGCACCATGGTGCTGACAACAAAGCCTTTCTTCCATTGAAAAGGCACCTAAAACATTTTCAAAACGGAGGCACACAGCACAAATGGCTGTTTTTTTATACACAAGAGGTTGGAAAACCTTCCCCTTTGCCTACCTGGCTGGGGTGGGTTGTGAAAGCTAGAAATGACTCGAGGTATTTTCCAAGGTTGACAGGTGTTTCCACATCTGAATCAGAGCCCTGTTGAGAGGGGAGGCAAACTTCAAAGGTGGATTCAGATGACAAGCTGCCACATGGCAGCTGCAGAAAAACTAGTATGGCGTAGTGCAGAGCTTTCCAAACTTTTCATGTTGGTGACACACTTTTAAGACATGCATCATTTTGCAACACAGTAATTCAGTTTTACTATTAAACCAGAGGTTAAACTTGTCAGTTTGCATTTCTTAGTACATCCGATGTGTAGAGATCTTTCCTATTCTAATTAATTCAAGAGGGTCCTGGAAGCTTCTCTGTGTGAAACAAACAAACAGAAGGTTCATGATGTTTCGGTTATTCCTTCGGAGAAGCTGAGTACAGCTGGCTTAAACTGGTTCTGTTCTCTTTTCTTTCAAGGTCATGCTGACTATAATAGTAAGGCCAGAAGGAGCCTGGATCTCTTTCTGTCTCTCTTTCCTTCTGGTGTGGTGTTCTGTATACAGTGGTACCTCGGTTTATGGACGCAATTGGTTTCGATAGAGCGCTTCTGCGCATGCCACGCAGATCGCTTCTGCACATCCGCGCGCCGTGGAACCCGGATGTAAGCACTTCTGGGTCTGCGGCGTTCACAAACCGATCGATCGCAAACTGCAGTAATCGTAAACTGAGGTACCACTGTATAGTGTTTAGGTTTAGACTTAATATAAGTTACTGTAAGTTTAAGTCAAATCTGCTGCAACTGGACTTCTTATGGATAGTGCCAATCCCCAATGTATTTGATTTGTGACCATTATGCTTATTTACCTTCAGTAGCATTAAAGCTCTCCTGGATGAAATACAATTGCCTCTGGTCTATTTTCTGCAACGTGTTTAAGTTTTTACTCTGCTAACTATATGTTGGAGTTCTGCTCTGGATCAATACTGAGTAGAATACCATGATAAAACTAACCCCTTTCCAGCCCCAGGAGGAGCGCAGGGAGTGTTCATGTGACACAGCTACACACTGCAGCCAACACACTGTGTCATGACACACAATTTGGAAAGCTCTGGTGTAGTGGTTGGCATGTCAAACTAGGACCTGGGAGAACAGGGTTCAAATTTCCACTCAGCTATGAAGTGCACTGGAAAGAGATGGAAACTGTACAGAGCAGTTCAACGTGGGGCATGAGATTATGTAACAGTCACTGAAAAACAGTCTTGGGAAAATGCTTTGTGATGGAAAACTCACCACCAATGCATACAGCTGACTACCCAAAGAACACAAGACTTGGCAAAGTCTCTTCAAGAAAACATAGTGCTTTTCTACTAGGCCTTCACTATTTGCTGTCCTGAAAAGTATAGATAAAGCAGAAGTCAAGTATTACTATGGAATACTGTAAACATTAGTTTATAGATTTAATTTAAGTAGTATGAAACTTTAACAAGAAACCTTACTGGATTAAGTACCACATGTGTCAACTCTATCCATAGCTGCCAAGTTATCCCTTTTTAAAAGGGATTTTCCCTTATGCTGAATAGGCTTCCTCGCGAGAAAAGGGAAAACTTGGCAGCTATGACTCTATCACAAATTTTTATGCAGGGTAGGACACGAAGGAGGACACTGGAAGCAAAGAACTACCTTAACTGAACTGTTTTATAGCACCAGATCTTCTGACAAGACAACGTGCTTCAGAAGGTAAGGTGTGGCTATCACTACACCAAAAAGGAATGGGTGGAAATCGTCACAAGGTAATTTTATCACATCAATGTTCAGCACCTGTGCATAGCGAAAGAAACAACTAGCATACAGTGGCCTAGTCTGATGTGGAAAATGCCAACTCACATCATTCTAACAAAATATTTGCAAATCACCTTGAGATCAAAAGCAACATGTGACTCACATCTCAAGTGGTGACTGCTGTGGGCGATATCCAAAAGTGGTGTCTTGCTTAAGCAATGGGCTCTGCTTGTGTAAAATGGGACTTATCCTTCCTCTCATTTGCAGTGCAGCCTCCTCAGCATACCCAAAACCCACCTGACAGTTTGGGGGCACTCTCTATCAATCTGGACTTATGGACCATGGCCGGAATAGGAGGCATTCTATGGTGTGCTCCTGGTAACTTTGTCCAACTCTTGAGCCACCAGCTAAGATTTATGAGCTCCACAAGCTATTTTGTGCCCAAACTAAGAGCAGCTTCCTTCCCTTGGGAAGTCATCATGCGCTCACAGAAGAGGATGATATTACTTACTGGGCAGCAGAGAAGATGTAGTGCATGGCAACATCCCCAAACAAAACCATCAAGGGCTTGCGATCATCCAGTTTCCCCTGAGCAGAAAACAAAGGAGATCTTTGTGACAACATACGAAATTAGCTCTTCAGCATCAACTAGCAGCTGCCAGTTCATTAGTTACCACTTATACTTTCTTTACTTTCTCAGCTTTCTTTACAGATGTGACCAATAGAAAGTACAAATGCTGCTACAGGTTAATGTGTGATAGGAAATGGAGCAATAACTCATCCAGTGCTCAAAGGGTAGATGACAGCTATCACACTGCAGAATTTCTTCTCCCTGAACATGTCCCCCAAATCAAAGAGGGATAATTAATTGCAGTGCAGAACAGGACAAAATCCTCAGTAGGCAAGATATAACTTACTCTATGGCCTTACTCTACTCATTCCTGTATTATATCCATAGATACATTCATACCAAAACAACAAAGATTATTTGAAAAACAAACAAAACAACAACACCTTGAGGGGGACAGAAAAGAGAAACTCACTTTTCTGCTGACCACGATCAAGAGACACTCTGCTGCTCCCACTTGAAGTTCTGGCTCATTCAAGAGCAGACATAGCATCTCTAGCAGTTTGTAGTTATCTGCTGTGATGTGGCTCATAGCCACCCAGTCAATGTAGCCGGCCAGAGTATTGAGTGCTGCTATCCCTACTCGACAACTTGCTTGTGCCTGTGAACAGAAAGTAATTGAGAGGTTATAGTCAATACTAGATTCTGCAATCTACTTCACACAGTCTCAAAAGAACAACAATAATTTGGCATCACTGACAGCAGATACTATGGAAAAGTTAAAATAAACAGCGTTGTTTTTTTACTAAGTTTTGGTTCTGATGCAAGTCATTAAGTACTATGAGAAACTTATTTCTCCTATGGATACAGAGGAACTAAGTAGAAATAAAGTTGATGCAGCTCTACAAAAGTTTCCCAGCATGCTTGTGAAAGTTAGTTTGGAAAAATCGGTTTAGGATGAACAAGTTCTTCTTCTACCTCTGCATTACTCTCTCCACAAAAAAATGATCAGTTTTTACATATTCTTCACAATTACGCCATCAAAGGTAATTGCTAACTTATATGGGACAACCACAGCATAGCTGCCAAGTACCCCGTTTCTCCCGGGAAACCCCCGTATTTTCTTACCGTTTCCCGCAGGTGTCCCGAATGGCAAAATACCCCATATTCCCCCAGATTACGGAGCTCATGCCAGCGGCCATGTTCTTCTGGTGCTGCGCCGGCACCGGAAGTCACTTCTACGCACTTCCGGACATGCGTAGAAGCGACTTCTGGCGCTGCAGACATTTTGGAAATGGGCAGAGCGGTATTGGAGGTCGCTTCTACGCATGTCCGGAAGTGCGTAGAAGCGACTTCCGGTGCCACGGCGCTGCTGATCCCGGATTTTTCAATCCGGAACTTGGCACCTATGAACCACAATTCAGCAACAGACTGCTAGCTCAGCAGAATGAACAGCAGGGGGGAAATGTGCTCTTTGTTCTGGCTTCACTTACTTTTGATTCCTGTGTTGCATCCATTTTCTGGAAAAGAGAATAAGGAATGAATGAGATATTGACATGTACATGGCTTCTCACTACTAATTCCCACCCCATCATTATTAATAATCGTCTATATTCTTCTTAAATGAAATAAGCTGAACAGCCCAACTACTACCACATTTCAAGTTCATTTGTTTCCACTTTGAGGGGTAGATCACAAATTCAAGTATATTGCAATAGCCAACATCTGCTGCCAGGATTAGGGCTTACATATCACCTCTTCCACCCTGCAGCATTTAAGCAGCAGCAGGGTTGCTATTGTAGATTGAGGATCTCCAATCCTAACAATGCGATCCTAGTCATGTTGTTTCAGAAGTCCTAATGAATTCAATGGGGCTTGTTCCCAAGTAAGTGGGGTTAGGACTGCATCATATGCCAAAAGAAAAGAGACTCTTACCATGCGTCTGTATTTGTTTACATTCTCCTGCAAGGTGTTGAGCAGGAAGCTAAAGATAGTCTCCATGTTCTGGGTGAGAGTTAGCTGTATATCACGTCGTCGCTGGGCTGGAAGAGTCTGGAAGGTCACCACATCTTCTGCCAGTCGTAAAAGTATGAACATCACTAACTCTGTCTGAGTCTCCTAGAGTCCCAAGCAAAACAAAAAACACAAACAGACAGAATGAATACAGTCATACCTCAGGTTAAGTACGCTTCAGGTTGAGTACTTTCAGGTTAAGTACTCCACAGACCCGGAAGTGTTTACTTCTGGGTTCCGCCCCGTGCGCATGCGCAGAAGCGCTCTATTGGCGCTTTGTGCATGCCCGCTATCACCGCTCGGGTTAAGTACTTAACTCGAGGTACAGTGCTACCTCGCAAGACGAATGCCTTGCAAGACGAATTTTTCGCAAGACGAATGAGTCTTGTGATCGAACGGTGCCTCGCAAGATGAATTTTTCGCAAGACGAATTGACCCGCGGAACAAATTAAATTCGTCTCGCGAGGCACCACTGCACTACTGTAAATGTTAATTTTTTTCATCTACAATACTGTCTTATTTATTTTATAGTACAGTACATTTATTGCCTTCATTTTATGGATCAATAGTCTCATTTAGACAGTAAAATTCGTGTTAAATTGCTGTTTTAGGGGGTGTTTTTCATCTTCTGGAACAGATTAATCCACTTTCCATTACTTTCAATGGGAAAGTTCGCTTCAGGTTAAGTACGCTTCAGGTTAAGTATGGACTTCCGGAACCAATTAAGTACTTAACCTGAGGTACCACTGTACAGGAATAACCTTGTGATCTTTGAAGAACATATTTGGATAATGCAGGAGGAGTGCACATACGCATTACATCTGTATACTTTGATACAATTATATCCTACAAGTTAAATCCAGAAAAGATGCAGCAATTTGATTGTAAGATGTATTCCATACCCCCTGTTTGGAGAGAGTGTCCAGCTCATTTAACAAGTCAGGCCAGAGCTGGGGCCATTCACGCTTGATCATCTCTACTACAATGCGAGAAAGGACATCTTTAATGTGACTTTCTTCCTCTAAAATATTCTGGGTACCCTGTAAATGAAAAATTAAAGTGTTACAAGATAGAAATTTTAGATCATTCAATACCTACCCTGCAGCAAAAGCTTGCTATAGACACATTCCAGACGAAAAAAACTTCACATGAAATTTGCACCCCATCCTAGCCTATCATACCTTGGGAGCCTCCATGAGCCAAGGTAACAGTTGCTTCAATAAAAATAGATCTATCAGAAAGGGACAATCTATACCGAGACAGATCAGTAAGCTTTGAGTTTTGTTATTAATTGTCCTCCAAAACAGAGGTTCCCAAGCTGTGGTCTGTAGCTTCATCCTTGTGGCTTGTGACATTTCTGTGGGTTTGTGGTTGAAGATGGGAGATGGCACATCCATCACATGAAGTATTCATATTTATTTTTTATTGTATTTCATGTACTTCTATTCCTTACATAGTATTTTACTGCATTACCATTTGCATGCTATGGATTTCAAACTCTAACACAATACAATGCAATATATAATAAATATAAGAAGGAATTAAAATGCCATTAAAAATCATGCTGCATCTAGCACAACACAGTACAATTGCTACAGGAAGCAGAAAAATCATCAAGTGGTCTGTCAAGACCCTCAGCAATTTTCAAGCGGTACATTGGGGAAAGGGAGTTTAGGGAATCACTGCTCAATAATGTCAGGCAAACTTTTTCTTAGTGGAACTGAGGGCTATACAACTGAATTGTCCCAGGAAGACAACTCAAGTTGCATTCCCCACTTGAAGGTCTCACAAACATGAGCACCCCCTTCCACAGTTGATTTATGGGTTCTCTCTTCCTCATAGGTCAAATATAGTGACGAAACTGCAAAGGCTAGAATGGAACTGAGGTGGCTTCCAGTCCCACGTGCCTTAATGGAGACAGCCCCCACGACAGCGGGGGATCAGCGGCAAACGAAAAACAAGGATGAGAGAGGGTAAACCATCCTTGCAACTTCCCCCCAGGGATGGGGGAATGGGTTTCACTCACAGTTTATCTCAGTACCTGGCTCTCACTCTGGCATGGAATGTGGGAGGCAGGGAGGTGCTGATTGCAAAAGCACTTTCCCTGGCAAAAACCCTCCTACGCCGCCATTAAGAAGCAGAGGTTCTCCATTTAATTGGATCCTTAATTGGCTTTAAAGTACTGGCATGTGATGGAAAAGGGTTGCAACAACATAATGCTACATAGATCAAATATTTGAATTGAGATTAAAATTTTCTTCAGCGTGAGTCAGTTGGGGGAGGAAAGCCCATGGTTTGTTTAGTAGTCTAAGCTTCTTTTATATATTTATTATTTGGTAACCCTCTCCAGAATATAAAATAAAAAGATATTTGCAAGTGAGGAAGGGATGTTGGAGTAATATTGATATTAACAAGCAAAAATGGAAACTGTGTGTGATCTGAAATGAAGAAGGGGGGGCGCGGAAGCTCAAACTTGCTTCTTTGGATTACATTCTATTACTAAAAGAAGTAACTCAGAAATTTGACTTCATGAACAGCTTGACTCACATTGGATATAAGCTCCATAACGTTGTTCTTCAAAAAGCCTTTCTCATACCGATCCAAATCGTTCCACCGGAACCTGCCCAATAAAACACAGAGGCATCATCTTTACAATGCACTGATAGCATAGCTAACATGGCTAGGGCATGAGAGAAGTTTGGTTCTCAAATGGTCTCACACTGCTCCACTGGAACGTGCCTAATAAAACACACAATGAAAGCTGAAGTGTGCAGGTCTGTAAGTTTAGAGAAAAAAGATGGGGGAGGAGGAGCGTGGTAGATGTTTGTAAAACTATGCATAACACGGACAGAAGTGGATCGAGAAAGTATTTTCTCTTTCTCGCTTAACACTTGGATCTGAGGGTACCCAATGATTGGCAGCAGATTCAAAGTAGGCACAAAAAGGTAATTCTTCACACAGACAATAATGGACTTATAGAACAAGATGTGGTGATACCCCCCAATTTAGATGGCTCTAAAGGGAATTGGACAAATTCATGAAGAAAAGAATTTTCAACGGCTAGCAGCCACAACAGCTAAATAGGACCACCAGGCTAAGAAGCAGTACTGAAAACCAGTTGTTGGGTGCCAACAGTGGGAAAGGGCTATGCTTGTGGACTTTTCAACAATCATCTGGCTGGCCAGTGTTGGAAACAGAACTCTGGGCTAGATGGCCCTTTCATCTGATCCAGAAAGGCTTATTTTATAGTCTCTGTCATCAACACAGTCCCCTCTGGAAACAGTCAATCATAAACATTAACTAGTGCAGCTAAGAAAATAGGCAGAAGTCAATACTACACACACACACACACACACACACACACACACACACACACACACACACACAAATAAGGTGGTGTTAGTTTCCTAGAAACAGAGAGGAAGTGGGATCTCTAGACAGCTCAGCAAAGAGAAAAGTGGGATCTTGTTGCTGAACTAACACAAAAAATACTGATTGCAAATTCCTTATTCAGCTTGTCACTGGGTTTCCCCTGCTATATATAAACTGCAGAAGTATTAACAACCTGAGATGATTACGGTGGCAGGTGCAAGCCTGATTTTCTGCTAAAAAACTCTCAAAAGTAGCAATGCCACACCACTTGCTTTGCATTCACTTCCTTACTTCACCATATGCTCCAGGAGCTGAAGACCAAAGTGTCTGACAATAGCAGTCTGTGTTATCGCGGCCATCTTCAGTCCACAGGGAACACATACTGGGCTCTTTTCTTTAAACTCTTCACAGAACTGAAAAAGAGCAAGAATTATTTTTAAGCAAACAAGAACATTCATATTTAATTATTTATTACATTTATATCCTGCCTTTCCTCCAATGAGCTCAGGCATCCCACATGGCTCTTCCCCAACCTTTTATCCTTACCATAACCCTGTGAAGTAGGTAAGGCAGAGATGCATAACTGAAGGTTTGAACCTGGGTCTCCACAACCCTAGTCTACCCATTACACCACACTGGCTCAAAAAACATCCGCCCTCCAAGATAATGCAGAGAAAGATGTGTGAGAAGGCCAGTGCTTGGTTTTCAAATAAACTGTTCCTCGAAAGGAAACCCCCTCACACTTGTTTTGAGAATACGAAGGGCTTGTTAAGGCAAAAAAGCATATGTTTTGTGTAATGTGCACCAACAGTCAAAACTCTGAAGCATATAATGGTTTTGAATGCAACCTTTAGGGTTTATAACCAATAAAACTGCTGTTCTTACTACTCTTTTTTCACTTTCTATTTTAATATGTGAAACACACACACAAATCTCAGTGGACTCCTCCTTCCCCCATACTTGTGGGGGTTTTTCCATGTAAGAACCGATAAGCTCTGGCCTCTGTGCTACAAAGACAACTGTGCACACGTCAATTACATTACGTCCACTTCAGCTTTATTTTGCCCTGGTTACTGATCAGCTATGTGTCAATTCACAAAGCTTGTAACCAAAACCATTCTCCCTTCACCAAGTTAGGGCACTTCTCCTCAATTGTCTATATACAGTAATGTGTTGCTTTCTGCATCAACCTCAAGTTGCTAGATATTACACTAAAGGCTCTCTGCTATTCCCTCATATGTCTCTTATCTCTCTAGTTTCTCTCACTGCTATTTATGCCTCTTTTATTCCGTTTTCCTACTCCTGTCTTAGCTCATCATTCCACAACCATTATGCCACCAACATCTTTCCCCTCCTGGTTTAACACTCTTTGCAGAAATCCTGCTTCTCTGGGGCTATCCCAGTATCACCTTGACTGAAAATGGAAATGCAACCAATGTTATTTTACTTCATCCAGGGTTATGTCATCTCCTTTAATTCTGGCAGGGCTCCTCTGTGCACAATACAGAGAAAACCTATTCAAGTAGAAAACCAGGGCAGTGCAGTGGTTGGACCTAGTGGGTCCCGCTCTGCCACGAAGCTAACTGGGTGATCTTGGCCCAGCCACTACCTCTCAGGCTAACCACCTCACAGGGTTGTCATCAGGACAAAAAGTGGAAGAGGTAAACTATGTACACCACCTCGAACTTCTTGGGAGCTGCCTTTCCCAGCACTTCTACTGCTGGATAGATTTGGCACACTCTGGAACCAAACGTTTTGTGTCTTTTGTAGGAAATGTATGTTTTTTGTGCATTCTGCAATGAGCTATAAATGAAACACAGAAACAAAACAAAAAAGTGGTGTGACTTTACATGACCTACACCTGTTGATTTTTAATTTGTCAGTGCAGTTGGACTCTTGGGTGGGGGACGGAGTGAGAGAAAGGAGGAGGAAGGTGGCAACCCCAATATAACAATCTCTGTCATCCCCCAAAGCATTATTTCCCCTTTTATATCTGCCTTGCACTGTCGAGATCGCACCCAGCTGACACAGTCACACATCCACACTCCCAGGTCAGCGCCGAGAAGGGGGCAAGGTTTTTGTTTTTTTGTTTTTGCAGGTTTTTTGTTCCCGCTCACCACTGCAGGAAGCCGGCCATGCAGGATGCTCAGCCCCCTGCAATGGCCACACCCGGCCACGTGGGCCCCAGGGCGGGCGAGGGGACAGCATGGCCGTGGAGCGACACCACACTCTGGAAGAAGAGAGATCGAGGCTCCCCACGGGGCAACCCCTTTCGAAAGCCGAGAGGCCTCGCGGGGCAGAAACCACCGCAGTTTCTGCTTTGCATACGGAAAGCCAACGAGGCACGACCTGCATCCGAAGGAGGAGCAGCGGTGCGAGAGGCACACGGGGGTCCCAAGCTGCCGCCGTCGCCGGCCATGTGTCTGCCTGCCTGCCACCCATCCCGGCTCCCCTCAGGTAGCCCCCCCCACCCAAAAAACAACCCCGCGCCCGGCCTCAGGGGGCTCTTCGGGCCCTTGCGCGCGGGAGGCGCGACGGTACCTTGAGGGCCTCCAGGCGGTACCGCTGCGTGGAGGCCGGGTCCATCATCACCGTCACCGCCTTCACGAGCTGCTCGCAGAGGTTGTTCACCGGGTCCCACGACATGGCGCTACGCGGCTGGGGTGGGGGCAGGGTGGGGAGCGGGGGGAGAGGAAAGCCGCTGTTGCCCGGGGCAACCGGGCGCGGGGAGAGTAAGGGGAGCAACGCTGCGCCGGGTGCGACGACCAAAGTGGCGCAGTGCGCAGGCGCAGGCGACCCCGGCGACCTTTTTTCGCACACGCTTCCTAAACGCCTGGAGTGAATGCGATAGTAGCTCTACGATCGTCATGTAGAGATAGGAAAGTTTAGAGAGGCTTCGTTGTTTGAGGTGGAACTTTCGGGTTGCTTCAGGCTCGCTCCTGGAATCTTTTTTCTTTTTCTTTTAGCCCACGCATCTTTCTTATAAAGTAAGACTTGAACTAGAAATAACTCCTCTCTCTGCCTCTACTTTTTATTGGAGGGGGGGAATACTTTGCCGTCCCGTTCAGCAAACATAATGGATTTCAACTAGTTTTCTTCCTAGGAACGAAAGTAACTATTTCCCTAGAAAGTAAAGTCTAATGGGCTCCGTGAGTTTGCTTCTTGTGTATGTCTGCAGAAAATCTATGCATCAATTGGAACAATGATAAGCAGCATAACCCGATTTTGACGTATAGAGATAGAAATTTAAAGTAATGCATGTGTGTGTGTGTGTGTTTTTTTAAGGGATTACTGTCCGTTTCACCGTCCTTGCACGAGCAGCTGTCACTTTCATCCCTCTCCGAAAGTGATCACAGGACCGGGGGTGGAATCCAAAAAGTCCAGTGAGCAGGTCAAGGAATTGCCAGTCTAACATTTCCACATCTATTTTCCCACTAGTTTGGTGAAGGAGATTCGCGTCACGGTGTCCCTGAAAGAATGACGTAATCGACGTCCTTCCACTACGGGGCGGAGGGAAATCCGTTCTTGGTATAGCCATCCGGTGGCCTTATTTCCCCCCCTGAAGACTACATTTCCCGATATGCATTGCTGTATAACCAACTGCGTCCGAGGCGCGGAGGTAGTCAAAGCCATGCTGGGAGTTGTATTCCCTTAGGCGTGAAGGCGGGAGTTTTACCGGCTGAGGCAGCTAAACCTCCGCGCATCCCGCCTGCGGCCCTCAAGCCGAACCTGTCCCTCTTCTCCGCCTCCTCGCCGTGGCGGTCCCTCGTGGCCCGCCATGTCTCGCGGGCGGGAGCGGGTGGTGGCTTTGGCGGACATGGACTGCTTCTACATGCAGGTGGAGCAGCGCCTGGAGCCCAGCCTGCGCGGGAAGCCGTGCGCCGTGGTGCAGTACAAGACGTGGAAAGGCGGCGGGTACGGAGCTGCTGCTGCTGCTAGCTTTGCTGCTCTGCTCGTGTCGGCGGAATGAGGTGGGAGGAGGAGGATCTTGACGTGGAGGAGCTGGGGGAAAGGGGCCGTGCGGCTCAGTGGTCAGAGCAAAAGGGTCCGGCTCTAATCACCAGCACCCTAAGGGAGGGCTGACAAATCCTGCCGAGTTGCTGCTGCCGCCACAACCGGTGCTGATCGATCGATGTGTGGTCGATATAGGGCGACTTCCTAAGTTGCCCCCCCCCCCAATTGCTTCCCCGCGTTGTGCTTTGTTTTTAAACTTCTTCCAAACAAGCCACAACAAACTAGCATGCCAGGGTGTAATGTTTAAGCCTCGCTGGCTCCTTGCTGTGCTCGTTTTTTTGTTTCTACTTGCAGGGGGTTTCTTCGGCATTAAACATGAAACCTTCAGCCTTGAAACAGGACTGTCCAGTCAGGCGCCTCATTCTACTGCATGCGTAGAGCAGATCCTATTCCCACCCAGAAATGGCAGTGGGAGAATATGGTTTTGTGAATGTTTTCTGGTATCGCTCCAAGGGTTTTCAGCTGATTTCAAAGAGCAAATGTTCTGGCCAGGCTGGCTCCCAGCTCAGCCTGTGTTTCCTGGGGTTTCTCTGGACCATAGACCTACCTGCTCCTTCCTGTGAACCATGTTTCTGTTTTTTTCCTCTACCCGCTCCCCCCAAAATGATAGGATTCGTTCCTGCACACTCCCCATCTAAAATTGACTTATGTTTTCACCTATCAGGGTGGGAAAACCAAATGCAGCACAATAGAATCTACTTCCCTATGTGATTATACAATCAACAGTTACCTATTTCTGTTCCCAATTTGATTCTAGCATTGCATAAACTATTTACTGTATAGTCTTCCACCTGCCTCTCAATATCTCCTGAAAACCTTTAAAAATGTACCTCCCTCTTAAGATGGCTAAAAGATTATAATGTGGAAGGAAAACTCCTTTCTTTTAAGCTAATTTGTAGGTGGTTTTTTTTAACATGTTAATTTGTTAAAGACTCATTATTTAATGCTAAATTGAACCAAAAAAGTGCCTGGGTTTGTGTGTGCCTTTCATTGTCTTAAACCCATAACTTAATAGTTCATCATTTCTCCCTCACCCAACTCAGAATCATTGCAGTGAGCTATGAAGCTCGTGCTTTTGGAGTTACCAGAAACATGTTTGCTGCTGATGCAAAGAAACTATGTCCGGATCTCCTGTTAGCGCGAGTACCAGAGGCCCATGGTAAAGCAGATCTCACCAAGTAAGCCCTGGATTGATTATTACTTGCAGCTACAGTATTGTTGTCCATGTGATTGTGAAGTACTCTGAAACAAAATAGGGTTCAGGATGGTTACTGACAGGGCCGGCCCTACGACCAGGCTGGGTGGCGCAGGGCACCACGGCGCCGGCCCACCAGGAGGGCGCCGCGAGCTGCGCCCGTCCACTGGCCGGCCGGTCCGCCGCAGCTGTGCCCACGGCAACTGCGCTGTGCCTGCCTGCCCGTCGCGCAGCGCTGGGAAACTGGGCAGGAAGGCGCCGGAGGGATCCGGCGCACCAGGGGCGCTTAAGACGGCCCTGGTTACTGATCAGCTATGCTTTTGATGAGTTTTCTGCTTTGGGGCTTAAGTTTTCTTTTTGGAAAGTTTTTGGAATCTTCTTTTGCTGTCTCTTTTCCAATGTGGATACAGTTTGTTCATTCTGGGTCTTCAGGCAGCAGTCTCTCTAGAAATTACTTTTTACCATTCTTTGCAAATTGAAGAGTCCAGGCTTTCTTCAATGTATAGTGAACTGAGCTCAATACTTTTTCAGCCAGAGTATATCTGTAATAGGTAAGGTAGCTCTGTTAGCAGCATGCGGGATGGGTGGGGGATGACAACTGCTACTTACTGGTATACCACTGTTGATGGTGTATTGTTAATTAGCTACCCCAATTAGAAGTTAAGATGGAATAGGAATAATAGAGCATTTTTGGGTCTCCTTCCTATGTAGGTACCGAGAAGCCAGCGTGGAGGTGATGGAAGTGATGTCACGCTTTGCTGTGATTGAACGTGCCAGCATTGATGAAGCCTACATGGATTTAACTAGTGCTGTGCAGGAAAGGCTTCAGAAGATGAAAGGGCAGGCTATTGTAGCAGAGCTGTTGGCAACTACCTACATCCAAGGATGGCCAGACAGTCTTGCAACAGAAGAGAATACAGGCAACAAAGGTATTCCATGGCTTCAGACATGCTGTTCCACTCTTTTACTTCAACTTCCCTTGCTCTTAATCCTGCTTAGATGATAATTCTATACAGAGGTATTTTCATTCTCAAACTTGTGTGCCTACAGAAGAGCATGGTGATGGTGTGGAACCAGTTCACAACTCCCAGGTTTAGCGTTTATTTTTATTTTTTTCTTTGCTTCGTTGTTCATGTGAGGGTACTAAAGGTTTGAAGAGATGGTAAGAAATTGGAAGTGTGCCCTTCAGACGTAATGGATATGGTACCATAGCATTTTCTTCTTGAGCTGCAGCTTATAATACAAGTATCTTTTCTCTATTTTGTCGCTTTTTAATATTCAGCGCGCCGCGCTTCTTGTTCAGCTTGTGAGACCAGATTAATTTGACCTCGGCAAAATGTTCCCTAAGAAGAAAGACATGTCTGCTTTCTAACCTGCAAATCAGACAGCAGGAACAAAGGAAGGTGATTAGTCTGCTGCTGAAAGGCCAGTATTGTGGTGGAGAAATCTGGGGAATAGTTAAGAGTAAACGCAATAGGAATTGCCAAGACTGATGTACTTTGAGAAAGCTTATTGCTCAAGTCTGCATGGCTATTTCCCATGTGGCTATTGTCTTCAGATCAGTTCCAAATTTGGAAATTTATTTTAAGCCACTTAAGTTAATTGCACATCTTCAGCTACTTTGCTACTAGTGTTAGAACATCTTTGAAGGCCAAGTGGTATGACACTTCCTTGTTGGGTGAGCTGTATGCTAGGTTGTGTGTTGCATTTTTACTTTGATTAATCTAATCTTTGAGACTTGCCTAAAGGGTAGCACTTCTTTGGCTGCGAACATCTTTACAAAAATGCAAAACCATTTTCCCTCTCCTGCTTTCTGTTTATTTGCTTGCCCTGCAGGATCCTCCTTCCTTCCTTTTTTCTTTCTAAGAGTGGGCTTATTTGACCAAGGATGGCCTTATAAAGGGCTTTCTGATTTCTTCCTGTTTTCTTCTTCACTTTACAGCACTACATTCTTTTTGTAGCTTTCCTGACCTATCACTCTGCCATGACAATAATTATTCTTTCAAGATTGGAGATAGGTTGCTTTGTGTTTCCTTTTAGAAGAACTGCGGGAGCGTGGTTTGCGACAGTGGCTCGAGTCATTGCCTTTCGGAGATCCCAGCAGTCCAGAGCTGCAGCTGACAGTGGGAGCTGTCATTATGGAAGAAATGAGGGCAGCTGTGGAATCTGTCACTGGATTTAGGTGTTCCGCTGGCATTTCTCACAACAAGGTGTGTGTACGACCAGCATGTTTGTGGTTTTGAACTCAGCACTACTAAAGCGGTGTACCTCTTGGCTGCTCTATGTATTCAGTGGAATCTGTGCTGAACAGATTATTATTGTGACCTGGCACAGAAAACAGAAATGGAGGAATCGGGAGAGGATTAGACCCAATAATAGTAGTAAATACCATCATCAATCTGGTTTTGGTAAAATGTATTTTTATGAACAACTCCAGAATGTGAGATTGGATGATGTGATGGACTGAAGATTTTCGCATCTAGCGTAGAGCAGAATTAACAGGAATACATCTCCAGGTTGAGCCTCTTGTAAGCTTCCCTAGACATAGATGTGTGGCTAGCTAATTGAGTTATTCAATAGGTTTCAACTGTTTAGATCACATTTATGTGGACCTAGTCAGTTACTAATGGCAATTGCCTCTGAACCTTCTTATACAGATGGCATCAAGCTGGAATGAAGTATTCTTTTTTGGAAGCTAGGAAAGCTGATTGTTATAGCATGCAGGCACAACATCTTACTGTGTTTCTTGCTCTAAAACTAATGGCACTTTTAGAGAAGAGATTAATAGAGGGAGAGATGAGGCAAGTTGTAATAACAAAATACATGGAGTTAGCCATTCCTGCTCTAGGTGATAACTGTATTGATGCTCCAGGTGGAGGGCAGGATACCTAGCACCTGAGAGAGAGAAATGTAGATTTCCTCTTCCACACAGTTATTCTGCAAAATGCTAGAATTTAGTGTATATGGTAGACCTTAGAGGTAGTACTATTTATTTGATTAGTATATTCTGTATTCAGAATATTAGGAATAAGCAAATTGTTGTTGGATCTTTCAGCCACAGGCTGTAGACAAAAGTTGTATACCCAATTAAAAAGAGGGTATCATTGTATGAGGTTTCCTTGGAGGAGACGAGATTATCCCAGAGAATAAGCTCTGAAGCAGTAAATGTTTTTAAGAGTAGAGATTATCTTCTCCTTGCCACCAAACTTTCGGTTTAAGAAATTCAGCAGGACGTAATTATTCTTTGATTATAAGAACCAAAATCTGGCAGTATGAGAGATATTTTATATCCCTCTAGTTTCACAAATGCAATGTCCAGTTTCATTTAGTTTTGAATTCCTTTCTAAAAACACTGGGTGTGATTTTGAAAAGAAAATAATCCATGATAACATTTGAAAACAAAAACTGTCAGCTCATTACTTGCAGTATTTGTGTATTATATTCAGTCTTTTCTCTAAGATGACAAAATAAACTCTGATAGACAAGGTGTGTTTTGGAAACTCAAGTTGGAAAGCCAAGCTTCCTAAATTTGATACATTCTTTATTCTAGGTATTAGCAAAGCTGGCCTGTGGCCTCAACAAGCCTAATCGTCAGACTTTGGTGTCACACGGTTCCGTCCCTCAGCTCTTTAGCAAGATGCCAATCAGCAACATGTATGTAAAACTGATGATCTGCTTCTAGAAGCCCCATGTGAGATTGCACTCATGAATCTTGGAACTAGCATTTTTTTCCTTCATATTATTGTTTGGGGGTATTATGGGTATACTGTAAGCATCAGACCAATGGCAGTCAAGAGATAATAATAAGAATGGATCCTAGCGGGGGGAAATTCTTCGTGCAAGCACCAGAATTTGGGGAGCCATAATAATTTTTCAGCCATCCTTTGTGCAAAAATTGATAAACTATTGATATTTTTATATACCAGTTGATTATTGTTAGGGACTGGACTGGAATTTTTCAGGCCTGGTTGCAAATGTAAATGAATTCTAAGAAATGTGTGGTGCTGTTTCATTATATTATCTTCCCAGTTGATTTCTTCTCCTGCACATACTAGTGTAGGCAAGGAAGAGGCTACTTGTTAATTTCTTGCTCCGTTGGAATGTTTTCCATGCTTGTCTCATAAAGCCAAGTTTTGCATTGCTTTTTCTCCTTGTCCTGCTTATCTATCCGCCTTCTGATAGCTGCTACACAAGAACCTGTGTCTGAAGACTTCTGCCTTTTTACGTATGGCAGTTTTCCTTTTCTCCCATAGCCGCAACCTTGGAGGGAAGCTTGGGGCCTCTATCACTGAACTTCTAGGAGTGGAGTATGTAGGAGAGCTGATCCAGTTCAGTGAATCACAGCTTCAGACCCACTTTGGAGAGAAGACTGGGTAAGTTGCTCACTAAAGTTCTGGCCTCTGCTACAGATTGATGTTCCATTTATGTTTGCTTATGCTGCTGAGGATTCTGCTGAAGACAGGGTCTCATTTCTACTGAGAACTTGACACAAACACATTAAGAGGCAGTGCATTTGCTTAAAGCCAGAAGAAACATCTACAAGATTCAAGGAAGATCGCAGCACTTGCATTTTTTAAAAAAAGCTCACTTCAGTCATTGCATTGAAGTAACACTTAATATGACAAAATAACAAAAGGGAAGCAAATATTATGTATATACTGTACAAATTCTACAGATGTAGTTGTATTAGCTGCAGCAAAAAGGGACTATTGGGTCACTTTAAGGACTTGACAGGTTTTTCAAAGGATAGTCTGTTTCATCAGATGCATATGGAGTGTCATCCTCAGGTAATAGATATGTAATAGAGACTGTTGTTTTCACTGTCCAAATGTTCTATTCATGGTCACCCATTGCAGGAAGCTGCAATTTATTTAACATATTCGTTTCTACAGCAAATGAGGTTGTCATGTAAATTACATATTTATCCAAGTTGGACAACCGAGTTTATCTGACTCCATTAACCCAATAAGGCTATTATGAAATCAAAATATACCCTCTGTGGGGGTTTTATACTGTAGCATAAACACTGACAACTGGGAAACACTGGCCTGCAAGCTCTCCAATTGGGGAACAGCCTTTACCAAAGGTGTCATGGGTTTTGAAGACGCTCAAACTTGGGACGAAAGGGAAAAACATAATAGGATTGGCAAACCCTCACCATGATCAACTTCTGCCCACAATGTCCCCATTGTGGAAGAATGTGTGGATCCAGAATTGGCCTCCACAGTCACTTATGGACTTACTGCTAAAGCTGTGTTTATGGAAGACAATTTTACTTAGCTATGAATAATCGCCAAAGAAAGAAAGAAGATACATATGGCAGCAGTGGATTATGCCATCAACTGTCTTTTGGACACAAACTTGCTGCTGATCTACCAGGATCATATTTCCATGTTCCTCTCATAATATCCAGCTTGGTCCTTGCAGTTTGTATACCAATATCTAATTCAGATGTGCTGTTAAGTGGCAGAGACACTTATGTTAGGGAGCTTTCCATTTGCATTGCCTGTATTCTCTTTAGAATCTAACTCTTGGACTTGATCCTGGTCTCCATTGATTTGTGTGCAGGTGCCAGATACATTGGATGTCTCTAAGTAAATAAGTAACATTTCCAACCTTGGAACCACTTATTTATTTAACGCGGGTTTTCATATATGCTTTGCAGCTCCTGGTTGTATGACTTGTGCAGAGGGATGGAGCATGAGCCTGTGAAACCTAGACAATTGCCCAAATCCATTGGCTGTAGTAAGAATTTCCGTGGAAAAACAGCTTTGGTTACTCAGAAGCAGGTAAGAGAGTGTCCAGAGAGCCGAACCAAGTTTGTCCTGAGAGCAGGAATAAAAGATGAGGCAGCAAACATTGCTGCACCCTTTCTCAAACCTAATTTGGTCATCACCTTTCAGCATCACTTTGCTCTGAAATGGTCAATAATTTGTTGAAGAATTCTATCAATGGGAGGGGAGTGCTAAATGTCTCCTGTGACCTGCTGATGAGGTAATATAGCAGAGGAGGAATTATTCCTTGGACCACGCTCTCTCTCTGCGGTGTTAGCAAATGAGATCCTTGTTCCATTTTAGCATCTAGCGCAGTGTCCTGTCCTTTGAGCATTCTGTAACCACATCTTTCCCTGCAGTTGAATTGCTCCATGGCAACATTTCCAATCATTTCAATACTTTATTTATTAAATTTCTATGCTGCCCTTCATCCCAAGATCACAAGAGTGCTTTACAATATAGAAACACAAACATAATCAGAAACTAAAACAGTACTCTCCCCCTACAGTATTGTTTATTTGTTTAGAGATCCGAAAGCTTTTGTTGTTCTTCTTGGCCTTCCATCTGATCAAAATGCCCTGTGGATGTTCCTTGCCTATTTTGGCTTTCTATTTGTAGTATACTGAGCAGTGTCCTAAGACAGTAATAAAACACACAGTAATTCTGTATGTAGGTGCAGCACTGGCTTCTGCAGCTGGCCTTGGAGCTGGAGGAGAGACTGAACAAGGACAGAGATCAAGTAAGTAGGGAAAGAGAGAGGCCCTACTATCTCCTTGAGTACTTTATGTCTGAAGGAGATTTGTGTGAATTGGGTTGAGAAGTGCAAGTGTGCCTGCCTCTGGTAACCATACGTACCATTTGTCTGGATGTAGCTTGCTAGATGTCTGAAATAATTAAGTATCTTCAGCAAATCAGGGATATGTCCCCTCAATCTGTTCTGGGTCGTCACCGTCTCCCCCCCCCGGTCCCCCCCCGGTCCTCTGTAGTAGATTTTGGAGCAGGGATGGAGTCGCAGAGAGGAGGACTAAGCCCCATCACAGAAGTGGGTGTCATTCCACTCGTACCATTATTTAGTTAACATATGAAGCCTACAGGGATGATGGGAATTGTAGTCCCAAACATCTGGAGGGCTGGAGTTTGCCTATGCCTGATCCAGCCAGATACCCGCTACCCCCTTTTAAAGAATGTCCTCCTAAAATCCAAGTTATTGATATCTCAAGTATTTCTTGTCAGGATTCTTACATATATCTTTCTTCCAACAGAACAACCGGGTAGCTAAACAGCTGACTATTGGGATCCATATGCAGGGCTATAAACATGCCAAAGGCTTATCCCGCTGCTGTGCCTTAGCAAATTATGACGCTCATAAAATCAGCAGAGATGCTTTTGTGCTAATCCAGAACTGCAATACTGCAGGAGGCCAGCAGGCTGCATGGTAAGAACATTTTTTTCCCTTGGACACAAGAGTGTTACTGCAGAGGAGGAAATGTTAGCTTTATCCTGTCTTCTATTGTACATATTGCAGAGTCTGTGCTAGAACAGAAAGTGAACTACAGTACTAGTGGGCTGGATGGCCACACTGTTAAGACAAATCTTTATGATATGAGAACATTTATTCCGATTAGAGCTAAGATGAGGGTTGCTCATCACGTATCCTCGGGCCAGCTTCTTCCAGGCTTAGCAAATCGTTGAAAAATATCTGTGCAACCTTATTTTTTGAGTTTACTCCCTTTGAATTGTTTGCTAATGTGCCCTCACCTACAGGTCTCCTCCAATTACACTTCTTCAGCTTTCTGCGAGCAAGTTTTCAGAAGCTCATGCTTCCTCCGTGAACATTACTTCCTTCCTAACGACTGATAGCCAAGGTACCCAAGCCACTTGCACCAGTGCTTCCAGCCCAAATGGCAAGTCCATTGAAAGCCCCAAAAAGGAGACCCTCAGGAAGACAACCAATCCTATTCAGATGCTTTTTCAGAGAGCAGTGGAAAAGAAACAGGCCCAGGCTATGTCCAGGAACTCTCTTCCTGGTGTCAGCAATGAAAGCAACTTACCATCAATATCAGAGTCCAGTATCTGTCAGGATAAACAACTCACCCCCATTAACAGCCAGACTCCAAAAGCTCCTGCGGAACAAAGTATCACCAGGAGCAACCCAGACTGCATGCAGAAACAGCTCTCAGTAGAACAGTGTCTGGCCAGCTCCAAAGCAGGGCTCCTGGAGATTCCTTTAGAAACAGAAGTGCCCGAGGTCTCTTCAGAGCTCCCTGATCTGTGCAAGGAAAAGGAAATGCATCCTACTGCTGGAATTTCCCAGGTAGGGGTTGATAGTTGGGCTCCTCAGCCCTGTACTGGTGACACGATGCTGTGCGAGAAATGTAATCAACAGGTGTTGGTATGGGAGTTCACAGAACACTTGGACTACCACTTTGCTGTAGAGCTGCAGAATTCTTTCTCAGGAACTGACTCCTGCAGGCCATCTTTGCCTCCCACCAGCCCTCCAGCTAAGGGCAAAAGTAAACAGAAGACACACACAGCCTCTAGGGCCAAAAGGCCAAGGCAAAGCACAGATAGGACTTTGGATTTCTTTTTTAAGCGGCCACCTCCTTAGGATGAAGCTCACCTGAGCAGCTTATCTTGGAAAAAGAAGGTGCAACTTTATTTGCCTTTATCTAATATCCATAAGTAAATAAATAAATAAATAGGATAATAAATTGTTCCAAACAGGTGCTTGAAAAGCTGCAGGACTCCCCGTTGTTACGAAAACCTGCACTTGCTGGTCAAGGTTATTATGCCTTCTGTAGCACGTTCTTGCTTTGCAGCTTCAGGTGGTAGCAGATGTTGCATCAAGATGCCATATTAACGATACTATCGATTTATGGTAGTCATTGGGGGTGTCTCTAGTCAGACTGTTCCCTCCACAGGACCATCTTTACATTATCATTCATTTGTTTAAGTATTTTAAACTTGTAAACTGCCTTGGCAGAAGGGAGGTATTAAATGTAATACATGCTTCTAGAGATGTGCTGCCCGAGGGCTTTCTTGGGCCTGCTCTAGGCAACTAAATGTCAAGGGATGAACTTGGGCCCTTCTGCATCCTGCTCATGTGTTCTCTCATTGAGCTGCTTGGATCAGTCGTAGGTTGTGACTGGCTTTTACTATGGTGGCGATTGCCCTTCCATAGGCACTTTGAGGAAGACAGTCGTTAGAATTGAATGGATACTGGAATATGCATTGCGCAAGTCCACATGTGTCCACTTGACCAGTTTGATCAGCAGAATTGGTGCTATGTAGGCGCCATGTGATAACTGTTATGCATTTTTAAGAATTTGATTGTTTAGTGTGGCAGCACCTGCACTTTGGAACCCCCCTGCCTACTGAGATTAAGAAAGTGCCTTCATGGTACTGTACTTTTTTCAGCATTTGCTAAAAACATTCTTGCTTATACAAGCCTCCCCAGATGCTTAGAAAATTGAGGTGATTTTAATCTGTCTTCAATATTTTAACTTGTATGCTTGTGAATTTTTCTACTTTGAAGGTGTGTTTTTTTTTTTACATTCGAGTGGTGTATAAATTTTATGAAATAAAGTGCAGAAACCAGTGTATACATATGGAAAGTTCAGTCAAATCTATAACATCTGTACTTTAATTTGATGGCTTGATTAAATATCTACTTGATGAGTAAAGGTCCTGCTTTTACGGTGTTTTACACCTTTAACTTTCCTACCTGGATAGTAACAAACATATACAATTATTGCCCCATGGTGCAGTTAGGTTATTGGACTAGGAGATTGTAGAACAGGGATCAAATCACAGCTGTCATGAAACTTGTTCTGTGACCTTGAGCCAGTCAGCCTCTCACCCTAATTTGACTCAGGGGTTTTGTGAGGATAAAATGAGGGGGGAAGAGAGAACCATGTATGGCACTTTGAACTTCTGAGAGGACAGGTAGGATATAAATAAAAGTGTCCAATTGCCGCTTTCTAACTCCTTGGGTGTGAGCTATAGTTAAGTATATTCCATATGAAACCCATGATGTATGAAGTCTTCAGCTATACTTCTGGAACCATGGAAATATGGTTACTGCTAGTGCAAAACCTATCTGTTTAATCCTAACAGCCTGTAGCACTCGGTGCTATCAGGGACAGGATTTCACACTGTAGTTACAGGGCTTTAGAGTGCGCATTATTAGGCACAAGTTACAGACACAAGATATCTATCTGGTCTTGTTTTGTTACTTCCTGCTAAAACCTTGGCCTGCTTTTCCCCCTTTTCTATGGAAGTTGCTGGAAAGGAATTTTCTTCATAGGCAAAAATACTATCCAGTAAAGCAGAAAAAGGGGGGATTTTATGTGTTGAAAGAAATATTGGCAGGTTTGGGGCTTCTGTATAGAAATTGCAGCCTGTTTTGTTTTTATTGTCCACAATAGGATGGAAACAATGCTAGCAACAGCGCCTGATTTTAGGCAGTATTACTAACATAACAAACAGGCTAAGCAGGAGCTTCAGCCCACAGTTGGTGGAGTCAGTGCTATTAGGATAAAGGAACTAGTCATATAATTGGCAAAACATGTGGCACTTTGCTATTTTAAATGCAAATGGAAGAGGTTCTTGCATTATCTTTATCCAGAGACCAATTGGCTTAGTGTGGGAGTAGAGAAACCTTCAAAGATTCACTATCTCCTCAAGCAAGCAGCAGCATACAATCCTCCCTTTTATACGCAAAACTGCTGCGGTCAGCTGATAGTTCTCTGCATGCACTGCGGAATGTCAGATAAGCATGTGCTACCAACTTGTAAACACTCATCTGCATGGAAAACTAACAGAAAAGCCTCCACATATTGCCTGGTGTCTCAATGCTGGCACAAGTTGCTGTTCAGCCGTACAGCACAATTCTTTTCAATAAAACATCTTTATTTTATACATTATATATCTATATATAAAGAGAGATGAAAACACCTCTCTGATTTTTAAAGAATCCACAAACAGTGAATATGAAAAGCATGGCACCGAGAACACTCACACAACAGAAGGCAAGGAAAAGACAACCAGAAAGAGCACCTTTGAATGTTTGTCTGCAATGGGGTTAACTCTGCCAAAACTGTTAATTGCAGGAAAAGCACCTATTCCTCCCACAAGACAAGTATGTAGTGGCAATGGGCTACAGCAAACCCTCTAGAGGAGTGCATTAGGCAGCCAATTTTCTTCGTCTTTTCTAAAACAAGCGATCCAAAAATGCCTCTTGTAGAACCAATTCAAATGATTAAAGGGCAATTGAGAGAGAAACCAATTTAATCAGCAAATAACCATGATGCTTTGGGCCATGTTTACTACTACTTTATAGTTAGCTGTCCATTGTGCTATTAAAAGGGTGATTAGCATCAACTTGAAAGCTGGCTGCATGGTCGCGCAGCTATAAGTTAAATCTCAAAGAGTAGTTGCATTAAATAAACAGCTGTTGGATTGAGGTGAACTAACAGAAGGGTGTGCGTTTTAAAGTGAATAAAATGTTTTCCCTGGCCATGTTGGCTGTAGCAGCTGAACACTCAGTGCAGCAGTGGCTAAGATGGGGATAGGCAAAAACAAGAAATGTATTGCTGACTTTTAAAATATAATTTCCTACCAAAATGTTTAAAATATCCCACAATGTTTGACTGCCTTACACTATTGCAAACTCTAGGCATTAACTATAGCTTTGAGTGGACTGATTGAAATCTTAGGTATTGTATGGTTTTCTGTGGTGCATACCAGCAAGAAAGACAAACTGCTGCAGTAGGCAGTGTTGATAGTTGTAGTAATAGTAAGTGTAGCAACACGTCAAATCTTTCCGGGATAACCAAGCCACGCTTACTGCTTTGGCTTTGAGAAAGTAAGGCATGTTTCCCAAGGAAAAAGTTGGATTGGGGTGCTATTGAACTAACGAAAGCCAGACGGTACAGATCTTTCAGTCACGATGGTGAACAGCAGCGGCTCAGAAAACCACCAGCAAAGTACTGAGAAGTGTCAAAGCTAAGGGGGGGGGCAGTTCTGCTCTAGGAAGCCACATTATATATAGGGTAGCTGCTCAACTCTGCCCAGGAATAAGTTGTCTTAAGATGTTTGTGATTGTACCTGCTGCATGAGATGGGGACTGTGGTTTCCATCAGGTCAGGGTTATTTCAGGGAAATGTCCCTCTTCTCCCACACCCCCAACCCCACATTTTCGCTAGAAGCAAAAACAAAAAACCCACAATGAAATTAGCTGTTAAAAATCAGCACACAGCGATAGTAGGGAGGGGGAGGCCCGATAAGCCATTAGATTAAAATGAAATCAACAAACAGTTTAAAAGTAATCAGAAATATCCTGAGCTGTACTGTGGGCAATGCAAACTTTTCAGCTGAAGCTTCTTCATCTGTCACAGGCAGCCTGTAAAAATCAGGCAGCAGGACAATGGAGACTGTGGGCAATGGATGTCCACTATTTCTGCCTCAGGAAGCGGAATCCCCAAGCTGCAGTCCAACACACTAATGGCTTTGCCCTCTACCCGGCAGTAACTTCCCAACAAAAGTCAACAGAACCAGGAGTTGCCGGTCCAGGCAAAGATGCAGCCGCTCTCATCTATTCCGGGGAAGGGACATGAAAGCAGCAGGTGATGAACAAACATGCTTAAATCGCTCCAGGAGGGGCACTCAATCCAAGCGGCAGTTCTGGACTCCGCAGGAGCAGAAGGGGTTTGTCCATGTGAATTGACTGGCCAGCAGCAGCTCTGGACAGTGGGGAGAGACTTTCTTCCCTTCCCCTATTGCTAACATCAGGAAACCCCACTGATTTTGTGAGTCAGAAAGTGACCAGGTCAGAACTTAGGCCCTGATCCAGTCCATTCTCTTCGATGGTGATGGCTTGGATATAAGTGACATGTCCAATACCTTTGGTAACTCCTTCACGGAACAGCAATTTGGCTCCTATCTTCAAATATTCCGGATGTTTAATGAATCTGAAACATACCACAGCCTTTTCTCCTGTACGCAGCTTATCCTGAAGGAGGGAAATAATATGAGTTACAAGGTCAGTCGCCTAGCTACTCGGCTTAGGGATTCTGGGAAATGAGGGGGATGTTTAAGGCCACTGAGCAATTCAGTCCCAATATGCTTTGCGTGTTTATGAAATTCCTAGTGGATTTAACTATGCAGGTTCTCTTCTGAAATGGTGAAGGCATTGCAGAAGAGAGTCCTAATGTCATGGTTACAATAACTGATGCAGGATGAAGACGTGAAAGCAATGGAATGATTCCTTGAATAGACTAGAAAAGCACCCATCTTCTCAAAGACCTACCTTCCCATGGATCTTCTCCACAATTGCTGTTTGTCGCACATTGCCAACATGCACCGTTACTTGAAATCCCTTCCGGAAAGTTGTGGCATGGAAGAGCAGAACAATTTCAGCTTCAAACACTGAGCAAATGGTGGGATTCATCTCTGGGCTGACCATCACCATACCCTAAGTGACAGCAAGACAGCTGAACCAATGCTCTTGATAATGGCGCTCCTCTTTTCCCCAATACATGCACACTAGGTGGAATGCTACTGTCCTTCATGAAGTGCCCAGTTTTCCATTTGCAGGAAGCTGGCCTCTCCACAGAAAGCCAAAAAATGGAAGGGTAAGATAAGAGTGTACATGATGAAGACAGACTTAACAGTGGGTGAGGATGTATGGGGAGTGTTTAATTGCCCCCTTCTGCTCAATGGCTTTCACTCCATCCTCTTCACTATTGTAGTTTTTTGTGGAAGCAAACCACCCAAAGCCATGGATTCAACTATTCCCAACCCCTGATCCTGAATCAAAATGACTAAGTGAGGAGTTTATATTGCCTGCAGCATTTTAGGGTGTCTTCTCAAGCAGGAGTTCCAGAGGAACCACAGTCCCTCACAATATCATCCCTTCACAACACATGGTTCCCAAAAGAGTAGGGGGAAGAGTAGGGGGAAGCTTTTTAAAACTCCCAGAAATATGAGGCAGACTCACTTTGCGCAGCAGTGAGCGGTCAAAGTGCCCAAGAGCCAGCGTGGCAGCTTGCCCAGCCCGAAGCACACGGCACGCCGAACGATTTCGCTGCATGCTGCACACCTTCAGCTGGAGGAACTTGCCATCATCGGTTGGACCAACCACCAAGTTATCTCCCTCTCTACATATCCCACTGGCAAGGGCACAAAAATCAGGAGTGTGTGTTTAGCTCTCATAGAAAGGGAAAGCTTTTGCTTTCTACCTTCTTAAAACATACCCTGGAGCAGTTTCTTTACAGTCTTTCCCATCTCAACTATCCTCTATATCCCACAGGGAATGAATCCCTTCGGATGTATTCTCGTTTCTCTTTCACAGTCACTTCTGTCCTTGAAGTGAAATTGTATCCCCTTGATTATTGAGACAAGGCATTCGGCTTCCACCTGCACAGTATTCCCAAGCCTACAATGAGGAAGGAAATGCTAAGCTACACTGCCAGTCCTCCCCTGGGGGACAAAAGCTCTTCTGCATCACCTCCCTATCAACACTGACCCCATGATACCATGCAAATAGCAACACCCACCTTGACAGAGTTCCTCCAACAACAGTGCCCACCTCTGGTACTGTATAGATTTCATCCACCTGCAGCAAGATAAAATCAGGAGCTTGAGACCTGCTATATGGCTAGGCCTGCCACCACCCCCCCCCCTTCTCATGAGTGTCAATACAGTTCTGTCTACAGGACCTCAGAACCCATTCCTGAGCACTTTCTTCCTTAAACTATTTCTCACGTCTCAAGCATCCCAGAGTACCAGCCCTCAGTGAATACTCCTCATTCTGCAGGCGTTTCCTACGTTTGTCTACAGATGAAATAACCTAGAAAATCAACTAAATGATACCATGGACCTAGATCAAATCCCTTTCTTTGTATGAAAGCTAACCATAAAAAGAGCCAGCCACAATCTCATTGGGTGACCATCCTTCCATCTCCAAGATGTCCTTGCCCTCGACACGTGAAGGTACTTACTGTTTGAGACTCCCAATAACATCGAGAGAGCCTTGTGTACCTGAAACTCAGTGAGTTGCTGCATAAGTTCTTCCTGTTCTTTGCTGTTTGTCAGAGGAGGGAGGATGTTGAGGAAAACTTTCAGGTGATCCAGGTTATCTCCAGAAACACTGGACAAGGTGAAGATAGGAGTGATGCTGCCAACACACATGAAAGAAATAAGATAGGTGAGCTGCAATTCTGTGTACGATTGCCATTGAACACAATGGGAACTTGACTTTTACAAGTAAATATGCACAGGGAACAAGTCCCTATGATTGGCTCCCAGAGACGTTTGAGAGGAGACATCTAGGATTACACAAACTTGCTGCTGTGCCCATAAATAGGCCTGATCTTAGCTCTGTACTGCAGTCACACTTGCCTTTATAATTTTACCTAAATACTGCCTTGTAACGAGTCCTTGGGAAGGCTTACATTAACAATATCACATTTAAATAAAAGACAACAAAAGCATTAAAAAGTCCATTCAAAACATAGAGAACCTGGCTTGTTTCTCCTTCTCATGGAAATGTACTACAGGCTGATTGAGGATGCAATCATATCAGAGGCATAAGTTATCTAGTCCCATAATGCAGCACTAGAACTACTAACCCCAGTACCACCTAGCTAAGCCAGTGGGGTAGGGACTTCACCTATACAGGTTTCGAAAAGTAGAACATGAGAGTGGTCCCATTAGTCACACTGCAATATTCCACAGACCTGGAGGTACTTGCCCCTTTCTCCTTAAATCCACTCTTCCTCTAGCGAGTTCGTTGCAATTGCACCACCCCTGTCACCAAGTGATCTTCCCTCCCATGCCGAAAAGGGCAAGTGAGTCTTACTTGGGAGACTGTGCAAATTGCTGTGCTGCAGTGACAGCATCGTCATCTGATGTTACTAGCAAGGGGAGCTTGTTACAGCCAGGCTGCTTCAGGATCCTCTCCAGCTGCTTCACTGTCCGCTCCACAGTGGCTTTCGAGCACAAGTCCACTTTGCTAATGACAATGAAGAAGGGGACCTTGAGGGCCATAGCCAAGCCGAGATGTTCTCGTGTTGTACCTGCTGCATGAGATAGGATGGCAGGGAGGAAACAAGTTCAGAAGACGGGACCCCAGAGCAGTTTACATTCTGCTTGAAATGGGCATATGTATTACTGTGCTACAAGGGGTGAGGTGTTGATTTTTATTGACTACACATCATCTTTGAACGAGATGTGTCATGCCTAGGTTTCAAAATATGATTAAATCATAACACGTAACATGCAGCTTACCAATTCCCGTATTAGCGCTCACCACCAGCATTGCAAAATCGGGGCAGTAACTTGTGAGCCCAAAGATAGTGGTTTTAAGGTACTTGTGATGGCCAGCCAAATCAATGAAAGTGATCATCTTAGAGGAGCTCTCACAGATCTCTTCAGCTGTCCGCGAATCACTGTAGTTGACCACCTAGACAGCAGAAGACACTGCTGTTGAGCATTCAAAAGCCAAGGCAAGAAGCAATATTTTGAACCAAAGGAGCAAGACAGCAACGCAGAAGCACAAACATACCTCTCCTTTGCTGTTAAAGCCAAGAATTTCAAAGCTGATGCTGGACGTCCTCCCAGATTGGATCTCGTGCAAGTGCCGAAAGAGGTTGAGACGAGCTCTACCTCGCCCATTATCTAGCTCTCCTTGAGTCAAGACACCCAACAGAGTTGACTTGCCTGAATCCACATTCCCAAGCACAGCCACTCGCAGATCTAGGAACTTAAGGGGGAAATGAGGAGCTGTATAAGCATATTTCAAAACAGAACTAACCGATAGAGACAAGAGTTTTTGAAGTGCAAGGTGTGATTCAGACCTTGACTGCCTTGCAGAGTAAAACACTACAGGATCCAAAATCACTAGGACAATTTGTATAATTGCCTGTGATATATGGAGCTCTCCAAAGTACCAACCAATGGAGCATCCTATGAAAAACCTTAATGGGACACAAAGTTCCAGTTGCAACTTTCTAAACAAACTGCTTGTATCAGAGGGCATTTGAATTGAGTGGGTTGTTACCTGCTGATTATCTGGGACCTTTCGGACAAGGACCTCTGTTATTTTCCTGGGAATATCACTGTCATAATCCACTTCTCTCTCCCGTAGCACCGTGATGTCAGCTCCTACTCTGCACATTATAAAACAGAAGGCCGTTGGGTGTTAATATATCAACTGCAACGACTTCCTCAATAGGTGATGGAACAGGACTATCTTGCTGTGTCTTTTAGAAAGGCTTCATGTGGACACAGCCTACAGATTCAGGGAAAATATTGTCTGCTTCCCCACTTGGCGAGCCCTCATTGATCTGTGACCATTAAGTCATAGCTTGCTTGCCAATTCTGTGGGGGTGAGGGCATTCACATATGACATTTCAGCATAGATATTAGCCCAGTTTTCCAAATTTAATAATGGTAAGGATTCTGGGAAAATGTACGCCACCACATATCACAAACCAATTACTAGCTGTACCACACAGCTGCTCATTTGAAATCACTATACATGACAACACAGACATACAAAGTTCTCACCATACAGGAGTAAAGTGGGTTAAAACAAGGTGTGCAAATATAGCAAACTATGTAGTTCTCATTAAATAAATCCAATGGAGAGGAATACTGACTGTATTAGCACTGATTAGTGAGAAACCAGCCAGATTTGGCTTCTTTTCAGACAGAAGCAGGCACCTGCTGTGCAAGGAAACTACATAGGATTTTTTTTAAGGAACACTCTCTTCTTACAAGTGTGACTTGCCAGTAGGTACATTTAAAGGATTATGGTAATGTGAGAAAAAAAAACCTTAGGGCAAAGGACTTGGTGCATGGAATGCATTTTCCTAGGCTGGAAATATTCTGTGGGATAGCAAGACCAGAATGCCAGCTCATTTGTGGAAATAATGAAACACAATTTGCTTGCTCTGGCCCAGAAGTAGGACAGATGCACATACTTCTCAGCCATCCGCCGCAGTGTTTTGAGAGAGGCACGCATCTCCTCTTCTGACAGTCCTACCAGCAGCCCGTTGTCCTCTACACCAATCTGGTACACTGCCTCACCACGGCCTTCTTGTAGTCGCCACTTCATCTGCGTTACTAGGTGTTCAAAGCGGTACTGGGAAGGATTAACTAGTTTCAGCTGCCCAAAGAAAGGAGTGATTACAGTCAACAAGCAAGAAGATCTGATATGGGCAAGCAATTTGCTTTTTTAAAAAGAAAAAAGTAGAGTTCTTCACTAGAGTTTGACCATTTTCATACAAGTCATGAATTGGGTTGAACAGTTTATCGTTTGTTCTAAGTGACTCTGTCGAGTTCAGATGCAGCAGTTAAACTCCAGGCAGCTCAATAAAACACAAAACAATTCACTGGGTAACTAATCTGAAAAATTATCCAAGATAGCAAAAATATCTTGATTAAACAATATCTGAAGAAAAAATATCTGAAGAAGTGTGCATGCACACGAAAGCTCATACCTATGACAAACTTGGTTGGTCTCTAAGGTACTACTGGAAGGATTTTTTATTTTTATCTTGATTAATTATTACAGGTTGTCTGCTACTTAACATTAGTTTTTGAAGAGAGGTCCCCAGATTCAGTAAAACTAAATACGAGATATCCAATACAACCACAAACATTTCATTTGCTTTGTGTCTTCCAAAAAGTATTGTTTTGTTTGCAGCAATATACTCTAATTGCTAGGTACTAGTATGACTCGTAACAATTTGGCATATGGCTCTTAAGAACTTGTTATCAAGAGCCCATCCCACAAGTAACTCACCTTGTATTCTATGTTCCCATCTTCTGCCTAATTAAAAGAAGAAAACATCACATGTTAGTGAATTCTGCACTGCTCATCATTTTACCAGTACATACAACTTTT
The DNA here is from genome assembly GCF_963506605.1 of Zootoca vivipara. Classification (NCBI taxonomy): domain Eukaryota; kingdom Metazoa; phylum Chordata; class Lepidosauria; order Squamata; family Lacertidae; genus Zootoca; species Zootoca vivipara. The sequence continues at coordinate 81,631,070 of NC_083278.1, forward strand.
GACATCTCATTTGTCAGCTCAGGGAAGCCAGCACATAGCAGTGTCTGATTTAGACAGAATCAATTACCAGTATATCAAGAGTTGCTAAATGCTATAGTTCTGGGCTCCATATTTATATAAAAAGGACCAAACTGTAATGACATGGCTCCCATAGTGCACTTTTAGAACTAGGCCTGCCTGTGTCATCACTATTCTGCAACAAAACAACAAGCAGATTTACGAATGCCACAAGAGCTGACTGAGTTTTAGTAGTATACTTCCAGCTGCTGTAATAGCTCAGATCATGGAGAAGGCTTCAGAAATCATTCTCTTCATAAAAAGTAAATCCCAGGTCAGTATTTCAAATAGACCCAGTCTCCTACTCTGCCTGCATGAATCACTTTGAATCCTTCACTGACATCTGTGTGCTGGCTGCCAGTTTTTGAATCTGTGGATAGACATTATTTTTGAAGTGGAGTAAGAACTCACAAATTCAGTTTCTACAACTAACTGGAACAACTTATGTTGACCAACGCTATCAAAAAATCTGAATCTGTAAAACAAGTTCACCTGACTATCATCTAGCTCCATAGTAAGCCAGGAAACCTGAATAGACATGAGGAGAAAAACACCTTGCTTCATTAATCAATAACCAAGCCATACACCTGCAAGCACTGCCTGTGTTTTAAAGATATCTTCCTCCTCCTTTCACCTTCCCAATATATTCTGCACTACCTCATACTGCTCTGGCAAATAGCATAGTTCTCTAACAAATGTCCCTTACGCTGGTCTCTTCCTTCAAGCACACAGGGCTTGGAATGACTAATGTGACTGGCAGCTGAGGGAGAAGAAACCAGTAACCAGCTTGTAGAACAACAAACTGCCCAATGTCATGGTAGATCCATGGAAGATTGCCACTTCTGACATTCTCTAAGTACTCAGAAAATACTTATCCAGAAGACACCCCCATTTGAGATAAGTGTTAATAACTAGTACTAAAAATTACTCATGTGGTGTGGGGGAGACCAGACTACTGTATCTCTAAAAAGTAGATACTGCATGTGACATTGAATTGCACCCCGTTAATCTTAGTTAGGGATGCGGGTGGCACTGTGGGTTAAACCACAGAGCCTAGGGCTTGCCGATCAGAAGGTCAGCAGTTCGAATCCCTGTGACAGGGTGAGCTCCCGTTCGGTCCAAGCTCCTGCCAACCTAGCAGTTCGAAAGCACGTCAAAGTGCAAGTAGATAAATAGGTACCGCCCTGGGGGGAAGGTAAACGGCGTTTCCGTACACTGCTCTGGTTCACCAGAAGTGGCTTAGTTATGCTAGCCACATGACCCGGAAGCTGTACACTGGCTCCCTCGGCCAGTAAAATGAGACGAGTGCTGCAACCCCAGAGTCGTCCATGATTGGACCTAACTGCCAGGGGTCCCTTTACGTTTAATCTTAGTTCAGAGATAGTGGTGTGAGTGCAGAAGGAAAGTGTAATAAACAAGACTAACAGCGGCATGAAAACTGATCCACTCAAATTTCATTTCTTCCTGAAATAATCTTGTTTTTCTGGAAGTAAATATCACACTCCCTCTATGAGCAGATTAGAGTTCTTTCCATGCAGCCTGCTGCTATTTTCTAACTAAAAAATGTTGGTGGCAAGGGAAACACATAGTAAACAACATCATGGAATAAACCACCTACATAATAGAAATAAGACAGGTATAAATGCTGAGGTTTTTCTCCTAATATGCCCACTCAATCTTCTAGCTTTTATTTTATTCATGTAGCATCATCCCCACCAGCTTAAGTTTAGAGTGTCTAGGAAATCACTGCCTTAGAAACACAACATATCAATGTATTTTAGGAAGCAAGAAATTGTTTAACTTTTATCTACTGAAGCTGCTGTAGAAGTGATACAGAAAAAGTGACAAGCTTAGGCATGCCCCAAAATAGTCCACTGAAGTCAACTGAGGGCAGAGAGGAAGTACAGTACCACTAAAGTCTCAGGGGGGATGGAATGACTAATTCTGCTCTCTTAAGGAAAGGAAGGCTCACCTTCCTAAAACAAAGGGCCACGTTGTTATTATTAATAATAATATTGTTGCACATCTTATATGGTTTGCTTCACATTAATTCTGACAGCTATCAATGCTTGATGAGACAGAGAAACAGAACAGTTAGAGATCAACCTTCACTAGTATGAAAGAACTGAATGGGCATGTGTGTGTATCCATATACGAGTTTTGAATGAAAATGAGCCAGGATAACAGAATGAGTTTGAGACTGTAATACAGCTTTCTTAAGCCTCGAGTCTCTAGACCAGGCACCCCCAACTTGCGGCTCTCCAGATGTTTTGGACTACAACTCCCATGATCCCTAGCTAACAGGATCAGTGGTCAGGGATGATGGGAATTGTAGTCCAAAACATCTGGAGAGCCAAAGGTTGGGGATGCCTGTTCTAGACCAGGCACCCTCAAACTTCAGCCCTCCAGATGTTTTAGACTACAATTCCCATCTTCCCCAACCACTGGTTCTGTTAGCTAGGGATCATGAGAGTTGTAGGCCAAAACATCTGGCGGGCCGCAGTTTGGGGATGCCTGCTCTAGACTATCTGCATCAAGGTCCAGCCCACGTTCAAGCTAATCTGCCACTGCCAGGTAACACACAGTAGGTAGGGACTAGTTCTCACACAAGTAGTAAACGTTTGTCTAGGTTGTACAGTTTCAGGTGGGGGCTTCTCTATATCACAACCCTAAAAAAGGACCACCTGCACATAGAAATCTAGATGTTAGTGAAAACACTAGGTAAAAAAAAAAAATCCCTGGCATCATGTTTTTTTTAAAAAAAAAAACTATTATTTATACGTTGCCCATCTGGCTGGGTTTCCCCAGCCACTCTGGATAGCTTCCAACAGAAAAATACAATACAATGATCTATTAAACATTAAAAGCCTCCCTAAACAGGGCTGCCTTCAGGTGTCCTCTAAAAATCTGGTAGTTGTTTTTCTTTTTGACATCTGATGGGAGGGCGTTCCACAGGGCGGGCGCCACTACTGAGAAGGCCCTATGCCTGGTTCCCTGTAACTTGGCTTCTCACAATGAGGGAACCGTCAGAAGGCCCTTGGCGCTGGACCTCAGTGTTCGGGCAGAACGATGGGGGTGGAGACACTCCTTCAGGTATACTGGCAACTCTATGTACAGTGTGAGCCCCTAACTATAGTCTAGCATGCCATTGAAATTCATACAAACCTATGGTATATTATAATCAGTCAGACCATTGTTCCATCTAACTGAATACTGAATACTCTGTCTGGCAGTAGATCTGATGGGCTTTGGTCAAAGGTTTTTCACATAACAAATTACCTGACCTTTTTAATTGGAGAATTAAATTAAACAGAAGACCTCAATGAGAGCTAGACAGAGCTTTCCATAGGAACAACTAGGGCTTTTTTTTCAGTCAGAACTCAGTTCCGGCACCTCTCAGGTGGGTGCCATTGCCATTATAAAATAGAAGGGAGGCATTTGTGGTGAGTTCCAGCACCTCTTTTTCTAAAAAAAATAGCACTGGGAACAACATACTACAGAATTTCTCATCCACAATCCAAGTAGATATGGACTAAATATATTTGCTCAGTAACGTCAGTTGGAACTACTACAGTACTGTACTAAGGAACTTAAGCTTCAGTCTAAGAGTCCTAGTCCTTCCAAGTAGGACTGGCTGCCTTCATTTCAAGTTAACAGCTGTATGAAGCAATAAAAGTGCAACTTTAGTGACTCGGAATCGCCACAAGTGGAAGAGAGGAAAAGAAACACTGCTAGAAGTTGACATAAATGGTATCTATTTCCCTTTTGACACTCAGGAAACCTATAGTTTCGGAGCTCGTCATTCACTGTCAGAGGTCAAGAGAAGCTTCAAAGTGTGGCTGTCATCTATTAGGCAAAAGGAGTGGGGGTGGGGGGGAGAAGGAAAGAGAGAGAAAGAGAGACTACTATAAAACCACACATTTCAGTCCAAGGATACTGCAACTGAAGAGAAATGTACGTACATTGCAGGGGCAGAACAACCGGGCTACGAGTGTGAAGCCGATGGCAGTACCAGCTGTCCAAAATATCGAATGGCACTATTCGGTGGGGCCATGCAGTCTTGCTAGGTTGGTCTTCTACCCTCTCCCCCCACATCCCGATTTGCCACAGGGGGCTTGCCACCTCCTCCAAAGTCAGGGGAACCACAAAGGCAGAAGCGGGAGGAAAACCCCGAGAGAAGCCCATCGGATGCAACACAAGAGGAGGATCCTGCAAAGAAAAGCCGACCACCGGAGCCCGCACCCGGCGCCCTGCCTCACTCACCTCCGGGGGCAGGTAGGGCGGGTTGTTGGCCTTGCCCCCCCGGTGTCTCCCATTCTTCTTCCTCCCCCTGGAAGACCCTCCGCCGCTACCGGAGCCGCTGCCCGCGCGGCCTCGCAGGGTACCGCCGTTCCCGCCCCCCATAGGCCGGCAGCAGCCCCCAAATAGTTCCGACACCCCCGAGTCCATCCTGGGCCGGCCTGACACCCGGCCCCGCTCCAGCCCTCCCCCGGCCACGGATGCTGCTGCCGCCTGTCGCCTCCCAGCCCCGGACTTGGCTTATGACGGCTCTCTAAACTCCGGCTCCTGACGTGAGAAACAACCGCAAGGCACCACGGGAAACAGGGCGGTAGAGCCGCTGGACCACAACTCCCAGAGTCCTCTTCGCTGCGCGGGCCGCGTTCTGATAGAATACCGCTCTCGCTTACGTTCTCTTCCAGTGACGGCGGGTCGGGCGCATTAAGGGACGGATCTCGGGATTGGGTGTAGAACCACCGTTTCCAGCAACGTACTGTATATGGGGTGACTTATGCAGCTGCGTATCCGAATAGACATAAGATTTGTTTTTTCTACGACACTAATAAGTTAGGACCGCGGTCCTCAGGAGCAGATTAGCCAGGATTTCCTTTGCTTAGGGAGCTATGGAGGTGCAGTTTGTTTGCTTCTTGCATCTGTTGCAACTCTCGAAAATCAATTTAATAGAAAAGGAGTGCACTTTAGCAATTGCATAGCGACACAAAAATACTGGTCATCTCAGAGTAACAGTCTCAGATACACGATATGTTTGTATGTATCTTCACGCCGTAGAAATGCAAAATAACGAAAGGCTAAGAGCGCTAGTAAAGCAGCAGAACTACAGATACCATCATGCAATTGGAACATATGCACTGAGCTCCTCCCCCATTCGTGCGAGGCTTTGTTTTCAAATAGCATAGCCAGTGCCACATCTTCATATTTCTTTCAGGAACTTCCTCGGTGCTAAGTCTCTGTTGATGGCAACGCATTGCATCAGTTGGAAGGGATTGCTCTCTTTAATATGGTCATTGCATCAGGTTGAGATGAAACTTCAGGGCATGTTGAGTTCTGTGTGGCTCAGCTGTTTGCTGTGACAACTACCCCATCCAGGAACTACTAAAAGTATATTTGCTTACTGAAACCGCTTATAAGATAGGATCAAGGTGGTCACTGTGGGTGGTGCTCTTGCTCAGAGAAAACCAACTGAAATTAATGAACATGACTAAATTAGGTCCATTAATTTCAATAGTCCTACTCTAAGTAAAACTTCGTTAAATGTGACGCTTTATGTCAGGTTAATTGTCATTAGGGCTATCCATAGCAAAGACACAATTATCATTTACATAGCACTTAAAGAAATAACAACTGCTTTCCAACATGTATTCCAAAATGTATTTAGTTCATTACTGCAATCCAATGAAGTAGTTTATTTCCATATAATCCAAATTATGATTATGTGTCAGGGGCAAGTGGGGGAAGAAAACATAATGTTATAGGTAGGCAGGGAGGGTAAAGGTAAAGGTAAAGGGACCCCTGACCATTAGGTCCAGTTGTGACCGACTCTGGGGTTGCGGCGCTCATCGCTTCATTGGCCGAGGGAGCCGGCGTACAACTTCCGGGTCATGTGGCCAGCATGACTAAACCACTTCTGGCGAACCAGAGCAGCACACGGAAACACCGTTTACCTTCCAGCCGGAGCACTACCTATTTATCTACCTATTTATCTACTTGCACTACTTGTTATAGGTGCTAGAATTTAATTAAGGTTTGGGGTGTCAAAGCTAATTTCCTTTGAAGTAATAACCAGACTCATGTGTATTTAAGATGTGTGTTGGAAGTTGCTAATCTGGAATTAGCACATGTAAAAGCTAGTTTAGTAGGCAGCTTCCTGGATTGTGTATTGGACACTGTAATCCTTGAAAAATCAACAAGTGTTAATTAAATCAGACAGTCTGCAGTAGAGGTTTTCAACCTTTTTGAGTACACTGCTCCCTTGAACATCTACATTCTTTCTGTGGCACCCCTGTGCGGCTCAGAAGCACAGTTATCAGGGGCGTAGCGAGACGCCACGACACCCGGGGTGGCAAATTGCTTTCCCCCGGGGGAGAGCGGCGTCGCTACGTAACAATGCATTCGTCTTTATGTGGCGGGATATCACCGCTCCCCCACGCCTCCAAAGCCATGCACCTCCAGCTACAAACTCCAGATAGAAAGCCTGCGGAGCTTGTAGCCAGAATTGCTGCAACAAACAGCTGCACAATCCTTTGGGAGGCAGAGACGCAAGAGGGCACTAGAGGATGGAGGGAAGGAAGGAAAGAGGGACAGAGGCCAGTGTTGCCCATGGCACCCTTGACCATTCAAGGCACCCCAGGGTGCCATGGCACACTGGTTGAAAACCACTTGTCTGGAGGGATTAACCATGAGCAGTTCAAAGGAAATAGGTGTTAGAATGTAACCCAGCCAGATGGGCGGGGTATAAATATAAAGAAATAATGGAGTCCTCTCTCCCTCTGTAGATGAAGAGGGCTTAGTTTAGGGGAAGGGTAGTGATGTAACCAAGGACCAGGTGCTTGATGCCACCTCCCCATAGAGCACATCTGTCAGGAGCGGGCTGGTAGTAAAGGTAGCTCTACGTGGGGCTACCTTTGAAGGTGATCTGGAAACTGCAATTAATCCACAATGCGGCAGCTAGACTGGTGACTGGGAATGGCCGCCGGGACCACATAACACTGGTCCTGAGAGATCTACACTGGCTCCCAGTACGTTTCTGAGCACAATTCAAAGTGTTGGTACTGACCTTTAAAGCCCTAAAATGGCCTCAGTCCTGTATATCTGAAGGAGCATCTCCACCCCCATCTGAAGAAGTGTGCATGCACACGAAAGCTCATACCAACGACCAACTTAGTTGGTCTCTAAGGTGCTGCTGGAATGAATTTTTTTATTTTGTTTCGACTATGTCAGACCAACACGGCTACCTACCTGTAACTAGAATCCACCCCCATCGTTCAGCCTGGACACTGAGATTCAGCGCCGAGGGCCTTCTGGCGGTTCCCTCATTGCGAGAAGTGAGGTTACAGGGAAGCAGACAGAGGGCCTTCTTGGTAGTGGCACCCGCCCTGTGGAACCCCCTTCCATCAGATGTCAAGGAAATAAGCAGCTATCCTACTTTTAAAAGACATCTGAAGGCAGCCCTGTTTAGGGGAGTTTTTAATATTTAATGCTGTATTGTTTTAACACTTGATTGGGAGCCGCCCAGAGTGGCTGGGGAGACTCAGCCAGATGGGCGGGGTACACATAAATTATTATTATTATTATTATTATTATTATTATTATTATTATTATTATTACTACTACCGTGGAAGTAGGAGTTTGTTCACAAAGATGTGATTGGCATAGACTTGTCAGAGTGTCAGCCTTAATGAGCATAGCAGCTCAGCTCCGGTAGATCTTGCCACCCATGAAGCAATTGCTGATACTGAAGGTCCTACCTACAGTACGTCCCCACAGCTGCCTAAGTAGTCCCCTCCTCTCCAGGATTCCCCCCCCCCAAAGGAATCAAGAGACTGCATCTGCACACAACCAATCTCTTCTCCACCCTTGTTATGCCTCTTCCTAGGACAGTGATGGTGAACCTATGACACGCGTGTCAGACATGACACACACAGCCCTCACTGCTGGCACGCACCCCACCGGCACATTCGCACTATTGTTGTTGTTGTGTTCCCCCCCCCCCAATTTATTATCCCGCTCCTCCTCACGCTACAGCTTGTCTCCGCTGTTAGAACCCGGATCCTTTTTGTTGTTGTTGTTGCTGGTAGCCAGAGATTGGTTTTTAACCCTTTCTGTGCTATTTTTCTGGCTCTTTGGCAGACGATGATTGGGTGTAACAGCATTCATTTTTTAACCCGTTCTGTGCTGGGTTTTTTGGTGCTTTGGCAGACTACGTCGGTGCTGCGTGTTAGTTCCAGCGAAGGTATTATTCGTCATTTATTTCTGTTCTCTCTCCCCCCACAAAAGCACAGCCGCTTTGGGGCACCCCCCCAAAAAGCAAAGCAACTTTTGCACCCCCCCAAAAAAACCCTCCAAAACTTTGGTCAGCAGCTCCCCCCAAAAAGCTCAACAACTCTGGGCACTTTGTGATAAATAAGGGGTTTGTAGTTTGGTTTGGTTAAATAATTAGTTTTTTGTTTATTAAATACAGTTATATATTACAATTATACATTTTTTGTTATTTAAACTATAAATATCGTGGAATTATGGGGGGTTTTCTCAAAGTGACACACCACCCGAGTTATGCTCTGTTTTTTGGCGAATTTTGACACACCAATCTCAAAAGGTTGCCCATCACTGTCCTAGGAGACTAGGATTGAAATAGTCACTCAGCCATGAATTGGACTGGTTTACTGGACCAGTCACTGCCTCTCAGCCTAAGCTCCCTCACAGGCTTGTTAGGATAAAATGAGGAGCGGGGAGAACTGTGGTGTGCTCCTTGGAGAAAAGGGATACAAAAGTAATAAGCTAAATAAAAAGCAATTCAAGTTTAGTAAAATGTATTTCATTTTGTTAAATGGAGTAGAACCAGGGCTGGCAGTAGATGTCATGAAAGTACAACAAATTGTGATTTTCATTAAGGTATTGTTGTATTTTTACTCCCAGAAAAAACTGAGTTTATTGATTTTCAGTCTCTGATGCAGCATATTTTGATAATACGGTATATATAACTTGGCTTGAGTGGCTGGGAGGGGGCGGCATTCCCCATAGGTACGGTAGTAAAAAGTCTCGAGCCAGCCTTGAGTTAAAGGGCGACCTTTCCTTTGGGTTGCAGAGCGAAGCACCTACTGGCGCCACGATCTTCTTCCCCGCCCGCTGACGTACCTAAAAAGTTCCCATGATGCTCCGGGAGGGCGGCCATTCAAACCAGAGCGACGTAGAGGAGCAGAAAATGGCCGCGCCCGGAGCGACGCAACGAGAAGGTAAGGCTGGGCTTTGGGTTTTCGACGGTGTCCCTTTCCTTATCGGTCTCTGGGCTTTCGGCATCACCACGGCCGAGTGACGAGGCCTTTTCTCTCTCTCTCTCTCTCTCTCTCCGCGCAGCCGACCTGCCTCGCGTCGCCGACTCCGGTTTGGAACTGCGCGACGTTCCCGCCGTTGCCGTGACTGTGGCGCCGGCGACGCCCGTGGCTTCGGTTCCCGGCGGCGCCTCCTCGGTGTCTGTGGTTTTCCCCGGCTTCGTGACCCGCGAGGGCTGCTTCCGATTCACCTCCGAGTTCATGAAGCACGTCTTGTACCAGAGGCAGCAGCTGCCTTTGCCTTACGAGCAGCTCGCCTGCTTCTCCCGGAGGCAGTTTCCGAAATCCCCCGGCCAGGTGAGTTGAAGCTGTTCGCGCATACACGGGATCGCATCTTCGCGTTACACGCTGTGCACACGGGGAAGCGCTGGCTGAGTTTTTCGCTTTTGCTTCAGGCGCATCAAACCGACACTGACTCAAGGATGTTCACTTGTGTGGCAAAAAAAGGTCTCTCCCTCGCACGGTTTTCCGCATGTTTACAGAGACGAGAGAATGTGCTTTTGGGGGGGGGTAGGCTATTAAGTCACAAGTGCGGGATGTATTCAACTTCTTTTTCCTCATACTTGCAACCACAAATGCAAATTGGGATCTTCGCTTTACCTCTGGGTGGTTTAGTATTCCCTGTGTTCTGGAGGTCGCTCTATTCAGCTGCAGTTTATCCTCTGTGGTTTCATGTGGTTGTGGCAAGTATTTGGGGGCAGCCTCTGCATGGTGATAACAACTTGTGCATTTTAAAAGGGATTTTAAAAATGGGAACAATCAGACCTCATTAAACTCCCGATTATGAGTCTAACAGGATGACTAAGAGCATCACAGGCTAACTCAGATGCACTGGGTAAAAATGTACTTATGCTTTGTGGTTCTATAGGGTGGAGTAGTAGTCTACCTCACTGATTATATGGGGATGGATGCATGTGGTTGATTCTTCATTTAATTTTGAGGGTTAAATCATATGGTTTTTATTACTAATAATAATTGTTCTTAGGACTGGATTAATCAGGAGTTCTGAAGTAATGGGTGCTACTGATGCTGTGTACATCACAAGGACCCATAAACAGTTCCTACTTCTTGGCATATGTACCTGCAACAATCATGTGCTAGAAAATGTGGCACTGGAAGGAGGGAATAACTCAGTTGGTAGAGCCCACGTTGGGCAAAAGATTCTTGCATTGCAGGGGGTTGGAGCAGATGACTCTCATGGTCCCTTCCAATTCTATGATTCTACTAGTGTTTCATTATTATAAACTTTGATTATTTGCCTTTACCACTTTGGAGTCTTTACCATGGTGTTGTTCTAAACAAAATATGCCCTTATATTCCCTTAAGGGGCATACAAGAGCCCTTGTAGAGTCCTTTGGAGGTTCTCCATCGGTAGGAGAAAATAACAAGAGGCCAACCAGATAATATTGAGAAGCAAAGCAGCTAATAAGCTTGATCTTTATTGACTGTTGCAACAGGGTGTTTTCTCTCTCATGCAGGAGAAAAGAAACACTCTGAAGAAGTGTGCATGCACACGAAAGCTCATACCAAAATAAAAACTTAGTTGGTCTTTAAGATTCTGCTGGAAGGATTTTTTTTATTTTGTTTTGACTACTCAGACCATCACGGCTACCTCCTTCCCAGTCCAGGCCACCCCCAGGAGCGTCATACATACATCACAGAAGGGGTGTAGCCGAGGACCACCACTACCACCCCAATACATCACACATACATCAGAGAAAGAGGTGGTCTCCAGCAGAAATCTGAGTACTGTATCTTGTTTATCTCCTATGTGGCAGTTTACCTGTTAATGGCCATTTGACTGGATTACCAGGGGGCCTGGCCAGTCTTTTGTTATTCTAACTACTCAATTCGGAATGTAGGTTAAAGGTGCCAGGCTTACCCCATTCAAACCTTAAATGTGTCCCAAAGACAGGATTTGTGAGCACACAGAGAGACAAAAGGGAGGGTTCTTCCTTGCAGAGAAACATTTGGTCAGTTTGGTAGAGTCAAAATGGTTTCAGGACTGTTTTCCCGTACGTGTTTGCTTGGTACATTTATTATACAGTATATATAAAAGACCTTAAAACCCTCACAACAGTGTCAATCGTCTGCTGTGGCTAGAGTTGTAATCCCCCTGAAGAAGCAGGTTCACTATGTGGCTTACTATGCACACATGATACTTCCTAGCACAGGGGTTCCCAACAAAATTTTCTCGAGGACCCCTCATCGAGCCACTATTGTGACAAGGACCCCCATTAATTCCTAATCCTAAAATTAAAAAGTGAGAGCCAAATTAAGAGTCTTTTTATAAGAGTCCAGGGAGGAGGGAGGGCAATGGAGAAGACAGGGTACCTGCGCAGTAGCGCACAAATGAAGCCGACGCGCACGAAGCATCTTGGGGAGGTGAGCGTTAGTAGAATGTGCGCGCTGCCTCTTTGCAAAACAGTAGTGTTTGTAAAGCGCCACCTAACGGCATACAGCAGAACTACTGCCTCATCTAATTCTAGTTTTGTGCTAGACTCTGCTCATGCAGGAAGCGGCCAAAACAAAAAACTGTTATCATACGAAATATATTTCATATATTTTTTATTCTAATAGCATCTTGCGGACCCCTCTGGCATAGCTCACGGACCCCTGGGGGTCCACGGACCACCTGTTGGGAACCACTGTCCTAGCATATAGGTAGTTGTAGTATTCTAATAATTGTCCCTAATCTGCTCGGTCCCTGCTCCTGCCAACCTAGCAGTTCGAAAGTACGTCAAGTGCAAGTAGATAAATAGGTACCACTCCGGCGGGAAGGTAAAGGGCGTTTCCATGTGCTGTTCTGGTTCGCCAGAAGCGGCTTAGTCATGCTGGCCACATGACCCGGAAGCTGTCTGCGGACAAACGCCGGCTCCCTCGGTCTATAGAGTGAGATGAGCGCGCAACTCCAGAGTCATCTGTGACTCGGCTTAAAGGTCAGGGGTCCCTTTACCTTTTTAATCTGCTAATATTAATAACAGTAAATTTAGCTATTATAGAAATGTCTTACAATATGGCTAACCCCTTGCTAGCTTTGTACGTTAAGGTACTCACCAGCTACACCTTTTTGGCATCTTAGAGATCTGATTGACTGGCAGTTGTTCTTCACATTTGCACTTTCGGCCCCCTACCAGAGCTCCTTTAATATGACAACTGAACTTGGAATGGCTCTTGCATTAATAGGGATATTATGCATTGTATGAAACATACTAAGCAGACAAAACCTCACATTTTCCAATTTTCTAAAGCAGCATTTTGAACTCCTGCATTATATCTTCCTAGCCAAGGCTGCATCTTCTGTGGAACTTGCCTGTTGTATGTTTGTTGGTTTAGTATGGAACTGGGAACACCTGCTTTTATACTTGTTTTGACACCTTCCAAAGGACAGACATACTGTTCCCAAAGCTGGCCATACAGCTGGCCATAATACCATGTATTATGATGTAGATTTTATGGTGTGAGAGAAACTTTGGGTGAAATGGCTCTACAAAAATATTAAGTCTTTGTACTGTATTTATTGGGGGAATGAATTTCCATAATTTAATGGGTGCTGTGCAACAGTTAAGAGAAAAGTGGTTACTGAAGACAAACCACCTTATTAGTTACAGCTAGGTAGCCGTGTTGGTCTGAGTCGAAGCAAAATAAAAAAATTCCTTCAGTAGCACCTTAAAGACCAACTAAGTTTTTATTTTGGTATGAGCTTTTGTGTGCATGCACACTTCTTCAGATACACTTGAAACAGAAGAGTCAGACCCTTATGTATATACAGAAGGGGGTGGGGGGTGGGAATGGGTGATGGGCTGATGTGAGTGGTAAACCAGTCGTTAACAGCCATCTACAGTCTGTTAACAGCCATCTACAGGTTTACCACTCCCATCAGCCCACCCCCCATTCCCACCCACCCCCACCACCCTCTGTATATACATCAGGGTCTGACACTTCTGTTTCAAGTGTATCTGAAGAAGTGTGCATGCACACAAAAGCTCATACCAAAATAAAAACTTAGTTGGTCTTTAAGGTGCTACTGAAGGAATTTTTTTATTCACCTTATTAGTAACTGGCTTATTTTATTTAAGTAGTGATTTTGGTATGTTATGATTCTGATACTTTTTCTGGTTTGTTCTATATGTTATCAATTATATGCCTAGACTTAGAGATAATGTGTGAAATAACTATATTAAAGATTAAATATTGTCATATTTACACCTAAAATGTTGACATCATTTCAACCACCTTAATCTCACAGGATGAAGATGTGGTCAAAAAAATCAATCCAAAAGATCAAGACAGCAACAAGAAGTGTCAGCAAGTACTGAGTGAACTTGAAGGAATGTTTCAGCACTTAGAAAACATGTTCAGTTTGACATTGGTCCCACGAGTTCTTATTCTGCTTGGGGGCACTGCTGTCAGTCCCAAAGAACTCTATGAGATCAATCTGCAAGGTATCTCCATGAGCAGTGCTGACGAGAGTCTGCAGACAGGAGCATGTATTCGCAAGCTTTTCCGTTCGCTCTTCCTGGCAGATGTATTCAGCGAGCTTCAAGCCGTTCCCACTATGGGTGTCATTGTTATGGTTCAAGGGCACCGCAACTGTGGTGTTAACTGGTTCAGACCGAAACTAAACTACAAAGTGCCAGCCCGAGGGAGGAAGTTGACGGTCAGCTTATCGTGCAGTCACAGCAAGAATACAGTCGTTTCTGCCAATCAGGAGATGAACTTTATCTTGGATGATTACATATGGTTTCAAGCTCCAGTGACAGTGAAGGGCTTTCGTTACTCTTGACAATGTTCTTAAGCGAGAATGCTTAGCTTCCTGTCTCCATATTGCTTTGTAATAAATCTGATCAGCTGCAGCCACAAGTTCCCCTCATTTGAACCTTTTTGCCAGACCCCTTAGAAATCTGCGATGAGCAGATGAGCACTATCATATTCTCCAGAGTTAACTTCCTTTCAAAATGATGGAGCTTAGAAGCAGATTCACCTTGGATTATAGGAAGGACCTTTGGGGAATTGATTCAAAAGGGAAAAGATATTGCTTTAAGGTCTATTACATGATACTTGAAATAGTTCTACCAGCAGGGGAACTTCCTACATAATATATTATGGACTATGTTTACAGGTAGATAATTACAATGTTCATGAATTGCTTTGGATTCTGTGATTGTTCAAGAATCTGGCAAAAGCCATATAACACTGCTTTTTCCTGTGTAATAAATGTTACTGTCTAAGGAGCTATTGTAAGGGTTGTGGCCATAATTAAGAGCAGCACAAATCCCCTCAACACTGAAGGCCTAATAACTTTTAAAGTTTGCATCCCCACAGGATTATTGGAGTGGGGAAAGTTGGTTTAGAAATACTTATCTGGTGCTACACAGGTGCTTTGAACTACAACTCCCACCATCCCTGACCATTGATCATGCTGGCTTCAGGTCCTGAGTTACAGGACATGTGGAGGGCACTAGGGAAGGCTGCTTGTGGACAATGATTTGTCTGAGAAATTAAAAATTGAGGTGAAAACACTTTCTAAATTGTGGAATGTAAAATAATGGAAGCCTTTTTGACTGAAGAGTATGGTATAAATGTCATCTCTCATATTGAAAAGCTCATTTTGCTTTCCTAACAGTTTGCGGACATGAGTACTCTGATTAAGCCTCCTCCTGTGTTTGTCTCTGTTACTCAAACTAGAAGCTAAGATTGTAAATGTGCTATTTTTAGAAAAGGCTCTGAAGCACAATCTTTGCTGTAATATCAGCTTCTATAAAGCTGCACAAGATGTTTTACTCATCTTCAATTGCTGTGATCAAAGTGAAGCTATAGTTTTGCCTTCCCCAACCTGGTGTCCTCTGGGTGTTATTGGACTCCAGCTCCCATTTGCCTCAGTCAGCAAAACCAGTGGTAAAGGATGATGTGAGCTGTTATCCAAAGCATCTACAGGGAATAAAGCTGGTATTGATGATGTTAAAGCAGGTGACAAGGCAGGTTCTCTACTCATTTGCCACAGTGCACCATGGCACTGATGTTCCTCATCAATGAAGGTAAACTGCAGGGTGGGGCTGGGGGTTGGGACAACTACTGTTGGGCAAGCATTAAAGGAACTAGCATCTTGTTCCCAAACAATGGGCAACATTTTACTAAATGTGAACATACTCGCTATGAAGGGTCTGAACGCTTTACATTAAAGTGAGGTGTTAGTTAAAACCTCCGGTATGTGTTTAGGTGGGAGTAACATTTATCAAAAGAAGCTCAAGACATATGTAAGGATAATTGGATGGAATAGGTTTTCCTCAGTTCCCTAAGGAAAGATTTTTGGGATGGGAAGCATGAGTAATAAGGAACTGCAAGTTGGATTTTGTTCTGCTCGGAAGTTTTCAGGTTAAAGTTGAGACCTATGGGAGATCTAAGAACATCTGTTACTACTTGGGCCAAAGGCATTTGAGCTCCATTTAAACCAGGCATAGGTTCTCCAGATGTTTTGGAACTAAAACTCCCATGATCCCTGACCACTGGTCCTGTTAGCTAGGGATCATGGGAGTTGTAGTTCCAAAACATCTGGAGAGCCAAGGTTGCCTATGCCTGATTTAAACTATTATTTACAAAGCTGCTTGCCTGTTCTGTGACAGAATAGTTGCAAACTTTAAGGGAGAGTTTCTCTAGTCTCCAACGTTATGGATTTTCTGACCTTTGGGACATTTTTGTATTGTGTTCTAATTGTTCTGGGAGAGGCTAAACAAACATCCTGCTTTTAAAAAATGCCTGTTGAAAGCTAACAGAAGCACAAAAGAAGCTGCATCGGTTACTGTAGTACAAAATGTTATAGCTACCGTACTGAATGTATTTTTCTTAAACAGCAACACTTTTTCTGGAGAAAATAGCATGGATTATGAGGAAAGTTGACTTGCCTTTTAAAAGGCTGCCTATATAGTGGAGCCCAGTCCTTGACAGTGTTCCCAATCCTAACTTTATAGCCCCTACGGTATGTACAAACCCAGTGGTAATCCACTATAATCTTACAATACAGAACACTGTGTGAAAAGGGTTGAGGAACTGTTTCTTCCCACTGGCCATATTTCCTTGAGGAAAATCTGTTGGGGGAGTACAAGGCAGTAGCGGGTGAGGTTCAGAACCACCAATATACACCTTCATTCCATTCGCCTCTCTCTCTCATGCCACCTTTCCCCCTGCACAGCAGTTAGGCTTATACTGGTACCAATGCAAGCTATTTTTCACAAGGGGAGAGCTCCTTCCCAGCTGTAACTTTCTACCCAAAATTGTCATCCTTGCATGGCAATTTGCTTCCATTGAAGCAGTTAAAGCCTATTTTCTAAAGCATAATTGCACAAAGCATAATCCTGGGTGAGGCAGGACTGAAAGAGGAGAGGCTGCTTGCCAGGTGGGGAGGTTCCTCACCCCTGGGAAATGTTTCTGTTTGATTGTTGTGAAGGTGAAATGAAATGTAAAAGGAATCTGTCTTGTAACAAATCTTGTAAAATCATAAGAACTCTACTACCTTGGCTTTAAAAAAGAAGTTGCTTTAATGTAAACAGTGTCTCCCCCCCCCCTTTTTATACTACTTTGTATGGCTTCCACAGCTAGTCTCATAGAAAAATACTTGCCTACCCAAAAACCTAAGGAGTAAATACATGCTTTAAGTACTGTTTAGTTGTCAGAAAGCTTCCAACTCTTGGTTCATAGAGCTCTCTGCAATGCTTGTGCCATTTAATATCAACTTACAGGTGTTCCACCTTCTTCACAAACTGCCTGAAGTCTTGAGCTAGAAGTGCTGGTTCCTCGAAGGCAGCAAAATGTCCGCCCTGTGGCATGTAGGAATAGGTGACAATGTTCTTAAACTTCTTCTTTGCCCAGGAACGTGGGACATGAGTAAGTTCACCAGGGAAGGCAGCAATACCAGTAGGAACATAGACTTCAACCCTGTAGCAGAAGATACCATAACTTCTCAAGAGCTTACTAGATAACATAGGAACTGTTATCTAAGAAACACTTTTTTTTAGTAAGACTCACTGTGGCAAGTTAAGAGAACATGCTCTTCCATAGCCTACCCATTAATACATATTGTATCCTTTGTCTTTTCCAAAATTTTTTACCATGCATGCAAACTAAACTTTGGCTGGTTCACTAGTTATAGCCATTCCTGGACTGGGACAACCTGTCTTTATAACTCTTGTTCCACATAACTGGATGTGGAAGCTTTCCACAATGTGGTCTATGTGGTATGGGGTTTAAGTACCTGCTGACTCCTGCTATGAGATCTTTGAGGGAGGCCATGCTCAAGAGGGCTTTCTCCTTGGTGGTACCCCATTTCAGAATGTCAAGTGGATAATTTTCAGGAGTGCACTGATGGCCCAGACTTTGGGGACATAAATGTGAACTGGATTCCAATAGTGTCTTGTCTGCTGCATTATGGGAGTTGTCTCTAGCGATGCACTTAAATGTTTTAATTGCATTGTAAGCTGCCCTGAACTCCTATAGGAGAAATATAACTTTACTAGCGAATACTAATAATATATTGGCAACCATGAGGGCTAAATGGTTCTCTTCTTGCAGATGGGTTGCAAGAGAGTTGGCTTTGAAGCTTTCACTCCGGCTTTATAGCAACAATGGACCCTGTGATAGTTTTGGTAATTGGGAAAGAAGCCATCATGGACTTTGTTCTCTTAGTGAATCATTCAGGGGTGGCCAACTTCCAAGAGACAGCGATCTACTCACAGAGTTAAAAACTGGCTGTGATCTACCCCCCTTTTTGGGGTTCAGGTCAAAGTTGTTGAGCTTTTTTAAAGAAGGAAAGCCCTGTTTTTTTTGGGGGGGGGGTTTCACGTAAAAAGTTGTTGAGCTTCTTTAGGAAGGAAAAGCCCTGTTTTTTGTGGTTCAGGTCATTTTAAGGGTGCAGGGCAAAGATGTTGAGCTTTTTTTTAGGGCAGCCAAAGTTTTTTAGCTTCTTTGGGGGGAGCCACTGATCTACCGGTAGATCACGATCTACCTGTTAAACATGCCTGATTTAGACAACTTAAAACTTGGAGAACACTTACCTGATCTTTAGGCATGGCCAAAGAATTCCATAATGCTAGTTGGGGCTTTGTTTATTTCCTTTGAATCAAAGCATGTAAGATTTCAAAACTTGTAAGATTTCAAAACTTGCTTTCAAAAGCAAATTTGTTGTTTTGGAGGAAATACTTCTGGATGTGATGAAACAGGAATATTGTGCTTCTATTATGTAACCAGCTTTTGCTACTACCACCATAACAGCTATAAAAATACCTTAAGACAGAATGCACAGCATCTTCGTAGTGCAATGACTTCCCTTAAAACAGCTTCTGGTACCTCTTCCTTACCTGTTGTCAGGAGCATTATGGGGACTCTGGGAAAAATTCTCCTTGTAAAAGCGCATTGATGGTACAATGGAGGAAGTGACCCAGTAAATCATGATATTGGTCAAAAGGTCATCAAGAGAGTATTTCCTAAACAGAGGAGTTTAAAGCATTATCATAGTTTTACCATCATACCTTTGGTACTTGGCTGCAATTTGGTCTACTAATACTGTACAGAATAGAAAGTGAGCTAATAACATGCTACCTTTGGGGTGTGTTAAGAGTATACTGAGAAAAGCAGTAATAGGTTAAAAAAAAAACAAGCCAATTTTATTGGCTGTTTGAGATGAGAACTCCCCTCCCCCTTTCTAAAAAGGATCCTCACCCCATTACACTTGTGGTACAGACCTTTCCAGACCTCCATTGTCCATGTTCCGGAATGATTTGTCTGTCCAGGTGGAGAATTTCTCCAGGATGTATGCAGCAAGTCCCACAGGAGAATTATTCAATCCACAGCCTAGATCAGGGAAACAGCACGTTACCGTTTACATCAGACACTTGCACCACCTCTGGCTAGGAACTGGGCCCTGCAAGGGACTTGCTAGGGAGATCAAAGTGAGAACTAGGGCTTTGGATTGCAACCAACTTAATGCCACATCAGTCTGGATGTCTTAACTGCAAGGGCCTGGTTCTTCCAAGTACAGTGGTACCTCTACTTACGAATGTTTCTACTTATGAATGGAGCTCCATCCGCCATCTTGGATGCGGTTTAGATAGGATTTTTTCTACTTGCGAAGTTTTTCTCCCAATGCATTCCTATGGGATTCGACTTACAATTTTTTTCTACTTACAAATGTGTGTTTGGAACACATTAAATTTGTAAGTAGAGGTACCACTGTATCTAGTTAACCTGGCTGGAGAAAAAAAGCATTTGTCTAGAAAAGTGGCCACTGGGGTTGCTGACTTTCATTTATGGTACCTTGGCAGTTTGCTCTCTTCTCCCCTCCCCCCTCCATGTAAGCCCATTACCAGGGGAGCTTATTGTGTGAATCTTGTTTACTTGCAGAGTTATTTTTGCTGTCTGTAAAAGTGGGGGGGGCAGAGATATGTGTGTGTGTACAGTAGTCTTGTGTAGGGGTTACATTCCGGGGAGGGGTACAGCATAAATATGAAATCACGTATAGCTGAAACAACACCTTAGAATCTTACCTTCCAGAGCAAATGTGAGACCTTCCCAGAGCCCGGTAAGCAGGACAGAGAGCTTAAAAGTTATTTTTGTGCTGGGAAAACCTGGCATGGAAAGAGCTTTTGAGCTCGCCACCTTGTGTGTGTTTAATTTGTGCAATATCAGCTGGCCGGCTACCAAGCACGTACAGCTGTGATCATGCAGGTTAAATGCACATAAGTTGTAATCCTACTGTATTACTTTGCCCTTCTTCATTTGCTTCTGCAATTGTTGGCATCCTTCAGTATTGAGAGACAATGGAGTCTGCCTCGGGATGAAGGCTTCTAGGAGCCACAGGTGAGAGCTGAGTGCAGAGTGGGGACCAAAGGTGGACACGCTACCCCAGAAGGAGCATGATGTGTCCCCCACCAGTGCTACTACCCGTCCCCTGACACCCCATACACTCCTCTTTTGCAATAGAAAGTTATAATTAATGAAGCTTGGTTAATCCAAATCTCTAATTTATTGCAGTTATTCCTATGTGCCTTAGCCAGTATAATTTCATTCTGTATGGGGGAGACTAAAATGCCTCTTTTTCAGTGGGGGCTTCACAGAACTCAGGATGATCAACAAACCTGCTGTGTCAGGCTTGGTGGCCTGGATGTGCAAGTAACCAGATTCTCGCAAAATTTCATACAAGTGCTTCTCAAAGTATGGGAATAAACGACGTGCGTCTTCCCTGGTGAGGCCCACCAGCCATGGTACGTAGGCTCCGAATAATAAACCAACCAAGCTAACGTTAGTGATGAAAACCATGTTCAGATGAAGCCCTTTTATAGACCTGAAAAGAAAGCATGGAGAGTTTCCCTAAACTTTCTAGTAAATGTGCTTTGGCTAGCGTTAGAGTCAGAACCAGCAAATATGGAAGAACAATGAGAAAATACTTGGGAGACGTAACATCCAGGGAAGAGACATAATCATCCCTTGTATACACAGGCAGAGATATATTTCTGTTATTTAATACTGCTTTTAATAATGGTTCTTGTGCTAGCTGGCATTTCTCAGTTGCTTCCCATAAGTTCAATTAGGAGCTAAATCTGGATTTTCTTCAGGGCAGAAATTGATTCCTCATGCAGATGTAATCCAAAGCCTATGTTTCTGTTCTCAATTATTTCCATGAGTCCTGCTTTGACAACAAATGCTCATTATATTCTCCGATGTCCTTCCTTGCAATTAACAACCCTTGCAATGCAGTAGTCCAACTAAGTTGCATGAAGAATGTTTATGCCTAGATAACCCCCTGCTTTATAACTTAAAGGTAAGGTAAAAGTAAAGGACCCCTGGACGGTTAAGTCTAGTCAAAGGTGACTATGGGGTGCAGTGCTCATCTCGTTTTCAGGCAGAGGGAGCCGGCGTTTGTCCACAGACAGATTTCCAGGTCATGTGGCTAGCATGACTAAACCGCTTCTGGTGCAATGGGACACCGAGACGGAAACCAGGGCACACGGAAATGCAGTTTACCTTCCCGCCACAGCGGTACCTATTTATCTACTTGCGTTGACATGCTTTTGAACTGCTAGGTTGGCAGAAGCTGGGACAGAGCAACGGGAGCGCATCCTGTCGCATGGATTCAAACTGCCAATCTTCCGACTGGCAAGGCTCAGTGGTTTAGAGTACAGCGCCCACCTGCTTTACCTTTACCTTTATAACGTATAGATATGCACAGCCACTAATTTATGTTGAATGATGAGGAAAATGTAACAGAGAGAAGGACCTCTACCACTTACTGTGGCACCATCTGGGCTATGTTCGTGGTGATCTTGGAACCCCAGTCTCCACCCTGTAGGTAATATTCCTGGAAGCCGAGTCTCTGCATTAGCTTGTGAAAGATTCGGGCAGCAGCCAATGAATCAAAGCCTGCCAGTGGGGAGAAAAAGTATTAAAAGACATCTACCACAGCCTTTAATTAAAAGCAGTGCCTTGGAAGTCCCTTCTTGGTTGATCTGCCACTTACCCTGTTTGTGAGGGGCCTCTGAGAAACCATAACCCGGGATGGATGGACAGATGATCTCAAACACCACATTTTCACCACTCAGTCCATGACCAGTAGGGTCTGTAAGCAGTGGGATGATCTTATAGAATTCATAGAAGGAGCCAGGCCAACCATGCACCATCAGCAACGGCCTGGCCCTCTGACCTTTCGGGGTGTGAGGTGGTTTCACATGGATGAAATGAACTTCAATTCCTGCCAGAAATACAACAGACAAGTTTTAAGTGCTAGTTGCAGCAGAGATAGCTTACTGTGGAAGATGGGGTTGGGCAGTTGGGGTTGGACTGAAAGGATTCATCCTATTACATGATATATTTATGTGTAGTTCAGTGGGGAAAGAATTCACCTTCAATAGTTGTCTTATAATGTGGGTACTGGTTGAGGATTTTAACTTGTTTTTGCCAGTCAAACTGGGTTCTCCAGTAGGAGACCACTCTTTGCAGATAGTTGGAGTTGAAACCATAGTTGAAGGCCGCCCCTTCCAGTGGTGATGTGTAGCGGGTCTGATCGATACGCTGGTACAAATCCTAGAGAGAGAGAAAGTCTCCATAAAGAATACTTTCAAAAGTGAGGCATCCTAACCTCTATGAATAGTTCTTAGAGGATCAGAGGCTTTCCACTATATACGGTATTAGGGGGTAAACAAAGATTATGCTTCTATAAGGAATATTACAAAAAACAGTGTTATTCGTATGGGTTTCGGCTGGGATAAAGACTTTGTCTGAAGGCCTCAAACTAAAATAGTGTTGTTTTTTTTAACAGACGAGAGAGGCTTGCATTTCATTTAGGAAGAATACTTCTTTCGTACGATTGGGGAATGTGAAGTATAGAGAGTGTTCCATGTCCTAAAATGCATGCCAAATACTGGGTAAAAGATTCTGAAACAGTCAAAACTCAGGAGAGCTTTCCCATGGCTAGACAGCATAATTAATTTTGTTCCCAAGGACACCATTTAGAAAACGTGACCCTCGAAACATATCTTAACATCTTGAAAGATTTTCAAATCCCTTTCAGAAAAGGGGCTGTTGCAATTTTTGAAGCTGCTTTGAACATGCCAATGATAGCATATTGCCAATATAAGCTACCAGGTGACAATTTATTAGTAGAGCTCTTCCCTCTCTTCTTCTTCTCTTTGGCGATTACTCGTAGCAGAGTAATATTGTCTTCCATGAACATGGTCTTAACAGTGTGTCCGTGGAGGCCTGTGGAGGCCAATTCTGGATCCATGCATCCTTCCACAGTGGGGACATAGATTTCTAGGCAGGAGCTGATCACGGTGAGGGTTTGCCAAACGTGCCTTCCTCTTAGCACGTTTCTCCCTTTCATCCTGAGTTTGAGCATCTTCAAAGTCCATGACACCTTTGGTAAAGCCTGTTCTCCAATTGGAGCGCTCACTCGCAGGCCAGTGTTTCCCAGTTGTCGGTGTTTATACTACATTTTTAAAGATTTTTAGATTTGTTTTGAGGTAGTCTTTAAATCTCTTTTGTTGACCACCAGCATTATGCTTTCCATTTTTAATTACAGGTAGGTAGCTGTGTTGGTCTGACGTAGTCGAAACAAAATAAGTTTGGAATAGAATAGTTGCTTTGGAAGACAATACTCAGGCATCCGAACAACATGACCACTCCAATGAAGTTGAGGTTGAAGAATCATTGCTTCAGCACTGGTGATCTTTGCTTCTTCCAGTACACTGGCATTAGTTTACCTGCCTTCCCAAGTGATATGTAAAAATTTTCGGAGACAGGTCCATGTTTCACAAGCATACAGTAAGGTTGGTAGTACAATAGCTTTGTAAATAAGCACTTTGGTTTCCCTGCAAATGTCCCGGTCCTCAAAGACTCTGCACTTCAATCGGGAGAAAGCTGCCCTTGTGGAAAGATGGTAGGAAAAGTGGAGATCATCCTCTGAGTGTGCACATACTACATTGTCATCAGCATACTGAAGCTCTATGACGGAAGTTATGGTAATCTTACTCTTTGCTTTCAGCCTACTCAAGTTAATAGAGCTTTCCATCTATTCAATATATGATTTCTACCCCGGGGAGTTCAACAATGTGTAGGGCAATGTATAGAGGTCTTCCCAGCCCTCCTCCAACAGAGTAATGCTTGAATTGCTTGGGTGATGAAACCTGACACCCTTCCCCTGTTTCAGCTAAACCACAATCCTCTGCAGCCTTCTAAAATCAGATAACATGGCATGGCCACCTCAGGATCACCTGTAGTTCAAGTAATTAGTAGGTGGAGAGTCACAGTGATACAAAGCTTATTTGCTAGCATAGTATCCCATGTTATGCTAACAACCCAATGACACAGGAAAACTGGCCTGGCCAGTTTGGGCTTTACCAGCATCCTCAAAGGCATCAGGCTGACCTAAAAAGCATGACTACCAGTAACATAATTGGATGAAAAGAAGGTAGGCAGCAACAGAACCGGAATGTAATCAATCCTTAGTGTAATCCTACTCTGTTGGCAGACTTACAAACCCTCAAGCTCTCACAGGGCAGTTAGAACATCAATACACAATATTAAAAGCAGTTTAAAACAACTTACAATCACAAAAATAAGCTGGGTCCTAAAAAAATATACATCTCAAGTGTCAAAAGCCAGGGTAAACGTGTTTGTACCATAAATTTTACGCATACCCCCCCAATTGCCCTCTTTTCATTAGTACCTGGATTTCCTCCTCTGATGTCTTTACTTCGAAGGGTCTAATTCCTTTATCTTCTTCATCAGTATGTGGTCTCTCTCCAGAGCCCCACCATCCATCTCCCATTTCTAGGGTCTTCATCCTCTGCCTAGACAGAAGCCAATATACTAGGAGGCCTCCACCTCCGAGCGCACAAGAAGCAGCAATCATGTTTTTCTGGGGTGAGTCATAACACCTAGAAAGGCACCCAACATTTTGTGAAGCAAAGACTGATAAACAATCTTATGTGTGCAGAAGAAGGAAGTACTTGCAAGTCTTCTTAGAAGCAAATGGTGGGTTTTCACTGAAAATGCTTCTCGGCATTTAAAATCGTAGCTTAGTAGAAATTAATAGGACAAAAAAGTAGTTCTGAAAAAACATAATCAAAGGTTGTCTATGCAAGTGTTCTTTAAACATTTTAATCGCTCTTTTATGCTTGCAAGAGGTAATAAAGTCAAATTTCATTCTTTGTTGGTATCAGCAATGGCCTGAGAAATCAAGATTGGGGTAGATGGAGACACAAAGGGATTATAGGGCAAGATTTGGTCTATGTGTTAGGTTTCTGTAAAATAAATAATAGTATATTTTACATTAACGCTTCAATCCCAAACATATTTCCGAAGTAAACCCTATCGATTTTGATTGCATTAACGTTCAAGTAGACATGATTAGGATTGCAGCCTTGTTTTAATAATTTCCAGTTATCAATTGTACTTTTCAGGCCACAGATTATAACTGAATATGCATTTCATTCAAATAATCCCGGTGGTAGGGTGAGTGGGTGAATTACTTGTTTGGGGTGACTTGCATCCCTCCCCTTCCTGCTCACCCAGGCCAACTGTAATTTTGATTAGATACCAGAGAATAGTAATTTGCACTGAGAGTTTCCAGGCACTATTGGCATAGCTGCCAAGTTATCCCTTTTTTACAGGGATTTTCCCTTATGCTGAATAGGCTTCCTCGCGAGAAAAGCGAAAACTTGGCAGCTATGACTATTGGTGTTCTAAAAGTTAGACTAGTTGGAAACTTTTGCTACTGCCATCCTGTGATGTCCAAATAGCTACTGTGTTTAAGACTGGGTAATTTGAAAGGAACCGAATCATATAAACAGAATGGGCATACTCTGGGAATATATTCCAAAGCGGAGAACTCAGTTTCAGTTTCCATTTTTTTAGCTTGGCATAACTGTCAACCTAGACCTGTTTTTAACTGTGAGTTTACATATGGTTAATTTTATACCTTGAGAATAATAGAGGATGAGGTTGGGTGCATTTTGTTTGCAGACAACTATGAATGTGCAAATGTAGGCATATCTGAGCATAACATTTTGCTTCATACAGCTAGTTTAAGCAGTGAAGTATGAAAGCCTGTCATTCCTGTAAAGTCTAGGGGGGGGGGAAATACACTACTATTAATTTTAAACAAAATGGCAGAAAGTGCTGTAGAACAGGCATAGGCAAACTCGGCCCTCTGGATGTTTTTGGGACTACAACTCCCATCACCCCTAGCTAACAGGACCAGTGGTCAGGGATGATGGGAGTTGTAGTCCCAAAACATCTGGAGGGCCGAGTTTGCCTATGCCTGCTGTAGACGGTGAACACACAGCCATGTTTTAAAAGAGAAAATACTCCTAATGAGCACTGCTGCGGGAATTAGGAAAATTTTGTTGGTACTATAAGAAATACTCTTTAAAAATCTCTTTAAATGACATGGTAAGGGGAGTGTCTTGTTCATCATTTGTGATGTCTTGCTAGGCACTATCCTATCTTTCTCTAGTCTACACCATGCAGAGTTTTATGTGCCTCTGCCCTCCCCTCCACCCTTAATAATATTTATTCCAAATTAAAAGCTCCAGATGTTGCAACCTTTCCTCATTGAGGAGGTAGCTCACTTTGATCATTTTAGTTGCTCTTTTCCAATACCGCCTTCTAACCCATCCTTATTTCTAAACTTTGTTCCATTCTCTTACGTAAACTGTGCACTTGGCATGTAATTGTGGGTTGTACCTTTGCCAATGCCTCTCTGAAGGGCTGCCCTTTGCCCCAGGCACAGCAGTAACAAAAAGCAAGCTTATTAATGCACAAAGCATTTCAATTCCTGTCCGAGCACAATAGAGCAACCAGCAGAAGCAGTTAAGCAGTGATTTTCTTAACATTCAAAATGCTTTGCACAATCTTCTTGCAATCGTTACGTCCTGTATTACCCTTATTTTGCAATTGAGGTTTTCCACTGAGAGCAGGGGCATAGGAAGGGGGGGCGAGAGGGGCGCTCCGCCCCAGGCAGCGTGATCCCGAGGGCGCCATTGCAGCTGCCCCCCGCCCGCGCTGGGTGCTCCGCCCCCGCAGACAGTGGTTCCCGCCCCCAGAACGTGCACCAGCCCCAGTCCCACGTGCTCTCTGCCCCCAGTGCCAGAGCATGAAGCTCCGCCACTGACTGAGAGGCAATGATTTACTAAAGGTCACTTAGTGAGTTTGTGGCAGGAGAAAGTAGCTTTCCATGAAACCACCAGTTTGGGTACATATGACATAGTGAGCAGTTTTGCTACTAAGGGACACCTGGATTTATGCAAACCAGGAACTTCCCCCTATTCCAAGTTTTTGAGCTCCTTAGAAGCAGAGTAGTCAGATCTTGTTCATTTAAATCTCACAAGGCTTTAGCTACTCAGAGGCCTTATCCTGGTAAGATATGGCTTTGATTCAGCACCGAGCAGCTTTAGTGGTGCTAATCTGCCTCAAGCGGGATCAGAACTTGATGGCTTTATGGAAGGGTCCATCTTTCCAGCACTTCCTCTGCAAACAGTCCTAGGCTCCTTTCAGTCTGTCCTTAGGTACATTTTTGAAGGGAGCTTTAAAAACAAAGTACAGTAGTCGTTCTACTTAACTATGCATTGAAATTAAGAGCTATATGGTGTTTACCAACCTGCTTGTGGATAAAAAGAATAAAATGGAGGGTGTTCCCACCCATGGGTGTAGCCATGGGGCAACTGCTCCCATAAATCAAGCAAATAAATAAAATAATAATTAATAATAATAATATATTATTATTATTATTATTATTATTATTATTTATACCCCACCCATCTGGCCGGGTTCCCCCAGCCACTCTGGGCAGCTTCCAACAAAATATTAAAATACAGAAATCCATTCAAACATTAAAAGCTTCCCTAAACAGGGCTGCCTTCTAAAAGTAGAAACTGTAGAAAGATTTTGATAGAGACTTTTCTGAGCACTTGGGGGGGTCAAAAGAAAGTAATTAAAAACAACTGTTGCTGAGACATTTCATTCAAAATCTGACATAGCCAGACAGAGAATGATGGCAGGCGGGTGTCATGCCCCCCCCCAACATAAATCCTGGCTACGGCCATGTCCGCACCTCTTTTCTATGTATGTTTATGTCCAATATACCTGAAACATGACTGATTACCTAACTGGGCTGGTAGCCATTCTAGATTCATTCCTCCACAATAAAAATAGGAGTTTGAATTGCCCTTTGTCTCTTAATTTCTGTGCATAGTGAACTGGGTTGGCTGCCCTGGCTTCAAGACTCTCTACAGCCAGCATTCCGGCTAGACCCTCGCCATTTAGCTTCTAGCTAAATACAAAGTCCAGCTTATCCCACCCCATAAACTCCCCCAAGAGCAGCGCCTGCTGCCTCCTCTTTACACTCACCTGACATTCTGCAGGATCTGCTGCCACATGTCTGCAAGATGGGCCTATGAATCAACAAGAGTTCAGCTTTGACCCAGAGCTAATGCCGTTGGAAAAACCTTCCTAAGTACGTACTTCCTTCCGCCTTCCACTGCCTGTTCCCTGTGCTCCATTGAGTAACATTGAGCAAACAAAAAGATTACATAGTTTCCTAGTGCCACCTACTGCCTAAAGGCATGTTTCCATGATGGCTAGCAGCACTGGTTCAAAGACATTTTGCTGCATTGAGGCAAAGCAGCAAATGGCAGCCCCTGGCTTTCTCTCTTTCTTCAGTACTTACGGGATACCACAAATCCCTAGTGTGCTGCTAATACTATAGGCATGGGTGAGACTGCCTAGCTTTAGTTGACGTGACGGAACCTGTGCTATATATGAAAGTCAGGGATGCTTAAATGGCAGCAAGCTTTGTTGACCCTGGAGCTTCTGAAAAACCCTGGGTAAGACACAGAAATGGGAGTAGGTCTAATAAAAGTTAACACCATGCTCACTTCTCTGGCACCAACATGTCCACAACCACTTGGAGCCACATCTCTCTGAGGTTCCTTATTTTTTGAAATACAAACCTGGCCAATCTGTTGCAGTAAACCCCACATACAAAAATTGCTTTTCACATTGTGATCTCTCGTGATGCAGAACTGCTTTTGCTGAGTTTCATTGCAGCCCACACACCTATAAGCATGTGCCCCCGTTAGCTTTGAGGATGCTACAGCAACTTTTCTCTACTCAGGCAATTGTTGTGGAAACAATAAGACTTTCTGTAAATCCGCTTCAGGGAGAAGTTTTATTCTTAAAAGGCTTTAGCCACTTCACTGACATTATGAAAACTCCTAAGATGCCTGTCAGAACTGGCTATCGCGTTAAAATGAAATCCAGGCACACATTTACTTTTCAGATAAACAGTGAGGTTTTCCCAGTTTATCTGACACTCCCCTGCTTCTCCTTTCCCCTTCTAAAGGTAAAGGTAAAAGACCCCTGGACAGATAAGTCCAGTCAAAGGCGACTATGGGGTTGCGGCACTCATCTCACTTTCAGGCCGAGGGAGCTGGTGTTTGTCCACAGTCAGCTTTCCAGGTCATGTGGCCAGCATGATTAAACAGCTTCTGGCACAACAGGACACCGTGACGGAAACCAGAGTGCATGGAAACACCCTTTACCTTCCCACTGCTGTGGTCCCCAGGCCTGGATCTAGGTGCACTCCCGGTGGCGTGGGGCACCAGGGCGCCGGGCTGGCGTGGGGGGGGCACTGCGCGATGAAGCCGCGCTGCGAGGGCGGGGGCACCAGAGTGATCTCTGCGCCTCAGCGCCAGGGCGCCCGACCTGCTCAAGACGGCCCTGGTGGTCCCTATTTATCTACCAGCACTAGCATGCTTTTGAACTGCTAGGTTGGCAGGAGCTGGGACAGAGCAATGGGAGCTCACTACTGTTGGGATTCAAACCACCGACCTTCTGATCAGCAAGCCTAAGAGCAGGGGTCTCCAAACTAAGGCCCGGGGGCCGGATGTGGCCCAATCACCTTCTAAATCCGGCCCACGGACAGTCCATGAATCAGCATGTTTTTACATGAGTAGAATGTGTCCTTTTATTTAAAATGCATCTCTGGGTTATTTGTGGGGCCTGCCTGGTGTTTTTACATGAGTAGAGTGTGTCCTTTTATTTAAAATGCATCTCTGGGTTATTTGTGGGGCCTGCCTGGTGTTTTTACATGAGTAGAATGTGTCCTTTTATTTAAAATGCATCTCTGGGTTATTTGTGGGGCCTGCCTGGTGTTTTTACATGAGTAGAATGTGTCCTTTTATTTAAAATGCATCTCTGGGTTATTTGTGGGGCATAGGAATTCGTTCATTATTTTTCTCCAAAATATAGTCCGGCCACCCACAAGGTCTGAGGGACAGTCGACCGGACCCCTGCTGAAAAAGTTTGCTGACCCCTGCCCAAGAGGCTCAGTGGTTTAGACCACAGCACCACCTGCATTCCATCCTTTCCTCTTGTACCTCCTGTTAAGTGGCACTGACCAACAGAACATCAGGAGACAGCCCTACATACTGTCTGCTACTGCTCTTCCCTAGGAAATGGAAACAGTAAATTTATCAGTAATAACCGTGTTTGCTGGGCTATTAATTCTTTTTTTATAATAATTTTTATTAATTTTTTTTAAAATAATCACAACAAAGAATAACACAACAGAAAATATAAACAAACACTACAATAACAACAATAAAAAGAAAAAAATAAACACAGAAATCCGAATTACTTATTCCTTTTTCATTCACATTATATATGGGGACCCCCTCGGGCTCCCATCTACTGCGGTTCTTTACTAGATTAAATTTTAGCAATTTCTAATACATTTTAATAACATTTTCTAAACTTATTTCACTCCTTTCTACTTAACATATTCATACATTCCACAGTTTCTTTTTATCCTATTTCTGATCTTAATATGTAACTTTTGCATATATTTTTTAATATAGCTTGAAATCTTTCCATTCTTCTTCTGTCGCTTCTTCTCCCTGGTTGCGGATTCTTCCGGTCATCTCAGCCAGTTCCATAAACTCCATCATCTTCATCTGCCAGTCATCAACTGTTGGTAATACATGGGATTTCCAGTTCTTGGCTAATAAAATTCTTGCCGCCGTCGTGGCATACATAAAAAAGGAAACATTTTTCTTAGGAATCTCTTTACCGACAATGCCCACTAGAAATGCTTCTGGTTTCTTAATAAATGTGTTTTTCAACACCTTCTTGAGTTCATTATAAATCTTATCCCAGAAGTCACTTACTAATGGACACGTCCACCACATGTGGTAAAAGGAGCCCTCTTCTTTCTTACATCTCCAACATTTATTATCATGGTTGTGATAAATCTTAGCTAGTTTTACTGGTGTAAGGTACCATCTATACATCATTTTCATTATATTTTATCTTATCAAGCTACACACAGTAAATTTAATATTCTGTTGCCAAAGTTTTCCCCATTCCTCTATCATGATATTATGTCCAACATCCTTTGCCCACAAAATTATAGCATTCTTTGTTTGTTCATCTTTCGTATGCCACTCAAGCAATAATTTATACATTCTGGAAAGTAATTTCGTCTTAGGTTCCAACAATTCTGTTTCCAACTTTGACTTCTCTGATTGAAAACCAAATTTTCTGTCCATTTTAAATACTTCATTAATCTGATGGTATTGGAGCCAATCGTCAAGTTTATGTTTTAATTCATCATATGTTTTTAACTTAAATTGGTCTCCCTCTTCTATCAACAAATCTCTATACTTTGGCCAACTGGTTTCCATGTTAAGCCTTTTAAAAGCCCTCATTGCAAGAAGTGAGGTTGCAGGGAACCAGGCAGGGCTATTAATTCTGACAATACAATTTACAAAGGAAGACTACACCATCTGGACAGATACCAAATCTTCCAAATAGAGTGTTCAAATTGAATTACTGTACCGTTATCCCAATTAAGCTGCTCAAAGGGTACTTTTAAGATGATTGTTGTTTTTGCATAATAATCATTGAATGGTTAACCTCCCCACCCCTTTTTTCGAGTGTGCAAAGGATCCAGACAGTGTTTCTCAGGTTTTGTTTTTCTGTTTAAAGATGTTGGATTTTCCAAGTGTTCAAATTATAATATCATGTTATCCAGTTTATTGTGTTCTATGTAAGTGCAGATAGTCATGACCGTTCTTCAGGCACTGCATAACGCAATGGCTATTGGATCCATGGTGCTGTGATAAAAAAACAATGATGGCACAAATGGGCATGAAACTGGACTTCTGCGAAGGAAAATATTAGAAAATGAAAGTTTTGGGGACTTTATAATGAAAGTCAAGCTGTGCAGTTTCCTGCCAGCAGATCTATTTGGGGAGCTACCCTTTAATAATCTGGGGATATTTCTCATGAGTAGATCCATTTGTGGGCTTGCAACTCTGTGAGTAATATATTACAGTGCATGGGATTCTTTGCACAGGGGGAAATTTGTGTTTTAAAAGTATGGTGTGTACACAGCCCTAGACTTGCATGATCTGAAAGTTGGTTTCAAACGCTGTACACGCTAACATCTTTCTTTTTTTAAAAAAAATATTTATTAAAATTTTATAACAGAGCCTCAGGCGGACAACAGCTGCAGCGGGCTGCCTCCCAGGAATAGGGTGGACATGCACAGAAAACATCTGTGCTTTTAAAAATCTTTTATTTCTTTGTGTTTTGGCCTGGAACTCTTCTGTGCAAGGAGTGGCCCTGCCTTGGCCTCTGCACCGTCCCTGTCCTGAACAAAATAAAAAATATCCTTCCAGTAGCACCTTAGAGACCAACT
Organism: Zootoca vivipara; assembly: GCF_963506605.1. Taxonomy (NCBI): domain Eukaryota; kingdom Metazoa; phylum Chordata; class Lepidosauria; order Squamata; family Lacertidae; genus Zootoca; species Zootoca vivipara. The sequence continues at coordinate 81,663,719 of NC_083278.1, forward strand.
AAGTTTGTCATTGGTATGAGCTTTCGTGTGCATGCACACTTCTTCAGATACACTAAAACAGAAGTCATCAGACCCTTATATATAGTGAGAGAGTGAGGAGGGGTATTACTCAGAAGGGTGGTGGGAATGGGTGATTGGCTGATAGGTGTGGTAAACCTGTCCTGAATTGAAATGCTTCCAATTGGTGGTGGGACACTAACTTGTTTGTTTGTTTTAGCACTCCTTAGATTCCTGGGCTGCACCAGAAGGCAGTGGTTTATACTGTGATATGGCCATTCCACTGGCTGCATTTCAACGTTCAATGCTGTACTGTAAGACCATCACTCCCTCTAACAGCAAAATCAGGTGCTGTGTGCCAACACCTAAGAAATCAAAACATAGCCACACAGGTTGGCTTCAAAGCTCATTTCCCACCTCAAGGAATTCTGGGCACTGTAGTTTCCTCCTCACTTCGGCCCTCCAGAAGCTTTGGACTACAATTCCCATCTTCCCTGACTACTGGTCCTGTTAGCGAGGGATCATGGGAGTTGTAGGCCAAAACATCTTGAGGGCCACAGTTTGGGGATGCTTGGTATAGCGTGTACCCAGCCTAAGAAACAAGAGGGAGGTGTCAGCATGCTCAAGGGAACCCCAAAGTTTGCAGAAACACAAGAAGACCTGGGCAGAGGGGAACAAAGTCAACAATCTGCCTCCAAACAGCTCAATGAGAACTGGACATGGTCAGTAGCCACAGAAAGCCAAGTGTTTGCGTTGAAGGAGTGGTGGAAGAAAACTGGGACTGGATGGGAATGCGAACAGAGTGAATATCTTTGAAAGGGCCTTGTGTGGTTGGCTAGAACTCTGAGCTGAAGCACTCCACACTGCAACACCTGATTGCAGTTAACACTTGCTTCAGTATTGCAATCATGTGTGGGAGATTGGACAGAATCATAGATTTGTAGAGTTGGAAGGGGCTTCCTATTGTTCACAACAGCCATGACCTTCACCTGTTGTGGGTTCACCTGCAGGTCTGGCACATCTTAACATCTTTGAGCCTGCTGTCTAATAGGTCAGACCAGAAAAGGGGAAATACTCAACGTGTTTAATCCCTCAGACCTTCAGCAAAGGACCTGGGGCCAGCCAGGTATCCCCTCTTAATGCCGCCGGATGCTCAGTAGGATGCAAAGATTAACAAGCGGTTTGCAACATCTCTCTTTGGCGATCACTCGTAGCCGAGTAAGGTTGTCTTCCGTAAACACGGTTTTAACAATGGGTCCGTAAGTGACTGTGGAGGCCAATTCTGGATCCACACGTCCTTCCACAGTGGGGACATTGGTTTCCAGGTGGGAGTTGATCAGGACATCCTAACCCATATAATCCCCTGCAACCAGGGTGCAGTTCATAAAAGTGTATCCAGGGCTCAGGGGGCAATGCTATAAGGACTCCCAGTGACAGCGGTCCTTACAGGAGAAAGGGCAGCTAAGCAATTAAAGGAAATGTCAAATATCGTTGTAAATTTCCTGAGTAAATGCTGAGGAATAATCCATACCTGCTGCCTTGTAGGACATCTCTGGGAGAAGAAAAGGCCAAAGAGTAAACCCTGCACAAATCCAGAGTGAAGTCCCTAAGGCAGTTGGATGATGCCTTGCAACTTCTGGCAACACCTGCAGTCCAGCTGGTTTCCATATCCAATGGTTTGACTTCACCCTCAAAAACTCACTCCTCCTCCATTGTCTCCCAAGACAGAGGGATGCTAACATTGATCTTGGGAAGGTCTTAACTGACTTTAGTCATACAGCTTTGGCTGCATACTAGTTTAACCGGCAAGGCATCTGTGCTGTCTGGAGGATATTGGGCCATCAAGATGGTTCTTCATTGTCCAGGAGAAAGTGCTTGGCCAGAGGGTCGTTCCCCTTATGGCTGGTATAGAACAGTAGTTATTAAACTTGAAATGAGTTGGAGGGAGGAGAAAGAACCATGAGAACAATAAAAGCACCAGGCAACAAATCATGAGGCAAGGTTGTGATCTGTTAGTCTTGCCGCCTTTGCTGCTTCTACTAGTCCCCACATTGCCATGATGAGGACCAGCAGAGATCAGCACAGGAATTGGCACAGCCCTATTATGGCTTGTGCATATCTGCTAACTTGAGTCTTGTCATTAAAAAAAACCTGTCTGGAAGCACCCCAAGAGTCTTCTTGTTAATCGGTGATCATAGTCAATGTTCTCTAGTGTATGCACACCAAATTGTTAAGCATTTGTCATACAGGAGCACATCATCCTTCTATCTCTAAAATCAACAACCACTGCATTCAATTTTTAAGAGGCCATTATAAACAGGACACAATCAGCTCAAGTACAAATGTGTAACCACTTGTTCCCGGAAATCAGCCTGCAGGCAAAGATCTTGTGTAGTCCTGGAGCAACTGCCAGGGAAAATAAACAGCCATCAAGTTGCAACACCCTCTCCAGGACTGCATTGTAGCATCACATCTCCAGATTCACCTCAGTGATATATAGCTCATTGCCTGGTCATTTTACCTTGGTCAGACACAAGGCAGCAATATGAGACATCCATTAGGTGGGACTCCATCAGGATTTTAATTTGGAATTGGGGAATGATAAGGGATTCTGGTTCTTCTTACTTGTAGGAGACAAGAAATAATAAATCTGGAGTGGGGTGCAGTGGTGGTGGGGATCCCTGTACATGTCAGTTTTTATTTTAACTCTAAAATGACAGAGTTCTGTCTCATTAGCTGTGGGATTAAATCCATGCTTCTGTTGAAAGACAAGGGGGCCATGATACATTCTTCACAGAAATTTCAAAATTATCTTTATTTTTTGGCCCCCTCGCCCAAAATACTTGTCACTGCATTAATACTAATATGTATTAAAGTGGTGGAAAACATGTCAGAAAATATACCTGCTAAATATACCTGATGATTGTACTACGGCAGCTCATGTATCTGCACAAAGAGCAAAAGCAATGCATCTGGAATTGCTTCCAGCTATACATTATGGTGATCAACTGGGAGGTTGAAGTTTTGGCTGGGCTGGTAAAATTTTGGCCAGTCAACAACCCACATTCCCAATCCCTTCCTTGCTGTCTGTAGCATGAGGCTCCCTATCCTACTGTCGTAGAATTGTAGAGTTGCAAGGGTCACCTAGTCCAACCCCCTGCAATGCAGGAATTTCAACTAGGTCATACATGACAGGTGGCCGTCCAACCTCTGCTTTAAAACTTCCAAGGAAAGAGAGTCCATCACCTCTTGTGCTGCCTCTCAAAGTCATACATGTTAGGTTGAAGAGACGCAGAAGGACAGCAGGATCATGCCCAGCCCCCTTGGCATGCTTGGCATAGCCTGTGAAGGAGACAACACACATACAAACTGAGTTTGCATGTCCCTAAGTGAGGACTGTACAATTAGGTACAATTGATTCAACCCACAGAGGACTTAGGAAAAGAATTTCCACCTTGGGCAACTTATTCCATAAGGTTCCATCTGGGATTCCTAATTATTCAGTGCAGAAGTGTATTCAGAATGGTTAAGCTGCATTCCACCCCCACTCCTGCAACTGCCCCCCAAAAAACCCTGTTTCAATGCATTTCAGTCCTTTTTTCAGGGGTAAATTTAATCCAGATATATAATAGCCTTGTGCATTGCTTTGGAAGAGAACAGAAGAAAGAACAACAGAAGAAAGAGACAGTTCAGCAATATATATGTATCTCTGTGACTTCCCCATAATAAATCCGTTCTTGGATTATTTGAGAGATGGGCTTAGGGTACAAGAGATGGCAATGCTGCTTGTTCCGGATGCTGAAGTGCTGCTTGCAACCATTTATTGTGAGCTGCAATTGAGTAGTCCGCCAATTACTCATCTGCTCATCAACTTGCTATTGTCCTTCCAGCTGCTTAAATACTCTTTCTCCATCTGCTCTGTAAACAGAGGCACAGTGCCACCAGCCTGAGAGCTTCCATGATCTTCCATCAGCAAAAGAACCAGCAATCCTTTTTTTTGCTGAAAGGTTTCTTTTCCTTTTTCCTTTTGGTGCTTTCAGGTTTGTCAATATTTGCCAAGCGAGGCTCCACCTTTCCTGAGCTGGAGCGTGACAGCCTGGCCACTTTTGCAGTTGGTGGCTCCATTAGATAGCATTAACATTAGGAGGTGAAGAGTGATCAGGCTTCTTTGATAAATGAGGAGAGATTCGCAAACAGAAAAGAGCAAATACTTCCGGGGAGTGGGTCAGAACACCTGCTCAGGGCGGGTGGGGAGATGCTCTTTCTCCAGGTCTCCTTTGACTCCAGGCGCCTGAGTTTATGGGGAATGTACCGTACAAAGCATGGAATGAACATTACAGTCCATTGGTTCTCCTTTTAGTTTAAGCACTCTCTTCCTCTTGCTTCTCTTATCCAAGTCATTTTCATCATGTGGTTTGAGTTGGTACTGACATACTTCGAGGTTCATCTGAGTCATGCACATGCCCTGTGTGAGACACCAAACACGGCTTCAAATTCTGCAGTAGCTCAACATGCTCAGTTCATAGCTAACCCTGCCCATTTTCTTTAAATACACACATGCTCTGGCAAGATAATAATAACGTGTTCTAAGTGGGGCTGCCTTTGAAGTCAGTTCAGAAATTTCAGCTGGTACAGAATGCAGTTACTTGGATGCTTCTGAGGCCGAAGCTGTCAGAACATCTAATGCTTATACCAGGCTTCTTCAACCTCGGACCTCCAGATGTTTTTGGCCTACAACTCCCATGATCCCTAGCTAGCAGGACCAGTGGTCAGGGCTGATGGGAATTGTAGTCTCAAAACATCTGGAGGGCCGAGATTGAGGAAACCTGGCTTATACTGTACCAGCTGCGTTAGTTGCCTGTTTCTGGATCCAACGCTAGTAGAGGCCTTTAAAGCACTAAACGCTTTAGGACCAGGTTATGCCAGAACTGGCCCAGACCTTACCCTGCTTGGGGACCCAACATCAAGAAGTTGGCAGGCTTGAGACAGATTGCCTTTTCAGTAGTGGCCCCGTGGAACTGTGGAATTCTCTTCCTAGAGAAATATGTATGGCCCCTACCCTAATGGCTTTTAAATAGACCCCGAAGACTTTCTAAATTTTAAAATCTGTAGGTCACTGTCTTGTTTCAGCTACTGCTTTTTAAAGGTTCTAATATTTTAATTTTAAAAAAAACCCCACAAAACTAAACTAATGTGGTATTATTGATACAATGGTTCTGAGGTAAGCTGCCTTGGCAGGGTTTTCCCCTAAAAAGGGGCATTTTTGAAAGATATAATAAAAGTTGAACCTGGGAGTTGTCCTGCCTGTGTAGACAACAGTCTGAATGCTTAACTGAATTAATAATATTTCAGCTGTTATACAACATACAAATGCCTTCCTATTGATTGTTTAATGTCAGTTCCATCCGTTTAGTTAATATTTTACTGCTCACTGGCAGTTCTGCCTTATGGTCATGAGTTATGCTGCTAAGTGCTCATTTCATGGTTGCAAATGGAAATCAATACAAATGAAATGAGACTTAAAAATTCATAACCATCTTTCCACAAATAATTTCAATGGCCTCAAAGTAACATGGGACGCAGGTGTCGCTGTGGGTTAAACCACAGAGCCTAGGGCTTGCCGATCAGAAGGTCAGCAGTTCGAATCCCCGCGACAGGGTGAGCTCCCGTTGCTCGGTCCCAGCTCCTGCCAACCTAGCAGTTCGAAAGCACGTCAAAGTGCAAGTAGATAAATAGGTACCGCTCTGGCGGGAAGGTAAACGGCGTTTCCGTGTGCTGCTCTGGTTCACCAGAAGCGGCTTAGTCATGCTGGCCACATGACCTGGAAGCTGTACGCCGGCTCCCTTGGCCAATAATGCGAGATGAGCACCGCAACCCCAGAGTCAGTCACAACTGGACCTAATGGTCAGGGGTCCCTTTACCTTTACCAAAGTAACATGGGGAACAGATTTGAGGGAACTCCTAGACCCCAAAACCTGGAGTGCCATATGGGGCAAAAGGCTCCTTAGCTCAGTGTCAGCCAACCTATGGGGAAATTCTCTTAAAACCATAAACCTGGTACTTCCTGCTGGTGCACATGACCTAGATCTGAGGAGGGGGATCAACAGACTACTGTACTACAGAATATGTGGCTTCAGAGGCTTCTATTTTAATGTGTAGTGTGGTGGCAATGCCCTCTGGCAGATGTCTTTGCGGGTGAAGTTATTGCTGAGATGAGCCTCATTATCTGCCACCCCATGGTTAAAAGACCCCAGATTGTGCTTGTCATCCACACTTTCTGGTGATAACACAGACAGAAGCACCTTCTAAGGACTTGATTAGGTTTATGCTTGTGGCAGCATGTTTGAGGGAGTAGACTAAGAATTGTGGACTATGCCACTACAGGCGGGCAGGTCATATGTAAAATGTCCCCTGCATTGTGTGGTAAACTAGCACATCAGAGGGAGCTCTAGGCTAAAATTGTTCCCCCAATGTGCTTTTCTACTGTATGGAGGGTGACTTATGCTGGGTACTCAAGCTACAACTACCCACATCCCCAATGTCTGGAGTGTGGTTCTGCTTCTAAGTAAAAAGAGCAGTTCTGTGGTTATACAGGAGTTGTTTGGCTTAATAGAAAGAAGTTAGCTGAGGCACCTAGTTGCAGAGAGGGATCTGGAAGGGTAGCAGACTTGGCTGATGGAGCTCAAAGGTCAACAATCACACAGCTGCTGTGCCTGGCTCAAGCACCCAGGTCCTTTGGAGGTCTAGGACATCTTAGTTCTAAGAATTAGAAAAAGTGGTAGCTAGGCCAGAGGCGTAACAAAAACACAAACTACATAATTCAGAAAAGGTACAAACTGTGCATGGTTTCAGCTTGTCTTCAAAGCATTACTATGTTACTCATCATCATTTTTAGATATCTTGTCCCCAAAGAGGAAGTCATTAAGGTCAGAAATCTTCTTCCCACAGGGATTATGTTTATTTTTTTTCACCACACTATCTCTTATGAAAATCTTCCTCTGTCCCCCTCCAGGATACATTCTTATTTCAGCCAAGCAATTCCCTCTCGGAGTGACTCTGGTCACGTCTGCCTGAGCCAGAAGAAGAGAGTGCTCAGAACATTAAAATTTTATATTCCTCAATAATATTCTACACATTAGAAGTTTTTGAGCTGAGGTTGGATGGCCATCTATGAGGATGATGTACCGGTAGGTAGCAATGGATTTCCTGTGCAAGGGTGGGGAAATAGTGGACTATATCACATCCATCTCTCTGATACTATGACTCAATTCAGATGATTATTTTCCTAATGTTACTGCCCAGTGTGCATGAAACATATGCTAAGCTGGTTTTCTTGAATATCTTTGGCTCCATAAACATTTCTCTCTCTACTCAGTGGCTTCAGCTGAACTACAGACTTTTAGCTACCTATAAATACTTTCTGGTCATCTTCCAGAACGTGCCTTTACAATAGTTTGACTCTGTGCCTCAGGCTGTGTACACACTATACTTTTTTTTTTTAATTATTACAGATTTTATTGGTTTACAAAAGTACGTGCATTGTCTCTTTTTTCGGGCTGTAAGGTCTTTTCTACAGATCTGTTACTTTTGTTGTAAGGCCTTAGCATTGAGTACAGTACAGTGGTACCTCACAAGACGAATGCCCTGCAAGACGAATTTTTCGCAAGACGAATGAGTCTTGCGATCTGAAGGTGACTCGCAAGACGAATTCGTTTTTGCAAAAAATTCATCTTGCGAATCATGGTTTCCCATAGGAATGCATTGAAATTTAATTAATGCGTTCCTATGGTAAAAAAAAATTCAATGCATTCCTATGGTAAACCGCGATTCGCAAGACGAATTTTTTGCAAAACGAATTGACTCGTGGAACGAATTAAATTCGTCTTGCGAGGTACTACTGTATAAGGTTGGGGAAGAAGAGGGATACACACTGTCAGTGCTTTTTTCTTGGGGTACACAGGGGTATGCATACCCCTAAACATTTTGTGAATCTAAGTTTGGCCTCATTGAGGGGCAGTATTTCAATATGAGTAGGAAAATGAGAATACCTCTAAAAATTTTTTGAAGACAAAAAAGCACTGCACGCTATACTTTTAAAGCACATTCAAAGTACGTTCTTTCCCTCAAAGAATTCTGGACACTGTAGTTTGCACATCACTGTGCTATGATTCCCAGAAACTCTTAACAAACTACAGTGCCCAGAATTCTTTGAAGGGAGAAATGTGTTTTGAATGTGCTTTAAAGGTATAGTTTCCAGGCTCTTTCTTTCTTTATTACTGTTGTTCTTCTTTCCTGCCAACTTACTCATGCCTGGTGTCCTTCTTCTACCTAAGTTCTCTAGCCTCTCATGCTCCATCACTGGGGAAGGGGGACACACTAATTCTGGCACCACTATTCCTTCCTGGACTAATACTGTGTGTCAGGTCCAGTGTCTCCTCCACCCACTGAAACCCAGAGCTTTCCTATTTATTGCTTTCTCTGCCTGTACACAAATTCATGCTCCTGAAGAAAATTCCTCTCAACAAATATTTTCTGCTGTCTACAGAGGCTTAGCCAGTTTATATTCCAAACCAGATTTGTTTAAATAGGTGGCTCTGAACAATGAAAGTTTCTCATGTTTGGTTATGCAGGGTGAACAGTGTGTGCGATGCGATACTGTTTCTGGAGCAAGAGGGCAGCATTGACTAAGTTTCCCCCCCTATGTGGAGATCATTCCAAAGACATATTGCCCTGCTCTCAATTTTCTGAAGGCTGCTGCCTCAAGCCACCCTTTCTAAACCGTTTAATTTACTATCTCCCCATCATCACAATGAAACATTCAGTCCATATAAATTGTCCATCAAACACTGTGCACATCTGTTCGCCGTACGCAGGGAATGAGAGATGGCTTCTTCTGGCCGGTCCAGATGTGTTTGAAGAAGGTCAGTGACCTAGAGAAATAAGGAGCTCTACAGAAAGAGCAGATTTAAAAAAAAAAAAAAGTAGATCTATTCTTCAGACGTAAAGAGCAAAGCACCTCACTTTTCATCACCCCCTGTCCCAGGATTCTGCTAGATTAAATCATTCTGTCTGACTGGAACAATGGAGGAAGAAGAAGATAAAAGGAATGAAATCATCATCATCATCAATTATTTGCTTTATGCAAATCCCCAGAAGGCACATATTTAAATTACAAGCTAGATCTCCTGCAAGCCATTTTGCCCCAGGAGTGGCTTCCTAAATGTTGTATTAGAGGAATTACCTGCCTGACATTCTTATGAGGAAGAGGATGTAAGGAGTCTAGGAATGTTTACAAGGCAGGATTTATAGGGTACACAGAGCCAGCTAGTCATCCATTAAGGTTACCACCAGCTTGAGCAATCAGCTTAATGTATTTTAGTACAGTTATACAACTGTAACCATATAACCAGAAATCTCCCCTGTGTGAGTTAGAACCGGTGCGCTCTCACATTGTGGCATGATGCAGGAAACACATTTCCTGGACAAAGAGGAGTAGCGCTGTTTTGTTCAGGTTGTAATCCTGGACTCAGTCTAGAATATGCCACATGGAACTCAGTGGAACGGACTTGTGAATAAACATACAGGTGAAACTCGGAAAATTAGAATATCGCCGAAAAGTGCATTTATTTCAGTAATGCAACTTATTATTTTTAATTTTTTAAATAATTTTTACAAATGCTTTCTTTTGGAAATTCCACAGTAATAAAACAAATAGTTACAATAATACAAAAATAAACATTGCTATTGTTGTTGTTGTTTAGTCGTTTAGTCGTGTCCGACTCTTCGTGACCCCATGGACCAGAGCACGCCAGGCACTCCTGTCTTGCACTGCCTCCCACAGTTTGGTCAAACTCATGTTCGTAGCTTCGAGAACACTGTCCAACCATCTCGTCCTCTGTCGTCCCCTTCTCCTAGTGCCCTCAATCACTATTACATTTCATTACTTACATTCCATTTATAATTGACTTGCCTAACGACAAATAATTACAATTACAACAAATAAAGCCATGTCATGCAAAGCATATATTGCAAAGCATATAAAGCATATATATCTCATATATTGGTTTCACCTTTTAAGTTGCATTACTGAAATAAATGCACTTTTTCCGAGTTTCGCCTGTATTTAGGATAAAGCTGCAAAAGTTCTGTTTCTAGTAATCTGTCAGCCTCATCCAGCGTTGACAGCTGAAGGGCCTCATCCCTGTTGCGCTAAACCAAAAACATTGTCTCCTGCAGCTGCAGAGGTTTCTACAGCCTCTCCCTTTCTCGTAACAGCACTTGTCTTCTTGCCATCCAGAGGCCAAACCCCAATAAAGTTATTTTCCCACATCATGTTGCCAGCTCAAGCAGAGATTCTTGAACTCTTCCAGAGAGCGGCCCTTTTCAAGCCTGGAAATGGCTATCCAAGCATCATTTTATACTGACAGGCTCAACTAGTAACGATCCTATCTTGTGATGAGCACAGGCGCAAAGACAGGCAATGACTGGAAGGAAACAGGATCACACGAAACACTACATGATTGAAGGTACCATGGGCATGTGAGTAAGAGGGGAGAAATGGCTGTCCCATATATCTTTTGTTTGTTTTTATTACTTCGCCAGAAGCGGCTTAGTCATGCTGGCCACATGACCCGGAGGCTGTACGCCGGCTCCCTCGGCCAATAAAGCGAGATGAGCAGCAGAGAAGGAGAATTCGAATGCTGCCGCACTGCCTTAAATGTATGCAGACCCCGCCCCCAGGCCGGTCCTATTGGCCAGCCAGAGGCTTGACGCGGCAGCGGGGCTGTAGCAGGGGGCCGATACACGCCCCCCTGCTTGTTGCATGGAGCGGGTCCCGCCCGCAAAGTCTCCCCTCCCGGAAGAGGAGAGATCTAATAATAATACAGTGGTACCTCGCAAGACGAATGCCTCGCGCAACGAAAAACTCGCAAGACGAAAGCGGTTTGTGATGTTTTTGGTGACTCGCAAGACAACGTTTTCTATGGCCACGAAGTTTTTCGGCTTTTTTTTTTTTTGCCACAGCAGACCGTGCTTCGCAAGACGAAATTATCGCAAGACGAAGCGACTCGCGGAACGAATTACTTTCGTCTTGTGAGGCACCACTGTAATAATAATAAATATCCTTCGCAGCAGCAATGAAGGCAAGGAGTGCCACACAGATTATTCAGCCAACAGGAACACTCAGGGCTCAGGAAGGCACCCCAAGTTTCCTATGACAATTCCTTATGTATCCATCAGGGCTGGCCCCAGAAGGCAAGGTGCATCGTACCAAAGCTGGCCAAATTAATGGCCCCACAAACACCTCTCCTGTTCTCTGGCAGTAAAAGTAGATTTTTTTTTTATTAAGGCTGTAATCCTATACATGCTGAACTGGGAGTAGGGGTGGAGAAGTCATTCACTTCAGTTCACATTTCGAGGTGAACCTACCTTAATCTCACTTGGTGGAACATTGTGCTAACTGAAACATAAAGGGACCCCTGACCTTTAGGTCCAGTTGCGGACGACTCTGGGGTTGTGGCACTCATCTCACATTATTGGCTGAGGGAGCCGGCATACAGCCGGTCATGTGGCCAGCATGACTAAGCTGCTTCTGGCAAAACCAGAGCAACACACGGAAACGCCGTCTACCTTCCCACTGGAGCGGTACCTATTTATCTACTTGCACTTTGACGTGCTTTCGAACTGCTAGGTTGGCAGGAGCAGGGACCGAGCAATGGGAGCTCATCCCTTCGCGGGGATTCGAACCACCGACGTTCTGATCGGCAGACCCTAGGCTCTGTGGTTTAGACCACAGTGGCACCCACGTCCCAACTGAAACATAGTCATCCTTTTAAGATTTTGTACTTTTCTGAATTTTGGAATGCAGCTCTCCAGCCAAGTAATGGATAAATATCCATGTATTTGTGAAAATAACCTACTAAAAGCACTATATTTGGGAACATTGCTTTCCAAAAAAAATATAATTGGTAAAATTGAATATAAAAATATGTAGCTTAGGAAAATTGGTACTAAAAAGCTGATGAAATTTCAGTTTTTTTAAAATTATTTATTTATTTGCATTTATATCCCAACTTTTTCTCCAAGGAACTATATCGTTCCCTGCCCCCTCCCCTCATTTCAACTGCAGAACAATCCTTTGAGGAAGGTTAGGCTGAGAGGCAATGGCTGGCCCAAGCTCACCCAGAGAGCTTCATGGTAGAGCAGGGATTTGAACCCTAGTCTCCCAGATCTACAATCCAGAACGCTAACCCCCACACCACTGCTGCTGGAAGTAATTTTTTTATTTCGTTTCCCCCACACCACACTGACTCTAGCTGCAAACTAATGTGGAAAAGGGGAGTACTGAACAGAAGGTTGGAAATTGTAAGGTTGGTCCTTAAGGAGGCCTACCTTCACACACTGAGAAAGAACCACAGAGTTTTCTCACACAAGGAAATATTTGATTTCCAAAATCTGACCAATACATAACTATATTCCAATATAATCTTAGACTCCACTTCCTGCACTAAAAGTCATAGGCTTGTATGAGACTGAGTTGTTCCATCTTCAGAATTTCCTTCAGTCTGGGACTTAGTCATCCAGTGCTATGTGGTTTTAATCTATGCTAACCCTTCTCCAACTCCAAGTTAAAACCCTAAAAACAAGGCAAGAAACATTAACCTACCTTTAGTGAGAGCTGAAGCTTGCTACTTAAAAGATACCATCTCCTTGCTTACAAAGTACCAGATGTTAAGCTGGCACAACTGCATTTTGCATAAAAAGAAAAGGAACCATTAATTGCTTCCATATTGTGAAAACAATTAGGCTGGTGTTTGCAAACACAAGTCACAGAACACCCAGATCAATCAGCACAATGGCTCCAGAGATTTCCCTGGAGAGTTTTGAAGGGCAAAGAAACAACTTGCATTTAGGCTGATAAGTATCAAACACACAACCTGTTAGAAAAAGTTCCTGTTGCCAGGGTACCTCCCCAGTGCTAACAAAGAAGGTAAACTCTGTTGTAACATACAGTAATGTATTTTATATTGATAAATCTGCCATAGCACATGGTAAAAAAGGTCCAGTCACAGACGACTCTGGGGTTGCGGCGCTCATCTCGCGTCATTGGCTGAGGGAGCCGGTGTACAGCTTCCAGGTCATGTGGCCAGCATGACAAAGCTGCTTCTGGCGAACCAGAGCAGCACACGGAAATGCCATTTACCTTCCCACTGTAGCGGTACCTATTTATCTACTTGCACTTTGACGTGCTTTCGAACTGCTAGGTTGGCAGGAGCAGGGACCGAGCAACGGGAGCTCACCCTGTCGCGGGGATTCGAACCGCCGACCTTCTGATCGGCAAGCCCTAGGCTCTGTGGTTTAACCCACAGCACCACCCGTGTCCCTAGCACATGGTAGGTGACAGCAATTATACAATAAAACGTTACATCCAATGGGTTTAGTAGCTTAACTACTTAATCAGATGGGCTAGTCCTGTACCCCTAATTCAGCCACAGCCGCTGAAGTAGCATGAAATTTATTCTAATTTCCCCACTCTTAAATTCAGTTATCCAGATTCCCACATCATTGGAATTTTTGTTTGTGTTCAAAGCCGCTTGAAAATTAATCAGCATTTTAGTGCAAAATTATTTTTCTATGCAATCTTGCCCAGCGTATACATTTTTTTTGGCAAAGCAATTTCTCCTGATGTAAATAATTTTTTTTGCATTTTATATTAACTAAAACATGCATTTTAATGCATTTTTACCCCAATATAGGCATGTTTGTACATGTTAGTTACTTGGCTTCTATTGCAAAGTTCAGAGAAGTGTGAATTTCCATGACAGTGTTTCAGAAGGTGTGAGATTAGGTAGGTTCATATTTAAATGCAATCTGAATTGAATTTATCCCCCATTGCTAAGTCACTTCGTTGCCTCAAACAGAGGCGCCCAAGGTAGCTTACATAAAAGCTAGCAAATTTGCTTCAACATCTGTTGCTCCACAGGGTAGGACCCAAACCAGTGAGCTCAAATTACAAGAAAAGGGATTTGACTGAACATTAGGAAGAATTTCCTGATTGTATGAGCTCTTTGACAGCAGTACAGGCTGTCTTGCAAGGCGGTGGGCTCTCCTCCATGGGAGGAAGGGTTGTTGAACAGAGGCTGAGTGACCACCTACACCTTTCACGGAAAGCTCTAGTAGTGGATTCCTTGCATTAAGAACAAGATGGAATAAATGACCTAGAGGTCTCCTTCAGATTCTGGGATTCTAAAGGCCAAACTACACATTACACTTGATACGTAGAGTCAGTGCTTTTTTTCCTGGGGGATGCAGGGATACCCCCAAACATTTTGTGAATCTTCGTAATTTTGTCCATTTACTACGGTATATTTATTTTTCCCAATTTGAACTATAAAATGGTGATTTTCTTGAGTCAAAATGAGAGTTCCCCTAAACATTTTTAAAGAAAAAATCACTGTGTAAAGTTATGTCTTCAAGTTTTATATTTTTCTGTAATTGCAGATTGTCCATAATTTTGACTGTTTTCGGGATCACAGCGTCTGAAGAGTGGAGAAGATGTTTATCCCTTCCTGCCCTGCAATGCAACTACAGTGGCACCTCGACTTCCGAAAGTTTCGACTTCCGAAGTCCGCTAACCCGGAAGTATTTTTGCTGCGTGTGCGGTCTGCGCATGCGCAGAAGCAGCGCACACGGTCTGTGCATGCGCAAAGCGCAAAATCACGCTTTCCACATGTGCAAAATGGATGCTTTGACTTCTGAAGGTTTCAACTTCCGAAGAGTGCCACGGAACGGATCTCCTTCGGAAGTCGAGGTACCACTGTACAAGGATTAAGAAAACGACCCTACATGGCCTGGGTCTACTATACCTGAAGGAGTGTCTCCAGCCCCATCGTTCTGCCCGGACACTGAGGTCCAGGGCTGAGGGCCTTCTGGCAGTTCCCTCGCTGTGATAAGCCAAGTTACAGGGAACCAGGCAGAGGGCCTTCTTGGTAGTGGCACCTGCCCTGTCGAACGCCCTCCCATCAGATGTGAAAGAGAAAAACAACTACCAGACTTTTAGAAGACATCTGAAGGCAGCCCAGCCGGATGGGCGGGGTATAAATAATAAGTTGTTGTTGTTGTTGTTGTTGTTGTTGTTGTTGTTGTTGTTGTTGTTGTTGTTGTTGTTATTATTATTATTATTATCATTTCCATTAGCACCTCTGGGGATTTTTTCCTGATTGTTGTAGCTGTGCTGGAGGCACTGCAGTTTTTGATCTGGCTTGGAGGGAAGAATAAACCTCCCCTCCCTGTGCCTTGAGATCCTGATAACAATTGTTCCCTCTGCTCCTGTTATTAATTAAAATAAAACTGAAGCTATAGCTGCATGCTGGACGCTAATCATTATGTGTGGCTTGCACCTTAGTGTGCCTGGGACTGCACTCTCAGTTAAACTCATGCAATGCCTCTTGCTACCCATAAAGGTAAAGGGTAAAGGGTCCCCCTGACCATTAGGTCCAGTCACAGACGACTCTGGGGTTGCGGCGTTCATCTTGCATTATTGGCCGAGGGAGCCGGTGTACAGCTTCCAGGTCATGTGGCCAGCATGACAAAGCCGCTTCTGGCGAACCAGAGCAGCACACGGAAAGGCCGTTTACCTTCCCACCAGAGCGGTACCTATTTATCTACTTGCGCTTCATGTGCTTTCGAACTGCTAGGTTGGCAGGAGCTGGGACCGAACAACGGGAGCTCAGCCTGTTGTGGGGATTTGAACCTCCGACCTTCTGATCAGCAAGCCCGCCTAGGCTCTGTGGTTTAACCCACAGCACCACCTGCGTCCCTCTTGCTACCCATAGGTGGCAGCAAAGCGGGATAGATACCCCATAGAGTAGGCATGGCCAGACTTGGCTCTCCAGATGTTTTGGGACTACAACTCCCATCATCCCTGACCACTGGTCCTGTTAGCTAGGGATGGTGGGAGTTGTAGCCCCAAAACATCTGGAGGGCCAAGTTTGGCCATGCCTGCCATAGAGCATTTCCTTCCTCAAAAAGGTTGACCCTTGTGATTGCTGGCATTTTCATATACGAATTATAACAATGATAAACTGGGAATTAAAATAAGTCTGCAGTCCGAAGCATGGATACTTGAAAGTTAACACCATCAAAGTATTTAAGACTTACCTCAGATAGAGTTTGTTTTGGATGGGGGCACTACCATGAAATATACTAATGTTGCTCTTTCAGGAATATTTTGCTCCCACCTATGAAATACAATGTTCCCCTACTGCCCTGCTTCCCCATTCCCTCCTCTCACCCCCCCCCCCGGCAGAAGCTGCCACTGCTTACTCCCTGGTGCAAAGTTGCACGGCAGAAGGCATTCTTTACATGCTACACCTATGAACCACATTTCCTGGGGTACTATAATGCTCTGAGGTGTTGGTGTTGACCTTTAAAGCCTTAAATGGCCTGGGTCCAGTATACCTGAAGGAGCGTCTCCACCCCCATCGTTCTGCCCGGACACTGAGGTCCAGCGCCGAGGGTCTTCTGGCGGTTCCCTCACTACGAGAAGCCAAGTTACAGGGAACCAGGCAGAGGGCCTTCTCGGTAGTGGCACCCACCCTGTGGAATGCCCTCCCACCAGAGGTCAAAGAGAACAACAACTACCAGACCTTTAGAAGGCATCTCAAGGCAGCCCTGTTTAGGGAAGCTTTTAATGTTTGATTTCTGTATTTTAATGTTTTGTTGGAAGCCACCCAGAGTGGCTGGGGGAACCCAGCCAGATGGGCGGGGTATAAATAATAAATTATTATTATTATTATTATTATTATTATTATTATTATTATTATTAGGACCTGGTAAAGTTCCCCCTGTGCACAAATAGCCTCACATGTGAGAGGGGTTTTCTTTCTCTCCCAACCAATGCCACTTAATGTACTCAAAGCTTGTTCTGCTTTTTGGGAACGTGATTTCATTTGCCCTTGCACTCCATCAAAATGTAATAGAAATAAAAAGGCCATATAACACCCATTAAAGTATATTAAAACAGATTGTGTGTGTTTGCCTAGGATACATCTTGTGCCTGTTTTTGTAACTGTCAGCCGACTTTGGACAGCGAGCCGATGCACTCTGCTTAGCAGAACACTCCAGATAAGGGAGTCTCAATCCTGCGCACCATGATCATTTGTTTTTGATGAACATTTTCTACACTCCTGACATGGAAGCTGCTGTAAATCACTCTCCAGGGAGTTTTTCTCCACATGGTGAGTTTTTCAGGTGCAATGCTTGCCCAGCTACTTTAGAAGTCAAATAAAATGATGGAATGGCATTAACAAAGTTGGTCAATGTGGGTGGTCAGCTGGCATATACAATGGTTTGTTGTTGTTGTTGTTGGTTTTATTTTATTTTATAAAAACCCACTATGGTCTTTCTTTCTTTTACGCTGTTATGTAAACAGTGGGAAGGCACAAATCAGGAGAAAAAAAGACCGTAGGAAGTGTACTCTATAGTTAGGTCATTTGAGCTAACAAAAATCAGGCAGGCAGGAAGGGCAAAGACAAAATACAGTTGAATGAATTAGTTTATTTAAAAGGCAGGCACTGTTCCAACACCCATTAATATAAAAATGGATGTGTTCTCTCTCAATTACTACGTAGTTCTCTTTCCATTGCTAGTGGCAAGGAATGGACAGTTCTCATTTCTTAGGTGGAATCTACACAGATATAAAAACCATTTTGAAAATGCTTGAAAATATACATTGAATTTTCCATAAGGTTCACCATTGTCATCTAGTGTCACATTTTATATTGCACTGTACCTTGAAGTCGAACGGAATCCGTTCCGGAAGTCTGTTTGACTTCCAAAATGTTTGGAAACCAAAGCGCAGTTTCTGATTGGCTGCAGGAAGCCGTGGACGTTAGGCTCCCAAAATTAGTTCGCAAACCGAAACAGTCACTTCCGGGTTTGCAACGTTTGGGAGCCAAAACGTTCAGGAACTACAGTAAGTTGTTCGACTTCCAAGGTGTATTTGCAGCTGTATAGCTGAGTCCCATTCTACACCTTTCAGTTTGCATTTTTTTTAAAAAAGGTCTGTATTAAAATTCTTACAGAATTTCATTTGCATTTCACATAATATATGCATTTTTGCAAGCAATTTCCCTATTATAGGGAAATTATAGTATATCATTTCACAAATACAAGTATTTTAATGCACAGTTCCCCCCTAATATACACTTTTATGGTAGGCATTTTTTGGCTGGAGAACAGAATCACAATAGTCAGAGAAGTTTGAATTTTAAAGATGAATTTTAAAGAACAAGTGTGCTTTGGTTTGTGTATCCGTTCAGAAAGTATGAATTAAGTAGGCTCACATTAAATGTACCAATTTTCCATCCCACATCCCTATTGGTGCCATCTTTTGATTCAAGAGAGAAACAAAAATATAGCCAATGAAAAAGAACATTCAGCAAATACTTTCCCCCAACACAATATAAAACACAACAGGTAGCTTTTTTACTTCACTCTTTGATATACAGTACTGTAAGATACATATGCTCTACTACTGTGTTTTGCTGTTGCTAAGCTGGGGGTATAAATCCATTAACTATTTCAAGTATTCTCATGCAATCCCCTTAAGGAGCTCACATCTGCAATTAAAGGAGACAGTTCCTGTTCTGAATTAGATGTATGTTTATATGAGTGTACAGCTCGATTTCATGCATATTTACTTGGAATGAAATCCTACTGAATTCAATGGGACTCGCTTCCAATAAAGTGAGCAAAACAAAAACTGGTAAAGAAGTGGCTAGAATGCTGGGTTTCTGTATGAGAAAGCAAGATGCAAAATCCTGCTCATTTGAGGTTCACGTGGGCAAGATTGCCTCTCAGTCTAAATGACCCTCTGATGAAACAATGCTGCTCTGACCTCTTTTTGGGAAGGATGGGACACAGATGCAGCACATAAAACCAAGAGTGCTATGCCATTAACATCAGGGAAACTGCTTCTAAAGCTGAATTTAGCAACCTAATATGAAGCAGCGTTATGTGCTTTCTAAGGCTGCTATTTTAAATGGTACCTGCTATGGAGAAAGTGCCATTCAATTTAGTGGGACTTTCTTCTGAGTAAAAAGGCATTGAAAAACAAGGTTGGTCCGATATATAAACAATAATATGTTCAGGCCCTTTGTTTTTGAAAGTGGATACCCAGTCTGCACTTAAAAGGTATTGAAGAATTTTGGGTGGCAGTATTGGGGAAAGGTATTAGCAAATTAAACCATTTAATCCCAGTCTCTACAACTCTCTGCCATCCAGGAGGCTCAAGTTTCTTCTGATGTGATCACAAGATTGAACCACAAGGCTGGGGAAGGGGGAGTGTGTGGATTGGATTTCAGGAACAGGGCAAAGCTTTCTCTGAAGCCAATGCTCCCTTTCCCACATCTTGAAAACCAGAAGGAATACGCCTTTCTCATCACCAATTTTATTCTATGGGCCTTTCTAAATACAGTACCTTTTGTGCAATATATGTGCAATTGTTACTCATTTGATGGAAGACAGGACATGTCTCCCACCAAAGCTGTGCTTCTGTGACAGGGATGCCTTTTTTTTTTTTTGAGGAAAGCATCCATTGCTGTGACCAGGCTCTCACCAGGCTCTGAAGAGGAGAAATAAAGTTGTGTGTCATCTGCATGTTGTTGACGACAACACAGACCAAACCCCTCTATGACTTTGCTCAGCAATTTCATGTAGATGCTGAACATCATCGGAATAAAATAGAAACTTGCGCTATTGGTTTGAGCAGAAACTCCCCAGTACCATCTTCTGGAAAGAGCTGTCCAGCTGAACTGCCACAAGGCAGACCACAGCCAACTGGATCTGGCCAGTCACTACTGACTGAATGTAGGTTGGTTGCCATAGGAAACCACTTCTAGGGGCCATGGTCCCTTCACCTCCCCAATAAAATATTTGAGCCCCCCGCACCAAGTTGATGGGCATTGCCATTCAAATGGTGTGTGCACGCTGTGTCATGTGATCAATTACGCGGGGTGGGGCTTACCTGCTGCCCCCCCGTATTTTATTCATGTTGGCAGCCCCGCATTCTGCCAACCCCTGCATTCATTTCAGGACATTGTGAGCAGCATACCAGCGTTTTTGCACAGTAACTTTATATTTTCCTTAGTGGCAACAGATGATTTGGGAATAAAGTTCCCTGGAAAGAGCTGAATAAAGTAAAAAGATTGAGAAAACTACATGTAACCACATACTTTAATTAAGGCAGTTCTTTGGCGCCTATTGCCGGTCTTCTCCTGGACCTGGGCATGATAATCACACTCTTTGGGCGCACTGCCTTCCTATATCATGCCAAAAGAAGAAGGCAGTGAAAACATGCTATACAACTCCTCAGCACAGCTGTTCTGATCATGATCCACTGGCCTGTTGGGGTTTGTTTGCTATCTTGTTTCTGAGATGCTACTACAAGGGTTCCAGATGTTGAATGCATCCAGGGCACTGGAGCATTTAGAATTACCCACCTCTTCTTTTCATGGAAACTGAAGAAACATGGCAATATGTGCTTCCTGGGGGTTTGTTCACTGTGTGTGTGTGTGTTGTTTGTGTGTGTACAACAAGCCCACAATTTACACATATTTAAATTGTGCACATTCAGCTTTATGAGCTTGGCAGTTTTTTTAAAAAAAGAGGGCAGGCATCCGGGGGGGGGGAAAGACTTTAGCAATCCCACCTGCCACTGAACCCAATGTATTTTGAGTATACATAATTTTGGCTTTAGGTGCAATCTTTGGTACATAAACCTCATGTAAATTGCAGGTGTTCATATGTGTGTGTGTGTGTGTGTGTGTGTGTGTGTGTGTGTGTGTGTAACAAAAAAATTGGATTTGCAGAGTAATTGCTACATGGAGAAACTGGTTGCCAACTTTTGATTTGACAAAAATAAATAAAATACTGCCCCTCCAGGCAGAACCAAAGGGCTGCAACTGGAGGAGGCAAAACACTTAGGATGCTGGACTGGGTGGGGCAGGGGTTTTGCCCTGACCCATCAGGAACTTCCTGGGTCAACAGCAGAGTGAGGCAAAACCTGGAGTTTTCTAGCTCTTCAAACTGCAATGATGGTGTGGTGGGCCAATAAAATCCTGTCTTACCGGTGTGGATAATGTGATAATAGCTTTCTAAATAATATTTTGTAATAAAGGAATTGCCACCTACTTGCAAACTATGAGCACAAGAAGTAAAATATGTTAAGTGGAGGACTTACTAAAACTAATAATGGAGAATTGACCATGGGAGTGCATTGTTTCCTTCTAACTGGACACTGTGTGAAAACAAGGGTAATTTGCTGACTTGTACATTGGTTCTTAAAGACTCTCTCTAAATGGTATGGTATTGCCCTTTCAAATTGCAATTATTGAAAAGCAATAAACTCCTGCTTCTATCCCAGGCTTCCTCAACCTTGGACCTCCAGATGTTTTGAAACTACAGTTCCCATCATCCCTGACCACTGGTCCTGTTAGCTAGGGATCATGGGAGTTGTAGGCCCAAAACACCTGGAGGGCCGAGGTTGAGGAAGCCTGTTCTATCCTATTACCATTATTAATTTATTTTACTGAGGATGGATGGCGTGGGGTGGGGAATTTAGCTAATGTATTTCAATGAAGGGCAACACCTTTCTGTTTAGCTATGTGGAGACCATAGCAAAGAACTACTGCGTGGGCAACCATGCTTTTTGGTATTATTAACTTAATGACCATGTGGGTATCCAGTTCATTCCCATCCATTTAAAGCATACAGTATAGCTTTCCCCAGAGAACCATGTGAACTGTAGTTTGTTAAGAATGCTTGGAATTGTAGCTCTGTGAGGAGGAAACTACAGTTTCCAGGATTTTGGGGAGAAGCTATATGCTTTAAATGTACGGTGTAGGTGTGATGTCGTTCCTTATTTCACACTCACTACTACTACTACTACTAATTGCCTCAGCCACTCTGGGTGGCTTCCAACACATAATCAACACTATTTGAATTAATTAAATGCATGTTTGGAAGTGTAAGACTTATGTCTGAATTTTTTTTTCTTACCAAAAAAAGGTTGGTATAGCTTAGCACTGAAAGATGTAACTCTGAATGCTATCACAAATGAAATGAAAAAAAGAAGAAGAAAAAGTGGAGCGCTGACTTCAAGTAAACTGATATAATATAAAAGACTTTTAAACAGCATGGGAAATGTAAGAGCTTAAATGTCCTTTAAAAATGTAATGAAAAATAATTAGGAATCTAATTAGTAGCTTAAACTGAATGAAATTGGTAGAACCATCATGAGGGGATTGAGTACTTCTAGGGATTTTACTCATGTATTTGGAGCACAAAGCCCCTTTATTTGAAAAGGAAAGCAGTTAATCATGCCATGATGCAAAATGGTGACGTGCGCATGGGAAGCCTGATTATGGAGTCTGAGAACGTGAGGCAGAAACCTGGAATAACACAGAGAAGCAAGAGGTATACTGGGAAGACCAGAGAGCAAATGAATGAGAAGAAATGAACATGGATAAAAGATGCCCACTGTCCCTTGGTAACTAATGTTTGGATTGAGCTAGTCTGCAAAAACATGTTGTGCTTGTTTTTATACAGAGCTATGGACATTAATTTTTTTTTATTGTACAGTGGTACCTCGGTTTATGAACACAATTGGTTCCGGAAGTCTGTTCATAAACTGAAGCGTTCATAAACTGAAGCGAACTTTCCCATTGAAAGTAATGGAAAGTGGATTAATCCGTTCCAGACAGGTCTGCGGAGTACTCAAGCTGAAGCGTACTTAACCCGAAGCATGGGTGTAATTGGATCCGGAAGTCTGTTCATAAACTGAAGCGTTCATAAACTGAAGCGAACTTTCCCATTGAAAGTAATGGGAAGTGAATTAATCCTTTCCAGATGGGTCCGCGGCGTTCGTAAACCGAAAATTCATAAACCGAGGTGTTCATAAATCGAGGTTCCACTGTATTCCCATTTCAAATTCATTACTAAGAGGTGGGAGAAAAATCCCCAGTGGTTTATGGGGTGAGGTAAGAGGTGTTATTGAGGGAAAGCTTTAGGGTTGGGGAGGGCATGGGTGTAGCAGTGGGGAGGAATAGCTCAGTTCCCCCATACGCTGTACACTAGCAACTGTACAGCGAAAGGGTACTCCTAGAGAATGTGCTTGGTTCCTCCTCTTTGAAGTAAATCTTAGAGCTTCTTGCTAATAAAACAAACAGTGTGTTCCTAGCACATTGTCAGATAGCCAAAGAACAAAGTGCTACAAATAAAAAACATAAGTGTATGCTTGAAACACACTCCTTCAGTACCGAGGGAAGGGAAATGGCAAGTATCTCCAAGAAGCTTTTCTTCTCATATTCTGTGGCATCTTTTCCCTTGACTTTGTATTTAGTAACAAGTTCCTGCTGAATAAATCAGTCCGTTCTAGAGCAAGAACTCTATATACACACTGTAATGAAGAGCAATTATGGTATGCCACAGAATGAGCAAAGTTGTACAAAGTGGCTCAATATATTTATTTCAAGCCATGGTGGAAAGACATGTAATGCAGCAACTTTGCTGAAGCTGATCAAGTCTGGAGCTGGTCAATGATTGGCTATGAGATAGCTTAAGAGCTCCGTGTATGTCTCCTTCAGTTCCACTGTAAAAGAAAGATGGGATATAACTGTATAAATGTAATGCATAAAAGGTAGATGTGATCTTTCACATTTTTGTAAAATCTGGAATGTACTGCAGACTCTCTTGTTCCCTTACACCCATATACCTCTCTACCTTTCTTGGTTTTCTGACATATGAATCGGATAAACTATAGTTAGTGCTACTGGGATTGTCTCCAAACAATAGTTCACAAACCTGTTTCAATGACCCTATTTGGAGGCAGTCTCGTTAGCTTGATCAGTTTGCCCGATTTGGATATCATGGCAAATTTTGGTCAAACCATGAAAAGAACAGGAGAATCAGCAGGCAAAAGCAGAGGAAAGGAATGAGACATGATATTTTGTGATGTGCTGCCAATCATCGTTCAGATGATTATCAGTGTGACATCTTAAAAGAGACAATACTAATAGCATACGTAAGCCAGCTGTCCCATAAAACCATTTTATACAGACAAACCATGATATAAACCAAGCCCACGTCACTTCTGAATATTGCTTTCTATGCTCATTCCCCCCCCCCCCAAAAAAACCATTTATGGCTCTTTGCTTCTCATGTTCACAGTTTACCAGATGAATCCTTGATTTGGTCCAGTTTCTCATTAATTCATAATATTTCTAGACCATCTTTCAACAAAAGTACAGTACTCTCAAAGCAGGTAACACAGAACAACTAGATTCTGGGCTAAGCACACAGGATTAATAAAGCATGGTTGCTAATCATGCGCAAGCTTTCCATAGTACTCTTAAAATGGGAAGTGGACATGAATGTCCACCCAGAGTGGTGGGGGAGACCCGGCCAGATGGGCGGGGTATAAGTAATACATTATTATTAATTATTATTATATAATGTCCCTTTGCAATTTGCCATGGTCCTACAGTAGTTGGGTCATTCATATCTTTCTCAGCATACTGAGAGCCAAAGTGTAAAAACAGACGAGAGAAGCAGCAACAAGGACCAAATCAGGGGGGCAATAAGTTTCTCCAAGACCATATTTCTTGAGATACTGGAGTCTAATCCTGGGAAAGATCTAGCAATCCCACAGGAAAGATCACTTTCATATTGTTTAATGACAGTGATGGTAACCTCTGACCTTGATGAAAGACAGTGCTTTTGACCTTCCGTTTGTTAAATAATACCAGCCACTTACTTTCTGATTTTTATCAGTGTTTGGTAATTGGGGGTCAGGACAAAGCCAGCAGAGAACACTTACCACCGAACTTTATTGAACATAGAAGAATTTGTATTAAGCAACAGATTTCGTTTTTTTAAATAAAAAAGCTCAGCCACGATGGGTGGGAAGTGGAGACTGAGTAGCTTGTAAAATCAGTTATGGAATAATGAGCTTTCAACTCTGACATCTGCTTTGAATCCGGTTTGTGCTCAACAGTGGAAAATTCATTAACACCCGAGATTGATTAGTTGACCTTGCTCATATAATCTGGGGTTCTAGGCCAGTTCAAACTGGATAGGTGTTCATGCAATAAAATTTACAGTCACCATTTATTCTAACTGGCACCCTCAGAGGCTGACACACCAAAGGTTCTTGTGGCAAGGCAGAGGGCGTAGGAAAGCAACACATGGTTGCGTTTTGCAAAGCCATTTCCTGGGGTGAGTCTCTTGGATAAACTTCAACATGAACCTTGCACTGCTCATGCCTCTCTCAGTAGCTTCATTTCACTGGCCCTCAAAATCCCTTCCAGCTCTGTGCCTCTGTGCCTCCTCTGTGTGCTTCTGTAGAAATCAGCTACAAGGAAATAAAGGCCTGCAAGCCTTTTCAATGAAATCAGAATAGTAAGGCTAATAGGTAAATAAAAATACTAATAAATAATCTTTTTTTAAAATAAAGGAAGTCTGGTCTGACTGCACTGGCTTTCAATCAGTTTCTGGGACCAATTCAAGGTACCATACTGGATTTGACCTATAAAACATTAAAACAGCCAAGGACCACAACCACTCAAGGACCACCTCTCCCCATATGAACCAACTCGGACCCTCTGCTCATCATGTGAGGCTTCTTCCTGTGCCTTCACAAGAGGTTTGGAGGGTGGCAACATTAGAATGGGCCCTTTTTTGCAGTAGGTCCCTACTTGTAGATTGCTCTCCCCAGGCAGACTTGCCTGGTGTCATCATTATATATCTTTAGGCACTGACTAGGCAAAAGCTTTCCTCTATAACCAGGTCTTTGTTCTTTAACTATCTGTGGTCTTTTAGAGGTGGGTGAGTTGTTTTTAATGTATTTCTCTTTCTTCTTGGGTTTATTTGTCTGTTGGTTGGTTTGTTGGTTGTAAATTGCTTTGGGTTGCCTTAGGCAAGATGAAGCTACTAATACTAATACTAATAATTTAGGTAAGCAACTTCTGTAGTGTGGTGTAGTGGTTAAAGTGTCAGGCTAAGATTTGGCATGCTAGGGCTCACTTGGCCATGAAGCTCACTTGGTGACCATGGGTGAGCCACTGACTCTCAACCTATCCTTAAAAGGTTGTTGTGGGGATTATATGAGGAGGGGGAGAACCACGTATGCCACCTTGAGCTAATTGGAGAAAAGGTAGGATATGAATAAAACAAACAAACAAATAAATAAATCATGTACATTTTAGACAATGTGCATTTAGCTATTAAGTTACACATATTTTGCACAGCCATACAAAACAGAGTTCAGTCATATCACCATTTTTTCAAATACAGTATTTTGGTTTAAACAAAAATTTTAAAAATTCCTTCCAGTAGCACCTTAGAGATCAACTAAGTTTGTTATTGGTATGAGCTGTTTGTGCTGAATGAGTGGGTTGCCATTTTCCAAAAAGGGGGGGGGGGATCAATTGCTGATCCATTAATTCCCCTCCATGGAAAACCTCGTACATTTCCTATGTTCCCCAAAGCGAAGAACATTTGTTTGTTCACCACTGCAACCTTTGCTAATGAAAAAGACAGAATCCAACGCATCATATCATGGGACGGTGTTTCTTCACCTGTTCTTATTCTGGGTGTCCTAGATATTGTCGTTGCTTTTTAACCAGGCAGCAATTCCGCAAGCAAAGCTTTCCGGCATCCCGGCGTCGCCGCGGCGAGATCGGAAAAGCTGCGCCTGTTGAACTTTTGCCCGACGCGCTACTGTTAAAGGGGAGGACGCCAAGTCGAAGCGGGGAAGCGTAGTAACAGTTCGGCTTTCATTACAAGCCCCGTTTCTAGGGCGTTGGACTCGTTGGCCGGCTGCGAGGGGGCGGGGCGGGGAAAGATGAGAAGCTGCCTTCGAACGCCGAGAGGGGGCCGAGGCCGACCTTTGACCTCACGTCCAACGCGGCGCCTTGGAGACGGTTGCCCGGCAACGGGACGCAAGCGTCGGGGCCTGCGCTTTCTGGTCCCCACCCCACCCAAGCCATGGATGCTGAGACGCTCCCCTACGCGCTGGACCTCGTGGCGAGCAGCGGCGTGTGCCTGAGCCCGGAGAAGCGAGCGGCCCTGCGGAACTCGCTGCTGCTGGTGCGCCGGGACTACCGCTTCGAGCAAGTCCGCCTGTGGGGCCGCATCCAGGGCACCCGAGGAGCTTACTACATCGCCGAGGGCGTGGGGCCCGACAGGGCGGGGGCCAGAAGCCGCCTCTACAGGTGGGCAGCTGGGCTCGCAGAAGATGGGCCTTGGACTGCGGTGAAATAGGGCAGGTGAAATAGCGGGGAGGGGGGGGGGAGACATGGCTCCAGCAGGCTGTCCGTCCCTGTCTCCCCTTTACTCCTGTGCCTTTAATACGGTAGCTGCTGCTTCCCAGGTAGAGGTTTGCACAGGTGCGCTGTTTTCTAAGAAGTGTTGCGAGTTGCCCCAAAAGGGTCAATTGCCAGACTTTTCAGCCCGTCAAGCTTTTTGCAGCAGCGCAGCACCGCGCTAGAAACCCTAATCTCACAGTCATTGGTTCAAGCCCCACGCTGGGTGAAAGATTCCCCACATTTAAAGAGTTCGACTAGATGATCCTCATGGTCCAACTCTACAGTTCTGTGATTCTAATGGTGAGCCTTAGTTAATCACAGCCACTTTTTTAATCCAGTCAAAACATTAAGTTCATGTCAATGGAACAGAATTCAGGTTGCGAGGGGACAGTAATGTCTAGAACAGGCATCCCCAAACTTCGGCCCTCCAGATGTTTTGGACTACAATTCCCATCTTCCCCGACCACTGGTCCTGTTAGCTAGGGATCATGGGAGTTGTAGGCCAAAACATCTGGAGGGCCGCGGTTTGGGGATGCCTGGTCTAGAAGCAACATCCTCCTGATGCCTTATAAAAAAATGTGTGTGAGAGAGGGAGCGAGGTTAATTTTAATTTAAATGGCAACATAGGCAGAGAGGGCAAGTTAAACTCTAAATGAAAGTTAACACTTGTGGAGAACTTCTGAGTGTTCAGAGCACTTTGCAGGCATTACTGTATCTCCATATTGCAGACGGGGTGACTGAGGCCTAAGGCCATCTAGTCAGAGTTAATGGCATAGGCAAGAGGTGACCCATGAACTTCACAGTGCAGTCCCTTAACAGCACATTCCTATTTAGAAACTAGTCTCATTGAGTTCAGTGTGTCATACTCCCAGGTACATTTGT
This sequence comes from Zootoca vivipara, assembly GCF_963506605.1. Lineage (NCBI taxonomy): Eukaryota > Metazoa > Chordata > Lepidosauria > Squamata > Lacertidae > Zootoca > Zootoca vivipara. Next base: position 81,691,963 of record NC_083278.1, read on the forward strand.
ACTGGATTGTAGTCTTAGTAACTATTTAAAGCCATTTTCTTACTGGCAGTGGCCACTTTGGAGCATGGAGCCACAACATGAGGAAGCTGTTTTTTTAAAAAAGTTGTTTTGCAAGGAAAGGTTCATCTTCCGCCCCTTGCGTGTCCCTGCTTTATATAGCACTCTAGCTTGGTAGGAATTCTGACCTGATCCTTTATGAGTTTGCTACTATCTATTTTAGTTTGGCCCTCAGATTTAAAGCCATTCTGCCTTTCCTCCTACCTAACTATCTCAAGTGGCTTCCCCACCCCTCCTTCACACATTGTGGTGCCATGAGGGGGCAGTTGGTTTTTATCTCTGCATACCATTTGTGGATTCTGTCTGCTTGCCACCTGTTCTCTTGCTTGTTTTCTGTGAGATCTTTCAGTAGACCTCCAAATGCCTGAAAACATGAGTTTTTTGCCAATAAAAATATGCTTTACCCTTTTATTATGTATGTGTGGATGACAGCTTGAATTGTGTGGAATGGAGCCTTCTGCCACCTCCTAATGATGAATTTACTGCACTGACTTCAGTGCTAAAGGGACGTTTCCAAGGAGACCCATCCTATGAATATGAACACTATGAGAAGAAAGAAGAAGGTGAGAGACCATATGAAGAGGAAGCAGCAACAGTGAGTACATTGCAGCACTAATGCTCACAATATATTTTTTCACAATTTGCACTTGTGCTTTTTTGAAGTAAAACATTTGTCCTAGTTTTCTAGGAATGCAGAGCAATATGATATAATTATGATATAGGACTACTAACATTTTAGTCTGGTTCATTTTTTTTTTACTAGTGTAGGAATTTAATATTAGGAATTTTTTTAGAATTAGGTACCAGAGATTTGAACTGGAATTTCTTACAAACCTTTCTTATCCATTTAACCTATCTGGTCCTTGGAGCTCACTGGGCTTGGTGCAGGCAAAATGCTAAGTTAAAAGGCTTAACAGAAGCTTTTTATAAACACACACACAAACACACCTGTACTCAGCTTCATACAGATATCACACAGGCATATAAAGAAAAGATACAAAAGAGCTAATTCCTATGTTCCAAGGTTGGAATGGAAAGGTTGTAGAAGTTAGAGGTAGCAGTGGTGACCTGCTATCCTTTATTCACCCCAGCAATCCAGCCACATATTCACTAGTTTGTCAAGAGATTGATGCCAAGCTGCTTCTCCCTCTATCCCTTTTTATACAGTTCTTGTAAAACATTGAGGTTCCATAAAAGGTAATGTACCCCACTCCACTACCCTGCTAGTTATCTAGTCTTCCCTTTCCCTCCACATTTGACTTTGGCCTACACCCCAGATGTATTCCATACATATGAGCTGAATATTCCAGCAAGTCTCTATATACTTATTTCCCACTTCTCTCTGTGTGTGTCTCATGCGGAACACATACATACATGTGCTAAGTACCTTATCAGTTGAACCCTAGTCTTACTTTCCTGTACTCCTTACAGCTGGTCCCTCTTTTCCTAATCTTGCTGTAACCTAATTGCAGGCTGTGGTTCCTGTTTTGACACAGCTGGCTGTGTGTGTGTGTGTTAAAACAGCATCTGTCTTAAGACCCAATGCCATGTAATGAAAATAAATGTATTGGCATATGTTTCTCCTATGATAGATGAAGGCAATATATATTTTAAGGTTGTAGGTGCATGATTCTGTTCCAGTTCTCATTCAAGTATTCAAAACTAAGGTGGCTTTTCTTAATGTTTGCTTTTTTCTATAGAACTTGATCAAGGAAGAAGTCCGTCTTGTATCTGCAATAGATCAGATAGATAAAGCAGTGGGTATTGTTCCACGGGGTGCCTATATAAAGTCACCACTGGGACCTGTGCATGAAAACAGAAACTTTGAAGGTAAGTCCATGTAAGTCATAACTGTGTCTTTGAACACAAAAGTAGCCACAAACAGTTATTTCTTCCATGTTTGACTTGGTGCTGCTACAGTGAGCTGAGGGGAAATAAGGGGATGCACACATACCCGTAGGCGTAAATTAAAACAATAGAAATACTTAACTAACTGACCAATCACTTCGGTTCTGCCCTCCCTAACCAAGTCCTGCCTTTGCCCCCAAATTCTGGCTACGCCCATGGATACATAACCAGAACTATTATTTGTTCCTTCTTGGGGCAACGACAGCACTAAAGTAGGAAAAAACCATATTTCAGTTCATTTTTTGCACTCATGCTCTTTGAGTCATGCTAGTCATGCAAGGAAATGTTACTATGCATGACAGTGTAAAGCATCCTGTCCCTCATGTGGAGGGCCTTAATTATAGTAGGTATATGACAAGCCTTGTACATTTGACAACATAGGCCTATCTGGAATGAATTTGATTTTGGAGCTGTGGTCTAAACCACAGAGGCTACGGCTTGCCGATCAGAAGGTCGGTGGTTCGAATCCCTGCGACGGGGTGAGCTCCCGTTGCTCGGTCCCAGCTCCTGCCAACATAGCAGTTTGAAAGCATGCAAAAAGTCAAGTAGATAAATAGGTACCGCTCCGGCGGGCAGGTAAATGGCATTTCCGTGTGCTGTTCTGGTTCGCCAGAAGTGACTTAGTCATGCTGGCCACAAGACCCGGAAACTGTCTGTGGACAAACGCCGGCTCCCTCTGCCTATAGAGCGAGATAAGCGCACAACCCCAGAGTCGTCCGCAACTGGATCTAATGGTCAGGGTACCTTTACTTTTATCTCAGTCAAGTAGTGCTTTTGGTTATGGTGGTGGTTTGAAGAATGTTTCCTTTGATTTCAGGGCTCAGTTTAGATTGCACCAGCTACCAATATATTTCCCTTGAGCAACTGCTGGTTCAAAGTGGGCTGCATAAAAGTAACTGATTTTCCATGGTACTGCAAGACTACCTATTTCTAGAGGCCTCTATCTACTTCTGTGGGTTCATTTAGTGCCATCAGCACATAGATGCTTCATAAGTCTATTAGATAGTGAGCTTGTAGTAAATTGAAAGATGGCAAAGTTCTTATTAACCCAACAGGTCTGTCTTTGGCGGAGGCTAAAAAATTAAGCTCCTATTTTCATTTCACTGAGCCTGTAAATTTGAAGAACAAAACTCTCCTGGAGAAAGCTGACCTGGACCCTGCCATTGACTTCCTGGATTCACTTGAACATGATATTCCTAAAGGTAGGGAAGATGTGACATTCCAAATGCAAAATGAAAATAGGTTGTGAAGCTTTCATACCCACTTAAGAAGTGCTACCTGCTTTTTCACTGTGTAATAATAACAATAAGCATTTATATGGAGCTTTTTAGTGCTTAAAGAACACTTGTTTCAACCCACTGTAGGTTTGTAGGTCTACAATTCCCATATTCTAGACTGCGGGAAGGACTCTGAGCATGATGGCAGTTTACCTAAGGCCACGTACCGGTAGCTTTTTCATGACTAAGCTGAGCTCACAGTTTCCACTCTTGTTGGTGTGTGTGTGCATAAAAAAAGATGTATGGCCTTCCTTCAATACAATAATTTTCAAAGTGGAGAACAATCTAAATACAGCAATAAAGCACACACACACAAAGGCATGAACCCCATAAGCAGAGCTGCTAAAACAAAATAAAATCAGATTAGGCACACCAAATAGCAAATGCCGCCCCAAAACTAACATGCTACATTATTTCTCATAACAAAACATGATACATATAATTTGTGCATGGTCTGGTTCTTCAAATATACCAACCTTTCCAGTGGCAGGATAAAACACATAAAACCAAAATGAGCTGTTGCATCCTTTCACTGGGTAGCTTGGTCTGTGTCTTGTGTCAGCACCCTGTTCTGCTTGAACTTTCTGTGTTTTCTCTTCATTAAAAGGGGCTTGCAGCAGCCAGTGTCCTGGTGGGCGAGATAAGGCTACATAGAGATAGGAACATTTTTATGTGGTTTGAAGTATTTTGCAAGACCATTTCCACCCAATAGTGCCTCTTATCTAAATGGGGTCTTGTTAACTCTAACCTTGTATCCTGGGCAGTCTAGTTCAAACTTTTCTTTGATAAATCTGTTACCTTGGCAGGAGAAAACGTAACAGTTTAGGAAATGGAGGAATGTGTTCATACACTCATTATTAAATGTGAATATCTTAGCCCCTAAGCGCAATGAAAACAATTAATGTTGCTCTTATTGTTTTCTCATTTATGCTGTTCTTACAGCTCCCTCCTAAAAATACTTTTTGCTTCCATATAAACACAACAAAACTACCAGAACTGAATACAGATTGCTGTTTTGTACAAATATGACCCTTTATTATCTGCAAATTGAACATGTCAGCCCTTCTGAAGTTTCCTAACTCCTCAACACAAATGTTATTACCTCTCCCACTTTCACACATTTCTTTTGCATCCTATATGCTGTTCTTGAGTTCTCATCCTCTTAATCTTTTCTCCAGAGCCCATTGCACACTGCTCAGTATGTTGAATTAAACTATTCCATGTTGTGTATCCAATGCATCTCCTTCACCTCTAGCTACTTTTAGTGCCTCATTAAATACTTCCAACAGAGTTTGTGTAGAAAATGGTGCTTTAGAGTCTGTGGTGCTCAGGCTAGGATTTGGTTTGTAGCTTAGGACCTTTTGTATCATGAATTTTTATATCTTTCACATAAAAATCTTTGCTGATTTTGTTACTGTAGGGCTAACAGTGTTTGTGCTCAGCCATTGTTTCAAACAAGAAGTCAAAAGGGAACAACAAAAAGTACATGAGTTAGTTTTTGTATTTAATGCCTTCCCACCTTTATGGCCAGTATTAGTGAACTTCTCACAGCCAATTTGCTTTTCAAAGACACTAATCTGTTACCTTTACTTCATGAGCAGAGTAGCATGTGGCATGGCTCCTTCCTATCAGTAAGGGTGGCCATGTGTCCTACTTTGCAGAGTATAGTCCTCTGTTTGTAGGGCTGTAAAGTGTAAGTCCTGAATAAAGATAAAGAGCTTTAAGAGGAGACAGCAGGGTCTTTGAAGTTGCTCATCTGCATTCAGTAGACTGAGCATCACAGTCTTGCTCTGGTGAGAGCTCTTGTATTTCTGTTTGAAATATTTCTAAATCTGCATCATACTTCTAAATTGTTATATGCAAATCTATGGTGCCACCTTTATTTTGGCGATGCATAAGTGGTTATTGTACTTATCAAACTCTGTGGTTCCATGACATGGGGAACCAACATGGAAGCTGCAAAGTAAGGGCTTCTAGAGATTAAATATTTTATACTAGTATCATGAAGCCTGTTAAAATAACGGGCGCTAGAGCAGACCTGTTGCTCTAGCAACCTCGGGGACATGCGCAGAGCTGATGAAGCGGCGGGTCTGCACTCCAAGTCCCAACGGATAGAACTGACCCGATGGGGTGGGAGTTAGGAGAAGGCCTCGCTTTCTTTCCTCCTCCACCGAGGCCAGCAAGCGGCCCTACAAATTCCCTTCCCGGACCACCCGGCTCGAGCGCTGCAGCGGCCTGCCTGCCTCATTCTCTCTCCCGCCGGCGTCACTCCTTGCGCGGATGAGGAGGCCGGGCCCATCTCTCCCGTCAGGGCTTACAAAGAAGCAGCAGCAGTGCCCGGCGAAGGGGAATGGGCGGTCCTCATGACTGCCTCGCCGCCTCAGCCTGGCTCGTCTCCCTGCCGGGCCAAGCGGACACCAAGCTCCCCTCTCTGAGCAAGTGTCTCTGCGCTCCAAGTCCCAATGGCTGTCCGTGGGGCACATGCGCAGTAGCGCAATCCCATGGACACACGGACTGGACGCAGAGACACTTGCATATTATTGTTATGAGAAATGTACCCCAAAATGCGTTGCCTTTTAAGAAGGACAGACGCGGGTCGGAAGCTCCAAAATTTGCACTAAGTTCAGCTCCGCCGGGAAAATGACAGAGACCACACGATGCTGTCAGGAAAAACAAACTGATCCCTTTATTGCAGAATGCAAAGCTACAGCTGTAGGGTCCCTGCCTCTGGAAAGAAGGAAGGAACCCCGGGAAATGGTGAAGTCCCCCTATATACCCTCCTGTTCATGCATGGAAATCTCTGGACTAGGAGGGAGGGGGAGACAAGGGCGACGGGTGGGAGATCGGATTAGCTGGGTGCGGAGATGACTTTTCCTTTCAGATGGAGAGATGTCAATCTCTCTTCTCCTGTCGTTGATGGTGCTCCCTGTTGTTTGGCAGGAAGGGCAATCAGTCGAGATGGGTGCAGAGGTGGGGCAGTTCCTGGCGATTTCCATGGGGTGGAAGTCCGCCCGGCAGTGTTTTCCTCCAGGCCATGGAAGGGTGGGCTACGTTGAGGATGGCAATTTATTTGAATAAAGTTGTTCCAGCTAATCCCTCTATTGTCCGTGTGTCCTTGAATGGGTATAGGGTGGTAGTAGGGCAAGGTTCAGGTGGGTTGGGATCATACAGGGTTCATACAGAAAATATACCTGGAAAACATACCTAATGCAGGGATTTCTAATTAAAAGGTAGCAGTCCTGACATATACAGTTCTAAGATATAAAACAGCAATTCTAATACAGAGGCAGCGGATAGAGATTTCATGGTAAGAGAACATATAATAGGCTGTATTATTAACTTGAGTAGAAAAGTTTAACTTTGGATTTGGGCGGTTTCCCCCCCCCCTTCTTCTGGAAACATTGTTTTGTTCTGGTGGAGGGGAGGTGGAGAGGGGAAATGTGTGAGTTTATGCTAACTGTTGTGCATATGCAGATCCTTAAGCCTTCCTTCAGGCAGGGTCGAGTCCTAGCTGGAGCGGTGGGGAGACAGGGAAGATGGCATTGAACAGGATTCTGGGTATTGCAGCTGTCACCCCTCTCTGTTCATTAATAATGGTGTCCTGCAACCCCCCCAATATGATTTTATAACAGCCCCCTCTCTGAGGCAATATTGTTGTGTAACAACCAATCATTGCCTCACATAATATTCTCCATTTCCCAGGTGGTACATTGGCACAACCTAGGGGTATGTGGTGGCGGCTCAAAGGGGGGCTTGGGAGAAGCATTTTATAAGAAATGGTATATGCCTTACATTACCGGGAAGGTCCACCAATGACTGAAAAATGCAGTTTCCTTGGAGTTTGCCTTTTGTGTGTTCTCAGGTGTCAAAGTTAGCTTTCTGGTCCCACACCTCCATCATGGCACAGCAGCAACAATCCCTGGTGAATCCCCTTAGGGCTTTCATATCGACCATGTCACCTGGCACTCACCATAGCTGCCACAGGTTTGGGCATGTCATGAGAGAGATGCCTTTGCCTTGGGCTTTCTATGGGATTTTTTTATTATAGGCTCTGGTCTTGCACTGTAGTAGGGAGTTGCTCAGTTACTCTTAAAGGGAGAAAGCTACTTGCACCTTGGATACACTTGCCCAATTAGAACTGACCCAATTATAATTTATACAGCCCCATAAAAACCATTCTGAAAAGGGCACATGTCCAAATTGGTCAATTTAATTCTATAAGGAATCATTCCAGGTAAATCAAGGCATATACACCTTCTTGTATCTGCTGGTTTCATGAATCCTGAAACTGCTTCTTGGTAAAAAGAAGGCTGGCACACTACAAAGTGCCAGGTGAGATAAGGAAATGTGGTCATAAATTGATCTAAATCTCAATAATGGACTATGCAATAGCCTGATCTATTAGAAAACATGAGTCCTCCATTGGGCGTATAAGGAATAATACCACCATACAATAACTTACTATACATTAAACATGAAAACAATTACACACAAAAATGCCCCCCCCTTTGTGGAAATAACATATACTTGTCAGGCATAGGTCAACGTTTCTGCATAATATCACGTAACATAAAACATAATTATATATCAGTTGCATATCTTGAGGCCAACTCTTAACAGGGCACAGAGTCCTGAAGTCAAAAGAGAGCATATGTCCTTGCAATTCACTTTCCCCCCTTTGTCAGCCCATATCCTTTTGGAATGAGATAGTTGTGGCCAGTTTGAAAACCCTGGTGTCTGTTGTTGCAGGTAAAAGTCTTGTGGTCCGGAGGATTTGGGTTCAAGGTTTTTTTTCCATCATTGCGTCTGTAGTAACATCTGTAGAAGGAGTATGCTGTAAGGGGCAGTGTTTGGGGTACTTAAGGGCACAGAAGAAGGAAAGGGCAAAGGCCAAAGGGAAGAAGAGGGAAAAAGGGGGAAAAAACATCTCCTGGAGTTTTCTTGGGAAGCTGCAAACAATAAAATCTTGATGCATTAAGTATTTTTTCTATATAATTACTACTGTTGTTAGCTGCTAAGTCTGTTTTCCTTTACCTAGGGGTTTATTATTATTATTATTATTATTATTATTATTATTATTATTACTACTACTACGGAAAGAATGACTTAGATGTTACATTCACATGTACAGAAATAAAGAGTAGAAATACAAAAAAGTAGAAATGCAAAATAAATCAAAAATAAGAACAAAATAATATTTAGATTACCACTCAAACAACAATTTTTTCAGATGGACTTGACACAAAAATCTCAGATTAAAAAAAAAGAATTATTATCAAATAATATGAAGACATTATAAAGACCATACAGGTTAATATTGGACTGTAACCTAAAGATTTGAAGGTGAATGGTAAAATAATGGGGAAAAACCTTAAAAGTCATCATGTGCTATCTGATAAAAGAGAACTCTATGGGGAAAAACACAGATGGTACCTGAATAAACATCAGTAATAAGTTTTGGAGATGCAGTGAATGAAAGACCTCATTCCACGTGATGGACTGATGGACATGCCCCAAAATATAACAAAACAAAACACTGACATATGAGGAACCAAAATAAATAAATAAATGCTAAAATACACAATTTCTAATAATGAGCATCTCAAATGAAAATAAAGAGCAGCAATCTAAAGTTGTGCAAGTATGGTTAGATTAATTTCATAGACATAATGGAAAAACTGATTTAATAAATGAAAGCAGATTATTTGTAACCTAAAGAGAAGCGTCAAAGTAAAGGAAATATATAAAACTATAGCGGGAAGTAAACTAATACAGTAGGGATTTAAGCTCGTTTTGCAGACTGTAAGGAAAGAAATTACTGTCTTTATCTCTTCACTCCCCCCCCCTTTTTCCCCTTTTTTTTGCTGTGGGAGAAAAGAATAGACACTTGTTACTGGGGTTTAGTCCTTCACGTATCCTTTAGAAATGTTCTTCCTGGGAAAGCTGTGAGAATAATTTTTGCATGTTAGGTTGGAACTTTGCAAGGGGGGAGGTTATGCAGGAGTTAATGCTTGGGGTGAAATGCAAATGTGAGATAAGTATCTGAAGGTGCTTCCTGAATACCCATTGGAAAGGGGGAGCAGACCCTTGGTTTGCATAGTCTGGAGTTTTTTTCTAAGCCCTTGACTAAAATCACAATCAGTATCCTGTTGAAAGGGGAAACAAACAACAACAAAAAGTACTCAAGCGATGAACTCAAAGTGGGAGTGCTGAGATATTTACCTCTGGAAAGAATTTTGCATATTAGATTTGGAATGATGGTCCAACACTTGACCCTTTTGTTTTCTCAAGTGACCCCTGGAGTCAAAGACACATAAGGAAATTTAAACAATTTTCCCCCTGCAGGGCACAGGCCCTTCAGCATTTGGTTGCTGTTTTTGTTTTGTCTTTTAACCTTCTTTTTTCCTCTATTTTTCTCTTCAAGCTGGCATAGCCTCTGTGCATGTACAGAGTTTGTGATTCAGAAATCTATTGTACCACTTGAAAGTGTTGCAGCTGTTGGCTAAGTCACCATTTGAAAAGAGGTAGGGAAGGGTGAATAGGTTAGATTTTACACAGAAACCCAGCAATTTACACTCCCACCAAACCAGCAACAAAAGTGGTCAAATTAAATTCTTTGGTCAGTTTAAATCCATTTCTATAGCTTTTGTATCCTGAGATATTTCTGACACCTCTTATTTCCTGTTCCTTGCTGCTTTGGAAGCAGACTTATAAATCTTAAACTTTTAATATATAAAACTTCAACATCCAGACAACCCAATATTTTCATAAGAAAGCTGCAATAAAAGTTTGGTTAAATTAAACTACTTAATGAAGTCATGGCACTAATTAGCCATGTTTACTGTACTATATAAACATCTCATACCCCAGGCAAAAGAAATCTAGATTTGCCCCCTTTATCTACAGGGTTTTTGGGGTGCAGACTTTTATTCAAAATATTTCACAAATGTGGATTATTATTATTAGTGTGCTTTCCCTCTAGTCATTAGCGGAACAATGACCCGCCCCCTTATGTACGGGTAAATGACCAGTCAGAATTCATAAATTGCAAATGTTTGTTTTTTTAAACAATTTCAGCCATGGCAGACTAAATTCCCTGCCCCCTTATCTATGGGTAATATGGCCAGAGCAGACTTAATGATATTCAACATTCTCACTCATCTCAGCCTCACCATCTTCCAGACTAATTCTTCTGGCCTTTATGTACAGGGATGGTCAAGGCTCATTCTGCTTGATTATGAATTTGTATGTGCTTGAACTGTTGGCTGGAGTTTTGCAGTTAAAAAATAGCTGACAATATGGTGGGGGAAAAAACACCAGACATTCATTTTCAATGCATGATATACCATCTCTACCTCTTTCTAAGTGGCACCTCAAACTCTTCATGCCAAACTTTAAAAATCTATCTTTCCATCCTTCTCCACCAAAGAGTAAAGCTTGACTGAATTCAGGCCATTTCACTAAGCCACCAGAGTTTAAAGTCACTTTTCAGTGCTTGAGTAATCTAGTCCACCCCTTCTGAAATATGGGGATCTCAACACTATCACCGCCCTTAGGATACACATACATTTGAGTACAGATGCCTGACTGGGAAGGAAACACGGGCTATGCCCTATCACGGAAGCACACGTGTGTACTAAGGGAAAAATAAGGAAGGGGAAGATTAAAAGTACCAACGTTATATAGAAGCCTTTAGCAAACCTTAAGATTGGATAAAGATTGGGAAATGTTCAAGACTTTCATATGTGCTTAAACTTTAAACCTTAATAGACAAAGTGATAAAAACTTATATAATCACTCCATAAAAACAACAATGACACTCTTGTTCCAACTCTGAAAACCAATAATCTTTCCTTGCCAGAAAGCAGAGCTGGGCTGAATTTCAACCCATCACCACATCAGACACATTGCCTTTCACATAGCTCTAAAATGGGGGTTAGAAGGGACCCTGAGGTCATTTAGTCTAACCCTCTAAGATACAGGATTCACAAGATTTGAATGAAAATGCCAACTTTATACAGAACCCTTTAGCAGATGAGTTTTTTCCTTAAGAGACTGATATGGGGAGCCCAACAATAACCCTTCTGTCCAACACAATTGAAGTTAAAACTAGACTCAGATAGACAATTCCTGGCTATGGAAGCTCTACTTTTGACAAACAAATCACCTTTATTGGAATAGCTGTTCAATTTTCCTTTAGTCAATATTCATCTAGTCACTTGGAGAAAGACTCCCCTTTGGAGCCTCTCTCAATACCAAACATTTGCACACCTCATGAAGTGAACATTTTCAAGTTTCAAAATATTTTCAAAGCATTGAGCAAGCATTTTCAAACTTACTACTCTTTATTTTCCTTCATCCTGCCCCCTCTTTTTACTTTTGGAGAGGAAAAAATGGCCTTCTACAGCCTCTTTAAAACAAACCTTTACACACTACTTCCACTCTTTTTAATATTTGCCATGTTTTTGGGTTGATCAAGCCCTTACATAAAAATTATTTAAGCAAGCTTGCATTTTGTTTTGGTTTTTTCTTTTGTTTTTTTTTAGACCCTGAAACATTTCTTAAATACAATTGGAGGCGTCTATCAGAGTTCAGACGGGAAGTAAGCTCTCCTTGGGCTTATTTCTCCCCTGAAGCCTGCAGAGTTGTCTCTTTGGACAGGGGTGCACCCATTTTTGCCCTGGTCAGTCTCCGAAGGGGCACTTGCGCAAGTTCTAGCCCTGGGCAGTCTCCGACGGGGCTGTGGGGTCTCTCGGGGTTCTGGGGACTCCTGGGGAACCTGGGGCACGTCTAAGGAAAGTGGACAGACTCCGATAGGAAAGTGGACCGACTCCGATAGGAAAGTGGGCTTGGGAAGGTTTGCTAAAGGGCTCTCTAAGGGAAAATGGGGTTTGGAAAGTCTCCTTAGGAAAACGTTCTAGGAAAGTGGGCACACTCCGAGGAGGACTCTTATTCCCACCCACAATTTAATAGTGCCACAGCAATCTCCCTGCCTCTTGCTCTCTAGACTCAGATCCTACTGAACGCTTGCCTACGCAATGCCAGATCGGACCTGAGGAAATGCAAAGTAGGAAGAGGGAACGGGCGCACTTGCAATCTCTGGTCATGGGTCATACCTAACAAGGTCGCCATGGCAGAGGGGCGTCTTCACCCGGGATAGCTAGCAGGCGAGAGAAGGTAAAGTCACCCAAGGCTCGCTATCTGGGCAAACTCCGACGGACAACAAGCCTTGGGGAGGGAAAGGGCAGCCGCAAAACTTCCAGCCTGGGCAGACTCCGACGGGCTTTGGGCTTTTTGGCTATGAAAAATAGGAAAGAGTTTGATTGCTGTGACAATTCCCACCCCGAAAAGCCAATTTCCCTATTGATACTCACGTCGCAGCGCGCTGCCTTCTTTTCCTGAAGCTTGATCACCTCGCGACAACAGGAGAAGAAAATCTTGGAAAACAACCCCCACGGCCGTCTGGATCCTGTTTGTTTTCCCTGTGTGGTCCCGCTAAGGATCCCAGTTAGGCCAGAACTCCAGGGACAGTCGGGGAAGGGGATCCCCCCTGCAAATGGCTGGGTGCGCTTGGGCTCCCCAACCACGGCGCCCCAAGAGTACGGCTAAACGGAGTCTCCTGGCTGGCTCGCCATATTGTTATGAGAAATGTACCCCAAAATGCGTTGCCTTTTAAGAAGGACAGACGCGGGTCGGAAGCTCCAAAATTTGCACTAAGTTCAGCTCCGCCGGGAAAATGACAGAGACCACACGATGCTGTCAGGAAAAACAAACTGATCCCTTTATTGCAGAATGCAAAGCTACAGCTGTAGGGTCCCTGCCTCTGGAAAGAAGGAAGGAACCCCGGGAAATGGTGAAGTCCCCCTATATACCCTCCTGTTCATGCATGGAAATCTCTGGACTAGGAGGGAGGGGGAGACAAGGGCGACGGGTGGGAGATCGGATTAGCTGGGTGCGGAGATGACTTTTCCTTTCAGATGGAGAGATGTCAATCTCTCTTCTCCTGTCGTTGATGGTGCTCCCTGTTGTTTGGCAGGAAGGGCAATCAGTCGAGATGGGTGCAGAGGTGGGGCAGTTCCTGGCGATTTCCATGGGGTGGAAGTCCGCCCGGCAGTGTTTTCCTCCAGGCCATGGAAGGGTGGGCTACGTTGAGGATGGCAATTTATTTGAATAAAGTTGTTCCAGCTAATCCCTCTATTGTCCGTGTGTCCTTGAATGGGTATAGGGTGGTAGTAGGGCAAGGTTCAGGTGGGTTGGGATCATACAGGGTTCATACAGAAAATATACCTGGAAAACATACCTAATGCAGGGATTTCTAATTAAAAGGTAGCAGTCCTGACATATACAGTTCTAAGATATAAAACAGCAATTCTAATACAGAGGCAGCGGATAGAGATTTCATGGTAAGAGAACATATAATAGGCTGTATTATTAACTTGAGTAGAAAAGTTTAACTTTGGATTTGGGCGGTTTCCCCCCCCCTTCTTCTGGAAACATTGTTTTGTTCTGGCGGAGGGGAGGTGGAGAGGGGAAATGTGTGAGTTTATGCTAACTGTTGTGCATATGCAGATCCTTAAGCCTTCCTTCAGGCAGGGTCGAGTCCTAGCTGGAGCGGTGGGGAGACAGGGAAGATGGCATTGAACAGGATTCTGGGTATTGCAGCTGTCACCCCTCTCTGTTCATTAATAATGGTGTCCTGCAACCCCCCCCCAATATGATTTTATAACATTATTATATAGGATAAATAGCAATGTTTGAGAATGGTGAATGAGCTTTTCTGTTCCAGTGCCAGAAAGTAGCAATAGCACTTGAAGCAGTTTGGCTTGTCAGTAAATGCCATAAATTTGACACGGCTTCCAATGGATTTCTATCACTAAATGTTTGGGAATTGCTGAATTTGATGAAGAATTGTACAGAATTTGAGAATGGGAAGCTGGAGTGAGAATATTTGTGCTGTGATCTGCATGTCTGCCTTCAGAACAGTTATTCATCCTGCTAAATACAGTTTTATAAATTTGTAACACAAGGTGGCATCCAAATACAGAAATGTCTAAATAAATTCCATATAAATGCATGAAAATATCCCCCAAAATGACAATACCAGTGAAAATACAAAAAAAATTCTGCTCATGCTCACTCTTACAGAAGTGACAGAAAAGTATAGGTATAACATTAGAAGCAGCTGCAAAAGAGAGGACTTTGAAGCAAGTGACAATGGGATAGCCATTTATATGTCTGTGAAAATGTGTAAGGCATGCCTCATAATAGAGCTATGAACTTTGATATACTATAAGAGGTTTTAACAAACAGGCTTGCTATAAATCTTATTATTTTTCAGATACAGCAGATCACTTCATCTGAGCCTAAGCAGTTGCTCTAGTTTTGCGTGGTATATATTACTGACCTGTTGCTTTTGTCTGATTCTAGAACAGAGATCTGATTTTAATCTTGGGCTTTCAATCTTGCATTTATAGAAATTATGTTGAGTTGTGTGATTCTTGAATTGGCCCCTAATTGGCCCTCACACATTTATGGGTATTTAAGATGAACAGAACAGAAATATAGCACATATGACTATAATACACCACATCTACAAAATGTACGGTATATCACAAGCCGGAGCCCCAACTTCTTCCAACTCTTTCCCAAAAATAACTGATGATGGTGCTCATTGTGCCTCATTTCCAGGAGTTACTAATAGGTCGTATTATACAATATTATACTTCCCTCACTGCTTCTGAGGACTATCTGTATCAGAACTATCCAACACTGGTTTCCTTTGTAGGGTTGAACTTTATCGGTACAGCATTTAATGGGGCTTTAGTATTGGGCAATGGGGCCTCTTTGTGCAAGTGCTTGGAGAAAATCCTCCAGGCTTTATGTTAGTGCTTTAATAGATGCAAAAGCCCCAGGTGCTGGGAGGATTGAAGCTAAGAGACATGAACCTGTTTTATATCCAGGCATTAGCACAACTAATTTATTCCCTTTCACAGTCCCCCGCTCCCCCTGAAGTGATTAATCCCCTATCAAGCTCTGTCTCCAGCTATTCAAGAAGCCTGAGTCTGTAGGGTGTTTTTTTTTTTTTTTTACAGCCCCTCGCCAGCAAGCAGACTGTAAGGCAGCCTGTTATCGGTGTGTGGTGGAGGTGGTTTGAAGACAAATGGCTGCCTATCTCCCAAGTGGCCTTGCAAAACCCAACATAGTGCTATGCTGTGCTGGCCACCTACTTCCCCCCAGCCTCCTCTCCCTGCTAACGTTTCACAGATGTGACCTGAGCCCTCCTCTTTCATAGCTTAACACTAAGCAGCACCTCCACAGCCTTGTGAAAACTCTGAGCCAGAGCACTTTACCTCGCAGCCTGCCAAGAGCCACATGGGGACAAGACCTTTCAAGCTGCTTTTCTGAAATCCAAACTAAGAAGTTTATAACGGATAGGGGGGAAGTAATGGTGTCGGAGAGAAAATGATGTTACAAAGAAGGAGTCTGGTGGTGCTTCTCTAGTCTGTTCTTCAGGGGGGAAAGGCAAGCTTATGCAACATGGTAGAACAATCCAGGAAGCAGCCATGCAGTGAAATGAGTTGCTGAAGTATACGCATAACCTTCTGGAGGATAAACGCCTCCCCAGACTGTGTGGATAAGTTGATCTGGTCAAATGGCCAAGTTAGCAGGTAATTTGCTTGTGCGTTAATACTATTTTAGCATTGGACTGCTGTACCAGTCACCTTCCAGTAGGGGACACTGTGGGGTCAGCCTCAGTAGGAAGAACAGAAACCCTAATCAAGTAATATGAGAAAAGTTTGGACTCTTTAAGTGAAGTGAAGACAGAGAAACCAGACTGTGTGTGGTATACGCTGACCTCTTGAACTGTGGATATGGAGAGGAGACTATCAGCCCTGCTAGAGTTCGCACAACTTTCAGAAGGCTATATTGCTTTCTCTTAGTACCAGCATCTTGTGTGTGTTCAGCTCAGGGTCTCCCATGATTTTCCCTATCAAAGGCCACACACTAGGCCTGTTCGTGCCAAGAATGTGTGTCTGTATTGACACTTTTGGAGTCTGATGTTGCTACTCCTACATTGATCATAGGGTGTTCCCTCAAGGTGTGACCTTTTCTTTGGAACTGATCCTTATGAGACAATTGTAACATGAACAAGAGCCAGTTAGAATTGCTGCTTTTGACTTTCTGACCACCCACAATTTGCCCAAATTTTTGGAACCATGCCTATATCTCTTGAGCTTTGCTTCTGTATGTAATAAACTGTTATACTGGGTTTTGGGGTTCAAACTGTCAAGTACTTCAGGGGTCTGGTTTATCAAGAAATCTTGGCTACTCATCGTGAAGGAGACTGTTCATTATTTCTGAGGTGGTTTTACCATCCCAGAGCAAACAAGGACAGGGGAGCCGAGAGTCTGTCGTGTCATTCCAGGGCATGTAATATAGGCTTTTAATTATTTTTTCCCTTCAATAAGTTCCTGCTTCATCTTTTCTTTCAGTTTTGTTATAGGCCTTTTGATTCTGCATTAGGGTTTTACTTTCATTAATAGCTGCTTAATGAAAGTAAAACCCTACCGCAAGAGGCCATTTTTAGGAAACCAGAAGAAAATTTAGCAGAGTCAGACTTTGTAAAGCTCTATCTGCAACTATCTGGTGGAGGTTGCTTTGGGAAAGGAGACATATCCCAGCTTCCCTTTGTAAATGAGGGGAGGAAAGGTAAATGTATAGGTCTTCTTTATGAATGAACTGTATGCAAAGAGCTTCAAAGCATGAGTGAAATATCTGCACAAGCTGAGAAATAAGGATACAAAGCCGCCCCCCCTTTTAAAGTTGACATTAGGGATTCACTGTCTCATAGCTCCCAGCTACCTGTGTACTCTATTTAGTAGTGGATGGTTTGAATATTTCTGAATACCTACTGAATAACTTCTAGAAAGTAGTTTCTCCTTGGCTGTTCTTAATATTTGTGATGAACTCTTTTTGTTGAGCCAGATGTTGAGATCTCAGTGATGGTCATCCTCAGAACTGCCAGTCCTCTTCTTGCATGCTGAAGAACTTTTCTTAAATTACCTGCTGCAGAGTCTGCCAGTCTGACCCTGCACAATTTCTGCAAATGTTGGAAGAATTTTTCAATGTCACTGTCAGAGCATGATGCCTATCCCAGAATTAAATTGTTTTCCTACCATGTGTCCCAATGCATGCCATGGTCAATACAGGATATAGTGGTTTTGAATCCAAATACAGATGTTATCAAGTTGCATTATTTAAAACTGCAGCAACAAAAATAAGTGCAGACAATAAACTGCCAGTGGATTATAAAGGAGATTCACTAATTTGAACAACTAAGTGAGAAAAGCCTTTGGAAGCTGTCATGAGGTTTTTTTATTTGTTATTTTTGTCCTACTTTGTATGCTATTTGTGAATTGGTAGCTTAATTTGCACATTGTATGTCTGTTTCAGACATGTCCCTCTTATTTGTACTGTATGCAATGACCTATGGCAACAAGCAAATATTTATTGTAACGACAGAGCATGTGTGTCTTAGTCTTTGAGGTCAGCATGAGAATTTCAGTTTATATCTAGCATATTTGCTATAGCATATATCTAGTATTTGCAAGTTGTTTTGGCATTGTATTCAGCAATGTATTATTCTATTGCAATAGTACCTGACAGAGATCACTGTTACTAGATTGGAAAGCTAAGATGAGAGATAAGAGATGAGTACATGGAGAACTGTAATGCAAAAGAGAGCTTCAGTGTGACTCATTGGGTAATTTTTAGATATAGACATGGAAGACCTTGTTTCAAATCAAAGTTCAGCCATGGACTCATTGGGTGGCCTTGCTTTCAGTTTCTATCCACAAAGTAGGAAAAATAATAATCTACTTAACAGGATGAAAGTAAATGCGTTGAAGTAAGTCATTCTATAAATCTGAAATAAATAATAAAAATTAATCATGTACTCTGGCATGATGTAAAGGAACTAAAAGAAGCAGAACAGGTCTATGCTTTCTGGATGGGGCTGCCATAACACCACCCTGCCCCTCCTTTTTTATTTCTGATGGTGAGAAAAGAGGTTGGGGTCAAGTTTATGTACATGATACAAACCGGATAAGCTGTAATGAAATTCCCATCAAAAGCCTACCCACGTTGACCTAGGGCATCTCTTTCCCCTTGTTGTGGGAAAAGGTTCTCAATCCACATCCTTCTCCCTGCTGTGTGTGTTGAATTATTAGTTGGAGGACTAATTGCCCTTGTTCAGCTTTGCCTCCTGCCCCAGCTTTTTTGGAGTGAGGCCAATTAAGGTGCTTCTGCCCCAGCACTCATGTCACATTTCATCTCATTTCAGTTTTGATCCCTGTAGTTCTTGAACTAATCTTTATGTTTCCCATACATGTGCACTTCCTCCTACCAGAATTGCTGTTTTTTGTTTGCTTTTTAAAAAAATACTCATTTCTTAATAAATACTGAATTTGTACTATTCTATCCATACTCATCTCAACAAAATCTATCATATGTCTGATTCAGATGTAACATGAAACCATGGTTTCTTATAACTTCCATGAGCTGCGGCAAGCCTTGAGCTGTGTGCTCCCTTCTCCTCTTGCATGCCAGAAGGGAACAGAAGTTGCAATTTTTATTTTAAACTAACCAGTTTTCTGCATTGTCCACAGTTGGGGTAACTGATTTGCCTAAACCGGGGTGGGAAACCATTTTCAGCCTGAGGGCCACGTGTGAATGGCTTGTATATGTACCCCTCCCTCCTTCATCCAGGAAGCAAGATGCATCACCACAGTTGAGCAGGCACAAGCACTTGCAGAGGGATGGGGCTTGGAGTAGGCAAGCAACTGCTGGAGGGCTGAATAAAGAGGACTGGAAGGCTGCATTCAGCCCATGGGTGTGAGGAACATAAGAAGCCATCTTACACTGAGTCAGACCACTGATAGATTTTCCACAGTATTATCTACACCAGGTTTTCCAAACTTGGATCTCCAGCTGTTTTGGACAATTCCCATAATCCCTGACCCCTGGTCCTGCTAGCTAGGGAAGATGGGAGTTGTAGTCAAAAACAGCTGGAGACCCAAGTTTATGGTCTATGGTCTGCACTGACTCATAGCTGGTCTCTATGGTTTCAGGTGAGTGACATTCCCAGCTATGCCTGGAGATGCCAGGGATTCAAACTGGGATCTTCTCCATCCTTTTAGTCATTCGTTTATTCCAAACTTCTCAGTCCACCCACCCCCCATCACTTTTCAAACCACAAAGTCTCATTAGTTTTTTTAAAGTGGATTAGTTGTGCCAGGACAAATAACTTTTATACACTCTAACTGTTCATACCTAAAGTTCTGGTATACCTCTGAATCCCTCCTACAAAACAGTGATAGTTTGGAGGTACCCTCAAAAGGGAAAGCAATGGATCCCCTTCTTGTGGGGACAAAAGAGTGGGTTGGTGGTAGTTGGGAGAACCCTCGAAACTGCACAGGGGGATACTTCCATCTGGCAAGTCAAAATGCTTGTCTAATGTTTAACGTTGGCAAGAACATGTTGGGGGAAATGGGAGTCGTTAAAAATCAAAGTGAACTGTATATATGGATGTGAGAGAAGTGAAGTACGGTAGTTAATTCTGTTGCAGTTGTTTTAGCAGAACAAGGAGCAGAAAAGGGTATATGCGAACACAGCCATAGCCATACGATGCTTTGTGAATAGTATCACCTAGATATAATAGAGGTGTCACTGTTTATGTTTCCCTAATGCAACCTTTTGGAACAGGCAGCTTTTACCAACATTGAAAACGGCTTCTTCCCATCCCCACCCCCGTTCTTTGAAATATAGCCAAAACAGGAGTGTTATGGAAGAGTAGATTTGAAGTGGATCAGCTCTCTGTTGTTTTAAGGGCCTCTCATTTTACAGTTAGTAGATCAAGCGTCTCCATTGCCTGCATATCATAGAGGGCCCGGGTCAGAGCCCAGGCAGACATGGGGGATGAGATTGGATACAGTGGCAGGCTGGAGAGAAAGCAGAAGCCAAGGGGAGGGAGGTTGACGTTTAAAACACAGGCACTAGGGTCCTGGCAGTTGACAGAGGGCCATCGAGGAGTCAGTGGCTGGTTGAGCAGACAAGCTTTCGGAGCAGTGTCTTGTTTGGAAAATGGTTAAGCTCCTCCTCAGCATTCCCACCCGTATTTGGCAGGGTGAAGGTTGCAGTCTGCTCCAGAGGGGGAATGGGAAGCTCCAGATCTTCATCCAAAGGATATTTTTCCCAGGCTCTTTCCTCCCACACAGACCTGACAGGCAATTTTTTTCAGTCCAGACAGTATTTGGCTTAAGCTAGTTCTGGCGGGTGCAGCTTAAAAAGCAAATTATGGGGTTTATAGTTATTTGAAAAAAATAACACAGTAACTGTGCAAAGCTTTTCTCATGAACGTGCCATATGCCGGATCTCTGATCCTTAGTGAATGTCATCTTCACTGCTGCTGAAATACTGTTGGAGCCGCACCTCCTGGTTCACTGCCTCAGTTGGTGTCTTGTGCTTGCTGCTTTGTGCTGAGCTCTGCCCACCGTTGTTTCTGACTGGGATACTGACAACAGAGGCAAGAAAAGTATCCCCTTCAACCATAGATAACATTTATGTGCTTATTTAAAATACAAGTTGTGCGGCTACAGGAAGTAAAGAAAGCATTAATTTTGGTCATAATCCAGCTAAATTGTGATTAAGTCTTTTTGAAAGTTGCAACTCACTTGTTCCTTTGGTTTCATTGGAAATGCAGTACAATCTTACAAAAGTTTATTTGGAAGTCAGCCCCTCTGTGTTCAGTGAGGCTTCCTCTGGATTAAGCCCATTCCTAAACATATTAGGGCAGGGGTAGGCAACCTAAGGCCCGTGGGCCAGATGCGGTCCAATCGCCTTCTCAATCCGGCCCGCGGATGGTCTGGGAATCAGCATGTTTTTACATGAGTAGAATGTGTCCTTTTATTTAAAATGCATCTCTGGGTTATTTGTGGGCTTACCTTCCAAGTTCCGGACTGCAGAATCCGGGACCGGCAGCCATTTGACACCAGAAGTTGCGTCGATGTAACTTCCGGTGTCGCTTTGCCCTTCTATGGGCCCCAAAAATGGCCGTCGCCGGCTTCGAAAGTCGCTTGTACGCATGTCAGGAAGTGCGCCGACGCAACTTCCAGTGTCGCTCCGCCCATCTATGGGCACCAAAAATGGCCACCGCCAACACCGGAAGTTACGTCTATGCACTTCCAGACATGCGTAGATGCGACTTTTGAAGCTGGCGGCGGCCATTTTTGGTGCCCATAGAAGGGCAAATCGGAAAGAAAAAAAATGGCCGCCGGCAGGAGAAAATAACGGAGAAAAACGGGAGACGAAGTGATACGGGGGACCACCGGGAAAAGGTAAGTAAAAAAGGGGTTTTCCCGGGGAAAACGGGAGACTTGGCAGCTATGTTTGTGGGGCCTGCCTGGTGTTTTTACATGAGTAGAATGTGTGCTTTTATTTAAAATGCATCTCTGGGTTATTTGTGGGGCATAGGAATTCATTCATTCCCCCCCCCCCAAAAAAATATAGTCCGGCCCACAAGGTCTGAGGGACAATGGACTGGCCCATGGCTGGAAAAGGTTGCTGACCCCTGTACTAGGGATTAAACCTCACTTAATGTAGTGGGGATTAATCCTGCAAAAACACGGATAGCATTATGCTCTCAGTCATGCTTATTTTTTTTGTTAACTCATTATGAGAACAAGATACATTATGTAGCATTAGTTGACAATTCGTTACACCCTAGGGTATGAGTTTCTGTTGTACATAATACCATAAAAGCTACTTGAGATTCTACTGTATATAATGGAACATAATTTTGAATCTGAATTTAATACTTAATTTTC
Source organism: Zootoca vivipara (assembly GCF_963506605.1). NCBI lineage: Eukaryota > Metazoa > Chordata > Lepidosauria > Squamata > Lacertidae > Zootoca > Zootoca vivipara. Next base: position 81,714,089 of record NC_083278.1, read on the forward strand.
TTATAGGATAATTTATATCCTGCACCTTCTGCCCTAAAAAATGCCATCAGATAGATCTCCCAAGTATTCTGTTAGAACAGCCATGCTACTAAACCACATGCCATTTACTGTACTACGCTGCAGGGTTGTTTTTTACCTGCCTGCTTTTTTAAAAAAACTAAAGTCCTCTTGTGAATAAAAAGCAAGTAAAAATAATAACTAGCAGGCTAGAAGATGCACAGCAGCTGCTATACATCCCCCCCTACTCCCCATCATTACGGTCTGTCCATTTTCTCCCCTGCTCCATTACTAGAGATCCTCATAGGAAAGGGCTCCTTTTTCTTTTTCATAGGAAAGGGCAATTGGAGCCCGCTTCAGCTTCTGTCTCCATTTGCTGGAGCGTATCTTGACCTCAAATAGCAGGCACAGACAGAGCCAGCTCAATACTTGTGCAGAAGCTGACCAGGCTGGCAGCCTGATCACTTGCCTTGAAAAAATTCCATGTATTTGCCTCTGTGAAATTCCTGGTCGCCAATGGTGATCAGATGGTTAATACAATTCTGTATTAAAAACAATAATCCTGCCTTGCAAAATAACAAACAGACAAGAACTCAAAAATTCATTGTCTTCCAATAGTTGAGTTGAATTGAGGCATTTAGTGTTTTTAGCATCCCAACATTGTGTTTTGCTATGTAATTTTGCGTAACAAAATTGGTAAGAGGTTCCGTAAACAAATTGCACCTTAATTCACAGCCTGATCTCGTCATGGAAGAAATTTTATAGAACTGAGAACATAGCAAAAATGTTCCCAATTTCGCCTCCGTCTCAATTGTGTGAAGCAATGTGTTGATTACAACTAAAATGGTGGCGTGCGCAGAGAGTGACTCATTTGGGATAGGCAGAGTCTCAATTCGGCTGCTAAAAACAGGAGAAATGGGACATTGTGGTGGGTCTGAAGTTTGATTGGCAGGTAACAAGGGGAAAAGCAGTGCTCTTTTACGCAGTCCTCTTGTTGGAAAGGCAGCTGCTTTGTGCAACAGCTGCAATTTCTGAATGGCCTTTAATGGCAGTCCCAAAGAGGATGTCCCAAGGAAAGTGTGTCAAGGAAATCAATATAGGAAAATATGGCTTGTTGTCTGGGGTTGTGCTGGAGATGATGCATGAACTTGGGCTTCAGAAAAGGAGAGCACCCCTGCCCATTGTTGCTCTTCCGAGTGTCTCTGATATTTATTCTAAAGCAAAGTTGGGATAATGTATGTAGCTAACACACCTTTCAGTCTTCTTGCTTCCTGAACATTTCTTTTGCTATATGAACTACATGTAGCATCAAGCATTTGCCAAAGCTGACAAGAAGCTTTTCTGAATTAGCTCTGTCATCAAGTGAGGATTATCTGTGATTTCCCCCCCTTTCATTGCAGTATTTTGATGGTTTTAGGTTACTGTCTCCCACAAACATCTTCTAGCCCAGGCACCCCCAAACTGCGGCCCTCCAGATGTTTTGGCCTACAACTCCCATGATCCCTAGCTAACAGGACCAGTGGTCGGGGAAGATGGGAATTGTAGTCCAAAACATCCGGAGGGCCGAAGTTTGGGGATGCATGTTCTAGCCTCATGGAACCAAATCTGCTTTAATACTCTTGCTTCTCAGGCTGTCATTTCAGGAACTGAAATACTCAGCAAGCCATTGAGCAGCCGATTATAGTAGAAAGTTCATTTTCACATTGTCTCTTAACCTTCTCAGCAGCACCAAAGCATAATTAATATTGAAGCTAATCCCTTTACTGCCCCAGTCCACACTTCCTCCAAAGGTGGAGGCAAATTAAGACTCCCAAGGAAAATTAACTCTTATATAAACTACTTCCAAGCTGGAAGCTCTGTTAAGTTTCTCTGTCACTCACCTTCCTCTTGCTTTCTTTTCCTTAGCTTGTCAATTGGCCAAATTTCCTTCCTGATACAGGCAATCGGAGAATGTGTCCCACAGTTGCATTTTAGCCTCAGGATAATAGTCTCTCAAGTCCCAAATCAAAACATAGTACAGTGGTACCTCTACTTATGAATAACTCTACTTATGAATGTTTCTACTTACGAACGGAGCTCCGTCCGCCATCTTGGATGCGGTTTAGATAGGATTTTTTCTACTTACGAATTTTTAGATAGGGTTGCTTCGACTTACGAATTTTTTCTCCCAATGCATTCCTATGGGATTCGACTTACAAATGTGCATTCGGAACGTATCAAATTCATAAGTAGAGGTACCACTGTAGGTGCATTGATTTCAGTTGGTCTATGCAGTTTATGACTAATGTTGGCTATTGACAATTAGGGTAGCTAGCCCACATGTAGTCTTGCTTCAGTTGGAGAACATGCACACACACAAAACTGGATGAAGAGCTGCATGCTTAGCCACTGCCCCTAAAATGCCCTATGCCAGGCATGTCAAACCTGCGGCCCTCCAGATGTTTTGGACTACAATTCCCATCTTCCCCAACCACTGGTCCTGCTAGCTAGGGATCATGGGAGTTGTAGGCCAAAACATCTGGAGGGCCGCAGGTTTGACATGCCTGCCCTATGCAGTAGCTGGGGCTCACACCTATCAATGGAGCTGAGGGAAAATGAACAGCTATTGGCTCCTATTTCCTAAACAATTTGGTATTATTAATCTGACTGAAGCTGCACATAGTTTTGAGTATCAACAACTTTGCATGTAGAAGCTTCCATTCATTCATTCAATTTATACTGTGTTTTTATATATGCTGGAAGCTACCCAGAGTGGCTGGGGCAACCCAGTCAGATGGGCGGGGTACAAATAAATTATTATTAAGCCAATGTGCACCTCATGCCGCTGGTGGTTGGCCCTGAAGGCTTTTGCCACTAGAAATCAAATAGGCTGTAAGGTGCAATGCTTGTCCTTTTGGAACTTCTCTTTGGAATACACCTATCTGATTACCGTACACCTTCCTGATATTATGGGAAGGGACTTAGCTCAATGGTAACTTGCTCTGCATGCAGACGGCCCTGTCGTCAATCAGACATCCCTAGGTAAGGCTGGGAAAGACTCTAGGTTGTATCCAACTGATATAGGCAAAAATCTGCCTTTATTCCCTTATTGGGTTCTCCATTGGTTGGAGAATATAACAGAGGCCAACCAGAGAAGTTTGAGAAGCAAAGCCTTTATTTTCACTGTTGCAACAGGGTCCTTCCCCTCACACAGGAGAACAAGGAAGGAACCCCAAACAAAGGTGTCTTGCCCTTAAAAAGAAATTTGAAATTGGTTTCAGCCCACCCCCCAGAAGCATCATCCATATGTCACAGAAGGGGTGTAGCCCAAGACCCCCCTCCCTAGATTCATCATAGGTACATCATGAAAGGGGAGGTCTGGTGGCAGTAATCTGAGCAGTCTGGACCCTGCCCCCTGCCCCCAAAACCTAATCAACAAAAAAGAGAGATATTTACATTTCCCTGTTTCCCAGCCAAGTTAATCACACCCTTTTGTCTGGCACTCAGGTATCAGGATGCCAGGGATTATCACTTTAATTCCTGAGACAATGAGAAGGTTTCCCCCACCCCCCTTCTTCCTTGCAGAGGAACACCTGGTCAGAGAGAGTGAGTCAAAATGGTGTCAGTCAGGCCTGTCTTCCTGTGCTGCTTCAGACATGTTTCTGTACATTCATGTACATGTTTTATGAACAATTATATATATATATATATATATATATATATATATATATATATATGACCTCAAAATTCTTATAACACAACTAAGTCTTACTAAGAGTCTTACTAAGGCAGAGCACAAAATCCTAGAATTGCAAAATAAGTCATCTAGAGAGGTTCTTTACCTGTGCTGATATAATAGAGAAGCTGAATGTCGCTCATTAGCAGACTTTGTTTACGTCTTCAGCCTCAGGACTTAATGATAAAAAGGTTACTGTATAACTGGATCTTACTAGCATTATTTGCTTGTTATTTTATGGACCTGGGACCTCATGCTGGAGTTAACACTCTTCACATACAAAGGAAGCAGCTACATGAGGGGGTAATACACAATTACATTGGTCTGTTTACTTGGGTGATTAACTGAGTCAAGAATACAGTAGTCTGTACTACAGCTAAGTCAAGCTTGTTCTGGTGCCAGTATTCACTGAACACATATGATCCTAGTTTGGCTTATCACAGAAAAACTGTCTTCATCAATTAGGATGAAATCCAGCATTCTATTCTTATGCAGGGTCCTGGAGCATCCAATTTGAGAGGGGAGGCAGAGTGGTAGTACTGCGAAGTTTGCTCTGGCCTGGACTCACATTCTACCATGTCCCCAATACTAAACAACATGGCTACATCTACTTTGGCAACGCAGAGAAGAACCTGGACCTGCCCTTCATGCTATGAATAACAGCACGAGGCTGAAAATGGAAGAGATGCCTTGTACTAATTTTGTATTTGAAACTGGGTATGTATTTTTGCTTTAATAAATCAGCATGAAATCAGTCTAATGTGTTAGTGAGACCATATTTTAAAATATTAAGTAGATCAGCTGTGTCGTCTAGCCTGTAAGCCAGCTGTATGTCATCTACTCCTTCCCCTAAATTATAAGTCAGTCTCCTTACAGTGCAGCAAGACCATTGTTGGTTCACTTTTGTTTTACTTTATGTACTTACCTATTGATTTGGCAGGGTTTGTTTGTTTGTTTTGGTAATACTGATATATTCTGTGTTTGTTGAATTGTTGATTTTTGTCATTTGAATTTACTAACATGTTCTGTAATTTGTATGTTTGTATTTTCAATGTTTTGATATTTTTGAATGTTTGCTGAGCTGCTTTGGGCACAGCTCATTGTGGAAAAGTAGCATATAAGTAAACTAAATAATCAGTAAACTCATCTTGATAAATTACCATATGCACTTGCCATATGTACTCATTCCCTGCAGGGCTCATATTCTGTCTCCATTACAGTCAGGCACTTTACAAAGGAACTAGAAATAAGAGAACTCCTAGGATTAGGAAATCAGGAATCCTAATTGTCGGTTTGCTATCCAGGCACATGAGCTATGTAAACACAGAAAATGAAATTGTTTTGTGGTATAAAGTGTTACAGATGGTTATGCATAGTCTAGGACACCCGAGTGATTTCTGGTTTGACTATTTGCTCTGGACTCCCAACATTTCCTTTAATTGTGCACACTTTCTAAACACACATCACTTTTCCAATTGCACCAACAAAATCAGGCTTTAGTACATTCTTCGTGTACAGTACTTCAGAACTTGATACTTCATGGACATTATTTTTGCTTTAATTATACATTATACTGGGCTGAATGCACAAGATTCACAGATTCCATAAGTTGCATGTATTTCTGAGATGTAATTGTGTGTGAAAATGAAGTTTAGAAGGCACAGGTCCTCTCTAGAATGTTTCACTTCAGGTAATCTGAATCCTATCTTTACAGAAGCATTCTTTTGCTTAACAAAAGCTCAGGATAACTGCTTTCCTACAATGCAGTGTAAAAGAGCCATTACAAAAATATTCTTTCCAGTGGCTCTTTTAGGAATGTTGCTGTGTCTTGATGACTTTGGTTAATAGGTTCAGGTAGGGAGGGATTACTGTGAGTTGGTAGATCTGAAAAATACTGCTGGCCAGTGCCTCAAAATAGTGGCTGCAATAAAATAAGCATTAGAGCTGAGCAGCAGAAAGAATTAAGCATATATATATATTTTTTGGACCCAGAGCATTTCCCCAGCAAAGAAACTGAGGTAGCCTGTAGAGGAAGTGACAACTACAGTTGTGATACTAGTTGTCTCACTTCTACCCAGGCTTTCCCCCATCATCATTTAAGGCTCCCTTGTGCATGTTTCCCAGCAACCTGACTATAGCAATACTCCCCCAGTCTGCCCCATCACCTTGAAATATTCATAATTTTACAGGACAAAAAGTATGCCAATCATAGGCTACAGATGAAAGGTGGCACACAAAATTAATAAATAATAATCACAACTGAGCAAAGTTGTTTGATTTTGTCTATACTGGTTGCAGGCTGTACTGTTCCCAGAATCTCCTTTTGGTTTCACAAATATTAATCTCATTTTTGTCTTCAAGATCATAAGCTTTTCTCTCAAGGCTAAAGTGGACCTATACAACTGATCAGAAGATTGAAGCTGAATGTGTATTTATTGCATCTGTGGGGATCTACTTTGCAGTAAATACCCTTCTAAGTTTACACATGCACTCTTATAGGTCTTTTGTGTGTGTGTGTGTTGGTGGGGGACACACAGGACAATGGGATTTTTATTCTGCTTTAATTGTCTTGCTTCCATCAGCATCATGAACAGTAATAGACACCAGCCATTGATGTCAATTAAGGACATAACTATGGAAGGGGGGGAATCCACTTGAGCAGTGAGTTACAAATTCTTTCTATTGTATCCATGCAAGAGGTAGAAACTACCCAAAGAACTAGGAGTCGACTCAAGAGTTTAATTGGGATTTAAATAAAGGAAGATAAAGTTTTGTTATCCTGAAGCAACATCTATTGCATTATCTTTCAGTTAAATGACAATTCTACTTAGCCATTAAGCTGCCTCTTTTCTGAAAATTCCTGTATGCTTCCAGAGGAAAAATGTTCATTTGGCTCTTTCCAGAGCACCAGACACAAAAATACCTGTAATGGATTGACAAATACTGAGCCACAACTGTTGTAATTTACTGTCAACACTAGCTCTACACCATCCTAGTGGTTAAAACGAAGAGGTTTTGACCCATAATTAACATTATCTCTGAGTATAGGGTGTGATATAGGCATGGGAACCTTGCACCATTTGTGTCCCTTGTTCCAAATGGGCTGCACCGATTTGATAGAGTATCGGGTAAGGTACCTGTGAAGAGAAGCAGAAAAGGGGTCATGAGTGACACTCACAATTGAGAAAAGGTCTGACATCCAGGGGTTCTCAGTTTCATTTGTACAAGAGTGAATGCTGGGGGCGCTATGAAGCATAGTGCAACAATCTTGGTGCCTTATTCTAATGGGTTTTTGACAAAAAGAAACTGAACATCTTGGAGCAAGTGGGCTGCATCTCTTAGTTGTAACAGTTGTAACTCACTGAAGCTGCACATACCTAGAGCTGCTTGACTCGGCAGCAAGGACTTTGGCAAGGACCACTGCAGCCTATGACAGGATAAATGCAGCCCCTGTTCCCCTTCCCTACTAGCTGTTGTTATACAAGACTGGCTTGGGGCATGTACAGTGTTTCTGAATCATGATCACTCACCCTCTTCTCCATTTCAATATTTAAAATAGATCAGACACAGATACAGACTTAAGCCTCTGGCAGGTTCCAATTCTGACTGGCTATAGCTGGATGTCGGGTTTTTTCAACTGCATCAAAGGCCAGTTTCAAATGTATTCCTCCCGTTTCACCTTTTTGGGAAGACCCCAAGCTCTACAGAGTCATAAGCTGCAGGCACAAGACAACTACATAATAGGCCAGATTCATTAGAGAGTCTCCAAAGTAATTAAGTCTATTTTCCTAAGAAACTAGGTTAAGTTTTCTTTCTGCATGGGAATAAGAATTTGGCAGGAGAACGTATTTTCACACATGCCTATAGGAAACTATAGTGAGGCTCTTGTAGGATTCCGTTTTGATTCGCTAGTGTTGGAAACAGAATCTACAAAACAAAGAGGTGCAGCTCGAAAACTGATGTTATGTGAGTCTGGTCGGCAATGTCTCAATACCCTGGAAGCAGCATTCTGCACAAATTTCAGCCTCCATTTTCAAGGGCACTCCCACTTAAACTATATTGCAATAGTCAAATCTGGAGGTTAACAAAGGGTGGATTTCTGTAGCCATGCTTTCTCTGCCCAGGAATGGACACAGTTGGCAAGTCAGCCATATAGCTGAATGCAGGCACTCCTAACCACCTGGCCTCCAAGTATAAAGGTAGATCAAGGAGTACCCCACCTACTCTTTCAAGGGAAGTGTAATCCAGAACAGATTGTCTTTCCAACTCCAGAACAGAAGTCCCCCATTGCTATTGGAAATTGTCCTGGAACATTACCACTGTAATACTGAGCCTCCAATGCCCAACCCTCAGAGCTGTTTCAAGAGGTCAATTGAATCAAAGGCTGCTGAGAGATCAAAGAGAATCAACAGGGTTGAACTCCCCTTGTCTCTTCCCCAACAAAGGTGAACAGTTAGGCCTACCAAGAAAGTCTTGGCACTAATTCCAGCCATGAATCCAATCCAGACTGAAATGGGTCTAGAAAATATGTCCTCCAAACATGTGTGAAGCTGAGTCACCATCTCCAGAACCCTGCCACAAAAGGGGATGTTAGCAACTGGGTGAGTTGTCCAACACTTCAGGGTGCAGAAAGGGGCTCTTAAGCAGGGAGCGACCCCTGCCCGACCATTTAAAAGAGCCTGACACACCAACTCACGAGGCATTTACCACTCCCAGGACCCACCCTCTGGCTAGCTTTTATTAGTCCTAATTGGCAAGGCAAATACATTCAAGCAGCTTTCCCACATTCTCAGGCTGCAAATACATGGTGGTTGAGATCATGTTTACCATAAGCAACTAGTATTTTAGTTTTCCAATGTACATTAACACAATTCTCATTTATTTATTTGGAAAAAATTCTATACCACCAACCTTTTTAAAACGGTGGTGAACATGAAACCCAACAATAAAATTACATTGATAAAATACAGAATACTTCGTAAATCAATAGATCAGCCAAATGCATCAAAACAGCAGGGAAAGCCATGCTGTAAATGGTTTGGGGATGCTGGTCTATCAGCATGGTGGTGGAGTACTACTGTTCTTCAGTGCAAGCAGATGGGATTGGGGGAGAAGAGAGGAAGCAGGCTAGGTTCTTATGTAGTCTTGCAAGAGCACTAAAGCACTAAAAACACGACCACAGTGTAATCTGCACCACTAGACCTTGGCTTAGTCCAAAACTGGAACTGATCTGCTTCTTCTCTGAAAAAAATGCAACACTGCTGAGCACACAACTCTCTGGTGAGCAGTAACATGGTCTTATGACCCCAGTATGCCCCCTCCATCCCTGTGGTTTGGTCATCCTGTCTTCGTTGCACCATGCAAATTTAGATGTTAAGTGCTCTGGGCAGATCCTAGTGTAATTTATTTGATCAGTGAAGTGTCGAGCAAGCATCGGGGGCCTGTAAAATGGTAATGAAATATCAACACCAAGCAGTTATGGAACATACGGAAACCTCTAACATTAATCCACCATTTTTCACAATAAAGGATCCCAAAGAGCTTTTCAATCCAAGTGAAAAAACAGACTGCATTCTGCATTCAACACTGTCAGCTTCAGAAAGAAAAGCAGCTTCCAAAGTGAAGCTCAGCAATAACCCTCTATCCTTGGCACACAGCAGTAACTAGTACAGTGGTACCTCTACTTACGAATAACTCTACTTACGAATGTTTCTACTTACGAACGGAGCTCCGTCCACCATCTTGGATGCGGTTTAGATAGGATTTTTTCTACTTATGAATTTTCTCCCAATGCGTTCCTATGGGATTCTACTTACAATTTTTTTTCCGACTTACGAATGTGCGTTCAGAACGCATTAAATTTGTAAGTAGAGGTACCACTGTATTACAGGTCCATTAGTGCAGAAGCCACTTCAGGTACAAGTCAAAAAGATCAGCAGCAAGGAATTAGCAGAAGTATTTTATGCAAAAAGAGCACCAATTTAAAATTGTTTTTGATCAGCCCAACACATTAACTCGAATCAATCTTTGTGTTTAATTCTGGGCAGAAAAGGAGAAAGCTGGGCCTATGGGGTTAATCTAGGAAGGACAACTGAAATTAAACACACTAGTTCATTCTAGTGTGGTGCTGGAGGAGACTCTTGAGAGTCCCATGGACTGCAAGAAGATCAAACCTATCCATTCTGAAGGAAATCAGCCCTGAGTGCTCACTGGAAGGACAGATCGTGAAGCTGAGGCCCAATACTTTGGCCACCTCATGAGAAGAGAAGACTCCCTGGAAAAGACCCTGATGTTGGGAAAGATTGAGGGCACTAGGAGAAGGGGACGACAGAGGACGAGATGGTTGGACAATGTTCTCGAAGTTACGAACATGAGTTTGACCAAACTGCGGGAGGCAGTGGAAGACCGGAGTGCCTGGCGTGCTATGGTCCATGGGGTCACGAAGAGTCAGACACGACTAAACGACTAAACAACAACAACAACAGTTCATTCTAGAAATGCTCTACCGGTATTTCATTAAAAGTGGGTAAATTTGTTTTACCTGAAGGCCAAACATCAATTTATTTCCCCCAAAGGCACTCAAGGTGGCATACACAGTTCTCTCTCCCATTTTATTGTTGCAACAACCCTGTAGGTAGGTTATGCTGAGAGTGAGTGACTGGCCCAAGGTCACCCAGTGAGCTTCATGGCTGAGTGGGGATGTGAATCCTGATCTCCCATGGTCACAAACCCAGTACACTAACCACTACACAACACTGGCTCTCCACCGGATTATTAAAAAAATCCAGTGGAGACATTGCCTGTTCACTGAAACGGTTGAGGAGGATACCAATGTAACCCGCCAAACAACTTTTATAGGCATTTAATGAAGGAAAGGAGGCTCCTTTGATAATAAATGATCTCACTGGAAAAGGAAATCTGGAGGTACCCAAGCAATGAGAGGTAGTTATGTTGAAGTCAATGGCTTAAGACATCCCTCCATATTCAATTAGAGCCTTGGGAGGCACACACTCCAATTCTGGGAAGGAAAAGGGATTTAGCAAAGGCCAAATTTTAAAGCTTTTATTGTTTTTCTTAAGCAGGTTAATCCAACTCTCTGGTCCAGGCCTGTGGCTTCTTTTGTGAACAGCAAGCCGACTGGGGGCTTTTCACTGTTAGCTGAAGCAGACTTTTGGACATATGCCCTTCATGGAACACACTTTACTTTTACTACTTCAAGCATGCTTTGTCCAAAACTAAAAAATGCCCCTGTTTATTTACTCCTTTTAACGTTGATGATTTGGCATGGGAGAAAAACAAGCATTTCCCTCAAGCTGTTTGGCAGTCCCTGCTATGCCAAACATTCCCTCTTTGCCTAACCCCATTTCACTTTGGTGAAACTAATTTTCTGCAGAGGGCTAGGGTTTCCACATGTCCCTAATTTCCAAAGACAGTAATCAGTGGTACACTTGGCAATAAGAGAGATACAATTCATTTATCTCTTCTTTTCAAAAATTTAAACCAAGCAACACCAGAGAAATCCAGGTTGATACTTGTGGGGATTTATTTTGGACAAAATCCCAAGGTGAGCCTTTTCCTGCAACAGGGAAAGGTGAGGTTACAGGGAACTAGGCAGAGGGCCTTCTCGGTAGTGGTGCCCGCCTCGTGGAATGCCCTCCCATCAGATGTCAAGGAAATAAACAACTATCTGACTTTTATAAGACATCTGAAGGCATGTCTGCTTAGGGAAATTTTAAATGTTTGATGTTTCATCGTGTTTTTAATATTCTGTTGGGAGCTGCCCAGAGTGGCTGGGGAAACCCAGTCAGATGGGCGGGGTATTATAAATCTATCTATCATCAATGACAGTAGTCAAGATTGTGATCCTGTTGATCCTAAATTGTCCAGCATCCATTGACCTCCAAAAAGCATGCTGCAATTACTTTCTATTGTTTTCAGAGAAGCACAGTACAAGATACAAATACGGTCTTAGTACATCCACTGATACAATGAGTATTACTTTTACCACCTACAGCAATTATGAATTTAACTTCATGTAAGTAAAATAGGTAGCAATTGTGGTTAGAATGTTGGAATAAGATCTGGAAGACCAGGGTTCAAACCTCCACTTGCCTATGAAGCTCACAGGCTAGTCTTGGACCAGTCACCGTGTCTCAGCCTATCCTCTCACAGGGTTGTTGTGAGGATAAAATGGGGAAGGGAGAAGATTAAGTAACACCTCATTGAGTTTCTTGGTGGAAGGGCAACATATAAATGTACTAAATAAATACTTTAGCAGTAGCTAGCTATTCTAAATGTAAGTTATAAGTCCATCATAATGCAACTACAACTGATCAGATACTATGTCCAAACTCAAGAGCATAAACATGTGAAAGCTTGCTAATGCTTGCTGAATTGATTCTGGTACAACAGGCAAATAAATCCCTAAGTGCCCTGTCAAGATTCTTAGCAATTTTCAAATGGTCTATGGAGAAAAAGGTTTGGGAATCATTAACCTAGAAACTTATAGAAATCCTTGGAATGTGCCACATATTAACATTTGGTTTATGGAACCATAGGAGTTTCTACACAGAAATCACATATTTTAAAAGTTTGCTATTCACCTTAGCCATTCCCATTATGGGACAAGCAATGAAAGGAGAAGGGCAGAGGGCTGTCCACTATAACATGCCACCAGCCCAACTAGTCCAGCATTCTGTTGCCATAGGTATCTGGTCGCCCATTGCAAGCTCACAAGCAGTATATGAATGCACAGCGCTCTCCCCACTCATGTTCCCCAAAACTGGTATTCAAAGGCATACTATTTCCAACGCTGGAGGTAGTAGAGCCATCATGACTAGCCATTGTCAGTTTTATCCTTCATGAATCTGCCTAATCCATTTTAAAGTTGCTCAAGTGGATGGCAATCACTATAACTTGAGGTAGCAGATTCTGTAGTTAATGATTTGATGTGCAAAGAAGTCCTTTTTGTCGGTCCTGAATCTCAACACTTTAGGTTCATCCATTTTTGCCACCAGAGCACCAGCAAGGGATGATGAGCATTTGTCAGGATCAGAGGGAAACCCCACCCCTCTGCCTCCCATCTATAGCTCTGAGCTGGAAGCAGGGGCATGTTGGCTTGATCTACCTCCATTCCTGAAAGAGTGTGTGTGTGTGTGTAAGTGTAACAGGGAGAATGCTCTGAGCCCATAGTGCAAACTGACGCACCGTCCTCTCCAGCCTGGAGCCAAGGATGGTAGGCAGAGGCTTGCACCTGCCAAGTGCAGAGCAAAAACTATCTCAAGCTTCTGCCACATCTTTGGAATGGGGAAGGGATGGAATTCATCAACCTTCACTGGAGGAAACCTTGGACTCATCTCACTCTCCAGAGCCTGGTTAAACACTCAGCATTGTGAATGGTGAGGGAGACTGTCAAACCCCATGAAAGTGAGAATCAGAGCTGTATGTTGAGCTCCTTGGAAGTAAGGTGTGATATAAAATAAACTTATGGTATCTCACTACAAAACTTTAAATGACCTCAATCCGAGGTTTCATGTAGATGGTAATTCTCTGTAAGCATCTGGCTGCAAGATGTGTGTGGTTTGGGAGCTGGTGCTTGAACGATATACCGTAGCTTGCATTATAGATACAGCCTGAACTTTTCGTCATTTGGTCCCTTCCATTTCAGAATCACTTTTCTTGTTTTCAAGCAGATCATTTATCCCCAAGCCCAGTTGGTTGGTCAGTGCCATCTGATATCAGCCAGCTTCTTCCCACTGTCCCATGAGAGAGAACTCCAAGCCTTTGTACAGTCAGGGCACCAGGCCAGACAAAGACAGCTCAATGGGTTACTTATCTCTTTGCTTAGGGGGAACAATGAAAAGAATTTTGAGGGAGAAATGAGCATGGAAAGTGGCCTTCAGGTTAAAGTAACCATTTAACCATTACATGTAAAGCAGAATTTCCCATGAAGTCACACACTCTGTATGCCTGACTTTCCATTCTGAGAGAATTAAAAAAGAAAAGAAAAAACCTATTCCTGTCCTATTATGAGGTGGTAAGATACAAAATTCTGAATGCTTGTGTGAATGAAAGAAAAGATCTGAGACACACAAACTCTAGTGGAAAAGATTCTCAGTTCTGATATTTTTCAGGTAGCACTGCAAGCTGCTCTCACAAGTTCTGAACATGTTCAATATATAGTCTATAAAGTTTTTAGACAATCATTTCTCATGAACTCATGAAGGCTTTTGATGCCTTCTCTCAGTACACATAAAGAAACGGGAACAGGAATACATCTTCCTACTGAACCATTTGTTCATATTGCAAATAAGGACCCCACAGACACTCTGCCTACCAGACACAGGATGATTTTATTAAGGAAACAGCTTTCTGGGTCAATTCGTTTTAATGTATGGTGAGATCATTGGGGGGTGCTGTTGAAAGGAATGACTGGGTGGGACACACACACACACACAGGATTTGCTTATGTCACCCCCTTTCAACTTTAATTAACTTTATTTTGGGAAGTATATTCCTGTATATTAAAAGTGTGTTAATGGAACCACAATAAGACCACTCTTTGAAAAGCATCCAAGGTCATTTTCTTGTGTTTGTGTGAAGGCAATCTAGTCAAGCTGTAACCAGTGGGACTTCATCAGTCAAGTCAGAGCCACTGCACAGCTTTTCGGTCACTTTCCCAATTCTTCCTTGGGGAAATATTCAGAACTCTATGGTGGCATTTCAGATGAAAGACCTGCTTGCTAACTCAAGCAAGCATGAGGAGCCTGCTGCATTTTCAAGGAGCTACTTGGATCACCATGGACAGAACAGGCTCAATGTGTGAGGCAAAGCCACCTGTGGAGGGAACAGATGTATCCATCTTTTGTTTCCTTTGTCTCTTGCTTGGAGATGGGAAGCAAAATGAAAAGTCTGAACAAGCTATGCTAAAGGAAGCCTTGAGCTAAGAGATCTGGTGTTTCCAAAGCAAAAAACATTATTTCTCCTATACTGTACTAAAGACCTTCAGTGGTCTGCCCAATTGCTCGAAGATGGCACTTCAAGACTTAGTAGCCCAAAGGCAGGAGTGGCAGATGAGATGACCAAGAGGAATAGAGAAACAAAAGACCCCAAAATATTGATCTTTCTTCACAGCAGGAAAATGTGTCTCTTATTTCCTACCGAAGATCCAGTCACTTAGCACCCTTCCCCCCTTTAAACACTGTGATTTATGACATTCCCACCACCCTTCTGAGTAATACCCCTTCCCACCCTCTTACTATATATAAGGGTCTGGTGACTTCTGTTTCAGTGTATCTGAAGAAGTGTGCATGCACATGAAAGCTCATACCAACAACAAACATAGTTGGCCTCTAAGGTGCTACTGGAAGGATTTTTTTATATTATTATTGGAAATTATGTAAGTCTTACAGGTGGAAGCAAGAAGCACCGAAGGTGGAGGTACTTAAACAAGACTGCGGCAGAGTTGAACATGGCAACTTTCAAGCTTGGGGCTTGTACCTTAAGCACAATTGCTTCTTTTGAAGCTGCTCTAAAGAAAATGGGACATGGCAGTTTGGACAGAGTGTCATGACCTAACCCCCCCAGGGCTGTAGAAAGGAAGTGGTTAAAAAGTCTCCTGTCCTTTGCATCACTGGCTGTTCCAGAGATCAACGTGGGAGGCACAGGTGGGGGTAGGCACAGAGCCAAACCCCTCAACACTGCTGTAGCGGTTGAGACATGGCAAGACTCCAAAAATGCAGAATTTTCTACCTCCAGCCGACAGAGACAATACCCTGATGAACTGGAGTAGCATTCCTAAAAAGCAGAACTCCAAGCAGCCCCCTTAAATATTAGTACCTACTTTCCTTGACTATCCCACACTAATAAGGCCGTCTCCACATTCAAAGATCAGCCCTTGTTCCTGCCTGGCTCTGTTGCCAGATCCATTTCTGGCTTTCTCCTTGAGCTTCCCACTCACCCCCCCCCTTGCTCCCAGATTCCTCCTGGGTGGTGTGAAAAGCAAAGTAAAACAAGGACAGGAGATGAAGCAGGGATACCAAAACTAATGTTGTTGTAGATGTGATGCCAGACAGAGCGACTACTCCTTTTGCCTATTCAATTTTGGAGGGGGGCAGGGGATTAGAATTCATCACTTCCTGCCTTCATCTAGTAGGCATTATTTCACAGCTGCTGTGAGTCACCCTGGAGTTAATAAATCAATGTGTGAAACTTGCAAGATACAGATTTGATATTCTGAAAGCAAAGCTGTGGAGCGGCAGGAGTCTTCCTTTTCAAACCTCAGGCATGTGCCACATTTAGACTCTTCCCCAATATCTGCACAGAACATGATCTTCAGAGAGAAATACTGGCCTATGGCACAACATCTTAAGAGAAATGGACTACCAAGGGCCAGGCCCACACTGCAAGAGGAATGTTGTGCTGAAAGCCTGGAGCCTCTGATTTCTCAAGCAACGTGCCTGTGGCCTTTAGTAACCCCACAGCTTGCTAATATGAACTTCATAAACTGCTTTGACATCCCCATGGAAACAGAAGGCGAGGTCATAAATAGGGGATTAGCACCTCTTAACACAGAGTAAAGCAAAAGAGGCAACAGGGGGTTTAAGTTTCCCCATTAAGGGGCAAGGGGCTGCTTGGCAAGGAGGGAGGGCAGGATGGAGAAGGAAAAGTGCGACAGAGGAAGGGCAAACCACGGGTGAACTACAAACTGTAGACAAAAGAGGAACAGGCACAGGACAAAGAGGGCAACAAATCTAATGAGCTCCTCCTTCCTGTCCCGTCCACCACCCACTGCCAATACCTAGACAGCCTGTCTATTTCAAAGCTCACACCAGCACAGAAGACGGCAGCGACTGTTTCCCCCAACTCCATTTTTCTTAAATGGCACTCAGCTACTTCAAAGTTGACAGTAGGCAAGAGAATTAATGGGAGAGGGAGGAAAGACAAAGAAGACACACACACCCCTCTCTCTCATACACACACACACACAGACACACGTTTTACAAGGTCAATATAAGCAGGTTTGTTCGTGTGAAAAAAATGAAGAATGGAAATATTAACCTGTCTGCAGCATTTCTCAAACTTATCCCTAAGTCCTCAATATCTCATTTTTCTGCTCCAGTTCACCTCAAGCACTTGGCAACCAGCACCTGCACCAGTCAGCAACTGGCAATTCCACTCTTTTCGTTCAACAAATCCATCCACATTATCACCAACATAGCATAAAGAGGTTGCTTGCACTCTCTTCTCCCCAGGGCTAGAAAGGCCTGCTCCCCATTTTGAGAAATGTTACATTATAAGGTCTGGCTCATGGATAAGTTTGTGGCCTTCACTCCGTGCATTCTACTTCTGAAAACAACACCACCCGTTTTCAGAGGACAACTGACCTGTTGAGCTTTGGTTTCTTGTTTTTTGGAACAAAACCTTCGGGAAGTTTAGGTCTATGATTTGGCAGCAAACCTGAAAATTGGGGTCGGGGAGGGGGAGAGATTGAGATGTCATTTTGAGTAGAAAAAGTATGCATAAGATCACAGCTAAAGTACACACACAGACACACACACACACCACACATCAGAGTGGGATGCCACAGGCTATTCTAGGTAACATACTAATTCTCAAATTATTATTATTATTTAAATAGAATTATATTTTAGATATTTTTAAAATGCTAGTTTTAATGTATGTATGTGTTTGTTTTTGCTTAAAATGTTTTAAGTTGCTTTGAGATGCCATAGCAAAAAAGTCACTAACACATTAATAATAGAAACCTCACTCAGATTCCATCTATTCACCAAAGTACTTCACCAAAACTGACCAGAATTTTCACGTTTCTCTCTTAGTCCAAAACTAAAAGCCTCAACATCTCACTGTAGCAATTTTCCCCCCTCAAAAAAGAGTTCTATTTGACATATTGCAAAATAACTGCAACCTAACTGGTTTCTAGACTGTGTATGTGTATGTATCAAAATGCCACTGATGGTAAATCTCTAGTCATACTGGGCAACATTCCAATATAGAAAACCGGAGTCTGTTTCCTCTGTGTCCTCCTGAAAGGTTTATTTCACACACAGCATATGGGAGCCTGCCTAGTATTAAGGAGAAGAAGGGCGGGGGGAGGCTCCTAGCAGCTCTGCTGCTGTTCTGCTCTGTTATACCTGGATCAATAACAGGATTCAAAATCCAAACATTCAATGGGTTCTACAATGTTACACCACTGCCTACCGTAGCTAGCCTAACTCATTGTGAGTTGTCATATGCGTCAAAAGAAGGGTTTAATTAACCAGTAACAGGTAGCCATTAACTACTCAGAAAATCATAGTTGGACTGACACTCTGTGGCATTGCAAAGTAGTAGTCTGGGAAGCATTCTTAAGAAGTAAGGAAACCAGGATGGGCAAATCCTTCTGATCATAACATTATAGGGTCAATGAATCTCAGTTATCTTTGGCAGCCCAGTTTTTGCATGTAATGCATTCCAATGCAAGTAAGCCTCAAAAACTGAAGTTAGCTCTGTAACAAAACAAGTTACCTGCTCGATGAGCCATTTTCACACACACTTCAACCTTTCTGTGCTCTTCCGTACAGAGGCCTGTGACTTTCCTGGGCAGCATCCTTCCCTCAGAGGTTATGAATTGACTGAGCAATAGAACATCCTTTAGAAGCAAAGAGAAGGGAAAAACCCAATCAGCATCAGAGCATGAATGGCATAATACCTGCAAAGTGATGTTTGAGCCAAAGCTTCTGAAAAGCAAGAGAGATCAGCAGTCTTTGTTGTTTCTGCACAAACAGCTTCTACAACACTATCAGGCGTTTCCAAGGTGCTTTGCTCTATGTACTGGACTAAAATCCACTCCCTCTAACTTGCCATGGAATGCAGAGGATGGAAAAAGGGAAAGACACAGCACAAGTTAAACGGGCGGTTTCTTGCCGAGATCTTCAGCCTTCACCGTGTAATTTCAGGAGTGCAAGAAACACTGCAAAAGAGGAATCGTAAAATAAACTGATCCTTAGCATGCCCATGTCAGTTACAAATTGGTTTCCATCCTGAAACATGGCATTTTTATTTTCTTATTTATAAAGGTTCTACCTGCCTGCTTAGTGTTATTTGTGCCTGTATAAAATGAAGAATCCAAAACATCACAATACCCTCCAGAAGAAAAATGTTTTGCTCCTTTTTTGGAAATATATCCATGGAGCAATATTGCAACCCTACCCCAGAGGACATTCCAGAGCTTTCAACCAATATCTTGTGGCAAAATGAGTAACATACAGTATTTCTTTAGTGGAACTGGAATAATAGATAGAAGTTTTGCTAGGAGGAACATTATTTTAAAAGCTATGTTGAGTTGAGATGAAAGAGCTGGATTTAGGTAACAAAAGGCTAACTTGCACATAACTACATCAGCATGGGAGCTGTTTCCCCATGAATTCTTCCCATGTTGCACGCAATAATTTTATTTATTTGTTTATTCAAGCCAAAGGGGAATCTACTACACGCAAATAGATAGAAATGCATAAAGTAACAAAATCCTTAAAAACACGCAACAAATCACTCCTTAAAAAGTTACTAATAGCAGCAGTGATTGAGTCTCTCTTCCTCCAAATGCCAGCTGAAAAATATGCGTCTTAATTAGTCACCTAAAATATATAGAGAAACAGGGCCAGATGCACCGCAGTAGGGAGGTAGCTACACATATGAGGAGCTACCACTGACTGTGGAGGGAAGGGAATTCCAATACAGTTGGCTCTGATTCTTGAGGTTTTTTGCACTTCATTGAAGGCCCATCTGTTTCCTTAGGCATTTGCTGAACATTAGCACTTTGATGGATTTTGTACTGTATTTTTCTCTTGCTCTTGCTTATTAAGATGTTGCTATGTTTCATTTTATGTTGTTGATTGAATTTTAATGTACCCTGCACCAAAATTGCCTCAGCAATGAAGAGTGGGAAATAAATATTTTTTAAATAAAATAAACACCATAAACAAGTTTACTTGTTAGGGAACTGGGATGGGAGTAGAAGCTGCTTGAAAAGCCAACAGTCAGCTAATTTTTTGGGGGGGGAGATGATATATACTGGTAATGAATTGAAAAAGATGTTTAAAATGACATTTGTAAAAAAAAAACCAGAAGCATTTTTGTTAGGGATTCTAGGACAAGACCTGCCAAGGAAAACAAAGAACTTATTTATGTATGCTACAATAGCGACAAGAGTCTTGTTAGCACAAAGATGGAAGAATGAGGAAATCCCAACGAAAGAGCAAAGGCAAGAAAAACTGATGAGCTATGCGGAGTTGGCAAAGTTGACATATAAACTACGTGAGAAGGACAACTGCAACTTCAAAGAAGAAAGGGAACTTTTTACAATTTAAAAAGACAACAAAAGGACCTGGACTCCATTGAAGGTTTTTAATAAACACCCACAATTTATTAGTAGAACACATGATACATAAGGCAATGATATGTACAATTTAATAACATGCAGAAAATAATATGTACAAACAAACCAGAGAGGGGAGGGGAGGGAAGTCCTCAGAGGGTGGGAGACGGAGGGATGGGAAGGGGGGAATTGTAATTGGCGATGTATTGGAAATTTATACCGTTTAAAATTTTTTTTCTCTAATAAAATTTTTTATTAAAAAAAGAAAAAAGAAAAGCCAGCAGTCAGCTCAAATAATATGCACACCACCCACATGAGCAGTCACTTTGCCCAAGTAAGCTGTTTAATATCATTGGATTGACTCCTTGTTACAAAGTTTTGCAACAGTGTAATGTATGAAACAGCCCTGGGCTACCTCGAATGACCTGGCATTTGGGGACCAGGATGAAGCTTTCAAAGATCTAGGATTACAGCACACACTCTTACATGTATTATTTTTGAACTGTATTATCTTGTAATGCGAATTCCAAATCTTGTGTTTTTTTGCAAAACGATAGCCACCCCCCCTTTTTGTCTTGCACACTGTCTGGTTTACAGGAATAAAAAAAATATCAATTTAACTGGAGATGGAGAACTACCTAACAGCAACAGCAACTCTGAGCTATGTAAATGAAGGATGTTTTAAAAGATTTAAGATCTGATTCATTCAGTTGGACCTAGTTGATGTATTTGCCAAGTTTAATTCAATAAGCATCTCATGAAAAAATATTCAATACAATGGTTTTAAATACAAAAATTTAACTAAGGGGGCTATCGAAACAAGTACTTCTGTTAGTGCAAAGACGATTGGCTACACAACTGAATTTCCGCTCCCTGCACCTCCTAATCTGCTCTGGGTCCCCCCATGCTCTGCAGCAGATTTGGGGTATCAGGGGTGTAGTGGGGAGAGGAAAAAGGAAAGTTCCACTGTGGAAATGGAAATCCTTGCATTAATGGAACCAGGGCCGTCCTAAGCATGCCTGGCGCCCTGGCGCTACGGATCCCTCCGGCGCCCCCCCGCCCCGTTTCCCGGTGTGGTGGGTGGGCGGGCTGGCAGGTGCTGCGCGCAGCGTGGCTGCCGTCTGGAGGGCCGGCGCCCTGCGCAATCCAGCCTGGCCGCCCCCTTTTGCGCCGCCCCTGCGCGTGGCAGAGGCGGCCCCAGGCCCACACGCCTCCGGAGAGCGGCCTGAACAGCTGAGAGGCGCGCCTAGGGCTGCGCCTGGGGCGGCCTCTGCCGTGCCTCTCAGCGGGCGCAGCTGCGCCCCTGGTGGCCTGGCGCCCTGCGCCACCGGACCCGGGCCTAGAGACGGCCCTGAATGGAACTACGTCCTATCAGAAGAGATGATGTTTGTAGATGACACAGCCTTGACAGGGCACTCTGAGGAAGTTCTACAGAATCTCATCAACTCTTTTGCCCAAACCCACATGGAGTTCAGCCTTAGCATCACCCTGATGAAGATCAACATCTTGGATCAGGATGTTACCAGTACTCCATGCATCAGCACTGGTGACTACTTGCTTAAGGTGGTAGACAATTTTCTCTATCTCAGCTCCACCATAACCAGCAAGCTCTCCATCGATGCTGAGCTGGACAAGCGTATTAGCAAGATGGCTACAGCAATGTCTCGCCTCTCCAAAAGGGCACGGGAGAATGTGATGCTAATGACTAATACCAAGATATGAAGGTCTACCAGGCTTGCATGTTGAGCACACTGCTTTATGGTAGTGAGACGTGGGCAACTTACACCCACCAGACATGATCCCTCAATGCCTCCCACATGCACAGTGTCAGAAAGATTCTGGGTGTAACGTGGCAGGACAGACAAACAAATATAAGTCCTCCCAAGCTCACATTTCCAGATAATCTACGCTGGCTTGCTCATGTCCACAGAATGGAAGGTGGCTGCATCCCCAAGGACATGCTCTACAGGGAGCTGGCTTCAGGCACCAGGCCCATTGGCAGACCAACTCTGCATTACAAAGATGTCTGCAAATTTGACACAAAAGCTGGCAACGTGACATGAAGGCTGGCAACTTCAACCCTGACATGTGGGAATCCCTTGTAGACGACTGCAGTGCCCGGAGACAGGCACTTAAATTGTATTTCCATAGCAGTGACCAGAGGAGAAATGACCACTTGGAGGTGCGCTTGGAGAAAAAACGCCATGGTATATCTGCATCAGCAGACACCTTCATCTTCCCCAGCTTCAACAAAACATGTCTCTCCTGTCTCTACAGCCACAGCAGGCACTGTGACTCTCCAACAGTTTGACTTCACCCGCAAAGGCATACTTTCACTGCCTCTCGAGGCAGACGTATGCCAAACAAATTCTGTTAAGTCAGGTAGTGCTGCAAGCGGCTCAATTTTTTTTATACAACCCAAATTTCTCTTTTAATTTTTTTAATCAACATTTGTACCCCATTCTTCAAATCCAGAGAATAATCAGAGCAACTTGCAAGATTTTAAATCCACAGCACTAAACAATGAGATTAACACATAACAAACAAAGAGCATAATTCAATCTCATTGACAAATGGCCTTGGGAAATAGATTCCTTTGGGAGCTGATGAGAGAAACTTGGCACCAGATGAACCTTCCAGGGGAGAGAATGGTGAAATTGGGGCACCATCACTGTAAAGGCTCCATCTGTGGTCCTCACTAGTCATAGCACCTTGGCAGTAGCAGAATCTGATGAAGAACCTCTAAAGCAGGGGTCCCCAAACTTACCGAAAAAGCGCCAAAAATAGTTTGTGTGCATGCACATGGACCTCCCCTGACCCGGAAGTGCACCGGAAATGACGTCTGCGCAAGCACACAAACGTTATTTCTGGTGCACTTCCGGGTTGGGAGAGGCCCATGCGCACAAATGATTTTTGGCATTTTTTTCTGACCCGGAAGCACGCCGTCGTGCCGGTAAGAGCGGGTGGTAGCAGCGGGCGGGGGTCGTCGTGGTCCGGATAAAAGAGGGCTTTGGGCCGTATGTGGCCCGCGGGCCTTAGTCTGGGAACCCCTGCTCTAAAGCAGACCTGTGAGAAAGGGTCATGTGGGAGAAGGGGGCCCTTAAGTACCTGGGTCCTGTGCTAACTATATGTAGAGCAAAGTACTTTCCAGATCAGCGGCACAGCCATGGGCACCCGCATGGCCCCACAGTATGCCAACATCTTCATGGCAGATTTAGAACAACGTTTCCTTAACTCCTACCCACTCAAACCTCTCCTGTACCTGCGATACATTGACGATATTTTTATTATCTGGACACATGGACAACAGACCCTGGAAACCTTCCACCAGACATTCAATGACTTTCACCCCACCATCAACCTAACAATGAACCAATCTATGCAAGAAATACATTTTTTGGACACTACTATAAAAATACAGGATGGACGTATAGACACCACCTTATACAGAAAACCAACTGACCGACAAACATATCTACATGCTTCTAGCTACCATCCCAAACATACCAAACAATCCATCGTATACAGCCAGGCCTTACGTTACAACCGCATCTGTTCCAACTCTACAGACAGAGAATCTCACCTAAGAGATCTACAGCAAACCTTTTTAGAACTAAAATATCCACCTGATGAAGTTAAACAACAGATCAACAGAGCCAGACAGATACCTAGAGAGAACCTGCTGCAAGACAGACCCAAAAAAGAAAATAACAGAACACCACTAGTCATCACATACAGCTCCCAAGCTAAAACAGTACAACGCATCATCAGAGATCTACAGCCTCTCCTGGACAATGACAGCTCCCTTTCTCAAGCTCTGGGAGGAAGACCTTTCATTGCCTACAGACAGCCACCCAATCTTAAACAACTCCTCACCCACAATAATACAACCACCAGACTTAACATGGACACTGGTACCAGAGCCTGCAATAAACCCAGATGCCAACTTTGCTGCCACATACACCCAGACAACACCATTACTGGCCCCAACAACATCCAACATACCATCTCAGGACTATTTAATTGCTCATCCTCTAACATTGTGTATGCCATCAAATGCCAACAGTGCCCTTCAGCTCTCTATATTGGACAAACAGGCCAAACCCTACGCCAAAGGATAAATGGACATAAATCTGACATCAGGAACCAGAAGACAGAAAAACCAGTAGGAGAACACTTCAATCTCCCAGGACATTCTATACAAGATCTCAAAGTAGCTGTCTTACTACAAAAGAATTTCAGAAATAGACTGGAAAGAGAAGTTGCTGAATTGCAACTTATCACCAAGCTCAAAACCATGGAGGGACCTGGTTTGAACAGAGATATCGGGTTCTTATCTCATTATACATGATAAGCGATCTTCAGCCATCTCAACCCTTGCTTTTTCATGCAAAACCATTTGCAGTCGTTTGCGGTCATCAACAGCTATCAGTCAGTCAATCACCCATTTCCACCACCCTTCTGAGTGATCCCCCCTCCCCATCCCCACCCCTCCCCACCCCTTCTCTACATAAGTGCCTGGAAACTTCCATTTCACTGTATCTGAAGAAGTGTGCATGCACACGAAAGCTCATACCAAAATAAAAACTTAGTTGGTCTTTAAGGTGCTACTGAAGGAATTTTTTTATTTTACTTTAAAAAAGAATATGAAGGCAGAAACTCTGTGTCAGGTAAATGGGATCATGATGGGGTATAGTCATGCTGCTGCAACATGCCCTCTGGCTTCTCAGTCTTTAGTAGATCAGTGCCTGCACATTTCTCTTAAAAATCAAAGCTGGACTGCATGCATATTTGGCATTATGAGAGGCATGTCAATATAGAGAATAAGAAATTGTACAGACATAAGATAAGATGTGCAAGCTAGCACTCTTAAAAAGCACATCAACAGACGTTTTAGAACACTTGCCAAAATGACTTTTGTAGCAGTGCTATCAGGCTATTCAGAGAGCCCGTAACCACCTGCCCTCATTCAATATTTAATTTTATTTATTAAACTAGTATCCTGACCTTCTTCTGAAAAGAGCCCAGGGTGGCAATCATCAAAATGTTAAAACAGTGAAATGCAGGTGTGATGTAGTGTTGGGACTAGGATCTGGGAAACCAGGGTACAAATCCCCACTTGCCCACGAAGCTCACTAGGTGACCTCAGGCCAGTTACCATCGCTCAGCCTAAACTACTTCATAGGACTGCTGAGAAGATGAGGAAGGGGAGAACTACCGGTATGTATGCCACCATGGAGAAAAGGTGGGAAATAGATAGATACAGTCATACTTACCCCCTACTTTAACAAAAAAAATCTCTATAGAAGTGCTTAGCAACTTGTTGCACTGCTCACTTTATCAATCAAGTAGCTTTCTTCAGAACAATGTAACTACAGTAGTTTTTTGGAAATCTCCTAGTTACTTTGGCCTTTACCTGAAAGTTTCAGCAGCAAGTCTGCAGGAAGCACCTCCTGCCAGAGATGGATTGTAATCTGCAAGGTCCCATCAGCAAACATCATAAGAGACCAACTTAACTAGTGACTGTATAGTTACCAGTTTGTTTTGAGAGGCTGTGCTGACAGTGCTACACCCCAATGACTGCATGTAAAGTGAACTCACTTCCATGGAGGGAACTGAAAGAAGAGTTCAGCACAGGGTGCCTCAGAGGCACAGGCCTCAGTTCAGTTACACAAACTGTTTGGGAGCAGCAGAAGTCAGTAGCAAATTTCATGCTGTTCAGAGCAGCTAGCATAATTTACATGAAATATGAGAAGATTTGAGAAAGTCCTATGCCCATTATGTTCAGGTTCCTTAATGTTCCTGTGCCTTTCTAAAATACAACACTGCTCATGTGACATTTTAAAAATAGGGAGCAGAAAAAGGCACTGTTTCTTTATCTCAGTTGTCATCAACAGAATGGGCTCGTTTCCAGGTTCTGTTTGACCAAATAGAGGCAGCAACTAATCTGCTTCTCACTTGCAAAATGTCATTTCAAAACAAATCAATTAGGTCCCACCCATTTCCAGCCATGAAAATTGTACCCTAAGCCATTTGGCTTAAGAGGGCTGCTTGTTAGCAAAAGGTCACAGCAACTTCAGAAAAGTCCCAAGTGCAACAGGAACTCTCCCACTAGCATCATCACATGGATTTATCTAAGTAACAGGGACAATGCAGAAAGATACAGCCAGGTTTTAGGGCACAGGAGAAACAAACAAGAATGTAAAAGAGTTAAAGGAGAGAAAGAGAATTCTGGCAGATTTGCACACTGCCGTCATGTTCCATGAAATTAACATTTTGTGCTAGTGGGCAGCCAAGACTGCAACCACAGATTTGCTTTAATCACTGGACAGCTCCTGGGAGAGGCTGAACCCAGATTCCCACCCCTGTAATCTGTAGGATCTGATGAAAACAACTTGGATTGAATTAATTCGAGGCTAATAAGCAAAGACTGCAGTTCTGTCTCTGCTTTGTGCTGCCAAAGTGAGATGACATTTACTGCATGATCAGACTAATCATGTTCCAAGGAAGAAAAGAGGAAACATGTTTTGCCTTCACCTCCATAGGGTATTTGATTTCTCCCACTAGGTAAACAAACTCCAAAGTGAACAACACATTTTCTGGATTTAGAGGTTCACTGGAACAGTGGACGGAACCAATACCTGAGGCCACCTGGAGAAGTGACAAGTGTTAATAATCTGACTGAACACCATCAGAATCTGAGCCAGGGTCTGTTTATACAGCCCATCCCCTTGGGTTGCAAAAGATCTGCTGCCTCAAAGTTCTCCACTGGTACTTCCAGATATCAATTTAAAGAGTTTTTGCTGTCTAAGGTTTCCACATTCTAAACCTCCCAATTTCCCAGTGGGGAAAAAAAATCTGTTTTTATTTCCAATCATGTAAGAGTGAAATAAATAACCTAAAAGAAGCAAAAATTTAATATCAATATAGCCCTTCAAAGTTTATTTACTGTAACCCTTACAATCACCCTATAAAGGTGATTAGTATTACTATCCAGTGGAGGCTGAGAGAGTGGCTTCCTTAAAGGCCACCCAGTGAATTTATGGCAAAAAAGAGATTCACCAGAGGTCATTAGCGGCTTGTCAAAATAGTTATGCCTGGAGCGAACTCTAAATTTTCACCCCAAATTTAGTTTGCAATCCCAAGTCATTGCATTCACATTACAACACCAGATACATATGTTGCCTGTCATGTCAAATAGACAATGAGAAAAAACTGCAGAGAAATGCAAAATTCGAATATCTGGAGGTATGTTAACACATAGGTCATATTTTGTAATGTTGACTCTAAGCCTGCAAATCTATCTATTTCACCTTTCAACAGAAGAATAGCACCAGCTGGGTTCTGAAATGTCAAAATCACACCATCAGCTTAAAACTAACCCTGCTCCGCACATGCCAGGAATTGGAGAGGAGTCTGGCAGTCTGCTCAAGATTGAGACTAGGAGGTCACATCTCTGCAGATCTCTATGAAGGTATGGCTTGGGGATCAGCTGCTTGCCAACATGAGAACATAGGAAGAGCCCCCCCCCCCTTTTTACATTACATTTATATACCGCCTTTTCCTCCAAGGAGCTCAAGGTGCTGTACATCATCTTGTTCTCACAGTGGCCAACCAGATGCCTGTGGGAAACATGCAAACAGGACCACAGCACAAGAACAATCTCTCCTCCTATGGTTTGCAATATCAGGATGAGAGTTTGCAACTCCTTGGAAGCAACACTACTACAGTGGGCTTGTCCCTGTTCAGCTCAGGCAAGCACAGCAGAGCACTTTCCCCACCCAAGAACTTCTGGATGGAACATCAACCTTGACATGGCTGGCTGATTTATTAAAATGGGAGTAATCCAAAGAGACTCCTCAGTGGAAAGGATAATACTTTGAACAAAAAACAAATTACTGATAATACTTTGAACAAAAAACATATCACGGCATATGTCTGCAGAAGCAGCAAGTCTTTATGCCTTAGCCCAGAAAGTACTACTATTTGTCACCCTGTGAAGTTTGGTCCAAATACAAACTAGCTCCTGAATGGGAAACTATCAGGAGGAACACACATGACAGATGCAAACATGAAAACTTATATGTACATACATAACAAGTTAGGCATTTAGGATTTTACAAAAAGAATTATGTTTAAAGCCATAAACTTTGAGGATTCAGCAGCATAGGCAAGAGCTGGTATTCCATGCTAAGGTGAAATCTACAGAAAATTCAGCTACAAGAGATCCTATACTGTTGTTGGCACCTGTCTGTCTTAGGAGGCAATGGAGGAGTGCGCCTTTGGGGGTGAGGTCAAGCTGTTGGAAGGTTGCAGAGCCTGCTGTGGCTGTAGAGACCAATGCGGGAGAGACATGTTTTGTTGCAGCTAGGGGAGATGAAGGCGTCCAGTTGTGCTATTGCAGATACACCATGGCATTTCTCCTCTCTGCACTCCTCCCAGTGGTCATTCCTCCTCTGGTCACTGCTATGGATACACAACTTGACTGCCTTTCTCCAGGCACTGCAGTCACCTGAAAGGGATTCCCACATGGCAGGGTTGATGTTGCCAGCCTTCAAGTCACATTTGCAGACATCTTTGTAACGCAGAGTTGGTCTGCCAATGCACCTGGTGCCTGAAGCCAGCTCCTTGTAGAGACACGTCCTTGGGGATCCTGTCATCTTCCATTCTGTGGACATGGACCAAGCCAGCGTATATGTTGCCGAGACAGGAATGTGAACATGCTGGGAATGTGGGCTTAGGCGAGCACATCTTAGTCTGGAATTCTGTCCTACCGCTCCTGACAGTATGGAATACTCACTTCCATAAAGCAGCACACTCAACAGGAAAGCCTGGTTCCAATACTAAATCTTCAGAGTAACTGCTGCCTTAATAAGTACAAATAGAGTATTACAAAACTTCTGAAAAAAAATGTTTGGCCAGCAAAGGGGGTTCAGTAGTTGTTGAGGGTCAATCAACAATGCTTCCTAATATACCCTAGTTGTCAACTCAGCACACTGATGGTTACTTTGGGATCCTCTCAGTCACCCTTAGCAATGACACAGCCATCTTCTATTGTTCAAGCCTATATTAATTATTAAAGACAAGAAGATCACCTTCCCTAATATTATTTTTCCATGTAAGGAAGGCCGATTTGACAAAATAGACAGGAGTTATGTGTCTGGACATGAGATGAAGCTCACCAGACAACCTTGGCCAACTCACTATCACAGCCTAAAAGTGCCTTACAGGATTGTTGTGAGGATGAGTTAAGAACTGTATACCATTCTTAATAACAGTGGATGCCAAAAAATGGCTTGACAGTAGCGGGTAAAAAGCAGGCCTGCCAGATGTCTCTTGTTTTAAGGGAATGGCTTGTATTATCAGAATGCACACAGACATAAAAAATAATGGGTTCTCTTAGGACAGACACTTCTCCCTTATTATTGTCTTACTAACCTGTAAGTGCAGTAGGAGGCAAAGAATTTTTTGGAACTAACTGTGGCCTACAATATTAGATCAGCTGCTTCTGCAGTGATGTGTGTACTTTGCTTTACAATTGTTTTGAATTATCTGTTCATTGAACATTATGTTCTTCGAAATAATACACTTGATCTGAGCTTCCCAAAAGCAAACAGCAGCTTCGGAGAAGCTGTTTTTGTTGTGCCTATGACAGACGAAGAAGAGGGTAAATTTTTCCCACCCACAGCAGCCCCAGTGCTGACATAACTCTATACAACTACTATTTGCAGCTTAAAACAAAATACATGTGAAATTAAGCCATGTGTTTAAGGTCATATAGTGCCTGGCCTTAACACTTTCCATGCGGCAAATGTCATGATCACTTCCTAAACTTTTGATTTTGGCCTGTCATTTTCCATTATTTTCACACAAGCCTCCTCAGCCCTTTGAGAGTTTCTAAAAAAATGACTCAGTGGAGCAGTTTCTTAGCAAAACCCCTTGGGATGCATGTATTCCAGACCTGCTAATTAACTCCATGTCTCTACTGTTTCCTTACCTGCTTTCTTGAAAGCTCATTCAACAAGGCCATCACCGCTAAATTCTTTATCACTCCTTTTCAATTCCTTATTTTTCATGTTTTCCCATCTTTATTAGTGAGCCAGCCATCTCACAAACCAATTATTTTCCTCCAGATGCATTTCTAGTTCTAGCCTATTAATCCAATTGACATTAGCTTATTCTGCAGCTTTGGCTTCCTTATCTTTAATCGTGTACTCTTGTCTGGTTTCCTTCCTTCAAATTTCCAGCATGGTATTCCCTGCCCCTTGTCTATTCCAGACTTGGAATAACCTTTGGAAAAGCAACTTTTGAGAGTGCAAACATTGTTGCTCATATTCAATGGTACTATCATTTGCTTATTTTTCTCTCCTTTTGTATTGTGTCTATTACAGTGGTATCTCTGGTTGCGGACACGATCTGTTCCAGGGTGCCATTTGCACCCCGAAAAGTCCGCAACCAGAGCGGCGTTTCTGCGCACGCGCAATAGAGCACTTATATGCAGAACGCTTCTGCGTGCACAGCAAACCCCCCAAAGTAAATACTTCTGGGTTTGCCACGTTTGCAAGATGAAAAGACACATCCTGAAGCAGACGCAACATGAAGTATGACTGTATACTCCAAGCCAGTATTGGTTAAAGTATTGGTGGAAAGGTGATGTGCAAACATAGCAATGACAGCTGCTTAAGTGTGCATAGCTGCAAATCAGGGAAACAAGTGTCCCACTGGTATGTGAATGGCATGGAAGGATGTGGAATACCAGTTTATCTATATTATGGACAGCAGACTGAACAGGGTTGATGGTATCAAAAGCCACTGAGATATGAAGCAGAATTAGCAAGGTCACACTTCCCTTGTCCCTCTCCCGATAAAGGTCATCTATCAGTGTAACGAAGACCGGTTTGATGCCAAACCCAGGACAGAACCAAGAATTAAATTGGGTCTAGATCAGGGCAGCCCAACTTTTCATACCAAGTGGGCCGCAAGAGCACTTCGACAAAGAACCTGTGGGCTGCACACTGCTTGGGGTGGGGGTGGGGTGAGCGAAGCCAAAATTTGATGTCCCCCCAAGCACTCTCAGTGCCTTTCCAAAAGCTGGCTAAGTGAGGCACAGGCTTTGAGAAGGTGGTGCGAGGCTCTGGCAGGGTCCTAGAGCCTTCCCAGCTCCTTCCCAAAGTGCAGTGCCTAACTTATCTAGCTTTCAGAAAGCAGTGCAGGGGCTTGGGGGGAGGATTGAGTGTTGCTGTGGGCTGCCAAAAAGAGGCCTAGAGATACCTGATCGACCACCCTAGTCGGGATAATGTTTCATCCAGAATGCCCGCAGCTGCTCTGCCATGACCCTCTCACCCATCTTCCCAAGAAAAGCAACTGGTCAGTGACTATCCTCAATGAGTGAGTCCGGGGTGTTAAAAAATAAATAAATGAGCAAGTGTCCCACCACCTCTTTCAAGCCAGCAGGCACCACGCACTGTGTAACATCGCATTCACCACACTTGGATCCACCCAGTCATGCCTTGCCACATAGATTTTGTTAAACATGATCAACCAGGGATTGAGAGAACATGTGGTTGGACAAACAGCTCTAAGCACCTTGTCAACACTCTCAGGCCACATCAACTGAAACTGATCTCATAAAACTTGGCTAGATGTGGTGTTGGACATCTCACACAGTTCTGCACTAACTATGGCATCAAGATTGCTACTGAGCCAAGCAATTTCACCCTCAAATTGTCTCAAGAAATATGTCATAGTGGGCCTCCAAAGGGTCCAGGAAAAGTCCCCCAGGAGCCTGTGACTTCTGAACCACTCTGAAGAGTAATTTATTCTGCTAAGAAACAGGAGAGTTATGAGAGTAACATATAGAAGTATCTGGTAGCTACATGCTATTTTTAAGCCTTGAAAATACACTACAGGGTCCTGAAGCTGTACTCACCTCGTAAGAATACTTGTGCTTTAGGTTCCAGCGACAGATAGGACATTGGCCAGAAGGATTTGGAGGAGTCGGGGCTTCCTCAACTTCCAGCATTTTACCTTCAATCTAGGAAAGAGAGGGCAGATGGAAGGGAAGATTTAGATTTCAGACTTCCAATATATATTGTACTGCTTAATTTCCAACAAGTGCACCCCCCCTCAAAAAACAACCTTAAGGAAACTTAGCTTCTCGTGATCCAGAATACAACAAAGAATGTACTTGATGACAAACCCAGCAAAGAGAGCAGTTTAAGCGCGCACACACACACGCACACACAAGATTTCAGCACTTTTGCAAATGTCAACTCAAGAATATTAGTCTGCTACTTAAAAGGAAGATTCCAATTTACTGTTCACTAATGGGCATGGCTCCCTCTAAAAGACACAAACTGCACCTCCCTAGCCATGTATAACAAGACATACTTTTGAAATTGCTACTTTGAGGATATCAGCAAACATGGGCTCTTAAGTTGCATAAGCCTGGCATAGACTTTTTTTAAAAAAACAGCTGCAGGACAGAGACACTTCTTCCACTGGTCAAAACTGCAGAAATGTTTATAAAAACTGGGATGGCTCTCCACAGCACACTTTCCTAAAGCGTGGTCCGAATTTAGCTTTAAATTGCTCAAACTAATGAAATTGATAGCATTTCCCTTGGGGAAGTATTTAACAACTTAGCCTATCTGACAAGAAGCATTTCCTGCCAAGCAGCTCATGTATTCCTTTTCTTTAAGCAGACCACAGCAAGTTTTTAAAAACAAGCCAACCCCAGACCTCTCTCATTTGATACAGCCAGAATCAGGGAGTTCTTTTTAAAGTATTCAACTGCAGTCAGAACTCATCAATTTAAAGCTATCCTGAAGAAAACTCAATTTAGATGCAGTATGCCTTACAGCTACAAACTTGAGCAGGCTAAACATATTCCAAATGGCCAATTTTGTAAATGTTCAGGCTTTACTATTGATGTTTACATGCTATGATGTAAAGCCATTATTCATAGTCATAATTTATTGTAATATTCTCAACCAGTAAAAGAACTAAATGGTATATGCTATTTGTTTCATGTAGTTGTGATTGGGGGGCGGGTGCAGAAGAGATGTTCCTACTTTAGTCAGGGAAGGAACACAACTAAATGTTTTTCCTACAAGATCATTATTCATGCAACAGAAATCTACGTAGATTTGAAGAGCAGCATATACATTATGTGAAACGATTCAGAGAGCTGCATCAATCTATGGCAAAAGCATTATCAGAAGATGCTTTAAAAAAGGGCTTTTAGAAAATAGCCTAACAGTTGAGCTTTACATCTCAATATTTTCCTTTTGCAACTCTTTCCAGAATCTCTTTGAATGAGAACTGTAAAGCTTGAAACATGTGACACCAAAGCAAGTCTTCAACAGCACCTTTTGGATTGTTTCCTCGTGTTAATTGTCATTTTTTGTAATGGTAAATCTAAAGCCTGTTTATATCTATGTTTAAAGGAAAAAGTACATAGTTTGGGAATCAACAATACAGTGGTGCCTCGCTAGACAAATTTAATTCATTCCACGGGTCTTTTCTTATAACGAAAAATTCACCTAGCGAATCCCGTAGGAATGCATTGAATTTTTTCTGAATTTTTTTTTGCCCATAGGAACACATTAATTGAATTTCAATGCATTCCTATGGGAAACCGCGATTTGCTAGACAAATTTTTCATAAAACGAATTCGTCTAGCGAGGCAACCTCCACTCGAAAAATCCTTTCGTTAAGCGGAAATTTCGTTAAGCAGGGCATTCGTTAAGTGAGGCACCACTGTACTCAAACAAATTCAGTCTTCTGTAGAAGGATGGCCATCTTGAAATCATTTATAGTGAAAGAACAGAATAATTCTTTTTTGGAGATGTTAAAACCTGTATCCTTTTACTGTAACTTATTATTTTGAAATGAATATAGCTGGGTCACAAGTACACCAAATTGATTTAACATGGTTAGTAGTACACAAGAAGTATATTAAAGATGTATATTAACATCACCTGGCTCAAAAACAGCCTAACAATTCAGATAGCAAAATGTTTTATTACACCACTCAAAATGTAACATGAGTTATTCTGGAAAGGCCCAAAGATCAAAGCTAATGTTCATGCCCCCACCACGAGTATCTTCACAGAGCTTCACTAAGTGCTGGCTAGAGGTACATGCACCTTTCTCACAAGATTTTGGCTTTATTTATTTCCCCAACCAGACATTTATGATGCTAAAGAGAAAAGCAAAATGTTCCAGAAAGCATATTCAGATCACACTTATAAAATCAAGAGAAAATTAAAATCAAATGAATGACCTCACTTTTTGAGCATATTTAATTTCATCTGTGCTACATCTTTAACATCACAGAGTATTCTTTTCCCCATGAGAACATCCACCCACTATCAAAGCACAGATGGGGATTTTCAGTGAACTATCCCTCATTATTCTTGAGGATGCTAAGGAAATCTTCATCATTTAGTACTGAATATTGATGGTCTGTCAACTACAGCAGTCTTGGGAATTCTTCATATCTAGAGTGTTTTTGCTTGCCTTCTCACAAAATAACCTTTGCTTGCAGAGAACATTGCATTTTAAGCAAAAATCCAACACCCAAAGCACCACAATGCATTTTTATTCTGTAGTGTTGTGAGGTCTCCGTTTCTTCCCAGAGAAGATGTCTCTGTTAGAAAACCTCCCTATACCCAGGAATGATATCAGCATATGAAGCAGTATTATCATATCATAAACATTTTAAGATGTGTTTTCCCCCAAGCGCACCTCAAGTGGGGAAATTCATTCCTTCTGTTTACTGACAGAGAATGTAGGGAAATATCTCCCACCCCAAACCTCAAAGTATACAAGATACTTAAGGCTGTCTAATTTCTGCTTGTAACTTACAAAGATATTCTGAGAAGCTAATGATTAGGTTTTTCTTGGCTGTATTATCACAGGCAGTTTCATAAGTTATTCCTCCCACTTTCACTTGTTTGAGGAATCCTCATGGGCTAGGATTAACCTAAAATTTCCAAGTTCAACTAGCATTCCTCCACCAATTTACTTATGAAGAATTTTATACATTGCCCTTCACCAGAAAAAGATTTTATGATTTGTGGAAAAGAATCAATAAAAACCTAACGTACAAATCAGCATAAAAAAATCAAAACACTAATGAAAAGCAGCAGACTGAGATTTAAAAATCTGTGTGTGTCTGGGAAAATAAAAGGAGGTTTTCCTGATGCCTAAAGAACTCTCAAGGCTGTGGTATGCTAACGCTAGAAGACCGTATTCTCCTATTAGTATTTTTATATTTAATAATAAAAGCTACAATTCAGCAAACATTTGTTCTGACTTAGTCCCTTGAAAGCAATGGAACCAAACCAAGCTCCATTCCATTGCTTTCTTGGGGCTTAATCATGACAAACATCTGGTGGACCATTCAAATTCCAACCGGATAATAAATACTGCCAGAGGAGTAAAAATAATCTATGGAGATAACATATTTGGGCAATATAATTACTGTAGGGATAACTTGGTATTTAACTTATGGAAGGAGATCTGGGGTGAGACCAGATGAAGAAATGAAATAGAAGAGGGGACTAGGAAGTGAGGCCACAGCACTAGAATGTAAGTCATTTTGTGAGCTTTGGGCACAATTTTGGGGATAAGTGGAATACAACTTGATAATCTACTACATATTTTGGAAAATTGTCTATTTGTTTGCTATACATTTGTACACCTCTGAAGGTATTGTAACCAAATTTTGCATTAAGGTTCCTGAAATCAAGAAGCAGGTTTTCATCTATGTTTGGATAAAACTGAATGCCATTTTTAATCAAGATAATGAACTAAAACTTTCAAAGCTACACTAATTTGTTTGTTACAATTCCTGTGCAATGCTGGGTACAAGGCTGTTGCTTTTGTTATTAATATTCATCCTACTAATAGTTACTATAGTAGGCCTTCTAACACACTTGTTCACTCTTCCAAGACAGTGTTTATTAAGCAGTAAGGCTCAGCCTAGTGAATACCATATTTATAGTCTCATGTAGCTTTCAGAATTAAAAATTATATGCCACTGTGCTTATTAAACTAAACTCCGACTTTTTGGCTTTTATTCATAGCACATTTGGTTGATATTCAAGTCGGGCGCTACTTGTCTCTTCGGGGGGGGATTAAAAGGAAATTCCAATAAATCAAAGCACAGTAAGACTTATATAGACACATATAGACACTATATTGTGCATGCTTCATTTCCATTCAGAATAAAAAGAAAAGTTTCAAAAATATCAATGAATGGAGAGATTTCTGAAACCCTTTTCATATTACTTCATGGTGTGGGAGCCACTGCGGCATGGTTTCTTTCTGCACCATGAAGTCAAAAGCTGAAGCAGCAGCTTCCACATACTGTTATGGTAACTTTGGGCTCTTTTGAGTATGCATAACTGCAGGCATTCCTAATCTCTGCACACACCTCTAATTTTGCACAAATTTCTTCCACTGATGCAATGGGCACTAGAAAATTTTGAATGGGGTTCAGGAGATGAAAAGGTCACCTGTTCACTCTCTTCAGGAAAAGAGGCCTAAATTTACATTGGTTACATGATGGAAATTATTCAATTGCATTTTTCTGTACAAACAAGTTGCTGCAGGGTGGATTTGATTTAAATCAATCTGATTTAAATCACGATTTAAATCACGATATAAATCACTAGTCAGTAAGGCTTGATTTAAATCATAGTTTTCTACATAAAGACTAATTCTTGCTGGTATAACTTTAATATGCAAGTAGATGAAGATTTTTAGAATAACAACTTTTCATATTAGTTTTTTATCCCCAGTTTAATGGGTTATTCATATTTGGACAACTTTACTGTTGTACTTAGGAAGGAGAAAAATAATTATTACCTTAATAATAACAATTTAAATAGATGTATTCAACTGAAACAATAACATTACAGCATATGTTATTTGCTTAAACAAACATCCATGTTTGTTAACTAATTTGGCTAAACAAAAACAATATATATATATATATATATATATATATATATATATATATATATATAGAAACTTAGACTGTCAGCCCAGCCTACACATGAAAAACTTAAATACTGTCCACTCCAAACAATCAGAAAAATATTGTTTCTATTCTATTCACTGAACTTCTTGAAACTTAGCACTGAAGGGGTTGTTTCTGTATTCATAGGTTTGTAGAACAATAGGATTAAGGTCTTTTTCTCAACTCTGTTCATGTTATAACATTTTTGCTGTGAAGAAGAGGCATGTGATCTCTGTTGAGACAAATTCAGTTTTGAGAACTGCAAAAGTAAACCAAGCATCTGTGATAATATCTTGTAGGCAGAGAAACTGCCCAATAATCTTACAAAAACCTCTGGAAGAGCATGGCATTGTGAATGGATTAATGGAATTTATTTACCCCAAAAAATAAACATATACAACCTTATTCTACATAATAAAAAAACTATTCTTTATTTCATGATGGAATAACCTTTGGATGGTAATATATTTTCCTCAAAAAGCATTTTATTTAAAAAAATCCAATTTAGATAAAAAAATCATTGGTTTTTATCCACCCTGAGTTGCTGCATTACAAACACAAGGTCTGAGACTTAGAAAATAAGTCAGTTATTGTACTTACAATTGTGGTGTTTCCTTCAGTAGTTTCTACAACTGCAGGTACAGAAAAAAGACAGGATGTTAGATTCATTCAAATACAATTGTATGCATTCTTGTTCAGTACAGAAATTGTGCCTATGAAACACTTGAGAGGAATGCTGTTAAAAAACTGCTATGACACTGACAGCAAATAAGCATTTCACCAAAATTGAGATAGAGGTATTTCACTTAGTGCAGGTAGAGACAGATGACACGAAGTAATTGTTTTTAC
This sequence comes from Zootoca vivipara, assembly GCF_963506605.1. Classification (NCBI taxonomy): domain Eukaryota; kingdom Metazoa; phylum Chordata; class Lepidosauria; order Squamata; family Lacertidae; genus Zootoca; species Zootoca vivipara. The sequence continues at coordinate 81,752,057 of NC_083278.1, forward strand.
TGTCTGCCCTCATAAAATCATCTCCCTAATATTGCTCCCAAAAATTACAGAAAGCCTTATTAACGCTAAGAGATGGGGCAATAAAAATAACTCTAGCCCTATTGAGGGATTATTCTGCCTTGTTTTACAGATTATTGAAATAATATTTTCATATGCATTATAACATCTCACTGGGAACCATTTCAGAACTGCTTACGGCAAAAAGCAGCCTAGGCCTGTTGTCCCTCTGAATGGCTTAGGGAGCTGGGTATGTTTAGCCTGGAGAAGAGAAGGTTAAGGGGTCATATGATAGCCATGTTCAAATATATAAAAGGATGTCATATAGAGGGAGAAAGGTTGTTTTCTGCTGCTCCAGAGAAGCGGACACGGAGCAATGGAATCAAACTACAAGAAAAAAGATTCCACCTAAACATTAGGAAGAACTTCCTAACAGTAAGAGCTGTTCGGCAATGGAATTTGCTGCCAAGGAGTGTGGTGGAGTCTCCTTCTTTGGAAGTCTTTAAGCGGAGGCTTGATGGCCATATGTAAGGAATGCTTTGATGGTGTTTCCTGCTTGGCAGGGGGTTGGACTGGATAGCCCTTGTGGTCTCTTCCAACTCTATGATTGGCTTTGGGCCACAGAGATGCATTAGTATTTGTGCTCTCTTGAATATCAGAGGGCCATAACTCTTCCTTTCAGAGGACCTTCTTACTGCATAACTCCCTAAATACTCCCTGACAAGGAAGCTAAAAGCAACCTAATGCTAGAGTTGGAGCCTTTTTCTTATATGGCTTGTGTGCTCTTGACTGCTAGATGTCCTAACTTTTCCTAGCTTTTTTATTCTAACTTTCCTGGTCTTGCTTGGACCACTTCCTATCAAGGTTCACTCACAGTAGCTACTCCCCCTCTGCAAGGATGAGGTAGTTGGTGACCCACTCCAAAAGGCTAATCAAATAAACATAAATATCAAGGATGCTTCTGGGTTTTCTGTTGGCATAACTGACTTTCCTGTCAATGCTTTGGTCACTCCGTGGAAAATGGAGATGACTTAGGCCAGAAGCTGAAACAATCACACCTGTGCCATTTTCTGCTGAGCAGATCCATGTCAGCTTTTAAGGTTCTAGGGAGTTGGGGACAATGAATCAAATAGGAAGGTATCTATAGTGTAAGCAGGAAGAGATTCACTGGGAATCTGACTGAACACTAACGGAGTGCTCATTTTTGAGCCTGCATGGTAGATGTGATGTAAGCAATGCAGCAGCTCTTTTCCATAACCACTGCATTCTGACAGTGCTGGGTGGTTCAGGGCCTTTTGGAAAATGTTGCTTGCCATGCAGGTTTTAAGTACAGCCACAATATTAAAACACAACCTGCAGGTTTAGAGAGGCAATAATCAACTGAATACTAGAAGCTGGGACAAATAATTCTGGTGGTGGGAGAGCTATTGCCTTTAAGTCTTGCTTGTGAGATTCCCAGATAATCTGGCAGGTATGGTTGCTTATTAACCAGGGGGAAAAACAAGTTCATTATTCTTTCAACTTTTCCAGGCTAATTGCCAAAAAGTAAGGGTCAAGGCTGCTTTTATCCCACTTGTTTTGTTTATTTTCTTTCTTTCTTTTTTAGAAAAGGTGTACACTTTTAACTGAATAGACAGTTCTGCATTACATTACATTTACAGACCTACCATAAAAATAAATGCTGGAGCCCACCCTCAAATCCACTATGCCCCTGGCTCTAAATTTCTCATTCAAGGCTAGAAAACCCTACTACCAGGTAACCAGCATTAACAGACGTGACAGAATTCTCATATGTCTTTTATTCTTTTACAGAACTCTTGGCACTCTTGAACACAAGAATTCAGTGTTGCTCAGCGCAACATAGTAATATTTCCTGCTGCGACCAACAAATTCCTGAGAGATACCATGTGCTGGAGAAGGATTATTTTGCTTCTGTTTAGCTGTTGCCCCAACTAAAGACAGAGTTCTGATTGCACCATCAGCAACTGCCCCATAGCAGTGAAAAATGGGATCCCCTTCCCTGTCTCATCCTAGGCAGAGAGGATTATACTATACACACTACAATCAACAAATGTGCAATCTGTGTACAAGAAGCATACAGTCTTGCATACACAATACTGTAGTTGAACTATATAAATCAACAAGTGTACATTTTTTTTCACACAAATACCTGTAGATGTGTACCTGTATTTGGCATAACTGATGAATAAGCCTGAAATGAAACCTGGAGTGAAGAATAAGGGTGTTCCCAACCCCCCCAAAGCAAAGAGCAGAAAATTATACAAAAAGGGGAAACACTAGACCAGGCATCCCCAAACTGCGGCCCTCCAGATGTTTTGGCCTACAACTCCCATGATCCCTAGCTAACAGGACCAGTGGCCGGGGAAGATGGGAATTGTAGTCCAAAACATCTGGAGGGCCGAAGTTTGGGGATGCCTGCACTAGACTAACAAATGATTTACCTGGGGTCACTGGTGCTTGTGATAAAGATGAGGGGTGCAGGACATGAGAATTCTGAACAGCAAACTAGAATTTTGGGACTCAGGATTCCGAGTTGATAAACTAAAAACAGGATGCTTGACTAAAGCTGCCATCCAATGGGAGTAAGACCCAGATCATTAGACACTTAATGTCAGGGTTGTGGGTTCGAGCCCCAGGCTGGGCAAAAGATTCATGCATTGTAGTGGGTTGGACCAGATAACCCCCGTAGTCCCTCTTCCAACTCTACAATTCTATGAACTTAGGGGGGGGGGCTTACTTCCAAGCAAACATGCACGGAGCGGGACGGTACAGGTGGATCCTTGTGCTGTCCCTTCCACGTCCAACGGAGGGTTGCCCGAAAAAGCTGCCCCTTCAAGTCTCAGCGCCTGTTACCTGGCAAGGGACCTTGGCCACCTCCTCTGAAAGGATGACTAACCAAGTAACATCTGTCCTTTATTATTGTCGTATTATTATATTCCCAGCTGGCCTCATAGCCCCGAGCTGAGCGAGAGAGATGGGGGGACGGGACGGGGGATGGACGACACCGCGGCGCAAGTTGTTTTACTCTTCCCCTTCTCGGCGGTTGCCGGAAAACGAGCCGGCTCCGGCCATCCAGGAGCTGACGGGAAGGCGCCTCTCTCGCCCTTTCCCTACCTCAGCCCCTTTCCCCGCTGCAGCCGAGAGAAAGAGAGAGCAGGAGCCGTTGGCACTCACCCTGCCGCACTCCGCGAGACGGGGCGCGGGCCCAGCCTCCCCACAAGAACCCAGACACCAGCCGCCTGCAGCCGGAGAGCAGCGACATGGACGCAGCCATCTTGGCAGCCCTCCGACGGCTTCCGCTTCCAGGTTTCATTGGCTGGCGCGGGGGGGGGGGGGGGAAGCCGCTTTCTTCCTCGCCCGCCCCGCCTCCTGTGGCGGGAAAAAGCGAAAGGCGTTGAAGTGCCGCCATTTTGGTATCCAAAGCGGGGATGGGGGGCGGCGCGGATGGGATGTGCTTGCGGAAACCTCATTTTCCCTTTTCCCTTTTAGTAATAAATCTAATTGCTTTTCTTGTGAAAGAACCCGACATTGTCAGCTGTAATTTAGGTTACCAAGGCGCATTTTTCTTCCGATTAAAAAAAAAAGTCCTTTTATACACTGAGCTATATAAGCTTTTTTTAAATATGGGGTTCTAATGCTTTAATCTGCCCTGGCACTGTAGGATGAAGAGTGGGTAATTAATACTACTACTACTAACCCATCCTGGCACTGTAGGATGAAGAGTAGGTAATAATAATAATAATAATAATAATAATAATAATAATAATTCATCCTAGCACTGTAGGATGAAGAGTGGGTAATTAATAATAATATTGTACAAATCTTTTTCAGTACCCTGAAGTATTGGGAGGATGAGACATAGGTGCTTTCCCTGCGCTTAATCACTGGTTTTACTGGGGTACAATGCCAGCCTCTGCTGAAAGAATTTGAGTGGGTCCTGGTTAGCTACCTTGCTGCATTCAGGGGATTGGTAGTGGTGTGCAAAGCCCTGGGCAACTTGGGAACAGAATACCTAAAAGATTGTTTCAGCTATTGTATATCCAACTGAGCTGTAGTTTCCTACACGTATTGCCACAACAAGAGCTCTATGATATACGAATAAGGCCTTCAGTGTGGTGGCACCTGCCCTTTGGGACTCCCTCCTGCTGCACATCAGACAGATGCTGTCTCTTTTATCTTTTTGGTGCTCACTGAAGACCTTCTTCTTCCAACAAGTCTTTTAAAAAGATTTTTATCCCAGCCTTTTTTTCTTTATTGTATTTTAAAAAATGTTTTTATTGCAGATGATTTTATTGTAAATCATCCTGGGGTGTTTTATGGGAAGTGATTCATAAATTAATGAATAACATAAGAAATGACACTCTGAAATAGCTAACCTTATAGAAAAATATGAGTGCAAAGTCATTTGCATTGCTATTTGTGAATGAAGTATCTCAAGTAAACTTGTTACATGTTGCATGGACGTTGTGGCATTTACCCTTTCAGGCTGCGGTGTAATTTCTCTTAAGTGCAGGAAGTAAGTCCCATTGAACTCATACAGAGTTCCCTGAACTGTCATAAATTTATATACAAATACACAGTTCATTGAACTGTCAACCACTAACCTTTTACAGGCTGTTACTTGGAACATAGGGACGTGGGTGGTGCTGTGGTCTAAACCACAGAGCCTAGGGCTTGCCGATCAGAAGGTCGGCAGTTCGAATCCCCGCGACAGAGTGAGCTCCTGTTGCTCGGTCCCTGCTCCTGCCAACCTAGCAGTTCGAAAGCACGTCAAAGTGCAAGTAGATAAATAGATACCGCTCCGGCAGGAAGGTAAACAGCGTTTCCGTGTGCTGCTCTGGTTCGCCAGAAGCGGCTTAGTCATGCTGGCCACATGACCCGGAAGCTGTACACCGGCTCCCTCGGCCAGTAAAGCGAGAAGAGCGCCGCAACCCCAGAGTGGTTCACAAATGCACCTAATGGTCAGGGTTCCCATTTACCATTACCCTACTTGGAAGATACATGTTTATTTAGCAAAATGTATATACCGCTTCATTGCATCAAAACCTCCAAGCAGTTTATAAAAAAATATTAAATTGTCAGGAAAACAGTTAAAAACAAATATAATGAAGAACATTTTAAAACAAAATTGGCAGTAAACTAAAAATACATGTCACCATCTTTATGTCTGTATCTTTATGTAGGTAAAGGGACCCCTGACCTGACCATTAGCGTTATCGGCCGAGGGAGCTGGCGTACAGCTTCCAGGTCATGTGGCCAGCATGACAAAGCCGCTTCTGGTGAACCAGAGCAGCACACGGAAATGCTGTTTACCTTCCTGCTTGGAGCAGTACCTATTTATCTATTTGCACTTTGACATGCTTTTGAACTGCTAGGTTGGCAGGAGCTGGGACTGAGCAACGGGAGTTCACCCCGTTGTGAGGATTCAAACCAGCGACCTTCTGATCGGCAAGCCCTAGGCTCTGTGGTTTAACCCACAGCGCCACCTGCATCCCTATATGTCTGTATAGCCTTGCCTAAACAAAAATGTTCTACGCAGGCGCCAAAAAGAATACAGAGAAGCTGGTGACCTGATGTCAATAAGCAGGAAGTTCCGAAGTGCAGATGTTGCCACTCTATAGCACAGGGAAGTGCCACTGCTGTGGCTGCTCCAGTGGCCGTGATTGGCATCTTCCACTGCTGCCATCCTTGTTGGGAAAGGGGCCTGAAGTGAAGCAGGTTTGCTGGTGCTGCTCCCCAACTGCAATGAGGTTGCCTTGGACAATGCAGACAAGCTTGACGCCTTCCTGCTGCAGAGTTGGTGAGGCATGCAGCTGGAGCTGTCATGGCAGCTGTGGGTGGAAGACAGGAGGCTGTGAAGAGCACCTGACCTCAGCACAGCTGCAGGAGCCACCCTACGTATCCCATCCATGCCATGCCGTGACTTCCTTCTCTCCCCCCCCCCCCGGCTCTACCTCAGCTACCCCAGCTGAATGACACTAGTCCTCAAAAGTGGACCTCCCCACCATTTCCTACAGGAGGAGCATCAGCTCATAGGAGACAAGCAGATCAGCACTGGACACATACACACCGCCCCATGCATCTACTAGAAGTGCATCTGGGACCTAGCAGATCATTGCTTCTATTTTGTCTTTTGTAAGACAGTGGTACCTTGGGTTACAAACTTAATAGGTTCTGGAGGTCCGTTCTTAACCCAAAACCATTCTTAACCTGATGTGTGCTTTCGCTAATGGGGCTTCCTGCTGCCGCCGCGCCGCTAGCACACAATTTCTGTTCTCATCCTGGGGCAAACTTCTCAACCCTAGGTACTACTTCCGGATTTGCGGAGTTTGTAACCCGAAGTGTTTGTAACCCAAAGCTTGTAACCCGAGGTACCACTGTACTTTAAAAAGTTATCTGTGTGAAGTATTAAAATGGCAATTCTTAAGGGTCCAGCCTTCATCTCAGAAAATCGTTAAATTAAATATTTGAACGGAAGGCAAATGCATCTTTATCTCAGTGGACTGGCATGGAGAGGAAGACTGAGAAAAAAAAGCAGTTTTTGACATAGCTGAAAGCTGCTTGAGAAAAGGCTTCATGCTCCATTTGAACACATGTTCCCTTTGCCCTAGTCAAACAGGTTTTTAAAACAATACAAAAACCAGTTTACGAAACGGAAATGTGGGATAAATGTACACACCAGAAAATGCCATCTGACTTTTGGACAGTTTTCAGCTTTCTGTCCACAACCAGCTGTCTGTCCTTCTAGCTCCTCACAATCACCTACTACAGTATCTAAATTACCTACGTTGCTAAATGTTTTTATTTAGCTGTATTTATTCTGTCATTAAGTATGACCAATCCACTGAAATGAAACAGATTGTTTAAACTCTTGTTAGTGAGTCAGCTTGAAGGACTTTAGACCAAAGGTAGGTCCATATATTACAAATACTCGAGCAATGTAATGTTTCCTCAAGTATTCTTTGCTGGCCACTTTGGAGAAAGCACAACAAACTAAATTGGCCTGTGATCTAATCCAAAAAGTAGCACCAATCTTCTTGATTTAATGGCATCTAGTGGCAATTCATACTTTCCAGAGGTGACTAGGCAAGTGGCGACCTGTCAGTCTAGTCTATGCAAAAATGTAATTTCTTTTCTTTTATATATAAATAACATTTCCCTCCTAAAGATGCATTAATTAATCTAGATATCTCATGTAATGCTACCTGATTTAATGCAAATTAACTGTTCTCAAAGCAAATTGGAATCAGAGAACAGCCTGAACATTTGTTTCTCATGTTTTCTTTCCTTATCTGATCAGACAGCATTTTCTGTCGTGATTGTTAAGTGTAGCTAATTCAATCCCAAGGCTACAAACTGTGTGCCAGCTTGGACAGAAGGCCTTAATATTTTTTGCAGCCTAACCATAGCTTTGATTCTTCCCTGCTCTTCTGTATTTGGAAAGATTATAAGATTTGGTCCGAACTTTCGTTGAAGGAGAAAGGGGAGAAAAATAATGCCAGAAACTACTTGTGTGTTATGGTCCATATAGGGTTACGAAGAGTCGGACATAACTAAACGACTAAACAACAACAACACTTGTTTGTTGCAAGAGTGTTCATCTCTCTACAGAAGGGGTGGCCAACCCATGTTCCATGGGCCGTATATGACCCCCCATAAGTTTTGTGGTGCTTCCCCCGGACCCCTCCAAAACGTGTCATTTCTCAAAATAATTAATTTTAAAAATTATTTTTAGCAAAGCCTTTGTTTCCCTTGATGTGATGCTATGATGTCAAAAGGGTTTTTTTTGTAGACCCTCAAGAGCACCCCAATTTTTAAAAAAAGGTTCAAAGAATTACTTTTTTCTTGTTTGCTCCCATAGGTCCCACTGTGATGCCAAAATAATTTTTGAATCTTGTGCCTCATTTTGCTTTGATTTTTTGCTCTTTTTTTGCTGTCCGCTCTTGTGGGTTCGCTGCTGCGATTCTGTGCTGCCAAAGAGTTTTGTAACCGCCCTGCAATGCCCTGCCCCCCCAAAAGTGTATTTCAGAAATGACTGCACTCACTTTTACACTTTGGACATGCAAAGTTTGACATAAGGGAATTTTAAAATAAATTTAAAGTAAAAAAAGAATAAAGAGAATATGAGAGATGGAGGGAGAGAGAAAGGAAAGATTAAAAATATAATAACCTTTGATACATCCACACAAATAATGGTTTCACATGTAAGAAGGGCAGTGAGGCCCTCGGACCATTGCAGAATAGATGGTTCAAAGATATTTCATTGTGGGGGTTGACCATGGTTCATGTGACCCTTGATATACGATGGTCAATTTTTAGCTTTAAAAGCCAAACCTAAACTGAAACTTTGGAAATAGGGGCTGTGTCTTGAAGGAAACAGGCAGCACATGCTTGCAATACGCCTCCCCCCCCCCCCGGGTATTATAGAGTAGGCAGGCTCCATTTCGTCCTGTTTCGGAAGAAGCAAAGTAGAGCGATTATTACTGTGATTTGAATATTCAAGAATAGGGGCTTTCTCTCCATCTGACTTACTCTTTTCCTTGTTCGCCGCTTCATGTTATGCCTGCCTGCTTCCAGTCACAGAGGATGGGAAATGTTCAGGCTCCCATTCCCCTCCCTGTCCGTGGCCTGCCAATGCTAATGAATGGCATGTGTCTGCCTTGCAGGGTACCCTCATCCAAACTGCAGATCTATTTCATTGGTGGGCTGGTAGCGTTTTAGACAATTCCTAATTAAAGAACTAGAGAAAGGAGATGGAAAAACCTATTAGGTCATCCAGTTCCCACACAGTAATGCCCTATTCAGGTTTGCTCCCCACAGGACGTTTTCTTCTCCTTTCCAGAGGGGGCACTACAGGTCAGACTCAGTGCTATTTTTTATTAAACAGTCCTCCCAGATTTAAGAAACTTCAGGAAATTTCAGCAGCAAGTTTCAGCAGCTGGATTATTATAGTCTACATTTTCGAAGTCATAACTATTAATTCTTTGTGGCACTGGGAGATACCTTGGGGCAAAAAACCCCCCCACATTATAGTTAGATCTACAGCCTCTCACAAAATGAAACTGGAAGATGTAGGCTATAATCCTAAACCACCTTTCTGGCACAAGCTCTATTCCCTTCTTTGAAAAGCCTTGACAAATCTGATTGCCAGTGGCAACTGCTTTTTAGCAACTGCGCTTGCCCTGACAAGAATACTGAGCAGCACACATATTCCCCACTTCCTTCACGATTTTGCAAAGTGCAGAGAATTTGCAGGTCTCACGCACACCTTTAGGACAGGCAGAATAGCTCCCTTTTGAGTTTTCTGGCGTGAACTTGGGGGATAGGTGGGGATCTCTCAATTCCTGCTGAGCTTTGGCGATCGTTCTATTTACTTTACTTACTGGAATATTTATAACCCGCACTTTAGTAATAGCATATCAAGGTGGGACACATCATACAAAATATAAAAAAATAAAATAAAGGCATCCATTAAAACATAATTCAAAAAATCAGGAAATACTGGTTGCGTAAAGGAGAAATTCCTATTGTGAAGGCCTGTCTAAACTATACAGTTTTCAGAAGACGTCTAAAAAAAGCTGACATCTGTTGCATGGCCCACCGCAATATGAGACCTCCCCCCGAATCCTCTGCATGCTAGGGAACCTGGGGTGGTGGTGCCTTGTGCCCTTTTAAGGGGTGGAGCAGGCAGAAACAGACATCCCTGCTGCTCCTGCCTCCTCCAAGCCCCGTGCAATGTGGGAGACCTCCTCTCACTTCCCCAAGTCTTCTGTGTGTGCCAGAGGAGGTGTGTGCATGTCTGCGAAGCGGGTGGTTGGTGATGCCCATAAAAAATGATTGCTCCTCTGTGGTCATGGGGAAACTCAGCAGGATGCAATCTGGGAGATTACCCTTGAATTCAGATTTGGAGGTAGAGTTCTTGATGACATTTCATTGTCATCAGATTATGTTATCAGAATGGGAGTAGGCTCACCCACTCAGGTATTTTTCCTTTGTAAGCATGGATCTTGAACCCTTGCTGGGAAAAAGTTTGTGCAATGAGGGTAAGGTTGGATGAGGAAAGTGCTGAGAGAGGGAAGGGAGTGCCCTCCTTCTGCTTCCTGCCTCTTGCTCGAAATTGTGCCTTCCCGATCCTGCTTCGCAAAGGTGAAGCAACAGCCAGCATTTAATGGCACATGGTGGAATCAGGATATGTAGTTTTGCCCAGATGGACCATTAGAACATTCTCCTGGAAATTATGTATTTAGAATATATAATGGGAATCTTTTCTGCCACTTCGATTTAGGATAAGACCTTAAAAGCCCACAAAAAGGCATAATGGTGGGAAAATATGAATAACAGAGGGTGATGGCACACTGAATAGGGAAAAGGGGGAATAGGCCTCAAGATGAAAAAGTGGACTTGAAAACAACATGTTTATATTGCCAAGGTTTCTTGATTTTCCCAGTGGACATGGCTATTTTTCATAGTAAAGCAACCAAGTCATAATTTTATTAGATTTCCTTCAGGCTAAGTGTAAACAAGTCAAATCCAGTGGGGAAATTAATTGAAATGTATTTTGCAACAACATTCTAGTCTAAAATGATTTATTCTACTACAACATTTGTTCAATAAAGGAAAAATAAGTGAAGATTTAAAGAATAAGGTTAAGAAAGCAAACATTTGAAAGCAAAGAAATCAAAAATTAAACAGTTCCTTCCCTAGGGGGCTAGCACATGTCCTTTCCTTTGCATTGTGAAAGAGGTGTTAAAACAAACAGCAACTTAAACCAAATTAATTCAACACTTTAAATGAAGTTCACAAATATCAAATAAAATAACCATTGTTACGTTGTTTCATTTATTCACATTTCCCACAAACTATTAATTTATGGATGGTGAATATATTAGGTATACCTTCCTTATTTTGCACTTTCCTCTGCTTATTCCTTATGTGCTTACCTCATTTAGTGGTGCAGATTTAATGCTATTGCGCTGGCCACTTGGGTGGGGTAGGGCGGTGGCAGGAATGGTTCAGTTTTCAGTTCTTTTGCTTTTTGGCAGCTAACTTTGCAATTATGATTTTTGGCATTGCAATTATTTGTGTACTTGGTATGCCAGATAGCTAACAAGAGTATCCTGCAGTTAAATATATCTGATATTTGCTCCCAAATAGAAAGCAACTGTGCTAGTACTTGCCTTTATTTCGATACATTCCTTAACTCTCTGAAACCTCCCACCACCTTCCCCTTCCCTCCAACAGTTTCTGCCTTACTACAGATCTCATTTCCTTCTCACTGTGTAGCAGCACATTTTCCTCAGGAGGACATAGCCCAATGCTTACATTCATATGCAAGCCCAGAACAACGATGGCATTTGCAGCCCCTCAGCAATAGGTTCTTCACCACTATCCTTTCGGCCAACAAAAACTTGGTTCCTCAACTGTCCTTCCGCTATGAAAACAGAATATTTGGCGCCACACCCCAGCAAAACTTGCGAAGATGTACAAATATAGATCACCAAGTTGCTGGAGGTGCAAAGATGGAATAGGGTCATACATGCACATGTGGTGGGATTGCACAGCCATTAAAGATTTTTGGGATAATATCTATAATGAATTAAAAAGATTATTTAAGTTTTCATTTAAGAAAAAGCCTGAAACCTTCCTTTTAGGAATAATGTCAAAAGAAATTAAAAAAGAAATTAGACCACTTTTCAGTAGCAGTCAGGATTTTAATCGCAAGAAGCTGGAAAAGTTATAAAGTACCTACTATACATGAATGGCAGAATACCTACAGATGGCCATGATGACAGGGAGAGTTAGAGGTCACCCCAAACAAAAAACACAGAAAGATTGGAAATTTTTAAAAGAGTATTTGGAGCAGTATTATAACACTCAACACCTCCTGGCAGATATAGAATGATCCTTGTAAGACAATAAATATAATGTTTGTTTTTGTTGATATCAGAGGAAAACAAAGAAAACAATACAGTGGAACCTCGGTTTATGAACACCTCGGGTTACGAATTTTCGGTTTACGAATGCCGCAGACCCATCTGGAACGGATTCATTCACTTTCCATTACTTTCAATGGGAAAGTTCGCTTCTGTTTATGAACGCTTCAGTTTATGAACAGACTTCCGGAACCAATTGTGTTCATAAGCCGAGGTACCACTGTATAACATTATGGAACTGTATGTGAAAAAAATAGTAGAAATAATGACACGAGTATAATCAGAAGTCATCTGTGTTTATTTTTCCTTTTTCTTTTCTCTCTCTTCTTTCCTCTTTCTTTTTGAAATTTTTCTTTTTCTTTTTTCGCAATTTTTAAGCAAGAGAGAGACAAAGAGATAAAAGTTAAATACGAAAAATTGAATAAATTGAAAACCAAGTTTTGTATTACTGTCTAACCATTGTTAAAGCGGGTCAATTGTAACATAGTGATGCAGTAGTTATTGTTTTTTTTTGTGTTAATTGTTATTTTTGTTATTGTCAAATGTAAAAAAAGCTTTTTTTATAAAAGAAGAAGAAGAAAGAAAACAGAATATTTGGAAGGAGGGAATAGAGGAAAAATTGACACTCAAATTAAGATTGCCACTAAGCATTGGGAAATTTTCTTATTTTTCTCTGCTTATTGAACAATTATATATGGCTAGTAATAAGTGTCAAAATAAGTGGTTTACAAAAACCCAACAACATTAAAAGTATCAGTAAATGACAGTTGAAAACAGGCATTTAAAAATATTGAATTCTTGGTGTGAGTGGGCAAGAGAGGGGAAATGGGCCTGAAACCTGAGGAACAAGTCTGGTTCAGCATGTCTTCACCTGAGGAAATATAGGTGATATGTTACCATGGGAACTAACTGTTAGACCAAAGTTGGAGGCAGTTTGACAAAGCTCTCTGGGGAAAGTGAGCTCAGAAAGCCTTTTTTCCACAGATAGGGACTGGAGAGTGGGCTTGCAGATTCAAGCACTGGCAAGAAGTACCATTTCCTTAAGGAGCTGGGTAAGGAAATCAGCCTTCTGTCAGTCATGCTACATGAAGGAGGTTTAGGCAAGCTCTGTAGTTCTTCCAACAAGCTTCCTCCCTTGACTAGGATTGCTCAGGGTATGACTCTCCCTTATCTCAGCTTCCGCCGTTGTAGCCTGGAAGACCAATCTGACCCCCCCCCCCCATTTTTTAGTGAGTACCATCATGATGTTCTTCTTTAGGCCTTCCTTATGACTGCTTCAGCTGGATGGCCTTAATCTTCTATCCAATTCTTTGTGCTTTGTTTGCGGCTTATGGACAACCCCAATAGAATTTGCGTTCTCCCTTTTCTCCTTTCGCCATCTTGCCTTGCTAACAAACTCTCAATTTCTTCTTCCTTTCCAGCCTGGAAGAAGCAACAGTATTTTATTTATTAGTTTCTTTGAAAAAAAAAAGGAAATCAGTATACATCATTTGGCAAACTGAGTAGTAGAGCTGGCACCACTCAGGCAAATATGCTGGGTAGAATAACAAAAGCAGGCCAATTGGATCTCTCTCCAAATCTTCCCAGTTTCTGAAATCAATGTACAATTTTAGCTTCACTGTTTTGGGTATCTTCACTGATTGCACATCTTTTTACTGATGTTTTCTCCAAGCCTTCCCTTTGCACGCTTTACAGAGTTTGATTCAAGTTTTCAGGGAGTTACTGATAGTTGCCAGCTTGGAAAAGATCCGATATTAATTCCCCAATGTTATTCTGATCCTTCTAAATTGGCCAGAGCAGGTGACTTTTGGGTGACCTCTGGAAGGATAAAGCACTGAGTAAAGAGAAAATTGGAAGAAAAATATTGATGTTTTTGATTTTCTAAAATCTTAATGGGTGGATGTGAGATTTAAACAAAGATTCAAGTTGGTTGGATTAGAAATTTTAGGTGAAGGTTCATGTTGACAGTTATGTCATCCAAGCCAGTTTACTTCATTTCTAATCAATGTGTGTACCCTTTGCTCTGCATTACACATTTCCCAATGAATGTTTGTTGATACTGAGATGGAGTCATTTTCATTACTCAGAGACCTGTGGCCTGTGAGAGGTGGGAAGTGCTGTGAAATACAGCACTCTTTGGTTCTTCTCCGCTCAAGAAATCATATGCCTTTTAGTCAGGTGGGTTTAATCTCCCAGCAAAGTTTCATGAGAATATGTTTGAAATATTGACTATCCTAGGGAAGGATAGTCATCTTTTAACCCAGATCTTGGAGACCTCCCCAACCCTAGCAAAGTTTATTGCTGGTTCTAAGTCTCGGGGGACTGCTCCACCACAATTTATCTCGTTTTACACCTGTCTAACTCATTTCTCATTTCCACTCTTCCTGCTTTCTCTGGCACAGGGTATCTGGTTCACGTAAATGTTTTGAGCCATTGTCTGAAAGTAGTAATGTACTAGATGGATGTTAATAAATTGAAATTTAACCCAGAGAAGACAATGGGGGCTGCTAGACTATTACTATATCACATACTGGCTCTTTCTTGGTGCAATGCTGCCTAACCTCAGAAACAAACAAGGATGAATGCTCGATAAACAGGCTGTCTGAAAGTGCCCAAATGACAGGACTGCTGATACGGAAAGAGGAAATTAACCCATCTTGGATGGGGTAACACTTCCTTGAAGACTCAGGTTTGCACTTGTGAGGTATTCCTGGATCCTGCCTCCTTGTTCCTTGGTGCTCAGGTGGTGGCTAGGAGTGACTTTGCCCGGCTTAGGCTGGTATGTCAGTGTGTCTATTCCTGGAGTGGACCAGTCTGGTTGGGGCTACACATGTCTTGGATGACTGCAATGTGCTCTATGTGCAGCTACTTCTGAGGTGTGTTTGGAATCTTCAGCAGGCCTATACTGTGGCAGTCAGAATGCTGATATGAACTAGACCTTGCAAGCTTGCAAGTCTCATTAAAAGAGCCACAAGGACTTCTGGTTCATTTCTGGGCATAGTTCAAAGTGCTGATTATTAACTTTTAAAGATTGTAAATGGTTTTGGATCAGGGCATCTAAAGGACTGTCTGTTCCAGGTTCTGAGACCCTGAGCTTATCCCCTGAAGTCCCCAGTGTAACCATATTATTCCCATCTGGAGGGCTACTCTTGTGCACAGCAGAAGTGGGACAACACTCCCCACCTCCTGGGACATTAGTGGTATGAAAAGTTACAGAGTTTCCCTGCAGGACATGCACCTACTGCAAACGAAGTATTATGACCAACCGAAAACTTTTGCAGGTGCCAACGGTTGTTGTGATTGCATATAACTGCCCTGATTACATGAGCACAGATCATGATGAATGCTCGATAAAAAGTACGTCTGCAGGGGCCCTCAAATGGAACAGTCTGATAACTGTTTATTTCTCCTGCTTTTTCCCAAGTTAATTGGCCATAGTAGAGAGTAACAAGCTTGGGAAAGTTTTCTTAAAAGAGGACAGGTTGGATAAACAACCTCTGGGCGGCTCTATCAGCATGATGCTGAAGCTTACGTAGGTGGGGAGATGCAGAGCCCTCATGGTTTATTATTATTATTATGAGCTTGGTCTGTGTTCGTGCATGGCTTGTGAAATGGGGGCAAGAACATATGTGAGAGACTTAGACTCTTGTTGGCCACTCCGTTTTTTGTGTTCATGTCACTGAGATTCTAAACAAAAGCTAGAAGTGAAGTGGTTGTAAGAAAATGCTTGGAGAGTTTGAAAGTGGTGCTTTAGCAATGGCCTTTTCTCCTGAGTCTACTTCTAGCATCTGTATCATTAACAACAGAGATGAAATGGTTTTAGGAAAGGAAAGAACTTTTTCAGAAAGCTTTTTTTTTCTGCAGGCATTCCTAGTACGTACCAAAAAGTATTGGTAAGAGGAGGCCTAGGACGGGGAAGAAGCTGCAGAAAATATGTATTCCATGGCAAAGGAGCTGTAGGAACAAATGCCAAAAGGTCTGACTTGACTTCCCTTTCTCTCAGCCTTAGTTCCCCTTTTGCAAAATGGCATGAAAAGCTACCATATGGATTGATGAAATACAGTTTGTAAAGTCCTACTTGTTGTTGTTTAGTCGTTTAGTCGTGTCCGACCCTTCGTTACCCCATGGACCATAGCACGCCAGGCCCCCCCATTCTTCCACTGCCTCCCACAGTTTGGTCAAACTCATGTTCGTAGCTTCGAGAACACTGTCCAACCATCTCATCCTCTGTCATCCCCTTCTCCTTGTGCCCTCCATCTTTCCCAACATCAGGGTCTTTTCCAGGGAGTCTTCTCTTCTCATGAGGTGGCCAAAGTATTGGAGCCTCAGCTTCAGGATCATGGCCACTGGTCCCATCACCTCCTGGCAAATAGAAGGGGAAGAAATGGAGGCAGTGAGAGATTTTACCTTTTTGGGCTCCTTGATCACTGCAGATGGTGACAGTGATAAAAGACGCCTGCTTCTTGGGAGAAAAGCAATGACAAACCTAGACAGCATCTTAAAAAGCAGAGACATCACTTTGCCAACAAAGGTCCGTATAGTTAAAGCTATGGTTTTCCTGGTAGTGATGTATGGAAGTGAGAGCTGGACCATAAAGAAGGCTGATCGCCGAAGAATTTATGCTATTGAATTATGGTGCTGGAGGAGACTCTTGAGAGTCCCATGGACTGCAAGAAGATCAAACCTATCCATTCCGAAGGAAATCAGCCCTGAGTGCTCACTGGAAGGACAGATCCTGAAGCTGAGGCTCCAATACTTTGGCCACCTCATGAGAAAGTCCTACGTACCTTCTCAATATTTTTGCTATTGATAGTTTGTAAGGATCTGTCTCTGTAGACCGGGACCATCAATTTTTGTAATCTTTGCAACAACTCTGTGAGATAAAATATTATCACCTCTGTATAGCAGATAAGGGGCTGAATAATGACCTAAGTTTACCCACGGACTAATGCAGTGGTTCTCAAAGGTTTTATAGTGCTGGAATCCTTTACAAAATTTTGGCAGAACCCTTACAGTAAAAATTGAAATTATTATTATTATTATTATTTAAAAAAAGCAAAGCAAAACAGAATGGGGTTGATTATTGGCAGATCAAGGAAGGGAGAGCCAGACAGAGTGGCAACTTTTAAAATTAGTGACACTGAGACTTCAAAGAACTTTGCTGTTGATCTCCTCATCTCTGATAGGAGAAGCCTACGCTTTGCTCCAGCTCATTGGAACGTGCAAAGTTTCCTATGATGTGGGATGGCACAGGCAGGCAGGCATTTATATTCTATACAATTAAATATCCTGTTGGACAGTTTAAAATCTATTACAGTGGTGCCTCAACTTACTAATTTAATCCATTCCGAAGGCACCTTCGTAGGTCGAAAAATTTGTTAAGTCGAAAAGCGCCGTTGGAAATGCAATTTCCCATAGGAATGCATAGGAAACAGGAAAATTCGTAAGTTGGAGCAACCCCATCTAAAAATTCGTAAGTCGAAAAAACCCTATCTAAAACCGCCGCCGTTTCCGTTCGGATGTCGAGAAATTCGTAAGCGTGCGGCCATTTGCCCCATTCGTAAGTCGGAAAATTCGGTTGTCGAGTCGTTCATAAGTTGAGGTACCACTGTGTTTGTCACTAGTGTTACTTGAAATTGTTTCTATGAAAAGAAGTTAATACCCTCCTCTGTAGACTCTGAACTATTTAGCACATCTATGCAAAAAAACCTAATATATACTTTCCTGGATTCTTTTCAAGGAACGGTAGAGCCTTGTGAAATCTCTTAGACTGCAATCCTGTGCAAACTTACCTAGTACTGTAACAAGCCCCATTTAACTTAATCCTACTTACTGAATATACATGCAATGGATTGTGCTGTTCATCATGTTTTAAAACACAAGTTCCTGTTTCAGTTGAATACTTTCTTCCTAAACACTTCACTAGGAAAGAGTTTTCCAGCCAGAATCTGCTCCTTGCATTTGAGATCTTTGTGTGGATTTCCCCTCATCAAACTTCCTTTGAGACTAACAGCTTTGACATATGAGTGTATTTGAGAACATGCTGGCTCAGCAGAACCTGTGAGGTCCTCATTTGTCTTGTGAGAAAAAGGACACAGAATTCTCCTCCAGTATTTGGGACAAGGCTACCTGCTTTGAGCACCACGTCCTATTTTTAAATTTTATGCCAATGCATTCTTGGCTTTTATGTTTCCTTTGTTTCTTCCACTAATTTGAGGGGAAATAATTTCTGTAATCTTGTGGGAAATTTTTTTTTAGGTGGGGGTGGAGGAAATGAAGCACAGTGCTCGTAACATAACTACCAGGGGCACCAAATCACTGCTCCTTTTTAGCTACGATCAAGGTCCATAAAAAGCTGTGAAAATGAATAATGTAATGCATTTTGTGTGATATTTTTTATAATATATACCAGTACCTTTTGTGCAAACTTTGCCCTAGTATACACATATCTGTGGTTTGCCAGGGATATACAGCATTATCATTCATGAAGCTCAACACATAATTAGAAGATTTTTAATGGTTTTGGCTTCGGTCCCCAACAGAGCTCAACATCACTTAATGGTGGTTCCTGCACTATTTTTTGTTATGCAGTAACATTAAAACTACTTTGAACAGATGTTAAAGGCACAAGCTGCAGTGACCAGGAACAGGTCCAAACCATGCAGGAGAAGGAAGCTATGATTACTCGGAGCAAGAAGACTCATTTGCTCAGAACTAATGGCCAAGATGAAGTCTGACAGGTCCACACAAGTGGGCTACTCTCCCAGCAGGGAATTTACAAGGTCTTGCCGTATGTAGCCACTTCCACTTACTAATGGAAATGAAAACCAGATATGCCCTTCCCAGCAGCCGCCTCGCCCACCACCAGAGCTTTGCATAACTCTTGCTCCACCGTCCTTCTCTAGGGGAGCTCTATAAAATAAACAGATTCATTACATGCGGATTTCCTCTTCCTTTCCTCTGGTTAAACAAAAAGCCTATTAGAAACAGAAACACACACATGCACAATGTAATTATGCATATATATATAATGTATACATACATACACACAGCACAAAAGGGGTATGCATACACACAGAAACTTGCACTTCTCTCTCTCTCTCTCGTTTTGCAAATATGTAGCTTTATAGTTCCACGCACACTTTAGCAAATGCAAACCGTGTAGTAGAAGGTTTAGTTTGCATCTTTATTTTCCTGACACACACAAAGTTCTTGAGCTTTTTTGGGGGGGAACCTCCCCCCAAAATAGCGATTTAAAGCTTTTGGAGCTGTTTCCGCTGCTCTTCCCATCACATTGCCATACATCCAGGTTTTCCCTGACACTTTGCCGATTCGGCAAAATCCCCCCCCCCCCCGGCGCCATTTTTACACCCGAAAACCAGGACATGTCAGGACTTTTCCTGATATATGGCAAGTCTAACTTAGGGCCAAGCTGAATCTCTGTTTCTCCATAACAGCTGAATCAGGAGAAGACCAGTGTCTCTCTGGGTGAGGGGTTTGTGTGTTTGAGACATCGGAGCATCAATATTATTATTATTATTATTATTATTATTATTATTATTATTATTCCGTCCATCTGGCTGGGTTTTCCCAGCCACTCTGGGCAGCTTACAGGACATATAAAAACATCTAACATTAATTTTTTGGGGGGAAGAATTTAAATCTTTGGATGGGGTTTTGCTTCCTCTGAAGGAGAAAGTATACACCCTGATACTGGATACACCTGAGGCTCAGGTGGCCTTGATGCCTTTTCCTAGCTTCAGCTGGTATGACAAATGTGGCCATTTGATCCTAGTAGTCCAGGCATTGGTAACTTCAACTTCAACTGGATTATTGCAACCAGAGGCGGAGCTAGCTGCTCCGGCACCCGAAGCAGCTCACATGCTGTGCACCGGGGGGGGGGAGGGCTAGCTGCCCACAGGGGCGGGGCGAGCATCCCAGGGGGCGGGGCGGTGATGTCACCCCCCTCATGGGTGACACCTGGGGTGAACCGCACCCACCGCACTCCCTTCCTCTGCCAGTGACTGCAACACACTCTAGGTGTTGGTCTGGAAACTGCAGTTAGTCCAGAATTCCACTGCACAAATGCTGACACCATGAAATAAATCCTACCAGCATGTAAGAATCTAAGAGTCTGGGGGGGTAAACGACCATCTCGCTTTGGCCAGACATAGGGTGCTACCAAATGGTGGCTAAGTATTGTAAATAGGTTTGATTTTTCAAATTTAAACAGAATTATACGATAACAGTATTTCTGTTTAAGTTTGAAAAATCAATACAGAATGTTTAAAAAACCAAAAAGCAAAAGAATTTGAAAACGGGCCATTCAGATATTGCCAATGGGTAATTGGCAACAAGATTGTTTACGTTCTTGGATTTCCCCTGAGAAATGTAAATCTGGATTAAAGGTGGGGCGGGGATACAGGCTAGAATTTAAATGCCGGCGATGATGTGTGGATGCTGCAGAAATACTGCATTCACTTTAAAAATGAGAACGGAACAAAATCCTCAGGAATCCCTAGTTCAAATTGATGGAGACCAATCAAGGTTTTTTGGGTTTTTTTTTTTATAAAGCTGATGGCAGTGTGGCTACGTTCCTAGAAAAACAGAAGCCGCGTGGAAACATTTCTTACCTTTGTTTGAGGCTACATCTCCCTTCTCACCACAAATTGCTTCCAGGGACTGAGACAGCAGCTAAGACCACAGAGTTCAGCCAGTGCTTCAAACAAATTCTGGTTAACCAGGAATCTCTATATCAGCTCCTGCCAGCCTTGTGCCTACATGCTTGCCTCATGGCTGAGGGAATTATTTGGTTGCATCTGACCTCCTGGAAGGGTGTGAGGTTTGAGGACCTTCCCAGAAAAAGCTCAGAGATGATTTTGTTTCCATGGCCACAAATATCTAAATTTCTCTCCTCCACAATTGTTTTCCCCAAGTTTTTGTGTGCTGTTTTGATGCCATTGCCTATCCACACCCAAAAACACTGATGTCAAATAGAAGGAAAAAAAACTATAGTGAGGGAATGATATTTATTTTTTTGCTGTTTGGCATTTTGATCTTGGATAAGCGATGATCTTGGTATTCTAGCAGGCTGCTTTATCGCCTAGCAGGAAATATGGTGTTTGAAATCGCCTCCTTTTACTGATTCAATAGAACTCCAATACTCCGGCACCCCCCGCCCTGTTTCCCAGCACAGCTGTCTGGCGGGCGCAGCAGCGTGGTGCCCCCCTGGCGGCCCGGCACCCTGGCGCATTGCGCCACCCAGCCTTGCCATAGAGCCGGCCCTGCTGCAGAGGTTGTTGAGCTGCAACACTCATCATCCCTGCCCATTGATCATGGTCATCAACATCTGTAGGGCCACAGATTCCCCATCCCTGCCCTACTGGCTAGTATTCAGAAGCATAATCCCTCCTATTCGGTCTGCAATTTCCTCATGGATTCCTTTTTTTTTATAATTGAGTTTATGTTGCTCCCATGCTCTGGGTACCAATTAAGGTGGAGAAAGAAGGAGAGAGAAAACACCAGAACCTGCATTGTGGAGTGTCTCTCCTCCCTCTAAATAAATGAGAGATGTGGGGCAAGCCCAACATCCTCAAGGGCCCATAAAAAAGAAGCCCGTAAACCAGGAGTGAAGGAACAAGATGAAGCAATCCAGTTAAGCAGGGAGGAAACCACCAATTAGGAGTAGCCCCAAGGGAATTGTTTTTTGTGGCCTGGGGGCAATTTGCCAGAGGTACATTTTGAGTTGGATCTGGGTTGGCTGAGAAGGGCAGATGTGGTGAAAACTGCTCCCCAAAGACAGCTTGCCCTTCTAACCTCCTCCCTTGTGTCTCTGAAAGTCGAAAGAGCTTGGGCTGCCCTGGAGTTTAATAGCAGTGAGGCAAGTATACTGAGACCTGGAGAAGAAAATGATACATTCTTCTTTCAATTTAAATTATAAGCAGGACAATTTGATCCAGTAGCTAACAGTAAGGTGGGCTTGCTGCTCAGTAATACATATATAATCATGGCCAATAGGTTGTTTTATGAGCGGGATAAATGCTGAGAGGAATACATAATATAAATGCTAGAGTAGTGCCATTAAATCCCTGGTTATTTATTGAGGGAGATCCAAACCCTCTCAGGCTACACCAGCAACTTACATTTAAAGCATTCTTATACCACTTTAACTGTCATGGCTTCCCCTCAAAGTATAATGGGATCAGTAGTTTGTTAAGGGTTCTGAACGTCTTTAGACGTTCTCTATTCTGCTCACAGAACTACAATTTTAAGAGTTCCCTGTGAACAGGGATTGATTATTGAATCACTCTGAGAATTGTAGCTCTGGGAGAGGGAATAATTCCCAGGCCTCAAGACTAGTTATGTAAGCTCTAGTAAATGAGATTCCAAAATTCCCTTCCATTACTTCTAACATACACCACCTAACTACAGTGGTACCTCTACTTACGAATAACTCTACTTACGGATGTTTCTACTTACGAATGGAGCTTTGTCCGCCATCTTGGATGTGGTTTAGATAGGATTTTTTCTACTTACGAATTTTTTCTCCCAATGCATTCCTATGGGATTCGACTTACAATTTTTTTTGACTTACAAATGTGTGTTCGGAACGCATTAAATTCGTAAGTAGAGGTACCACTGTAATAGCAACACCTAGTCTTCATTCTCCCTTTTCCTATCTATGGCTTTTGCACCGTTTTATTCGTTTAAAAGGGGATCACTCATGTTGTGTCCAGCCTTTCTACCTGTGTTAGATATACACAGTCACTTGGAATAAAACATTATCATACTGGTTGTTCTTCTTTGAAGTATCCATAATATTCCTACATCATAGTGCCCACAAAAGGCCACAAAACATCAGCAGAGCCCTGGCTACTGCCAAGCAGAAAAGTCTTTACTTCTTGTATTTGGGAAGCAGTGCTCTCTGAGCAGTCAGTGTAAAATGGATAAAATTATTAATACATTGAGGACTGCTTTATTGCATAGCAAATGTCCTACACTATCACTTTTCCAAAGTCATTTGAGAGGAATGCACATAAGGAAACTTGCCACCATGGGCTTAACAAATGTGGCAAAATGGGCATGATTTGCACATGGCTTAACAGGAACACAAGCAACAAAAAGATTTAGGCATGGTTTGTGATATTTCACTTCATTAGGTTAACTATCTCTTTGCGTTGACTGTGCTATGTCTGGTGTCAGAGATGTATTGTCCTCCTTCTCCATCTCTGGCAGAACACAGGACGAGCCAACCAGAATTGCTAAGGCTGAAATGCAAGGATGTGGCTTGTGGGCTGACTATGATTCTGTCTAACAAAGACCAAACCACTGTGGTTCTTATTCTCTTCATTCATTCTAGCTGCTCAGACTCTCTTGGGGGGTTCAGACTGTCCATAGGGCAACTTTGTGGGGAGACACATCTAGCTGGAAGTCATTGACCAGTTCAGTCAATCCTCAGTCTTTTGTTTGGGAATATCACTACGTCAAAGGCCGCTGTGGACACATTGCCTGGAAATAAGAAAAGACTGTTGTAGAAACATGCAGCTAAAGGCAGCTGAATAGATTTCATTTCTGGGTCAGGATTGGGAAAGATGGGTGTTTCTCAAACAAAAACGTATTTTGCTGCAGCTGAACAGCTCTGGGAGGGGAATAATTACTCTAGAAACACATTGTTTAGGCTGCTATCCACTGCATGTCTTCTCAGAAGTAAGTAACACTGGGTTTTACTGAACTTATTCCTTGATAAGGGGTGAATACATTGGTGGATATATGCAGCAGCTGGAGAGCCATGTGTTCCCTATTCCCCAACAGCACATGTAGCTCTGGGAGCAAGGTGGTAAGTTTGCCTTATTGATACATGAAAACCCACTCTTTAGTGCTCAAGAAGAGCAAACATCAGTCAGGGGTTTCAGAGGATTGCCATTTGTTCCAATTCAGCTTTAAAGAGCGGGTTTTCACAGGGAAAGCTCCAGAAGAAGAAGGAAAAAAGTGCTCAGATACAGAGGTTTAAAGTGTGGATCATCCCTGGAAAGAGCAGAGGAAAGTGTGCATAAACCACCGTTGTTTCTGTATGCAGTTTGATATGAGAATTTCTGTTGTATCTTAATTACATGCCAGATTGCTGACAGAAGAACTTTGCCGGTGTGAATTCAGTATGTGATTTCTGTTCCGTTGATGGGGATTTCTTTTTTTAAAAAAATGGAATTTCCAAACCAAATGAATGCAAGTCTGGAAATACCAAGATAGATCGGTGGAGCAGTTATTCAGATTATAGCAAGAGAATGATGCAGATTCCTTCCTACTTCCATAAAAACCACAACATTTTATGGAAAAACTGAGAAATTTGCTTGGTCAATTCACATTTCCAGGGAAAAGTGAGATGTCAAAAGGAGGGTTGTAGGTGGTTTTCATGGGTATGAACCACTAAAACTTTTTTTCCATAATCATTTTTGAACTTTGAGTCCAAGTTACGAGAAGTTAGTGATTCAACAGTTTGTTCTTTCCCTTGCTGAATCCATCTAGAATGCCATGACAAGATAGGGGGCACTCAAGCACAAGAGGTACCATCTTCTGAATGGGATGAATTGCTATTACGGTACTCTTTTTTTATTGTAAAATTCCAAGTAGCGTTTAGACAGTGCTGTGTCGAGCCTGGGCAACTTTTATTTTAATTGCTTCCCTTCTATAGTTTTCAATTGCATGGTGAGAATTACCTTCATTCCCTAAAATTGGGCCTGTTTTCTTTCGCTTTATTCTTTTTTATCTTCACTGCTGTGTTATTACACTACAGCACCTACAGAAACCAGGATATAAATATTGAACGTGGTGTTTGAAGGCATATGCTGAGTAAGATAATGCTGGTTATAGCATAGGAGAATTGGTTCCTTGTGGAAGTGTAATGTTTAAAAAATACCCTCCATCTTAAAATTTCATCCAATATGCCAAAATTTCTCAGTTAAATACTCAGCCCCTTCCATATCACTATATAATATTGTAAATGGTGGCCCCAAATAATGCTGCTGTATTTGTTGTTTTCTTTAAGAGCTGACAGATGGGTTGTCAGACTCAATAGAGGACAGGACTTGTGTGCCTTTAATTGCCCTGCTCTCTTTTGAGTCTGGAAACCTTAAAGAGAAACCAGCAGACCCTTTGCTTGGAAATTAAACAAAGGGTCTGCTGGTTTCTCTTTAAGGTTTCCAGGCTCAAAAGAGAGCAGGGCAATTAAAGGCACACAAGTCCTGTCCTCTATTGAGTCTGGCAACCCTAGCTGACAGTGGCATGCAGGCTTACCAGATTGTGGTTAAACTGCTATCTGATTATACACCAGCCACCAGATTGTGATTATACTGTCAGCTGATTATTACACCAGCCAAAATGCTTGGTTTCCCCATCTGTGACTCCTCTATGAAGAAAGTGTTTGAAACTTTTCAGTTTAGAGAAAAGGTAAGAAGTGACATGATATAAGTTTTATAAAATTATATATAGCATAGAGAAAGAGAGCAGAGAAACCTTTTTCTTCCACACTAGAAACTTGTGGATATCCAGTGCAGTGGAATGATGGGAGAGTCAGGAGAGATAAAATAAAGTACTTCTTCATGCAGTGCATGGTTAAACTATGGAACTCTCTCCCACTGGAGGTAGTGATGGCCACAAACCTGGATGGCTTTAAAAGAGGATCCAACAAATTCATGGAGGGAAGGGCTATCAGCAGCTACTTGCCATGATAGCTATGCTCTGTCTCCACAGCTGGAGGCAGTAACGCTTCTGAAAACCAGTTGTTGGAAACCACAGGAGGGGAGGGAGCTCTTGTGCTCGAGTCCTGCTTGCGGGCTTCCTACAGGGACCTGGTTGGCCACTGTGAGAACAGGATGCTGAACTAGATGGACCATTGGCCTGATGCAGAAAGCTCTTATGTTCTTATGGTTGGTTGGCATCAAACAATACATTTCTTTTACTCTGCTCTTCAGAGGGTGACGCTCTATCTGGATACATGGTTAAGCAATTGAATATCCACTTCACCATTGCATTGGAAATGCAATGAAGCCTGTCAGTACAAGATTTTTGATGAAGCTAAGAGGCAAGAGGCAGTGTAAGGATTACGCTGTGTTTGACCACTGATGGTTGCAACAAAACTGGAGGTGACACAGGGATCACTCATGAAAGAAGTTGTCAGAGGAATTGGTTCTACCATTGCAGGCTTTCTGTGACGGTTGCTATTCTCACCTGCTGATCTTGCTTGTTTGTTGGAACTAGCTGCAGTCAGCATGAAGCTGGCACAACTAACAATTGTGGGCGCCAAGCATGCCAGCAAGTTGCCGTTCTGGTAACCAGAAAAGGACCCTGTTCACTGGAGAACGCTGACAGCTGGACGGTTCCTAAAATGCAGCTACTCCAACGAGTAATTAAGCAATTATAGCATAAGAATCCCCATGTCAAATTACTTAATATATTTTATCTGAAGCAGTGAGGGGCTTATTCCAAAGTGCTGAAAGATATAACTTTCTTTGTCACATAATTGAAGGGACGCTTAGCGCAGAGCACTTGGATTGACCCGATTGAACAGATCAGTGTAAATATGAGATTTTCCCAAGAGCAGACTAGAGAGCCCGTCCAGCAGATAAATGATGCAGAAGCCTATAGACTCTCCAAGGGCTGTTTATCCTCAGCCCAAAAGCGTCTCCAGGCCTCACCCTGGGCCTTTCTGCCAAGTTGCACAAGGAGAATGATGTCAGGCTCAACGGCTCACTCAGATTCTAAAGATCACTGACACACGCAAGGGGGAAGTTGGTGACGATCCTTCCAGACCCCACTGAGGATAACAGTTTTAAGGACCAGGCTTTGACCTCACTTTAGCAGACATGGGTCTCTGAGTGCAATGTGTGAAATCATGTCCTCCAGGCAACTCACTGCAGCTGCGAGGGGAAAGCCAAAAGAAAACGAAATGGCTTCACTGTGTGCTTAGGAACATGTTGCTGTGAATACATCAGTGCTGCTGCTGCTGCTGCTGCTCAGGACTCTCTGCCTGCACACTTAGTCAAAGGAATATAACTTCAAGTCTCTTGTTTGCTTTTTAGAATCCATTGATTTTGGAGGATAATTGTGCATGCCATTGACGGGGTGGCCCAATGGATGTGACTGTACAGTAGGTTACAGCCCAGCCATAAAGAAACCAGAGGTTTCTATACATACCTATGTCCATCTGGGCAAGCAAGGGCATTATTACAGTGCAAGGACACATTCTAGCCAGGCCAAAAAGGGAAATGTAGAGGAAGGCGTGGAGGAAGCACAGTGAGGGGTATGGACGGGATGAGGCATGGCCCATGGAAAGTCCTGGGAGTCAAACAGAGGAGCTCAAACAGCCATGTTTGGCCCCCAGGCCTGAGGTTACCCCCCTGGATTAGCTGGATAGTGTCACCTTCCTTGGACTCTTGATTGTGTCAGAGCTAAGCCAAAGGCAGCCATGAAAAGTGAGACTGGAGACGGGTGAGAGAACAAGCTGCTCCTGAGCTAGTGAACATTGTCACTGCCCAGGCAAATCTGACTCCAAAACTCCTTCCTGGTAAGAACGACCAATGGCCAGCCTGACTGGACAGAGCTACTCCAGTATCCAGGATCTTGTTATTTCCTAGAAAACTACCATGCCCTATAGCCCTTGTATACAGAGCTGTGCGTTTCCAGCCCTAGCCCTGTCAATTCCTGTTAGATGGAAACCGCATTCCAAAAACTGGAAAAGCTATCCAGGAACATTAGTATAATCTTGTTTAATCCCTGGCTCCTATCAGAAGATCTTGTTTTTGGTTGTGTGATTTTTATTTATTTTTTTGCAAAACTGTTCAGAGTAATCACAACAGTCCTAACTCACAACACCAATATGATGCTGTTAATTTCAGTCAGAGGTAACAAGGGCTCAGCTCAATAATATATCAAACGAGGGTAAGTGTACTATGGCTCTTTTTGAAGAAGAAATCCACTTCTGAAAAGGTGACTGGTGGTAGAGAAGGGATAGACAGGCTGAAACTGCTTAACCCTTTCTACTTGCTCTTTCTTCATTCCAGACTGCTGTTCACCCACCCCAATAGCTTTCAAATGCATATTATGAGTGCTTGTGTGTAACATGTGGTTGGGCCTGAAGTGTTATTAATTTATGCTATATGGCCTGTATATTCTTTCTGGGTGTGCTGTAGTAGTTGACTGATAGACAGGGCCGTAGCCAGGGGGTGGCGAGGAAGGCCCCCGTCAGGGGCGCAGGTGGGGGGCGGGGGCGCTAAACTGG
This sequence comes from Zootoca vivipara, assembly GCF_963506605.1. Lineage (NCBI taxonomy): Eukaryota > Metazoa > Chordata > Lepidosauria > Squamata > Lacertidae > Zootoca > Zootoca vivipara. The sequence continues at coordinate 81,780,281 of NC_083278.1, forward strand.
CTAAAAATATGTCCATAAATATGTCTATAAATAAAAATATTGATTATTGCCTCATAAAAAAGGTTTTAAATAGGGGGACTTTGTATGATATGCAGGGGCCCTGTTTCCCCCTATTTTTCGTGGGTAGGGGGTGCAATCTGGATGGTTCTGCCAGGGGCACAAGATCACATAGCCAAGGCTCTGCTGATAGATGCTTGTGCTCTGCAAAGAGATTGTAGATAAACGAATCAACATGATCCAGTTATTCTTACTACAAAGCCAGAAGGCTGCTGGGTGAAGTGGCTCAGAGAATCCATCCAAGGGAATATATTGACCAAACTGAACTCACTGTGCTTACAGTCTTGCCTGTAATTAATTTTAACCAGCTCATTACTCTATCCAGTACAGATGTAAGTTAGACTTACTTCATTGCTTTCTGGAATAAACTGATCTCTCCTTATTCCCTGTAATGTTTAGTTCTAAAGCTGCCCAGAGCCAAACTAAACAAGGAAAATGAAGCAAGGAAGTGTCTGAAGAGAAACCTATTGTAACAGAATAGAATAAACACACCAAAGGGGGCACTGCCTGACATTTCAAAGATTCTGCAATCTTTAGAGTGCATCATTACCATAGAAGGGTGGTAAGGGGAAGGCAAGCTTCTTATCGGTCATCGTCAGCATCTAAACAGTTAGATCAGCTGTACGCAAGACTCAGTGAGGCAAAGAAGAGACATAAGTTTGAGGAAAGAGCCAAGTGCACTCATCTGCAGGGAGGAGGCAGCTGCGTTGCTGGCTCCGGGATAAAGGAGAAAATGTGTAACTAAAGGCCATAGAGAGAAACATGACTAATTCATGCTGGCATCTGCTCACACTTTGCATCTGGCCAGGTAGTTGATATGGAAGGAGAATTGAGCCTCACAAATGATGTCCTTGGTTGCAGATGTTTGGGGAATAGTGGTCTGTAGGACTAGTTAGATATCTGGCGCTCTGTTGTAGGGACCAAAAACATTCAATAACAATACCGTAAAAGATGGGTGGAGAAATTGGCTTCCTACTAAAACTGTGGATATTCCAACAAGAAGGATCCACCCCCAATAATGCTGCCATACACATATTTCTTGGGAGGAGGAAGTCAGCAGTATTCATATTTCCATCCCGAGGCTTCAAAAACTAGGTCACAGGGGACACAGTCCAAGTCTAATCAATATAATGCACTGTGGCATCCCCTTGGTTGAGAGCCTGTACAAGTCACATTTCTGAATTATATTTATTTAGTTGACCCATAAATCTAACCCCAATACTTCATTTGATATGCTGTGCTTCAGATTTCCTGTTAATACTGGATTGACAAGTCGTGGGCAAAGTTCAAGTGTCACTTCCGACAGGATCTGTCCTGTACTTGAGACTAGTAAGCACTGACTGTCTTGTGGTTTCTGGTCTAGCGCTTGAAATAGGACTCTGATGAACCAGCAAATGTAGTTTGAGACGGTGGTGGTGTCTACTTTCCAATGAGGTCAGACGATGACCTAAACAAATTGCTCCCACAGACTTGCGTGAGTAGATGCAGAAAAGTCATACATCCCAGATACTCACTATTGACTCACTAGAGAGAAAGTAACATTCACTGGGAAATAATAATTCCACCCAAAGCTTTCCTAGAAGTTTTCTAAACTAACTACCGAGGCAGCTGTTATTGCCAGCAGATGGCTGCAAGGGAGTTAATAGCCAAATGACAGCCCCTTCCACCTGCCCCGTGGCTCCAATCTAGAGGGCATCAGGTTGACTCACCCTGGGTTGAGCCGTAGACCACTTCATACCCTTCCCAACAGTCCTTGCATGCAACACATTGTAAAAGAGGTGAGCTATGGGTCTTTGGGGACTGCTGCATGGGGAATGGTATGAGTTGCCTTATGGCGCTTTGGCTGCTGAAGGAGGTGCCCACAGGATAGGTGTTGACTGCATACCAATAACTTTGCTCCGGACAGTTTGTGGCATACAAGACAGCATGCAGGCTAGGAATGACAGGGACCAGGCTGCAGAGCATCTGGAGGACATCAAGCTGGCGAAGGCTGCACGGGCACAACCTCCAGATTCAGCTCCAGAAGTGGCGGCAGGCGGACTGGAGGGCATTGTAATAGTTCACATGCTTTAATTAGGAAACTCCCAAACATTCCTAGAGTACATCAATCCAGTTTCTCTGGCATACTTTTTTATAACACCTAGAGCAGGTCCATAGTACAGGATGCCTACATTAAAGATAGGGATGGGAAAATCTGTTAATGTGTTTCTCATTTTAAATTCAGTTCTCTCCACATTTCCACATCAGTTTGTGATTTTTTAATAAAAAAAATCAAAAGTCCTCATGAAAATTCATCAACATTTAAATGTAAATTTATCCTAATGCAGATAGTACTAGTTACAGGTAGTCTCTAACTTAGTTGGTCCCTAAGGTGTTACTGGAAGGATTTTGTTTGTTTGTTTCGACTAATGCAGATAGGTTTGTGTGCAATTTTGCCCAATCAACACATTTTTACAAAGCAATTTCCCCCAACCATAATGCATTTGTATGTGCTATTCTTGCTAATATACGCATTTTAATGCACAATATGCACCAGTATATGTATGTTTGTATGCATTGTTTCACTGGAAAACTGATCAATTCCAGCTCAGTTCCAGCCAAATGAAATTATGTTGTCGGTTTATACTGGTGGGATGAAATAAGCAATGGGCTGGGCAATGTGGACTGGATGGAGTAGGGCCCAGACGAGGCATAGGCAAACTCGGCCCTCCAGATGTTTTGGGACTACAACTCCCATCATCCCTAGCTAACAGGACCAGTGTAGTTGTAGTCCCAAAACATCTGGAGGGTGAGTTTGCCTATGCCTGGCCCAGATGCACTGGTTCCTTCAGCAATACTAAATTGGGCTGGGGAAAAGTTGCCCTGGAAATTCACTACCCCCTATCTTCAGACAGTGAAAATTGGGAGGGGGGGATTCTCCAAGAAATGAGTTTTTTCTGTTGTCTCAGCTGTAGCATGCAAGTAACACAACTGCTGTGTCAAATGCGGAGCAACTCCATCCTATGTGGGGCTGAAGGTTGATCTTGCTGCCCCGGAAACTACTCATGTCCAGTCTCTGCTTACAAGCACACCATGTCTCCAGACAGCCTCCTTCCTCTCCCACATGTCTGGTTGCTATAGACTGAGCTACAACCCAGATTGGTTATGTGCAGCTTTTGCAGACAGCCTCTAGGCCTGTTAAATATTCCAGCTGTCCTTGCGCTTACAGCTGCTAGGCCTTGCTCACCACATTAGCTACCCATCCAGCCAAAGTAGCAGCTGAGAATAGTTTCAATAGGTATGGGCAGAAGGTGGTTCTGCAAAAGGGCATCTTGCTCCAAACCTCCAGTGGGTGCTCTTTGCACCAGAGGATGTTTCTGACGCTGGCCTATGAGTTTTTTTGAATGGGTGGGATACGGTGGCTTTTACAATGCACGGGAATCAATTTGAAGGGGTCATCTGTCTGAAGCACTGCCCAGTCCAAGTCTGGTTTAATGATAAAGAGTCATAAGAATGGAAAGCAGGAGCCTTGAAGTTGTTGCTCATCAACACCTGGGCAGCAGAGTGAGCAGGCAAATAGATCACTTGGCCATAGCTACAGCGAGGTGCATTGTATTTCTATTTAAATCATAGTGGTTATTTCTAAGTTTGCATCTATGCATATGAATCAACATTTGCAAATTGCATCCTCACCTGGCTCTTTGTTGGTGATACACTTTCTACATTTTGCTTTCTTCTTACTCGTAGCCGAGTAAGATTGTCTTCCATAAACATGGTTTAACAGTGAGTCCATAAGTGACCGTGGAGACCAATTCTGGATCCACACGTCCTTCCACGGTGGGGACATAGGTTTACAGGGGGCCGTTGATCAAGGTGAGGGTTTGCCAAGCATGCCTTCCTCTTTGTGCATTTCTCCCTTTCGTCCTGAGTTCAAGTGTCTTCAAAACCCATGACACCTTTGGTAAAGGTGCACTTGCAGGCCACCAGTTGTTGGGGACCACCCTATGCTTACCATGCAAACTCTTGGGATTGAGGCTTATGTTGATGTTCAGCACAGGGCTAGTCACTTGGTAGCATCTTGACTCTTCAACCCTCACATTCCTCTGTGTCCTCCACTCTTTCAATTATGTAGTATAATAGTACCTGTTTCTCCTGGTTAGTTCTGGTTGCTGATGCATGCTCAATGCATACCCAACACTAGAGCTTACCAGTTAGTTTACTGTCTTTGGCAGTCACAATGCAATCTCCCTCACATTACTGGATTTCTCAATCTTGGTAGTGTGTACTGTATTCTGAAACATGGTAGTAGTCTGGCAATGTATTGTATAAATACAATATGTCTAAAGAAAGCAAAAACCTGCTTTGGGAGCCTAGATAGATGTATATTTTGAAATTGTCTTTGGGCATGCCACCAAACTTAATGAAGGCAGCTTGCTCATTCGGCTATTATTCCGTGAACTTTGGTTCAGTTAATGAAAAGTACAAATATGCATGTTTTTGGTTTTCCTTTTCCTTTGGCAGAAATGATGTTCATAAGAGGTGGGAAAATGTATCTATTCTCAGACTTCAGGTGGCTATGAGTTAAGGCTTCCTAATTTTGGAATAAGCCTCATTAAGCAAAATGGTCCAAATAAGCATGGATGAATTCAGGGATACACAAATGCTAGAGGCTTTGCAGAGGCGTAGGAAGGGGGTGCAGTGGGCGCAGTTTGCCCCGGGTGTCATAACTGAGGGCATAGCTGCCAAGTACCCCATTTTCCCCAGGAAACCCCCGTATTTTCTTACCATTTCCCGCAGGTGTCCCGAATGGCAAAATACCATGTATTCCCCCGGATTATGGAGCTCCTGCCGGCGGCCATGTTCTTCAGCTGTGCCGAGGCGCACCCAGTCGCAGCAGCTCCGTTGCTGGGTCATGCCTAACCCGGCTGCGTAGAGCAAGAGGAGGATGAGCAGCAGCTTCCTCACCCCTCTCCCACCCTAAACTGTGGCATGTGGGAGGGCACCCTCTGCGCCCTCCCCCCGGGAGCGAGCCCACCCTGGGCAGCACGGGCATATGCTCTGCCGCTGAGGCTATGGCAGTAAAGAACAAAACTTATTTGTAGAAAAAGAAAAAACCCTGAGCTCTGTGGTAATCATATTTTGGGGGGGGGTGTTTTATTTTGTCTTTTTAATCTTCCATTTATTTCTACACTTTTAAATGAAATAATTCAAGCCAGCCAATACGCTTTGAAGCTCTGGAAGGCCATGGAAGACACATTTAACTCATGAGTGCCCGTGCGGCTTCAGTGGAAAGAGGATGTAACTGCAGTGGTTAAAAGTTCTCAGATTTCTCAAGCGCACTATGTTCCCTGCCTGCTGACTGCTCCAGCCTTTATTTTGCCAAAAACAACACAACACGGGATGATTCAAGCATAAGCCATGGTTCTGGAGCACTATGATGCATTCAAATGAAGTCAGTGGTGACATTTCTGGCTGCTTTCTACGTTATTCAAGGAACATGCTTAAAGTTAGGTAGAGGCAGATGTCTTAGTCATAGAGCCCCAGATCTGGATAGGCCGACTTGCGTAGGCTGGGCTTGATCTAGGGATGGTGGTGGATTTGGGTTTGGACCACAATTTGTTGTGATATCCTCTTAATCAGCGGTGGCACACCCCGTTTTTCCACCTAAGGTGAAACGAGAAGGTGCTGCCCCAAGCTGTCATAGTTCCATGGCAGCCTTCCTTACCTGGGTTGTGTGGTGGCACCTGTGAAGCAGCACCATCTGTGGGTTCTGGCGAGATACCATTGCAAGCTGGCGATGCTTCTCCACTGGTTGCAGAGGTGGTGGTGGGGCAGTTGCCTGCGGAGGTGCTGCTGGCTGAGGCAGCTGCCTCAGAGGTGGCCTGGCCCTGCTCTTAATCACCCATCAAACCATTACCGTACTTGGAACAAACCTACAGATCCCCAATACCAGTGTTTCAGCACTGGTTTGACCATTGTACTTGTACTTTATGTGGTGGAGCAAAGGCCACTTTCTTTCGTTTTCTTGTTTTAGAAACAGTTTGGAGCTGCTTCGAAGTGTGGCGCTTCCACCACGCTGGGTGGAGCTGCTTTTTAAAAACGATGCAAGAAGCAGCAGCTGCATGCCACTCCCTATGTAATTGTATGTACAAAGGACCACCATTTGTACAATGGGAGCTTAGATCATGCTGATGGCTATTTATCCTAGAGAGAGATAGAAAGAAAAAGTCAGGTAGACTGCTTGTAGGCCCTTTCAGATGCTCTCTTTAAGAGTTCAATGAATGTGGGTGGGTCGGGCTGTGGAGATGGACACAGACTAACTTCCCACCACCCATGAGCTGGGAAGCAGCCTGTGCTCATGGAGGCTCTCTGCATGTTTAAGAGCTATGTGAGGGACCTCCATGAGTACACGACACTCCTAGTGTCAGAAGATCACTCTCCACAACAGATATGAGGGCAAAGCTAGTCCCCATAGGCATTTACCCCATAGGCATTTACCAAATTCCTTTTTAAAAAAAAGCATGCCTGAATAGGGCTTGGTGAATTGAGTTTACGGTTGAGATTCATTGAGATGCAGAATTATATCGGTTGAAAAACAGCCACTCCCCAAAGGAGCATGGAGGTCGAGGTGGATTTGGAGGAGCACAACCAGTTCGGTCACACTGGGTGTGGAGCCTCAGGAGCACCTCAGGGGATGCCACAACTATCCTTTAGAATGGAGTGCGAGAGGCGCAGGGCACCAAATTTTGGTGTTGCACAGGGCACTGATGAAATCTGAGACCCCCAGGTTCTGCCACTGATGGAGGATAGGAATGGAGTGGCAGTTGGCCTGCTCAAACCCTAAGTAGATTAGGGTTGGGGGACGGATACATGTTATGAGGTTAAAAACTCCCTTCTCTGCACCAGGAAGGGATGTTACAGAAAGGAGAAAAGTAAACATGACATCTTTTCCTCCTCTACAGAACTTTACACAATGCTCAGCTCTACTGCAACCTTTTGCTCCAGGTCTTGCTTGTTTATTACAATTGTCTAATTGGGGAGTTTGCTACAGAAATCTAATCTCTCTTGTTTTTATGTTTATAACATCTCTCTGCCTATCGCTTCTCTGAAATGTTTGTTTTTCGAATGTATGAGCATGACAGGTGAAGGACGTCTACTGGGTTGGTTGCAGCAGTTCTTGAATCACTATATGCTCCCCTGTGTGGTTTGGCCAGACACCCTGCTATTTCCAAAAGCTGTAGTGTCACAAGCTGCACCTTCCTTTTGCTGTAACAATGGTTCCACGAGGGGTGAGGCGGAGCTGAGTCATGCTGTCTGGGTCGGTGTAAACGTGCTTTCTGGCCACACCACTTGTGCTCTGAATCACAAAGAGTGAGTTCTCAGGAGAAGAAGCTGTAACACGAGGAAGCTAAAGCTGCAATCCTGTGCATGTTTACTCAGGGCATCACTTTCATTGAAATCAATTGGGGTGATTTTTGAGTAGGCTTGCGTTGAACTGCACTCTAGTTACCAGTTTATGAAAGGCTCTACTGAGAGAATGGTGGAAGTTGGGAGGATAAAAAGAAAGGGAAAAAGGAATGGGGGAAACAAATAAAGAGTGAAAAGGGAAGGCAAATAAACAAGGCAGGCAAAAGAGAAACAAAATACTTACATAACAGTGGTAACAAAAAAGAAAGATCTCTGGCTATTTAGTTTCTGTAGCAACACGTAATCTATACTTGGTGATCTCTTTAGTTATCTAAAGACCCATTCTCCCTACATCAAGATCTCTGCCATGTAAAGCTTGTCCTCCTGGTTTGATCTCTTTCATAACTTTCTACAACCAGAGTCGTAGCAAAACCCCATCTAATCCACCCCCCCCAACTTCATTACTGTATATTTGCTCAAACATAAATCCCATTGAGTTCTGTTGAACTTTACTCCCGTGTAAATGTGCATAGGAACACATTCCACCCCTTCCCAACTAACCCAAAGTGTTTTCCCAGTCAGAAAGGCAGTTTAGAATAAAAAACCTGGTAAACGCTCTCGGATCATCATTCAGGAATCCATGAATTAGGATGAAATGTTAAGAGCTCCTACATCCAGGTTACCAACAAGCAGTTCCCTGTTTTCAAGGCTGTGGCTAACCTTTGCCCCCCCCCCCCCAAGATATTGTTTGAGTGGAATTCCTATTATCCCGGATTGCTGTTTGTGCCAGATGAGGCTGATGTGAGCCGGAGTCAGACAACATCAGTAATGCCACCCCATCATTTGAAATACTGTAATGTGGAAAACCACTTTGGAGGCAACTTGGAGTGTAAAAGCTATTGGTGGATAAAATGTTAGGGATATCTTCTTCACACCTGCTTCTCAACTCCAGTTTACCCTCTCCCAATATGGCTTGTCAGGGTATTGTTAGATACATTGATGCAGTGCTGTTTTTTCCTGGGGGGGGGGACTCAGGGGTACGCATACCCCTAAACATTTTGTGAATCTAACTTTGGCCTCATTGAGGGGCAGTATTTCAATATGAGTAGGAAAATGAGAGTACCCCTAAACATTTTTAGGGGGGGGGAAGCACTTCATTGATGTGTATTGTGTAGTTAGACCCATCATTTTCTGAGTTTCCTAGGTTCATCAGGAAGCTCCAGACACATTTTGATGTGGATTTTACGCGGCATCCTCTAGAGGGCAGCCACTCCTCATTAGCATGTTCTAATTTAGTAAAAAACAAACAAACTTAAGGCCTCCCATTGCCAAACCACTGATAGTTGCGACACACCATTTTTGTGAACTGAAACTATGTGCTTAATAATAATAATAATAATAATAATAAAAATAATAAATTACTATTTATACCCCACCCGTCTGGCTGGGTTTCCCCAGCCACTCTGGGTGGCTTCCAACAAAACATTAAAATACAATAATCTATTAAACATTAAAAGCTTCCCTCAACAGGGCTGCCTTCAAATGTATCCTAAAAGTCTGGTAGTTGTTTTTCTCTTTGACACCTGGTGGGAGGGCGTTCCACAGGGCGGGTGCCACTACCGAGAAGGCCCTCTGCCTGGTTCCCTGTAACTTGGCTTCTTGCAGCGAGGGAACAGCCAGAAGGCCCTTGGCACTGGACCTCAGTGTCCGGGCAGAACGATGGGGGTGGAGATGCTCCTTCAGGTATACTGGACCGAGGCCACAGAAGACCTCACAGGTACACAAAGACAATTTACTGCCCAATGCATTTCAAGTAGTAATAGCTCTTCCTTAGTGGCAACTCTGATCCAGTTCTTTCAAGGAACTAAATTCCACACTGTCTCAAAATACCTACATTTTCCTCTAAAACCTGAGTAGATTTAGAACAGGAGTACCTACCGGTAAACCTGTTGGGGCTGATGGCCGCATTAACTCAAATCCAACCCTCCGGGAGCTGCAGGTCAAAGTGGTTATAGCCAGTTTTTTGGTTTTACGTTAAAAGGGACACATTTTTTCTATCTTGAGCAAAGGTAGCAATGGACACAGCAATGGACTCTTTGAGAGTGATCAGGATTTTTTTTTGTTAAAAAGTATAATTGTTGTTATTTTAATGGGCAATTTGGGGGCAGGTACACAAAACCTTTTTGCATCTGAGTATCACAGAGGGACCCATATGGGTGAAGTCAGTAAAAAAAATGGAGACATTGTATTTAAATTTGCTCATTCTGACAGGAGCTGATGAAAATGGTAATGCAAAGCATGTGGAGGGCACCAGATTGGGGAAGCCTGAACTAGAGATGGGGTACCCTGAAGGATTACCTTTATTAAAACTGGACAGCATATTTTTTATTTATCCTGTTTTAGCACACCATTAAGGAGTGCAATTTGCTGGGCTTTAGTTATGAACACCAACTGTGGCCCCTTCTGCACTATATCTTTAAAGCAAAATTATACCACTTTAGCAATCGTGGTTCTCTCCCCCTGCCCCCGAATTTTGGGGGCTGCAGTTGTTACAGGGTGCTGAGAGCTGTTAGGACACCCCTTATAGAGCCACAATCGCCAGAGTTTCCTGGGAGGAGAGATGGATGGTTAAACGGCTCTGGTAATTATAGCTTTATGAGGGGAATAGAGGTCTAATAGCAATTCTCAGCACCCTTAACAAAACTACATTTCCCAGGATTCTTTGCGGGAAGCTGTGACTGTTAAAATGCTATAATAGTGCTTTAAATGTGTGGTATGGATGCCCCCTCAGGTAAAAAGCAGGTTTCATATTTTTCTGTTTTCTTCATTTCTCTCTACATTTATTTCATCCTCTCATTGGGGGCTAATAATAAAGAAAGAACTAGAGGCTGGCGTTTTTGCTCGTGTTGCCAAAATCACATTAACTTGCTTCCCTCAGACAGCATTCAGTTGAGGCTGCCATGTTCTCACATGAAGAAAATTAGCCACTGACTATGCCATATGTTTCCTAAATATATATGGGGGCACAGCAGGCATTGCTATTTAACCATACACATTCCATGTCCCAGCTGCTCACAAGACAAAAATATACCGGTTACCACCCTGTGTGGAAACCCCTCGAAGGAAACCCCTGCTTCGTTTCAGTCAGAGAAACTTCGCTTCATTCAGTCCTCCTTCTAAAGCAGAATAAGGCTAACACAGCTGGAAGCATTCTCATTGCCTAACGCATTCCAGATGTGGGGTCACATGCTCGAGTTTCATACATGTGGTGTTAATGGAGGATTCCCCCAGGATGGGCTTACAGATGGATAAATGACATCCACTGTCTTGGAACTGTTGTCATTGTCAGATTCAACTTGTGGTGAGGTGATTCACTGGGGGAGGTCTCTCGGACTGTCTGCCTCTGCTGGAGCCAGTTTAACTCTAGCTGCTGCCATGAGTGAAGAAGGAGGTTTAATTGGTGCGTGGTATATGGCTCCAACTAGCACATACTTTCACAGAAGTGCATGGGACGGAAGTTATTGGGGCTTGCTATCAAGTGAATTAAACGAGCCTGTGGCATGACGCTGTGGTAAAAGGGGCCGAGAGACCCATGGGTGCCCAAGAGCATTTCTGTCTTGCCCTCCCTGCAATTAGGCACACCCTACAGGACATGGTAGAGGCCGGTCGTCACATGGGACACGCATATCGTGACCACTTTCCCTGGATGTGGGGACATTTAAAATTCCAGTGGCCTTCTTAGTATGGCCAGACGTATTTTCTCTTATCACATTCCAGGCACAATGGGCTTGAGAGAAAGCCCAAGCTTTGTTTTTCTGTGGGCATCGTTGCAAGACACTTATGTGGTGGGGTCTCAGAACACAGGGTTGCCACAGAGGGAATGGCACGAGAGGTAGCTTTTCTGCGCATGAAAATAATCAAATGGGCTAAGGCTCTAGCTGTTGAATTTCTGCCTGTTGAATTTCTTGCAGGGTGGAAGAAAATGATCAAGACACTTTAATCATATTTTTTTTAGGAAGGACCAAGACTGTATGAAATGAATTAAATTAAAACAGACCCAAGTTTACAATCTCGAAGCCAGATGAAGGCCAAACAATGAGAGGAAAGGGAGAGGTGGAAAGAAACAGAGGTTATTTCTAATACTCCAGTGGATAATTGCATGCAAAAGTAAGATGATGAAGCAGGGAACTGAAGGGTTGGAAGCGAACACAAAAGCCATCCAGGCCAAACTGCAGCCCTGAGGATCCATCCAAGACAGCCAGAATATCAAAAGCAACATATTTATCCATGTTAACAGAAGAATAAAGGTTACTATATCAAATATAGCATGTTGCAAGTGGTATACGCCAGTAAAGTTTAGCAAAGACATAGCTATCCTTGTTACTTTATAAATTGAAAGCGTTTACAGAAGGTCCCACCTGGCTCATTGCTGAACCACTGGACAATTTCTGGTGACCAGGTAGTACCTGTCGGTTGTTGGGTTTCTTGAAAACAATGCTGGATTAGATGCGCCTTGGTTTGGATCCAGTAAGGACCTTCTTATGTTCTTAAGGATGAAAGCATACTCAGGATCACTTAGTACAGATTAGTTATGGCTTAAATAACACATTGGCAGCCTGTCAACTGCATGCATCCCTTGTTGGACCCCTGCAGCCTCCCGAACACCCCCTGCTGCTGCCAATTTTACCGTTGATCTGGCTGCCAAAAGATTGCCTCCCATGCCCCGCCCCCCCGCCTGCCTCCAAATGTTCTAACCAGGGCTGATCCAACCAGCTGTTTCCTGCTTCTCCTCGGAACACACTGTGGTCACTCTGGCAAACGGAAGCAGAGGGCCAACCACAAACTGAGCATGTGAACGAGTGGCGAGTGAATGAATGAATACGGAACTGCTATGAGATGCTAAGTTATCTACAATTTTGCTTTGTAAATTTCAATGCGACCTGGGGGAGGCTAGTTAAAAAAGGAAAACAAACAAACAGATAACACAAGGCTGACCAGGCAACCTCCATTGACTGCAAGCCTGGAGGATTATGCAACATGCATCCTGCTTGCTTCCCTTTGTTTCTTTCCATGGTTCATTTTGCATATCATAAAATCCTGCATATTTTACATAAACTAAACCATTCAATATTCCATTATTACATCCATCAAAACTTATTTACAGTGTGGAATTTATCTTAATGCTGCCGTTTTCAAGTGTACACAATTCCCCCCCCCCATATACAGTGCTGCCTCGCAAGACGAATTTAATTCGTTCCGCGAGTCGCTTCGTATAGCGAAAAATTTGTTTTGCGAAACAGCTCCCATAGGAACGCATTGAAGAGCGGTTTCCCATAGGCTGCCTCGCAAGATGGGGGAAAAAATCATCTTGCGAGGCACCCTATGGGACGAAAAAATTCGCCCTGCGAAGCGTGCCATAGGAAACTACGTCTTGCAAGTCTCCATTGAAATCGCAAAACGCTTTCATTTTGCGAGTTTTTCGTCTTGTGAGGCATTCGTCTAGCGAGGTACCACTGTATTCAATAAACATTTTCCAATCTTCTCTAAACGCATGTTCTTCTTGTTCTCTTATTCTATATGTTAAGTCTGCAAGCGGCGTATATTATTGCACCATTCTCATTGGAAATTGGTTTAGTTGCAATGCTAGATAAATAATTTCCTACACTCTGGATTTTATACTTCGACAGACAGCCATGTGTACAAGGCAGAGGCAGGGCTGGCACCAAAGGTTAGTATCACTGGGCACCTGCCATAGACCATAGCTCAGTCTAATTATATAATACACACGTAAGCAAGTCATGTGGCACCCATTGCAAATGAAGTTCCCAGATGTAGGAAATTGTGGAGTTAGCACAAGGGCATGGAAAGGCAGGTACTGTCTACATACATAGCTGGAGTGACACTAGTCCTGCACTTTGGGATCATGCCATGTTTCTTTCTTGCTTTCAGTTTTGCATTGGAATGGAGTGTTCCTGTTGAGGGACACCTTCTTTCTCCAAATTTAGCAACGTAGTATTTTTCCCTGTTTCCTTCCAAAGAGATTATTTCCTTGTCTTGCTGTGACAATCCAGGCATGTAACAACTAGGAAAACCCCCAAATTAGAGTTTTCTAGAAAAGTTCTCTAAATAATTAAAATGAGCTGCCATTTCATGTTCGGAGGGCAGTAATTCTCTCCCAGTTCTCAAACTGAAAAGTGCAAAGCTTAATGAAGCTATGTGACAGTTTGTTCGAATTATCTGCAGGAAATGCTTTTATCGTTGAAATGTCCAGCTGTGTAATAACTAGGATTGTGGAAAGAACTTAAACAGTGACATGTTCATGCTATAAATGTAGCTTATGAGCAGAAGAGATTAATACAAATAAAAAGACTGAAAAGGGACTCCCACTCAAGAGGGAGGCAACAGGAATGTGTATTAAGACAGGACAAAAATGAGGGCCAAAGGACTTTTTGTAAAGCAGGAACTTCTTTTGGGGGGAAGGGAGGTCTAATTCAAACAGACCTCAGTTTCACACAGAACAAAGATTTGTAGGAACCCGTATACCATGTGGCAAGTCTGCTCGGAAAATCTCTCTCTCTCTCTCTCTCTCTCTCTCTCTCTCTCTCTCTCTCTCTCTCTCTCTCTCTCTCTCTCTCCACATTGGTTTCTATCAGTAGCAACTTGCAGCAAGTGCTTACTTTTATGTATGTTAAGAGACTCTTTTACCATCCATCAGCAGAGCTTCAGGAGCAGCTTATGAAACAAGATAAAACATAAACACGGCATCAAAAAACATTTATACCTTAAACTACATTAAAAGGTAAAGGGGCCCCTGACAAGAATCGTGTCCGACTCTGGGGTTGCGGCGCTCATCTCGCTCTATAGGCCGAGGGAGCCAGTGTTTGTCCGCAGACAGCTTCCGGGTCATGTGGCCAGCATGACAAAGCTGCTTCTGGCGAACCAGAGCAGTGCACGGAAACGCCGTTTACCTTCCCGCCGGAGCGGTCCCTGTTTATCTACTTGCACTTTTGATGTGCTTTCGAACTGCTAGGTGGGCAGGAGCAACAGGAGCTCACCCCGTTGCAGGGATTCGAACCACCGACCTTCTGATCAGCAAGCCCTAGCCTCTGTGGTTTAGAAAGTGGCAAAAACTGTATGACTGGAAGTGGAAGAGCCCCCAACTCCCAATGGCATGGGTATACAGTAGTTCCTGAAATGCCTAGCACTCGCAGGGCTGGAGAAGTTAACTGGTATAATACCTAGCAATAATGGTTGCTGAAAAATGGAAATATTTTGTTCAATATAGAAACTTGTGACTTGTCGAGAGGAACGTGTCTGAGGATGACTGAACACTGTGCTTTGTATAACTTTTGAGTTTGTTTATAATAATTATAATACGAATTAGGGGAGGGAGTAAAGACAGAGAAAAAGAAAGGCTGAAAAAATAAGAATACTGTAAGAAAATAAGAATGTTGGTGCCAGCTGGGCCTCCCTGGAAAAGGGAACAGCATGGGATTAGATACTGTGAAAAACCTATGTATGTGGCGGTGCCTGCTGCCTCTTGGGAATGCTAAACTGGGAGGCAGTAAAGGGAGCCAAAGCCAATGACAAGAGAGAGTCAGCTAATTCTAGCATTATCCCTGGTCTGGATGCACCTCTGGGATCCCCCCCCCCTGCATGGAATTAGATGAAGGGAAGCATGCGTCTTTGGGTCACAGTTTGCCCACCCCTGATATACAGAAACAGTCTTGTAAGGTGTTCCGGGAGCCTTCTTTGGGTGAAGCGTAGGGCAAAAATACTTCAGATAAGCAAACAACAAATGGGTAAGAATTGTGCTGTTCCCACCTGGTGATGCGCACATGATTTTAGGTATCAAACATATGCATGCTCAGGCTGGTCCAGCATTCTTTTCAACCCCCCCCCCCCACCCTCCACCATACTTTGCCATGCACAGCATGAAATATACCCATTTCATTTTGTGTCATGTGAAAGATCCCTCTGGGTTTCCTTATTGGGCTTATTTAACTCTTGTCACAAACACTGGTAAATCTCACAGTAGTTTTCTGAAGGGGAGCACTACCCAGGCCTCACAGCCTTCTTGCTTGCTTATTTAGTGTTCTTTTTTAAAATAAATAAATTATTTACTAATTGTAAACTAGATCCATAATGCTCCTTAACTGTAAGAAAGTTGAATGCCCAGCTGTTTTTCCTGCACTCCGGTCAGGAGAGGGAGAGGTTAGCCCCGCCTGACACGAGCTGCTCCAGTCAGGGGAAGATCGGAACAAACAGCAGAGCCTGAGTTGGCAGCCTGCTTGGTTGCGTGTAAACGTCTGCAGCCGGCGGAAGGTGGAGAGCAAACAGGCGTAAAAGAAGGTGGGGTGGGTGATGTCATTGTGGTTATCGAATACCAATAATCGGAACACATGACAAACAAGAGAAATGCAGAGAAAGGAGAGAGTGAGGGCTGCGGAAACACCCTAAGCAGCACCACATTCCCCGGATATCCTTCCTGCCCCTGTCAAATATGAGTGCAGTGCAGACACGATCTCTTGCATTTCTCTGCTGATGGGCTGATTGGACCAGAGAAGATGACAAGAAGCTGATAGGTTCAACCCCAGGATGTGACTCAGGCTGATATATATCCCTGAACAAATTGCAGCTGGTTCTGGTTCTCAGCACACCATTGACTAAGCATAGTGGCTCCACCGTCATCCGGACCCTCCGGCGAATCAGATGCTGGTCTGCTGCAGGGATAGGCTCAGCCCACTTTTCATCATGTCCTGTATTAATGGCAGAGTCAGAACCATTCCAGACAATGACGCAGAACCTGTTATTTATTGATATTTTTGGTGCTAAAGTCGTGCTAGCCCTGATCCAGGGCTAGTTGCACGATATCTAGGCCACCCACAAGATTATTTCTGTAGAAGTGTGCAGACACACTGAGGGCGAATCACCCGCATGACATTTTTATAAAATTAAACAAAGTAGATGTGAATTCTAGAGCTGGGGAATACACACGTAAGAGAACCCAGCTGAGACAGACCTAATAGTGGGGGGCAGAAGCAGGAAATAAAATAACGGGGGTTTCCTGAAGTTATGAAGTTGCTTTGCCAGGGATTGATATAGCATTTACAATGCTGGTGACATGGTAATTCAGCTTTTTAAATAGTTAGGGGAAAAAGACATTAAAAACCTTACTAAAGTTTCCAAAGTGCAAGCCTAGGGGAGGAGTGACATTCTTTTTACTCTTCTCATTTCATTAATGAATTGTATCCCATGTAGCATTTTGAAGTGATATACTAAAGCCATATATAAGAAAATGATTTTATTGTTTTATTATTTTTGTAAATTGCTTTGAGTTGGGGTATTTTTTACAGTCAAGTGGCATATACATTTAATGAAAAAAGTAGCTATCAATGATTCTAACCCACTTTCTGCTATGATTGAAAAAAAAACACCCTATAATAAAACCCTCCATCCGATGTAGTTTCATAGTGTAATATTTGAGGAGGACAGAGAACCCTTTTCTGTTCTCTATACCTTATTGTGAATAAAATGCAAATTTGCACCTTGTAGAGCTTCAGCGCTGGTCACTTATACGTTCACTAGAACTTCTGTCAGTGGAGGTAGCAAGAATTGGAATGCTTGGGCGAAAAACATTACTGTAGGAAGGCTGAAGAATAGAGGGTTTTCATCCTTTCCTGTGACCGGTATATGGCACACTGCCTTTCTCGGTTAATGTGGGTGCCCACCATGCCTTTGGGTGATTACCTCAGGGGAGAGTTCCTTGTTCTGTCTGGCCGAGATGACAGTAGAGAACAATGCCACCATTTACATGACAAGAGGATCAATAGCCACATCCCTAGCTGTGTCACAATTTAGAGCACTAGTTGCCTGCTGAGCAGGAGAAGTGGAACAATGGTATCTTTTAATGTTGCAACAGAATCTTGGTGGGATTAGCAAGACACCCATAGAATCATAGAATCATAGAGTTGGAAGAGACCACAAGGGCCATCCAGTCCAACCCCCTGCCAAGCAGGAAACACCCTCAAAGCATTCTTGACATATGGCTGTCAAGCCTCTGCTTAAAGACCTCCAAAGAAGGAGACTCCACCACACTCCTTGGCAGCAAATTCCACTGCCGAACAGCTGTTACTGTCAGGAAGTTCTTCCTAATGTTTAGGTGGAATCTTCTTTCTTGTAGTTTGAATCCATTGCTCAGTGTCCGCTTCCCTGGAGCAGCAGAAAACAACCTTTCTCCCTCCTCTATAGGACATCCTTTTATATATTTGAACATGGCTATCATATCACCCCTTAACCTTCTCTTCTCCAGGCTAAACATACCCAGCTCCCTAAGCCGTTCCTCATAAGGCATCGTTTCCAGGCCTTTGACCATTTTGGTTGCCCTCTTCTGGACACGTTCCAGCTTGTCAGTATCCTTCTTGAACTGTGGTGCCCAGAACTGGACACAGTACTCCAGGTGAGGTCTGACCAGAGCAGAATACAGTGGTACTATTACTTCCCTTGATCTAGATGCTATACTCCTATTGATGCAACCCGAAAGCTGCCATCCTGCCAGCGTGTGGCCTCTGCACAGGCACCATGGATGGCCCTACTGTTCAACAGAGTGAGGCAGCTTGATCTCAGGCGACTGATTTCAGGTGCCATGAAAGGGCAGCAAATGGTTAAGTTACTTTAATCACTGTTACATTTTTACTGTCAAGGAGGGAGAGAGGTATTTGTGGAACTTTGCCCATAGAACTTGGCCAGCTTTATGCATCTTGACTTGAGGGAGTGGGTGGTAGAAGACCAGCTGCTGCTGTACCTCAGGCTCACCCTGACAGGGGAAATCAAACTTTTCAAAAAGTATAAGGTAGAGGTGTTCTGCCCCCTCCCACAAGAGATTCAGCACAGGATCACTCATCTCTTTTAACCCAGCACAAGATTCAAGTGATACTTAAAACGATCTTAAGTTGAGAAAGCCTCAGAATAATCTGAAATTATTCTCCCATGCTAGTTTTAGCAGCTTTTGAGAAGAATTAAACAAATGTGTGGCAGTACATATGGATGGAGCTGAATTTTTTTTGGGGGGGGGGATTCTCTATCCTGCTTTACATATATACGAGAAACGGTGCTATTCTCCTTTATGTGATTCAGTTGCGGCATGGAATACTATCGTACTGTGAGAGCCTGAGGCATTGGACTCCAATTCATTTGCTTGTTTGCATTGTTCCCCCCCCCCTAGTCATTAACTAGCAGGGTGTGTGGGGAGAAAATCAGTTCTCATTAAAAGACCAATCTCCTTAATATGCCTTTTCAGAAACAAGATGCAAACCAAAACACAACCATCTTTCAGAAGTCATTTTTCTCTGAATTTTGCAATTCACTTCTCCATTCAAGAACTCTGTAGAAAAATGCATACACCAAAGTATGCATAAAAACAGTGAAATGGCATTCAAAAATGAATTATACCAGGAGAAATTGCTTTGCAAAAATGTGTGTATTAGGCAAAATTGGATGCAATAGTGTGTCTATTTAGAGAAATTCAGACTAATATGCTGATGAATTTTCAGGTGGGCTTTTCTTGATTGCAGATTGATGCGGAAATATGGAGAACTGAATTTAAGATAGGAAAATAAGAAACTGAGTTAAACAAAAAATTGCCAAATTGCCCCATCCCTAGCTACAGCAGTCCCGCTTCCTGATGCACCCTGGGGCTGTTTGTTTTCCACTCCTGGGATTTATGCTCTTTTCACATATGTGACATAATATATGGGTATACTGTAAAACTCCCACAAGGCAGAAACCAACTAACTGAAAGTTCCCCAAAACTCTCCAAGCCCATGAAGTAGGTCAGCCTTTTTCAGTTTGAAAAAGGCAAGCAGGGAGGGAGAGGGCAATTACATAATTGTTCTAGTATGACGTCTAGAAACCTAAAGCGCGGTCGAACATGCATTAGTGCAAATGTCTTCCACTAGACTTTGCAATGGACCAAAGTGGTAGCACAGATTGCAGGTGCATTTTACGGTGTGTGTGTGTGTGTGTGTGTGTGTGTGTGTGTGTGTGACACATATTTGCTTTGCGAAGGTAAGACAGCATAGTGTTAGTGGGACTAGACATGGTAAACAAAGCAGCCAGACAGAGAAGCCAGACGTTTTGCTCTGCATATTCACAGAGGCACCCAGACAATATAGGGAGCAATTCATGTATATGGAATATAAAATAAAGGGCAACACTCAGGGAGATGATTGGGATGCAGGCTGCAGCCTTTGTTGACAAAGACCTCACAGGGCATGGATGCAGCGCATTTCTATGTGTAAAGTACATAGAGATGTATTGCACTTGTTGGGGTCCCTATGATATACAGATCTTTCCTCCCTGCATCATGGTGACAGACATTTCATTAGAAGATCAATAAACCCTCAATACCAGGGAACTCAGCTGGAATTTTGTTTTGTTTTTCTTACTTCTGGCAGGATGTCAGAAGATCAAATGTAGTCACAGTTCTTATTACCTTGATTTGTGTGTGTGTGTACGTAGTTCCCGTTGCATGAGGCACACGTCCTTTCTTTAATAATAGGGCTGTATCCATTTCCAGAGGGGTAGCCGTCTTAGTTTCTTGCAGCAAAAACAGCAAGGAGTCCTGCGGTACCTTTAAAGACTTAACAGATTTATTACCAAATAAGATTTCGTTATCTCCGTACACAAAGGGAATGCCAGCAAGCATTCACTTGTGGAGCAGAGAATCTCTGAAAATTCTTGAGTGAGGTGATATGACAATGAGAAGGCCCACTTGTCTGCTACATTTAAAACTAGGCAGGTGAGATGGGTAGAAAGTCCAGAGAAAACATACTCAGTTTTGCTCTCTCTTGCAGGGTATACAAGAGGGGAGTGCAGATGAAGGAACTGTGGGTCAGGACAAAAGGTACAGGGAGTATGGCATGATGAGGACATGAAATGGCAGGGATGGGGCATCATAGCCTATGGCCAGAGATACTGTCAGCTGTATTCCAATAACATCTGGAGGGCCACAGGAACATCTGGAGGGCCATGGGAGGTTTAAAGAGCGGCCCAGACTCGAATCCCTTTGAACCAGCCATACACTCATCAGCGTGACTCTAGGGAAGAGTATCTGTTTTTGTAAACTGTGACTGAAATAAGATTTATGAGATTCCCTCCCCATCTATGCAGGATGGTGCAAGAGGATAAGGGGAAACCCTAATTATAGCATCAGGGAATTTCCTTGAGGAGGAATTGCTGGGAAGAAACATGGCCAAATGCTGTGAAACTTTCGTTTTCATCTAGGGGGGGAACCAGTCCTGATGAGGAAGAAGGCTGTTGGCAGTGTGTGGGGGGGGGGCACACTTTGCAGGCTACGGGGATGAGAAGCTTGTGGCTGGCTGTGTTGAGAAATGATTTGGACCTGGCTCTCAACACTAGCAGTCATGGTTAATGTGACCTGCTGCCTGAGGCATTGTGAGGCGGACTTCAGATGCGGCTTATTCTCATTTGCTTTTGAAAGGGTCTCCTGCGGCTGCGTCACGCACACAGTTTGAACAGGCTCCAAGTGTTTCTTTTTATCAACATTATTATTTTTTAATAAAGTTTCCTCATTAGCTTCTAAGGCTTTGTGTAGTCTGAGGGGTCTGGGAATTCATTTCCTCTTCTCTGTCATTCTGAGTGAATTCCAAGACCACTCAGATCTGCGAAAGGACAGAGGGGAATGGAGAACCACTTTTCAGGAGAGGGGGTTAGGGTCAGGACACCAGCCAGGCTGGATGAAAGAACGGGGGCCCCTGCTGCAAAGGCACATTCTGGGGCCCTGCATTTCTCTGATCCACAAACAATATTGTTCAGTTCGTAGTCTCACAGACCGACATACAGGGTGACCCTCTTTGCTTGCTCCATCCAATCATACATAGTGGTACCTTTGGTTGCGAACAGGATCCGTTCTGGAGGCCTGTTCGCAACCTAAAAAGGCTGCATCCTGAAGTGCCACGTCTGCGCAGGCGGGTGACATAATTTGGCACTTCTGCGGATGCACAAAGCGCGATTTAGCAATTCTGCGCATGCGCATGTGCCGAACCTGGAAGTAACCCGTTCCGGGACTTCCAGGTTCGGCCTATTCGCAAGATGAAAAGACGTATCCTGCAGCAAACGTAACATGAGCTATGACTGTACTTCAAACCTGCCATGGTAAACAGAGAACTTTCTGCTTCTGAGTAAAATAGGATTGTACGGATTTCATGCCTGAAAAAAGACCTCACAATAATTTTATCATGGCCTGCTTTTGACTAGCAGACCCTCCAAGTGTCCCTATTTTCCTGGGACATCCCTGATTTGGAGAAGCCGTCCCGGTACCTGATTTGATCCCGGAATGTCCCGCTTTTCCTTCAGATGTCCCTATTTTCATTGGAGAAATGTTGGAGGGTATGGATTTATCCAACTCCCAAGCCATCTGAAGGCAATCCTGTATAGGGAAGTTTTTTTTAAAAAAAAATGTTTAATATTTTATTATGTTTTTATATACGTTGGAAGCTGCCCAGAGTGCTGGGGCAACCCAATAAGATGTGTGGGGTATAAAATATCATTGTGGAATGGGACGCCCCTGTTTCTATCTGAGAAATGTTGGAGGCTACGGACTAGTACTGGATCACTTTGGCATCTTGGGTCAGTTGGCTTTGCTAGTAAGTTGAAAGAAAAAGCAACCAGAAAAGATATTTTCAGTAATTTAAAAGAGAAACTAAGCTGGAAAGGCAAAGGCCTATGGGGATAAAGGACAGACAGATTCATTATTTCTACTAGAATATCCAGCACTCTTGAATTACTGGATATAAAGCACTTCAAATTAAGGCCTGGATCTCATCAAGGCCAAAAAGGTTAAAATGAGACTTGGCTGACAGATCACAGGACCCATCCTTCCGGGATGGAAGTTGTTTGGAAATTCCCCACTTTTGCCAATGGTGGGAGTGAACTGAGGGCAGAGATTGGAGAGTAAAATCCCTGGAGGAGGACTAAGTGATCTCTCTGTTCCCAAGACACTTGTATGGATGGACCTCTTGGCAAAAACAGAAATCTCTGGATGTTAACATATACAGCAACTGGTCTTAAAGGAGAGATGGGGTTGCTTTGCTTCACAGATACAGGTAATAATGGTGTCCGGGTCAGGAAGCTATTTGAAATGACTGGGTTTCAAACCACTGTACAATAGCAGGCTGTCTTCTCCTCCAAGAGGTGTGTTGCTTGGAACTAACCTTGGCACAGGTAGCCACAGGGAAAGGGGGCCCTTTAACAAAGGTGCCCTTATTGTTCTCTTACAGGGAGTTTGATTTAATTAAACAACACAGTGTATTCTTCTATCTTTTCCTCAATAGCAACACACAAAAAAGAATTTTAAATAGTATTTATTAACATCAAAATAGATTGCATTGCAGGGAACACTTAAGATACCAGTTCTCAAATAATACTCATGTCCTTCCTCTGCGCACAATGGAAAGGAAGGGAGGACTATAGTTTCAGCCCTGAATTTGGTGTACTGTTCAAAGATTTAGAAAACCAACAGTGGAAAGTTTGCTATTTTCTAAGGGTCGAATCCAGAGATCTGTGATCTGAAGCCTATCCACTGAATGTTCCTCATAGAATCATAGAATCATAAGAGTTGGAAGAGACCACAAGGGCCATCCAGTCCAACCCCCTGCCAAGCAGGAAACACATCAAAGCATTCTTGACATATGGCTGTCAAGCCTCTGCTTAAAGACCTCCAAAGAAGGAGACTCCACCACACTCCTTGGCAGAAAATTCCACTGCCAAACAGCTCTTACTGTCAGGAAGTTCTTCCTAATATTTAGGTGGAATCTTCTTTCTTGTAGTTTGAATCCATTGTTCCGTGTCCGCTTCTCTGGAGCAGCAGAAAACAACCTTTCTCCCTCCTCTATAGGACATCCTTTATATATTTGAACATGGCTATCATATCACCCCTTAACCTTCTCTTCTCCAGGCTAAACATACCCAGCTCCCTAAGCCGTTCCTCATAAGGCATCGTTTCCAGGCCTTTGACCATTTTGGTTGCCCTCCTCTGGACACGTTCCAGCTTGTCAGTATCCTTCTTGAACTGTAAACAAGGGAGCGGGGAAATGAAAAATATTGTCTTCGTTACACCTTCTGCTTGCAGGAACGTTCTATGGGAGGAAGGCAATAGTCAGCCATCCCCACCCACCCCTAGCAACCTGTTGCACCTCTGAAAATTCATTCGTGAGAGTTGAGGGTTCCTGTGGTACTGGAAGCTGCACCAGGTTTGGAGGGGACTTCAAACTTGACACCTGAGCTAACGGGTGTAAAAAACAGGTCTGAGTGCTCTCAGGCTGCATATTGGGCCAGTGGAAGGATGAAAGCAAGTGAATAACTTAGCTGCCTCTATTGCCAAACAGCAGTGAGTTTGGTGATGAAAGAAGTCCTACTATGGTCCATGTTTAGTGACATGGATAGGCAGAACAGTCACGCTCCGAATTATATTCTCACTTCCTTGCCCCCTTTTACCCTGACTATAAAGGAGATTAGGAGCATGTGAAAATGGGCATCGTAAACTGCTGCATGGTAGACATGCAGAGTCAGCCATCTTGGCTAAGAGCCTAACTGCAAATTATACGACCGGTTGCTGGGCAGTGAAATCTCTGGCCCCTGACTCCTCTTGGATTGATGGGGAAGATTGCAGTTTTTTGTATGGGGTCTGCCTCTTATAGGTCAAACAAGTTCATCTATAGATGACAATTGAGAGTGAAGGATGACATTCCCGCCTTTATATTTCTAGTCTCAAAGGGGCAGGTCATTTTCAGCTAGCCTAATTATGACAGCAAATCCTACATTGCTTGCAAAAGATCTGGTTTAAGATTCATCCTTAAACCGGAGACATTTCAGGGTGGGTGTCGGGAGCAGGTCAGCAATAACTCATAAGGTGTCAGGGAAGTTAACTCTTAATTCAAAGAAACAAAACAGCTCAGGCCTGGTGAGCACAACAACCTTTCCCAGCAGATCTTTCCCCAGGTGAGGCAGTTGTGAGGACTGAAGGTCCCTGCCTTCCCACAGCTCTCTAAGGCCCCTCCTCCCCTGGGTCCTTCCCAAGCAATCTGAGACACCCTGTCTGTCTCTGTTCCGCCCTCTTCATACCTCTGTGAGTTCTGGGAGTCCCGGGGGGGGGAGGGGAGAGATGCTAGTCACAGCAGGATGGGGAGACCCCCTGGCTTCTTTAGCAGCTTGCCTCATCTCTACCTCTTGGTCCCTCTTCTCTCCTGCCTCCGCTTCTGCCTTTGATTCTGGACTGCTCTCTGCCACAGCCTCTTCCTGCTTACTAAACCCCATTACCGCTTAAGATTCCGACACCTCCTCCTCCCAGTCTGCTCCCTCTCCTTCCTCCTTCCATGCATCATCATCCTACCACCAGCCCCCTGGCTCTGAGCCTTCTTCCCTTGGGGGTTCCCCAGCTGGTGCCTCCCTGTACTCCTCTGTATCCACCAAGTCCATGACAAGATGGGAAACCCGGTTGTGGTTCTCCAGTTGCTGTTGTATTTCCAACTCCCATCATCCCTAACCACTGGCCATGCTGGCTGCAGCTGATGGGAGTTGGTGTCCAGCAACAGGTTCTTTATCCCTGACTTCAACCTTCAAGTTTCATATTCATAGCCACTTCAGGCACACACCTTTATAGAGAAGTTCAGCAATAGCTGACTTTTCAAGAACTCCAGTTGAGAATACAGATCAGCAGCATAGTTGGTGTAACTGATCTGTGTTACTATGAAAGTAAATCTTAAAACAGTCGCAGGCAAACTTTAAGCTTGTGCCACCTACATTGTGTGCGTGTTTTAAAACTAGAATTCCAAGTTCTACCAACTGGAGACAGGTGTGAAACAAATAGAAAGAACACATACTTTTAGAATTGATGCCTAGCTCAGGAATTAGTTTCCAGTACCAGAACCGAGTTCAAAGTCCTGTTATAGACAAAAATCCATTCCTGGCAAAATGGATGAATTGTCTAAACTGGAGCAGTCAAACTTTGATACCTGGCAAGCATATTGTTGGATGAGATTGTTTTAGAGCTAAATCTGTTGGGAGTGGACATGCGAGCAATACAGACAAGCACACTCTCTGTTCTTCTGTACATAATTGAAAAAAATTGCGCTCCTGAGAAGTGGAACTCATTATGCACTAAGTTTCTGCAGCACAGTAATGTAAGTTCCTTGACTTGAATAAGTTAGGCAATGTGATTATTTTGCATAATTATTCAACATGGGGGAGTGACAAGTGGCACATCTACTGGATGAGATGGCGTTGTGCTTACCAGGAGGGAAGGCTGAGGCACAGGGAACTTGGTGCAGTGCCGTGCATGGCAGCAGAGCCAAGCTGAGGCTCCTGCTGCACCATAGAGTGCTGATCTCCCCTCCCTTCCTGGTAAGCACCAGTGACCCACTGTGTTGGGAAGCTAGGAGAGCAATGCTGCCCCACTTGGGCCACCTTGCCAGCCATTACTGGAATCTACCAAGAACAGCTTTAAGAAACCCAACAATACCAGTCACTCTGGACTCATCTGCACAGCTGGAAATAAGACATTTTAAATGTGTTGTAAAGTGCAATATACAAATATGACACTAGACGGCGACAGTGAGCTATGCAAAAGTCAATGTATTTTTTAAAAAGTTTTTCAAAAAAGCATTTTCGCACTGTTTTTTATATGTGTGTAGATTCCACCTCTATAGAGATTTGTGTGAAGTTCTTTCTCAGTTTAAGGGCCCATGATGGACCCTCTGTCATGACAAGATCTACCTTCTCGTTCCCATTCTGTGTCTTGCTGCCATGCTAACATTTATGTATCTCTATAGCCCACATCTGCAGACAGTGATCTCCTGCAAGCTTAGGAAGGAAACCCCTCCAGCAGGCCTTTGACATGCTGAAGAACCACAGTTTGGATGGCTATGTCGTGACTAAGTTAATATTTGAGAGGCACGGTTTGTCTTGGAAGGGGAATCCTTAGTTAGAGATGTTAACATCAAGAAGCCTTCCCAAACTGAGAAGCGGCTTTCATCAGGCCTAACAAATGCCAAAGAAATGAGGCAGAAATCTCAGCAGAGAATTAGAAATTGCAGAAAGAGTTCACTATTCAAATACTTTCTGTACTTATTTTGGCACACAAGGCTAAAGATTAATACCCTATGCCCTCATATACTTCCAAAGAGACAACCAGAATTCGCTGCAGTTACATTTAATCCTGGGTTACAGGACCATTTTTTCTTATAAATGTTCTTATGCGATTTTCTTTGTACCAGAATAATTCAGTGATCAACTTCTAACATTGCCTTTGTGCTCCTTGATACAATATTGCCCTTTGCATCCAGTTCTTTGGGAGCAAGGGCAGGATATAAATTTTAATAATAATAATTTCCGTTTGAGACCTTGTGCTTATCCACTTCATTACCTGCATGCTGATTAGCTCAGGCATCGGGTATAATAATCCCATTTACCCTTTTCCTCATAAATCTGCTTGCTTAAAAGCTTCTTCAATTCACAATTTGCAATGCCGTCCAAAAGGCATTTGGAATCCTGTACAATGCCTGTACTCAGGGTGCCCCCAGACTATCAGTATTTTGTAGGAGGGACTCAAGTGCATACTGGGAAAGGTTTGGGGCAATTAAAGTAGATTAAAACACTCAGTCGCCTTGGTGCAAGAAATCCTTAAAAAACAAAAGACACTGCCTTTTTGCAGTTAGGAAAGTGATGGAGAAATGCCTTGGAAAATGTTGAAGTGCTGAACAGAAAGATATACCGTATAAACACACCACAAGCAAATCAGGATAAATGCAGACTTGTTGTCGTACAACCTCCACACAAACAAATCAGAATGAATGCTCCATAAAGACCTGCTACGATCCTACCATGTTAGAGAATCAAGATGAATCCTCAACAAATACATTGTCTGGAGAAGCCCTTAGATTTCATAGACCTTTTGGCAAGTCCTTCCAGTAAAAGCTTTTCTGTTTCTGTGTAGTTGCCAAATAACTTGTATTGCAAGGAATGTGTTTTTCAAAACCACAGTGAGCTCCATATTTCAGGACACTAGAGCTGTTGCATATCCCCCTTTTATAACATTTGTGCCAGGGTACACTGTAATATTAGCTTACTGAATTTTGTTGCTTTCTGAGAAACAGAATCTCAGGAAACGCGACAGCTGCATATGGCTATCCTCCAGTGATGTCGCAGCAATTATAAGCTCCTTCAGATAAATATGGGATCAGGAGGCAATCAGACCTGTCAACGAAAAGGCTATCCACATCAAGGCACTATAACCAATAGGATCTCTTCCATCTCTTGAGAGCCAAACTAGATGTTACTTTAATTGCATGGTTAACAAGCAAAACAAAGCTTTCAGTAGTTTTCATCAGGGCCACAATGTGTGGAGGTTTAACTCTTCCTATCCCAGCAATGATCCTAATGAAACATAGCTGCCAAGTTATCCCTTTTTTAAAGGGATTTTCCCTTATGCTGAATAGGCTTCCTCGCGAGAAAAGGGAAAACTTGGCAGCTATGTAATGAAAACCACTCCCCATATGGCACCTAGCACTAGACAAAGGCTCCCGTTGTGTCATAGGGACTGTAGGGAAGAGTTAAACCTCCCTTCCCTGTGTGTTCTGCTAATGAAAAGCATCCTTAATATCATTTTTTTTAATAAAAAAACACCACCACCACCTCAAATGGCATTTCTAGCCATGCAATTAACATTTAATTTGGCCCACAGTTGCACCCAAAGAAGGGAAAAGAGGAACACAGAAATCAGTAGGGCTGTGCACCAGATTTGGCGACATCCAAAGCCAAATTGGTCTTAATCAGGGGAATTTGGGCCTCGGTTGAGTCATCCCTGGATTGCTGCAGTCAGGTTGAGAGCCCCAGAGCCCCCTGGGGCTGCCAGGGGGCAGGGGGGGGGCAGACAGGAAGCAGAGGCAGGTGTGAGAGAAGAGAAGCCGTGAAAAGGAAGGACCTACTGGCCAGCTTCTATTGCCGGAGAAGGAAGGAGTGGGTGCCTTTCCCTCCAAGTCTCTCCTTCTTCCCATCAGACCTCAACTTCTTCCTGCCCTCTGAAGTAGACCTTCCACAGACCCCAGAACAATATACTTTGTCCCACACAGGAACCTTTAATTGAACCTCTTAGAAAATACTATGCCACTATTAATACTAATGATTGTAAGCATTAACTATATTGTTATGGGTTTGCCATCTGATTGTTGGGTTTGCCTTGAAGTGATGCTGGATCAAGAGTTTGGGGTTTGGGCAGCCTGAGGGAGTTAGTGGCGCCAGAGGGGATGCTTAAAATTGGTCAGATCTATTGGCCAGATCTAACAATACCTTTTTTTATTTTTGTAAGGGAGACGCTGGAAAATTGCGGAGATGGTAGAAAACAGCTGGAGAGCCCTGAACTGTTCTGTTCTGGATGGGGGTGATAACTTTCTCCCCCGCACTCTAGCTAAGGATGATGTAATCTAGCCCTTTTTTTGTGAAAAGGAACAAAGGAATGGCCATTTTTCAGTTAGTTGGAGAGGAGGCTGAGTTGAGTTTTTGGCTTCGGCAAACTGAAAGCATAAGAACATAAGAAGAATGCTGCTGGATCTGACCAAAGGCCCATCTGGTCCAGCATTTAGCTCTCACAGGGACCAACCAGATGCCTATGTGAAGCCTGCAAGCAGGATCTGAGCACAACAATGCTCTCTGCATCTGCGGCTGCAGGGGTGCCTCATTCCAGAGGGGGACAGTTTATTTGCTGATAGCATGCTTGGCCACATCCTCCTATGTTCAACTTGCATATTTCCAAATAAATGCAAATCGTTAAGGAAACCAAATCCAGGCAAGTATGCCCCGTGTCCTTGAACTCCACACCACCCAGGGAAAGTCGGGAGCACCGAACTCCATGGTATCCCTCTGTTCTGCCTGCCCAGAGCAATTAGCGCTGTCCCTGGGAGACAACGAAGCATTGGCTTGCTCCTCCTCCCCCCTCCAATAGAGACAGGTGACAAGGTCCGTCGTACAACGGAGGGTCTGTGTGGCACACTCGCTCCCAACAGGGTTGCTATAGGAAAGGGCAGGAGCTGGGGGGAATGCATGGGACCTATTCACACCCCAGCCCTGATTCAAAGGGTCCCTGAGGTAATGTTTGCTTGGCTTGCTGCGATGGCTCCCCAATAAAAGAGTGGGGGCTGCAGGAGGATCTCATTAGGGATTAGAGAAATATTTGCTCTGAATGGGAGTGACTTTTCGAGGTGGGGAGAACAAAGAAAGCTGTTTGAAAGGGTGAGCGAGGCAGACAAGGATGGGAGGATAAGCCGGCGCACGGACGCAGAGACAAGCTGCCCAGTGCGAGCTGCGAGCAGCACCTTCCCTTCACGGCAGTCGTTTGCCCTGGCTTCGCTCTTTGCACTTTCAAACAAGGTGAGGCAAATAGAGTAATGTTGTTTCTCCCCTTGCTGCTCAGTAGAAAGAGGGCTCCACCAGAAATATGCTGTACCTTGAGAATCGCAGACAATAAGGAGAGTCTTTGCATCAGGCCGAAGACTCACCTAGACCAGCATTTTGTTCTCCCAAGTGGCAACCAGATACTTACAGGAAGCCTGCAAGCATGGTCTCAGTGCAACTGTGCTCTCTCAAAGCATGGGGCCCAGCAGCTGATATTACTGCCTCTCAAGTGGAGACAGAACTTAGCCATTGTGGCTAGTCCTCCCCAAATTTGACTACTATCCAAGTTGGTGACCATCACATTCACTTATGAAAACAAATTTAAAGAACATACAGCCCAGGTGGCGCTGTGGTTAAACCACTGAGCCTAGGGCTTGCTGATCAGAAGGTCGGCAGTTTGAATACCTGTGACGGGGTGAGCTCCCGTTGCTTGGTCCCAGCTCCTGCCAACCTCGCAGTTCAAAAGCACGTCAAAATGCAAGTAGATAAATAGGAACCGCTACAGCGGGAAGGTAAACGGCGTTTCCATGTGCTGCTCTGGTTTGCCAGAAGCGGCTTTGTCATGCTGGCCACATGACCTGGAAACTATACACCGGCTCCCTTGGCCAATAATGCGAGATGAGCGCGCAACCTCAGAGTCGGTCACGACTGGACCTAATGGTCAGGGGTCCCTTTACCTTTTACTGTGCAAAAAAGGATTTTCTTTTGTTTGTCCTCTGTCATACAACACTCAGCTTATTGGATGGCCCTGAGGTTCTGTGCCCCCCCCTGCTACGCTATTAGAGACATGCCACTGAAAACCACCATCTTTGGGTGGGTGCTTTCCCTCTAGTGTGGTATTTTTTGGCTAATATCTCCATGTAGGGCATCTTGAAGGCATTGCAACATTACTCTTTTTGTTCATTTGAATCCGCCGTCTTCTTGGTAAAAAGGCTGGTGAAAATACCATCCAGCTGAACTGACACTCAGCATGGAGACTTTTCTTGACCACAGTCTGGATGCTTTGTGGACTTTTTGGTTGCTGCAAGTAGTCTATCACATCATTTTATAAACACAAAAACAACTTTCCCAAACACTTTTGGTTGTCCCCTGCAGGAGGCTTAGGCTGATGATGCGGGCAGGGTCATAGGGGATGAAGCTCCCATTCACTTGCCTGAGAAACTGAAGATGCAAGCTAAGCTATATTATCTCTCACATTTCCCTTTTTAATGCAATAGTGGTTAAAAAAAAAGGTTTCCCTTCCTACAAGAGTGCCTTCTTAAAGCCACATCTTCAGATGTCCTGCTGGCATCTTAAACTAACTTCAGACCCTCTGAGAACTCCTGTGGGCAGCAAGGATTAAGGGAACTGGGTCATATTTCTAAACTAACATATACAGTTCTGTGGATCCAGCTGGAGCCTCTGCAGAAGTGAGGCGGGAGTGGGAACAGAGACATTCAGCGACCTGGAACGGGATTTAGCCAGATATCTTTTTCTTAGAACTGAACAGAAAATCAATTTAGCTCCTCTGACAGCAGTGGAAAGGCTTCAAAAATCCTTCCACAAGCTTTCCCAACAAGCTGAAGCCCAACAGGAAAGGGGAACTTTGCTTCAAGGACATATCAGTAAATAATATTGGCTGAAGCCTATTGGCCTGGGCTATGTAAGAGATAAGATGATGAAAGCCGTCACTTCTGGCATTAGAATCTAGGATTTATGAATTGTCATCATGGCTGCAACATACAGGAACATTATTCAGAATGCGTGTAGAACACTGGCACTAGTTTACTATTTTGTAGCCCCAAAGAGCTGGTAGTAAGATTAGAATGACAAAGATATTGGGCTGAGTGAGGGCCTGGTGATGTTAAATAAGCATTGAAACTTCCATTCTTTTTGTGTTGTCTTAAAATAGTAGCCACACTCGTGTGTGTGTGTGTCATAGCTGCCAAGTTTTCCCTTTTCTCGCGAGGAAGCCTATTCAGCATAAGGGAAAATCCCTTAAAATAAGGGATAACTTGGCAGCTATGGTGTGTGTGTGTGTGTGTGTGTGTGTGTGTGTGTGTGTGTGTGTAGGGTGAGGTGTGTGTTCAGGATTGTGATGCATGTGGAGGAGTTTAAACTCTTTCCCTTTCTTGAGGCGAATAACAATTTCTGAGGTTTTTTTGGTGGGACTGCAGTCCACAGGGTAAAAATTAATCCCATCTCAATATTATCTGCTTCCGTTCTAGGGGCTCTTCCAGACGGCCTTTTTATTATGCATTCATGATGAATCATGCTCATGATACTGTTGGAGCAGTCAGTTTTGAGTACTGTTTGTGCCTACAAAAGTCTGAGGGTGGCCACACTGCTTCATTCCCTACCAATGTGTAACCTGCAACTTTCTGCTGAGATCCCATCACTTTATACCACAAGTCTCCTGGTTTATTTTTGGTCCCACCTTTGTTGCTCTACAATGGGGAAGCATTGCAGGAGAAACGAAACCCACCACTAATGCACCATTATTAGGTCACAAATATGTTGCAGAATCCACCCACAATAAAATAACAGCCTGGAAGGGCCCTAGCCTTTCCCCTCTGATATGGGCACTATTCCCTCCACTCATTTGTTTCTCGTATGATTTTGCCAGGTGAAATACCATTGCAGTCTCTCAAATTGTTGAATGCCAGTTTTCTTAAAGGTAAAGGGACCCTTGATCATTAGGTCCAGTCGTGACCGACTCTGGGGTTGCGGCGCTCATCTCGCTTTACTGGCCGAGGGAGCTGGCGTACAGCTTCCACGTCATGTGGCCAGCATGACAAAACTGCTTCTGGCGAACCAGAGAAGCACACGGAAATGCCGTTTACCTTCCCGCTTGGAGTGGTACCTATTTATCTACTTGCACTTTGACGTGCTTTCAAACTGCTAGGTTGGCAGGAGCTGGGACCGAGCAATGGGAGCTCACCCCGTCGCAGGGATTCGAACTGCCGACCTTCTGATCGGCAAGCCCTAGGCTCTGTGGTTTAACCCACAGCGCCACCCACATCCCATGCCAGTTTTCTTTTCTTTTTTTTAAGAGCTGATTTTTGGAGTTCCCTTCACAGTTGTGGCACAATCCCTCCTGGGATGGCACTAGCGTCTCACCTGATTTGGAAACATGGCTTGTGATATGTTCAAGCTATTATGTGTGATCCTGCCTCTATTAGGGAGTTCCATAAAGCGGGGTGCAACTAGAGAAGAGGCCCTGTCCCCAGCAGCCGCAGGGGAACACAGAAAAGAGAAAATATCTGCCGGCAGGAAGTCTGCGATCAGAAAAAGCAGCCCTTCAAATGCCCTTTATAGAATAGCAGAGCAGACTTTCTTGGTGTGGGAAATTTCTGTATGAGCCACACTTTCATCAGCCAAAGCTAAATATATTATGAGTAGAAAAGCACAGGTTTAAAAATAAGTTTCCAAAATATTTTTCGGGAAACCAGAGGGTCGTTTCCAGACAGGATCGGAGGCCCCGGGGAATCAATCATGTAGGCCTTTAGAATGCAGTGGCTTCTTTCCTTGTTCCGTCGCACTTCAATTTGTCCTTGAGTCTCTTCACACAATCCTATCACTGGTTCTTTCATGTTCCTTTCCCACTCCCATGGCTTTACATGGAGAGCACTATTGATTTGTTTTCTTAGTGTCACAATCAATCATTGTCATCATCTCTCTCCCACTCCCTCCCTCCCGGGTTTTCTCTCTAGGCTTTCATTTCAGTCCAGATTTTTGTAAGCGAACCATACAATCTCAGGATGAATCCAGACAGCTCCCATTTCTTCAGAGCAGTGATAACTAACTTGATGGTCCTCCAAACATTGCTCGACTACAGCAACTATCATCCTCTTGACCACCGGCTAATGGGAATTGTAGTCCAAGGATATCTGGAGAACACAATGTTGGCTACCCCTGATTTAAAGAATGTCATCTATTGTTATCTGTTCCCAGTCTAAGTGTGGAGGGTTGTCATGGAATCAGACTGACCCTAGTTGATTTAAGTGGGACACCCCAAAATTACAGAAGCCAATTGCAGAAAAGTGCCCTTTGGATTTATTTGTGAGGACACTGGATTAATCTGCCATCAGTTGTGGTAGAACTATTGATCCCAAATCATTTCCCACAGTAAGTCATCAGGTTTTGAAGGTCTCCTGTTCAAATAGCATCTCTTTCCAGGAAGTCATATCTTTTTCAAAATGTTAGTTTAAACCACAATGATTAACAAGCCCTATAAAGAGATATAGTGGGCTATTAGAGGAGCCTTTCTTGGTCACAATAGATGGAAAAAGAAGATGTGAATTCATTGTCTTAAGTTCCTTCTCAAAGACATGTTCCAGAACAGACTTTGGGCACTCTTGAGAGGTCAACAGCAGCTAACTATTTTCCTTGTAGATAGCTAAAAGGGACTGGGAGAGCAAATGACCAATAATAGCACTTTTCAGTCTGCCAGTAGAGGTCATGACAATCTCATGCCATCTTTGCAAGCTAGTGCTGCCCAGTTTATGCTAAACATCTTGCCACTGTTTGACTGGCTTCCAAATCACTTCCTAGATAGTTCACACAGACACCATGCGTCAATCAACCCTTGCCTCCTAGCTGTCCTTGGGTTACTTTCCTTTTCTAAAAGGAGGGGAGGAAAAAAGAGTTGTGAATGCTTTAGTGCAGCTGATTTAGGACCTGGTGAGGGTTCCTGTTTAGTACCGGCTCTGCAGCGAGACAGGAGGACTCCATCAAATCATAACATTCGAGATCAGCAAGCCCATTTTTCTGCATTAAGAATAAGTTATGCACATGGCGCACATAATACTTATGCCTTAGTAAAAACTGGGTTTCCTTGGTACAAATTTCATTTTCGTTTTCATGTAAAACTCACAGAACCAACCCTACACTTTCTTTAGTTGCTATGTGTGAAGGACCAGGGGGGGAAATGGGCATATGGCACAGGAAGCTCCCATATACCAGGATTCTAGAAGATCAGGGTTCCTGATCCTGTACACCAGGAGGCGCTAATGAGGCATCTGTGGGCATGCATTTGTTTTTAGAGACCTTCCCTGGAGCCCATGGGGTCTCCTTCCCCCAATGAAATTAGGCTTCAAATAAGCATTTTGTTGTAGCCACCAGAGTAGGGTTGCACTCTGTGCTTGGTGTTTGTGCAGTTCCCACACAGTCTCTCTAGATTGCAAAGGCCCCCGAAAAGATTGATAACCCCCTGTTCCTCCTAATATTTAATCAAAATCTGTTTTTTGGGGGGGGAGGGTAATTTTGGAATCAATGGATTCAAGACCTACCCTTTGGAGCAGGGGCAGCCAACCCGATGCCCTCTAGGTGTTAAACTACAACTCCCATCAGCCCCAGCCAGCATAGCCAGTGGTCAGAGAGATGGGAGTTGTATTCCAACAACGTCTGGCAAGCCCCCTTGCTCTGAGGCAATAGAAAACAACTTTTCTCCATTTCTACGAGACACCCCAAGAGCAAACACACAAAGGTGGAATCTCTCAGCCCTGCATTCTTAATGCATTTAATGGTAACCACACTGTTACCATAATTAGTACAAACAAAAAGAAGGATATGATGTAAGTCAGAAGAAAAGAAGAATGAAATGAATATTTAGTCAATGTGAGTAATTCAGGAGTCGGTGACAGCTGATGACATGCCACTTTGGAGCTGATGCCATACACCCTGAGGTGCTTAAGGAACTGGCTGATGAAATTTCAGAGATGTCAAATGAAACACGGAGAACCCAAGGAAATCACAGGCAGTCAGGGACGGGGAATACTGTATTATCTAAAGATGAAAGTACTTACCTGGAATGGCAAACTTCGGTATCTGTTACCGGAGGGGAAACAGCATGGATGAAATGTAGCGCCCACTGAAAGATGTAAACAAGAGAAACCAAATAAGTGAAAAGAGCACAGAAGTGAAAGATCCCTTTCACCAAGCGTGTCTGTGAAGAAGTGGTGCAAGAGGCCAGGAACAGGCCATTCTAGATCAGACCATTTCACCCATATTCATGAATACATCTAGGGCCAGGTGCACTCCATGGGACACTCTCACAAGCATGCAGGGCTGCTGTTGGACTCCAGGCTAGGCCATGGTTATGTCAAGGCACCATCTGTGTGAGCGGCTCTTCCACCTGGGCTCTAAGCACAAAGCTGCCAATATTTATGCAATGGCAGTGGCACTCTGTGGAGCTGCTGTTTTTAGGGAGATCACTGTGGCTGCACATTCCACAGCACACACATGGAGCCGCCTTTTCACCAATATTGTACTGCCACTGAAGCACAACCGGACTCCTTCAGAGGTCCTGAAGCTGTTTGGGACTATCCTCATGTACAAGCTGGTCCTTAGAACTATACCGTATAATAGTATGTGAGTTTAAAAGCACTGTAAACCATATCAGGAAAAGCTGAAGAAAATATGTGTCCTTCTTAGGGGACATGGTAATAACTGCCTCACACTATTGAACATTGTCACTAAGAATAACAGCTGGTTTTCCCACCTCCTTTTCACTGAGGTAAGGCTACAATGCAATTGCAGCGGCAGATGTGGAAAACTTGGATTAAGTAATAAACAAACCTGCTGTTCCAGGAAGAGTCAGTGATGTGTGCAATGAGGGCCAAACTACACTGAAGGCAGCATAGTTGTATTTTCCACCTACCCCTGATCAGGCAAATAGCAGCTTCTAGGGGGCAAATTGGGGTTGGGGAAACAGTGCAGGTAGAAGAGTGAAACACCCTCTTTCTCAGTACTACTAATCTGATCTAATCTGGAGCTACTTGTGCCTCTGTTGAAGTTTATTTTTATTTTTAAAAAGCGGAGAGCTCATAAATCTTTCAGGTCACATGCGGTTTGGCCCTCAGTCTTCTGACATTGTCTGTGTCATGTGTGGTTTGGCTCTGACGGACAGGAATTTATGTAAAGTAATTCAGCAAGCTTTAGAGCCAAGTAGGAACTTGAAACTCTGTTTCCTTCCAGCATCTGGCCCTGCAGTACACACACACTACACTACACTACACTGGCTCTCAGTGAAATTGATGGTTTTGAAGCCGAAATTGACAGTACCATAAATCCACACCACAGATTCATTATGGACTCCTCCAGACCTAATTCCATCCATCTGAAGAAGTGTGCATGCACACGAAATCTCATACCTATGACAAACTTAGTTGGTCTCTAAGGTGCTACTGGAAGGATATTTTATTTTGTAATAATAATAATAATAATAATAATAATAATAATAATAATAATTTATTTATACCCCGCCCATCTGGCTGGGTTTCCCCAGCCACTCTGGGCGGCTTCCAACCGAATATTAAAACAGTACAGCATTAAACATTAAAAACTTCCCTAAACAGGGCCGCCTTCAGTTGTCAGTTCCATCCACACACATTACTTTTATTCTTCTTATTAGTATTAGTGTCACCTGCCCTTCAGCAGAAGGTCCCACAGCAATGTAAAATACAACAGTGGGAAAACAGTTGAAAACAAATTATTGGCACTTTAAACTTTTTGGTTCAAACTGCAGCTACCCTTCACTCCACTGGAAATTGCTACTGGAATGCAGGGAGGAAGACTGAGAAGCAGCACTGATGGGGCCTGGAAGAGTTTGCTCAAAGGCTGTGTGACTCCCAATCCTCTGTGCAGGAGGAAACAGCCCTACTAGACTAGAGTTGGCTTCTCTAGAAATCAGATGTTTAAAGTGGACCCACTTTCTGAAGTACCGTCTTCTAATCTACAGAGGTAAGGTTCCTGAGAAGAAATGGGTGTGAAGTGAAACCCATAAGTAAAGTTTTAATGAAATAAAATAAAATCACACTATAATACAGAATGGAGCCAATGAATCATTTGCCCCAACTTACGCCCCTAAGACAGGGGTAACCTGTGCCAATGGCAACTGTGACAGGTGCTTCTTAGCTATCCAGCTTCACAGGTGTTCAAAAATAAGCTGCTTTTCCCTGATCTCCCTGATAGGAGGAGTGGGGAATCTCAGGCCCAGGAGCTGCATGTGGCCCTCCAGGCTTCTGCATCTGGCCCTCAGAATTCTCCCCAGGCCCTGCCCCTCCCTGGCTCTGCTTTGCTCCTTGAGTAACTCTGATAATGCCTCTTGCCTGCCTAGATGGAGGATGCAGAGGTGTGGGTGTGCCTGGAAACTACCTTAGTGTGCAAAGGTAACATTTATATTTGTTGCTCACCCACTTTTGCCTTTGACCCCACCCATGACTGGCATGGAGCCCTCAGGCTGTGAAAGGTTCCCCAGTGTGATCTACGGAGATCACTATCCTCAAGATGGTTCCCAGACGCGCTATTGGGGACCTTGGTTTCCTCTCAACTTAATGTTCCGAGTCTTCCAGTGTTCTAGTTTTCACTTATGGAGACTTCACGGATGAATGTATATTTTGGCATTGTGTCAGGCGTCGGGATAAAACTGTGCAATTGTTATAAAGTAGGTGATGCAACTGAACTTTGCATAACCTGACACAACACGTCCAGAAAGTTGAAAGTTTAATATCCTGGGCTCTTCTTTTACATAGCATACATGAGGGAAGGCAGTGTGGTTGGCCTGCAACTTTGCCCAAGGCATCACAGCTTCCTTATAGTTATTCTTGAGTTTTAAATGGTTGAGTGGATCTCTCGAACATGAGGGGGGGGGGCTAAGTTCACAAGTGCATTCAAAGCACCAGAGAGGAACGGAGACCTTTCAGAAAGACGACCACATTGCCACCGCCACCAAGGAGGGGAGGTTATGGTGGGATACAAGGACTGATTGGAAAGGGCATGGGAAGTGTGGAAGGGAGGCCCCCAATGATGTCATTGGAAGCAGATGGGGTCCAGAATAAACTGAAATATTTCCCAGGGAGGTGGTGAGGTGAGTGCGGAAGAGATAGTTTTTCCTACCCAATTCTGAACTGAGTCAAAGAGCCCACCCTTCACTACCTAGCAATCCTTTTTAGCCCAGTGAGTTTATTATTTATTTAGATTTTGAAAAATGCAAGTATGGACAGTCTTCAGCTCACCTAAATATAATAATAATAATAATAATAATAATAATAATAATAATAATAATAATAATAATAATAATAATAATTTATTATTTATACCCCGCCCATCTGGCCGGGTTCCCCCAGCCACTCTGGGCGGCTTCCAACAAAATATTAAAATACAGAAATCCAGCAAACATTAAAAGCTTCCCTAAACAGGCGGATCTCTTCAGTAGCTCTAGGATTGTATTTATATAAAGCACACCCACACACCATTTAGATGGCAAGTACTTCACATCTTCCTGAAAGCTTGCTGCCATTTCTGTATAGCTTTCCTAACATGAGCATCTATATATGTGGTGGCCACTTAAAAATCCTAGTCAGTCTGGCAATCTGTGTACATGTCAGAGACGGACGCACAACGAGACTCAACAGAATTGGAGACCTTTGCAGAAGACGCAGCTCATATTGCACAGCAGCCAAACCATTAAACTCTTATGAGGCTTCAAAGGTGAGGCTTCACAACCATCCAGTGTATGCCTCTAACGACATGCCCTTCATGAAACTGGTGTGGAAGGCCAAGGAGAAATTCTTGGACCAAGCCTGTATCAGCAGCAATAGACTATTAAAAGAAGGATCAGGATGAGCTCACCCTCCCTCATTGCTAGAGCATTGAGAGAGGATTTCAGGCTGGGAAATTGGCAAAGTCCCTTTCACAGTGTGCATGTGGGGCCACTGCCAAAGGATTCCACTTTTAGACACATGTTGGAGCTTGCATTGACATTTGCCGTGGCGTATCCCACACTGAATCCTGAACAGCACCTGCATCTTGGTGGCTAACTGGCGGAGGTGTACCTAGGGCTGGTGACCCTGGCATCTGCCAGGGGCACAGGCTAAGGAGATGACAATGATAGAAAGATGAAGTTCTCCTGCGGCACCTGGAGTGCTGTCCCCCAGC
The DNA here is from genome assembly GCF_963506605.1 of Zootoca vivipara. Lineage (NCBI taxonomy): Eukaryota > Metazoa > Chordata > Lepidosauria > Squamata > Lacertidae > Zootoca > Zootoca vivipara. Next base: position 81,820,106 of record NC_083278.1, read on the forward strand.
TCAGCGATACAGTACCTGCTTCCACCCGCAGAAGGAATTCGCTGGGATCTCCAGCAGGAAAAGCTGTTGCAGGGGGAGATGGGAAGGGGTTCCTTGGAGTGGTTTTGGGGCAAAGAGCAGTGCAGGCACAAGGAGGCATGTTCCTCCTCTCCAGGCAACCTTGCCTGCTTCTCAGATTTTTTCTGGGGGGGGGGGGCGGATGCCAATAGAGCTTCTTGCCAAGGGTGCAAGGGACCCCAGGTATACCTTTGCTATTCAAAGACGAAACAAGAACTGCCTTTTTTGCATGCAGCCGCTGGGAGAGATCATCAGGGGGTTTGGGCTGGGTGTTCATCAGTATGCGGATGATACCCAGCTCTACCTCTCCTTTAAATCAGAACCAGTGTAGGCAGTGAAGGTCCTGTGTGAGTGTCTGGAGGTGGTTGGAGGATGGATGGTGGCTAACAGATTGAGATTGAATCCTGACAAGACAGAAGTACGGTTTGTGGGGGACAGGAGGCAGGCAGGTGTGGAGGACTCCCTGGTCCTGAATGGGGTAACTGTGCCCCTGAAGGACCAGGTGCGCAGCCTGGGAGTCATTTTGGACTCACAGCTGTCCATGGAGGCGCAGGTCAATTCTGTGTCCAGGGCAGCTGTTTATCAGCTACATCTGGTACGCAGGCTGAGACCCTACCTGCGTCTCGCCAGAGTGCTGTATGCTCTAGTCTAGTTATCTCTTGCTTGGACTACTGCAATGCGCTCTATGTGGGGCTACCTTTGAAGGTGACCCGGAAACTACAACTAATCCAGAATGCGGCAGCTAGACTGGTGACTGGGAGCGGCCGCCGAGACCACATAACACTGGTCCTGAAAGACCTACATTGGCTCCCAGTACGTTTCCGAGCACAATTCAAAGTGTTGGTGCTGACCTTTAAAGCCCTAAACGGCCTCGGTCCAGTATACCTGAAGGAGCATCTCTACCCCCATCATTCTGCCCGGACACTGAGGTCCAGTGCCAAGGGCCTTCTGGCGGTTCCCTCGCTACGAGAAGCCAAGTTACAGGGAACCAGGCAGAGGGCCTTCTCGGTAGTGGCACCTACCCTGTGGAATGCTCTCCCACAAGAAGTCAAAGAGAACAACAATTACAGACCTTTAGAAGGCATCTCAAAGCAGCCCTGTTTAGGGAAGCTTTTAATGTTTGATGGATTTCTGTATTTTAATATTTTGTTGGAAGCTGCCCAGAGTGGCTGGGGGAACCCAGCCAGATGGGCGGGGTATAAATAATAAATTATTATTATTATTATTTTCCAAGTGAATTACATGTGGGGCGCTGATGATTGTATGAACGAGCCCTAAGACCTTTTTTTGAACAGCATATGGGGAAATAGGCTCTTCTCCCAAATAATCCTCACCACCTCTTTGCAAGCTCATTCAGGAATCCTGTTTGCATTACTGCACGTATCATTAACCTTTCCCATCCTTCCTTCGGCTAATCTGATCGCAGGCACTGCCTGTGCTGCTCAGTTTGCATAGAGGAGGACTTGAAGCAGGAGCCAAGTATCTGTGACTTCTAAAGAGCAAGTGGGAGGAGAAGGATGAGGAAAGCTCAGGTCTCCTTCTTCACACAGTTCTTGAACTTATGACTCAACGTCAGGGAAACTTGTAAAACGGAAAAGAAAAAAACAACACCAAACCAAACCTGACTACAGAGGATGGCAGGGCGCGTGGTTTGATGTATGAATTGCTTTCCTTTCATGTTGGCCATCATGATGCAACAATTCAAATGAATTTCTCTACCAGGCAGCCAGGAATATGCCAAATGGGGAGAGCTTCTTCCCATTTCTCTGTGTGCTTTGTCACACGTGAGTCACTCCTGAGGAACAGGTCTGCGGTTCGGCTTTAGAAGAAGTGTGTACACAGTTTAGGAGAACAAAATGGGTGTAAATAACAGGCAATGCTTTTGCTTTATAATGCAGACATCACAAAGGTAGCAAGTTGAGCCCCAAGAGGATACAACATAGACGATCTGTTTATGCAAAGAACCCAATAAATTCAACAGGAGTCTGGTGGGCTATCATGGAAGGGTTGTTGGGCCACCAGCCCCCACTGGCAGAGGAAGAGGAGTGCTGGGGTAGCGCACCTAGTGGGGTGCCATCATGGTTGCCCCCCCTGCGCTGGGCGCCCTGCCCCGCAGGTGGCGCACCCCGGCCCCAGGACAGGCGCCAGCCCTGCCCCTGCCTGCTCTCCATCCCCCGGTGACGGAGCATGAAGCTCCGCCACTGCCAGCCCTCACTCCCCACCCTCCACCCCACAGTTTATGGAGAAGCCTAGTGTGAAATACCCTACAGTACAGCAGAATGTTTTACCCTGACAAAGATGCCACAGTGCATCTTTTTCTTTCTTCTACTCTTAGCTCTCAATGACTTTTGGCATGTTCTTGGAGGATCTTGCCTAAACACACTTAAAATAATTCCCAAAAGAAGAAAAAGGGCAATAAAATAAAAGAGCGGGACTCGGAGTGCAAGAACCATGGGGACAATGACACAGGAACACAGGAAGCTTCCTTATTCATTGACCTATCTAGGTCAGTATTGCCTTTGCTGACGGCCAGCAGCTCTCCAGGATTTCAGGCAGCCTTCTTCCCAACGCTACCTGGAGATGCCAGGGATTGAACTTGAGACCTTCTGCCTGCAGAGCAAATGCTCTACAACTGAGCAATGGTCCTTTTTTTTTTTTGCTAAGCAGACTATTTGTAGTGCTAAATATAACGGATTCATTTGTTTCAGTCTGGGGTTTATAGTTAAAGATAGCAAAGGGACAATATGATAGTATGACTATTTTGAGATGTAGGGATCCATTCTGAGGCAATCCACCCGCTTTCTTTCTGCTGAGGGGTCTCCTCCTTCTTAGTTTTGAAGTTTTTCTTTCGAAACTTTTGTCCCACTATTTTTTTTATTTTTTATTTACTCCACTGATGGCTGTTACGTTCCGTCTTACTGTCTTGGCAGGCATACCAGATTTGATCTTTGAGACCTACTTTCCCGCTGCAACCTATTTTTCAGTTGGTTACTGAAATCTGGTGTGTCATCATCCATAACAAAGCTGGCAGTAAGCCCCATTGAACAAATGGACAGTATTCATTTAGAAAATTTGCTACTTGCATTTCACTGTTGGTAGTCCCAAAGTGGGGTACAATGTCAATTAAACACAATAAAAATACATAGCAATCTGTCAACAGAACATGCCAACATAAACAGAATCAGCATATCCATTTAACAGCGTAGCACTTCAACTTTAAACAAAGGCCTGAATGAATAAGTACATATTTCAGCTTAAAGTGGATAGTGAGCCCCTGGCGCCATCTTTAATTCTCCCTTATCCATGTGGCATTCTCCTCCAACTACTGCTGTCCCACACGTTCTCCTCCATAAATCTGGAGATTCCCTGTGCTACATTGATTGCATAGAGAATCTCCAGATTGAGGAAGGAGACTCTCCTGTGTATGGAAGCAGCTGCTCAAGCAGCCCCACTAAACTCAACACACAGTCAATGACGGCATGAATGTTTGTATTGCTAATGGTTGTTTCTTCTTTGTCGTTATTTAGCTTTGTTTGTCATTAGCTGCCTGTGTTAATTTGTCTGTGTTGACTACAAACTCTGATGGGACAGGTTAGGGCCAACTAAGAGATGGTGGGACAAAACTTGGGGTTTGTGGCACAAAACTGGCACAAAGCACAGGGATAGGCAGGGCTTTTTTCCCCCAGCCAGAACTCATCAGAACTCAGTTCCGACACTTCTCAGGTGGGCGCCATTGCCATTATAAGAGAACAAGGGAGGCATTCATGGTGTGTCCTGGCACTTTTTTTTTTTTAAAGCATTGGGTAGCTTTTGAGGGAACACTAGATTTTGAGTTCCATAGTTCATGCCTGTTATACACATACAGTATTCATCAGTGTCTGGAGTGAATGTCCTTCAGCTTCTCCTCATCTTTGGTCTTGAATGAGGCCTCTCCACTCTGATTCATCTTTCAGGCTTCACTTTTTAGAATGTATCAAACCAAACCTGGAACCCTGAACAGGGCCTTAGTATTGTGTTTGACGAGTACTTTTCTCAAGATTGAGCTGCTGTCAGAGAACTACAAAAGGGAAGTCAGAGAAGGAGGCCATTGATTAAGGAAATATATCAACTTCTTGTGTGCATAAGATTAGAAATATCTCTGTTTGCAATTCTCTGTCAGAACTCTTAGGAGAGAAAAAGATCCATGCAAATAAAATTGCCAAAAAAAGCAGAACAGACCTCAATGATCCTGCAAAGGAACAGAATCACAGAAAGAAATGTCTGTGACAAGTATGTATACCTCTTGTGGTGCTGGCCAAAGTGAAGTTCCACTTTCCCTAGTAGTACCAGGTGCCTTCAAATGACAGATCAGCATAGTATTGATGCACTCGTTGTGGATTTGCCTGCAAAACTAACTGTTACATAAAAGCAGGGACCTTGATGTTAAAACAAAACAACGAATGAACCCAAGGATCCGGCATGTGTACAAAATGAGGGAGCTCTATTGTTGGATACACATTAGAAGCTGGTCCAACTGGGACTTTTAATGACATTTGTGACATTCATCCATTTGGCAAGAGCTTCTGGAGGCAAACACAGGAAAATAAATAAATAAAACAGAATTTCACTGACACGGCAACAAAGGAAGACAAGAAAAACAAAAACAAAGAGGATGAAAGATGACTTTGTTCAATACACGTTCAGAAGCCTCTGCATTTCATTGCTTGAAAGTATCATAAATTCATAAAACAACCCTGCTCCCATTTCCCTCCCATTTCCCTGTATTTGTTCCAGATTGTAAGCAAGGACCTCTTGTAACTGATATTTATATAGAGTGGCACTATATAAATAAATAATATATTATTAGGGTGCTGCATGGGATGTGGCTTTTGGGTCTGTTTCTTCCCATTCAAGACATCCCCAAAGCTGAGGGGAACATCGGAGGGGACCTACAATGCAGGCCGAGATGTTCCTGGAAGGAGGAAATTTAACAACATAAATGCAAATCTGTGCACATTTATTTTTGCATGTGCTTGATGGGACTCTTTGGAGCACTGACATTAAAAAAAATATTTTAAAGGAAACATTTTTTCCTCTACAAAAACAAATCACAATGAAATTGCTATTACTCCACAATAATTAACAAAGGTTTGCACTTGTCTGCCAATAATATTGAAAGCTACTTCTCTTTCTAACATTATCTGTCTGTCTATATTTGATCATTGGAACTGTTGAAGCTTTTCAGTAGCTGACTATAATTTTTTTTCTTCTGGTAACAGATTCAGAATAAAAGGTTTTATAGAAAGATGGAGAGGATTATCAAACTTATTAAGATAAATGATAATAAGATCCATAATAAGATTAGCTTCTGATATTTGACCAATTAGCTCCAAAACCTGTTCCCAATATCTCTGAATTATATTATACTTCCACAAAAGATTTATAATGGCACATGTGTGATATGGGGAATGTAAGGCACACTGGCATGTTAAAAGTGCAAAAAGTACCCAACATGCTACACTGGCAAAGTTGATTAAATGGTAGGCTTCTATATAAACCAGTTACATTTGTGCGCATGAGTGTGCTATTGTTCCTACCGTTTAAGGGGTTCTCAGACAGTGCATTCTCCCGGTTTGGCTCAGGTCTGCTTAGCTTCGGAGATGGAATTCTATGAGGTGCTTTCTCACTATTCTGCCGTTGTAACTAGAATCTGTCCTTTAAATAAAAATAAAAAGATAAAAAAAATAGTCACTTTACTGGGATAAGTGAAGGTGGATTAGGGATAGGCTATAGACTTTAATAGGTCACATATTATTCTTGGTAACAAAGCAGTCACCCTCAACACAAAAAATGATTCAGGAAATTTAGCAGAGGAGTTGAATGCAAGTCATATTATTTTAACAGCAAGATTCCCATTAAATGGTGGGAATGTGTTTTGAAATGTAGCCATAAAGAGATTCTGTAGCTGATGAGGGCCAGACCCAACTTTCCTTTCCAGATGGATTTGTCACACTTTTCTTTCCCGCGGACTCTGCATCCCTTGAGATCCTCCTTTCTGCCCCTATTTCCCCAAGACTTGCATTGTTGCAATGGGCAATATCAATTTTAGTTTCTCATTTTCCAAATCAGTTGCTCACATTTCTACAGCAGCTTGTAATTTTTTTTTAAGTCCTCATAAAAATCTGTCAGGACTTGGGTACAAAGTTCTCTTACTATACACATTTTCAAATGCAATTTTGTCCAATATACGTTTTTTTGCAAAGCAATTTTCCCCACTTGAGGTTCAGATGACCCCGGTGGCATGGAATGCCTTCCATCAGCTTTGGCTGGTGGCCCATCTGCACTGCCTGCCAATTAGTTTCTGAGCCAAATTCAAAGTGCTGGTTTTGACTTATAAAGCCATAAACAGCTCAGGACCACAATATCTCAAAGACTGCATCTCTCCATATCAACCTACCCGGACCCTGAAATCTTCATCAGAGGCCTTTCCTTGTGTGTCTTCTACATGAGAGGTCCAGAGGGTGGCAACATGAGAAGAGGCCTTTTCTGCAGTGGCTCCATTTATGGAATGCTCTCCCCAAGGAGTTTCGACAAGTGCCTTCGTAATACACCTGTAGACGCCGCCAACAACAACAACAACAACAACATACCTTTGTATATGTTAATTTTACAAATATATGCATTAATATGCATAGTAAATGTGTTTTTGTACTCATTATGTGTCTGGAGCACTGCACTGCAGAATTAAGATGAATGTGAATTTCCAATGATAGCTGTTTTTTTGTTTTGCATTATATTTTAACAAATGCACCTTTAAATGTGAACTGATTCCTCCTAAAACCTGTTTCTACTTCTTTCTTGACCATATGCTTCCAGGCCTGTTAAGAATTGGTCTGTGCTCCTTCCTTAACTTGTGGTGTTTTGATGTCTAGGCATGCAAATAGGTCTGAGATGAGGATGAAGATTGGAGAGGTAGAGGGGTAGAGCGCTTACTTTGCAGTTTAGTCCCCATCACCAGCCCCTGGGAGAGACTCCTGCTTGAAACCCTGGAAAGTGCAGACCATAGATTGATGGTCTGACTTGGTATAAGGCATCTTCGTGCGTAATGGCTGCTGATGCCACAAAGGCATCAATCCCCCTCCAAATAAACCCCACAGTGAAGAACAGTGCCTTTGAAGTTCCTGAAGGGAAGAAACATTTTGGCCCAGGGATTCTGAAAGACTTTACATTCTTCATCATTTTCCAGCAGCGCCTTTCCTCCCTGGGCCAGCAACGCGGATCAAAAGTCAAACAGACTTGCAGAATTGTGGGACGATATTATGTCAGGTTTCTAATGAACAAATATTGTGCAAAGAGTGAGGACTGGAGACATAAAAATGAGTGTGTAATGCCCCTTGGGCCTCCAGTTCCTTAGTGGGAGTTTAAATCATTGAGTTGGAGGTACATCAAGGTCAGGATCATGCAGTAGCTCCACCCCTTTCATTGAGTAATGTAGTGCTTGATGCTGCAAACTGTTTGAATTATGCATGTCGGCAATTACTTCCATGAAACTCTTAACATAAGAAAATACGACTACGTGAGGACAGTGCTGTCTTACTGCAGAGTGTCACATCGGCACTGAGCATAAGAAAGGCCTGCTGGATCAGGCCAGTGGCTCATCTGGTTCAGCATCCTGTTCTCACACTGGGCATGCAACAATCAATTTTTGAAAGTTGGAAGATTCAAGACAAAGAAAAGAGATGCTTCCAGTGGTATAGCATGGGTCTCCAGTGCCTGGGGCTATGTGTGGGAGTGGGGGAGGGAAACATGATGGAGTAGACATGTGCATTCAACTGCCTAACGGTGTCTGCATAGATCGCATCCACAGAGATAAGAAAAAAGGAGTCTGAAGAGTTCATTTCCTGGTTCATTTTGCGCCTGGGGCAACCGCCTATGTAGCCTCCCTGCTACACCACTAGATACTTCACACAACACGTCATATCCATGGGAACCAACTCCACTGTCAGAAGCAATGTGCCTCTGAATATCAGTTTCTGGGGAGCACAAGTGGGGAAAGCGCTGTTGTGCCCAGGTCCTGCTTGCTGGATTCCCATAGATATCTGCGTTGCTGCTACGAGAACAGATTATATTTATATAAGAAATGAGATAAGACATTCACTTTACATTCTGTTGAGTTCATTTCTCTCTCAGTTCCTACAGTCTAGACTGTCACTTAACATGAGCCATGATCCCAGGATGGTCAACATGCTGTTGATTTAGCTTTGGGGAAGGTCAGTGCTGGTGCAGTCATCCTATGACCTGGAAGGGAAAGTTTCAAGTGAGATCAAGATGATTTAGAGACCTTGACCCAAAGAGGGAAAACATCTCATTGATGCCTGTGGAGAACGCAAAATACAGCAGATTTACAAGATCCAATTCACAGCAAGGTGAACTGGAGGGCATCTGGCTAAACCATCTCCATCTGCTTGCTCATCCAAATCCAATCTCCCATTTAAAAATCATATTAGCTGTCTAGGTACTGCTCTGGGTTTCAGATTGAACATATAAGCAGTACTGTAATACTTGACCTCGTTTGGAAACCACTTTGTAGCAGTATGGCTAATAAACCTCCTGCACTTATGAAACATCACATTATGCTTGTGAAATTACAATGGTGTTATGATGATATTAAACCAGCCTTCTTCAACCTGTCCAAATGCTTTGGACTGCAATGGGTAGCCAACATGGAAAATAGTCAGAAAATAATCATGGAAAATTGTAGTCCAAAATATCTGGACTACAATCCAAAACATTGTAGTCCAAAACATCTGGGGCATGAGGTTGAGGAAGGCTGCATAACACCACTGTAACATTAACTCAGTCTGAGATCCTATGCTCCCATATCCTCCATCAGTGTATAGATGCATGTGCAAAATAGCTGTGTTGTAGCCGGATGTACGTGCATTTCAACCAATGGGGGGACCTAACAGCTGACCCTTGCATCCTCTCCCTGCCCTTCAGCCAGCCACAGATGAATAACCCTTCTCAGAACCCTGACTGCAGATGAGGGAATCTTTTTCAACCCAACTTCTGCATTCTCTTGCAGGGAGCATTATGAACACCTCATGCTCGAATCAGAAGTGGGTAGGAGCAGAGCTGTGCCTCAACTCTTTTTCTTTCTCTGCCATGTGCACATGACTTGCCCTCATGCAACAATTAGAGTATTATTATTATTATTATTATTATTATTATTATTATTATTATTCCATTGGCACTAGGGATGAGCAGATACGCCTGTTTGGGCTTCTTTCACTTTCTCTCATTTTTTTCCAGCCTTCAGTTCTTTACATTTCAACATCAATTTGCAATTGTGTGTGTGTGTGTGTGTGTGTGTGTGTGTGTGTGTGTTTGTGATGACAAAGCCATTTGAAGTGAATCCTTGGCTCCATGCACCTCTGGGCCTTCTTACACTTATGCACATTTTTGGTTGTTCCTGCTTCAGCTTTGAAGGTAATTGTGCTTTGCATTTGGGACATGACTCCTTTTATGAAAAGCTTTATGGATAAAGTTGCTTTTCTTCCAAGCGTTGGCTTTTTACCTAACACTGTTTCTAATGCTAATGGTACTCAGATATTGTTTTACTTCCCGCCCCGCCCCCCGGCCACACCACCACATTTGTTGCATTCAAAAGATGTCAAAAGGGCTTTGCCCTTTTATTTACGCTCATCTTTTCATCTGTTTGATGGCGAAAGCATCAAGGGAAAACAGTTTCTGCACAAACTCTTTCCAGGCATATTGTCTCAGTCATTATAGTCTGGATCAAGTAGAATATTTGTTGCAAATGCACACATGTTCTACTAGATTCCAAGTGACATTTGCTGCTGCCTTCAGAGGCCTATTGGAGGAAAACATCTGTAGAGCAGATTTTTCAGGAGGAACTGTTGCTTTGTGGTTAGAGGGTTGGACTAGAGGTGGAGAGACCAACTCAGCCCCATTCATCACAAATCCCACCAGGTGACATGGAACCAGTCACTGCCTCTCCATCTAACTTAGTGGTGGGGACCCTCAGGCCTATGGGTAAAATGTGGCTCTCCAGTCCTCTATATCTGGCCATTGGGACTCTCCCCACACCCCTCATCCCTCCATCTCCTCCTCAGCTGCTTTTGCGTGGCTGTCATATGTCCTTGGATAGAACTTGTTTGGATGGAGGATAGAGGGGTGTGAGTGGGTGGCTGTAGAAACATCTGACTTTTGTGTGGCTGGAATGTAGTTTGTTGTACATGGGTAAAAGCCACATCCATCGCTCTGTCCATTTTTGTCTCTGACCCTTCCCACCAGTGGCATGTGGGCTCCATAAGGTTCTCCATGAGGAAATGTGGCCCTCAGGCTGAAAACGGTTCCTTACCCCTGGTCTAACCTATTACACCAAGTTGTTTTGAGGATAAGATAAAGGGGAGGGAAATAAGCATGGGGAGGAATTTGTTTTGGTAAGGATTTTAAACACAGACCTCTCTAATTTGCCCTTTCCAAAACAACATGCAAACTGAAACACAACTGTCGTTCAAAATTCATATTTCTCCAAATTTTGTGTTGCAGTTCACCAACCAAATAATGTGCACAAAAAGCGTATTGCTACATGTGTGGACGAGGAGGACGTGTGATAGCACATGGCTAGGGATGTGAGGAAAAGCAGGTGCGAAATCTGTTTTGATTCCACAGGGAAAACTCTGTCACAGTTCCCTGCAAAACAACTAACATCTATAAACAAAAATAAATATGAACACACCCAACTATGTTGATTTCTTTTCATTAAACAGTTTTGTTTACTTAATGCTAATCTATTTCCGAAACAATACAGAAACTAAAACACAGCCAGCCTTCTAAATTTGCACTTCTCTGAATTTTGCAAGGGAGTTCTCCAGCCAGGTAACATGTACAGAAATGCATGCAATAGGGTAAAATGTGCATTAAAATGCATATATTACTGAAGATAATATATGAAAATGCATTGCATTAGGGAAAGTAGTTTGCAAAAACACATCTATTAGGCAAAATTTCACAAAAAGCAAAATTTGCACTAAGATGTTGATGAATTTTCATGAGGATTTATTTTAAAAAGCCAGAAATTGATGTGGTAACATGGAGAACTGAACCTAAGATAGGAAAATGAGAAACCCAGAAACTGAAACTTATTGATTAGCTTATCCCTAGCTTACAAAAGCAGTGAATTGAGGTGGTAGGAATTTCCCCTATGGAAAAAAAACTAGCAAGGTTTTAGCTCAACCTTTTCTGTGTTGTTCTGGCATTCTCTTTCTGGGGATTTCCAGATGGCAGCCAGCACTGTCTGAAATCTGCGACAGCAAAACCAACGAAGGGTCTTGTCGCACCGCAAAACACAAGATTATTTTGGCATAAAGTTTCCAGGAATAGAGTCCTCTTTAACTTTTCTTTATCACAAATGTTTCTTTCCCACCTTGCAAAGCCATGGCTCACATACAAAATAGAACACATTTAAAAAAGAACATTTCATTACAGTAGCAAACAGCAGTCTAAGAACATCGTAAAGACAAGCCTAGCACTCATAGAAGACCAATTTAAAACAAATTAAACAATCCATGCAGTGTTCAAATGTAAACAGTGAGGTCAGGGAAATGTAATGGAAAAAATATAGCACAGCAATGATGTTAAAGCTAGATGTACATAAAGCAACCACAGTGACCATTCATAAAGTAGGTTAGTAGTAACATAAAAATTCTGACATTTGCAGGAAAGTGATTGTTGTTATTATTATTCACATCTTTTTTCTTATATTGAAGAGTTACAGTGCAATGAAATAACTATTATTCAGAAACATATGCTCCATAATGAATTTAATCCTTCCCTTTCCTAACTCATCCAACCCTCCCTAAACCAATTATAGCCCTCACTCCCTATCTCAATAATATCCCATACCCAAGATGTGCACAGTTAACAAACAAATTGGAAGATTGGCATGGAAGAGAAAAAAATAAGAACAGCAAAAAGCAAAAAAGGAAAGGGGGGGGAGAAGGAAAAATGACAGGGGAGAGGAAGTTTATAGGGTGGTTTTAATGTAGAGAAATATTTGTAATAACACCACCTTCAGTCTGAAGTGGTTCACTGCATTCTATGCCATGTGTGGATTATAGGAGCAAGTGTTGCACTGATTCCATTGGCCAGGATTCTCTGGCAGGGCCCCTCTAGTCAAAAACCCAAGCTATGGTGTCATTCATAGGGGCAGTCCTCAAGCAAATGAACCACAATGGGGCCTTGTTCTCCGCCTTCCCCACCCCCTTTGACTCCCTAATTTGACTCTCCCTTCCCCCCTTTCATTTACTGTGGCTTCCCTCCTTTCACTGTTATATAAAAACTTTCCCAACTTTGGTCACTTTTCTCCTTTCATATCCAAACAATTGGCCCTTCCATCTCCTGAATCCCGCACTGAAGGCTTTAGGCCCGACATTGAGGTTAGAGAGAGAACCTGTCAGATCCTCTCCCCCCCCCGCCTCCCCCTTCTGCTGACAGAAGGAGGGAGAGTCACTGACCTCCCATCGGGGAGTGACACAGGAAACCTGTAATTACACGCTTGTGACAGCAATGCTCTATCATCTTAATCATGCTGTTGCTGCCATGACAGAGGTGCTGCCTGGTGGGGATTAAGCAAAACACAAACACACACACAGTGACGCAGCGGCCATGGCCATGCCAGGGAATCTCTTTGCGCCAATTGGAGCGGCTGGCTCGGAACCTCTGAAAACCCTGATTCATCTGTGTTCAGAACTTTTGCGAGAAACTGCTTCTCCTGACTGCTCACACTAGCCTCTATGAGTCTATTCTTCCTTCCTCTGTAATTACCGTCTCACGCCCCAATCAGCATGACGCAGAAAACATAATCGGCCATGGAGCTCAAAGGCTGATGTAATTTACAAAAGATTAGCGTAATTGATTTCTGTGTTATTGTTGACAATTTCCACCATCCCCGATTCAAAAAAGCCACGTTTCCAGCTCAAAACACCCCGGTTTCCATTTTCTGATGTTGCATTTTGTCGTAAATCTCCCTTTCACTGCTCGTGTTCCACACCCGCCCCACTCTTCAATCACAGACTCTCCAAAAATGCTTCCAAGATGGGTGTTTTTTGTGATCGTTGCTCCTAAAATGTGCAAGTTTTTTGCAGCATCCACACAACATTGTGGTCAACAAAATGACAGCACGTATTCCCTGCCCCACCCCACCCCACCAACAGATCCAGATTGACTGTTTCCAGGGGGGGATCTTGCAAACACCTATTGCCGATGACAATATCTCAGCAACTGTTTACTGTATATATTAAACCCCCGTCTGGAAGTACCCAAGTGCCTTAAAAACTTAATGGCACCACCATTTCCCCACTGTATGAAGTGGTAAATTGATGCTGACCCATGCGTATGCTACAGGGCTTTTGCCTCCCCCCCCCACATCATATTTCCTCCATATAAGTGACAGAAGCTTATACACCACAGTTGCAATACCAGAGCTGGGGCAAGGATAGTTGAAGTCCTCTGTTGTTACTACTGTAGTGTGACAATACATAGGATAGCGTCACTGGACAAGAAGACTCAGCAAATAGCATAAGTCCATTGCAAAACATGTACTGGTAGTTAGATATCAAATGGCCCTTGATTATGTGCATAATGTCATTCTTCAAAAGAAAAGAGTTTTGGTTTCTTTTTTTCTTTTAAAAAAGCTTTTCTTAACTGGGTTTTGAGATGAAGATAAAAAAATAAAAAAATCCAAAGGTCCATAATCTAGAATGCATCAGGTTAAGATTATCAGCATGTAAAGTTATTGAGTTCTTGTCAGCCTGCTGCGCTAATACTCATCCTTTGCATCTGTTTGGTTTGGCTTTATTTTTAATTAGCATTTCCAAAAAAGTTCAATAAAAAAGAGTTCGTAGAAAGTATTATAAAAATGAACAATATGCTTTATGCCCAATGTGCATGACACCATGTTGGCAATACGCAGAATTCATGGGTAGCACAGTTCCCCGGTTTTTCTGGTTACCCAGAAAATAAAAGGTAAAGGGACCCCTGACCATTAGGTCCAGTCGTGACCGACTCTGGAGTTGCGGCCCTCATCTCATGTTATTGGCCGAGGGAGCCGGCGTACAGCTTCCAGGTCATGTGGCCAGCATGACAAAGCCACTTCTGGCGAACCAGAGCAGCACAGGAAAACACCGTTTACCTTCCTGCTGTAGCGGTACCTATTTATCTACTTGCACTTTGATGACGTGCTTTCGAACTGCTAGGTTGGCAGGAGCTGGGACCGAGCAACAGGAGCTCACCCCGTCGCAGGGATTCGAACCACCGACTTTCTGATCGGCAAGCCCTAGGCTCTGTGGTTTAACCCACAGTGCCACCTGTGTCCCATATTCATTTTATTTTGTTTAGAATGATAGCAACCCTTTTAACAAAGAAAAAGAGGGTAAAAACTGGACATAAAGAGATGGCTGGTGACAGCAAAATGCCACTGAGTCCTCTTTATACTTAGATCTCAATGATTATTGCATTTAAAACTCATATTAAGTGGTGCATAGGATGGCCTTGAACTAATAGGATGGTGCACAGCCTGGTCAGCTGAGAATGAAGGAGGCAGCCTCTGGGGAGGCCTTCATTTGTCTGTTCTCATCTCTGCTCATCATTTGGTAATTGGCTGTTCACTGGGTGTTCTACTCTGTGCTCTCAGACCTCCAAGCTTCAGCCCCCGTTTAATCTTGCATATGGCTGAGAGGATCAACAGAAAGAAATGTTCTGTTTCAATTCTTTTGAAGTCAGTTCCGATTCTTGGTGGTAACAACAACAACAACAACAACAACAACAACAACAACAGTAGTAGTAGTATCTACCACACCTTTTCTCCTTTAGGAACCCAGGGTGGTGCACAGCTAAGCAAAAATAAAAAACAAAAAACCCCAATCAATAATAAAAACTCTGTAAGCACACAAAAGCATATCAGTACTCAGTTGGTTAGAGTGTGGTGCTGATAACAACAAGATCACAAGTTTGAAGGTCTGGAGGTCTACTCTTGCAGGACATCCGCCTGTCATCGACTGAGCTGTTGCTTACCATCCGGAGCTCCAAAACTGACCAGACCATGCGTTTGCCCGCTACGGGACAGCCAGGCCCCTGCCCAGTAAAATATATGACCAGGTTCTTGTCTGATAGGCCTGCTGGGGATGGTCCCCTGTTTTTGCATCAGGATGGAGCTCCGTTGACCAGGCAACAGTTCACCAAGGTAATGAGGAAGGTGATAGTGGCCTGCGGTTGTGTGGCCGCTGATTATGCTCCTCATTCATTTCGCATTGGGGCTGCCACCACGGCGGCCCATTTGGGCCTCTTAGTTGAAGCAATTAAGGATTTGGGCAGGTGGAAATCTACCGCTTATAAATCATATGTTAGGAAACGTCGCTAATCTTTCTATTTGTTTCCGCTGTTTTTCCAGGACTTGCGGACATGCACATATGGATGGTGGGATACTCCATAGTCCATTGGGCAGGCCTTCGCGCTGGTGAGACAGAATTTGTGGTCTTTGGCTTGCCTTCCTGCTAATGTCCACGTGACCTGGATGGGCAAGAGAGGCATGCGCTGGGGGGAACTCCTCCTCTTGCTCTGGCACAAAGCCTTTTTGCTTGGTTGCCCGTCCGCCCTTGTGATCCAGCTGGGTGAAAACGACATCCCCGCTTTGGACTCTTTATCGCTGCGCCTGGCTATCCTGCAGGATTTGATGGAGATACGGACTTTGTTCCCGGAAACCGCCATCTTCTGGTCGCAATTGTTGCAAAGAATTCAGTGGCGGGGCAGCATTTGCTCTTTGGCCACTGAAAGAGCCAGGAAGAGGGTCAATAGCGTAGCTGCCAAGCGGGTGATTGAGATTGGGGGAATGTTAATACAGCATCCCAGAATTAACGTTAGAGCCCCTCTCCTATACCGGGATGATGGGGTTCACCTGTCCCCGGCTGGGAATGATGTTTGGTTGGGGGAAGTTTCAGAAGGTTTAAAAAGATGGTTAGGTCTCTGAGTGTTGGCGGCAAGCCTTGGCAGGCTTGATTGGCGGTTAGGCTTTTGGTTGTTGAATCGGTTGGAAGAGGGGTGTGGCATCCAGATGCCTACCCCCCCACCTTTGTTGCTCCACATAGAAGTATTCCGTTAAAGGAATCCCGGGGCTTACGCTCTTGTCCTTACATCCCCGCCATAGGCGGGGATGGAGGGGCCAATTATAAGAGTACGGGCCTTGGGGAACATTCTTGGAAAAAGAGAGGAGTGAATGCCTGGCCTCAGCTACCTCCTCTCCCAGGGGTGTTCACTTGACTTCCCTTTAGGAAGTCAGAGCTGGTATTGTCCAAGCGGACAGTGGTGAGTCCTGTCTCAAGTGGACAGATGATGTGAGTCCTGCCCCAAGAGGGCAGATGATGTGAGTCCTGTCCTAAGGGGACAGATGAGTTGAGTCCTGTCCGCAGTGGACAGATGGAGATAGTCCTTCTTAGGGAAGGACCAATGGTTAACCAAAAGCCTAAGCCAACACTCGGATTAAAATTTGTATTTAAATAAAGTTGTAGCCTAAATTAATGCCAAAAACCCAACCTGAATTTTCGTGTCTGTTGTGAGTTATTTAAGGGAATTTCTGGTAAGCCTCGACACACAATCACAATAGCACACTTTGCACATGCCCCATGGACACGCTCTTCATTATTCTGGATGCTCTGGCCCAAATAAAGCCTCACCTCATTCCCTTTGTCAGCAAGAAAGGAAAAAGCAGGACTTGCTTGCAGATGAATCTGGTGAGGGATACAGCCAGAGAAGGAAAGCAGCCGGCAAGCTTCCAGCCCAAGCCTTCTGCAATTCCTCTCGCTAAGTGACAGCCTACTGCAAGCTCCGATCTTATACAAACAACTCTGCTTGCCTTGCCGACCCCCCTCTTTTAATGAATTCCTTCTCTAGGTTGTTGTTTTGGCCTGGGGAGGACTTTAGTTGTTTTCCTTCCTGCAAGTCACATGGTGCAAACATTGCCTCAATGAAGTGGCTCTCCTGCTCGCTCCACTCACAGACAGGAAGACACCTGCATGTCTACCCCCACCCCGCAGCCCAGTTTTCCAGACTGGTTCATTATGGTTATTAGAGAGCAATGCTAAAGCCAGACCACACCACATGCCAGCTGTTGTGCCCTCTGGTGTCAAGAACAAGAGAGAATGAGAGGACTCACACAGAGCTCCTTTTTCCCCTCTGGACGTGGCTGGTTGGAAAGACTCTGTTATTAATATGCATATATTTGAATGGTAAACCAATGCCTACATTGCCCAAAGGGGCCAGTAAAACCAAACAGAAACGGTGTTTTACATTAAGGGGCAACATGTCCCACAAGTACATAAAGCAAGCAACTACATGAACAGGCCTCAGAAGGTTAGGGGGCATATGATGAACCGAGCTGTGGAGGGGGAGGGACGTTTGAGACATGCATGGCAGAAGGTGGAGGGTTCAAAATGTGTGGGTGGGAGAATGCAGGATTCATACCTTTGCTGAGCAACATGAAACCTACTGGAACTCATGTTGCTCCGGTCACATTTGTAAGTGGAGGCTGCATGGGTTGGGTGCATGACCAAGTTCCTTCTCAGGCCAGCATATCATTAGACAAGCTTAATTCGTTATGATAAATGTTTACAGATTCCAGAGAAAGACACAGAGCTGGCGATGCAATGTGAGGCCTGTAATAGGGATGGCCACATCCTGACCCTCTTTACGCTTACTGTGTATGGTTGGAGCATGGCATGGATGCGGGTGGCGCTGTGGTCTAAACCACTGAGCCTCTTGGGCTTGCCGATCAGAAGGTTGGCGGTTCAAATCCCTGCGACGGGGTGATATCCCATTGCTCTGTCCCAGCTTCTGCCAACCTAGCAGTTTGAAAGCACACCAGTGCAAATAGATACAATAAATAGGTACCACTGCAGCAGGAAGGTAAACGGCGTTTCCGTGCACTCTGGTTTCCGTCATGTGTTCCGTTGTGTCAAAAGCGGTTTAGTCCTGCTGGCCACAGGACCCGGAAAGCTGTCTGTGGACAAACACTGGCTCCCTCGGCCTGAAAGCAAGATGAGCTCTGCAACCCCATAGTCGCCTTTGACTGGACTTAACTGTCCAGGGGTCCTTTACATTTTATAACATTCAAAAAGAGATATTTACATTCAAGTCACTTTGTGGACATAATATTGTTACAATGGGGGCATGCCAACCCTCACTGTACACAAAACTCCAGGGGGTTCTAGGCAATCACCCCCGGGTCATGTTTCCACTGAGAATCAAGACATGGCGGAGGCTGTCATAGCTTTAAGAAATATGATTTATTCACATATTTACACCTGAATTGAGATGGAGGGATCCAGATCTTACAGCATAGTCATCTCAAGAGGGGCTTGTTCCCCACAGCAGTGCGTCCAAGGCATCTGTCCCAGCCTGCCTTTATCCAGCCTGCCCAGATGATTGTGTCTTTTCTTCTTCCCAACACACCTCTGCTCCAAGCAACTCTTTCCCATCCATCTGCTATCCCAAGCTTAGTTTTTTTTTTAAGGCACATTCTTCCTGCCTGCCTCCTCCCAGTCAGCTTGGCAACCCCTGTCTGCCCAGGCCCAAGGATTCCTCTTTGATGTGGGTCCACCACACCTTTTGTCATGTTAACGCCTCAATCCCAGGTGAAGTCCTGGTTTGGGAAGAATAATTAGCCTGTGTTTTCCACCGGCCTCTAATCTTCCCTCCAATACTCCAAGTACAGTATTAGCTAGATCCTGAAATTCATAAATTTCTACTATTCACTAATAGACCCTTAATACCTCAAATCTCTAACAACACGTGTATGCCAAAGCAGCTAAGACAATTCAAAATAACTAAGCGTCTTTTTTCTTACTGGTGAAACTATAAACAACACTTTTATTTTAGCAACACAGTGATTTGAATCCCGTAGAATCAAATGATACACATTTGGAAAGCTAGTTTATGCTCTACCAGGAGGAAGGAGTGTAGGGAATCCTAGTTCAAAGGCAGAGCACATGGTTTGCACGCAGAAAGTCCAAGGTTCAATCCCTGGCATCTCCAGATAGAAACGATCAGGAAGCGCGTGATGGGAGAACATGTGCCTGAGATCTTAGAGAGCCACTCTCTGTGGGAGTAGGCAATACTGGGCTATATGGAAAACTAATTAGGCCTGGCACAAGGCAACTTCCTATATACAGTTGGTCACCTCTAATTTCAGCTGATGCTGATGAGCCGTTCAGAGGTGTGGACATAATTCTTGGTGGTTTTCCTTGGTCAATCTGCATTGAATGAAGGCTTGTTTTCCAAATGCTCCAGGAAGTGCTTCTTCCATTGTCAACCTGCCATTCCCTAAAGGTTTTAGAGGAGCCATTTCTCTGTGTACCATCTTGGATGTGTGTGGGGAGGTTTGTTGCATGGTGACCCTTCTGGTTAGAGGTATGCATGGTGCTGATATTTTTGCTGTTTTGTCATTGTTTGCTCAGGCTTCTTTAAGGGCTTAAGAGTGGAGTGGTAATAGTCTGCTTTGTTATGTTAACAATGGTCAAGTTGCTTCCTATGGTGGTTGTTTTTTTTAATATAAAAAAAACATTTTATTGGTCCCCCCCCCCCAAAAAAAACAATACAAAAACAATACAAAAACTAAACAATTTGACTTCCCCCTAGCCCCTTCCTTGATTCCATTATTTGTCAACATGCTGCATGTCCATTAAAGTTGCTCCTATGGATTTAATATGTTTGGATAAGTTTATTCTACAGTGTGCTGTACAGGATTGTATGCATTGTAGTGTGCACCCTGCTCTGGGATCCCTCAAGATCAAGGATGGGCTAAAAGTCACTTTAGCCCGTAAAAATAAACAAATACTCTGGTACCTTTGGACAGAAGCTTTGCCCTCAAACCTTCCTTCTAAGTCAGCTGATTTCTAAACAGAGCAATCCTGCCCATTAAAACACAATCACATAGAATGTCACCTTCCTCAGGGTTTGATTGGCTTTCAGTTATTCCAGACCATTTATTCAGTGTAAATTTCCTTGATTGCCCCATGTTCTGGATATTCTTGGCTGCCACCAACTTAACACTATGCCAGAACTCAGTAGGCTTCTGCTAACCCGGCCCTGAGTTCTCTTCTCCCCTTGCCTCTACTCCTCTACAGACTCTCCCTTGCCTTTCTGGCTTCTGATACTTATTTAATTTCATATATATGGTTAATTCGTTGCACTGTGAGCAGCTGGGTCTCAACCGTGCATCTGAGATTGTAACCAGTCACCTACCAATCAGGCTCCTACAACAAAGAAGGCTATAATGCTTTTTTTCCTAATTTATGTTTACTGCTTAAATATATTGTTATGAGTTTGGGGTGTTAAGCTGTGTGCCGAGTCCCTTCTAATCCCTGGATCCAGTAAGTGTCAAAATTTACCGTAATCAAGGCTTCTAATTCTTGGAATAGCCAGGCTAGCCTTCTGATGAGGTGATCACCTGGGTGATGGGCCATTAAGGGGAACAAAGGAAGTGGGTCCCTGTGAGTGCCACTCCCCCCTCAACTGGCAACTGGTTGGTAGTTAGAAAAAGACAAAAGTGAGAGTAAAGGGAAAGCAGCAAGTTGGAGAGAGAGTCAGAGCAACGTTTGATTTCTACTGGAATCCAACAAGAAACAAGACCCTTTAGGGCTGTTAATGCTGTGAACCCCTCCATCATAGGCTCAGGTTATATATATGTGTGTGTGTAAATAAACCCTATATTATAAAGACACCACAGTCTCCACTGTGCCTCATTTCCAAAGGACACGTGAACCCTGGGTAAGTGCCTGGAACCCATGGAATCTTGCACTGCTCGGAAATTGGGGTGGTGTCCAACAATATACAGGGTCAAGCCACATATAATGCTGGATTTCCTAGTAATCACAGCTATCCCAATACTCACTGTCTTTTCCCTATGCAAATTAACATCCCATTATATAGGGTTTCCATACGTCATGTGTTTGGGTGAAAATTTCAAAAATGTCCAGGGAAATCTGGATATATGGTAACCCATGCCAGCAGTGTCATTTTTTTGCTTTAAAAGGCCCAACAATTTTGGGCAAAACTGAAAAAAAAAACAACTGAACAACTTTGCCCCCAAAGGAAAAAAAATCCCTGAAGCAGCCCATGATTTTTTTTTAAAAAAAAACTTCCCATCACAAGCTGCATTCAGAACAAACAATGAGGCCATATCTTTGGTTTTCACCAGTGGTCTCACCTCATCTGGGGTTGGTGGTTGCAGACTTACGTTTTATAAATTCCAGACCCGCAAATCCTACAAGGAATTTCTGCTTGCGCATACCATAAGTGCTGCCTGATCTGACTGAGGCTGCATTACTTTCCCACAGTCAAGGATTTCATCATGCTGGTATAGCATCTCCTGGTGTGAGAGGACAAGACTTAAGAAGCAGATTACCAGCTCTCATGCAGCCAGAGATTCTGGCTTTGTTTTCCCCATAATACCAAGGCTGCAGGCTTGTTCAGATTATTAGATTTTTCAAGACGTCTAGCTACATGAGCAACAACTCATTGGCTGGAGTGGATACAGATGTTTTCCACTCCAGGGCAACTCTGTTGTTAGGAAACTGTTTTTCTGGCACTCAGACTATTGACTTTGCCAGCAGGATTGTAATGTGATTTGCTAAATGGAAGGTGCTTGTGCAAGTATCTGAGGCACCTATTAGACAGGGCACATGATGCCCCTGCTGCGCTGCCACATGACACAATCCCCTCACACTTTTGTGGTCCCCTGGATTTCTGCCCTCAAATCAGCCCTGAATGTAGTGCTGTGCTCATATAGCCTGTTAAGAAGAAAAATGGAACGTTCCCAGATCAATCCCCACCAGCTCCAGAGAGAGCTGGGAGAGAACCCTGCCTGAAACTCTGGAAACCTGTTGCTGGTCAGTGCAGACAATACTGAGTTTCATGGATCCAGTCTGGCTCAATATAAGGTAGCTTCCTGTTTGCTGCTATCTCACATGTGGTTTGGGCATCAAACTATGCAAGATATTCTAATGGAATCAAGTCCTAATTCTTAAAGCTGGCAAGTTTGGTGTTGATTTCTAACCTACTACAGTATCTGGTTCGGCCCTGTTCATCTGTTGTGCAAAACAGCTTGAGCAGCTTCCTGACTGCTGAGATTTGATAGTCAGGGATAGTCCAGGTTCTTAGATTCCACTGTTTTTGAGTGGAATCTAGTCACATTCTAATAAATTCAGTTTGCACCATTTCTCTCTCCCCGCCCTCCCTCAAACCAGACTTTTCCCCTTAAGGAAAGTGATGAGAAAATGCTCAGGCAAGTACTTCCTTGATGCAAAATTGCCTCACTTATCCACAAACAAACTGGAATAAATTCTCAGTAAATAGTCTGTGTTGTCAAACCTCCCTGAAGACTTTGAAAAGTGCAGAATAACATTTGCTTGACTCAACATTCTCTAACTTACCTGTCGACAAATCTGGGTTAATGCTCAATAAACAGGCTGTCTGGGAGCAGCCTGCACCGCACTCACAATTTGTGAAATTTGAACTTGGGTCAATTCCAAACAACCCTGCTTATTGAGCACTCACCCTGACTTATTCACAGGTAAATCAGCCGATGTTGAGTCAAACAAATGTCATCCAACGCATTTCAGTGAATTTCCCCATCACTTTCCTTATCACAAAAAATCTGGTGCAAGGGAGGGGAAGTAGGGATGAGGGATCAATTTCATTCAGTTTGCATTTAAAGGTGAAGCTACCAAATCCACACTTTCCAAAAACACAAACCAAAACAGAGCCATCCTTTAAAAATAATAATAATAATCAACACCTCTCCAAATTTTGCAATGTAGTTCTCCACCCAAGTAATGTGTAAAAAAAAGCATATACAATGGTAAAGTGACCATAAAAATGTATGGATTAGTGAAAATTACATGCAGAAATGCACCACATTAGGGGAAATAGTCTTGCAAAAAAGGTGAATTTTAGAGAAAAGTGTGTGATTGTGTGTTATGGATTTGGAGAAGTTTGCACTAAAATGCAGATGAATTTTCATGAGCATAATAAATAAATAAATCACAGACTGCTGTAGAAATATGGAGGACTGAATTTAAGATTGGAAAAAATGAGAAAGAAGGAAACCAGAAAGAAGTGATTTCTCAATTGTGAGGGGGAAGTGGGTTTGTTGCACAAGAGCTCCAAATCAGCTTTAATTGTGCAGCCCAAATTTGCTGGGATGTGACTGAATTCCACTCTTCAAAATAATGAAAGTCTGGAAGCACCCTTTGTGAGAGACAAAGTAAAACACTTATAATTTTTAGGTTTAGGAGACTGAGGGCTGCTGCTGCTGTTTTGGAGGGACAGATGCTACACTGGGGCTAATGTTGCATCCCTATGTGCTGGCATGAACACTATCTGGACATTTGTAGATAGAAACAGATACTAAAAAAAGCAAAGCTGATGTTCATTCTTTTATTGTAAAAAGAAAACTGACCCTGTAAAGCTGCCTTGGAATCTCCTACCATTTAGGGAATAGTACTCTGCTGTTAAATCACTGTAATTCCACTGAAATAAGGAAATATAAACTTATGGAAGGGAACCCAGGTGGCGCTGTGGTTAAACCACTGAGCCTAGGGCTTGCTGATCAGAAGGTCAGCGGTTCGAATCCCTGTGACGGGGTGAGCTCCCGTTGCTCGGTCCCAGCTCCTGCCAACCAAGCAGTTCGAAAGCACGTCAAAATGCAAGTAGATAAATAGGAACCGCTACAGCGGGAAGGTAAACGGCGTTTCCATGTGCTGCTCTGGTTTGCCAGAAGCGGCTTTGTCATGCTGGCCACATGACCTGGAAGCTATACGCCGGCTCCCTCGGCCAATAATGCGAGATGAGCGCGCAACCCCAGAGTCGGTCACGACTGGACCTAATGGTCAGGGGTCCCTTTACCTTTACCTTTAAACTTATGCAAGTGAAAATCATGTACAGTATTTTTAAAACTTTTTTGGGATATGCTGTTGTTGCTACTGTTTGCAGAAGTTAAATGTGGGGCTACATGTAGGTTATTCAGATTTTGCAAATATTCCTTGGCAGGAGTTCCTGCTACTCCGTTTTAGCTGTTTGAGCACAATCCACTCAAATGCAATAGATGCTTAATCCTTCACTAATCAGGCCGAAACAGAGGGACAAATTAGCTCCTGCCATCCATTTGATTCCAGACTCACCATCTAGAGGCCCCCACCCCTGCCCCCTGTAAGATCAGAATCTAAAATTACCTAACTGAACCACTGTTCTGTATTGTTGGGTGTTAATATGGTTATAAGCACACACACGAGTAATACTCAGTATTTATGTAGCTAAGAGTTTAAATATTCAAAGTGCTTCATAAACATTCACTGGGCAGATCTAAGGGGAATCATAGAATAACAGAATAGAATCATAGAATTGTAGAGTTGGAAGGGACCCAAGGGTCATCTAGTCCAACCCCCTGCATTGCAGGAATCTCAGCTAAAGCATCCATGACAGATAGCCTTTTGATCTCTGCTTAAAAACTTCCAATGAAGCAGAGTTCACAACCTCCTGAGGATGTTCTTACTAATGTGGAACTAATGTGGAATCACCTATTACCTCATCAATCCTTGCAACAATCCGATATCATAGGCTATTATTATGACCAAAGGAGGTAATTTCCTGGATCAAAATATGAACCTGGGTGGCTGTAAATACTTGCATTCCGTCATCTGAGTGGGCAGAGAATTCCTCCTTCCCTCCCACCTCTCTTGGTGGCAGCAACAGCCGAGAAGTCCAGGAGGAAGCCATCTTCCCTTCACAGTGTCAAAGGATGGAAACCAATACCTTTAGCTTCAAAAAAGACATTTTGAGGAAATTATTATTATTATTATTATTATTATTATTATTATTATTATTATTATCCCACTTATATTTCAACAAAACCAAGTGGTTTGAAGTTGCCTTATAAAACACCAAACCATATTTAATGCTAACCACAGTTTGTCTGCCTGGAGAAAATTATTTACCATTATTTGTTACAATTAAAAGGTAAAGGTACCCCTGACCGTTAGGTCCAGTCGCGGACGACTCTGGGGTTGCGGTGCTCATCTTGCTCTATAGGCCGAGGGAGCCGGCGTTTGTCCTGCGATTTAGGATACAAATCATTCCAAGAAACCTTAACTTAAAAAACAAAACAAAAACCACATACAATAATATCAACATATAAAAAGTAATCAGAACCCTGCCCATAGGGCAGTTGATGGTAAAATTTGGTGATGGAGATACAGGATACAGTGGTACCTCAGTTGGCGGACTTAATCTGTTCCGGAAGAAACGTTCGACAACCAAGGCGCAAAGGGCAGTTGAGAAAATTGAGAAACATGCAGCGGAAGCAATTACTTCTGGGTTTTCAGCATTCGAAAACCAAAACATTTGGCTTCTGAGATGCTCAAAAACTGAGCTACCACTGTAGTTCAGCTGGAGCGGGACTTGAGGTGATATTAACCTCTGCCCTGTCTCTTCTGGAATCCTTCCTTCAGGACAGTTGATGGTAGCTGGCCCTGTGTGGGGTGGGAAGGGAAAGTCCTCAGGATTCTATCTCTCCATGACAAATTGCAGTAAACCTAAAGTAGAAAAGCCCAGCTCCTTCTTCTGGCCACATGGAAGGAGGAATGGGGTGTACAAGCCTTGGAGGAAGCTAGGCTCATTCATGTTGTGCTGAAACCGTGGTTTAGCTTGATGTCCAAATACTGACTTAAGCATGTTGTCTTTTGTGGCTTTCTACCTGCAACATAGGGATGCAGGTGGCACTGTGGGTTAAACCACAGAGCCTAGGGCTTGCCGATCAGAAGGTTGGCGGTTCGAATCCCCGTGACAGGGTGAGCTCCCGTTGCTCGGTCCCAGCTCCTGCCCACCTAGCAGTCCGAAAGCACATCAAGTGCAAGTAGATAAATACGTACCGCTACAGCGGGAAGGTAAACGGCATTTCCGTGTGCTGCTCTGGTTCGCCAGAAGTGGCTTTGTCATGCTGGCCACATGACCTGGAAGCTGTATGCCGGCTCCCTCGGGCGATAATGCGAGATGAGCGCCGCAACCCCAGAGTCGGTCACGACTGGACCTAATGGTCAGGGGTCCCTTTACCTTTTACTTGCAACATGCAACCATCATAATTGCATCATAAGCCCCTTTGTTCTCTGCACAAGGCTCTGCTATTTACATTTTAAACAATTTCTCACTGCATGCACAGCACAAGGCTTTTATTATGTCTCATGCACAATAGATCCTCCTGTGCATTATTATACCTAGAACAAGAGAGGATATTGTAAAGGTATAATATAATATCCCCTCAGTCTGGCATGCTGTTGCACCTAGGATGTGGAAGTGTTAACAAGGTGGGAATGGCTAACAAGTGGCAAGTTGTGTGTACTGTCAAGCTTACATTCTGCCAGGTTACCTGAACTTATCTGCTTTCCCTGTGCCAGCAATGTTTTTCTTGTAACTCAGGCAACTGGAGGATTTTGAAGGTCTGGAAGGTCTGTGAAATTCCCTGCAGCTCAATTCCCTCATGAAATTTTCCACTTCTTATGTAACAAAATTAAACCAAGAGGGATAGCAGCTTGGGGAAGTGAGGGAAGAGAACCCTGATCTGAGAGGCACAGGCTGCGGCCTTGAGTGCATGTCAGTTGTGAGGTAAAAAGTCAAGTTAAGCAGGGCTTTCCTTTTTCTTCCCTTTTTTCTTTCTACTTCAAGGTACTTCCCCCCTGGAGCGAAGAGGGATTTTGGCAAGCATTAAAGCTGAGCAATTTTATCACAAAAAGGCATTACAAACCACCCTCCCTAAAGAACTGCTCAGCAAAAGAGGAAGATGCAGAAGTGAGGGCGCTGTTAGGTGCCTCAGTCTTCGCTATATTTCTGTCATGTCAGTCAGCAGACATTTAAGCAGAATCAGTTGAATGCCCAGTAGACAATAATGTATTATGTAAATCTAGCCTCAGTTATTTGCAGGCTCAGGCTTTCCCTTCAAAATATTCAGCATTTTGAATTATTCGACTAATCAGCTTGTTGGGGCAAAAGTAGACTTCTCTCTGGGAGCAGTAACAAGTCGGAGGATAATAATAATAATAATTTTTATTATTCCCCCAGCCACTCTGGGCGGCTTCCAACAAAAACATTAAAATACAGAAATCCATCAAACATTAAAAGCTTCCCTAAACAGGGCTGCCTTAAGATGCCTTCTAAAGGTCTGGTAATTGTTATTCTCCTTGACCTCTGGTGGGAGGGCATTCCACAGGGTGGGCGCCACCACCGAGAAGGCCCTCTGTCTGGTTCCCTGTAATACAAACACATACAAAGGAGTAACCAACAAATGCAAAGATATTTGTTCTTATGTGTAATGGTCTCTTAGCTGGCTAGTATGGTTGATCCAGGCTGAGCTCGGGTTCAGGGCCCTTGCTCCCCCCCCCCACTCTCTGGTCTATTGGACCATCACCTTTTGACCATGTTAATCGTTCTAATTTGCTGTTTTTATTATATTTTGTACATTGCCTCGAGACATAAGTGGAAGGCGACAAAACAATAAGAATAATTGGGGTGTCTCTTTCTAATTGGCTCCCAAGATTTTTATCTTCCCCTCAGAAATAACCTCTCATCTAGTTTTCTGCCCTGCTGTTCCAAGAAAATTTGGTCTCCAAACTGCAGTACAAATGTATCCCACTTGGCTCCTCATTTTTATCTTTATCTTTACAAACATCTCAAGCGTACGTGTTGCTGAAAACCAGTGCTCATCAAATCCACATTTTAAAATCTTGCTGAAGCATAATTGCTTCAGTATCAAAAGTCATTTTTGCTAATTTTGTGCTTGCTCTGACTTCATATTAGCCTATATATGTGGTTCCCAGGCAGTTTTGTGGGACTAGAACAACATGTACATATTGACATACAGTACTATACTTATTATGTACATGAATATACCTATACCTATACCTATACCCATACATACTATACATATATGTAACTATGCACATTTTGTTCTAGTCTTACAAACTGTCTGGGAACCACATGTATGCTGCTGTGGATTCAATGATGGAAGAAAAATGGACTATAATTGCAAGAAAATAAATATGTACCTCATTTAATGGTTGTAAAATTGGCATTAAATATGACAATGTATAAAACTGAGTGAGGGAAACCTTCAAACTCTCCAGAAATTCCAGGATCAATCTGACAGAAGTTTGAATTAAGTCCCAAGAATTTAAATGTACCCCCAAGACCATTGGGTCTCTAAAGGCCTTAGGATTGCATGTTCTGTCTTTTACCTTAGGGTCTCTGTACTTTACAAAAGCACTTCCAAAGGACAATTCCTAACTAAATGGATAATAAAGTTTTCAGGCCTTTGGTATAGATAATTTGTAATTATGACTAACCATTAAGATTGCTGAGAGGTGAGTACTAATGTAGCAGACCCACAGCTAGCGGGGGCCCAGACTCTGAGCTTTCATTACAAAAAAAGAAGTCTCTAGTCCTCCTAGAAGGAAAGTTATAAAGCAAAAGGTGAAATCATCATTCTAAGCAGTTTCTGTGAGATGGGCCAGCCTGACAGCCCCCAACTTTAAGTGCTTTTATCCAATGAGTATACCAGGTCATAAAGAGCTGATGCTTTCCTCTCTCTTTTAGGGCACATTTCCTGCTTCTGCCTCATTTTCTACTCATTGGAATCTCCAGAGTTTGCCCTGTTTTTCCCCTAGCGATGACACATCTTTCCTGTGGGTTCATCTGAGATCAGGTGTTGTTGTTTAGTCGTTTAGTCGTGTCCGATTCTTCGTGACCCCATGGACCATAGCACGCCAGGCACTCCTGTCTTCCACTGCCTCCCGCAGTTTGGTCAAACTCATGTTCGTGGCTTCAAGAACACTGTCCAACCATCTCGTCCTCTGTCGTCCCCTTGTCCTTGTGTCCTCCAATTTTCCCAACATCAGGGTCTTTTCCAGGGAATCTTCTCTTCTCATGAGGTGGCCAAAGTATTGGAGCCTCAGCTTCAGGATCTGTCCTTCCAGTGAGCACTCAGGGCTGATTTCCTTGAGAATGGATAGGTTTGATCTTCTTGCAGTCTGTGGGACTCTCAAGAGTCTCCTCCAGCACCATAATTCAAAAGCATCAATTTTTCAGCGATCAGCCTTCTTTATGGTCCAACTCTCACTTCCATACATCACTACTGGGAAAACCATAGCTTTAACTATACGGACCTTCGTCAGCAAGGTGACGTCTCTGCTTTTTAAGATGCTGTCCAGGTTTGTCATCGCTTTTCTCCCAAGAAGCAGGCGTCTTTTAATTTCATGGCTGCTGTCACCATCTGCAGTGATCATGGAACTCAAGAAAGTAAAATCTCTCATTGCCTCCATTTCTTCCCCTTATATTTGCCAAGAGGTGACGGGACCAGTGGCCATGATCTTGGTTTTTAAAAGGATCTTTAATTCCTCCTCACTTTCTGCCATCAAGGTTGTGTCATCTGCTTATCTGGGGTTTTTGATATTTCTTCCGGCAATCTTAATTCCAGTTTGGGGTTCATCCAGTCCAGCCTTTTGCATGTTGAATTCTGCATATAAGTTAAATAAGCAGGGAGACAATATACAGCCTTGTCGTATTCCTTTCCCAATTTGGAACCAATCAGTTGTTCCATATCCAGTTCTAACTGTAGCTTCTTGTCCCACATAGAGATTTCTCAGGAGACAGATGAGGTGATCAGGCACTCCCATTTCTTTAAGAACTTGCCATAGTTTGCTGTAGTCGACACAGTAAAATACTTTTGCATAGTCAATGAAGCAGAAGTAGATGTTTTTCTGGAACTCTCTAGCTTTCTCCATAATCTAGCGCATGTTTGCAATTTGGTCTTTGGTTCCTCTGCCCCTTCGAAATCCAGCTTGCACTTCAGGTACTCCCTAGGGATTATTTTCTGCAAATACTACTATACAATAAGTGTTGGTGGATGCTAAAGATACCACCACCACCACCCCCAGCCTGCAGATGACAAATACAAAATACAAAAACTTTGCAAAGAAGCTTACCATCTCTGCTGCTTGTTTTCCATTCTGTCCTACAGTCACCACATGGAACAGTTTCCATTCCACTCCAGTTTGTCTATCGCCAAAACCTATGTTAATTATCCCACTGCCTGCTATGGCAAATTTAGGTCATTTATCTAATTTATTATTTAAACTAAAAAAGTTATGTTGTCATCCTGTTATTCCACCCCATTCATTTCAATGCAAAGAAAAGGCAATGCAAATTGCAGGGCAGGTGGGGGGAAGTATTGTTTGTGGTCTGAGAGCAACAGCAGCAGCCAGTGCTGACCATATTCACTGGATTTGTTTACGTTCCAGAAACAGGTAGAATAAATGAACAATGGCTACTTCCACTCCCATTCTTGTTGGAATTTTCCAACATCCCTAGTTCCTACTGAATTTTAATCCAGATAATCTCCAGCACTCGCTTTACTGTTGTCAGAAACAGACCTGGCAGTGGTGGGGGTGGGGGTTCATTCCCAGAGTGACTTCAGACAGGAAGGCATACTTCACATGGGTGTGAATGTGGCTGGACTGAATTCCATGTTTTATCTCATATCTTTCAGGTGGCAATGCATGAGAATGTCTTGTATGTTTCCTGTGAACCAATTCAGCCTGCTACATGCCCTCTGGTTGTGCTGGATCAACGATTATTTAACAAGATATGCTGAAATTCAGTAAGTCACAATTAACAGGCCATTTTGTCTGCACTGCACAGCTAGGCAGGGCAAGAATGAGGATGTTTGCATGCAGGTCATGTGAAGCAGAAATTCGCCATGCCGAATTATTTTTAAATAGCTCTGGGTGTATCCTAAGCCTTAATGCACACACTGCAAATGCTAATGATGTTTGGAACCCAAATAACCCTAGAAACTATGCCACGAAGCTAGTTGTGCTCTAAATCCAGTCAGCAGCCTTGTCAGAACTCACATATCACAGAACTCACAGGTATTTGGATGCCCAGCTTTTAACCGTGGTTCAAATAAAAAGGTATTCACAACCTTAACGAATGTGTCAAGGCATCAACTTATATATAGAATCTTCCCATTTACACATGACACTGAGATAACTTGAATACTTCCAAGTTGCCGGGAACTCAGAACAACAATTAGATCTGCCTTCTGCAATCCAGGTCTGTGCCAGTGTTCCAAGAGACAGGACTTCCTCACCTCTTTATATGCTGTGTAATCTCGTAGACCAGGCACCCCCAAACTGCGGCCCTCCAGATGTTTTGGCCTACAACTCCCATGATCCCTAGCTAACAGGACCAGTGGTCGGGGAAGATGGGAATTGTAGTCCAAAACACCTGGAGGGCCGAAGTTTGGGGATGCCTGTCATGGACTATACTGTGCTTCGCTGAATCATGCTTGTCCAGCATATTGATACCTGTGATCACGACAACCTGTGATCATGTTTATATATTGTACACTTTAAGTGAGCTGTGGCAGCCAGCCAATGCGGGCAGCCAGCCAATACTTATGCGGGCATCCCAGTTACTCACTGAGCAGGTGGCTGACCTTGAGGCTCCACCAAGGCCTATCTAGAGGGAAATAACAGACTCCCAGCACACACAGATGTCGACATAGCTGGCTCAGCAAAAAATGGCAGTGAAAGCAATAGAAGCAGCAGCAAGGCTGACTTCTAAGAGACTCAGGTAGGCTCAGCATGGAAGGAGGCTATGCATCACTCCACACGAACTCCTTGACACACAAGTTTTATGCCTATATCCAGTACAAGTCCCCCCAACTTGCTCCCAAACCAGAGACTAAATTTAAGTCGTTCTAAGAGCTGATTTCCAATTGGTGGGAAATCATTTTTTTATATATGCACACTCGAAAAGGATGGTGCGGGGCAAGAGCATTTTTCCATGTTCACTTCTGCCCTGCTGGCAAGAGCTCTCCAGAGTTCTGAATGAGCTGGTTGAGACGCCTTGGGTCCCCCTACCCCCAGCAGTAGCCTTAGGATTGCATGGCTAGTGACATATGTACTTTGGCCCTTGACCCATCTTGTGGCTTCATTTTTGACATGGTATTTCAACCATAGGCTTCTTAGCTCCCAACTTGCTTTCTTAACTGGCTGCTCTTCTACCTAACACAGTTCAAGGTGGTGCTCAAAGTTCAAGTGCAGCTCAACAGAAACGATGGGCTACTGGACAATGTCATTTGCGCAAACCCCAGGTACAACAGCATTCCTTGGAGCAAGATCGGAGCCTTGAGTTATTAGTAGAAATACTCAACATCTCCAGCCTGCCTTCTGCATGGCCTTTTCATGCTTTACGTTGTCTGATCGCTCAGATAAAAGTTCAATTCCCCTTTAAACTTTTAAGCGCTTTATAAATTATCAGAGGGCTTTAATCCCCTTTTTTCATGAGATAAATGTAGTCTAAGCCTCAGACTCTAATTGACTGGCTTTGGTTGTGTCCCTGCCCCCAGAGGTTTGTCTCTGAAGGAAAGCAGACCCTTCACACTGAGAGAGGCTTTCCACAAGGAACAAGAATTGAAGAAAGAGAGCAAAGAACAGCTTGGTTGCTTTGTTTTAATAAATTATTGAAAGAAAATAATAGAAGCTAATGGGTAGAATTTGTAGCCCAACAACATCTGGGGGACCACAGTTTCCTAGGACAATTGTGGAAAGAGTAATTGGGGGCTGACTACACAGCAAGGTGGTGGGCAGTGGGTAGGAAGGGAAGAGGCTGTACGCTGTTGGAAGTTTGTTCGGGACAAAGTGTGCATTCCAGAAACATTCAGCAAAGTACAGAAACATCTCCTCTCAGCAAAAGAAAGTGGGGGAGGGCAGAGAAGAGAGAGCACATGATAAACACCCCTTGCTGGGGAGAGTTCCAGGGCTGAGCTAAGGTTCTGTAGGTGCACTTCAGTATTTCCTGACTTGTCAAGTGATTGACAGATGCTGAGCAGTGTAGAAGATATAGGAGTGGCCAGTAAGAGGGTGGGGGGATTTTTTTTCTCTTTTTTTCTTTTGCAAGATTACTGGCAGGCATGAAAGTCTCCAGCTCCAGACTTATAGCCTTCTTTGGTTCCTTGCCAGTAAAGGTCCCTTCTGGGTCATGATGCACAATTTACTGTTTCACTCACCATATGATGGACTCTAGTAAAATCAGTAGACTGCATGACTCTGCCTTTTGTATAGAGAGCATGTTGCATTACAGTGGCCAACTTCCAAGCCGCTCAGTAGTTATAACGATCCACTTTGGGGGAAAGGGTTTCCTTTCTAAACTCTCTTAGCAAAATTCTGGCTTCAAGGCTCCTGGGCTTTTTGTGTATGCATTAAAATGATGGGTCCTGCTTTTCTCTTTGCCCTGGATAATCAGCGTTTTGACCTCAAAGTATCTAGGCAGTCAGACAAGGAAAACAATGGCAATTTTGCAATGTCAACGACCCACCTGGGGAAGGGGATCCTCCTTCTCTTTATGCATTTTCCAAGAACTTTCTTGCTTATTTTGCCAATAATCTGGCATTTCCAAACTCTTCTTTCTTTCTTTCTTTCTTTCTTTCTTTCTTTCTTTCTTTCTTTCTTTCTTTCTTTCTTTCTTTCTTTCTTTCTTTCGCTTGTCATCGTAGAACTGCTCCAACAACCCTTCATTTTTTAATCTTTGCAAATGTTTGCAGGGTTCCTGCCAGCCCTGTGTCCAAAGCTCATCCATCTGTGAAACAAGCGGCGATCTACAGCAAAGTGTTTTTGTGATGGGAGGTCCAGAGTTTCCAGGAAAGCCAGTTTCTCCTTGCGAAATATTGCCTTGTGGAAGCCATGCTTATAGTTACAAGGGTTGTGGGACACATGCAAACATCTTCTGGAGTCTGTGCCTGCCTCATCCCAGATCTAGCAAGCCCTTCAACATCTGTACCCTCAGAGGACCAATGCTTTCATTATGTTTTGGTTCATAATGGCCCATGCTCATGCTCAAATATGTGCATATATTCTAATGATTTAGGAATGAACATTTAAGTGTACATTTTTAGGCAGCATATATTCTGGAAAGTCAATGCACATGTTGCTGTTGTTGTTTTCTCACATGATTTGGGGGGAATAAAATGCACCACATCACCATTCTTATATTACAACTTCCAGAGGGGAAGCTGTTCTAGCTTGTCACAACAAAAGCAATGAAGTCTTGTGGTGCCTTAAAGACAAACAAATTTGTGTGGCATAAGTTTTCATCAGAAGAACTCCCAGCTCGTAAATACAAAATAATGTGTATATGGATATTCACAGGGATAGGAAGAAAAATTGTAAGCAGAGGGGCCAGGGACTGTGAAAAGCAAGAGGAGCAGCTTGTGGTACTGCTATAGTCCTATTCATGTGTTCCACTCACACATTTCCCATTGTGTGAGGGGAAAGATTGAGGACATGCTTGTGTCCCCCTGCCCCCTCCACTTGCATTCCTAATAACCTGCCCCCACCACACTCCATGCATTGAGACTGAGGGTCTGCAGAAGGAAGCTGGCTCTACTTGTGAGGCTCCCAGCACGATTTAGAACTCTGTGTGGGCAGGCTGGCATATGAGAGGGGATGCATTTATATCCCACCTTTCTTTCAAGAATCTCAAAGTGGTGTACATGGCTCTCTCCTAATCTTATAATCACAAGAAGAACCCTTTGATGTAGGTTAGGCTAAGAAGCCGAGTTTGGGTTTTAACCCTGGTCTCCCAAGGTTCTAGTACAGCACTCTAACTTGTACACCACATCGTCTCTCTTCAATTATCCCGAAAGAAGTCTAAATCTTCACTGTTGACAAACTGTTAGCCTGTTAGTTGAAGAGAGAACCAGTTAGCTTTCTGATCTCAGGGCAGAACAGAAGAGAGAGAGTTCCCTCGTGTTGCCAGTAGGAAGGAAGGGACGATCATCCCTCCTACATTGTACCATTATCAGTCTCAGGAGGACAGACGTCAGCTGCAAAGTCACTGATGGAAATAAGAATACTTTTGCTTGGGGGAGTAGGTAAAGGAAGAATAAACAGATTCAGCAGATTTCTTCCTGCTGAGCATGGCTGGATTTTGTGATGATGGTAGTTAGACTTCGTAGGGTAGCCTGGCCACTGTCATCCATGTGCTGGTAACCTCCAGGCCAGATTATTTGTTTTTGTTGAGTTCTTTCAACAATTTATATACTGCTTAACTAAAAGATGAAGGGAATAAAAATCAGTTAAATTGTCAGGCCATTGAGCTTCTGTATCTAGGAGGAGCCTTCTTTTTTCTTTTTCTTGTACTTTGCCTCAGGCGGCAAAATATATTGGTTTCACTCTAGCAATTTGGGTTTACTGGGCCTTTTCTCTATTGCAAATTTTGTACCCAGGGGCCAAGGTACACTAAATTGCTTGATGTTCTGTGCCATGGACCACAGATGGCGTGTCATCATTTGTATCCTCTTGCTATCTCTTGACCTTACATCACTTGGTCTTAGCCATACTTGTGATGCCTTGAACAAGGCTTTCTTCTTCTGGATTTAGGCTCAGTCAAAGACTGAAAGTCTCTGCAAAAGAACATAGATTTTACTTGAAATGAATTGAAAATTGGATGCAGCGGCATTACTAATTTTAGAAGGCTTCTGGGAAGCTATAAAGGTTTGGATTTTTATGTGACTCTGTAAAGTACTTCTGTTCACAGATTAGGCAACCTCTGTAAGAAAACAAGATAATTCCCAATTAGGAAAAGTTAGTATATCCACTGATATCCAAGGAGGTTCTTCCCATAGACTGTTTATTTGTTTCTCCGTATGTTCTACTGCAGAGATATTGTTGCTTCAGGCGTTTTACTGCATGGATATTTCAGTTTTTCCTAGCACTGAAGCCATAGTAATTTGTCACTGGGAAAACACAATTTCTCACCCAGCTACTGGATCTATTCCAGTATGAAGTGTTGTGTGGATAGTGGCTGTGTGGCATAACCACCTGTTGGCTACTGTCTGCAACATCACTCATCCCAAGCATTATACTTCCCACCTCCATACACACCTGCCATTGGGAACTTTTAAAAAGCGCTTACATTTCACTTCTTTGGAAATCTGAACATTCCCCAGATGCACTGCATCAACATAGTCAGGGCTCTTCAAATGGCTTTTAGAAATACAGAAATTAAAATAATTTGGTCAATAGCAGCAACATCATCCCCTGCCTTGCCCCAATGCATTCATTCTGGGAAACTTTTCTTACTCTCCCTCCCCTTAAATAGTTTTAAGCTATGCAAAGCCATTTTCTGACATTCCTGTTCCCTTGATTTCCAAATTTATGCCTAATTGTAAACAGAGGTATGCAGAAATAGGAATATAATTCATTGTCATCAGCATAGCTTTACAAAAGCAAGCAGTTCTTCTAATTTTGTAAATGGGATGCAAATAGGGTGTGGGCAACAGGCTTGGGGCTAGCAAAATGCCAGCAATATTGTGTGAATGCTGGGGAAAACTGCATGGGAGCAAATAGACACTTGTCCGGAAGCAGCCTGTTATCTGTTCCACTGGGATAAAATTACCATTTTTAAAAGTGCATCATCAATTATAATAATTCTGTAGAATTAAGGGTCTCATCAGTGCATATTCTAGATATAACTGTTGGATTAGGCCAGTGGCACCACCCAAGAGGGGTCTGCAAACTGGAGGGCCTGGCGTAGGTGTGTAAATTACAACTGACATTTGCTGACACCTTTCTAGTCCTGCAGTCCAGAGACCCATGACTGTTTTAAGAGTGAAGTGTTTCATTCATGCCTCAGGCCACCCACCTCTCTAACAGATCAATGCTGAATTTTTTAGTGATAGATTTAGAGCTATTGAAGTGAGGTGGGATTAGCAGGTCTGGACCTTTTGGTCACTTATCTCTTCCTAAGAACAATGCTGCAAGTCCTTCATGCTGCCCTAATCATCTTCTTCCATGCTGTACTTCCCTTGCTATTCACTATAACAAGAGCCTTTATTTTCTGATTAGGGAACCTGGGCCAGTATAAATTTAAAGAGGGGAAAATGATGTAGGTTTTACAGTGTGAGGAAGGAAATTTTCTCTCGCACGTGCTCCTAGTTTTTGCATCCCCTGCCTGTAATCTATATCAGGACTTCCTGTCTTGCAAATAATAATCATACTAATAATAATACCCATGGGGCAGTAATGTGTTTTAAATGTATTTAAAATATATAAAACAAGAATACAAAGAATGTTTTCATGCATGGATCTTGTGCTAAGTCATGGATGTGGAAGAGGCCTTCTCCTTGTGGAAGGACATCTCTAGATCTAACCCAGTACATGAAGCAATGAGAAAATGCAAGCGACCTCTTGCTTTATTAAAGATGTGAGTATATTTTTGCAACTCATATTCGTTTTTGAAGAAACAGAAATATAGCATTAGATGTATTTGCACTGACTGATCTCCATGAGAAGACATTGTTAGAGTACTTTTCAGAGTTTTATTTATGTTTTCTCTCACTGAACATTGATTTTATTGCATCTTTCTGCTACTACTCTTATTAAACAGCATTTGCAATAGCAGTTTTGTAGCCCAGCTCCTTTCACTAGAACCAAGGGTGCAATTGATGCC
Source organism: Zootoca vivipara (assembly GCF_963506605.1). Taxonomy (NCBI): domain Eukaryota; kingdom Metazoa; phylum Chordata; class Lepidosauria; order Squamata; family Lacertidae; genus Zootoca; species Zootoca vivipara. The sequence goes on from NC_083278.1 coordinate 81,857,777, forward strand.
TTATGTCAGAGGTTGGAAGGTTTACAGGTTTTGTTCAGTCTACTATGATTTTTACTTGATTCATAAGAGCTGCGAACTGGAGTCTGATGCAAAATAGGAATTCGGAGTCCAGGAATTCATTTTGAGTACCAGAACTGAATGAAGTTCGCAGTTTTTCCACACTAAAAAAGCACCCTTAGCTGCACACCCTTCTGGCTTACCTTCAGCAGTATCGAATTGTTATTGCTGAACAACTGGGAGTCAGAAATCCTAGCCAAGATACTGAAATTCACTTAGATACTGATCTACCTTCTGCTCACCCATGTCTTACATTGGGGAGAGCATAATTGGCTTGGAGTTTATCTGAAGATGGTTTTCCATAGTTAAAAAACCCCCACAACCCTTCAGATCCATTTGTCCATACCATTTGCTAGGTAAATGTTTAAGAGGTCACTTTTCTCCCTTTTAGGAGGACCAACTGCTAACCTGAATAGCTTCTTCTTGGCCTTTGTGGGGAAGGCAGAGGGAGTTTTGGGAGCAGAGAGCCATTGAGTACGGTGACAGCCACATGTTTGCAACCCCATTTGTGAATCTTGTTTCTTTTCATTTGCTAAGGATAGCCTTCATTGCCTTGTTTATTTTTCATTAGGCCCCTTAGCTATTGCGCTGGAGACAAAGGAGAGATGAGGGCAAGGGAGAAAGAGAGAGAGAAAACAGCAGCCTGACTGGGCTAAGCCACGAGGCCTTTTGAAAAGTGAATTGAAAGCAAGAGAAAGGATCCGTATAATTAGACTGTAATGATTTCAGACCTTGTAAGGAGCAGAGAGGTGAGACTATGGCATCAATACCAGCCTTCGTTATGACAGACACTCACTGGAGTAAAGAGCAGTGCTTTAAAAAAGAGCTAAAAAGACTCCAAAACTAGTGCTCACATGTAAAATAAACTGGCCCAATATTAGCTAGGGCTTCTATCCTCTCTCAGTATCTCTACTCTACTCTGTATGGATGGTTTAACCATCTGGGAAATGTTCCTTCCTTAAGGTACATGTTCCCATTAGTGAAGCACAAGGGGGAGACTGCAACAAAAATGTGGCAATACCTCCGGCACTTTCCCCATGAAAACCTGCTCTTTGCTGCTGAATTGGACCTAGCTGCAACCTGTGGATAACCTGAATTGCTGTTTTGTTCCAATTCAGCATTAAAGAGCAAGTTTTCCTGGGGCAAGGAGCAGGGCAAAAAAAACAAAAACCAAAAACCAAAAGCGCTCAGATATGGCACTTCAAAGTGCAGGCCTGTGCCTAGAAAGCATGGGGCAAAAGGTAAGTGCATACCCATCAACTGGCTCGGGAAAAATGGGACATCCTGTTTTCTCTCTTGATAGGACAGCAGCGAAGATGGCTGTCATGATCTCATGCGATTTCGGGCTGCACTTTTTCTGGGTATGGCACAAAAAATGTGTTTTATGGGGTGCCATGCAAGATTGCTGCCCCAAAATAGTGTTTTTTGGGGAGCAGCGATCTTGCGTGGGTCACGTGACCTGCATGGGAGTGTGGACCCAGAAGATGGCATCCCAGATTTGGATCTCATCGTATTAGAAGGTATCTAACTGTGGATGAGTCCTTGGACAGAGACAGACCATTGGTCCATCCAGCTCAGTACTGGCTGCTCTGACTACCAGCAGGTCTCCAGGATTTCTAACCGGAGTCTTTCCCAGCCTTACTCGGAGAAGCCAGGGAGTGAACCTGAGATCTTTCGTGTGCAAAACCTGTGTCCTATGGGCTCCACTGTGGGAACCTGAGCTCTTTACAGCTTTATTATATAGCTCTGTGTGGGAGTAGAAAGAGGGGAGTAGAGGTTTTTTTTAAAATCTGTGGTGTGCATCCTTCCCTGACCACCATGCTCAGCTCAAAGATTTTATAAGCTCTCCGTATGCACAGGCAAGCCAATTTCTGCCTCAGTGCTCAAAGGTCAGGGTGGAGCTGGAGGGGTTGAGTATGTTGGGGAGCAGATGATGGGTGCAATGTCTTGTCCCCTCCAGGCTTTATTCACCCACAGGAATTTCTGGAACTGTGGAATAGGGCCTGCCCAATCCATTACCTGTTTTGTTTCTCCCCCAAAGCTAAAGAGAAAGCTGTCCATAGAAAACAATAGAGCAGGCACATCCAACAGGTAGATCGTGATCTACCGGTAGATCACTGGACGCCTGTGGTAGATCACTGGCTCCCCTAAAAGAAGCTCATCATTTTTGCCCTGCACCCCTAAAAAATGTGGCTTTCCCCCTCCCTAAAAAAAGTTCAACAACTTTGATCTGAACCCCTAAAAAGGAGGCAGATCACTGCCAGTTCTTAACTTTGTGAGTAGATCGCAGTCTCTTGGGAGTTGGCCACCCCTGCAATAGAGAGATCTCGGATTTTGGCATAGGTGTGAATGATTGGGCAGCAGTGTGTCCTCCACCATAAACCAAAGGTAGCAGTGCAAAACAGGAAGTTCCTTCTTCAGACAACAAGGTTAATTACTTTAAAAAGGTAAAGGACCCCTGACAGTTAAGTCTAGTCGCAAACAACTCTGGGGTTGCAGCGCTCATCTCGCTTTACTGGCTGAGGGAGTCTACGTTTGTCTGTAGACAGTTTTTCCGGGTCATTAGGCCAGCATGACTAAGCCGCTTCTGGCGAAACCAGAGCAGCACACGGAAACGCCGTTTACCTTCCTGCCGGAGCTGTACCTATTTATCCACTTGCACTTTGACGTGCTTTCGAACTGCTAGGTTGGCAGGAGCTAGGACCAAACAACGGGAGTGTTACCTTAATTCAAAGACCTTAACCATGGGTGGAACCAGAGGGGGGTGGGCACACGGGGCAAATGCCTCCCAAACAAGCAACTTGCCTCCCACTTGCCCTGCCTCATTTGCAGGACTTTAGCAGTGACGTATACTGTTATTTCTTTTTCAGTGATCTCATACCTGCCAAGTTCCTGCCTGAAAAATAAGGGATTGGACCGGAAGTAGCAGACCGGAGGTAGCGCTGCCACCATTTTGGAACTGGGCAGAGCATGCTCAGAAGTGACTTTTGATCCTGCTCTGCCTAGTTCCAAAATGGCTACCGCATCAGAAGTCACACTGCAGCCATTTTGGAACTGGGCAGAGCAGCATCAAAAGTCGCTTCTGAGCATGCTCCACCCAGTTCCAAAATGGCCACCGTGCCAGAATAAACCGGGGGGAAACAAAAAAATTCGTTTTTTCGGCTGGGAACAGCCGGAAAAACGGGGGTTTCCTGGGGAATACGGGCAGCTATGAGTGATCTTGACATGTGGGACACAACTTGCCCACCAACAAATATACTTTGCCGCATCTGTGCTCCCCCCAGATTTTTATGGTGCCACCACTGCCCTTAATATTCCATAGGTCCCGGAAGCTCACAGGACAGGTTTGCTGTTTAATAAAAGAAAACAGCCCCCTCTTTTAATTTTACATATTCCAGAGTCCCCTGAATATACAGAAAGCACATTCTTATTTTTCGGTGGCCCCATTCTGCTGATAGGCATGTAACTACACAAGTTCACTATTAGAGGGACTGATGGCTTTCTCTGATAAGGCCGACATCAGTCAAGGGAGCCTGGCACTGAGGTGTGGCAACATTTCCCCCCTCTATTACAGCACATACTCCCCCACTCCTGGCAGGCCAAAATTGGCATGTGGGCAGGGCTGCCCATTTGCCAATCAGTTGATGCCATGGTTATTAGATTCTGGCATGGTATTGTCTATCAGGACTGGCACTGCCTCTCTAGGGTCTCAGGTAGATTCTCCCTTCACCCATTACCTGCTCCCTGAGCCTTTTAAAATGGGGATGCCAGGGATTGGTGCCACAAGGAAAGCATGTGCTCTGCCCCTGAGTTGCCGTCCCTCTGCAAGAGAGCTAGGCCTGTTTCTCCCTGACTTTTATCTCAGCCTGGGATCTGTTAGCAGAACACGCAGGCCTCTTCTTCTTCCTCAGTATGGGCAATGTCAAACTGTCCTCATAAGGGTATATAGAAAACAGACCTATGGCAATTGTCAAGGACAGGCCTGATTTACAGACGAATGAGTACAGTCATGTATTCTTCTCCTGACCCAAACCTTCCAGAGCAGATGGCCACACTGCCTACAGTGAAAATAGCTGAGGCGATCTCTTTTAGCTCGGTGTCTGCAGAACATGTGGCAATACTCGGGGACAACATTTACAAACCAGTGTTTATATTGCTGGGGGTTGCCCATGCCCCTGTTAGAGGTTGCATTGCTCTTTAATTTCTTATTAGAAACTGTCCGTGGAAAGCTCACTCAATTACTGGATGAGATACTCCCTTGGAATGCCAGGAGAGAATTTACAAGCCCCACAGATCCCTTCCTGCCTGGGGGATGCTGAATCCAATTAAAGGAACAGAGGGAGTATGAAATCCAGCCTCTATCTCCAAAATATGCCTGGAATCAGATAGCAATGGATAGTGACCAGATGAAAGACACCAGAGTTCGAATGGTGAACCACAGTTGCTAGGTAGTTTCCAAGACCATTTTGCCCCCTCCTTCAATTTTCTCTCAGAAACCAAAACCCAAATTGGAGAAAGTGACCAGTGAATGGAAAGAAAGCAGGAGGAATGATGATAGCAGCAAAGAAATGTGTGTCAAAAAAATAAAGGTGGGGGTGCAGGGTGGGCAGGAGACTAATTTGAGGCGCAGCAGTGTTTGAATTTACAATCCTATTGAATTTCAAATAATTCCAATATGCTAGCAGTGCTGTCCCCAAGAAAAAGCCTGAAGGCACATGAGATCACACCTTGATGAAGATAAGCAGGTCACATGGGTGATGGTTTGTGTTCCATGATGGGAGCTCATTGAAAGTGGTTCAGTCTCCCCAGATTGATCTTGGCATGCATTGAATTGGATTTGTCACTATTTTAACATGATCTCAAATCACGTATCAAAAGGATGTTCTTGAAAATGTTGGTTGAGTGAGGTTGTGTATATACCATAACTTCAGCCATGTCACAGCTGGGCAAGTTGATTATTGTCTCACTTATCATTGCTGTCATAAAGAATCACTATTACCGTTTTGCATAATTCTAGCCCTAATTGAATTGTCGCTATCTGTGACTTACCTGCATTTCAATTTCCTTTGGCCTCATTGCTTACAACTTTTTCCTTCAATCATATGTGATATCTATCTATCTATCATCTATCTACCGTATCTATCTATCATCTATCTATCATCTATCTATCTATCTATCTATCTATCTATCTATCTATCTATCTATCATCTATCTATACCTGCGGATTACAAATCATGATAAAATGGGCTCTAGTCCAGGAATGCTTATGTTGTAAGAACATTAATCTTTAAGATGCCACAAGATTTTGCATTGTTTTTGCTGCAACAGACTAACAGAGCTACCTCTCTGAAAATCTTGACATTGGTACCTAATTAGCACATTGTGGAATAAGCTATCTCAGGTCAGGCCAGGGGTAAAAGAATTGAGCTTCTTGGTAAATAGTAATTCAGCAGTTTCAGGCTGAAGTCTCCCTTTGAAATTCCTTTGCTCAAGAATGTCACTTTAAGTGCATAACAGAGTGACCTGGGAGGCTGACATGTTCTTCCACTGCTTTGTGAATATTGCTCTTTCTGATGTCAGATTCTATCGGTGAACATGTTTGGGATGTGGGTGTAGTTTTACTTAGGTGTGACTTTTGTACTATTTAACTGTTGGCATGTTTTTAAAGTAAATTAGAACCACCTCCCTTCCTGTGTATACTGTTAGAAAGAGAGGTTTGCTGGCAGGAATAGAAGCAGAAAAAATGGATGGGATTCATGGGCTAGGAGAGTGCTGTTGTGCTGAGATCCTACTTGTGGGCATCCCATAGGCGTCTCACTGGACACTGAATGATGAACTTGGTGTGTCTTTGGCTTGATTCAGCAGGCCTCATATTATGTTCTTAATTGGAATGGGTGACATAACTAGAGCAGAACAGAATTTGGGGTAAAGTATTTGTGAGCACTTAATGGGCACTGCTGTCCATGTAAACTTTGGCTATTTTATTGAAATGTTATAACTCAGTCCACTTTTGAAGTTATCGAACCAAGCATATTTAAGGAAAATAGGACCCATGGTTTCATTGGTATGTGTCATGCATTGGCTCAGAAGATAGATGAAATGGAAACGTAGAGGCCTGAGGAATAAATCCTGTAACTTTCTGAGCTTCCTTATCTCAGGATTATTGATTCTGGTTTGAATGTTTGTGATGACAGCTCCCACTTCCTCCCTGTGTGGCCAGGGAGAGCACAGTATCACCAGCCATCTGCAGAATTTACTGCCAAGGGTCTGACACCCCTTTGCAGGCATTGCCCATTCTCTCATGCACCAGATTAGATCACAGGAGAGTTGTGCTTTTCTGAGCACATGTCCCCCATTCAGCAAGCCAGCAGGCTTCCCTTTTCGTGGCATGTTGGTGCGAGAGAAGGTACGTGCATGCAGTAATTGAAGAGATCAAGGCCGGGTGCACTCAACAGACCGACAAAGCCAATTACCTCCCAGGAATTCCTGCTTTTGAGACTCACACAGTGATTACAAAAATCGTTGCCATTTAAAAATTAGCCAGGGGAGGGACTTTTCACTGGAACCCTGTATGACTTTCCCATGGCCATCCAATACAAGGAGCATCTATAGCACACACAATGATCCCAATTTGGCACATGGCACAACATTACATCCTCCTACAAAGAACCAACTATATTATTGAGTGGGCCTCCTGAATTGTAGTAAGTGTGTTCATCTGTTCCTCTAGGGATTCCTTCTCAATAGTTTTACAAAACGTTTTACTATGAACACATCCCTGATTTTGATCCTGTCAGCTTAAACATACAGCAGCTACAAAAATATGAGCAAGAGCAGAAGCAAATATTTTTGTAAGGACAAAAAAAAAGAAGACGTTAAAATGGGGAAATGACTATCAAGCTTGCCAAAAATTATGCTTGCAGACTTCATAATGATATTCTCAGTACCACGCTGGTGCTTATTGTCAGACATTTTTCCAGACACAAGATCAAAACTCCAGTTTCCAAGGAATGTAAATGCACACAGAAACGCGATCCCTGTCAACCAAATCTCAGTCACAGTTCTAACAATCACCCATTTCCACTCAAGCAGGTAAAACATTAGGATCCGAGTCCATTCAGGTGTATAGCAAGGATGCTTTATCTTTAAAAAACAGCACCCAAGGCATACTATGTATCAAGTGTCCTCTTGTCATGGACTCTGAAGACACTCGAACTCAGAACGCAAGGAAGAAACGTGCTAAGAGGAAGACACTCTTGGCAAATCCACACCGTGATCAACTCCCGCCCGGGAACCAATGGAAGGATTGTGAGTCCAGAATTCGCCTCCACAGTCACTTACGGACTCATTGTTAAAACCGTGTTTATGGAAGATAATCTTACTCGGCTACGAGTGATCGCCAAAGAAGAAGAAGAGGAGGAGGAGGAGGAGGAGGAGGAGGAGGAGGAGGAGAAAGAAAGAAAGAAAGAAAGAAAGAAAGAAAGAAAGAAAGAAAGAAAGAAAGAAGGTGCCAACAATTTGATTGGGTCACTGCTTTATAGTTTAGTGGAAAACAGAGGTAAGAAAAAGTGAGGCAGTCAACAGAAGTATAGTGTCCTGATCAAGGGAAGTAATAGTTCTGCTCTATTCTGCCTTGGTCAGATCACAGCTGGAGTACTCTGTCCAGTTCTGGGTACCACAATTTAAGAAGGATATTGACAAGCTGGAATGTGTGCAAAGGAGAGCAACCAAGATGATCAAGGGTCTTTTCTTTTCTTTTCTGCTGTATCACACCTAGGTTCTTCTCCAGCTTTGCGAGGCCGCCTGTCTGGGATAGGAAACTGAACCGAGGCATCCCTCCAGCTGTGTTTGTGGGGTGTGTATGTGTGAAGAGCCTGGACTAAGGCTCCCCACCTCTCCAAACAGGTAATGAGTAATTCCAAAGCTGAGAACAGGGACTGTCTATTTGACAGTTTGTGTTGTTTCATGAGATAATATGTCAGTGATGAGATGATTTTTTTTATGTGTGCGGTGCTGTGATAGTACTGTTACCAAGATTCAATAAAAAGGTAAAGGTAAAGGGACCCCTGACCATTAGGTCCAGTCGTGACCGACTCTGGGGTTGCGCGCTCATCTCGCATTATTGGCCGAGGGAGCCGGCGTATAGCTTCCGGTCATGTGGCCAGCATGACAAAGCTGCTTCTGGCAAACCAGAGCAGCACATGGAAACACCGTTTACCTTCCCGCTGTAGCGGTTCCTATTTATCTACTTGCATTTTGACGTGCTTTCGAACTGCTAGGTTGGCAGGAGCTGGGACCAAGCAACGGGAGCTCACCCCGTCACAGGGATTCGAACCGCCGACCTTCTGATCAGCAAGCCCTAGGCTCAGTGATTTAACCACAGCGCCACCTGGGTCCCATACCCAGATTCAATATGTTTGTTAATTTTCCATTTTCTTTTTCCATTTGTTTTCTCCTCCACAATGGATAGCATATGACTGTTTCACACATGCAAACACAAAATGTACAACTCTATTTTCAAAATACAGAGTACAGTACTGTATAATCAGTACACCCTACTTTTATTGAGCAACCTTGTTGCATTTCTGCAGCTACATTCCAAACAACTGAGTGATGTTCTACAGTTGAAAAAGGGCCCCCTCTTTCTAATCCCTCAAAGCTAGGTCTTGAGTTCAAGGGCTTTGGACATTGTGTAAGCATAAGCATTAATGATAACATCTGCTTTTGAAAAGGGACTCTAGATAGAGACATCAACAAAGGACCTTTCCATGTAATAAAACAAAACATGCCATGTGTGCATGTTGTTTTTTGTGTAATACATTCAGAAACCCCAATGATACATTCCAGTAGTGGTGGACTTTTGGGCTCTCAAATGTCAGCAGCACCCCCACCTCTTGCACTCTGTTCTACATCATTGTTGTGGTGCCCCCTGTGGCGCTGGTGCCCAGTGTGGCCGAACCGGTCGCGCTACCCTAAAACCGCCTCTGATTCCGGCACCAATAGCACTGTAGAACAGCTTAGCAGAACGGGTGGCTATTCTCCTTTTTGTCCGTTCTTTTCACAATTGTGGGTAGATGCATGCTCTAACACAAGACAGAATGAAAAACATTCAAATATTTAATTATATATATTATAAATAACTCCTAAAAGTCCGTGAATGACAGGGATGAAGGGGTATTGTAGCCGTTATTTTGTCACTTTAAAAAAACAGCATTGGCTTTGTATACAGTACTTGCTTTGATGAGCCTCCCCTTGCATTGATAAGGATTGGAGACTTGGTGTTTTAAAAATAGAAGTTGATATTCATATGCTGAACGACAAACAATGGTTGCAAACCCAGTTTACATCCTTTTGACTGTATTGGCACTTTCCCATTTCCACACTAGAAATAATTTTGCAAAAGTTTCCTGCATTTCAGGGGTTGGACGAGGGGGTTGGACCCTTGTGGTCCCTTCCAGCTCTGTGACTCTATCGATATTCTAGTCTCCCACTAGGAATTGCTCTGAATCCTCCCTAGTTCTTCCCCTCCTGCAGCTGCTTCTTTCTGTTTGGTGTTTCTGACATGCCCTTGGCTTTCTGTGGCTACTTCCTGCATAAATGCAATGTATTTGTACAGGAAATATTTGCACTGATTTGAAAAAGTAGATAAGAAATTGTTTGGAGTCTTCTTGCTCTTTAAAAACTAACTTTGGTGATCAGCGAACACTGAGGCTGCCACCCCTGCTTCTCACCAAAAAAACTTCCCTGTGTTTTCAAGAGTCACATATCAGGCAGACACTCAGCAGGCCACATCTTTGCTCAGCATGGAGAAGAGGTAATGCCAAAAGCTTCTGTTGAGTTTCTTCCAGTGGGGCACTGTTAGAAAACACTATACTGTAATGGTTAAGCAAGAGCAAAGGGACTGTTAACAACACAAGTGATTGCATAATCATGAGAGGTCCAAGTGTCCTTTAGGTCATATCTAACTGGAGCTTTCTCAGTACACTAATGAAATTAGGCTAGTGAAATCAATATCCATAATCCACAAACAACTGAACACAGACTCTACCTGGTACACCAGCAGTCTGCATGGGAGCTCTGGGAAACAGAGGCCATTACTGAAGAGGCACAGTCCACACTCAAAAATAACAATAAAATAAAATAAATAAAAATAACAATTCTATTTCCTATAGTCCCAATTTTATGACAGATAACAGAACTGAAATATTCTTGCAGAGGAACCTTTTAAGAGCCCACTAAACTGATTTTAAATCTATTGCTTTGTTTTAGCTGGATTTTGGTTTATTGTTTTTCAAAAGTAATTATTTTGATAAAGTATTTTCAATCCTTTGTTTTAATATTGCAAAGATATTTGATTCTAATGTACCCTGCCCTGGGGTTCATGTGTGACTGCTGAGCATTTAAGCCTGAAGTATGGGAAATAAAATCCCATCAGATGATATAAAAGCATTCTGGATCCTAATGCAGTTTATGTGCATCCCACCCACCCACCCCCCGCAGTAGCTGAAGTCCACAAGTTCTTATACAACAAAAACAAATGCAGATCCCCCACCCCCCCCCCCGGTTCTCCATTGCTTGGCTACTGAAATCCTAGCTGCAGCTAACATCCATGTCAAAAGCTGGTAATGCAATGAGGGAAATGCAGTAGTCAGCTAGATTCTGCTACAATGCATCAGGCAGCTGAAGAAGGCTGAACCATGGCTTGGCTTCTTCTGAGGTCTGCCTGGGCCTAACTGCCAGTGACTACAAAATTACTAAGCTGTGTTGTTAGGGACCCCCCTTCAAATTCACAACACACACACACACACACACACACACACACACACACACACACACCAAAGTCTCATTAAGCCAGTGATGGAATACATATCTTCATCACATAAAGAATGACTGAACAGTAAAGCTTATATGGACCTGGTGAAGCATCTACACACAGGCCAGTTACCAGTAAGGGTCTCTCTCTCCCACTCCCCATAATGAATTGGACATAAAAGCCACCCAGGCACTTCAGCATTACTGAATCAAATAAGTTGGTGGTGGTGGGAAGGCAAACATTAGTGCTCATCTCTTAAACAAACCATTCAAGGTTCAATGCAGGGCAGAGCATAATATTTTTGTAACTGAAGCAATGGGGACAATACTACCAGCCTTGCTCTGCTGTACCTCAAAGCGCATGAAAATGTTGCGCAAAAAACTGTGTTATGTCATATTCTGGGCTTCTGCTTTGACTTACAATGACCCTGGGGAGGCAACGCCAAGTCTTGAACACAAGCCAGTTGTGGGGACATGCTGTTTTGGGGGCAAGCCAAAGGTTGGGCTGTGTTAGTGTATTTGTAAACATGACTGAGGTCTTCACACCAGAATTATTATTTTTTTCAAGACGTTTAGTACTTACAATACAAGTTCAGTTTTCAGTCTGTCCGACTGGTACTTTCTACCTCCTTTTTCTCCTCTGTTTCTTAAAAAGAAGATAAATTTAATCCTATTCATATTTTAATGGTGTGTGTGTGTGTGTATGTGTGTGTAGTTAATAGCATTTAAAGTGTGTGTGTATATAGTTATGTAACTAATTTTATATTGTAAGTCACTTTGCGTTTAGTTTTTATTAAAAAGTAAAAAAGCTTCTAGAAGTACAAAGCACACCCTAGTTTACCACAGATTTGGGTGGAGGATATTGTTACTTTGACATTCTTTACTGGGTGGACATGGCTTGTTGAAAATGACCAATAGATGTAAAGAACATAATGTAACATAAAATAATAAGTTCCTTTCTAGGGTATGAGAGCTTGGGAATACTGCTGTGGCAATATGTTATTCTCATTAGATGAAATAAGCAGTATTAAACTACAGCACAGTGAATGATCCTTTTAAGAATTTAATTCCAGGTTTCATAGAATCATAGAATCGTAGAATTGGGAGGGAACTTGAGGGTCATCTAGTCCAACCCCTTGCAATGCAGGAATCTCAGCTAAAGCATCCATGACAGATGGCCATCCAAACTCTGCGTAAAAACATCCAAGGAAGGAGAGTCCACCACCTCTCGTGGGCATCTGTTCCACTGCTGAACAGCTCTTATTGTCAGAAAGCTTTTTCCAAATGCTTAGTCAGAATCTCCTTTCTTGAAGCCATTGGTTCGAATCCTACCCTCCAGAGTAGGAGGGAAAAAAACATGTTCTCTCTTCCATGTGACAGCCCTTAAGATATTTGAAGATGGCTATCATATCTTCTTTCAGTCTCTTCTTTTCCAGGCTAAACATACCCTGCTCTTTCAAACGCTCCTCGTAAGACTTAGTTTCCAGACACTTAATCATCTTGGTTGCCCTCCGCTGCAGACATTCTAGCTTGTCGATATCCTTTTTAAATTGTGGCTCCCAGAACTGGAAACAATATTCCAGGTGTGGTCTGAACAAGGTAGAATAGAGTGGTACTATTACTTCCCTTGATTTGGACACTATACTTCTGTTAATGCAGGCTAGAATAGCATTAGCTTTTTTTGCTGCTGCATCACACTGTTGACTCGTGTTAAGCTTGTGGTCCACTAAGACCCCTAGATCCTTTTCACATGTACTGCTAGCAAGCCAGGTGTCCCCCATCCTATATTTGTGCATCTGGTGGTCCACTAAGACCCCTAGATCCTTTTCACATGTACTGCTAGTAAGCCAGATGTCCCCCATCCTATATTTGTGCATCTGGTTCTTCCTGCCTAAGTGCAGAACCTTACATTTGTCCCTATTGGAATTCATTTTGTTAGCCTGTGCCCAGTTTTCCAATCTGTTAAGGTCATTTTGAATTCTGATTCTGTCTTCTGCGGCATTAGCTACCCCTCCCAGTGTTATCTGCAAATTTGATTACCATCCCCTCAATTCTTTCATTCAAGTCATTTATAAAGACACTGAACAATAACAGACCCAGGACCGAACCCTTCAGCACCCCACTTTTTTCCAGGAGGACGAGGAGGAACCATTAGTGAGTACAGTACTCTTTGGGTTTGGTCAGTCAAGCAGCTACAAATCCACCTAACCGTTACAACGTTCAACCCACATTTTACCAGCTCCCTTGTGATAATATCATGGGGCTCTTTGTCAAAAGCCTTACTGAAATCAAGATACACTATGTCCACAATATTTCCCTGATCCACTAAGTTTGTAATTCCATTAAAAAAAGAAAGAAAGATTGGTCTGGCATGACTTATTTCTGGGGCACCCATGCTGGGTCTTAGTAATAACAGCATCCTTTTCTCAATCAGACCGACTGTTGAATTATCTGTTCTAGGACCTTCTCTGGTATTGATTCTCTTTCAGGGGGATTATAATATCAAGAAAATAAACAGAAAATCATTTAACCAAGGACATCTGGCAAGCCTAGTATTCCGGGCACAGCTGATGAACTCAGGAAGGACGCAAATGCAGCTTTGCTACAAAATATAAGGCATTTAAGTTTTAGGAAATCCTCCTGTTGGAGAGGCATAGACTAGAGATGATCCTTCTGGCTATAATCTGATTAGGGTGACCAGTTATGTTACACATTGCCAAAAAAAGAGGCAACGCAAAAGGCAGAAAAGATGGTGCAGGTTTGCACAAAATTGGCACATGCTAATTTATGTATATAAGGACCCAGGTGGCGCTGTGGGTTAAACCACAGAGTCTAGGGCTTGCTGATCAGAAGGTCGGCGGTTCGAATCCCTGCAATGGGGTGAGCTCCCATTGCTCGGTCCCAGCTCCTGCCCACCTAGCAGTTCGAAAGCACATCAAAGTGCAAGTAGATAAATAGGGACCGCTCCGGCGGGAAGGTAAACGGCGTTTCCGTGCGCTGCTCTGGTTCGCCAGAAGCAGCTTTGTCATGCTGGCCACATGACCCGGAAGCTGTCTGTGGACAAACGCTGGCTCCCTCGGCCTATAGAGCAAGATGAGCACCGCAACCCCAGAGTCGGACACGACTGGACCTGATGGTCAGGGGCCCCTTTACCTTTACCTAATTTATGTATATACCGGTAGATGCACATTTAAAGATAATAGGCTTTAAATAGGAAATCAATACTTTTCACCCTAGTGGGGAAGACAGGTGGCAAGGGTTTTTTTCCAGCTGGAACTCACCAGCACTCACTAAAACTCAGTTCTGGCACCTCTCAGGTGGGTGCCATTGCAATTATAAGAGTTCTAGCACCTCTTTTTCTAGAAAAATAGCACTACCAGGTGGCCTGTATTGTGTGTGCTCATTCTGCTCTCCAGGGCCGTCTTGAGCAGATCGCGCGCCCTGGTGCTGAGGGGCGGAGATCGCTCCGCCGCCCACCCCGCCCTCGCAGGGCGCAATTGGTTTCCGCGCGGCTTTGCCGTGCGGCGCCCTCCTTCCCAGGCCGGCGCCCAGCTTACCAGCCCCGCGCCATGGTGCACTGCGCCACCGGGGGGCTACGACGAGCCGGGCCTGCTGCTCTCCAGGTGCCAACTTTTGAGGGGCAACATCAAGGCCTTTGTTAGGGTTCTTCATCTTCAAACCAGATGGCCTTCGAATACTTGTCTTGGTAGACCACAAACTTGACATGAGTCAGCAGTGTGATGCAGCAGCTAAAAAAGCCAATGCAGCTAAAAAAGCCAATGCAATTCTGGGCTGCATCAATAGGAGTATAGCATCTAGATCAAGGGAAGTAATAGTACCACTGTATTCTGCTCTGGTCAGACCTCACCTGGAGTACTGTATCCAGTTCTGGGCACCACAGTTCAAGAAGGATACTGACAAGCTTGAACGTGTCCAGAAGAGGGCAACCAAAATGGTCAGAGGCCTGGAAACGATGCCTTATGAGGAACGACTTAGGGAGCTGGGTATGTTTAGCCTGGAGAAGAGAAGGTTAAGGGGTGATATGATAGCCATGTTCAAATATATGAAAGGATGTCATATGGAGGAGGGAGAAAGATTGTTTTCTGCTGCTCCAGAGAAGCGGACACGGAGCAATGGATTCAAACTACAAGAAAGAAGATTCCACCTAAACATTAGGAAGAACTTCCTGACAGTAAGAGCTGTTCGGCAGTGGAATTTGCTGCCAAGGAGTGTGGTGGAGTCTCCTTCTTTGGAAGTCTTTAAGCAGAGGCTTGACAGGCATATGTCAAGAATGCTTTGATGGTGTTTCCTGCTTGGCAGGGGGTTGGACTGGATGGCCCTTGTGGTCTCTTCCAACTCTATGATTTTATGATTCTACTTATTTATTTATTTTGCAAATTCAACAAATAAATATATAGATATTTGAAAGGGCTGTCTGGTTCTTGTCTGGTTTAAAGATAAAGGAAGATAAGGAAGGAGAGCAGCAGAAACCTTGAAGTTGCTCATCAACTGAACAGCAGATTGAGGAGTACTCTATGAAAGCTCTTCAAACCATATATAGCTATGGTTGAAGGGGGGGGGGAACATAGCAGGCATGTGGAAAGTAGTGTGTGTGAGAGAGAAGGAAAGGATGGATTTATATCTTTTTAATGTCATGGTTTCTCAGGGCAACACATCTAGGACAGGCCATATTCAACGTGGTACTGACTGGTAAGAATCAAGTAGTATTGGCTGAAAACTGGACGCAAAGTGGAGTCGCACACATATACGCCATTGGCCAAAATCTATTCTGGCGTAAGCAGGTTCAACTCAATTGACCTCAACTGGTGAAAGATTTAACATGTCACATAATGTGCGCCTTTGTCTTCCCGAGAAAAGTGAATTTCAATGAACGGGACCTAGGCGGGAGGAATTAGCTGCCAATGAGGAAGAAGGGATCACCAGGAAAGAGTGAAGGCTGAAACCATGGAAACCATCATCCGCTCTGACCCCCTAGCCCCTTCCTTTCCCTCTGCCTTTCCCAGAACAGACACTGAACTCCAGTTTCTTTTGATGAGGCAGACACTTGGGTCAATGGAGCTGTGATTAAAGTGGTCAGTGAGGTAGCCTAACAAGGGGCGATTGGCGAAGGATCCTCCTTCCCCTTCCCCCACCTAGGCTGGTTGTATTATTGCCCAGTAAGGGAATGTAAGGTCACTTAAAAAAAAACAAAAAAACCCTTGAGGAATAGGGATGATGGTGACAAAAACGTAGCCCTCAGTTTAAAAAAATCTGTCTTACTGCAGCCCATGCCAAAGGTTCACTTATTGTTAGAGATGAAATAGGCCTTTTGAGGAATATCAAATCAAATTCAGAAAATCTTAGAAAAATATCCTTTAATATATTTCAAAATTCTCAAAAAATAAATCCTTTGCCTCACCCCAATTTGCCTCAAATTTTGCTGTTGCTGAAATCTGGTAGCACCCCTTAGAATCTTAGAATTGTAGAGTTGGAAGGGACTCCAAGGGTCATCTAGTCCAACCCCCTGCAATGCAGGAATCTTTTGCCCAACGTAAGGCTCGAACCCATGACCTTGAGATTAAAAGTCTCACGCTCTACCAACTGAGCTATCCCTTGAGATTATGCTTTTGGCATCTCTCAAATATTACAATTGCATACTTCTGGCATACTATAACCAAACTGACAATGGCCTTTCTGTGCCTCTTAAAACCGTGGGCATATTTGCAGTTTATCTACATCTATCTATCTATCTCTTCCAGTGGCTGGACTAGATGACCCCCAGGGTCCCTTCCAACTCTACAATTTTTTGATCTGTCTGAGGCCAAATCCTGAATCTTCAGTAACATTTCCCTGTCTTTTATTTGCAGATATAGGTTTGAGTTAAGTAACATACCATATCTTTCCGCAAAGAATCCTGTGAATTGTATTTTGTTAAGAGTGCTGAGAGCTATTAGGAGATTCCCTTCCCCCTCTCAGAGGTACAGTCTCGTGGGAAGAGGGATTGATTGTTAAGTGACTCTGGAAATTGTAACTCTGTGATGGGAATAGGGATCTCCTAACAACTTTCAGCACCTTTGACAAATTAAAATTCCCAGGATTCCTTGGGTGAATCTGTAACTGTTTACAGTGGTGTGATGCTGCTTTCAATGTATTGTGCAGATGGGAATCTAGCACATGCTTAGGCCACACCTCCATCATGCCTAACTTACTAAGTTTGGCTCCAACCCATCTTTATACATACAATTATGCACACCCACACCAGAAAAGTTAGTGGTGCACTGAGCCTTAATGCCCAAAGTTCTGAAAGTTTTGAGGAAAGAGAAGAGGAGAGAATTAGAATTTTACAGAAGAAAAGAATGACATGGATCTGCAGAAGGAAGCTATAAAAGATCAATGAAAGCTGGAGAGTGGAGGGAATGAAGAAAGATTGACCAGGCGTAGAAGTCTGGTTTGGTCATTCCCACGAAGAAGCAGAATATTCAACTAGGGATTCTCAGAGAACTGTTGTGTTCTAGGGGCCTTAGAGCAATATGTTCGTCTCTAGCTCCTGAAAACCGTTGCCGATACTTACATCATATTCTAAGAAGGAGGGGACTTTTACTCATAAAAACACAACAGGAACATTGGGCTCAAGGGAAGGCTACTTGAAAGGCGTGTTTCTTTAGGATTTTATGATTATGTAATTGAACAGATGCAGATCTCTTTTCTTCTGTGTAAAATTTGAAACTATTCTTCTGGGACTTAACCAAGTGTTGTGTCTGAGGATTCAGGACACCCTTACACACGTGTGTGTGTGTGTGTGTGTGTGTTGCTTTTGCCCAGCTGATAGGTATACAATGTGAGCAAGTAAGAGGAGGAGGATTTTAACAGTTCCTCTGTTCTTTGTATTTTCCGAAGCTTATTTGAAAGGATTAACTATGTGATTCTTTGGAAAGCACTGCAAACAAAAGTGAAATGCAAGGAGCAGGGCTGGCTGCCTGAGGTGCAGGAGAAAATGGCACCGTGCTCCCCCCTACATAAGTATCTTCCACTAAGGCAGCAGATTATTTTAGGGGGTCAAGGGCAGGTTGTGTGCATACGCGGCTCTCTGCCCTCTAACATTCCATTGCGAATTCATGACTCTTTAAAGTAAGTTTATTTTTTTCCTTGCTTTTTTGAGGCACAATTATATATTTATCCCATGAATAGTTGCAGGGCTTCAGTTCAAGTGCGAAACTGCACAGCTTTTGTTTAACTTTTGTTGATCTCCTAAAGTGCTAAGGCTGTTTCTCATTTGTTTGTTTGTTCATTATATTTATATCCCACCTTTCCCCCCCAATGAGCTCAAGGTGGCGTACATGGTTCACCCCCTTCTTCATCACAGTCCCCAAGGTCTACCCCAAGGCCACCCAGTGAGCTTCATGGGCACCTGAACTCTGGCCTCCTAGTCCCAAACAATCAAACCACTCTTGCATACTGGCTTTCATATGGTGTTTGCAGTGTTAACACTGTAAACTGTGAAGGAGAGCGGCATATCTCCAAGGCGTTTGAGATATATAATGGAAACATTCCAGAAAGTTACTGGCCAAGGATTCGTTCAGTCCCATGCCTACAGTTTGTACATTGCAGTGACACCCCTCTCCACATCATTCTCCCAATAATGCCACCATCCTCTTTACTGTCACATCTGCCCTACAGCCTTGCTTCTAGGCAGGTGCAAAAGAGAGGGAATTCATGGAACTGTACCTCATAGGCTTCTTTCGCAACAGGAGCAATGGCATAACCCACCAGAGCACCAGCCAAACTGATGGGCCCTCCTCGCTCTGGCAAGTGAATGAGGTGATAATGAAGCTATCAGGTTTCACTATACAGTGGTACCTCGGTTCGCTCGCCGAGGCATTCGCTCGCCGAAGGCATGCTTCTGCGCCTGCGCAGATCGCTTCTCTGCATGCGCGAGCTGCGCAGATCGCTTCTGCGCATCCGATGCCATGGAACCCGGATGTAAACACTTCTGGGGGCGCGGCGTTCACTCGCCGAAGCATTCGTAAACGGAGGTAGTCGTAAACTGAGGTTTCCACTGTAGTTTGCAACAGATTAGCAAGGAAACCATTGGGGCTGCATTTCCAAATTCTTCTTGGTGGGCTGCCCTAATGGGCTCCTGCACATCAACAAGTAGCCTCGTGCTACTGCTTCTCGAGTTGTTCCTAAAAGGCTAAATGATGGCTTCCCCCACGCTTCATCTGCACCCCACCCATACCCACCACTCCCAGTGACAATGCTGCTTTTGTGCAGTGTGACGTGCAAGTGCTTTCAGGAAGGAAGATCAAAAGCAACCAGATTTGTGGAGCATTCTCTGTCAGGTTGGTCAGGCCTACTGAGTTTCTGTTTCCATCTTGTAACTGAAGGAGGAACGTGCTCTTTAATAACTAATCATTTCTAGAGGAAATTCTGAGGAAAGCAGCAGAAGACAGAAGCATGGGATGGTGGAGGAACTCTAGGGGAGAAATTAAAACTGATGATGGATAAGAGGTCTTCCCTGAAATCAGGCCAGTCCACTGCTTTCTATGTATAGTAGGGATAAGTTACGGACAGATGATGGAGCAGTGAGGCACCCAAGGACTTGATACCATGGAAGGTTAACTAAATGACATACCACAAACATTGTCACAGCAATGGCTAAATTTGCAAGCCCAGCCACAAGTAACGTAACATGACTACTGGTATAGGTTAATGGAAAATCATGCCGTACAAAATGATAAGGCTTATTTCTAGCTATATACATCATGGCTGATTACAAATCCAACCCTTTTCGTTGCTTTAGATGGCAATGGAATTTGCTTGATTTGGAAATAATTTGAATAATTGAGTTAAAATTTGGAAAATCAATTAAAAAATGTATGAGCAGACTGCAATGGAATTTGCTTCTTTGTAAACATGCATGACTAGATCAACAACAACCCAACCACAAGATGGCTAGCAAGGGAAATACATATACTATGCTGTTAAAATTATTATGATTTCCTTAAACCTGCAGTTAAATATAGTTGCCATAACGAAAATATGAATGGCTCAGAGCATGAACTTGGTGCTTTGTTGGGTCACACAGTGAAGAATGTTTCATTTCCAGAAGAGAAACAACAGTCTCCTGGAAGTATGTGTCCCTTTTACAGTGGTGTCCAAGGGCTTCAGCATCTGAAACATATTTATAAACTCAGCAGCCCTGACTGGCAAGGAAGTGCTACTCATCTCGAATGAAAAGCTAAGCCAGAGTTAAAACAGGTAATTTGCCCAAGGCCATAGAGGAGGTTTGCGACACAGACTAACCGGTGATCCGACAAACATGTCTAAAAATCTGAAGGCTTGGGATGTGCAAACAAACTTCATTCCTGGCTGGAGACAGTGCCAGATGGCACACACATTTCCTTTATCAGTTCACACAGACCAAAGGAGCCATGTGCTGTTATCCTAAAAGAGGTTTGGTTTTCTTACATACTTGTTGAGTACTTGAAAAGTTTCTCATTCCTTTCTTCTCAGTAGCTTTGCGTGCCCTCCCACCAAATGAATAGATCTACCAGAGCTCTGCTCACGTGAATATAGAGTTGCATACCTTATGCTGTATAGTGATACTTTGTTTTTATTTCTAAGGCTGTATATATTCAGTGCTTAAAAATAATAATCAAAAACCTGTTTACGTTCAGCAATTTGAGCAATTTTCGTCCTGCAGTTTTACAATGTTGCATGATTTGTTCTGGTTTTGCTGGTCGTGGGAAGGGCAGCTCTCCCCTCCACCATGGAAACCAAATTCAATATATTTCCTCACTTCTGGGATTTCACCACCACACTCTTTCAAGCATAACACAGGGATTGAAAACTTTTTTATTTAATGGAAAACAAAGATTCCCTGGAAGCTGAATTTGTTGCCTAGTGGAACAATATCTGCCCTCCTGCAGAATCCCTCAATACCCCAATGCTGCATTTCTCATTGCATTTTTCACATTGTGTGTGTGTGTGTGTGTGTGTGTGTGTGTGTGTGTATAGATGTGATACAGTGGCATTCATGCTTCTCTTCTGCTGAAGGACTTTCCATCAGATGCATATTGCACATTAATGACTTCTGCCTGTTTGAAGCCAATGACTCCTTGAAACAACTACAGACCATTGTTATCTCTTCCAGGCAATGGATGTAAATAAAGCTTTCCACTACCTTACTCATTGGATGCATCTACCTTTGAAACTGAGATTCTCCCTGTAATTTCTTTCTAACCTCACAGCTCCCAGTGGTGGGTAATAAAGAGTTGTTTAAAATGGACAGTTTCCCCAAGAAATTTGGCACATGTCTGGAAATAACCTGTCCATTGACAACAAAGAAGTTAAAAGGTATTTCTGCTGGAGACAGACGACCAATTTACTGAAGAAAATATCTCACACTTCTAAAGCAACACACATTTTCTTCCTTGCTTGCTCAACCATTGCTGGAAATGACATATTAGCAAAATCACACCAAGGCTGGGAATCCCTTTGAGTACTGGTTTGGCAAGAAACTCTAGGGAGCATAGAATCTATTCATAGAATCCTGCTTTTAAGTGATTCTATTTGCATCTGGAAGATAAGACTTGACCACAGGAGCACTTACTAAGCAGCATGTGCTGAAAAAGTTCCTAACACTGAGGAGACCTAGGGTTGGCTCTGATTTAATATTTGTGACGAAGTCCATAGAAAATATTAGTAACTCCACTCTTCCTCTTCCCCCTAGATATTCCCACTTGAACCTTTTTTGGGACCTTCTTCCAGTTGAGTCCTCCTGTGTCTATGCCTCCTGCAGGCCCTGGCATTCCCACTGAAACCAACAAGGATTTTCCAGTTGACATAGCAGGCACTCCTGTTGAGGCTCCCATCTCTCTGTGGAATGGTGAGATGGAAAGAGCCATTGACAAGGTTATCCTTAAGCACCTCCTCTGTTGTGGAGCTGGAATGACTCCTTGGTTTGGGGGGCTTATTGAGGGTTAAGCATAAGTGGCTTAAGTACCATATAAAAGCAACTGAGTGGGCACAGGTAAGAGAGCAAAATCACACCAAGAAACAGACTTGTCAGTTGCAACTGCTCCATGTTATCCAGTGGAGCTTTCCCAGGCGGTTAGGGGGCTGGTACAATCCTCTCCTCTGGGAGAGAGCCCTGAGAACGTGGAGGCCTGCTGTGGCAAGTTTCCAGGGCACTTTGAGGCAAAAATTGCCTGCATTGGAGTTGAACGTCGCGCCACAGTTGTTACAACTCTGGCATAGGCATCCTGAGCATATTGTGCCTGGTTATTTCAGATTATTTTCAGTTGTTGCAGCCTTATTATGTGGCATAAAGTTGTTGGGACTACCACCTGCAACTTTGACCCTTTCCCATCATAACTTGTAGTAGCTAGCCAGAGGAGATTGACTAGGTTGGTCCATGGAGTGCCGACTGCTTCCTTGAAGCAGGGGGTGAGGCGAGCTGCCTTGAAACCAGAGGACTCCATGGCAGAAGCCCTGGTACAACCAGAGTCTCCCCTGATCTGTCAGAGCAAAATATTGCTGGCGTGAGCTGGGCTGCTTCATTTTCACACGCTGTGGCTTGGGCCTGAATTATTCGCCTGTGTGAGAGAGGGACAATTGCATGATGCCAAGCGTTGCCTTCTAATTCAAAATTAGTAACAAATATTTTCATGGGAACAAGAAGCTACAGGGCCAGCCACTCAGAGGAGGACATTATTCAGGATCCTTATCTTTTGGAACCGGAGTTGATTGTGATTGGGGCTCCTTGTTGAACAGAGAATTTGCCTCTTCCCGGTCGTATTTGTACTCCTCTCCTTCACCTTTCTGTGTGATGTGCTTCGTTCTGCTCGAGTCACTTTGAAAGTGGGACATGTGGGCCAGAATGGAAACACAGAATGGAAATACAGTTATGGTCAGCAGTGTGTGAAGCCTTTTTTTTTTTAAGTGCTGGACAGTAACCACAGGATATTGGTTTCTGTAATTACTTATGTTTTTGTTCCTCATTCCCCCTGGATTTCTAAAGGGAGAGGGAGCAGTCTGCAGAAATTGTATAGACTCTGGGTCTGGAGACTGATTTAAGTTTTTAAGGCCATTTTTGTGCTTGCGGGCAATTGCTGTTTGGACTAATTATGTAAGAGTTCACAAAAGAAGGGGGAGGGGAAAACTTGCAATTATTCTTCACAAACATTGTTTGCCCATTTCTTTTCAAATACATGCATGCTGCTTTATTTTAAAAGACTGTGAGTGTTTTTAACCAAGGGATGCCAAGAACACTTTTAGGGTACAATCCTACCATCAAGTTTGTGCAATGTATACAGAAAGTACAGGAAAGCAGCCTAAAGACAGGAATGTCACTTTTGAACGCTGTTAATGTGGTATAGAAAGCAGAAGAGAGCCATTTTTAAATTGAATGTGCCTCCTAGACAATGCAAGGCTTTCATTCAATTTACAGACACGGAAAATGCAAAAAGCAGAAGCATCACTTGCGAAAAATAAAAATACCATTTGTCATTCATGTGAAAGCATTCTTCAAGTCAGACAGCAATTATGTCTTGGCTGGAGTACCATCGCCATCTTTAATCGTAAAAGAATGTGAGGACTTGCTATTTATAGTTTGGTAAAATTATTAAAAAACAACAACAGCCAAACAGGATTGTAATAATTACTTTCTGTTTCAATTTACATTGTTTTGTTAAATGTAACTTCTTAAAAAGAGAAAAGGAAGACTGCTAGGGTTTCAGGGCAAGGGCGTATTTGGTCATCCTAAGCCAAGGGTTTTTGGCTACTCCTGTAGGTTAATGGGATTAATGCTGTGGCCTTCCAGCAGTTCCAGGAGCAGGGTAAAATCTATCCAGCGGAGATATCAAAGGCTGGGTTTACGGAGCTTCAGAATTAACATGGACACAATGGAGCTAGACTTGCACCAGAACCCACTCCATCGAATGTAGCACCCTGAGGGGGCTGGCTGAAGCGAAACTGTGACATTGCTCCGACTTCTCCTCCTCTTAGTGCTCTGCTGAATCCTGTCCTCCAATTTCTTAGAAGTTTTCTTCCCCTGTGAAAGCGGCTTCCATTTCTCTCTTTCTCATACTCAGGACACTTCTGAAATTCTCTAGTATGGGTGCAGGGCTTATTGTTGTGCAGTCGTTAAAGGTGGTATGCATTTTTATTTCTTCCATGTAAACATTTCCCCAGCACTTTGCAAGCCCCCCTGCCTGCCCATATGCTTCCTGACCTGAAAAGTCCCAGGAGAGGAATTACCTCAGGCTGTCGACCCCTAGGCATTAATTGAAGTGTGGGCACCCAAGAAAGCTGCAGAGTGAAGCTTACCCCTTGGCTGCTTTGAAAGTATAGCAGACGCAGCAAAACCCCCGTGACAGCACTATATTATCTTGATGTCTTGATCAATAACAATAAGAGGATGGAGAAAAGGAGGAAGGAGAATGGGTTGACCACATCTATCCCAGCCACAGAATTACATTCTCTAATCATGCTGGTTTCAAAACAAGTTAGAAACAACATTTTTTTTACCTCCAAATTTCTGTTCTCTAAGTTCTGTGCTCTAAAAATACAGTATTCTGCTTCTTTAGTAGAGAAAAGAGCAAAGGTATTCAGAATAGAGCAGTACAGTTTCTAAAAAAACAGGGAACTTGCGATTTGTGAGGAAAAGATAGAGGAAAGGGATGTAATGTAGTGATCACATTAAGGACTGTGTGGGAAACCTTGTGAGTTCAAAACAACAACAATTCTATGTGTAATTTTAAGGATTTTATTTATTTAATTTCCTATACCGCCCTGTTTAAAATATAAAAACACAAAAAGACACAACCTACTAACTAACAGAAACCGTACTTCCACCCGCAGTTTAAAAGGCCACAGCTTGTTTAATTGGCCAAAGGCCTGGGAGAAGAGGAATGACAGTTCATAGCCAGTAGTTGATTGTCCAAATTTGATATTCAGTATTTGCAACCCAAGCTGTCATGGATCGTTAGGGAAGCTATTGGTTAAAAATGCTTGAGGAAATTCTAATCTGGCACCTTACTCTAATTGGTTGCCTGTGTCCCTGGTTGGGTTCTGCTCAATTAACAATGGCTACAATTGACTGGTGTCTAACCTGAAACAGCTGCTCACCCCCAGCAGTCGACCACCCAATGCAGCAAAACATCAAGACCTGCCGCTCCGGCACCAGCTGTTTCCCTTCATTTACTCTGTATCGCAGGGGGCATCAGCCATGCTCTCAAAGGTACATTCACCTGTGCCTCACTCTCTGTTCTGTGCATTATGCTGGTACTTGTCGGGGGTGCCCTTTAGGATCTACACAAACACAAAAAAGGGAGTTGTCTTTAGTCATAGCCAACAGTAACACACACACACACACAATGCAAAGGTGAGGGTAAAAACTTCTAGGCTATTTCAGAGCCAAATAAATACAAAATATTTATTGATCAACACAATAGAGAAATAGAATTCAACACCCCCATTTGATGAATCTGTAGTGAATTCTTGTTCATAGTGGCTCATGACACAATTAGCCACGTGCCTTCCTCTTAGCACGTTTCTCCCTTGCGTCCTGCGTTCGAGTGTCTTAAAAGCCCATGACACCTTTGGTAAAGGCTGTTCTCCAATTGGAGCGCTCGCAGGCAAGTGTTTCCCAATTGTTGGTGTTTATATTTTTTTAAATTTTGCCTTGAGACAGTCTTTAAACCTCTTTTGTTGACCACCAGCATTACGCTTTCCATTGTTAAAACCGTGTTTATAGAAGACAATCTTACTCGGCTACAAGTGATCACCGAAGAAGAAGGTGCTTCCATCATTTACACCAAGGAAAGCACTTCTGTAGAGGGGGAAAGGCTTCAAAGTGCATGTAGATGGTCAGATATTATTATCAAATCTATGCGTAGGAAGTTGTGACAGAGTGTGTCTTCACAGGCCAAAAGTACTATGGGTTGTATTCAATGTAGGGCCAAGGGGAGCATTCTCTTAAGAGTCTCATGCTCTTCTGACTGAGCTATCATAAACCTATATAAAACACATGCATCTCTTCCATACATAGCCTTGTCAATAGCATCAACCTACAACGGGGTGGCCTGCTAGTCTGTTGCAGCAAAAATAAGAAATCCTGTGGCACCTTAAAGACTAACAAATTAATGATGGCACAAGCTTCTGTGGACCATAGTATTCAAGACTGGTACCACTGAGCACACATCTGCTTAAATAAAAATAAAATTCCCCCAACCCCAGTCTGAAAGCTGTCACTCCTAATCCCAGATGGGTAGAAAGGCCTTGCAGTTACTTAGCTCCAGTCAGCACTTCTTCTCATCATCTTCCTAATTCCCCTCAAGCCTAGCTTTCTCTCTCACCACACCTACAGCTTCTATGCATTCACACTATTCAACCATCGTCATCATTTGTTTGTGAAAGGCTTGCGGGTTTCTTCATAGTTGCCAAGTTTTCCCTTTTCTCGCGAGGAAGCCTATTCAGCATAAGGGAAAATCCCTTTAAAAAAGGGATAACTTGGCAGCTATGGGTTTCTTTAATATGTGATATCCACAGTTTAATGAGCATTCATTTTGATTTCTTTCCGATGAGGTTTTATGACATCTCATGGAGCAAATTGAACCCCACCCTTTTCAGTGCATTTCTCCATTACTTTCCTTACTGCGAAAGTCTAGTTTTTATTTTATTTTTGGAAGCAAGTTTCTTGTGCAAGAGCACAAAATCCTCTTTAAATGGTGCAACTTGAATTGACAGGTATGTGACTGAATACCACTCACAGTGACTGTTTGGAAGCGGCTTCGGTAATTTTAATATATGGAACAAAATGATCTGTTTTTAACAGGACCACAGAACACACTGTGTGACCAAGAGGAGTCTATTGAAATAATTTATTTGCATTATTTGTTCCAGTCACAGAGTTCCCCCCCCCCCCAACCTGGTCCTGGGCCCAGCCTTTGGAAATTTCTAGCAAAATGTTGAAGACTAATTGATTCAAGCAGCTGACCGTTTACAAGGTTCTCTTAAGGATGCAAGATAATTATGCAAGAATTATCCTGAGGATGCAAGAATGATATGGCACAGATGAAAAAAACTAAATGGTTTGGCCAAGTTGTTGCTGGTTACAAGGTAATCACCGTCTTCGAAGGATGAAGATTTTTGACAGACAGCACAGGTTTCAACCCTGAAAGGGGCTATTAGGGAAAATGGCTTGGCAGTGTGCTAATTAATAAATGAACTGCGGAAGTGCAATATAAACCTGTCAGTTGATGCAGGATGCTAGATGTCAACCCCACAAAAGACAGACTGGCCTGAAACTTGCTTTAAAAAGAGGTGGAACAAACAGGAACTTCACCGAAGAGGTGCTTAACAAACAAAGCTCCCTTTTAAAAGTAGTGAACATACCAAATAAAAATGTTAAAAATAAAAAAAACACCCTCAACCCAAGCCACCCCCCAACAAAATAGCTACATGCACCCAAGACATGAAGTAAAGAAAGAAGTTTGGTGTGTAAATATATTAGCAGTACCCAAGGGAAAGTGCAGCTGGTAAGGCAGAATAATTAAAATTTAGAAACTACCTCATGAGGCAAATCAAATGAATGTGGTTATTGGAGTCTTGTAGTGTAATTCTTCTTTTGTTTGATTTTTTTTATTTCCACAAAGATAAGTAAAATGGTTATTTAAAAGAAAAAAAGAGAGATAATATGAGTAGTAGTAGTAGTAATACCATTACCTCACGTTAAGGATGTAATCAGTGCATCAGTCTTAAAGTAAACATAAATTATTATTAGCCCTCCAGAGAGGTATCAATACAAAATCGATGTCTATATGAAATATATTCAAATGCAGTCAGAGCAGTGTGGTCCTCAGGCCATTTTGTGATAGACCGTGGATATTTATGCTTCAAGTATAATTTATTTGTGGCCATAAGGGTTAAAAAAATATCCATTTTTGTTGTCCTGCCATTAATTCCCATACTACAGGAATAAAATTTAAAAAGCATACTGCAAGGTTTTGCCACGTCAAAACTGTGAACAACAACTTCAGACAACCCCCCCCAAACCCCCCCATTGTACCAGGCCACATCATGTGCCTCAGTGAGGCCTTTTCGGCATTTTACCTCCACCATCTATTTGTATTGAACAGTGCCTGCCTACACAGATGTTGTGGAGTCCAATATACCTGAAATATTATTTTTTGACAGACTGATATCAGTTTCAAATCTAAAGAATCGTTCCATATAGATTCTAAAGCAGGGTTCAGCAAACTTTTCCAGCAGGGGGCCGGTCCACTGTCCCTCAGACCTTGTGGGGGGCCGGACTATATTTTGAAAAAAATATATGAACCAATTCCTATGCCCCACAAATAACCCAGAGATGCATTTTATATAAAAGGACACATTCTACTCATGTAAAAACACCAGGCAGGCCCCACAAATAACCAAGAAATGCATTTTAAATAAAAGGACGCATTCTACTCAAGTAAAAACATGCTGATTCCTGGACCGTCCGCGGGCCGGATTGAGAAGGCGATTGGGCTGGATCTGGCCCCCAGGCCTTTAGTTTGGGGATCCCTGTTCTAAAGCAATTTTACATTGTTTACACTGTAAGAGACATTCTAATTCCCTCATCCACACTTCTCTAAGTTCCTGAACTTTTATATCACAAAAGTTCCATTAAGCATTTATGAACAGCAGTTTATCCAATAAAGACCCAATAATCCATTCCAACAATTTAGGAGACTTTGAAATACTCAGAACATATGACCCATACGTAGACACTAACAAATGTTGTAAATGAAGATATTGCCATTCAATTAACTGTTGTTTAAACTGTAAAATAGGAAATGACAAAAATGAAGTTGAGGAGTGGATGAGGAATAATAAGCTGATAGGCCAGTTCTGGATGGGTTGCAGTCCCTCTGTAATAATACATTCAAAGTTTGTAGATGTTTCTGGAACCATCTTTGCAGCTGGAGTCTTGGGTAGCTTCAGTAGTGCCTTTTGCCAGCTATGGCTGATATGCCAGCCATGGCCGTTCTTGGACAGGATAGTATATCCCTGGTGACTGAGACTAAGCAATATGCAAATTATTAAAATAAAAATGAACACAAAGTCTCTCTAACAGCAGAGTACTTAGCTGCTGAAAAGAAAATGCATTTTCTGATAGTTTTGGTTCCATCTTCTAAGTATAACTTGAGTGTTAGGGACTGTCCTGTTCAATTCATGTCATAAATTGGAAAATGTACAGAGCAGAGTCATATAAAAATGGTACCAGGATACGCTGATAATGGGGTTATGACCCAGCTTATATACCGAAGTAACATTTTCAAAGTGGTTGGATGGTGTGATTGTGGTATCACTGCCCACAGTTTATACATATTCCTGTTGTTGTTCTGTTGCAGGATCTGCCCAAACAGGTTTTGTAAGTTTTTAGCATGCATTTGGTGTAGGAGTAAATTCAATTTATCCTCTCAGATGGGAGACAAATTCTGTGTGCAGGCATGGCTTTTCGAATAACTGAGTACTTTACTTGATTTTAAACTGTTACAAATGGCAGACTTTGAGACTTTTCTATCATCCCTTGAAAAACCTTTCTCTCCCCATCCCGTCTGAGATTTTTAGTTGAATATTTAGCTTGAAGAATACCTAGATAATCGAAAGCTTCCTCACTGCTTGTGATGCATTTAGTCCACTCCATACATTGCAGTTGAATGAATCCTGAGACAAGCAGTTTTGCTCAGGCTGCAGGTGGGAATGGGCTGGGAATGAATGCCATTTTGGAATGCTTCCCCCAAGGGGGAATGATATTCATCGGTTGATACTTTTGCAAGTATTCCTTAAGTGACCTTCTATTTCTAGGGAGATAAGAAAAAGTGTTTGATCTTAAACTAAGCCAATCCTACCCAAGATATTTGGCATCAAAAAGGAACCTTCATTACTCCTGAATCCTTTATCATACCTACAGTATGTTGTACAGTTTCTTTGAATCTTACCCTAATTGGCAGTTTTACTTCCTGTTTCATGTTTGACTCAGTTCAGTAGAATGAACTTCACATTGGCTATTGGGCTTCTGTGAGTTAATTTAAATCTAGGTAGCCAATGTGGTATATTCCAGATCAGGCATCCCCAAACTTCGGCCCTCCAGATGTTTTGGACTACAATTCCCATCTTCCCCGACCACTGGTCCTGTTTGCTAGGAATCATGGGAGTTGTAATCCAACAGCATCCAGAAGGCAGCACATTGGCTAGGCCTGCTTTAAGGCTGCACACCTAACAATATCCTCTACTTGTGCAGGTAGGAATTAGAAGCTTCAAAGAGGAATAAGTTAAAGTTCAGGAATGAATAGTGGATGAAGAGGAGCACCAATGATCAAGCTCTACAATTAGTGACTCAGGCATAGAGAACCAAAGGTCATTTTCACATGGAAAATGGAGCAAGCTTGTTCTCTGCTGCTCCGGAGTGTAGGAGTAGGACCCGAACCAATGGCTTCAAGTTACAAGAAAGGAGATTCCAACTAAACATCAGGAAGAACTTTCTGACAGTAATACCTGTTTGACTACCCCAGGAAGTTGTATACTCTCTTTCATTGCAGGTTTTTAAGCAGAGGTAGGATGGCCATCTGTCTTGGATGCTTTAGTTGAGATTCCTGCATTGCAGGGGGTTGGACTAGATGACCCTTAGGGTCCCTTCCAACTCTACAATTCTATGATTCATCAGTAATGCTTAAATGCTTTTTTTAAAAATCCACACGTATAAATGGGCTGATAAAACTAACTACAACTCTACCTTTGATTTGAAAACAATCCCATTCGATTTCTATATTCAAATGAATAGCATAGACTAAAAGGTGCATGTGAAAATAGACAAAAGCAACAAGCTTGCATAATATACTTTTAAAAATGCACTTCTATGCATGCCGGCTCAGAAATGAATTCCACTGTGCTCAGTGGGGCTTATTCATAGGCAATGCTTTTGGGGAGTAAAAAATTGAGGTGCTAGTACACGTAGAATAAGAAAAGGGCCGTGGATGTCAGCACAAACTGGCTGCCATCGGCAGCAACAAAAGAGGAGCTCCTACTCCATACAAGTGAGTGCAGTCACAAAAAAGTCTTGCTCATCAGTGTTCACAGGGATGAATCTGAAGGAAAATCACGCTTCCAAGGATGATACTGAACAAATACAAAGTGTATTTCTGCTTTGAACACACCAGAGGGAGCGTTAGTCATGCTGTGTAAAAAAGTATCTGTGATACCTAAAGCTACTCATGAAAGTGCAGCTGAAATGAATCTTGCTTTCTGCAAGAGTCCCAGTACTATGCAATAATACTGTACAACTACTGTATGTGGTTGCATTTTTAAAATTTATTTTGCAGTTTTGGTTGGTATGAGTGACCTGCCCTGAAGCATTTCTGAGATGTGAGGATTTCTGGACTGCTTTCCCTCGGAAGTGATTGCTCTTTGGCCTTTTCCCTTGATCTGCTGAGAAACCCAAGAAGTTGGCTGCTTTTTCTGGTGCTGGGCTTTGGATTTCGTGTCCAGGGATTTTATACGAAATCAGAGTGTGATTTGAGAGTAGAGAAATAAAACTGGCATCACACCAATACCATCACAAGATTCTTCTTGTTGTTTCCCTGACTTCTCTCCAGAATTATCCAAATCCAAATAACTTCACAAGATGGAACTCTAAGAAAATGAGTGTTTAGTTTGGTTTCTCTGAAGCCCAGATTTTCTCAAATAGAAACTGACATTTGAATTTTTCATAGGACTCCCTTAAAAATGTTTGGACTTTTCTTTGGAGGACACAGATCAAACTGCTTCCAAAGAATGGGAATACAGTCGTACCTTGGATCCTGAACGCCTTGGTACTTGGTTTTGGCTCCCGAACGCCGCAAACCTGAAAGTGAGTGTTCTGATTTGCGAACGTTCTTTGGAACTCAAATGTCTGACGGGCCTTCTGCAACTTCCAATTGGCTTGGGTTTCTGAACGTTTTGGAAGTTGAATGGACTTCTGGAATGGATTCTGTTTGACTTCCAAGGTACAACTATCATGGGATAAGATTCAGAAGTTATTACTAACGTGCAGTGTCTCGGACTTTTCAGTGTGTAGGACAATTTACATGGCTAGGACTATCTCTGAGTAGGTAGTACTCTTGCACAGATGCCTTTTACATTGCTGTAAATGTACAAAAGAGCAAATCTTTCTTCTTCTTCTTCTTCTTCTTCTTCTTCTTCTTCTTCTTCTTCTTCTTCTTCTTCTTCTTCTTCTGCTGCTGCTTCTGCTGCTTCTGCTGCTTCTGCTTCTGCTTCTGCTTCACTTATTTAATGCTTTAGAGCAGGAGTGGATAATTTTATAATTTGTGGCCTTTTGGATGTTGCGCGACTACATCATCCCTGACCATTGGCCATGCTGGATGGAGAAGCTGGGAATAGGAATCCAGCAAACATTTGGAAGACCAAAGGTTCATCACCCCCGCCATAGAGTGTCCAGAGTTATTCATCTATCCTATTGCATTAATATTCATAGCAGCCCAATAAGGCAGGTCGCTGTTATCTCTTCATTGCAGTTGGTGAATGAGTTTGAAAAGAGTGAGGGCTCATCTACACTTCCATTTGTCCTGTCTGGAAAGCATGGGTCTGAGCGGCTTTCGCATTCTTTAGCTTTAAATTGAAGCAAACAGCAATCCAGAAAAAAACCCTAACTTGCTGTTTTTTTCTGATTGAGTGCTAAAGAGCTGTTTTCTTTGGGCAGAAAGCAGCATTGCCAGAGGAAGAAGAAGAAGAAGAGGAGTTTGGATTTGATATCCCGCTTTATCACTACCCGAAGGAATCTCAGTGGCTAACATACTCCTTTCCCTTCCTCCCCCACAACAAACACTCTGTGAGGTGAGTGGGGCTGAGAGACTTCAAAGAAGTGAGAGACTTCAGAGAAGTGTGACTAGCCCAAGATCACCCAACAGCTGCATGTGGAGAAGCGGAGATTTGAACCTGGTTCACCAGATTACGAGTCTACCACTCTTAACCACTACACC
This sequence comes from Zootoca vivipara, assembly GCF_963506605.1. Classification (NCBI taxonomy): domain Eukaryota; kingdom Metazoa; phylum Chordata; class Lepidosauria; order Squamata; family Lacertidae; genus Zootoca; species Zootoca vivipara. The sequence goes on from NC_083278.1 coordinate 81,890,671, forward strand.
ACACTGAAGTATGGATAAGCCCTTACTTAAGCATGGGTACCTAAGTGAATTCATGGCTATGATGGAATTTGAACTGTGGATTCCTTGGTCTACCATTCACTGTTATGCTTTAAATATATACACATAACCTGGGAATAAGCCCCATTGAGCAAAGTGAGGCTGGTAGAGGAACCCTAGACATGCCTACTCAGATGTAAGCCTCATGGAGTTCAGTGGGACTTAACTCCCATGGAAGTTTGCATAGGATTCTAGACTGAGTAAACTTGTTTAGGATTGCACAGGTGGGCTCCTTACATTTGAATTAACATGAATAGGATTGGGCTGCAAGCTACAATGCTAGACGTTTTATAATAATAATTTAACAGAGAAACAATGGTGTGTGTGAGAGAGAGCGAGCAGAAATAATGCATATCATATATTTTAAAATGGCATTATTTTGTTGCTTTGTAATGCAGAATGCCAGCATTTTAAGATCCCTGGAAAAACATATAGCTGTCTCCAACACCAGAGTTTTTGTTGGAATTGGAACGAAATAAAAGAATTGGGCTTTTCATGGCTTTTTTCCTGAATTCATGCACTTGCACGAACTCATTTAACGTTGACTGATTTTTTGCGTACAGGATGTTGTGGCAAGTGTAAGGCCCATGAGATCCAGATGAAATATAAAACAAGCCAAGCAAAGCCACAGTGGTAATTTTAGAAGAGAGGCAGCATTGAAGCTTTACAGGGATGTCCCCTTTTAGTGGACAGCAAACTATTTTGATGGATTACTTTACCTTGAAATTCTCCCCAGCATGTGATGGTCCAAACAAGGAACCATGTGCCATCGTGTTGATTTCTCTTCCTTTTATATTCACCTTCATGTATAGTTTCACATAAGGAATTTATTTGAGAAACCTGGCCCAAAATTCAGGTGCTGATTTACTCATACGGTAGACAACTTGTGGTTTGCTGAGAATTTGTTTGAAATTATTTGATCAGTAACCTCTAGATCCATTTATTGGCTCATTGCATTTTGCTGATTGCTGCCTCTTTTATTTTTACCCAGAGTCTCATTACAAGGGAGTATTTATTTTGTTTAACTGGATGACCAAGCACCTTGGGAAGACTGATTTTTCAGCTCCTTTGCATTTGTTGTAGATTTTTCAGCGCCAAAAAAGACATTTACAGTGCAAGTCTATGGATGTCTACAGAAGCAAGCACTATTGAGTTCAGCAGGACTTAGGGTTGCCAGACCTCTAGGGCTGACCTGAAGTCTCCAGTTTTACAGCCCCCCCCCCAATGGCAGGAGGAGGGCTTGAATCTCCAGATGAGGGAGAATACCTCTGCAGTTTTTTTTAACATTAAGAAAACTATGCGTGCAGCTTGCAAGCTTCAGCCTGGCACAAGCTGGCTGCAAATTATTGCGGAGTCTCTTGGGGAAAAATCACCAGGGCCCGCCCCATGACATCACCAGGGATTGCCCCTAGGTCTCAAGTTTGGGTCCTGAAATCTCCAAGGTTTTGTGGAAATGCAAAGAAAAAGAAGGTACCTTTTATCATATGTGGTGGACGTGTAAAGTAGTAAAAAACTTTTGGGAGATGATATATAATGAAATGGAAAAAAATGTTCAAAATAACATTTGTTAAAAAAAACAGAAGCCTTCTTACTAGGAATTACAGGTACCAAGATCCCAAAGGATCAGAAAAGATTATTTATGTATGTGACAACAGCCACGCGGATGCTACTGGCCCAGAGATGGAAGGAAGAGTCAACCTTGACCAGAGAAGAATGGCAAATCAAGATGATGGACTATGCCAAAGTGGCAAAACTAACTGGGAAGCTCAGAAATCAAGAAGACGAGAACTTTAAAAAAGAATGGGGAAAGTTTATAATTTATATATGAGACCACTGCAAGCAGGTTTAAACATTGGCAGGATTTTAATCACACTTGTAAAGTAAAGGAAACTATGGACAATTTAGAAGGAAAAATATTTGGATAAATATTGACATGCAGTTGTAATTATTTTTATTAGGACCCATGGAAAGGATGGGGGGGAAGTCAGGAGATTCAGAGTAATCTCAGTATTTGGATTTTGGATTGATGTTTGTTGTGTGTTTATATTATTATTTTTAAAAAAAGAAATATCCAAGGTTTTGGATACTCCTGACCTAGCAACACTAGTGGGATATACTTCCTGAATACTTGCAGGGCTGGCTTCCCTTACTCTCTACCGATATGTGGACAGTAACATCCTGGGTATTTGTATTGGTAAAGCTGCAATCCTGCACATACTCATTTGGGAGTACGTTCCATTGAACTCAGTAGGATTTACACATGTCTAGAATTTCACTGTTAAACTCCACTTGTTGGTTAGTTCATTGCAACAAAGAATGGCATTGTAAGGGCGACTGCCTCCATTAACCTTGAAGCAGTCCCTTAGATTTGACCACACAGCTTTTTCACCTCAACAGTGACATCCTGAGAGCCAAACATGCATAGAAAGAAGAACAAACAGTTGGCAAGAGTCATGGTGAGGTGTACTGTGGCGATGGAGAGCGATGGAAATAGAGATGGACCAGAAGCAATCAACATCATTTAATCATCCCTCCACCTACCCAAAAGGCAGGGCCAACACGTGTTGGAGACCAGCTCCTTTTGTTTCACAAATTAAAATGGCTGCTTGTGCAAGCAGATTCCAATTTGCTTTCCGAACTGGGAATGTGTAAGTAGACTGAGAAAATTGGTTCTCAAAGAGAGAACCTTAGACATGGTTTCTTCCCACAGCAGAATAAAATTGTCCCCTCTTTGGGGTTGCAAAGGCGATTACAATAATGTTATTATTTCTGGGGTTGCATCAAAGAGGGGGGTCATTGCTCCAACTGTTACTGAGATCCTGGATAATCCTTATATATCATCTCTGATTAATACCAAACTAACTTATCTGACATGGTAATTCTCAACACTTCTCCTATCCTAGCATACCAGGGCAGATTTTTCCGAATCACTGGCTTTGTTCACTTTTGACTTTTTCCTCTCTGTATGATGACACATGGAGATATTTTAAATTCCCTGACCATCATAGGTATAGTTTTCTGCAGAATGTCAAAAGGAACAGAAAAATAATAATTAAAAAAAGATCTGCACTCATACCGTAGATATGGGACTTGTGGCATTTGTTGGTTTATATCATTTTCTCTTCTTTTGTATTTGCCCCAAAGTCTTCCTTCCCTAACTCTGAGTAGTTTCTTACTCTGAGTAAGTTTCTTACCTCACTGAAACTTGATAATATTGCAGCAGCCACTAATGAGTGATTTCACAATAAACAGGACAAGTTAATAACAAATTTACTCTTAATAAGAAATTTACAGAACTGTGAGTCAAGAGGAGGAATCTGAGTTCAACTGAATCTGATGCCACTGAATCTCTGAAGCATTTGCATGGTGTTAATGGTGGGAGCCAACAATAATGAAATTCTTTATCTAAAAAGCTAGTGAGGGGTAGTCTGGGTAGCCTTGAGCTATAAGGGTAGGGAGAAGAAGGGAAGGGAAAAAAACCCCTCTTCTCTCCCTGCCATGGTTCTGATCCCTGGCATCTCCAGGTAGGTATGGGAGATATTCTCTGTCTGAAATCATGGAGAACCACTATCACTATAGACCAGGCATGTCCAACCAGTTGATCGCGATCTTCCAGTCAATTGTGGAGCATCCCTGGTCAACAACTTAGCTGAAACCTCCCCAGAAAAAGCTCAAAAACTTTGGGTAGATCACTGACAGTTTTTTTTTATAGTGGGAGTAGATCGCAGGGTCTTGGGAGTTGGAAATGCCTGCTATAGACAATACTGAACAAGATGGATCAAGAGGTTGCCTCTGTTGCCTATAATCCTATGACCAGCAACTTCAGAGAGGAGGTTTTTGTAATCGGGGAGAAAAATAGTTCTCCATACCACTTACACGAGGCTTTCCAGCAGTTGCTGCGTACATCACAAAACACGTGTGCATTAATTGTGTCCATACAGTTAACATCACAACTAGTTTGGTACTCAGCAGGTAAGTGACAAAGCAGCAAGCCAGGAGGCAAGCAGGCAGGCAGGCAGGCAGGCAGGCAGGCAGGCAGGCAGGCAGGCAGGCATAGGGGCAAGTGAGGGGAGCAATTTAGAAGCTCACTGGATGTATTGTAGATGAAGGGAGGATTGAGCCCTTGTCCAACATCGTGGGCACAATGGGTTCTCATTTGGCTAGGAATCTGGCTTTGAATAAGCCACACAAATAAGCCACATTCAAAATTTCAAAGAAAATGCTTGTTTCCTTATTCTAAAGCCTGGCTGGGGAAATTTGCTTCACCCTTGTTCTCAGGTATTTGTGCATAGAGTTGAAGGTGGAGAATGTGTGAGTAAAAATAGAAGAGCTCCATGTATATTATCATATAAGATGATGCTGATGTGTATAAGCCGCTGCACAGCATGTACCTGTATACAACTGCATGAAACTGCCCATTATCTGTATACCTCCTGATAAGGAGGATGGAGTAACTCCCCAATGAGGAAAACTTGGCAGCATTTGAGACTTTAGAGAAAAGGTGAGCAAGAGGTGACCTGATAGACATGGCATGGAGAAAGCGGACAGAGGAAAGTTTTTCTCCCTCTCATAACACTAGAACTCGAGGACATACAATGAAGCTGAATACAGTGGTACCTCAGTTTATGAACACAATTGGTTCCGGAAGTCTGTTCATAAACTGAAGCGTTCATAAACTGAAGCGAAGTTTCCCATTGAAAGTAATGGAAAGTGGATTAATCCGTTCCAGATGGGTCCACTGTGTTCGTAAACCGAAAATTCGTAAACCGAGGTGTTCATAAACTGAGGTTCCACTGTACTGGAAGATTCAGGACAGGTGAAAGAAAGTACTTATTCACTCAGTGCATAGTTAAACTATGGAACTCACTGCCACAGGATGTAGAGATTGCCACCTACCTGGATGGACTTAAAAGAGGATCAGACAAATTCATGGAGGAGGAGAGGGCTACCAGTGGCTTTTAGCTATGATGACCATGCTCTGCCTGCACAGAGGCAGTATGGCATTCATGTCCAGCTCGCAGGCTTCCCACAGGCCACTGTGAGAACAGGATGCTGGATTAGATGGGCCAATGGCCTAATCCAGCAGACTCTTCTTATGTTCTTAGTGAAATATTATATACAGGTGTGAACATCATGCAGGATCACAAAGTGCAAGTCTGTTTCACGCTTTTCCCTAAATGGATCCCCCCCCCAAAAGAGGAAAAGTGTCATATTTATTGTGGCCGGTACAAAAAAATACAACATAAAAAAATCATGTCATTTTCAATAACCATGCCTCCAATTAACCTCGTTGACTAAAAAAATATGCTGCCAATGTGCAAAGCTTTAATGCTGCAAATATCCAAGTGACTCCTTTCCCCACACTTTCTGTGAGGAGTTAGCCACATTTGCTCAAGTTTCTTCAAATTTCTGCCACCAGGTAGCGCTACAGTCACAGCTCTGCCCATTTCATTCAAGGTCCCTAGGTTTAGTGCCGACTGCTTTCTAATGATATTTCCTCTCCCCCTCCCCACCCACCACCGCGTTTTGCTTCCTTCAGCTGCGGCGAAGAGCTTGCATTTTGCCCGGGCTGAACTTCTGAAGTGTGGAAACCACTGCAGAGTTCAGGGAGAGAGTCTGATTCAGAAGTCGTTGGGTGGAAAGAGGGGGATGAAACTGGACTTCCCCAAGTAGGGATTGCACTGTGAATGGCTTTCCAAAGCCAAGAGGGGGCTTGATGAACTTGGATAGAGATTGGTGCGCGCAGCTTTTGGCCTACGCGCTCATGGAGCAGAAAATAAGGCCAATTCCCTGGAAAGCACAAAGTATGTCCACATGCGCACTCAGGAGTGACATCCTTGCCTTTTTTGCAGGGAAAAGCGGGTGGGAGAAGAGAGGCTTAGAAAAGCTGCCTAGAACTATAAAAACTCGCAAGTTAGCCTTAGTTCAAGAAAAATGGGGCGGGAAGGAAGCTGCCGTATACCAGATCGTCGCTCTGTCTCTGTTTAGTTCAACACTGTCTGGCAGCGGCTCTCTAGCGTTTCAGATATTATCATTCTTACTTATTTATTGAATTTGTATACCGCCTTTCACCCGAAGATCACAGGGCGGTTCACAACAAATAACCCCCCTCCCTTTTTTGTCCCATGAGATGGATAGGATCGAACCTTTTCTATGCTTTACAACTGAGCGAGATCTCTTCCTCGGGGAACACGGAGACAAGGAAGGAACTCCACCCGCGACTTCTCCTTGTCCCACGCCAATAGCTTTGGGTCTTTTTTTTTTAAAACAACCGACCCGTGAACAGGTGCCATGGTCACTATATGGACTTTGTATTTCATTTCTTAATGTGGGTTTTTTTTAAAGTGTTTTTTTAATAGCATTTCTGTAATGATGGTCATAACCGCACTGGCACCATTCAGTCAGAAATCATCGCGTAAATGAATGGGACATCTGCGCTCCTTCCACTCGTTGAATGAAAGACTCGCGTGAAAGCCTTTCCATGTCACAATGCTCGCGGATTCTCGGCTCAACCTTCACTGTGCTGAAGAATCTGCGTGTGCAGTGGAGGGAGGCGGGCGGTGGTAAAGAGGAGGGTCTTTTTTAATTCCAGGTGACAAGAAAGGAGTGTCATAAGTAGGGAGGGAGTGGGGGGGAGGAGGGAGGAGCGCGGAGGAGGGCGAGGGAGGGACTACGGAGCCTGAAAAAGAGTCTCTTTCCGAGCAGAGTCGCGAGAGGCAAAGCTCACCGAGCGCGCCAGCCAGTCAGAGCGTCGCTGCTGCTGCTGCTGCCTGACAATCGAGAGAGAAAGGGAGCCACGGACTCACAGAGAGAGAAAAGTGCAGGCTCCCTCGGGAAAGGAAAGGGAAGAAATAAAAGAGGAAGGAAGGCAAGAAAGACAGAAGAACGGGAAAGAAAAGATTCGGGCTAGGAAGAGCGATCTTCCATATATCCTACGCATTTAGGATCTGCTATTCCTTTTTTCTATTCGCCTATTAATTTATTCCACCACCACGATCGGCTTAGAGGTTTCGCTTTCCTCGCTAAGCAACTTGGATTTTTTATTTTTTATTATTTTTGGTTAAGTGGAAAGAAAGAGGGGGGCATTTTCTGCTCCTCTTCTTCACGCCTAGCAGAGGAGTCCCGAATCGAACTGGGCTGAGCGATCCCGGCCCCCGAAGGTGGTGCTAAAACGAGAGAGAGAAACCCCCCCAAACCCAGCACGAAACAAACCACCCAACCACTTCTGCTTGGCAGCAGCGACTCCCGCGACAGCGGCTGCAGGATCCGAGCCCACGCGTGCGCTCGAGAGAGACCTGGGGGAGAGAAAATGCATTGAAACTTCGCGCAAACTTTGTTCGCTTCCCCCTCTCTTTTTTTGGTGTGTGTGTCTGTTGTGTGTCTGTCTGCCTGTGCAGTGCACGCTCGCTCGCGTGTGGTGTCTTGCCACCGAGGGTTGGAGAGAGAGAGTGAGTGAGTGGGCGGCTGGAAATCTGTTACAATTCAGAACCTTCTGACGAATCTGGTGGGATTCCTGCGGAGAGGCTCCGAATCCGAACCGAGGAAGCCCCGAGAGCCTTTCTGCAAGCCGAAAAGAGAGCGAGAGGTGTGCGGAGGGGAAATCTGCGTCTCGGGCGCCTAGGGAGCCGGGCTTATGGACGGGTGAAACCAGAGACTGAAGTCTCCCCCCTCCCCCCCACAACCCACCCCTGCGCTTTCCTTGATCCGAGCGGCCCCAGGAAAAGGAAGAAGAGGAGTTAAAGAGAGCGAGCCAGCGCGGCTCCGACCAGCTACTCCGGCTCCTCTTTGCCTCGCGCCAGGAATCATGAACTTTCTGCTCGCTTGGATGCACTGGGGGTTGGCCGCGCTGCTCTATTTCCAGAACGCCAAGGTAAAGCAGGGGGCGGGCGGGCGGATCCGGGGCGGCGGGGAAGCCTTCCTCCTTCCCCCGCGTGGCCTGCTCGCTGCACGCTTGGTTGGCGGCGAGGGCGCGTCGCGGGGGTTCAGGGGGTAGTCAGCCGGACCAGAAAGAAATCCGCGCGCGCGTGCGTGTCGGAAGCTGCCTTGGCGCAAATGGAGGGCAGATCCAGGTGCCTCGGTGCTCCTCGGCGCCAAGCCGCCTTCGGCTTGCCCTGGCGCGCTGGTGCGGACACGCGGTGTCTGCGCCGCTTGCGGCTGCCAACAAAAGGCCGGGAGCGAGGCAGGGTCGAGGCGTGTAGGTTTTTCCTGTTGGCGTTCGCGCGAACAGGGCGCGCGGGGCCTGTGGCAAGAAGGGAGGCGCGGAATCGGATTCCCCAGGACTCAGGAGGAGAGGTCTGACCTCCTCTTCCTTGCACGTTGCCCAGACGGTTCCTGCTGGGCTGCCCTGCCTTCTGTCTGTCTGCGGAGTTGAGCAGGAGTTGGAAAACCAGGCGTGAAGACGACACAGGCTCTGCGTCGTCATCGATCGCCGAGCGGGGAGGCAGCTGAGCGCGCTGACTTCTTGCATCAGCACACACACACGCTCTCTCCTTCCTGACATTGCAAAATGGGGAGGGGGGGTGGCTGTTCCGGCCTGTTTGCTTTAGGTAGAGGCAGGTTTGCTGACCGGAGTTCAAAATTCCTGGCTTGGAAAAGCAAATAGAGATCAAAGACCACAAAATGGATCCTTGTATTTCTTCCAGATTGATTTTCAAAATAAACGGCTCTGCTGAGCTACCATAAGTAGGAAGTTTGTTCTCCTGCCCTCATAACTCTTTCCCTCTATTAGTTTATTGGTACTTCTGATTGTAGAAGTCCGCCCAATTCCTCCTAATATATACTATAAAGGGCATTTTTCCTGCTCTTTCAATGTACTTTTGTTTGAACTCTCCTTGTTTAAAAAAGAGAGAGTCTAGAGTTGGGTATCAGAGTTTAGACAGATTTTCCTGTTGAGGTGGCTCATGTGTGCTGTTGCCTAGAGATTCATGCCATAATTAGTACGTAAAGTTTTATTCTGCTGTTGGTCTTGAGAAATTCTAGAGGTCAGTGTGGGCACAGACCACCCCTGCAACAACATGTGAGAATCAGTGTGTCATAGGGAAATGAATCTGCATTTGTTTAATTTAGCACCAAATGTAAGACCTCAGTTAGGAGCCATTTCAGATGTCCTGTTGCAGGGGATGGGGAGGGTCCACATGCTTTTCTTGCTAACCTGTTGGCCTGCCACTTGTCTTCAAGTGACACCAGCAGATTAGGCTGTGCCTGATGGGGAAACGGTGGTTCCAATTTCTTTGGGGAGCCTTGCAGCAAGGCAGTGTGATATGGCTGTGCTCGCTTTGGAAAGCGCTCTTAAAATGGCATTGTTTAAATATGAGGTCCTGTAGGTGACGTGAAAGAGGTGAATGAAAAGTTGAGTGTAGATAGATTGAGATAATTAGGGAGAACCAGAGATGCCTTTTCTTCCACGGGGGGTGTGGTGACGGGATGCTTGGCTGTGAAGACTGCAGTCTCTTGGGTAGATTGTATGGAACTATAGTAAAGGAGAGTAATAGGAGTGCTAGCCGAAGCTCACGTTGTTGGCAAGCTGTGTCTCTGCTGGGAAAGGGAAACTGATAAATTTATATTTATCAACTTCCTGCAGTTCTGACTACACACACCTTCCTACCGCTGGATGTGTTGAGGGAGAAGTGGTGGTTGGGAGGAGAATCGGAGTTCTGTGCAGCTGCTTTTAAGTGAGCACAAAAGGGGAGGTGCCAGGCTGTGATAAGGCTCCTTTGGTCAAGGGAAAGATACATTTACTAATCACAGACGGAGGCTGTGAAGTGAGGCTAGGGAACCTGCAAGTCAGTGACCTGGCAGAGGTACCACAGGTGTTGGTTTCCATCCACAGGAGATACATATAGATAGACATATATTGGTGCAGTCAGTGGCCATTCCCCACCTCCTTGTCTACCCCAACAATTAGCCAGTTCTGAAATTGCAGGTCAGGATATGGTGGGAAGAGGGTTAGATGACTTGCTCCAAACTTGTCAAGTTACGACTTTGGGTACTTCATGTTCCTGTTGATTTTCTTGTCCTAGTTCAAAGACCATTTGGATCTAGACTCCATCCAAGACCTTGGACAGTTCTATTCTGTCCTGGCTTTTACTTAACTGGCATCTTGCAGTTCTCGTTCCACCATCACCTTACTTAGTGCAGTTTGATGTTAAGTTAGGTGTAGTGAACATGCCTTGGAGCTCCTTCCCAGGATGTGTTTCCAGTGGGATCAGGCAAAGATCAAACGCGGAGGGAGGAGGAGGAGAGGGGGGAGGGGACAAGAGCGTGTGACTAGACTGCTAATGATCCTGCAGCCACTAGCCTCTTGCTGTTGATCAGGCCACACTGGGGACAGGGCTTTCCTCCCAACTCCTTGTGTTAAGCTCAAAAGGAACAGAGTGGGTCACCTCCCACCAGGATCAACAAGTATTCTCAGCGAAAGGCAGATTCCCCCCCCCTTCCAGTGCTCCTCTGATAATATTCCTGTCTTTTCTGAAGTTCAAGCCTCTCTTTCTCCTCTTAATGTGCCATTTCAGAGATTGCTGCTTGCCTGGATTACTGACCTCTCTCCCCTTGTATGCATAATGGGGGGGGGGGTAGAAGGAGAGAGATTTTGCAGAGCAAAGCTCCTCCTTAAGTAGAAACCTCTGAGAAGACTTTTTAGCGCCTGAGATGGAAAGGGTTTTAACTCCTGTCCCAGGGGGCCTTCCAAAGTAGCCGGATTGTTTGTTCCAGTCCTAAACAGTTACAAAGCTCTTTTAATGAGGCTGCAGAGATTAGGGGGAGGGGGAGGAGGGAAAGGGGTAGTTGTGGTGTGAAGGAGTAAAAAGTGTGTGTGTGTGTGTGTGTGTGTGTGTGTGTGTGTGATTTATTGGATTAACCTTTTCCTTGGTTCAAACTGGAACTGGGCACCTTGTTGTAAAAGCAGGAGGTAGTGGTTTCAAGAAGAGAGTCTTTCTTGATGACCTGCATTTTCCCTAGTACCCAGTTTGCTCTATCTTTGCTCTGAGGCAGAATCTGTCTTATGGGAAACTCTGAAGTGAGATGGAAAGATAGCCATCATATAGAAACAATGAGCAAAACCCCCAGCCAGCAAAGGAGATGGGTGGAAGCAGCCTGACCTTCAGAAGGGCACTAGGCCCTTTTGTCCCTCGGAAGGATCCCGCCCCACTTTAGTCTAGTCTTCCCTGCGATGGAGAAAAGTCCCGTGGAAATGGGGACAAATTGCCCTCCGCCTAAGCACCGCTGCTTTGGTTAGGTGAGGATTGCCCAGTTGCAACGGCAGAGAACATAATTCAGCAGTGTAGGGAAGCAAAGCACCTTCATGTTTCTGATATAGACTCAAGGTGACACTGCTGTATAAATAGCTCCAAGAGACTGTCTCGATCCCAAGGCAAACGGCATGAGCAATGCTGTGAAAATATTGTACATGATGGTTAACAACAGTGTGTCGTTACAGGAGCAATGGAGATAGATGGCAATCCCTTTCGGGAGAATACCTCGATGTAATACATCTGATCTCTGTTAATCAGCAGTTTTCAGTCTCGTCTTAACACATACTTAAAAACAACAACAACAACCCAGAGTAAATCTCCATTTACTGTCTGGAATGATTTCTAGTGGCCTTTCAGCCAGCTCCGAAACTAGAGGTTTTAGCAGAGCAAAGTTTTGTACACAGTAGTGTAGCCCAGGCATGGTGAGCCTGTATCTCTCCACATGTTGCCGGATTACAGCTCCCATCACCTTTGTCTATTGGCTTGCTGGTTGGGGCTGATGGGATTCGGAGTCCAACAACACATGGCAAGCCACAGGTTCCACATCAATGGTTTAGTTGGCAGTCCCATTCCTAAATGTATTTTTGTTTTGTTTTGAGCATTGAAGATAGAGAGCGAGAGCAAGAGAGGGAGAGTGCTATTTCAAGTGAAATTAGCAGGACTTTGAAAAACAACACAAAGTACCTCAAAGGCAACTTTAGCTAAAAAAGTAATGAGCAGCTTGTGGCTGATTCAGAATCTCCCAAAGAAGAATAAGAGGAAATAAAGGATGGCAAGCTGAGGCATTTTGCTCTTTCACTAGGGCCCTGAATGTGTTTGGCCTGCATTGTATTCTTGCCTACTCATGCGGGAACAGGTGCATGCGATCACGTTTGCTGCAGGTGTGGTATTCCATCATAAACTGGAGGAGTCCCAGGACAGCTTGCCACTTGATGCTTGCTCATAAGGGCTACGTGCAATACGCGGGGCCGGCGAGGTGGGTGGACACCTGCCTGACAGCTGTGGCAGCTTGCCATCTCCTTGCAGGCTGTGCATCTGAGGCCTTGGATGCAACTTTTCTTTGAGTATATTCCAGCTGCCTGCTGGCCTTGGTTGGTTACTGGGGTTCAGGTGTGGCCTCTTCCTCCCATATCGTTTATACCTGTTGTCATCACCTTCACACTGGGATAGAAACTGCTCCCTGTTTTTTAATAGAAATCTTCCTCTGTTCTTAGCACTGTAGCCTGTCAACTACCAAGCTCTCTTTGCTAAGAAAGCCAGCCAGTTGTGAGTTTTCTTTCTGTCTAAGAACAGGTGGTTCTGTCCACTTGGCCAGCACACAGTTTAGGCTGCTTAGATTCCATGGATGTAAATGTGAGTTCAGCAGCTGAGCTGCTCAAGAGCACAGGCCTGGCATCTTCTGCTGCTTTCCTCTCACTTCTCCTGCAGCCACCTTTGTGAGTTCTTATCCATTATCTGCAGGTCAGGACTGTTGACACTAATGGAATGGCTGATGGTCTTCTCTCCTCACTGAAACTGGATTATCGACCTTGGCTGAGTAACTCAGAGATTTGAAACTAAGCATCACGCAAATTCCTTGAAGTTTTGGGACAGAAACTGAGAGACTTGGAGGCATATCAGTAGCAAATGCAAACTGATTGGGGAAATATATGTGAATACTTTTCCCCCTTCCTCAATTTTAAACCTCCATTACTCTCTAAAATAAATGTGTAAACTGCTTGCATATAGATATGGCCACCTGCTGTCTACCTGTGCCATCCTTCTTCACTGTTCTGGCTAAATTTCCATTCATGCAGCTATAGAAATTAATTTGTTGACTAAACGTGCAACCTCCAAATTGTGTGTTGCTTGTATGTATACGCCACACGTTCACCCCAAAACACATAGACACCAGTGAAAAGAATGGCTTAGCTGGAAAACCAGGACTGTTAATAGTGATTTCCTAAGGGTTTTACTATTTGAGCACTGGAGAAAGGAGCTGGTTTTGAAGAATGCCATTTAAACAGTTCTCTGATAACAAGAACTATAGAGCATATCTTGGGCAGGTTAGATGTGAGATAGGTGCTTGTTTGCAATGGAGTGGTTGAGAAAAAAGATGGAAGTACTTGCAAGGATGGTGAGGACTATCACTTATCCAATTTTAAAGGGACATCTAATTTCAAAGACTTGTGGGGAAACAAGCCAACATTTTGTGATACTGCATTTAAGACTATTTATTTACAGTCATACCTCGGTTTAAGTACACTTCTGTTTGAGTACTTTCAGTTTAAGTACTCCGCGGACCCGTCTGGAACAGATTAATCCACTTTCCATTACTTTCAATGGGAAAGTTCACTTCAGGTTAAGTACGCTTCAGTTTACGTACAGACTTCCGGAACCAATTGTGTACTTAAACCGAGGTAAAAGGTAAAGGTAAAGGGACCCCTGACCATTAGGTCCAGTCGTGACCGACTCTGGGTTTGCGGCGCTCATCTCACATTATTGCCGAGGGAGCCGGAGTACAGCTTCCAGGTCATGTGTCCAGCATGACAAAGCCACTTCTGGTGCACCAGAGCAGCCAACAAAATGCTGTTTACCTTCCCGGCTGCACCGGTACCTATTTATCTACTTGCACTTTGACGTGCTTTTGAACTGCTAGGTTGGCAGGAGCTGGGACTGAGCAAGGGAGCTCACCCCGTTGCAGGGATTTGAACCGCCGACCTTGCAGGGATTTGAAGCGCAACCTGTGTCCCACTGTATTATATTTATATTCCTCTTTTGTTCCAGGCAGCTCTAGGCAGCATGAATGTTCTCCCTCCATTTTATATTTTATATTCACAACATACCTGTGAAGTAGGTTAGGCTGAGAGAAAGTGACTGGCCCAGAGAGCTTTATGGTGATTATAGCCCTATCTCCCAGGTCCTGGTCCACCACACCACACGCTTGGCCCTGAGACTAGCTAGGAGCCACCACTCATGTGCAGATGTAGCACAGGTAGAGTCTCCAACCTGAAGGACACTTCTGCTCCAAATTTGCCTCGCATCACGTCATGCCCATCCTGTTACAAAACTAGGAAGGGGAATATTCTTTTTTTTAATTGTGGACCCTTTAATGGCTCTGCCAGCTCCCTTTTGCGCTCTGCTCCTGGAGTGCTTTGTAACAGGCAGGCCCCCTTTCGAAATACCTTCTACTGGCTTTCCATGGAACAGGGACGTGTACAAATCTCGTGGCATATTTGTCATGTCAGCGCTAGAAGGTCACCAATGTTGTTTTCTTTCTCCTCAGCCACCCCGCTCCCCAGTTCAGCTTTGCTCTCTTGTGTTTCGACCTTAATAATCTGAAATGCCTTTTTGAGAGCAGCTAGTTGCACTTCTGTTGCCTGTTAAAGTGACAGGGAGAAGAACTTTCTTTCTCTTCCCCCCTTCTTCTTCTTCTTTATTTCAAAACCAAAAAGAAACAAAGTACAAGCATCAAATTCAAAATCCATATTCGTATTCTAACATAAGCCTATTACAGTACATAGATTACCTAAATTAAAATATACATAATTACTCTAGGCTTCCTTTTGCTATATGTAAATACAGCACAGTTAGAAAATTTATATTATAAATAATATTATAGATTCCCACATGGCCCCCCACTCCCCTTCACCCATGTGTGATCTCAGTATTTTACTTCTTCCATCTTGTTGTGTTGTTATAGTTTAATAATTATTCAGTTCATTCTTTTGTTCTTTTCTTGCTTACCCCTGCACAGAAGAGCTTTCTGTGAGATCTTTCTTCCCAAGCTCCCTTCCTTTCATGGACAGGGCCTGTGAAACATGGCTCTCTTGGACCTTCCTTCCCCCCTGCCCTTCCCCCTTGCCCTGATGGGTGGCATTTGAAGCCCACTTTCCTTCCCGTCTGAGGGAAAGAGAAGATTCTCTGTGGGTGTTTCAGTGTGGAAACTGGAGAAATACACCCCACAAATGAAAAGAAAGAAATAATTCCACACAGCCCTGACATACCCCAGAAGTGTTTCAGTTGATAATTCAGACACGTTCCTTTGAGGATAATTCAGACACGTTCCTTTGAGGATGCCTCATTTCCCAGTGCAGAGAAGAATTGCAGACTTGCCACTGTTTGCCATCAACATTTTTCTAATAACGCCACAAATTATGGCAGGCCTCATCTGCACTTTATCCTAACAGTAGTATCATGGCCTCCCTCCAAGAATCCTGGGAAATGTAGTTTGTCAAGGGCGCTGAGGGTTCTTATAAGACCCCTGTTCCCCTTGCAGAGTTACAGTTCCCAGTGTGGTTTAACTATCAGTCCCTCTTCCTAAAGATCACTGGGAACTGTGGCTCTGTGAGAGGAATAGGGCTCTCCTCACAATGCTCAGCACCCATAAAAAACTACACTTCCCAGGATTCTTTGCAGGGGGAGCCATGATTGTTTAAAATGGTGTCTTGCTTTTGCCTTGCTGTAGAGTCCTGGGAAGCAATTTGGTTCTCTTGATTAGAAGCGTTCTTTCTGGAGACAGGTTAACAGCGTTTTTGTGTTTTGATGAATTTTCTATTGTTTTCACAGTTCTCGCAGGCTGCTCCTGCCCTGGGAGATGGGGAAAAGCAACAGAGTGAGGGTAAGTGGCTTGTCTTCCTTCTGCTCCCCTAATTGGCATGGTGGGTGCGGATACTTTATGGGAGAAGGATGGCAGGTTGTGGAGGTGGATCCATTTGCTGGGCTGCTGGGCGGGGGTGGGGTGGGGAGGCCTCATTAATGCTGCCACCTTCTGGAAAATGGGTATAAACTGTGGGGGATCAAACACACATATTAAAAGGAAGGAATGGAAAATACAGTTTGAACAGTTAACGAACAGATTTAACCTGGCCTTAGCTTAAATGTATCCCAGCTTGTGTCCCCCCCCCCCAATTAAAATTGCCCCAACTAAGGAAAATATTGTTTTGTTTTGGAGCACAGACAGCGTGAAATCCTGACTTTTACCAAACCCTATAAAACATATTGTCTGCAGCTTATTTTACAGTTTCCAGGATGCTTGCATTTTAATTTTAATTAATCAAAAATAAAATTAATGCCCCCCCCCCCAAATTCTCAGCAACCCTTTTAAGAAGTACAAAGGAATTTGCCACGGTTTCTGTGGAAGGTTTGGCGTTTTTGTTTTGTTTTGTTATCACTGGGCACCTATGCATCTTTCCCCTTGGCAAGCCTTTGACCCAGGTTGTATTATTCAGACACAGAAGCAAGACACCAAACTAGTAACCAGTGTTTGAGTCTTCCAGAGATCATGCCGCTGGCAAACCTTAGTTAGGGAATTAAGAGGGGATAATTTTGCAGTCAATTCCCTCTCTATCCTTAGCAGCAGTCAAACTTATCAGAAGGTGGCCATCTTTTCAAATGGTGCCATACTTGGGATACTTACCTTGGGACAAACGTCACTGAACATAGATTTTTGCTCCTTGCAAAAATCTTTGGAGGAAACATGCGCACGATGGCACCGTCAATGTCTTGGGAGGAGGGAAAATGCATGTGGTGGTGTGTGGGTGTGTTTTAATTTTAGATCAGTTGTTCTGTACAAGGCAGGGCTTTGGGGCTGAACTTTTCCAGTCAATACATTGCTGGAGTTCAGAGTCCAATATAGCTGGGCAAAGGGTGAATGGAAGCTCCTTGGTGCGTCTGACATTATAGATCTTGGAACAGGCAATTCAGCCACTTCTGGGGCCAGGATGTTGTGACTATACGGATTTGGAGGGTAGTGGTGGTAGGTCTGAATGCATTTGCTTTCTCAACCAGGGGGACCCAATGTGCTGCCTTCCAGATGTTTTTGGGACTAGCGCTCTCGTCAGCTGTGGTCAGCTTGGCCAATGTTGAGGAGTGATGGGGGTTGCAGTCCAACAACATCTGATGGACACCATGTTGACTACCTCTTGGTCATTAGACTTTCAGCAAGTGCTGGGCAATTAGGTCTTGTTCTGGAAGTGAGTGCAGCCTTTTCACAACAAGCCTCTGAGAGAGAGGGAGCAGCCAGCTCCTTGCAAAAATCTTATATCTTGCATGAATGTGCATCATAAAAGAGAAGGATGAGAGATGCTGGAGGCAGGAATAGCATTGGGTGAAGAGGTGGAGTCAGAGGAGGATTTAGTGAGTAAAGAGAGCAGAGCTTATTTTGATAGGTGAGTGAATCACCTCAGCAAGATTTACTTCCTAGTTCTGAGGACCTCAGTTTAAGAATACATGATGCAAACTTTGGACCTTTAGGCTGTGCAGTCTCCACCCACAGTGAGATCTCCAAGTTGCTGTTTTCCAGCTTTGCAATGTACCACTTTTGCAATGGCAGTGTCACCTGCCTACTTTGGGACACTCAGGGAGTGGCACTGGCTGCTGTTCTTAGTGCAGGGCACCAGGGGGCAGCCTCTCATCTTGCCACAGAAGGTTACAATTGCAACAATTTCTTTTGGCTGGGTAAACTAGAGGAGCATTGCCAGAGGCTTATAGGAGAGCAAGTTTGTAACAACGGACCCATTTTATATTGTTGCTGGATTTCTTTTCCTGGTGGGACAGTTGAACATTTGTTACTCTCTGGGTTTGTTTTAACTAAATGGGCGGGGAATTGTTGAGTACTAGAGGAAGGAGTAGGACCGGAATTCTGAGTTTCTCTTCCCAATTATTGCATACTCATGCTTAACCTCTATTCCTTAATATTCACAGAACATGTACTGGTTTGGGGATGAAAGATCACTTTGTTCCCCTGGGGTTTTATATGGGCTTAGGCATACACTGGTCTTCATTGATTAAAATCATTTCTTCTGGGGATAGCCACTTGTATTTTACTGCTCCTGGCCAACTACCACTTAGCTGTTGGGCCACATGATTTAGGAGTACAGTAAGTTATAGCGCAATCCTATACATGAATACTCGGAAGTAAGTGCGCCAGGTTTAATTTCTGCTATCCACAAGGGGATTGGCCACCTCTGGAGCCTATATGTATACAACTCTGTGTGGGGTTGATCTCTTATGGAGGATCAATGGACCTATTTAGGCCGATGCTGCATAGGATTGTATGTGTGCAGGCCCTGGGTTGTCCCTGTGTGGGTGACAGAGACAGGGGCAGCTCCACACACAGGGCCAGATCAGACCTCATAAGAACATGCAGACTTAAGAAGAGCCTGCTGAAAGAAGAGCCCATGGCCCATCTTTTTGGGGGGCTTCCTACTCCCAACCAGACGCCTGTGGGAAATCAGCAACCAGGACCCACTTTCCCACCTGTGATTCCCACCAACTGGTATTCGGAGACACATTACCTCTGACATTGGAGGTAGAATTTAGAATTTATATACCTTTGAAGTGGACCAGCGCAGAGAGAATCCAAAAAAACACGTTTGCTTTCAGGGGAAATGCTTCCTCCCTGTAGCATGTATATAAAGGAAAACTCTGGTGGCTGTGATTGCTCTTTAAATTGTATAGCCCTTTATGTTGAGCTGCAGATATATCAGTGGCAGCAGAGGCTCAAGCTGTGGTTCATCGTTGATGCAGTTGTTTGGGTTCCTTCATCCTCTAGCTCAGGCATCCCCACACTGCAGCCCTCCAGATGTTTTGGCCTACAACTCCCATGATCCCTAGCTAACAGGACCAGTGGTTGGGGAAGATGGGAATTCTAGTCCAAAACATCTGGCTGGCCGAAGTTTGGGGGTGCCTGCTCTAGTTTTAGGCCTGATATCAGTTCCACAGAATGCTATGTACTGAAACTGCCCAGCCAAGTTGGCATTGCTGTCCAAAGCAGGCTCCTGGTTTTGTAGGTTTATCATAATTACATTTCAAATGCTGTTTAAAGACTGTGGAACATGCCTCTCGTGTGCAGATGCTCAAGAAGCAGCCAGTTAAAGTGGCAGCTTCTATAGGAAATCTCTTGTGACAGTGTGTATGTATTATCACTATGCATTGTCATGATTGTCACAGATGAATATAAGTTGTGAGCTAGATTCAGGAAACTGCATTTAAAGCTCACCTGCAGATTCACTCTGCTATATTAATAATGAAATTTATCGTAATGCACTATCTATAAAGCACCACAACTGTATGTGTAGTCACAAATTAGGGACTCTACAACACATGCTCTCTCCTTCCAGTTGTGCATCACTTTCTCCACAAAGCTGTCTGATTCTGCCATCTGGGATTGATATCTTAGAATTCAGCAAGACTAATTCTCAAAATTCTTTATATTCACACAGTTTCCCTTTCTTATTCCTCATCTTAATGTAACTCATTGTAGGCAATGGAAACTGTCAGGCCACTTTCTTTGGGAGCTCCTAGTTGGTTTACATTTCTGCTTCTTGTGCTGTAGATGTGGCTGTCTATTGAGATTCTAAGATTCTTAGAGGCTAGGCAATCCCTCTCTTCACCCCCTTCCTTTTAAGTCAGAATAAAAAAAGGAGAGCACGATGCCTATTAATTATATATGGGATATTTTTTTAATGATATGCAGATTACACGTTCAGTTGCACATTTTGTCCTGTGTAATTACGTGCAGCCCTCCAGATTTTGATGAATTTTGATGTGCTCAGGGGTGAAGAGGTTGCTCATGTAAGAACAGTGGATAAATCAACACACTCAGTTGCTACCACTTTTCATACTTTGTAAAAAAACAAACAAACAAAAAACCACCTGCTGGCTTTTGTGTTTTTGAAGCGTGGATGGAAGGGATCTTGAGATGCTCTGTTCCTGTGCCCATAACCTGCTTGGCACTGGTGTGTGTGTGTGTGTGTGTGTGTGTGTGTGTATACACATATACAGTGGATCCTCAGGTTACATTACCTTTGGGTAACGTAACTTTCTGGTTGCAATTGTGGCAAACCCGGAAGTGTATACTTCCGGGTTTCGTCACATGTGCATGAGCAGAAGCACTCTATCACGTCATGCACATGCACAGAAGCGGCACCTCTAGATGCAGACATACGGGCCCCTGGAATAAATCAAGTTCGTATCTGGAGCGTCCACTGTATGCAGATGATGTATACTGAGCAGAAAAATTATTTTTACCCCAACAGGTTCCTTGCTTCCTCATGCTAGGAAAGGTGTGAATAATCAGCAATGTGGTTACGTGTCTGGCTGCATGCCTGCAACTTTCCCAGGCGCTGAATTGTTTAATTCTCCAGTTTATAGATAGCTGTATTTTAAGGTTAAGGTCACTCTGAAGGGGAAGGAGAAGGAGGTGGCCCCATACCAGGCAAGAAAGGATATGAGAGGCTGATTCCAGACTTTGGACTGGGCAGAGGGCTGGGGAAGAAAGGAGGGGGGAGGTGAAAGCAATGAAGGGGCTTGCATTTCCTCCATGAGCACTGCCAGTCAGTACTCTGCATTTTTGCTTCCTGAGCAACTGCCTCTTTAATAGGCACTTAGGCAGGGCAGCCCATAGAAATCCCAGGCGGAGCCTCCTCCTTAGTTATACCTGCTGCCAGCAGCACTGTGGCACTGTCAGCTCCACATGACCGAGAATTAACTTTTGACAATTAATTGAGAAGCCCTGAGCTCAAAGCCTGGCAGCTTCTGTACATTCCTTTCTTCCCTCCCTCCCTCCCTCCCTGCCTGCACCTCCACTGCTTCGATGGAGCAACCTTTATGCAGGTTTGTCACAGGTTCAGGACTCTTCAGAAACGCTTACTGGAGTCCCTTTTTTTTCCATGATGCAAGCAGTTTGTGCTTGTTATCACACCGGGTTATCAACCTCACTACTGCAGGGACTCTGCATATGGTACAGGCGTATGATCTGAAGGCAAGAAAGCTCGGGTCAGATGCTATCTGCCGTGTCTGTGAACTGAGCCCTGCTAACGGCTTTTTTTAAAACAATGCACGCTGGAGGAAGAAGGAACAATCCCATGCTGCTGGGAGTGTATTTGGAAGTATGCAGCACAATCTTGGGATGAGGACTTTGCACACTTGCATGTTCCTTCTGTGTTGTTCTGCAGCCTTTCCTCCCCAAGTCAGAGCTCTGCTGTAAACCTTTAGCACTTGGGAACATTGGGACATTTGTGTGTGTGGAAATTGGTTAAGTTTTTCTCTCTTGGCATATGCACAAGGTCCTTGGGGAAGGGCTGCAACTCAGCAGTAGAACATCTGCTTTGCATGCAGAAGGTCCCCAGTTCTGCAGCGTGTCTGGGTAGGGCTGGGAAAACCCCTTACTGAAGCCCTGGAGTGCTGGTCAGTGTAAATAATACTTAGCTAGATTGACCAATGGGCTAATAGTATAAAAATTATAATTTAAATTGCTTGTACATACCTTTGCTCACTTTTTTTTTTTTTTGTAAAACAGCATTGTGATCTTTTCCGACGTAAAGCAATGTATAACTACTTGAAATTGAGAAGGCAGCTTCCTATGTTTGTATAGCATGGGGAATCTGCTGCTGAAATGGTGCACCTCAGCCCATTGCACCTTTTCCGTTCTACTAGCTACGTATTTGTGGCCCTGTTCATGTCTTCAATACTGTTGGAATGCAACATATCCTTTTGTATTCATAAAAAATGGTGACACAAGTCTAATAACCTGTCTCAATAATGAAACACATTATTAAAGCTTATGGTGATGATGGGTTGGACCCAGGCTAAGGCTTTTTCCCCAATGCTGGAAGTCAGGTAGGATCCTTCCTGCAAACACACAGAGTATAGAGCATGAAACACAAGCAATAGGAAGAAAGGTGGGAGGGGGAGGGGAAGTGCATTACTTTTGCTAATGCCATACCAATATATATCCTGTCTCACTGTAATGTATGGAAGCAGCCTTGTTGGAGGGTGCTAGTAGCTTCTTTGCCAGGTGGGGTGGGGTGGAGGAACATCCTGGGACACAAGCACCCCAGTGCTGAAATGAGGAACGAGTGACAGCACAGCTCTGAAAAAAAGTAACCTGAACATTTTCTGATAAGGCTTGAAAAATGGCAGGTCATTCCTTCCTTTACTTTGCTTTAAGGGTTTACCTGAATGATGGACAGGTATCCAGTAGGTGACTCTAGAACCTGCGTAGCCACTGTTCCAGATTCCATGCCAATTGCAATAAGCTTAATACTGTAGTTGAAGGAAAAGGCACATGTGATGAAACATTATGTGATGAGGAAAATATGCCAGGAAAATATCCCCACCGCAGAAGTGCTTCCTTAGGAGATGATGTCTGGTTCTCCCCAACAGCTGCCTTTTATTCTGTGAAAAATGCCAATTTTTAAGAGAGGCCCTGAAATGCACAATGTCTAGGACCTGTAGTGGCTTTTTTTGTTTTTCATATGGTGAGCTATTGGGTTGAGTTATCTGGGTTTGGCAAACTGGTTTCTGAGCAGAGTGTGTCAAACTCCTCATTCCACTTCCACTAGCTTCAGGGGAATGCTGCTCTAATAAGGTCTGCCATGGTCCTCTGTGAGATCTGCTCTGATTTCTGAGGCTCACAATTCGCGTTAGTTTCCGCCTTGCAAATGCGTTCAGAATATCTAGCTCATTAAAATTCAAACGGGCAAATGCTGAAACTGCCAGTGATTTGGCCCTATCTTGCTCTTCTACAACCCCTGTCCTACTCTGTATCTCATTGGGTTTAAGTGCTTTTTAACTGAACTAATGCATTTATTGACAGCATGTTTCAGTGAGCCCATGAGATAATGGGAAAGGTATCTAGGCAGAAAGAGCACCGAGTGCAGAGCCATTAATCCACACACCCACAGCCCTGTTTCCTACATTGCCTTGAAACAGCTTACGAACGATCACAGCGCAAAACAGAGATGTTCTTAATTCCTAATTTCTCTCCCTCCCCCACCTCTTGTTTTTTGTAGTTATCTCATTTCTGGTGGTCTTTGAGCGCAGTGCCTGCAGGACAATTGAGACCATGGTGGATATTTTCCAAGAATACCCTGATGAGGTGGAATACATTTTCAAGCCATCATGTGTGCCCCTGATGAGGTGTGCAGGGTGCTGTAATGACGAGGCGCTGGAGTGCGTACCCACATCGACGTACAATGTCACCATGGAGGTGAGGCTCTAGCTAAGGAACTGGAGGTGGGGGACAGAGCAAAGAGGGAGGTGACATTGCTTGTTTCCTTCAGTGCAACTCACACAGGACCCGGGTGGTTTATATAAATCAGGAATGGTCAGCTGGTAGCTCTTGAACCACATCTATCAGCCTCCTCCGTCTACTAATGCTGTCGGCTGTCGAAGGACTGGAGTGGAAGGATTCATTATTCTTATTTTTGCTCTGCTTTTTGCCTTCCGGGTGGCACTCCTTCCTTGAGCGATTTTACTTGCTAGGGAGTGCTGGTGAAGTCAAAAGGAGCACAAGAGACTCCTTGCATCAGAAAATGGGAAAGTGACCTAGTGATTTCTATAGCATTACAGCAGGCATCCCCAAACTGCGGCCCTCCAGATGTTTTGGCCTAGCTAAGAGGACCAGTGGTCAGGGATGCTGGGAATTGTAGTCCAAAACATCTGGAGGGCCGAAGTTTGGGGATGCCTGCATTGCAGAGACCTCTCCTCTCCTCTCGAGGGAAGGGTACCAAGCAGCTAAGTGAGAAATGTGGCTCTTTTTTGGGGGGGGGTATTACTGGGTTATTGCTTTTATTTTTATTTTATATACTGTGATCTTTTTATGTGAACTGCCCTGAGACCTCTGGGTATAGGGCGGTATATAAATTCAATTAGTAGTAGCAGTAGTAGTAATAATAATAATAGCAGCTTTTCATGTGCTGCTTTTAGATCAGGTAGCCCCTCAAATTTGAGAAATAGCTAGCCGGTCTAAAAGCAGTGTGTGAATTGCTGCCCTTCACTCAGCTACTGGGCTGCCTAGCTGGAGTGTCCATGATTTTTTTGAGCAGCTTGAATGGGGAGAATCCATCTACTCCCTGGCCGCTCCAATCTAGCTTACACACTACCCCTTGCACTGGATGAGCTTGATGTATTTAGTCCCCATTAAGTCTCGTAGAAAAGCTGGGGATGGGGGGCCTCTGCACCTTGAGATGCTCTTGGCCTGTATAACTCCCACCATCTCTGACCATTGACCGTGCTGGCTGGGACTGGTGGGAGCTGGAGTCCAGCAACATCTGGAGGGAACCTGTTAGCTACAAACTGAGGATCTATGTGTAGACAGGGAGCCACTCATGTCCATTGGCCCCTCTCCACTCTGGCTTCTGCTTAATTCTTGTTTTGGCTTCTGTATCTTCCAACCCCATCTCCCAGTGCAGCAGACTGTGGCATACAAAAAAAGGAGCTGTGAACTTTCTTCATCAAAAGTTGGCCAGGTCAGGGTCCACTGGCCAAGCTAGAGTTCTGACTTGTTAGTTGCAAAGGCACTGCAGGGGTAGGAAGAACAACAATGCAGAGACAAATGGAAGAGCTTCCTCTCTCTTTTACTTTGAATTTAGTCATCCTGAAGGGAAGTGGTCGGAAAGAATAACTAAGGCCAAAGCATACTGTGAGGATGCACGCTTTCCACACACAGCACAGCCAATACGCCTCTGCCAGAACTTGCTTCCTGTCTATTCCTCTCAGCTCTGCAAAAATGTCTTGAATCCTGATCCGCATCAAGTGCGGACTTCCGTGCTTAAGAAAACGACTGCTGATGCCCCCCAGTTGCCCGATAGAGTTGGCTGATGGAATGAGCCCTGCATGTGTGGTTCGTGCCTGCACACGTCCCTCTTTCCTTAGTATTGCAAATGCACACACACTCAGTAGCAACCTGCGCTTCATCATCCTGTGTGCTCTACAGACATTTGAAATCATTGTGGCTGCCAAAAGTCACCTGAGTCTGTAGCTGCCTTGCTCAAGTCATGTCTCATTGTGTCTTCCTGAATCCAGGCACCAATATGCCTCCAGAAATGGTCCTTTGCCCCCACCTGTGGAGAAGCATGTCATTTTTGTGGGCAAGTAGGTTGCTTGGTAAGGGGACATGGGTGGCGCTGTGGGTTAAACCATAGAGCCTAGGGCTTGCCGATCAGAAGGTTGGCGGTTTGAATCCCCGTGACAGGGTGAGCTCCCGTTGCTCGATCCCAGCTCCTGCCAACCTAGCAGTTCAAAAGCACGTCAAAGTGCAAGTAGATAAATACAGTCCGAAGGTAAACGGCGTTTCCCTGTGCTGCTCTGGTTCACCAGAAGTGGCTTAGTCATGCTGGCCACATGACCTGGAAGCTGTACGCCGGCTCCCTCAGCCAATAACGTGAGATGAGCACCGCAACCCCGAGTCGGTCATGACTGGACCTAATGGCCAGGGGTCCTTTACCTTTACCTTTTAGGTTGCTTGGTAGCTAAAATTCAAGTAGGAGGAGGATGATCGAAAAATATGTATAGACTTGCCCTTTTAACAAACTGCTGATTGAGGGTTCTTGTGCTGGTCATCCGGAGCAGGAATTACACAGTTTTATATTTCTTTACTGCTTTAGAAAGCAAGTCTGTACATGCCTACTCAGGAGTAGGTGCTACTGAGTTCAGTGGGGCTTGCTCTCAGGTTAGGTGGGTATAGGATTGCAGCCTCTTTTAATTTCGTTTTGCCATAGTGCTGCTTGCCTCTTTGTTTCGCGAGGTTGTGATTGGTGAATGAGACTCAGCCTCTACCGCCTTTCTTTCCCCTCCTTTCATTTCAGATCCTGAGAATTAGACACTTTCAAGGCCAGCACTTAAGCCGGATGAGCTTCCAGCAGCACAGAGAATGTGAATGCAGGTGAGGGTGGATACCTTCTTGGAATTGAACTGACTGCTTTACAATTGCATCTTAAAAAAAGAAAAGACAAAAAAGGTCCACAGCCTTAGTATGGAGGGGCCTCTGTTTGATGATTGCTTGAAGGATAATATTTTAATAGAGGTATTATGTTCTTATTATAACAGTTGTAGGTTGCTCGCCACCCATTAGGTATGTTCACTGGATGGTGCAGACTGAAGCCGTAAATGCATAGTGCTTGCGAAGTTGGGGGCAGGCAGGGGCATCTAGTTAAGCTCCCACCTCCAACTTCTCTTGGCACATGGGCTTCCCTTTAGATCTTCACTCAACTAATTGTAAACACCTGAAAAGGGTTTATAGGTACGTTAAATCAAACATGGTTAGAAACTTCCCACAACCAGGAACCCTACTAAGCTGTGTCTCCCACTTGTGGGGAGGTTTCTAAGTGCATTCAATGGAGCACACTTGTGAAATGCTCTTCAGAAGCTTCCATTAAGGTCAGAAGCAGCACTTCTGAAGCATGGGCCTAAGGAGGCCTGCCAGGCCCCTCTGAATGGTCATTTCTAGCAAACCCCACCCACCTCCCAGACATGTGATAGCATTTGACAATTATGTTGACCTTCCTCTCCATTTTCCACAGTCTTCCTAGGGCTGGGCATAGCATTTTACGTATTTTGCATTCATTTTTACATATTTTTGAAATATTTTATATACAACAGCATATAAAAGTATGTAAGATATGTTTTGAAACCAGCCCTACCCCCTTCTGCCTCTGCTCCTGCCCACTGTTGGAATGCAGCCCCCAGAAGAAGGCTAGCCAGGTTAGGATCAGGCACTTGGGCAGAAAGCGCCCCCCCCACTCCCATTCTAAAGGGAAGCCCATGTACCTAGGGAAGTTGGGGGAAAGGAGCTTGTGTGCTCACCCCTGCCTCCATCTCTTGCTTTTGAGCACCACATGTTCAGGCAAAATGCCTGCACACAGCATGAGATTCCATTAGATGCCAATAGTAGCTAGCTGTGAAACATCTTAGCATCATGGCCAGGAATTATTTTGCATCTGGCTGTGATAATTTATTTAAAATGTTTGTTAATGGCCTTTGATTGAGAGATTCAATGGCTTACAGGATGGCTTACAGAAGTGTGAATAAAAACAAAATTGCACACAACATATAACACAAGCAAAATGCTGAAAGATAGAAAGGGCACCCTTGTAATCCTTTTGGGGGGGGAGAGGGGGTTTAACATGGTGAAAGGGTGGGTGTGATACCTGGGGTTCTTGGTTCCCTCCTGATATCTCTTGTCTTGTCTTTCCACACAGAGAGAGACCAAAGAAAGAAGTGAAACCTAGACAAGAAAAGTAAGTAACTTGGCTTAAGTTCTTTTTCTCTTTTGGTGTTGGTAATTCCCCTCCCCCCTCCCTCCCTCCTTTCCTTCTGATCAGGGAAACAACAACTGATTAAACAAACAAACAAACAAACAAACAAACAAACAAAATTGCCATCATGAGGGCTGCACCCTGAATCCATTCTTTGTAGGCAGATAACACATACACACACCTAGTTTTGATGACTGTTGCTTCTTTCCTGCCCGATAACATACTGAAACTGCTTACTTATAGAAATTTGTAAAGAATAGCAAGGACAAAATTGGTAAAGAACAACAATGAAGCAATAGAATCTCCGCCTCCCTCCTTCCCTTTGGGAATGGATTCTAGGTTAAAGTTTCCTTCCATGAGCAGTTGTTGTTGTGGACACTGGAAATCATTGCCTCTCTCTTGCTGCTTGGGTGAAAACTTGCTGACTTATTCATAGCCGCTTGCATAGATTCCTAACACCAAGGCTATGCATGTGAGCTTTGCTGTCTCTCTCAGAGAAGCGGAGTTCTGGCAGCTATAGGGGAAAAAGCTGAAAGTAGAAGCCTGTTCAGGGTATGGGTGGTGACATACATGTGAATGAACTTCACATATTAATCACAATGGGTAGAATAAAATAAAGTGAACCTTCTTGACATGTGAACCTTCTTGACATTGGATGTCTTGTGGGAAAGAGACTGGCTGATGTTACAATGTGAACGGCGATCTGCTTTCAGCTTTGTGTGGACTAATGCAGCAGTGTTGATTGGGGACAAATCCCTCTCTACCCATCTCCCAGACCATACCGAACAAGGGCAAATGTAATGTTTTCCCTCCCACTCCTGGCTTAACGACAAAAATTACACATGCATTATGAGGGCATGAGTAGGACAGTGAACAGTCTCTGATTTGGTATGGCAGCTAGGCAGAAACAGAGACAGAAAGGAGAAAGGAAGAAAGAGACTCTTAATGGCCAGCTATGTTGCCATTACCATGTTCTAACCTTCTCCTTGGGATTCGTTTCATGGAACCATCAAGAGGGGAGAGCCCAGCAAAGCACTCACAGCTTTGCTTGTTCTTTCTGGATTATCTTGTTCAATGGAGTGGCTGAAAGAGATCAGGGTGTGCTGCTGCAATGGAGAGAAAATGCTCGTGTAGCCAAAGTCCTCTCACCTTCTGCTGAAACTTCCACTCCTCACCTTTGGCTGAACTTCAGGTGGCTTGCTTCACTTTGCAAGTTTTGCAGAACATGGGGCACTCTGCTTTGAGTTAAGCTGAAATTCCTCTTGTGCTTGATGCTGTTGGTTTTGCTTTCCTCCTGGGGAGTGTGTCCTTCACGAAGTCAAGTGTTGTGGAAAGGTTTTCCTCAAGCAGGCACCACTCCCTCTGTCTTGCTTGTAGCTCTAGCTGCGATCTGGGGGTGCTTACTCTGCCTGTAGTAAGGAAAAGAGAAACTGGTGCCAACCAACAGGCTTGAACAAGTCCCAGGAAAGATGCAGCCAGTTATCCTCACAGCCCGCCTCTTCTTCCCATCCCATTGATGTGGACTTGCCTGTGGGAGGGAAGGAGGTAGAACTTGGGAGCGAGACGTGGGGACCCTCTCAAAATGCTCTTGCCACAAGAGCATTGCCTTGCTTCTTTCTGTGTGCATCTCTCCCTTGATCTGCTGCTAACACAGGGAATCAGGTTCCCCAGACATCCACCTGGGTCATGGGGTTGGAGCTGAGCATTTGCTGATCTTGGATCAATTCACATTATCAACATATATTTGGAAGGGCTGTAACTCAACAATGTACCCAAAGGGTTTGAAGTTCAGTCTTAGGCGTCTCCAGGTTGGGTTGGGAAAGATGCCTGCCTGAAACCCTGGAGAGCCATTGCTAGTCAGCATAATAAATACTGAGTGGTCTGGCTTGGCATAAAGCAGCTTCCCATATTGAAATAAGACTTGAGTTCCCATATTACCAGGTTATCAGTCTTATCTTAGCTACAGTAAGGTAGCTGCAAATTCTCTGGCAGGACTGTGCCATAACCCAAAGAGAGTGCTAGCTAGGTTGAGGCTTTACTTCACCATCTCATCATTTAGAAATAGGCTGTTTGGCAGGTCTTTGTTCCCAGCAGGGCTTGAGAGGCAAGAGAAGTTCAGCAGCCAGTTCTTTGGGTTAGGACTCCTCTTCTTGCATCGCTGTTCACCTGCCAGCATCAGTTATTGCTTCAGTCTTTGTGGATGATCCTAGCAGCAAAGGGATAGCAGAACTGGCTGCTTTGCTGTCAGTTGCAACAAGACACTCATAACTGTGGAACAGCATGCTGGGTTCAAATGGACCCAGAGTTCATGGTCTCCAGAGTAAGGCCAAAGGGACTGAGGTTGAGATTTTAGTCAGCAGTTCCATTTGTTGCCTGCCTACTTTTGAGCACTACTTAGGGCTGAGTTCCACTAAATAGTTGTGCTAGCAGGAGCCAACACAAGTCCGGCTAGTGCAATGGGGCTTCCCTCCTTCTGTGCCCCCCAAATCAACGCACAGAACAGGGGCAAAGATGGTTGATCTCTTTAGTGCTACTTTGAATTCCACCCTTATAATTTTACTGGTGTTCTTCAAACTGGATTTCTGAGGTCAGAAGTTCCGCATGTCAGAATAATCCAGACATATGCTGGGCAAGGCGCAAATGCTTTATCAGGGATGCCCGCCTGCACTGTCTCATACCAGCTGATGGTGAACAATGCATTTCATTTGGGCACAGGCGGCTTCCAGGCCTCTTTCAGCAAGCCCCTCCTCCAAGTGGGGAGAAGTAGCTCCTCCCATCTCTTGGGCCAGTGGCAGGGTTGCATGCTGAGACATTGTTGGGTCTGCCATGGTTCAGCTCTGTAGCCCTGACAGGGGTTGTGCTGGTGGTGTGAAGGGGGCTAGAGTAAGAGGTGGCAAAAAACAACAACAACCTTGAGCCAAAGGCTTTCCAGCCTTCTCTTCTTCCTGGGCTTCCTGTTCGCCCAAGCTCACAGGGCAGTTCCTTCCCCATTTCCTGTCCCCCCCACTCCCTGTTTTCCTTCCCGCTTCTTCTCTTCCTCCTTCCTTCTCTTTTCTTTCTTTCTGCTTTTTTTTGTTTTGTTTTTCTTCCAGAAAATCAAAGCGAGGAAAGGGGAAGGGTCAAAAGAGAAAGCGCAAGAGAGGCCGGTATAAACCACAAAACTTGTACGTTTGCATCATGTGCTTGTAGACTCTGCCCGTTCCCCATTTCTTCCCATCACCCCTCAAATCAAAACACCTGCTTGCAGTACACCTAATTACAACAAAGAGATAATTCCCCATCCACTTCTCCAAATCACTCCTTCGTGGAGAGCTGGGGTGGCCTCACTGGTGGTGGTAGCGTAGCAGCTTTGGCACTTCTGACGCAGAGGCATAAGAGGAGGAGCGATTCTTCTTCTTGCTTGGGATTACTCTTTCTCTTCCGAAGGCACAACAACATGAAGGGACAGGCAGGCTTATTTGCTTCACTGTTGCTGCACCCTGCAATTCCCCCTGTGTGATTTCCCATCTCCTTGCTTCCCTTAATTTCAGGTTTTCCTTTAAGGCTGTCATTGTTAATGAGGCTGGCAACAAGGGCTTGGTGCTTGCCATTCATGCATGTTTATGTGTCTCTGTGTGTGCTCTGAGGGTAACACTAACCAGTGAGGAGCTAGAGGACTCTGGGAAACATATGAGGAGTGCTCTCTCTCTTTCTCTCTCTTCTGGATATTGGTGGCTCGCCTTTTACTCTCTCTCTTCAATTCACAGAATCCTGTATTGCTAATAATCTGGTGGCAGTTCTGGAACAGGAGGGGGATATTTGAAAAGCAGCTATTTTGATCCAATCCCTAAGGGAAAAATTATTATTATGATTATTAAAGCCCCCCCCCCAAAGCAGCTGAATCTAGGAGACTGTCTCCTCTCCTCTCCACCTTTGGTATGGCTGTTGCCCCAGTTGACATTAGCAAGACTTTCTTTGTAGGAGGAGCTGCCACTGGGTATTTAACATGTTTTCACTCTTGTTTTGGGGACCTCTGTTAACATGAGGAGGCTCTCGGCATTTTTACCTTGGCCAATTGGACTAATGCAGGATTTGTGAATTGTGCAGCTGCAGAGAGCCGGTTTCTTTCTCTTTAAGCTGTTGCAAGTAAGTGTTGGAACGCCTTTGGGACTGTCTGCCAGCCAGCAGTGTTCTGAATGAGCAGTGCTGAGCGAGTGGGGGTTGGGGGCAGGGGTTGCTTCAATGTTTAGGGTGTTGCATGTGTAAATTTCTTCCCGCTAAAGCGCTGTAGCTTAGACCTCTTTCCTTTTGCCTTTTTGCAGTCACTGTGAACCTTGCTCAGAAAGGAGAAAGCACTTGTTCAAACAAGATCCCCAGACCTGTAAATGTTCCTGCAAATTCACAGACTCACGTTGCAAGTCGAGGCAGCTTGAGTTAAACGAGCGCACTTGCAGGTTTGTGTCCTGAAGAATGAAAGAGGGAGAAAAATACCCACAAACATATGGGCACACACACACACACACACACACACACACACACACGTGCGTGCAGCTCACACAAACACTCTCAAATTGAGAAAGAGCAAGAGAGAGAAAGTTTGCTTCCTGCTGTCTTCTCTTGCCAATTTTCTATGATCCCTCCTTTTCCCTGCTTGACATGGATAGGGAAAAGGACAGGGCTATTATGAATCTGATGTCACAAGCTTCCTGCGTTATGGTAGGGCTGGGGCTGGAATGACGACAAGACAGGGCGGTGTTAAGATAGAACGTGCTCCTTGGCTAGCAAGATGGCTCATTTCATGCTGCTGGAAACCAGGGGAAAGGGCTCGATGCCTTTGATGCAAGTGCTTGTATAATAGGATATAGGCTATTGGATCATAATAGAAGTCCCTTTTGCTCCAGACACAGGGCTGTAAGGAGAACTGAAGTCTAACTAGACAAGCTCTTTAAAATCTTTATTGAGGCTTGTGGCGGTAGTCCACCTTAGGACTGAGCCCTTCCACCTGTGGTGTAATTGGAAGAGTGACTTGCATGGACTAAAATAGGCAGAGAAGCAATGCCACAAGCCACCTCAAAGTCTGGCTGAGTGCATACGAGATGTCATCATCTCTGTATCCACTTTGTGACCACAAATACCACCCAACCATTCACAAAGATCCCAGAGCTTCCTGCCCCCAAGAGGTTTCATACATCCTGTTTTTGAGTTTGGGAAATGAGCATTTCTGCCTCGATAGAAAGGGTCCCCTGCAGCCCAGGCTAGAAGGGCAGGAGTCAATTTAGTTCTCTCAGAATAGCATATGTGGCTCTACAGTAGCTTTGCCCATTTGGTGCCCTGCAGATATTTTGGACTTGCTGGGACTGTGTAGAGTTGCAGCTGTCGTCAGAAACATCTGGAAGACACTAGATTGGTGAAGACTGACCTACAGTATCAGCAGTTGACCATGTGTGCTTGCAGATGTTGAGCTGGATACCATTGGGCTTTTTGATATGATTGGCCAGGAAGCTCCATTCTCTGCTAGTGGAGGAGTTTGAGACACACTGCTCTCTATGCAGGAGAATCTTGTGAGGGGTTGTAACCTGAGTGTGGATGCCTTTTGCTGCAGAAAGAAGGGAGCCAGCTCTTCTTGGGTTACAGTTCACCCTGCAGAAGTAGTCCCTGGAGAGAAACCAGCCATCTTCTTGTCCTTGACCTTTATAGTTTTTCCTCAAACTTTCCAAAGAGCAGCTTTGGAAAGCCATCCTTGATAGAAGCTTAAGGCTCAGAAGGTTTCTCAAGGGAGGAAGAAAAATGCTCTGGGGTTTGGAAACTATTCACCCCATGGTTAGGTTCTCCCCTGTGCCAGGGCGAAATGCTGATTTTCAGAGTGTCGTGTCAGTGCATCGGGTGGGAGGAGAGGCTGTACTTGTTGGGGCTGGCAACCTCATATCTGTGTGAGTGTGGAAAGCTGCTTCAGATGAACTTTCATTCCTACTGAGTTATGAAATCTGGACCTTAAAAGGGCACAGCAAATTCATCTTCTTCCTGCTTCTGCCACAAACTGTTGCTGCTGTGTTCAGGCACTAACCACTGTCTCTTGGCAAAGAGTGGAATGACAAACAATATATATATATTTTGTTTTCCTTTTGCCTGTGTGAGACACTCATGGCTTGGTTTGGCTGCACCTCCACATAAAACAACAACAACAATCTAGATTGGGAGAGGATAATTTGTGTATGTGTGAGTTGAGACATGCAAGGAGATATGACAGTTTGGAGGGGAAAGTAGTTTTCTATCATTATCTGGGAGCAGAGATCACATGGAAATGCAGTGTTGCTGTTTTTTTTTTAAAAAAAAAATTGCTCTCTAAGACAATCTCAGGTCACCCACCTCACCTGCTTTGTATGGATTTATGTGAGGAAACAATGGGACTGGCTGTTCTTTTAGTAGCTCTGTAGTTCTCCTCTTCCCCTACCACTGCCTTCATCACCTCAGAGAATCCCACACCTAAGTTACTTCAGTTAACCATAATCTCTTCTCCCCACCCGCTCTCTTGTAACAGATGTGAAAAACCGAGACGGTGAGCAGCAGAGAAGAAAAGGAGTGGGGGAAGAGAGCCTTGGTTTCTGGAGCCTGATATCTCGCCTGGTCAAAAAACACTAATCCAAATGAACACTAAAATGAAGGATCAGTAGAGCACAGCACTTTTGAGTACGGACGATGGACTCCGGAAGGAACATTCCCCGAGGACCCTCACAGGATTCACCTTTTGGTTTTGAACTGGTTTTCTGTAGAGACTTTCCTTCTCATGCTGCTAAATAATAGAGCCAGGGAGACTGGAGTGGTATGTTTTGGGACTCCCGTTTCACATGAATAAAATATATATGTTTGTAAATATAGATATACATATATATTCTGAGTTTTAAGAAAAAAACAAACCATTGCTAACATTATTGGTGTCTTCACTGGATATATTCAACTGCTGTGGACACAAGTGGGCTACTTGGGGCGTAAGAAAGAAACGATGACTGGACTTCAGCCAAAAGCGCTCAGTGTAATCTGCATACTCTTGCTGACTCTGTTAAGCATGCTGCTCCACCAAGCTCAGTTCCCCAGGCCCTGTCTTGTATGGAGAGACATTGGCACCAGAGAGGAGGTGGCAGGGGATTCCAAAGATGGGACCTTGGAATATTATGGGTCAAAAGGTCAAGGAAGTGACTCTAGCCACTAGGTCTGAGGATTCGGTCAACTTCCCTCCCCCTCCTCTCCAAAATGATCTGCCCCAACTTGTCTTGCAACCTGCCTGCTTTGATGGGACACTGGTGTATGTTGTCGAATTGACTTTGCTGCGGGAACTTTGCCCTGGATCTATGTTCTGGCCTTAACGGTGCTTGTCAGTGGCTGGCGCTTGTCAACCTGAGCAGGCATTGCTGGGATCTACAATCTTGCAACCTCTCTTTGCTACTTAAATCAAGGATATAGGGGCTTGGCAGTACATGGAAGCAAGAATATATAGCCAGGCAGTTGAGCAGTGCTGTCTGCCATCCTTATGCACAGAGCTACCATTGAAGATGCTTATGGAACATCTCTGGAAAGGGATATTAATCTGAAGTATATATGTACAATAGATTGGGGCGGGGGGTGAGTGTGTGTCTGTGTGGTGAGTATATGCACACAAATATACAGGTTCAAAATTGGAAAGTGGCATTTACAGCCTGCTGGGCAGTATCCGATGAGAGATTACTTCTCCTTTTGTGAATTCATTCATATTCTCAATCTGCTGTAACATGAATGTGCCAAGACATCTTGTGCTATGCTGGAGTTTTGTAACTTTATTTCTGTCCACCATCATGCTGGTGGGGTAATGTTGCCTATCCTACCAATACATGGTCTTGTTTATTTGAAAACGTGTTCCATTGCAACAGAAACTTATTTAACAAGACACTTATGAAGCATTTGCTACCAAACGTTGGATAGTTCATAATGAGTTTATGTGCCTGAAGTAAACTCTCATCTGGACTTTGGGGGTGCCCATCTTAAATTTTCCTCCCCAATAACCTTAAGAAATTTGCCATGTAGAATCTTGAATTTTCAGTGTTGAATTGTTCAGAAAACACTTGTCTGACTTGGCTTGATGTGACAAAGATAGCCTCAAATTGACCCCATTCCATGCTTCTGCACTACATGGTTCGGAACATTCTTATGTGGAACCTGATTAAAGTTGGTAGCACCCTAGAGTGGCTAATATATTCAGGCTCTCTAGATGTTGGCAGTGTTGTTTAATCCCTTTTAGCACAGCTTTCCCAACCTGGTGTTTTCCAGTGGTTACTGTTGTTTTTACTACAACTAAGTTTTTTTTGGAAACTAAGTTATTTTGGGATTACAATTAACTCAGCTAGGTTGGGGAAGGCTGTTGAATTAAAGGTGTGTGTGTGTGTGTGTGTGTGTGTTTGTTTGTTTGTTTGTAAAATCAGGCCCAGTCAACAGCCACTATAAACATGCATTGCCTGTGATTTGCAGGACCATGTGTGCATGACCCTTGGGAAAGTAGAAAAAGCTTTGCAACTCTTAAAACTGGCAAGAGTTCCATCGTGACACTGGTATGGTGACTGCGTTACAACACAGAAGCTTGGGCTAGTCACCTAGATATAATGCACAAATTTTGAGTAACGGATGCCTAAGTGCTCTTTGTGAGATCAGGCTATAATGCTCAGTGCCTTGCAAGATAAAACACTATAAACACCAAAGCACACCAAACCACTCGGTATTAAGTAAACATTCTGATCTGGAAAGGAGCTGGCAGCAATGTGCTTTAAATGTCTGAAGTTTGTTGACTTGCCCAAATACACCCTGGCCTTAGTCAGCAAATGAGTGATGATGATAATAGGGCCATATTGATGACTTGGCAAGTGCAACATGGATACAATCCACTGGTAGCCTTCCCACCCCCCCCCCCACTCATTAGTTTACTTGGTGGGTGAGTGGAACTGGTGCTCCTGCACTTGGAGTGATCCTGGAAGGGCAGTGCTTCCGTCCCCCGTCCCCCCCAGTTGGATTGAACCCAGCACCTGCGACATTGCGGGCAGCTTCCGCTGCCTTCTAAGCAGGTGCATGTGGTGCAGACTCTCTGAGATTTGAAGCTGCATTGTTGCCTTTGAAAACCTATTCCTATTTAATTTCTGTAAAATACGTTGGCATTCAGTGTGTATGTGTGCATGTGCGCGCACCTGAGTGATGCTGCATGTATGGACCTGTGGCTGCCCGGCTGCTCAAAAGTTAGTGAGGCCCGCTCTGATTGGCTCGGTGAATGGGCGGAATGAATCCAAACTTCTTCCCTTGCATTGGGGTACCTGTAGGTTCTGGATTCTCCCCCCCCCCACCCTTTGCCTCCTAAAGAGATTCAGCACTTAGCACTGGCCATCCATTTCGCATTGCAGACCTGTTTCCTAATTCAATGGTGGATGGCTGTGAATGCAGAGGTTTAGAATGTGTGTGTGTGTGTGTGTGTGTGTGTGTGTGTGTGTGTGTGTGTGTGGTGGTGTGTAAGCTTGCCCAATTGCCTTCACTAGAGAGGGGTGTACGCCTGGTGCTCAGTTTCAGAAGTTTGGGTTTTTTAAAAAATCAAGTTACATTTGGCCTGTGTGAGAATGCTGCCAACTGCCTGTCTGTTTACAGACAAGCAAAAAATCAACTTGTTGCAAGTTTGATGATTAACCACTATGAAATTCCCTTCTACCCAATAGCAAGTGGTGTGTGTGTGAGAGAGATATGTGTGCAGGTGTGTGTGTGTGTGTGTGTGTGTGCGCGCGCACACGTGCACACACACAGCTGAAATGTATATATTCATGCTGTGCAAGGTGACAAACATTGTCCTATATACTTGTTTAATATCCCTTTTTAAAAAATTAGAAATTAAAAATAATTTAAACTAGGTATTTTTCAGTATTCTTTGTTAATATTTAATTTTACTATTTATAAGACGTACCTCTTTTTTGTACTGTTATGTATAAATTTTTAACTCTTCTGCTCCATCCAATCTCTCCCCAGTTGTTGACAGAGTCAGTAGCATGATCAGTTATTTAATTAATATCTCTTAACACCCTCCCCCTACACATTCCTTTTGAGGCAAGGGTTATACATCTACATATTATATATATATTTGGTTATATGTATGTGTGTGTATATATATATATATATATGTTTATGTATATGTGTGATTCGGAATAAATAGACACTACGATTTTTATATATGTAACCCGCTCCTGCGCCCCAGAAATATAGAAAAATTTACTATCATTTTATTTATTGGTGCTACTGTTTATCTGTAATGTGGCAAGAAAAGAATACATTTGCCACACTGGCTAATCTCAAGATTCCATATGAAATATTTATTTTTAGACAAAAAAATAACAAATATATCTTTAAAAAAACCACCACCTATGGCTTTTTTTGTAATAAAGAATTTAATTCTCACTTGGTTTATTTTCCCAAACTTCTTTTGCATCTTATTTTTCTGCTGGTGTGTTTTGCTCATCGGCTGTGGGGAGGGGGTCACGGGACAAAGGGCTTGGATAGCTGTCAAAGTGCATTGTGAGAAAAAGCAATGCCCAGAATCAACACTCTGGGCATGCCAGGACAATACACTGTAGCCCAGTCAAAGGAAAATCGAGAGTATATGTGAGGTTGGGAGGTAACAAGTAGCCAATTAATTAATGGTTAAATGAAAAATGCACATGAATGGCCAGGATCTCAACTGTCAAGGGGAGCAATAATTGTCTTATGTAGTGACCTAAGGCCACAAAACAGCCCTCTTTGATCTATGGGCAGATTAACAATATGCTTTCAATGCTCCCTACTTGTGCTCTTAAGATATCCAAATATTCCTATATACTGGTACCTTGGTTTTTCGAATGTCTCGGAAGTTGAACATTTTGGTTTTCGAACGTAAATGCTTCCGTTTTCAAATGTGCCTTGGAAGTCAAACGGCTTTCATTGAGGTCCCCCCCCCCCCAATTTTCTCTACTGATTTTCCAGACCACCCTTTGTGCCTCGGTTTTCGAATGTTTCGGAAGTCTTAACAGTCTTCTGGAACTGATTGCATTCGAAAACAGGTACCACTGTACTAGCAATCAAACAGTTCAGTCAGAAAGTAAGATGTCCATTCGGAAGGCTCTAACGAACACAGAGATTGCTGCAAGATCTAACAAGCGAGCATTTTCATAGTTCTTGAAGGCTCTTTCATATGAACCTATGCCACAGATGCCAGTCTTTTGGCACGAGCAACCAAGTTTACCAATACCCTCGTGATTTCCTGAAGTACATACCCTCAGCAAGAATGAGTCTGGGCTTTCAGAAAATACAGTTGCATCACATGCTTTGGTTAACTGCAGGTTCCCACTCTGGGCAGTGCTTCAAAGGCTCCAAGAACCAGCTGGTTGTCAGGCACTTTGGCGCTTGGGAAGCTGGACAAGGCCCACTCTTTTGGTCACACACCTGTATGACATCAGTTGCAGGTTGGGTGGCTATGGTTTGCTCAAAATGGCCTCATGGCCTAATTGTGGAAGCCTGTCAGGCCAAGACTGGGCCATGTTCTGGAGTTTCTTGACCCCCCTGATCTCGAGATGCAAAATTTCACCTCTGGAACTGAAGGTCTCTTGCTTGTGAAATGTTGAAGGCAGCCTTGAACACAAAGTGTAAATGAATTTCAACATAATTTAAGATAAATGCTACAACCATGGGAAAAAATGTCCCTAGGAGAAATGTGATTATGTTGAATGAAAGTGCAGAAGCAGAAACAACCAGTGAACTACTACCGGTAGTGTCAGTTGGCAACTTATTTTTTGGGTTTAAGACTGGGAATTTTTTTAAAAAGTGGACCGGGTGATGCAATATTATATTCATTAACATGAAATCATCTTTAAAAAGAGGAACTTTTTGGCATTTGTCTTCCTGGAAATGACAAATGCTTGGTTGGAAAGAAGCAAATCATTTGAGTGTTGCCTGCATCTAAGTATAAATTCCTTTGGGAATTACAACTTCCCTCATGGACTTGATACTGACTGGCAACTTGTGAATGCAAGAGGGTTTAGCTTTGGAGCTATTTATTTGTGGATGTCTTATCAGTAAATTGTCACATGTTATATTGGTCATGATACATTGGTTCCAGGTCATTTGACGGGGTGAGCTCCCGTTGCTTGGTCCCAGCTCCTGCCAACCTGGCAGTTCAAAAGCACGTCAAAATGCAAGTAGATACAGCGGGAAGGTAAACGGCGTTTCCATGTGCTGCTCTGGTTTGCCAGAAGCGGCTTTGCCATGCTGGCCACATGACCTGGAAGCTATAGATGAATTATTGAGGTTGAAAACCTGTTACATTGGTCACATTTTTATTTTTTAAAAAAACCACAATGAAAAGAAAACATTTAAACTACTTGTAGCATATTAATTGATAGTTTATTTATATGCTGCTTTTCCACAATGAGCTTTGCCCAAAGTAGCTCACAGCAAACATTCAAAAACATCAAAACATTGAAAATACAAACATACAAAAATACAGAACATGTTGGTAAATTCAAATGACAAAAATAAACAATTCAACAAATGCAGAATAACTCAGCGTTACCAAAACAACGACAACAAAAAAACCCCTGCCAAATCAATGTTCAAGTACATAAATACAAAGCAAAACAAGAGTTAGTCAACAATAGTGCATATTTCATTATTTTTGTAGGGAAGATTAAACCAGTTAACAAATAGTTTAATGTTAATTGGAGTTAAATAATAATAGCTAAAACATAAAATATTATTTAAAGAAGCTTACAAATGTTACATTGGTCACCAAAGAATTATCCGTACTTGAGAATACAGACTGGGAGTACCTTTCAATCTGTGGGACCTACTTTTAAGAAGACATCTATGAAGATGGCACTGTTAACATTGTAAATTTGACATTTTCTATTAAAAGTCAAGTGGTCTAGGAATTTGAAAGCCCTTCATGATCCCCCAACAGCTGAAGCATGGTCAATACAAGAAAAATATATATAGATCCTTGCCTTTTTGACAGTTTCAAGACTCATTGATTTATTATACACTTTTACTGGATATGTATTTAGTAATATTGCCTCCTAGGCCAAGAACTTCCTGTTAATTTGTTACATAACGTTACACAATATGCATTACAACACAACGGCAAACCACGATGCAACTGTCAAATACCACTTCCTCTAATACATAGAAAAGTTGCTTTAAAAAAGTTGAATTAGCTTCTGAAGAATGATAATATGCACTAAAGAGAGAAGAAGACCAACGGATGCAACTTCGAGGAGTGTGCTTGTTTTTTGCTTTAGTTTCTGTGCCCTGAACTCACATATTAAGGGGAAGTCACGTGGAACATTGAAAGACAAGTGGACTGCACTGAATCAAGAACAGAAAGCTCACTGGATATTTTAAGTTATTATTTATTTATTTATTCCAACAAATAGCAAATATACATTAAAATATCACATATTAAAAACTTGCCTAAACAGGGCTGCCTTTAGGTGTTTTCTAAATGTCAGGTAGTTGTTTATCTCCTTGACCTCCAATGGGAGGGCGTTCCACAGGGCGGGCGCCACTACCGAGAAGGCCCTCTGCCTGGTTCCCTGTAGCTTTGCTTCTTGCAGTGAGGGAACCACCAGAAGGCCCTCGGCGCTGGATCTCAGTGTACGGGCTGAACGATGGGGGTGGAGACGCTCCTTCAGGTATACTGGACCGAGGCCATTTAGGGCTTTAAAGGTCAGCACCAACACTTTGAATTGTGCTCGGAAACGTACTGGGAGCCAATGTAGGTCTCTTAGGACTGGTGTTATGTGGTCTCGGAGGCCACTCCCAGTCACCACTCTAGCTGCCGCATTCTGGATTAATTGCAGTTTCCGGGTCACCTTCAAAGGTAGCCCCACGTAGAGCGCATTGCAGTAGTCCAAGCAGGAGATAACTAGAGCATGCACCACTCTGGCGAGACAGTCCGCAGGCAGGTAGGGCCTCAGCCTGCGTACCAGATGGAGCTGATAGACAGCCGCCCTGGACACAGAATTAACCTGTGGCTCCATGGACAGCTGTGAGTCCAAAATGACTCCCAGGCTGCGCACCTGGTCCTTCAGGGGCACAGTGACCCCATTCAGGACCAGGGAGTCCCCCACACCCACCTGCCCCCTGTCCCCACAAAACAGTCTTGTCAGGATTCAACCTCAAGTGTGGGGTACAAAGTGGGGTAAGTGTGGGGTACAAAGAACCCAGCTCAGATTAAGGCCTTTTTGCAGTGTGATCCTAAGCATGTTCACTGAGAAACAAGTCCCACACAATTCAGTGGGGTTTGCCCCCAAGTAAACATGCCTGAGGCTGCAGCCTTATGGCGTAACCCTATATAATATGTCTTCTCAGATTTAAGACCCATTGAGTCCCCTGTTGTCAATTATTCACAGGTTAGTGGGTTGATTTTGTCAAGGGATAGAAAGTTAAGAATGAGCTTAACTCATTCGTTGAAACTGAAAAAAAGTGACCTCCACGCCAGCAAAGCATCCTACAGGAAAGATAGTGCAGGTATATAAAGACCACCAAGGGCAAATACAAACAGTGTCAGGAAAAGAAAAGAAAATGTCTTCTCCATCCCCATACAAACTCAACCTGGTGGCAACAGAATAACGATGCAAGGAGGGAGCTGTAGACCAAGATGGGGAAAGAGGTGGTAAGGGAACATCTAAACTACTTTAAATGAATTTTAATCTCTAAGGAATGGTGATGCTGCTGAAGGAGCTTGCGGAAGTAATCTCAGAGCCTCTCTTTGAGAATTCTTGGAGAACAGGTGAGGCTGCCACAGACTAGAGGTGGGCAAATGTTTTCCCCATCTTCAAAAAGGCGGCAGTGGGGTGGGAGAGAAGATCCAGGTAACTACTGACCGGTGAGCTTGACATTGATATCAGGAAAGGTTCTAGAACAGATCATTAAATAGGTGAGCTTGACATTGATATCAGGAAAGGTTCTAGAATAGATCATTAAATAGTCGGTCTGTCAGCAGTTTGAAGAAGATGCTGTGATTACTAAGACCCAGTATGAGTTTCTAAAAAACAAGTCATGCCATACAAGCTTGCTGGACATGGGGAATGCTGTGGACATAGCATATCTTGATTTCAGTAAGGCTTTTGATAAAGTCCCCCGTGATATTCTTGTGGAGAAACTTGTAAAGTGTGGACTGGATGGGGTAATTGTTAGGTGGATTTGTAGCTGGTTGACTGACTGAACCCAAAGAGTGCTCACTAATTGCTGCTCATCATCCTGGAAAACAGTGACAAGTGACAAGTGGGGTGCTGCAGGGTTCTGTCCTGGGTCCGTTGTTGGTTAACATCTTTATAAATGACTTGGATGAAGGAGTTACAGGTAGGTAGCCGTGTTGGTCTGCCGTAGTTGAAACAAAATAAAAAATTCCTTCCAGTAGCACCTTAGAGACCAACTAAGTTTGTCATTGGTATGAGCTTTCATGTGCATGCACACTTCTTCAGTTATACGAAATTCAAGGCTCTCCCTTCTTATGGCTCTTTATCTTTATACTAGACTTGGACCAGATATCCTTTCCCTGGAGAAGATGCCTCTTTTGTATCCTGTAAAGTAGGACATATGTCCAG
This sequence comes from Zootoca vivipara, assembly GCF_963506605.1. Taxonomy (NCBI): domain Eukaryota; kingdom Metazoa; phylum Chordata; class Lepidosauria; order Squamata; family Lacertidae; genus Zootoca; species Zootoca vivipara. The sequence continues at coordinate 81,933,607 of NC_083278.1, forward strand.
AGTGTTATAAATAAACTGCAGTTCCCAGGATTCCTTGGGGGAAGCCATGATTGTTAAAGTGCTATAATAGTACTGGATATGGCCTTGCTAAATTGTTTTAACTGGCTTGTAATGTTGTCTTTTAACATTGTTGTAATCTGACCTGGAATCACATGGTGAAAGGCAGGTAAGAAGTCCAATAAATAACACTAATAATATTAAACACACTACTTATAATAACCTGGTGCCTGGAGCCAAAGTCTTATGGAGGAGCTGGGTATGTATAGTCTGGAGGAGAGACAATAAGGGCACAATATGATAGCCACCTTCAAACATCCGAAGGGCTGTCACATACACAGTAGATGGCTGAGCAAATTTATTTTCTGTTGCTCCTGACAGTTAAAGCAATGTGTTCGAATTACAAGAAAATGGATTTAGACTTAACATTCAGCAAAAAGATTCTAGTGGTGCAAGCTGCTTAAGTGACTACATCAGAACCTTTAATAGAGGATTTTATAAGCAGTGGCAAGATGGTCTTCTGTCAGGGATGCTCAAATACTCTGGGATTCCAGTACGTGGAAAAACCTTATCCTAAAAATGTTCCCTGCCTCATTTTACTCCAACCCGGTTTCCTCAGGTCTTGATCCTCCTGTGAGCTGAAGTAAGTATTAACAGGAGTGAGTCAACTCCATAACAACAAAGATCTCAGACCTTGGCATGTAATATCCTCCGTGCTACTGACTGTTGCTGAGCAATAAACACCTCTCACACTATTAATAAACACTATATGTCAACCTTGGTATTTGTAATATTAGGACACAGTGCCCTAGTGTGCAGAGCGAAGGCTAAATTCAGATGCGAGTTTTGAAGCTGGTGTAACCTACCCCTTGCTCCAGTGCTTCCTCTGTGTATATGCAATCATTTGTTTGTCTCACTCTGCTATAAATACGGCATGTACACACTGGATGTCATTGCACCACAGTCCTTCCTGAGAATTGTCCATCAATTCAGCTATACTTGGCTATTCCTAGGGTATCCCTTGGCAGGAAACTCTCCTCTTAGTGGACTTTGCTTTGAAGAGACATGAACATGCAAACCCTTCAGCCTATCGGAGGGATGCTATTAGATGCTATTGGCTATCATGAGTCAGCAGAAGCACCTCCTGCCACCTGTTACAGGGGTGACTGTGCGGAAAGCCTTATGTCCCACACATTGCCACATTGTGAAAGGCGATACAACACATCACGTTGCAGGTGTTAACAGACACAAACACCTGCGAGTTGTGGTAATAAAGATTAAGCTATTTGGGTGTGCAGTTTGTGATCAAAGGTCCATGGTTACTCGCCATGCCTACAAGTTTCGTTAGGCTCTATGTAGTAATTGGTAACAGTAGAGTTAAATATTGTCTCTAGTTATTGTGGGATGGAACTAAGACTCCACCCTTTTGCTTGTTCTTGTGGTTACTTTCATTTTCCTATGCAGTTGTGTGTTAAGCCTGTTCTGGGCCTAGGAAGTGAGTAGCCTTGCCTTGTGTTAAAGAAGAACTATGCTAAAATCAGGCTACTTACCAGGTTTGGCTAAACCCCACCGACATGCATAGGGCAGGGTTGGAGAACTGATGGCTATTCAGATCTTGTTGGACTCCAATGGCCCCAGCCGGCATAGCCAATGGTTAGGGTGACCACATGTCCTGGTTTACCAAGAACGGCCCTCTATTTTGAAGGGCTGCCAGGGGACACTTGTCCATTGGAGGGTGTCCAGCTCATGTCTGGCTTAAAGAGAATGAACTATAAATAAGGACAGCAGGTGCCTTGAAGTGGTCAGCAGCCTGAGCAGGCACAGATGTCACCTGGTGTCTCCCCCACTATGGTGAGATGTCTAGTACTGTATTTCCATTGAAATGACAGCAATTATTTGAAAAATTGTAGCTATACATATAAATTGCCACCAGCAAATTGCTGTTCGCTTTTGATCTCTGCTTTGTCAATGCAAATCCTCTTTTTGGCAAAGCCTGACTGGTCAACCTGCCAATGACCAGGAATGACAGGGATCATAGTCCAACGACACTTTTGGAACCTTGGTAAACATGATTAGGATTGCCCCATGAGCAGAGCTTTGGACATGAAGAAGGTGTGGAATAACAGGAAGCACGGGTGCCCATACTTCCCTACCATGGCGCTTCACTACCATGGCTTGCGGTAGAACTTTTGCATATCTTCCCATGGTGAGATGTACACCTTCCTGGTAGAGGAAGCTCCACAGCTTCCTGATTAAGAAATGAGCTGCTGGTATGAAATCTTCCACCCACCCAATCATGCCCAGCATCCACGCTTTTTACAAAACTGCCACCTGATCATCTGTTGAAGAGTGATAGAAATTAAATAAATAATACATAAAAATAAAAACCTTTCTGACTTCCTTTATCTGTTTGCCAGTTTCTCGGGTGTGGCTATGAAAGCCATGGGTCTCAAAGAAGACATTTTAATAAATAATAATAATACAGTGGAACCTCGGTTTATGAATTTTCGGTTTACGAACGCCGCGGACCCATCTGGAACGGATTAATCCACTTTCCATTACTTTCAATGGGAAAGTTCGCTTCAGTTTATGAACGCTTCAGTTTATGAACAGACTTCCGGAACCAATTGTGTTCATAAACCGAGGTACCACTGTAATATATTTATACCCCATCATCTGGCTGGGTTTCCCAGCAGCTTCCAAGACCCACTGGCAACTGTGACACCTGCTGGCTCATTGCCATTGGTAACACCTGCTGGGGCCTCCACTCTGGGCACCTGTGGTTGTGCCCACCATCTTAAGCTCCCCCCAAGATTAATTGTTCCATGGCATTGTGGGTAAAAAAAGTGCCCACCACAAAAACATGGCTGCCACCATGTTTTCTTACAGTGTCAGGGACTGAAAGAACATCCAGGGTATTGGGCAAACCAAGATGGCGCCCACAATTACAGTCCTGGGAGCCTATGAAATGGCAAGCTACTGAAGCCCCGACCCCTATCCCACTCCTAGGTTAATTCATTCAAATGCACATTTTAAAAAAACAATTCATGGCCAGCATTGCTGATGAGTGCACATGCCTCCCTGCCCAAAGCCTGGGAAGGAAACAAAAAACAGTTAGGTCAGTACAGTATAATAAATACCAGATAGCAATCCTTTATGTGAAAAAGCACATTGTGACTGAGCTGAGACACACACACACACACATTGGATTCCCTATGGCCTAAAACATAATAATTTAACAAGAAGAGGGACAAGAATTCTACTCCTGGAGCTTCTCTACCATTGAAGTGAATCAGTGGTTACCTGTTTAAGTATTTCCCCTTTGGCCTGTCTGTGCCTCCTCTCCTGCTTCTGCTTCTGATGCAAATCAGGTTGTTTAGAGGAGCTTTTTCTACACACCTCTCACTGCTTTCTTTTTGTCTCCTCAGGCATGATGTGAAACTGATAGCCTACTTTTGTTTATTTTGTTGATTAGGTACCTTCCTCCATTACTCATGTATCCCACACAAAGAAAACCTCTGGGAGGGGCATCTTCACCTGATTGTACTTTGAGACACTACCGTATGTACAGTAAGACTAAGATACCCTGGAATGATACCCTCATGGGGCCAGCTTTAACATCAGGCAGACCAAGGCTAGCCTAAGCTAGCCTGCTGCTCTCCATGTAGTGAGGGATGCTGGCCTGTTGTCAGAATTTAAGCAAGATTCTCTCTCTCTCTCTCTCTCTCTCTCTCTCTCTCTCTCTCTCTCTCTCTCTCTCTCACACACACACACACACACACACACACACACACACACAATCACTTTCCTCAGGAAAACTCACTCTATAAAGGGTAGGGTTGCCATATTTCAAAAAGTGAAAATTTGGACGTAAAAGTTGTTGAAGATTTTGAACTATTTTTTTTTTTAGGAAACCCCCCCCCCCAAAAAAAATCAACACTTCCGACAAGGGATGCCATACGCCTGGGTTCTCCTGGACATTTCTGGTGATTTTTGGAAATTCCGCCTGGACGCTATTTCCAATACACTAATACCAGCTATGTCTGGGAAATTCCAGACGTATGGCAGCCCTAAATTTGGGTTTTCCATGGATATCCATTTTCTCTAAAGAGCAAGTTTTTGATGGGAAAGCACCAGGGGGAAGAAAATGTGCTTGCAATTGGAGATTTAGAGTGTGGACCTGTACTTAGAAATGCGGCATAAAACAAAGTCTGGATGAGCCCTAAATTCTTTGGCACCAGGTCACAGTTACCCACACTCTGGTAACTTCTTGGATTGACTGCTTTAAAACCATTATTTAATTTACTGTATTTATATACATGCTATTTCTGAGCATAATTCAAAGTGTTGGTGTTTACCTTTAAAGCCCTAAATGGTTTAACACCCAAATATCTGAGGTTGTAAGTGATGTTGTGTTGCCTTGGGCAAGATACAGCAGCTAGCAAATTTAATAAAAAAATGCTGCTGTTGTTTAGTCGTTTAGTCATGTCCGACTCTTCGTGACCCCATGGACCATAGCACGCCAGGCACTCCTGTCTTCCACTGCCTCCTGCAGTTTGGTCAAACTCATGTTCGTAGCTTCGAGAACACTGTCCAACCATCTCGTCCTCTGTCATCCCCTTCTCCTTGTGCCCTCCATCTTTCCCAACATCAGGGTCTTTTCCAGGGAGTCTTCTCTTCTCATGAGGTGGCCAAAGTATTGGAGCCTCAGCTTCAGGATAATAATAGTCCATCTTCATTCTCCTAGGCTCTTGCATGCATTTTAATGTTGATTTTAGCATGCTTTATTTATGGTTGCATTTTATCTTGTTTTTGTAAAGAAGATAAATATAAACCAAACAACAGATGAAAAATGCAGTGTGATTTCTGTAGCTTTGGAAGGCTTGCTGCCTTAGAAAACCCATGTTCATTTCACAAAGACATCAAAAACAGAGATCTATACCCAGCCATATGGTGTAATATCTACTTGTCACTTTTAGGAAGCTCACTGATAGTATTGACCATGAACTTTAGTGGACATCATCATACTGGAATAATATGCCAGTGTTTCATATAAAATAAACCATAATAAATCAGCCGAAAGGGGATATTTTAAAGGGTCCTGCTTGTTCCTACTGTAAGGCCGCTGTTGATACACTGGTATTCTCAGTGACGCAGGGAATTGACAGTAACCTCCTGTTACAATAATGCCAGGGTCACAGTCTGTCTGATGTTCTCTTGTCATTACCTGAATGATAGGCTTTGTTCCAGAAACTTTCCACATGTCATGAGGGAATTTCTGAGGCCTGTAAATCTGTTAAGGGTCTACGAGAAGGAATCTGTTTGGACCTCGGTGGTTCAGATGAGACAAGAGAGACGTGAACAACAGCTTATTCAGTGCCACGACTTTTAGCTCCCCAAATACCATGTGTTGCATTCATCTATAAACATTAAACCTAAGGATACTTTTAGCCCAATAAGGATACCTTTCAGGTATTGTTGGCCATGCTGCTAGAGCTGCTGGGAGTTGTAGTCCAAAACATCTTCCCAAAGGCTGCTTTAGTTTTAGGAAAAAGATGACTGACTGGGGGGAATAAAATCACGAGTGAAGAAACAAGGAAATAATTAATAGATTTTCTTTCAAGCAGAATCATTCGGGAAATGGATAGATGGCATGTTTAAGAAGGAGGTAGGGTGCAGGGCGGAAGGATATCTTCACAAAATGTGGATTAACCTATTGGACTCAGATCAGAGTTGGGGAGCATGTGGCTTTCCAGATGTCACTGCACTGCCTGAGCTTTATGGCAGGTGGAGTCCAACAGTATCTGGAGAGACACAGGTTCTCAGCCCCTGCATTAGATGAATGCATAGAGCTAGATCCAACACAGCTTCTGCAAATGGAACTGGGAAAAGGTATTTTTGTTGTGGATTTTCGCCCTCCTCCTGTGGCCACTCTGCACCACTTCCTGTGCGGTTGCAGAGCTCATTTCATGGATCTCAAGATCCAACCCATTGAAGAAAGTTGTACCCAAGGCTACTACCTGTCAAAAATCAAAGTCTAACTACTAAGCTCCAGGTCAGTATATCTTCAATGATCTGATTTTGGGAACAATTAATTTTAGCAATTAATATTATGATGCCTCATTGCTCCATGGCAGTTTCTCAAGGCATTCCTTCTAGACCACCCCAGGGCTGATGCTTTCGTGAACAGCAGAGGTGGTGGCAGTAGGGATGTAGCAAGGTGTCAATTTCCATTCTGACCTGTGTGGTCACTGCAGCTATCCTGTAAGCAAAGTTTTTCTTAAAAGTTTAAAAGGATTCAGATCTGGAATCCGGTGCAAAAGACCCAAGGTTCTGGCCCCTTGGGCCTCCCCTTAACAAGACTCCTTTAAACAATTCAAAGAAGGGATCTGGATTTTATACTGGAGCGAGAAACCTTTGGACTCTCATGCAAAATACATCAACATCACAAGACTATTTTTCCTGCCTCTGGTCACGTATCAGGAATGAATCATCTCTGTTCTAAAGGATGTCATTCGTTCTTTCAAGTAATTTCCTCAGAAACGTGGAGAAATATGCCAGGGCTTTTGAAGACTAGGCATAAGAAGAGCTAGCTGGATCAGGCCAATGGCCCATCTAGTCCAGAATTCTGTTCTCACAGTGGCCAACTAGATGCCTGTGGGAAGCACACAAGCTGGACACGAGGGCAATAGGACTCTGCCCCTTTGCCATTCCCAGCAACTGGAGGTAGAACATAGCCATTGTGGCTAGTAGCCATTTACAGCTTCTCCTTCACGAATTTCTCTAATCCTCTTTTTTTAAGCCATCCAAGTGGATGCTCATCACCTGCGTCCTGTGTTAGGCCTGCATGGCCCTCGTCTGCTAAGCACAGTGATGTCAGTCATTTCCAGTCATTTTCATGTTGGGTGGGTGTATCTAGGAATATCCCTCTCCAGCATTGCTCTCATCTTTTTTCTGGGGGGGGGGAGATCTCCTGTTAATTCCTCCCTCCTTGCTGCTGAGGGAACCTCTAACTCTCTGGTCCAGCCAAAGTTAGAGGGCCAAAAAGGTGTGTATCAGGGCGTGTCACGGGAGAACTGGAAAATGCCTTGGATCTGAAGGATCCCGATCCAGCCCAATCCCCTGATGTGCACTCAGAAATGGGAAGAAATATGAAGGAATGCGGGAGATTTGCCTTTATCTCTCCTGCAAATTTCCCTCCCATTGTTCCATACCATCCAACAATTCTCCATACTATTCCATCATCACTTTATTCTTTATACCCCACCCATCTGACTGGGTTGTCCCAGCCACCCTGCGTGGCTTCCAACACACACACACATATATATAACATTAAACATTAAACAATGTCCCTATTCAGGGCTGCCTGCGGGCCGCATAACTCCATACCCTCCAATATTTCTCCATTGAAAATAGGGATGTCATAAGGAAAAATGGATAGTGTTCTCGAAGCTACCAACATGAGTCTGACCATACTGCAGGAGGCAGTGGAAGACAGGAGTGCCTGGCGTGCTCTGGTCCATGGGGTCACGAAGAGTCGGACATGACCGAATGACTAAACAACAACAAAGGGAAAATGGGACATTCCAGGATCAAATCAGAAAGCAGGATGGCTTCTGTAAATCTGGGACTGTCCCTGAAAAATAAGGACACTTGGAGGGTCTGTTGTTCCCAATGAGAGAGAAACTGCCAGGAAAGAATTTGTCCCACCCACCCACCCACCCCCGCCGAAAAGGTGAAGGGCATAGCTGCCAAGTTATCCCTTTTTTACAGGGATTTTCCCTTATGCTGAATAGGCTTCCTCGTGAGAAAAGGGAAAACTTGGCAGCTATGGTGAAGGGATGTGACTAGAGTGCTTTTGTGCCCTCACCTGCTGGTTTCACCCAGGGCGTAGGATAAGGCAGTTAAGCCACCTTCTTGGGATTGTACCTTTAATATCATAAAGAGCCTTTGTGTTTTATGAAATCTGTGAATCAGAGGGCCACAATCCATTTTAAAGTTAAACCCTTTTATACCACACTGATTCCAATGGGAGAGGTTAAAGATATGCTTACCGCTTCTTTGGAAGCCCGTGAAACTAAGAAATACTTAAGTCAGCTGAATCATGTATGTTTGTAAGGTCTGGAAGCAGACTGGAGGGAGGCGTGTGTTAATGCAAGCAGCATTCCATGATTATTTTACATGCTCTCCTTTGCCCCACTGTTTGGATACATTGCGTTCCCTCATCTCATACACACATGAACAAAACAATACACATGTTGTTGTGATTTGAAGTTCTTTAAACAAGGAGCCAAGGTCCTGGAAGGAACAAGGAAGTGTGTGTGTGTGTGACGGGGGAGCAACAGGAACAAACATTGCTCTTTGAGAGAGAAGGAAGAGATGAATTACTTTGGAGTCATAATTTCACCCACTTAAGCAAATGTACCTTTCTTTTCTCTGAGGAATAGGGTTAAAAAAGCTATGTGGTCCCCTCCCCCTTCAGAGGAAAACAGACCACATTTTGAGCAGAATAAAGATGCAGTCTAGAAATAAGCCATGTTTCTAATGAAGAGTAATGTGATGACTGTTGTGTATTGAGTCAAAACCAAACCCCGCCATAGATTACAGACCTGTGTCAAATTGGAAATTTTAAGGATGGGAAATGTGTGACCATGCTGGGAAGTGGAGGGCCCAAAGTCCCATACTTCTAGGGATGGGGAAACTGCCAATTTTGGTTTTTCTATTTCTCATTTTATTTCATTTTGTCCTATTTCTGCATCGGTTTGCATTTTCTTTTTTAAAAAGTTGCACAAAAATATGTATGCATTTAGACATGCATTTCTCCCTGCGTATGCATTTTGGCAAGCAATTTCTCCAGATAAGTATGAAGTCCATTCACTAATATTTCCTTTTACTAAATATATTATTACCTGCATGAAATGAGGGCCAATCCTGTTATGGGGGGGGGGAATCAGAGCTCATCATTTCTGATTCATTCTGGCACCTCTGATTTACAGGGCCTTGTCCATAGAGCTATTGCCAGTCTAATAAGACAATATTAGGCTAGATGGAACATTGGACTGATTTCAATATGTCAGACTCCATATTGCCTTGAAAGTGGAAATCTTCATAAATTTGCAGATGCGGTTTCTTAGTAGGTAATAACCTCTTTGTGCCAATTTCCCTTGCATTGTCTCACACTCCCCATTAGTATCCTTCCACATATGCACCCACTTATACACATAGCTCATATATACCACAAACCCAATATATATATTATTTTTATTGAGTTTTCATTTTTCCACGTTTCAAATTAAACATTTTACAAACTTTAAAATATCCAATGACTTCCCTTCTTCTCCTTCCATGATTCATATTATATATCGTACTCTCCTGCATAGTTTACTAACCATTCAAATCAATTTTCCACTTTTACATCAAACAAATATTGTTTACTCTGTTGAATTTATCTTAATGCTGCCAGTGTTTTCAGCTGTGTATAATTATTTTTCATATATTCGATAAATATTTTCCACTCTTTAAATATATGTTCTTCTTGCTCTCTTATTCTGTGTGTTAAACCTGCAAGTTCTGCATATTATAACATCTTAAATGGTCAATCCTCTTTACAAGGGACCTCACTCACTTACCATTTTGGGGCTAACAGAACACGAGCCACTGTTTTTGCTTACATAAATAAACTTTTATGGCACCTGAAAATTTCTGTCTGAGTTATTCCCAACAAAAAGGACTCTGGCTTTTTTGGGAAGATAAATGTAAACATTTTTTTCAACTCATTATAAATCATTTCCAAATATTCTTTCACCTTTCTGCATGCCCACCACGTATGAAAAAAAGTTCCTCCCATTTCTTTACGTTTCCAACACGTATCTGATTCTGCTTTATACATCTTAGCCAACCTGCTTGGAGTTAGATACCATCTATGAATCATTTTCAAATACCGGTAGTTCTCTTTCAGAGAATAACACGCAGTAAATTTTAAATCCCTTTCCCAAAGTTTCTCCCAGAGGTTTAAGCCTATATTGTGTCTTATATCTATTGCCCAGTGTGTCATTGATACCTGCTAGAAACGAATTTCCTGTTTCCATCTTTTCTAAAACCTTGATCATAAATAACCAGGAAATATTATCATAGGCTTTCTCCGCATCTAGAAAGATCAAAGCAACCTGTTTTTCATTCCTTACTTCCAGGTACTCAATTAAATTAATTACATTTCTTTTATTATCTTTCATTTGTTGGCTTGGTATATACCACAAACTATTCTCATGCTGTACTCAAATACCACTTTCATACATTCATAGCACTCACGTACAGTTTAGCAGCTGGTTACTTCTGGTGGTTAATAATGCTGCCTATTCTGTTCTGTGCAGACCTCTTCCCACCAGTAGCACACAGCCCCATACATCTGCTAGAATGCGTGCTGACAGCTTTTAAGCTTCTGAATATTTGGGATGTTCATAAACATTCCATAGCACCTTGCCAGCCGAGCCAATGACCTGAGAACGGCTATTTTCATAAAATGAAACCAGAGCTTTCTCACACAGCATAGCAAGAGAGGTTAGACTGCAGCTTTTGCTTACTTCAGCTTGTTGCTGGTGTTTATGTTGTGTGTGGGGGGTTGGTACAACCCTATTATTTTTATTCAGTCTGTTTTAATTTGAAGGTGTTTCGTTTGTCTGCCTATGTCAATAGAAAGGGCCCTAACAGATTATTCAAAGCTAGTTTCGACTTTCCAAATCCATCCATCTGTCTCTTCGTATAGCACTGTGATGTCATCATCATATTCTATAAATAGTGGTGCATGTTCTAGAAATAGACTGGGCTCGCTCCTTTTCCTATGCAGACTGTGTCTTGTCTGCACCCTTCTCTGTACTTGCACTACTGTGCCTCAGACCTGCTGATCAGACAGGTGTGGAAACAGTACAGACACCTGAGGGGAGATCTGCATACGAGCTCCTTTTGCACTCCTACTGTTTCTTAAAGGTGGAATCCCTACTATTCCCCACATATGTTTCAGTAATATGCTGTATCCCCTTAGACGTCATGTAGTTCTTTTCCACGTGGCAATGTTGAAGTGGGCCGCACATGGCAAATTGGATGCTATCAGCAATGTCATGTTGACTGTCCTCAGACACATTCTGATCCTTTCCCTCTCTCATAAGGTTGTCAAACGCACACTTGTGCAGTGCATTTTTTGGAACCTTGTGAGTGGTATCAGTGACAATGACATATGAGAGTTTTATGGTCTACCACCCCTCTATTTCCCCTCCCCCATTTGTTTGTTTGTTTGTTTGTTTTAGTTGTGATTGCCCCTCTTCTAACAAGAGTCCTGGGCCACGCACAGCAAAGGATAAATAATAGAATTAAATCAATGGCCAAAACAAATGCAGAACTCAAATATCCATCAAATAACAGTCATGTAAAATATAAATAAATCCACACACAGGGAAAATATGACCATGCCAGATTGAAAAAGCCCGGGTAAACAAATGTTTTTAGATGTTCTTAACACTTGTAAAGGCTGCGAAAGGCTGGACTAGATGAATCCCAAGCCGGAATTAAGATTGCCGGAAGAAATATCAACAACCTCAGATATGTAGATGACACAACCTTGATGGCAGAAAGCGAGGAGGAATTAAAGAACCTTTTAATGAGGGTGAAAGAGGAGAGCGCAAAATATGGTCTGAAGCTCAACATCAAAAAAACCAAGATCATGGCCACCGGTCCCATCACCTCCTGGCAAATAGAAGGGGAAGAAATGGAGGCAGTGAGAGATTTTACTTTCTTGGGCTCCTTGATCAATGCAGATGGTGACAGCAGTCACGAAATTAAAAGACGCCTGCTTCTTGGGAGAAAAGCAATGACAAACCTAGACAGCATCTTAAAAAGCAGAGACATCACCTTGCCGACAAAGGTCCGTATAGTTAAAGCTATGGTTTTCCCAGTAGTGATGTATGGAAGTGAGAGCTGGACCATAAAGAAGGCTGATCGCCGAAGAATTGATGCTTTTGAATTATGGTGCTGGAGGAGACTCTTGAGAGTCCCATGGACTGCTAGAAGATCAAACCTCTCCATTCTTAAGGAAATAAGCCCTGAGTGCTCCCTGGAAGGACAGATCGTGAAGCTGAGGCTCCAATACTTTGGCCACCTCATGAGAAGAGAAGAATCCTTGGAAAAGACCCTGATGTTGGGAAAGATTGAGGGCACTAGGAGAAGGGGACGACAGAGGACAAGATGGTTGGACAGTGTTCTCGAAGCTACGAACATGAGTTTGACCAAACTGCGGGAGGCAGTGCAAGACAGGAGTGCCTGGCGTGCTATGGTCCATGGGGTCACGAAGAGTCGGACACGACTAAACGACTAAACAACAACAACAACAACACTTGTAAATGATTTTAGATGTTTTTCAGTGTTTTAAATATATTTTAGTTTTCATTATATTGTTTTACCACTTAGCTGTTTGCCATCCTGGGTCCCTTTGAAAAAAACAATAAATATCCAGCTCTTTTATTTTTCCCCTCAGTGGGGAATAGACTCATTGAAATTAATAGATATTCCTATACTGGTTTAAAAACCAATCTCTCTTCCCAGGCTACTCTGGGAATTGTAGCTCTGGGAGGGGAATAGGGGTCTCCTAACAAGTCTCAGCACTCTTAACAAATTACAGGTCTCATAATTCTCTGGAGGAAGACATAACTGTTTAATGTAGCACCATAGTGCTTTAAATATATGGTGTTAATGTACAGTATAAATCTACTTTGCATGCAAACCTTTGCCTCCAGGCCTCACATTGACTATGTTACCCTGTGCAGCTGGTGTCCTTCTTAACCTGCAATAATTATGTCATGAACCTAGGGCTGCCATACATCTGGATTCATTCAATTTGGGGTTTCTTCTATTAAAAAAGCTCAAAAATTTCAGGCAGTATACAAATTTAATAAATAAATAAATACCAATAACTAAAACAGAATAGAATAGTACTATTTATTCTTACAGTCCAGACACAATACTTCTGCTGACACAACCTAGAGTTACCTTAGCCATTTTAAACTGCCATGTCACACTGCTGACTCATGTTTAATTTGTGCGCTGTGGGTTAAACCACAGAGTCTAGGGCTTGCTGATCAGAAGGTCGGCGGTTCGAATCCCGGCAACGGGATGAGCTCCCGTTGCTCGGTCCCAGCTCCTGCCCACCTAGCAGTTCGAAAGCACATCAAAGTGCAAGTAGATAAATAGGGACCGCTCCGGCGGGAAGGTAAACGGTGTTTCCGTGCGCTGCTCTGGTTCGCCAGAAGTGGCTTTGTCATGCTGGCCACATGACCCGGAAGCTGTCTGCGGACAAACGCCGGCTCCCTCGGCCTATAGAGCGAGATGAGCGCCGCAACCCCAGAGTCGGACACGACTGGACCTGATGGTCAGGTGCCCCTTTACCGTTACCTAAAAATCCTAGATCCTTTTCACATGCACTGCTGTCAAGTCAGGTGACGCCCATTCTGCATTTGTGTATCTGATTCTTCCTACCTAAAATGTAGAAATTAATACCCTCCAACATTTCTCCAATGGAAATAGGGGCATTGTAAGGAAAAGTGGGACATTCCGGGATCAAATCAGAAACTGGGATGGCTTCTGTAAATCAGGGATGTCCCTGGAAAATAGGGACACTTGGAGGGTCTGGAAATTTTGTTTTCATCTCGTTTCAAAATCATTTTGTGAGCTCTGGTCCATTTCTCCGTGGCAGAAATTGCCAAAGGGAAATGTGAGGAAGATGGACAGTCAAATAACTTCTGCAGTCAAAGCTCACTGTTCAGATGTGACAATAGTCCATCACTAGGCCACATATGCACAGCAAGAGACAGCATAAGAGATAGACGAACCATCCCAACTCAGAACAATAATGGAATAAAGAATTTAGAGAGTGCAACAGAATTGACTATTGCATTGTGTGGATTCAGAGTGAGTGCGATGTTATGGTAATGTGTTTGTGCTTGTGTGTGGTGGGTAATATAGTGTGTACTTAGCCAATGGCTTCAAAAGAACTCTGTGCAAATCTGCCTGAAGATTGCCACTGTTGAGTTATTGGAATAATTTTTTAATGGATTTGATTGCCTTTTGCAACATAGAAATGATTTTTCTGTTTGAAGAAATAGCACCTGGTGAACGACTGTGCCCCTTCCCTTTCTAAAATGTGGTTGAATGAAAATAAACATTATAGCACTATGAGAAAGTGTGCTCCTTGAACTCAAGTAACCTAGATCTAAGCATTGTCTATCCACACTGGGTCCACAAGACCACACAGTATCTCAGATTGTCACTTCAAGCATATTTCTCCTCCCTCCTTTCCACCAACACTTGCAACACAGAGTCAGATGACTCCATGGCATTCTTTTTAGGCCTCTTGTATGAGTGTGTGCTTTCTAAAGATAGGTCTAAAAGTCAGAGAGTACCATGAGAATTATGGGTTTCTATACGCTATTGTACTTTATAATAATTATAATTATTGTAAATACTGACCCAGACACTGTAATTTTCTGCTTTCCATTGGGCTTTTCTTTGCATTTTCTTCATTTTTTATGACCGTTTTCTAAGAAAGTTTCTACATGTCACCTTATGTATGTTTAAAATAGGAGCCAGATTCAAAATAAAGGGGGGTGGGGCTGGAAGGTTACTGGAGGTAAAGCATGGCAAGATCAGGGGACATAACAGTCAGTCCTCTGGCTTGAGAAACACGAAGAATGTTCTAGTCTCAGTATAGAAAGGGCCTTTTCAGTGGTGACGCCTTTTCTTTGGAATGCTTTCCTCAGACAGATCCCTGAGCCTCCTCCATTATTTATGTTTAGGTATGAGGTTAAGACCGTCTTATTCATCAAGGCTTTCAATTTAATTGTGCTTCTGTCATTTACTTGGCTTGTTGGTTTTTCCAACTGTTGCTGTTTTTAACCATTTTTCTGTGTTGGGCTGCAACTCTTTATCATATCATACCCCAGAGGACAGAATGACCCTAACAGATTAGACAACTGGGCCAAAGCAAACAAGATGAATTTTAACAAGGAGAAATGTAAAGTACTACACTTGGGCAAAAAAAAAATATGAAAGGCACAAATACAGGATGGGAGACACCTGGCTTGAGAGCAGTACATGTGAAAAGGATCTAGGAGTCCTGGTAGACCACAAACTTGACATGAGTCAACAGTGTGATGCAGCAGCTAAAAAAGACAATGCAATTCTGGGCTGCATCAATTGGAGTATAGTGCCTAGATCAAGGGAAGTAATAGTACCACTGTATTCTGCTCTGGTCAGACCTCACCTGGAGTACTGTGTCCAGTTCTGGGCACCACACTTCAAGAAGGATACTGACAAGCTGGAACGTGTTCAGAGGAGGGCAACCAAAATGGTCAAAGGCCTGGAAACGATGCCTTATGAGGAACGGCTTAGGGAGCTGGGCATGTTTAGCCTGGAGAAGAGAAGGTTAAGGGGTGATATGATAGCCATGTTCAAATGTATTAAAGGAGGGAGGGAGAAAGGTTGTTTTATGCTGCTCCAGAGAAGCGGACACGGAGCAATGGATTCAAACTACAAGAAAGAAGATTCCACCTCAACATTAGGAAGAACCTCCTGACAGTAAGAGCTGTTTGACAGTGGAATTTTCTGCCAAGGAGTGTGGTGGAGTCTCCTTCTTTGGTGGTCTTTAAGCGGAGGCTTGACAGCCATCTGTCAGGAATGCTTTGATGGTGTTTCCTGCTAGGCAGGGTGTTGGACTGGATGGCCCTTGTGGTATCTTCCAACTCTATGATTCTATGATCCCATAGTCACCTTTGATGAGACTTAACCATCCAGGGGTCCTTTACCTTTACCTTATGTCAAGGACTGAAAAGGGGGTATGTCAGAGGGTTAGAAAATGGTTTGGATCCAAAGCCATTTCAGCCACTTGACACACCTCCAAACTGAGAAGAGATTTAGATTAGCTCAGGAATTGTTCTAAATCTCTCTCATATTTCCTTCCTGTTGTTTTCAATGGGAAGGAAACCGTTTTGGGGGGAAACCTGGCTAGATGAAAAGAGGAAGGCAAGTGTGCACCTCCACCTCCACCAGGCCAGCATGATCCCAACAGGACTCAAGAAAAGGCTCTTCAACTGCTTTCAGTTCCTTTTCCCACCTTAAAACTGCACGCTTGTTTTGTTGCTTTTAAAATCATTTTAATCTCTGGTCTGTTATTGCAATTTTACCGCCTGACTGTCCCTTAAAAGACTATTTTTCAATAGAAAAAGCAGCACAGAATACTTGGAATAAAATGTTTAAAATATGCCAGTGAGCTGTTTCTCTAAGTAAGTAAGTGAGACACAATTGGAAGCAGTTTCTCTCCGTTAAGTATAAAACATCCAGACTTCACTTTGCTTCACAGCAAAATGGGAATGAAAGAGCCTGTAGTGTAGTGCTTGGGAGATTTCATCTTTTTCAAAAAGTTGCTCGCTGTTAACATTGGTTAAGTCATGGTTTTGCCACCAATTATTTTTCTCTCCATGTGAAATTGCTTTGAAATAGTTTGAAACCAGCTTAGGTTGACACAGTCTTCTTCCCTCCAAGAAACCTAGGCACTATAGTGCTGAGAATTATTTCTTGAGTATACTTCCTTCCTTCACAGTAGTACTATCCACAAGTTTCTCCTTGGCTAGGAGCCATGACAATTGAACACATTTGCAACAGGGTTAGATTTGCAATCTAGACATGCCTGAAATTGAAACTCCCCAAATATGGCACAAACATTTTGGAGGGGAAGTCATGAGGAGGAAGGCAGCCCTGCAGATCAAAGGGCCACTGCCTTTTAAAATTGGGTGCATATCCAGTGTCTCTTCTAGATTTTCTTCGGTCCTTAATATAATTAGGTATCAGTTTACCACTGCAGCAGTTACAAAATAAGGGCTGATTTGGAAATTATTGAATCTGAAATAAACACCTAATACGCAATGTTCTATCTCTCACTGATCGAAGTGTTATTGCCCATTAAAATTAAAAATGGCAGTTAAGTAGCTAGAAGGTCACAGGAGTTAAAAGAACAGCTGAAGCATTAGAAAAACCACTAAAACCCTCAACTATTTGCATTTTTAAAGCAAATACCATGGATTCTTTAGGATTAGGAATCCCTCAGATTACAGCCCCTTCATTAAGAGTGGATGGAGTTGATGGAACTGGTAATGTTTCTCTGTTTTGAATAATAATAATAATAATAATAATAATAATAATAATAATAATAATAAGGGTAACAAGCAACTAGGTCATACTCAGAGTAGACTTTGAAATCAATGGACTCAAGTTCATTTATTTCAAATAGGTAAAAGGTAAAGGTAAAGGACCCCTGAATGGTTAAGTCCAGTCAAAAGTGACTATGGGGTTGCGGAGCTCATCTCGCTTTCAGGCCGAGGGAGCCAGCATTTGTCCACAGACAGCTTTCCGGGTCATGTCTTCAGCATGACTAAACCACTTCTGGTGCAACGGAACACCATGATGGAAACCAGAGCGCATGGTAATGCTGTTTACCTTCCCGCCGCAGCGGTACCTATTTATCTACTTGCACTGACGTGCTTTCGAACAGCTAGGTTGGCAGGAGCTACGACAGAGCAACGGAAGCTCACTCCGTTGCGGGGATTCAAACAGCCAACCTTCCGATCGGCAAGCCCAAGAGGCTCAGTGCTTTAGACCACAGTGCCACCCGCGTCCCAAATAGATCTACTGTTGAGCATGGCTAATGTTGGAGGTCATCCTACTATGTGTTTCCTTGGCTGAGATGTTTCAACAAGTATTGACTTCTACTTCCCCTCCAGAAAAAACTAATTGCAATCACACAAGTAACACCATGTCCAGTTTGGTCCTGATTCTACTGCACCTGGCTAGCGTTCTGTGACAGTCTTGGCCCTGATTCAAATATACCAGAAAGGAACACAGTGCATGCAATCTTTCCTGGACTGTATCACTTGACTGAAGGTAGGTTATCCACCCCAGTAAGTATTAAAGAGGGGGAGGAGGACAATACCTACCATTAACATTTTATAAGTCTTAGAAGGTCAAGACACACTGTATAATTTCCTACCATAATTCATTTCCGTAGCCCCTTGGTGTTATCTTATGAAGCTGTGGTAGAATCACAGCTAGTTTCTTTCTTCTATACACAGAAGCAAATCACTCTAAGGGGGCAATAAAAGGAAATGAGGCACTTTTCAGTACTCCTTAAGCTAGTGGGACCATTCTGGGAAGAAAACGCCTATATAACTTTTACTGGGATAAACAGAGTTGGTGTCAGGGCTCTTTAAGGAGTTGGGGAGGAGGCATGCTAGCAGAGTAGAGGGTAAAGTTCAGCTTTCGACATGCTCACTATAGAGAGAATGTGATTAAAAAAACTAAAACAAAACTCCCCCCTCTGGATTCTCCTAGTGAAGAATGATATGAAAATAGGCAGAATTGCTATTAACTCTTTCTATAAACTTCTTACTTGGGATCCATTTATTTAATATATCAGATTGGCAGAACAACCCCTCCCCCCAAATATAAAACTATTATTATAGTGTGCGCTAAGGTTTTGCCATTTCAGCCCACTGAAGGTCCCCAATACATTGACAAAAGCTTCCCTGGCGTAGATTCCTTAACAGCAGTGTTCTGGTAGTGGGGGAAACTGGGCACATTGGGAGCAGGCATGGGTGTCTGGGGAAGCCCTTGTTTTGGTGGACAGGACTACGGTAGTTTTTAATCAGCATGGATTGTTTTCCAAGGCCACTTCAATCAGAGTAGTTTGGGGAAGAGAAATGTTGAGGTAAATAAAAGGATTTGTTCTTCACATGGGTCACCATTTTCCTTCAAGTTTTGATTGTGAGAGCAGGACATAAGAGGTGAATTCTTGGGATAGCCGGCTTTCCCCCCTCAATCATTCTTTTTCCTCACAAAAATAATAGCTCTCTCTCTTTTTTTCTTCATGAGAGTATGTCCAAAAAAGGAGGGGGGGGTATACTAATGACATTTATGTGTTTTATGTATTTATGTAAAAGATGCATGCAAAATATGTATCCCACAGATGAAATGGGGGAAGGATGGGCCCATGACTCAGTACTGGTGGTGAGATTGAAATGGGACGGAAATAGGTGCTGAGCCCATTTTTTGTTGCAGCAGTGTACTTCACTGGCACAAATATCGCAAGAAGAAATACACATAATAGCCTTGTCGTACTTAATAAACAGGTGAACTGCATGCACATTGCAAGCTGGGCAAGGTTGAAGGCCTTGGCAGACGTCCATTAGCTGGCTGCTCTCTGCCAATGTCCACATGCACATAGCCACAGAGAGAGGGAGGGCTCATTCCTCTTGCACCAATGCCACACCAGCCCCAGTGCGGAGAGAAGTACAGGTGTTTTCCTCTTCAGAATCAGACCTTTTAGCTGCATTCCTATTCACTTAGGAGCAAGTCCCATTGAACTCAGGGGACTTTTGAGTAGCCATGCCTAGGACTGCCCTGCAAAATGGCTCCACAGCTGGGGACACTTTCACAGATCTGGGGACAGGGAAAGAGTTCACCACTTGAGTTTACTATGAAAACAGGACATACGGCTTCTCCAGCTGGAGCTACAGAGTAATTTCACCACAGCAAGAGTTTCTGTTTGGCCAGGAAATTTCATAGTAAGCTTGCTGGCATCATTGACTACCTGGCCAGATCATCTGCTGGAACAAGCGGTAGGCAAGCCTACCACCCCAAAATGACACCCTCTTTTTAACCTGCGCTGGTTTCTCCAGCAGGAGTTCACCTTTACCCCTTCAGCAAATCCTTACGAGCTATATATACACACACAACTCCTGCCTGAACAGTTGAACTGTAAACAGAGGCTGTGATCAAAGGTGAGACAAACAGGAGGTTATGAAAATCAAGTAGCATAACCAAGCAGCTCTCAAATTAACTGCGGGCTGGAGGCTGAGCTGAAGTCCAAGAGCCAACCCAAACGCTCATGTTTGCTTGCCCTGAGGAACATAGAGCATTGTTTGTTTTCTAGATTCCCTGTCAGGAATTTTGCTGACTAATGCTGACAAGGCGATTCAGGGTGGGGGTGGTTATTAAATTATAAATAGGTTATATTTTTGTAGCAGTTAAATCATGTATTAAACAACCACCCTAGCACTTTGCTTCTTCGTTTTTTCTTGGTACTTCATTTTGTTCAAGGACAAAATGCATATGTGTAAATCGCATGCGCATGAACATGCACTGCACATCACCCAGCATAGTGCAGGCACTCCAGGCCATTCTCCTCGCCAACACCAGCGGCAGAGTGAGTGCAGCCCTTGGCTTAATTTTAAAAGCTGTCTGCAATGAATCAGGTAAGAAAGATCTGTCGTTCTTCTAGCAGCTCACAGAGAGGAGAAGGGGTGGCAGAAGAGAGACTGAGAGAAAAGAGGGGTCCTATTCACTGTTGAGTTTAGCTCTGCCTCCTACTGGATTTGGTTTTTATTTATTGCAATATCTCCTTGAGCAATTTTATTGGGGGGGCATAGCATGTCCCCGGGGTCAAATGACTCTTAGGACCTGTTTTCATGACCCACCATGTTTCTGTGGAGGTGGTCTGGCCCTTTTGGGATTTCTACTTCTAGACTCAGTGCCTGTTGTCTTTGACCATTGAGTTTTCTTGGCAGGGATACTGGAGTAGCTTGCTGGTTCCTTCTCCAGGTGGATCACATTTGGTCAAAACATGACTTCTCTAAGTTATTTAAGTCCCTTCGGCACGACAAGGCAGCCACCTCATGAGAAGAGAAGACTCCCTGGAAAAGACCCTGATGTTGGGAAAGATGGAGGGCACAAGGAGAAGGGGACGACAGAGGATGAGATGGTTGGACAGTGTTCTTGAAGCTACAAACATGAGTTTGACCAAACTGCGGGAGGCAGTGCAAGACAGGAGTGCCTGGCGTGCTGTGGTCCATGGGGTCATGAAGAGTCAGACACGACTAAACAACTAAACAACAACAAGACTCAGTGCTGTCATTGACATACAAAGTGATACCACGTCCAGTTCATCCTTCCCTGTCCTTCCTATAGAGTTCATATCCAGAGATAACCATGTCCGTTGGTTCTCTGTCCCACCAGTTGTTTTTTTCTTATATCCAGAGGCTGCTAGCATTATTGTACAATCGACTCGCAACCTATGCACATTTAATTTGCACGAACGCAGCTTGATGTGCTTGGCCAAATAAAACTAATTTTATTTTATTTTTTTAAATATATTTTTATTAATTTTCCAATTAAAACCAATTATATCACATTCATTATTTCAAATTATACACATATATATATCAATCAAACCGAATGTTATGCCAAATCGTCTAAAGAATTTTTTATTTGGGTTCCCATGCTTCAAGAAATTGAGGATTCCTCGCAACCGTCCACTGCCGCCTTTTTTCTAAAGTTCAAATCGTCCTCCAAGTTCATAATAATCCAGATCTTCCCCTTACAGTCACATAGATGTTTTCCACTTTCAACCGATTGTTTCCCAGCTGCTGAGATAAATATCAAACAAGGTTTCACAAATGTTCTTTCTCCTGTGTGGGTTAATCAGTCCAGCCTCCCCATAAATCTTCTTAGTCTGGAGCTCCCTGTTGCGTCGAAGCAGCGCCATCTTAAAAAGCTCAAATCACTTTCGTTTTCTCTCATAGCCATGAAGATTAACGATCTTTATAAAATTTACAGCTTTTCCAGGCAGAAGACCCAAACATCAAACCATAAACTCTTGGTAAATTAATGGATCTCCTTGCCCTATAGCTGAACTTAGCTTCAGGTCGCTGCTCCAATTCAAAGTGCGTCACAGCTCATAAATCCTCCGAACGCGTCCAGGACTCCTTCCGTCCGACTAGGGGGGGGGGCTTTTCTCATCGGCAACTCCACATCTTTAAAAAATATGCTCAGTAACAACAGTTTATAAAGTCCAACTCACACAGTCTTTTGCTTCTCTTTCACTCCAAACAAGCCAGGACATCGCGTCTGGGAAGGTACGAAGTAACTCATATGAAGAAAAATAAAAAAAAACTCAATTCCCTTATCGCTCCGTCCCCATCAATCCTTCTTCCAGATGATATACAGCCTTTGACTCCTCTCCCTCAGCAGCATAAATTTCTCAGCAGTAAACAGCGCTTCTTCCCCTCCTTCTGAAGTATGTCCATAGATTTAAGCCTAATTATCTTCTTTAACCATGGAAATCCCCGCCATGCAGATTAGCGTCCGGGAGTCCTGGCCCTCGTAAGTGCTTTTCAGCCCAAGCTCCCCCCACTCCATAAACAGTCGGAGTGGGTCTGGGGGCATCGCGGGCCAGCGGCCCCTCTCCGTAACCCCCGGAGAGGGTAGGGGGTTGCCATTTACTCCCCTAGCAACCGCCAAATTCCTTACGAAGGTCAGAGGGATGGAAAACAGGTCCGCCATTCCTGCCGGCGGAAACCGGAACCTCCAAATAAAACTAATTTTAAAAGGGGGCAGGAGAGGTGGGGAAATGTGGGCAATCCCACCTGCCATTGCACTCACCCTGGGAGAGCATTTGGAAGTGCAGGGAGAGTCTGTCTCAAGCAGTGAAACAGGCCTTGTTGCTCCTGCGCATTAAGGTGGCTGTCCAGTGTCAGGTGAGCTACTGAAACATCTCCAAATAATGCCAACATCTTACCCAGAAGCTTCTGTTGTCTGGGGGGTTGGGTTCAAATGGCTCTCTCCTGGCATTGGCTGAGAGAACATTTGAGCATTTTTCATTCCACAGCTATGTCATAAATGCCTTTGTGTTTTCTAATCTCTCAGTGAATGTATAGCAATTATAAAACCACACCAATTAATGCCTAACTGTTCTGACAAACTGCCAGAACATGAAGGAAATTCCCTGAGTCAGAAATAGAATTCTAAACTACTTGAGTGCCCTACATTTCAAATGAAAAATCTCATGCAATGGGCAGGCCGGCCTTGTGTTGATTGTACCTCAGTGAATAGCTTTGAAACCCACCAGCGAATACAGTGGTACCTCAGTTTATGAACACAATTGGTTCTGGAAGTCTGTTCATAAACTGAAGCGTTCATAAACTGAAGCGAACTTTCCCATTGAAAGTAATGGAAAGTGGATTAATCTGTTCCAGACGGGTCCGCGGAGTACTCAACCTGAAGCGTACTTAACCCGAAGCATGGGTGTAATTGGTTCCGGAAGTCTGTTCATAAACTGAAGCGTTCATAAACTGAAGCAAACTTTCCCATTGAAAGTAATGGAAAGTGAATTAATCCGTTCCAGATGGGTCCGCGGCATTCGTAAACCGAAAATTCGTAAACCGAGGTGTTCATAAACCAAGGTTCCACTGTAATTGCCATGTTTCCCCCCCATCAGCTTAAAATGGCTAAGAACCAGTTTTTGTACCTGAACAATATTACATGTCTTTAAGTGGAACCTGCAACTAAAGGTTGCAGTTTATCTGTACCTCCTAACAGGAGTGCTTCCGTTCAAAATTCCAGAAGGTCAGCTATGCTCTCTGCAAGCAGGTCCTGGTTTACTACTTTCCTTTCTCAGTTGACATTCAACTTTCTGTAACTATTGAGCATACTAAGGACTCAGCTGTACAGCTGCAAATAAAATGTTTTAAGTGTGTTTTAAGTGCAATATACAATGTGACACTAGACGGCGATGATGAGCCTTATGGAAAATTCAATGTATTTTAAAAAATATTTATAAAAAAAGCATCTTCAGAATGGTTTTTATATATGTGTGTAGATTGCACCGGAAACTGGACTGAACTACTTTGTGGGTAGGTTGCTCCCTTAGGCTTTCAAAAATATTTTTATTAAATATTTCTGCACCATTCAAGTTTTCCTTGAACTGCCCGATATCTTCCTCTTGTTTCTCAGAGACCTTCAAAATATTCTGTGAAACAAGAGGAAACACTTCCTCCAACACGATGTACTCAATCTAAACCACTCCTTTCTGTCAGTTTTGATCACGCTTCTGAGCCTTATCTTCTTTTCCACGGCTACTCACCACACCTCTCTCCAAGTTTTGCCTTCTGAACTTTTTTAAAAAATAATATTAGGTGGTAAACTGAAACTCTGCCCTAGCTGCATCCTGAATGTCTTTTGCCTTTACTCTCTCATGTTGTCATTAGTATATGTGTGTGTGTGGGGGAAACCCGATATCTCCCATTTTTGCAGAATCTTCCGATTGCGAAGGGTTCTACTAATGAGTAAGCAATTCCCGGAACTCCTTGCCTCCCATCAGTTGGGGTTAGGGTATGTTCCTGGAGGGCACAGTACATAAGGTCTCATTTTGAAGCTTCTACAGATGCTGGAAACGGCACAGGTTTCTGGTGCCTGAATCTGGGTTCCCTGCCTTGCTTGAACACCCTCACCAGTTGATCTTGGACTGTGGCTTGACTTAGTCTATGGAGCACGTTTTGGACTTAAAACCAATTTTCTATCCTTGACTTTGGGCTTGTCAAAACCATGCAGTACCTTGAACTAGACTGCTAGACTGGTGACTGGGAGTGGCCGCCGAGACCACATAACACCGGTCCTAAGAGACCTACATTGGCTCCCAGTACATTTCCGAGCACAATTCAAAGTGTTGGTGCTGACCTTTAAAGCCCTAAACGGCCTCGGTCCTGTATACCTGAAGGAGCGTCTCCTCCCCCATCGTTCTGCCCGGACACTGAGGTCCAGTGCCAAGGGCCTTCTGGCGGTTCCCTCACTGCGAGAAGCAAAGCTACAGGGAACCAGGCAGAGGGCCTTTTCGGTAGTGGAACGCCCTCCCATCGGAGGTCAAGGAGATAAACAACTACCTGACATTTAGAAAACACCTAAAGGCAGCCCTGTTTAGGGAAGTTTTTAATCTGTGATATTTTAATGTATTTTGCTATTTGTTGGAAGCCGCCCAGAGTGGTGGGGGAAACCCAGCCAGATGGGTGGGGTATGTATAAACAAACAAACAAACAAACAAACAAACAAACAAATAAATAATAACTACATTCTCTTGGGTAAGTGTTGTGCTAAAAGGCTTTTATCTTTTAGGACTGAGATCTTATATCCTAACAGCACCCCCTGGGACAATACAGTTGTTGTTAAGGATGTAGTGCAGAATATACTTGACTAAGAAGTCCATTGAGCCCTGTGAAACTTACTTCCGAGGACATGTGTATAAGGTTGTTTGTATATAATTTTTACTGAATTTTCCGTTTTACCATTTTAAGTACTCATTTTTACATCCTTAAGATATCTATGACTTCCCTTCTCCTCTTTCCATGGTTCATGTTACGTATCATAAATCCCTGCATATTTTACAAAAACTATGGTTACAGGTAGGTAGCCGTGTTGGTCTGGATCGAAGTAAAATAAAAAAAATTCCTTCAGTAGCACCTTAAAGACCAACTAAGTTTTTATTTTGGTATGAGCTTTCGTGTGCATGCACACTTCTTCAGAATTCCATTATTGCATCCACCAAAGCTTGTTTACAATGTTGAATTTATCTTAACGCTGCCAGCATTTTCAGCTGCACACAATTATTTCCCATATATTCAATAAACAATTTCCGATCTTCTCTAAACGTATGTTCTTCTTGTTCTCTTATTCTAAGTCTGCAAGCTGCGCATATTCTCTCAACTTAAGTTGCCATTCTTCTTTGGTTGGGACTTCGCTCGTTTTCCATTTTGGGGCTAACAAAACATGGGCCGCAATAGTGACATACATAAATAACCTTTTTTGACACCTGGGAATTTCAGTCAGGATTATCCCCAACAGAAGGGACTCTGTTTTTGGGGGGAAAGTACTTTTAAACACCCCCCCAATTCATTATGGATCATTTCCCAAAGGGTGGACCCTTTTACAAGTCCACCACATATGAAAAGGACATGTGTATAAGGTTGTGTAAGCTTCAAATAAATGCAATACAAGTTAATGTACTTCTTCACCTCTCGTTTTGCGGATACATGTCAAAAGATTTAAGGCTCAGTGGGTGAGAGTGTGGTGCTGATAGCGCCAAGGTTGCAGGTTCAATTCCCGTATGGGATAACAGCATATTCCTGCATTGCAGGCAGTTGGAGTAGACGATCCTCAGGATCCCTTTCAATGCTATGATTCGATGTGCATGGCTGCATTCAAAATGGTAGCACTTCTGTCTTGTGATCACCAGCGTCTTGGAGATCACCACTCAGATCCAGGCGCAGCACAGTGGGTGTGCATTTGTGATCCTAATGAAAACAGCCGTGAAACATGCCAGTGAGCGAGGGAGCGTTCGGCTGCGCGGTGCTGTGTGGGAACCAGGCGGCGCTTGGGCTTCCCCGCCTCCCCCTCCTCCTCCTGGGTGTGGAGTGCCGCTGCTGAGGGAGGCAGGCGAGGCAAGGCAGGGCGGTCGGTCGAGTGATAGCTAGCTAGGCGATGGGGACATGCTGATGTTAGGGCGCCACAGGTTGGCGTGCTGACGGCAGCAGTCGGATGCAGATGGAACTTAGGTCCAATGGTCCGGCTCAGGAACCAGCCAAGGTCAGGTAACAGTCAGGAGAAGCCAAAGTCAGGAGCACTGGAATCAGGAACAGGACAAACAAGGACAACCATGTGTTTCAGCACAGCAGTTGCAGGTGCTGGCGAAGGGAGCAGCCGGCCTTCCTTAAGTAGCCGGCTCATCACCACGCCTCTTACGAGCTGCAGCTGCCTCCAATTGTTCCCTACGTTTCTCAGCTCTACGCTCTACAGCTGAGAAGGAAGGAGGGGAGGGGGCCCGCTGGCTCCTTTCCTCACAAGGGCCTGATTCTGACTCGACTCCTTCCTCCTGCTGTTCTGGTCTTCCCTCTTCCCTATCTGATTCTTCCTCTTCTGAGGAGTGCCGCCAGTCTTCTCCAGGTATGAATTCCTCAATTTCCCCAGATTCTCCCGTGGATGCATCCTCCCCAGGGGGGGGGGGGTGCGCCCTGCCACCACTCCTCCTCGTCCGGCTCAACCCTGACAGCTGATATTGCATTCTGCAGAGGAAATGTACAAAAGCACAGGGTTACACTGGTGTATTCAGATCCTTGCTCAGCTCTAGTACTACTTATGGAGGAAACGAATACCCTTCTCTACATAAGTGCCTGGAAACTTCCATTTCACTGTATCTGAAGAAGTGTGCATGCACACGAAAGCTCATACCAAAATAAAAACTTAGTTGGTCTTTAAGGTGCTACTGAAGGAATTTTTTTATTTTACTTATGGAGGGTTCAGATGGATTCCTTGCACTCTTTGGGTCCATGCACATAGGTGTGAAATGCTTCCTTTCACAAAGGAGTGAAATAAACGTAAGAATGTGATGTGTGTGATTTGCCTTCTGCAAATAAGGTGATGACCTCTCCCCTCCGACTCCACTGCGGAAGGCATTCTCTTGCTGCCAGTGTCATTTACAGCCTCGACTTTCACCCCCACCTCCCTGCCTTTGGGCTTGTGCTACCTAGTGTATATTACCCAACAAGCAACATCTGAATCATTGTTCTCAAAACCACCTCTGCCTTGCCTGGGATTGACAAGGTATTCGTTTCCGATTTTGAAAGGTGCCCTGTAGCATTTCTGGAAGTGAAAGTGTCATTAGTGTTCCTGTACTTGACATGTAAAGGAAATGCTGTTCTTGGATATCCGAGAGAGATTTATTGAGCCATCAAATTCGACAGGCTGGAGCGATAAGGAAGCTTGTGCAGGATGGGTAGGTTCTAAAGCTGGTGTGATTGCATTTGGCAGCCATCGCTCACCACAGTGTGTTTGGGGAAAGGTGTGTCCCTCAGATGGAAGCGTCTGCCAACAGAAAGAGAGCACAGACGAAGGAAGCTGTTTCCTCACTGAGTGCATTAAATGTGTGGGACTTCTGCCCAACGGATACAGCATCTGTGTAAATGGTGTGCAGTTATCAAATGAATAGGAAAAGGCAAATCTCTAGTTTGCCTCTTCCTTCCCCACTCCACTGTGTTCCTTATGGTTAGATGTTAATTCTCTTTCACTGCTTTATATAAATATATAAAAATGTGCATTAGATATACAGGGGTATCTCGGTTTTCGAATGTCCATTGACAAACATTTTGGTAACGGTCTTCCGGAACGGATTACGTTCAAAAACTGAGGTTCCACTGTACATTCAGTGTTGTAAATTCTATTCTTATACTATTTTTTCTTTGTATATCTACCATATCCATGATGTGTGTTTTTTGTTTTGCTTTGTGTTTCCTTCCTTTTTTTAAAAGAAGAAAATCATTTTAAAAAATGAATAGAAAATCCTCCCAGTTTTGATTTCTCATTTTTTCCCAGTCTGAAGTTCAGTTCACTGTAGTTTCTCATCAATTGCAGATTTCACCCCACCCCGAAAGCTCCTCACAAAACTGTTAAGTGCACATTGTTCCTAGTATACACATTTTTGTTTGCAATTTTGCCTGATATGCTTTTTTTGGGCAAATGATTTCCACTAATATAATACATTTTGTATGCTGTTTTCTATAATGCCGTATGTTTTCATGCCCACTCTCCTCTAACATATTCATTTGCATGGACAGGCGAAGCCCCCCCCCCCAACCCCAGGTGGCTCCCGAGTGGAATAATGACTCAAGACAACATGCTATGGGATTAAAATTGGCCACAACTTTATTAAGTTTCAGATGTAGGGAGACCTTGGCTCAGGCATTGGGCGTTTATCCTTCCCAGTCCCCAGTCCCCAACCGGGGATTGATTATTTCAATGAAATGATGAAATTAGCATGTGTCAATGTTATGCACATATGTTATGCAGTGCTTCTTTTCAGCCGGAACTCACCAGAACTCAGTTCTGGCAGCTCTCAGGTGGGCACCACTGTCATTATAAAAGAACAAGGGTAGTGTTCATGGTGAGTTCTGGCACCTCTTTTTCTAGAAAAATAGCACTGGCTATGCACATTGTCTTTGATGTCGTGGTCACTGCAGAATGCTGTGTGGGGAATCTAAGACGAGGGCCGCCTCACCAGCGCTAGAAAGACTGGATATGTATGATAGGCCCCAGCAGGAAACCAAGGCTAAGCTACTCCCTCCTTTTATTAAAGTTCATTCTTTTCTCATTTCTGTGCTTTACATCTAAGGAACCCAAATTCCTGGCAGTCTCTGTTTCTCATACTTCAACACCATTGAGATGGCTCGGCATAAGAAAGCAGTTCAGCCCGGTAGCTGGGCTTTTCACAAGGTTAAGCAGCACAATCGTGACCTATAACAAAAGGGAACAAAGATATCAAATATTTGACTTGTACTGCAATTCTTCGCAGGCTGCTCCCATTAATCAGCAGAGATATCGCCAGGCATTCAAAGGGACTTGGATAAGGCACAGATAAACTTCACACCTTTCAAAGGGTTCTGCTGAGTCACACAGAAATCAAAGTGTTGCGTAAAACACTTACAAATATATGAATGGCACGGGAAGCCACTCAGGACCTTGTTTATTGAAAAGGCGGCTCAAGCTCAGCGAGATGCGATGGAGGCAGCCACAAGTATTTATCAGCATGGTTTCCTTGCTGGAAGGTTAGATCCTTTTTATTTTTTAAATGAATTGGACCATACAGGTGAGGGGAACTAATAGTGGAAGTGGATGGAGCTGAAGAAGGAATAGCTGGTCACAACAGCATGCAGTGGGGTAAGGGGGGAGAGGGCAGCAGCCACGGCAAGGCGTGGTGTGATGAATCCACAGTGCTGATCTCCTGACATCGGCATTGCTGCTGCTTACCTGGCTGGACAGAGCTGAGCTGGGCTAATAGTGAGGTTGTGGCTGTGAGGCTTCAATGGCAGGCATGCTGGGTGGGCTGTAGCTGCAGGACCCCACCTCACAACTGCCCAGCCCCTGCCCAGGTGAGCTGCAGTGACAACAGTGTTGGAAGGCTGGCTCCACCCCATAATGTGGGGTGGGGATAGAAGAGCAGGGTTTAATTCCCCTCCCATGTGCCATCCTTTTTATGTGAAAAACAATCCCACCTCCATTCCCCACTTCATCTGTGAATGGAGCAGATCAAATACACAGGTCTTTTTGGCCCAAAGTGATTTGTAGTTGGAGATCTTAAGCTCCGCCACTGTGTGTGCTGTTCTCATCTAGGGAGGGAGGGGAAATTCGATTCAGTTCCCTTTTCGATACAAACCCTCCAATTTCGGAAACAATGTGTGAAGCAAAACACAGCCATCCTTTGAAGATTCATTCTTCTCCCAGTTCTGCAATGCTCCAAATTCTCCAGCTAAGTATTTTATACTGGCGTAAAGTGTGTGTAGAAATGCATACATACGTGATAGTACACTAAAATGAACTATATTGGACAGAATTGCTTTGCACTGAATGTGCATGGGTTTTAAAATTCAAATAGCTGCTGCTGAGGTGTGTGAGATAATTGTTAGGATAACAGCAAACAGGGATGGGGAGCTTAACGCTTCCCCACTGCTGTGGCCCTCCCCAATATCACTCATCTGAAGCAGCTATTTGCAATAGGAAGAAATTCCCTCTTGAGACCGAAGACACAAAGACGTAATAAAGATGTGCAAAGATCTAGCAACAGTCACAGCATCAGAACAGTCATAACTTCACTCCAGTGAACAACATATTTTTTTAAAAATCCATTGTACTGCATATACCATGCATGGTGTCCATGCAGATCTGAGCCCCAGGCTTATTACTCATCTACTCTATGCACCTGTTGTTGGAATATGTGAAAAACTAATTTGAAACCAAAGGCAACCCAGCTCCATGGAATCCCACTGGCAGGAATCCAATTTGTTGGCCTGATGGCAGACTCCAGATTCAGAGGAATGTTTGAAAGGCAGGGATATGTGTTGACAACACTGCTTGATCTTCATGTCAAGAGTCGAATTAACACCATACTTCCACCCCCAAGCAAGCATAGATCACTCATTGGATGTTGTCATAAATAAAGCTCTAGGGACTGTGACATTGTTCTCTGAGCGTCTCTGCCCCTTTCTACTATGTTGTTCAAAGGCACCTGCTAACACAGAATTGCTTCTCCTAACAATAGTGAGCAACAGATGCCTCGAGTAATTTGGTTCTGGATCCTGTTACACAATTGTATCCTTACTGGTCGGTCAGCCGTAAGAGACATTTGATTGACTGACATAAGTTTATCCGCATTAAATGTCTGAATGTATTCCTCAGGAATTAAAACTTGCTTCAGTTCTGTCCAAAGGGAAAACAGGGAAAGGAATCAAAGAACTCTTGCTGTATAAGTGTGGCACCAGGATTTTCGTCTAATATGGGCCCTCTGTGAAACCTATTTAATTGGTTTTGAATAGAACGGCAATGTTTAGTCAGTAAGAGACATCAAATAGGTGCTGTTTTACTTAACTATCCCCCCCATAGTCAGAATTTTCAGTTATTTCCACCGGCAAATGGATGATGCCATCTTAACCCAAGCATTCACTCCTGTGTATAAGAGAACAAAGGACGCCACTTCTAAAACAATGCATGCTGTGTCCATCATCTAATCCAGGCATCCCCAAACTTTGGCCCTCCAGATGTTTTGGACTACAATCCCCATCATCCCTGACCACTGGTCCTCTTAGCTAGGGATCATGGGAGTTGTAGGCCAAAACATCTGGAGGGCCGCAGTTTGGGGATGCCTGATCTAGCCACAATCATTTGGCTCCTTAGAAGTGCCAGCAGAAGATGTTTGGTGGGAGCTGATTCCAGCACTCATCTTCTCCCTTACACCCCAAACCCTTTCTAAAAGCTACTCCAAGGATCAGGAAACCCACCTGAATGGAGCAGGCTGAGGGGTAACACTGCTGAAAATCAGGTGCAGGCACAACCACGAGTTCTAGTCATGGAAGGTGTCTCTTCCCTGATATTTGGTGCCCCTCCTCTAGCTGTCTTCAGCTGGCCCCTTCTGGAGGATCTTCAATGTTCAAGACAAATTCTTTCAGGGGCGGAAGGTGGGTTGCCTTTCAAAGATAGAGTTGGAGCAAGACTAAACTACTTGCACTTAGTTCTTCTTCCATCGCAGTGTGGTCACTACTAACTTTCCACATTCATTTCAATGGACTCCAAGGTCAACAAACTTAGTTTGGGTGTCCCCCCCCCTCTTTAGAACCATTTTTTCCCCATCATGTGCAAATTTATACAGATTTAATTGATTAAATATTCAGTTTAAAAATGACTAAGGTTTCTTTATTTAACTGACAGTCCAAGCTTAATTGTCTCTCACGGCATGCTGTGCTTGTAGGCAGATATTCAAACCACCGCAATCCCACTCTCAATTTCCCATTGCCTTTGTAGGAAGCTGTGAGTCAGAGTTTGACCATGGTGAACTCTTTTAACTATTTCCTGCCTCATGAGGGGATATGTATATGCTATGACAGTCAAAAGCAATTTAGAGCAGAAGCCGAATATAGATCAACTGATATGAACAACCTGATTTGTTGGCACCTGGAGCACTGAACTATTTGCTTGTGTTACTTCAAACAGGTTCACCCACAAGAAATATATGGGATCTAACCATAGGTAAAAATAGATTTTACCCATCTGAGGTTTCCAACCATGCAAAACTGTTTGGGTCATTTCAACAAGGCTGGTTATAATTCATAACACTGGATATGCAAAATGGGAGGATTTATCCCAGTATTAGGGGAAGGGGGTGCTTTATAAGAAAGCTATATAAGGATTGTAAGACCTCTGTTAAGTGTTATATACATTCCATCTCTTATGAAAGAGATGCCCCCCATGGTCCCTTCCAATTCTACAATTCTATGAACTGTCATTTTAAACTGCTTTATACTTGTATTGCTTTTATTGTCCCTGAGTTATATATTCTATTTCTTGATGTATGCCAGATTGATAACTTTTCACAGAGCAGTAGCATATAATTTTTCTTAATAAATAAGTAAACTAGATTGCTCATTTTTGTTTATTTTTTTATTCACAGTGAATAAAAATATCTTGGCCTGCAGGGAGATAAATTTGAACAATTGAAATCATTCCTGGGGGAGGGGCTATACCAGGGCAGAAATATTTTAAGAACACCCTCCCTTCTTTCCTGTCCACAATTCCCATATTTTTTACAGGTGGCACAAAAATAAAAAGAAGAGGAGTGGGATGCTACTGTCACATCCCGGGGGCAGCACATCCTGTGTTCGGAGGTTTCATCTCTTCCAACACCACAATTAGACCTACTTACAATGGTAAGTGTTTTGATGATGGCAAAGGATGTGTCGATAGGATGCACCCTTACCAAAAGGGATATTGGCAAAATGAACTGGAAGAGGAGGATAATTGAAGTTTGAGTCATATCACATGTCGAAGTCACTAGTTACAAGAGATTATACCTTTGACCAGAGATAATGGCTAAATTCTAGTGACTAATCTGGAAAGGGCTGTGTATTTTCTAGTGCTTTTCTTTAGTTATTTGATACGTTTGTCCTTTTGAGCATGGGGCGAAAACAAGGAACTTTGTAATTAAGGGTGAAATCCTGTGGTTCCTGGAGATATGTCCTGGGGGCTGCCTGTGGGAGAAGGAGATCTGGGATAGGGTGGTGGTGGTGGTGGTCTGCCTTTGCAAGCATCCCTGTTGCAAGCATGGAAATATCCACCACTATGGCTGCTCCAATAGTGGTAAAGGCAACAGGGGGGTGGTAGAGAATAGAGGGCTTTGGATCTACTAGATATAATGCCTGCCCATCCCTGGAGCTGGTGTACTTATAGTACCTCCCACTGGGAGAGGGATTTTTTTTTAAATGCCCCAAAGAGTAGAAGAAAATACTGCCCCACCACCCACTTTCCACTCTGCCAGTACAAGACTATTCCTCTATCTTGGATTCTGCTTCCTCCAACCATGTAGGTTTGCTCTGCCCTTCTGAGTACTGTCTGGATACGCACACATGCACATTTCATCGTTTGCAAATGCTAGCACATTCAAGCTACATCTGCAGGACCTATCAGCTGGGATGGGTCCACTTCTTTGGTTCATCTGGTGTTATCAGGCTGCTGCCAGAGACTCCCGGCTCATTGCACAGGAACGTATAAGGACAAGGAAATGTTTTTTACCGCCCACTTTTTATTCAGTATTTACAGTGAGAGGTTATAGAATCCAGCCTCTTGGATAATGGCATTGTCCCGAGTGAATCTCCACCCCGTCTCTCCCACCTCCTCATTCATCAATCTCATTATCTCTCCTACGGGTGCTGCTATGTGCCCTCTGTCTTTGAGCTCTTTGCTCTCCTACTTTCAAGGCTCACTGGAAGAGGGAGGTGTCTGGAATGCTTTCTAAAGACACTGTGTCCACCAGATGTCATCCCGCTGGTGCTTCCTCCTCCTCTCCCATTATTTCCCAACTTCCCCCCTCATCTGCCTCTGAGCTGTGACCTCCCTCAAACCCCTGTTGTAAATCTAAACTGTCTTCCTCTTCCTTCTCCCTGGAAGGGTCAAACTGGGGAGGCGGTCTCCACCTTTCCTCCTTTGCCCAGTCCCTGACAGATGTTCAAACATCTGGGGTTACTGTACCTTAGCACTGGGTGCATGCACACACATCACAAGAGAACATCCATTCTTCCTTAAGGTTGGGTATCAAACATGGATAGAGGCAGACAGGCAGGTTGCGGGCTTACAGGCTAGACAGAGTGGGACCAAGTTAGAAATTAGAA
The DNA here is from genome assembly GCF_963506605.1 of Zootoca vivipara. NCBI lineage: Eukaryota > Metazoa > Chordata > Lepidosauria > Squamata > Lacertidae > Zootoca > Zootoca vivipara. The sequence goes on from NC_083278.1 coordinate 81,968,223, forward strand.
ATAGAGCAGGGCTGAATAAACTGAGGACCTTCAGATGTTGCTGAACCACATCTTCCATTATGGAGGACCATAGGTTCCCCACTCTTGAAATATAGGGGGGATATGATTCTCCCAACAGTGTGTTACCATATGAGTTACCATAATGAGGGAAAGATGTTTGCCTATTGCTCAGTAGCATCAAATTGGCTTCAGAATCAGATGACTTTTCCAGGCCAGAAGGACCATGGACTACTGTGGAAATAGCCTCCATTTCCTCCTGTGGGGAGTGACTGCCTGGTCAACAGGGCTCCTAACATTTATGTACATCTTCACATGTAGCAGTGGCAGGAATGTGTGTTAGCACAGCTTGGAGCAAACACTGTGGGTTAAAATAATATGACTTTGTTCTTTCTGCTCTTCTGCTTTCTCCCATCATTTGGCGACGTTTAAAGGGAGCAAGCTCCTGTTATTAAAATAGCTCTTGCCAGCCTCACTTGGTCTATTTCAGGGGCTGGTTCGTTCTGACATATATAGGATACAGTGTCCTTGTAGAAACCGCAGCCACAAGAAGCAATCATTCAAAGTAAAACAAATTCCCGCGGAACCTAGAGCAATTCCTTTACACCACGTTCCCTCACACTCCTTAAAATAAATGGTGGCTATTGTTTTCCTTTGGCTTCCTCTGCTCATTGGGTTTGGTGTGTTTGTGTTTAGTGGTGAGACTGCTGACAGTACTGCAGTGGCATCATGGACCACTGACCTACTGGAGTTATATATCTGGAGTAACAGTGAGAATAAAAATAAGCCATGTGTGGCTGCTTTGATTCTAGAGCTGGAAGGAAGAACCAGACTCCATCTTCTATCAGTCCCAGCCCACTATAGGCAACGGTCGGGGATGAGTTGTAGTATGACAAGTTCTCCATCCCTGCTCTAGAGGGATCCCTAATGTAAATGAGTCTGGATCCAGCCTGAAATCAATGGACTTGATCCTTGAACAGCATCATACTGGTGCACCCATTGCCTGCAAAATATCACTGGCTAGGGCAGTGGCCACATGAAAACAACACAGGGAAGATATAACGCAGTAGTTCACTAATGGAATTAATGGAATGAATACTTGCCTTCATTTTGGATACAAATCCTCTGGCCTAGATGATCAGGGAGGTGGGTGGTGAAGGCACTCCAAGTACTGTCTCCTTTTCTTCACTTGTATTGTGAATTGTGGCCTGAAAACAGGAAAGCAACAGAGCAATCCAATCCAATCCATCTCCCACCCCTCAAATTGCTGTGTTTGGATGTGGTGGAGGCATTTCTCCACCTGGCCCTGCTGGGGTTGCCTGCTGCCACCATGGAGGTCCACACCATGCCTGCCAAAAGTGTGGGCAGAAGCTACCACCAGAACACTCCTGCCAGCAATAAGAGGCAGGCTATTTCTGGGTGGGGAAGGGCAGAGCTGGGCTTGCCAAAGATCGTCTGGAACTTAAGTCAGTCCAGCTACTTGTGACAGACTTGATTTGGGATTCTCTGCAAAAATAGGAGAGACCCACTCCCGTCTCCCCTCATGGCTGGTGTGTATGGCTCTTCTGCTCTGCTCATCCCAGTTGCCGCCAGCTGGGAGTTAGGATTCCTCCCTGAGTCTGATGCTGACTTCTGGTTCCCCAGCCCCCCCCAGCTGCTTTTTCATGATTTTATGCTTTACTTTGTTTTTGTTTTTAAATATACTTATTTATTATACACAACGCAAACGACTCTGTTATGGGCTGGGACATACAAATGTCATAAACAAAGCTAAGGAGATAGTTACGAGCAAAAATCAAGCCTGCAGAGAGGTGCTTGGTGGGAGTTCCGAGGAAAGTCAACTGTAAATTGTCGGCAAGTTTTGCAACAGCACCTCTTTGTTGTTTCCTAGCAACATAGTAGATGATTTTTCCGCACAGAGCAAGATATTTAAGAAATGACTATACAGGTGCATGAAATGGTTTGGCAGGTCACGGAGGGCATGCACCTGGGTGCGTGAGAGTCTTTTTCAGAATTTACGACATGCGCTGATTTCACATTTAATTGAGCATTTGACCCCAGTCATGAGAAAACAGTAGGATGGGCTTGGAAAACACCAGTTCATCCACATTAACAGGGAAAGGCAAAGTGAAGGCAAGCATTGGGAAACCTGAGAGTTGCCGATAACTTTTTTTGTTCTTTGGCTGAAGTATATCTGTAGTTTTAGATCAGCCTGTGGAACATTTTGCCTGACGGGACTGCATCTTTGAATTGTGCTGCTGCTGCTGCTGCTGCTGCTTGCTTGTCTGGCTGGAGAGAGGTGTGTTTAGAACCCTTTGACTTCTACGTGGCTGGCATGTAACCTACTGTACAGTGGTAAAGGTAACATCTCTTCCTCCACCTATTATTTGCCTCTGGCCCCACAGGCTGAAAATGGTGCCTAATCCCTGCCCTAGTTACCTGTTAGCCCTTTAACTGGAGATGTCAAGGATTGAACCTCGGATCTTTGTCGCTCAGGACATGTCTCTTTATCCATGACCACATGCGCGCCTAAGAAATCATGGCTAAAGTTGACGTCCCGCTAAGGCCATGCTGCTTAATGTTCGTCAGCCAAGGAGCTACGTGCAGGTTATCATGCAAACCCCAAAATGAAAGGAAATGTCATCTCCTGTGAGGAGGCCAGGAGGGGAAAGGCTTCTAGAACAGAAGGTGTGGCTTTGAGGCAGGTTTGAGCAAAGGCATCTCCAGTCTTAGTAGGTCTCACAGTGTCAGTTGGCAAATCCTTTGATTGCCTAGGGTTGATTTTGAATTCTAAGGAACTTGCTAGAATTATATCCAATTTTATACCATGACTCACACTGTGGGGCCAAGGCAACTAACTGATTAGGGCGTCATAAATAACCCAGTACCCTACACCTAGTAAGGGGCGGAACAATATAATCCTTAGAATTCGAGGGAGGTTTCTCATCTATGAGAGGCAAAATTTACTACTATTGTATAAAGTCAGCCTCTGGAAGAAGTAAATTAAAGACACTTCCAAACTGTATTTATTTAAAGATAGGTCAATAGATATTGAATGCTTGCAGCATATTGGTGGGTATCTAAGGCCTACTTAGATTGAAGGCTTTTCCACACTGGAGTTTACTGTATGTTTGCAGCTGTTTGTGTTCCCGTTTATTTTGGGTAGTCCACATGGCATTGCCCTTAAACAATACCAGACTCAATGCTTTCCCTCTGTAAATTCAGGTTTATCCAATATGGTGTAAAACCAGTAAGCTGGGAAAAATCAGGCTCCACACCACTCTGCTCAAGGCCACAGATAATTTGGTTTGATATTTTGGGTTGAGTGGGTCAGTTGTCACTTTTGGCTACTCCTTTTCCCATGCCCACTACTTCCTTTGTGTCTTCATTTCTTTTCTGGCAATGCTTGTAACTATTTCTGGCGTGGTTCTGAATGGGGGAGCAATAGCTCTATAGATCCCTCAGATTTGCACAAAATCAGAAAAGGCAGACGTGTGCTGAGAATTTACAGTTTCCTGAATGTGTGCTTCTGTGCACCTTCTGGGTGGGGAATTCCTTTAAAAACAAGAAGGTATCTGTTGGCACTTAATCAGCATAGTAGAATTAACAACTTAAAAGGTAGGGACAAACAGAAAAGGGAACACCTACTGATATGAATGGGAGAGACCAAAGTTGTTCCTCATACAAATCCAAGTATGTGTTGGTGTGGATTACTCCAGTCTAATTCAACTGGAGGGGGAGTGAATTAACAGCTGAATAAGGCTCAAATGTGACAAGCTGCTAGTTTTCCTGGAGGTGGTAAATGTACATGTGCATTAGACCACTTTAGATGGAATGTGGAAGCCTTAGAACTGAATGATGAGTCTTAAACATTTTTTTTAAAAAAATCTGAACTCCAGAAATGAATATGTCTGGATCAGGTTAGTATTAGGCTAGAATACATCTCACTGACATTCTGATTTTCAAGCACGTGAGCTCTCCACCCCCTGAGGTTACCCCCTCAGTAACAACTATGCCTTATATTGGTGTTTAGGCTGGAGAAGTTGAAATGGTTTTGAGAGAGCTATTGCTAACCATGATGTGCACACACACACATTTCTTTTGTTGCCTGTGGCTAAAAAGATTTTGAATGCTTTCTGAGCACTGCAAAGCCACAGAGCCTGTTCACCAAACACAATAGTGGGATGAGTGTACACACTGCAACCAGTGTCTTCTCCTTCAAATGGCAATCAGCTTCCTAACCTGAACTCTCTTTCCATTTACAGCCTTTCTCCATTTCCAGGAGTCCACCAATTGGATTGTCTCAATACTATCCATCTTTTGTGATCTCTCAACTTTGCTAGTGTTCTAAAATGTCAAAGATCTGGGTTTTTTTTTTTTAAAAAAAAAGCGTTTTGGCAGCCTGATAGGTGAAATAATTTTTTGTTTCAGTGTAGTAGAAAATATACATCCTTCATTATAAAAGCAAACCACATGGCAAATGTCAAGAGGATAAGAGTCAAAATGCAGCTACTACGAAACAAGAGGGAGGCACCTGTATACTGGGGGTTTCCCTAAGGATTGCAGAAGTATAGAAAAACCCCTTGTAAACACCCTAAGGGTGTACACACCCAATTTTCAAATGTGGACTGAACACACTAGTTGCAGATTTTTGAGTGGTACCGTAGATGCAGTGCTTGGTTAGCTGGGTGCTGCCACCTGATCTCCCATCACCCACATCCTAAAGGTAGCAGCAGAGTGCTGAGGCAGTGTCAAGTGTGGTGCAGTGCAAATGCAGTGGTGGAGTCAATCTGTCCTCCGGCCAATGTGTTTGCACCACACCAACCTCACTCCTGGAAAGCAGCAGTGACCCGGGGAACAGGAAGTCAGGTGAGTGCTGCAGCTCTGCAAACTGTTACTGACCAGATGGAAAAGAAGGATGAAAAATGTGGGCAAACAGAATGGAACATGGGCGTAGGCAGGGGGGGCAGGAGGGGGCAATTGCCCCCCTAGAAGCACAAGGCTAAGGGGTGCAGCATGGCAGCCCCAGGCTCCCGCTCCCGGCGCGAAGCTCCAGAGGCGCACGGGGAGCGTAAGCGGAGGAGCGCTAAGCGGGAGCGGGGAGCGTAAGTGGAGGAGGCAGCCACAGGCTCGTGTTCCCTGCGCGCCTCTGGAGCTTCGCGCTGGGAACGGGAGCCTGGGGCCGCCTCCTCGGAAGACCTGGGAGGCGCGGAGGAGGCAGCCCCAGGCTTGCGTTCCCCGCACACCTCTGGAGCTTCGCGCCAGGAACGGGAGCTTGGGGCCGCCTCCTCGGAAGACCTGGGAGGCACGCAGGAGGCAGCCACAGGCTCGCTTTCCCCGCGCGCCTCTGGAGCTTCGCGCCGGGAACGGGAGCCTGGGGCTGCCTCCTCAGAAGACCTGGGAGGCGCGGAGGAGGCAGCCATGGGCTCGCGTTCCCCACACGCCTCTGGAGCTCTGCTCCCGGCGCGTGGGGCCGCCTCCTCAGAAGAGCTGGGCGGGCGCAGGCCATGTAGCCCCACCCACATTCCCACTGTGGCCCCTCCCCTCCCGCCCCTTGCCCCCGCCCCTTGCCCCCCCTAATTTTGATCCTGGGTACACCCCTGGAATGGAGTATCCTGGAGGAAGATATGACCGGCTGGCCGCGACCCTAAATAAGAGCATTCCTGTTAGACAGCGAGGATGGAAATCCATATTTTGTAGTAGGTTATACTTGTTGAAGTTACTGTTTAGAACCTTGGCCACAGTCCACCAGAGCAATCTCCTGGGCATGCCTCTCTGAAACGAACAGGAGCTGCTCCTGTTCTTTTGTAGCTGGGATCACTTAAGGCGGACTTCCTGGTGGATCAGACCTCTTTTGTGCTTGCTACCGGATCCAGTGGATGTGGTTCATTCATTTGGATTGTTCCCTGTTTCATTTGAACCCCTTGTTCTCTGAAGAAGAAATAAATGAACCATTTAAGTCTCCTAAATCTTGTAAGTTTACAATTTTGAAGTGCATAAAGAACGCAGCAGCATACAAATGATTACCTAAGAACTTGGCAACACAGAAACCAATTAATGCAGCTAATGTGAACCCTTTGTTAACTGAATGCAGAACAATTCCATCTGTTTTCCTCTGCTGAATGCTGGAGAACATGCAATAATGATCCCATTCAAAGGCCCCTTGGTATCTTAAAAATGCATGGTAGATGCCCTGTTAAACCAGGTGGGACACACACACACAGCTAAAACATGTAAATTATTTCTGGCATCCTTGATCCTAGTCTATAGTGTTATTGTTGAATGCCGTCTGTATTAATTGGAAGATGTGGTGCTTGGATTGTCAAAGACAATAAGCCCAACCCAGGGTGAAGGCACTAATAAAACAACTGTAACTCTCCAGCACAAAAGCCAGCGAAAATGAATGAGAAGAATAAAACATAATATTTTTGGAACGTTACAAATGCCAAGCAATGGAAAATGTGGGTGGGCTTAGGCCATCACCATCAATACACAGGACACAATGGCTTTGTGGAAACTACCAGTCCCTAAAACCTCCGGTCACCACGCCAAATTACAGCGTGCAACTTTTCCATGCTTTCATACCACCCCCAAGAGATTTTCCATGACGGAAACGTGTTGGAATGTGTGAAGCACCCCTGAGTGGTAAGTAGATGTAGGATTTCCACTTGGTCAGTTTTTAACCAATCTGGCCTTTTGCAGCTTGGGGTGTGTGTATTTTTTTGTGTGTGTAATGCAAATGTATCTCTCTCCTAGCTTGTTACTTGCCACAAATTTCTCCATTCTCCTGCTAGGATCTAAAGATACCTCTGATCAGAGGTTACATTCCCATCTTGCAGTTAATGCCATCTATGCGTCTTTTGTTTCTTAAAAGAAAATAAAAATAAACATTGCACTTGGACTAGAATCTGTTCTGTAAAAGGCTTCTCATTGTCTCTGAGTGTTTCAGAGGAGACATCTGTCTTCTGCCACAGCATAATACTGTGCTCTTAAATTTGGCTCATCTTCTGACAGCTTCCTTTGTCTCCTTTTACCTTCTTTCTCCTGCTGTTTTGACTCCTGCTTCAGTGTTATATATCCTTCATCCTTTCATACTTGTTGTTATTTCCCCATTGCCAGGCAGCCATTGAAGTCATTTTTTTGGGGGTGTGTGTGTGTGTAAAAAAATAATGAGGTGCCAGTACTCATATTCCGATAAATTGTAAAATGCCTCTTCCATACCTTCTTTCTCCTTGTGCCCCCACCCCAGAGGTGGTTTGTAGTTTCTGTAAGTTGCTCTGAGATAGTTCCAAGAGTAAACTGACTACTTACAAATGGTAGTAGCATCAGAACAGTCAATGAACCTGGTGGGGCTGCTAGAAGGTCATGGAGGTGTGGCCAATGAGGTCATGGAGGTGTGGCCAATGAGGTCATGGAAGTGTGACCAAGTTCTCCTGGTTTTCTTCTCATCCTCCACCTTTGAAAAGATATGGTGGACAATTAAGTACTGCAGTTGTACAAATACTCAGTACCAAATAAAACTGAAAGGCATCTTTGGAAGCCATCTTTTGAAATTTGCAATTTGTTGAATTTTGCACTACACTTGTCCAGTCAACTAATGTGTGCAAAAAAAATAATGTATTAGGGAAAAGTGTGCACAGGAGTATATATATATATATATATTAATGGAACTAACATACAAAGTGCATTAAATCAGAGGATAGTTGCAAAAAGGTGTATATTAGGAGAAATTAGCACTAAAATGCTGGTGAATTTTCATGAGTTTTTTTTATTAAAAAAAACAATTGCAAATTACTGTGGAAAAGTGGAGAACTGAATTTAGGGAAAAAACAGAATGGGGAAATATGAGAAATGGGGAGGACCATGGATGGAGAGGGAGATCTGCTCTGCCCTGTGGTTCCTGGGACAGCCTGCCAGGGACCATAGGATTGTGTCCTAAGTTAAATTTTAAACCCCCAAACTTCCAATTAATACTTTTAAAATCAATTTTTATTATCTTGAAAAGAAATCTTTTGGGTATATGTTCAATTAGGTCTCAGCCTAGGTGTGACTAACTTTTCCTCATGATGCATTCCAAAGTGATGCCGTATACAGAGGGACATTCTTAATGGCTGGTTCACATTTTTTGATCCCCTTTCTTTGGAAATTCATTAGAGTTTGTGACTTCTATACTTTTATACTTATGTCCCCATTTAACACCCATGCATATATTTTGGGCATATAATGTCTGAACAACTGTGCGTTTGTCGGGCTGCTATATCTTGCTAGAAGCGGAGGAGGAGGAGGAGGGGGGGAGGAGTTTGGACTTGATATCCTGCTTTTTCACTACCCTAAGGAGTCTCAAAGCGGCTAACAATCTCCTTTCCCTTCCTCCCCCACAACAAACACCCTGTGAGGTGAGTGAGGCTGAGAGACTTCAGAGAAGTGTGACTAGCCCAAGGTCACCCAGCAGCTGCATGTGGAGGAGCGGGGAGCGAACCCGGTTCACCAGATTACGAGTCTACCACTCTTAACCACTACACCACACTGGCTGCTACCCCATCTTGTTTGACTGGACAGGACAGGTACTGTGAAAAAGCAGAGAGAGGAAAGATAAGATAGCAAGTGTTCTGCCCCCATCCCCTGCCCCTTCCTACTTAGAATTGCAGTGGTGAAAACCATACCAAGGCCACCTGTGTATGCAGGCTTGAGTGCCATTGTGACACAGCAGCAGGCACGAGGCCAGCACAAGCCCATCCCTATTTGCATGATTAAGAACACCTAGTGCTGATTTTCATAGATCTTTAACTAGCTTTGAAGGATCAATGCAAGAAGAATTGCTAGTGTAAGAAGTTCCTCTGGGCTTGGCACAGGAGCTGCCTCTTCTTGCCAGCATGGCTGCCTACTGAGGTCCATTTGCTTCCTTTATTTTCAGATGAGTGAATCATCCAAATCCTTACGTCAAATCTGATTATATAACTTGCCATCAGTGTCATCACCTGTCCTCAATGGGTTCATTGTTGAGCTGTACAGAATCATAGCGTGAAACCAACCTAATAATGAAATAACAGTTAGATGTTGACTTTTTGCCAGGGCTGTGTGTACTCTGCTGCACTAAAAATTAATAAATTAAATCTCTCTGTTAAGGCAACCTGAATTCTATACCCAGAAAAGCTGGGTTTGTTGGCTTGCATGAATTACGCACTTTAAGTAGCTTTCCATAATTTCTTTTGTTTTGCATAATTTATTCTACTTCCCCCCTATTTTGCATAATTTATCATGGCTCTGCTGGGAGCAGGGAGACAAGGTCCTATGCCTGTCAGTGAAACCTCAATGTTTTGTCTGCTCAGAATTGAATTTAGCTGCCTTTCTGGCTTCGGAGATTTCATACACAAACTTCTCAAGCATTCTCTTTGCATTCACAAAAGATTAGAACTTGTGGGCTTTTAAATTTTATTTTTAAATGAGAGTTAACATTCTCGGGAAGCTGAAATCTGTATATAATGCCATAGTTTGACTTTTTCTGCACTTCTGTGGCAACCATCCGAGGTTCATTAGATTTGCATAAACTGCCTGCACACTGTTCATTCCCATATGTTATAAATTCCTCTGAACAAACTTCTGAATTGGAGATACTTAAGGGCTGGTTGTCCTAGTAATACATTGCCTAGATGGTTTGTGCTACACTACTGGTTATTAAAGTGTCTGGAAAGGCAGGAGTGAGATAGCCTGAGGTTGCCAGGTAGGAGACTTGGATGCCAGCTGGCTGTCTCCCTGCTCCTGAGGAGACCACCGCAAGGTAGTGGGGATTCCATGCCCTTGTTCTAGGTCAGGCATTGGCAACGTTTTCTGCCCATGGGCCGGACATGGGCCGCACAGGCGCAGAAGCGATTTCCAGTGCTGCGCTGCCCATGTCCCAGACACCGGAAATGGCTTCTGCGCATGTCCGCGGCTGCGCAGAAGCGATTTTCGGTGCTGGCTGCCCATTTCCAAAATGTCTGCAGTGCCAGAAATCGCTTCTGCACAATTTCTGGTGCCCCTCGGTGAGTCTCCGCGCCGTGCTGTGCCGGTTTACCGCAGCGCGGGGGGGACTTGCCAAGTGGGCAGCTCGGTTCACGGGCAGCCCGTGGACTAGATAAACGGCCTCCATTGGCCGGAGGTTGCCGATGTCTGTCCTAGGTGATGCATATACAAATGGTGGCATGCAGAGAGAAAGAAACAGGATAAGTCACCTATCCGGGCTATCCTACAGGGTTGGTGCTGGAGCAGGTGGTGCTGTCCGTCACATTTATTAAGAAACCTGGAAGAGATGGCACCTTTCCCTACTGCATTAATTCATTTTAGATATCTTCATTTAAACCTCTTGAAATTGTTTTAATTTCATTTTGTTTACCATATGTGCTGATTTAAATTGTAACCTACATTGTTTGAAGGATATAGGATGGGCCTTTAAAGACAAAGCAGTCGCTGCAAATTAAAAGCACCTTCAAGTACAACAACAACAACAACAACAACAACAACAACAACAACAACACTTTATTACGGTCGTAGACCAGCACCTTCAAGTATAACTTGTGACTATCTCATGGCAGATTAGCCGTGGTTTTTAACTGAAAGGCTTATTCAGATCGTCCGACTGAACAGCCAGCAGTTCTCAGTACGTTTCTTGTGGTGGGTGAAGAGCTCTGGACTAATCACCAGAGCATCTGATCACCAGAGCATACCTGAAGGAGCATCTCCACCTCCATCGTTCATCCGGGACACTGAGGTCCAGCGCTGAGGGCCTTCTGGTGGTTCCCTCGCTATGAGAAGTGAAGGTATAGGGAACCAGGCAGAGGGGCTTCTCAGCAGTGGTGTCCACCCTGTGGAACGCCCTTTCATCACATGTCAAGGAAATAAACAACTACCTGACTTTTAGGAGACATCTGAAGGCAGCCCTGTTTAGGGAAGTTTTTAATGTTTGATGTTTTATCGTGCGTTTACTATTCTGTTGGGAGCCGGCCAGATGAGCTTGGGAAACCCAGCCAGATGGGCAGGGTATAAATATATCATCATCATCATCATCATCATCATCATCATCATCATCATCATCATTATCTGAGCAGTAAAGTGGTACTGCTGAACAATGTTTCATCAGAGAAGCTGCTTGTGCATCTGTACGTCTGTGTGTCACATGAGATATATTTTGCTCTCTCTCTCTCTCTCCTTTTCTCAGAAGCTGACAAACGATCAGTTGCAAGCTTAGTCATACGAGTGACCCTTGAACAGGCAGTTGTATACGACTCATCCATTCCAAGCACACGTTGTTGCTACTACTGACTTCCTGAGGTTGTGTGCTACATATTCAAAGCTTGTGGCTCCTGGTTGCACAAGAACAGCGGCAGTGTCAAGTTTCAAGGCCTGCTAGAACAGGCTTTCTCTCTCTTGTACTGTAATCCAAGGTCACACGCCAAAGTTCTTACTCATCCCCCCCACCCCATTTCTGTTGTAGGGTTAGACCCAGCCTGAGACTTAGGTTAGGCTGAGAGATAGGGATCATTAACCCCACGGTCATCTAGTGAATTGAATAGCTGTGTTGGGAACTGAACCCATATCTCCATGGGGTGAAGTTGACCACCAACTGCATCACACTGCTACATAAACTCCCTTATACTATCCGGATGGGCATAAGAATTCGAAATTTACATATGGTGGGAGAAAAATGACACTGACATTTGAAGTGGGTATTTATATTATTGACTTGGTGTCAGATAGCAGCTTTGAGGAGGTTTAAAAAAAAAAAATCAGACCATGCCACGGGGCAAAGGGTTCAAAAAAGGGCCTTCACTCATGCATTGGTTCTCATTGTGATTGCCTTGCTTCTAAAGTTTTAAAAATGACAAGGTGTGTACCAATTAGGGGAGAGTACTTATCTCTAGTGCACTGACTCAGCCTGAGGCCCCTGAGGATGTATGATGAGAATTCATCCTCCCTTTCACACCCTGAAGCAAATGTTGAGGGAGCGAAGAGGTTAGGGAGGATGACATCCAACCTGGATTGTACATCACAGGGAGTCAGTGGGGGTAAAATCCACCTCTCCATGTTGTGTTGCCTGTCCCCAAACTGACCACTATACTGTAATGTTACAGTACTATGGGATAGAGTGGAGTTTAGAGCTGACTGGAAGACTGCGGAATCCTTCCATCCACACTAGCTGGAGAATCATGGAACCAACCGCAGGGTTGGAAGGAACCTAATCTAATCCAATCCTCTCCCACAACTGCAGCCAGTGCTTTTTTCAGCTGGAACTCACCGGAACTCAGTTTCGGCACCTTTCATGTGGGTGCCATTGCCATTATAAGAGAACAAGGGAGGTGTTCCTGGTGAGTTCCGGCACCTCTTTTTAGCACTGACCACAGCATTCCTGCTAGGTGACCATCTAGTCCAGGCATCCCCAAACTTCGGCCCTCCAGATGTTTTGGACTACAATTCCTATCATCCCTGACCACTGGTCCTGTTAGCTAGGGATCATGGGAGTTGTAGGCCAAAACATCTGGAGGGCCGCAGTTTGGGGATGCCTGATCTAGTCTCTGCTTCACATGAAAGTTTAGCACCTTCCAAGGGCAGACTGTTCCCCTGTTGAACAACTCATACCATCAGGGGACTTGAAATCCCCTTCGTCATCATTCGAACCTGCTTAGTTTGGAGCAAGAGAAAACAAATTTGCTCCGTCACCTGAGTCTTTCAGAGACTCTCAAAGTACCCTCTCAATTATCTCTTCTCCAGACTAAATATATCCAAGTCTTTCAATCTTTCCTCATTGGACTTGGTCTATAGACCCTTCATTATCTTTATCATCACTGGAGGCAGCAATGCTTTTGAATACCAGTTGTTGAAAACCACAGAAAGGGAGAGTTCTCTTTTGCTTGGGTCCTGCTTGTGGGTTGTCCACAGGCATCTGGTTGGCCACTGTGAGAACAGGATTTTGGACTAGATGGGCCATTGACCTGATCAAGCAGGCTTTTCTTATGTTCTTATGTCACCTCTTGACACATCCTTTCTAACTTTCCCCCACTACCTATGGGAAGGTTTCGGGACTGCACAGCCTGTTTTTGCAAAAGTGACACTTTTCTGCACACCCAGGAAGGCCTCCAACAATGCAAAAACTCCCTACCTTCTCTATGGGTGGCCACATTTTATTGCCCTACTGCTGGCATAGGTCCATCAAGTTTGCAGTTAGAGTGAATGGTATGGTTGACTGAGAGGGCTGAATGTGCTTAGATGTTGCTCTCTGATTTGATTGGTTTAGATATAGGATATGCAAATGGGCCATGAGTAGCTCGAGCTTGATTAGCCAAGGTACTTCGTTGTCTTAAAATAACAAAACCGAAATGAGAACTCCAGAGAGAGCAATTTTGGCATCTCACAAATAATTCTGGCAAGGAAGCAACAGATACTATGGCCAAGTGGTTCTGTGGCTTTCACATACTTTTTGCGGCTCCTTGATCACCAAATTTTGACTATGATTATAGCCAGTCTTACTATTTTTGGGGAAGCGCACAATGCATGGGGAGCCATGGAGATATTCTGGGTGGCCTTGTACGGGACAGACTGGAGCCATTGTTTGTCACTGGCAATGCATGATGGGAAATGTTCCAGAAGAGCCACAGACACACTTTCCGAAAACATTCAGGATCAAATCCCTCCCCCCATCTCTCTCTCTCTCTCTCACACACACACAGCTATTCCTGATTGCCCTTTCATTTTCGGGATCTGATCAATGATCAGAGGAATGGTAGCTAAGAGACATTTCAACTATTGTGAATAGGCTTCCTAAAATTTTGAAGACGCAGTCTCTTAAAGAATGCATGGACATTCTTTGTTGCTTTTCTTGAAAGACTTCCAAGCAAAACAAGGTGGTAGGTTGTCACTATGCAATGGGTGCTGTGCAACATTTCCCCTAGTTTTGCAAATTTGACATAGCTTTGACCAAGGTCACATTTTTTCAACCATAAAGTTTTGCGCAATAACAACTTTTCTAATAACAATTCAAACCGAAAAATACCCAAACCAGGGCTCTGGGTAAAAGTTCGCCAAACCATCATAAGAAATGGGCAATGTGGTTGCATTCATACTGTTGCTATTGTGGAGGAGTGAGTCATATGCAGACTGTAAATTTAGGTTTGTCGCAATTAATGTGGATCAAAGTGCTTTGTTGCCCTATTGCAACAAACCGCACTTTACAAAAAGTAACAAGACTCTTTGCAGTTGGGAAGTGAATGGGAAATACATTGTGGGGTGTGGGGTGAACGAATGACTAAAGGGAAGACATATAACCACCCTGTATGTAGACCAGGATGGATGTAGGATGATTACACATTGTCATATAGACTGGCAAAACAAATCAGAATAAGTGCTCGATAAAGACAGGAAATAGTTGAACCTCTGTGTAAGCTTTGCACAAGCAAATCAGGATGAACAAGCAAATCAGGATGAATGCTCAATAAATGGACTGCCTGGAGGATAACATTTTAAATACATGCATACATACATACATACATACATACATACATACATACATACAGTGGCACCTTGGTTCTCAAACTTAATCCGTTCCAGAAGTCTGTTCCAAAACCAAAGTGTTCCAAAACCAAAGTGCACTTTCCCATAGGAAGTAATGCAAAATGGATTAATCCGTTCCAGACAATTAAAACAACCCCTAAAACAGAAAAGTAACATGAATTTTTACTATCTAACGAGTCCATTGATCCATAAAATGAAAGCAATAATCAATTTTCTGTACTATAAAATAAATAAAACAGTATTGTAGATGATAAAAATGATGATAGTCATTGTTTGGATGGGGGGCTTTTATTGCAGTTACACAATCAATCAATCAATCAATCAATCATAAAACGAAAAACAAGCCACAGTCACAAAAATGAAAAAGCCACACAAACAAAAACGTAAAAAATAGCAAAAACAAAAGCACCAAGTATCACCTCAAAACACTGCAATCAGATATGGAAGGCTTTAATTACGATGGGGAGGGGACTCAAATGAGCTGCGCAAGGGTAAAAACAGCAGGAAAAAAGCCTTAATTACTATGGGGGGGACGGGACTCAAATGAGCTGCACAATAGTGAAAATGGCAGCTCAAGAGCACGTTCGGCTTCTGAGGCAAAGTTCAGAAACCGGAACATCTACTTCCAGGTTTTGAAGTGTTCGAGTTCCGAATTGTTCGGGAACTAAGCTGTTTGAAAACCAAGGTACCACTGTATCACTATCCTCATGATTAGAACAAGACCTTAACTGCCTCCCTCTAATTATTTTCACTTCGGTGCAAACATAGTTCCCCCTTTGAGAATGTGTCAATTTAGGCATCTCTCGGTTTCTCATTTTCCCAGGTCCACATCACTTTGCATTTTTTTTAAAAGGGTGTTTGTGTGAAAATTCACCAGCATTTTAGTGTGAATTTCTCCCGTACACATTTTTGACTGCAATTTTGCCTAATATACACACTTTTTGCAAATAAGTTTTCCTAATAGAATGCTATTTTCCATGTTCTTTTCACTAATACATGCATTTATATGTTGAACTTTACTTTTTAACTAATATATGTTTTTAGCTTTTTGTGTCATATCCATGCTTGTTTTAATATTTGTATGCTGCCTTGAGTCCCAGTTCTAGGGGAGAGGCAGGCTATGGTGACGTTGATGACGATGATAATGAAAGGAAATCCTGCTTATGGAACTGAAATCCCAAGATGCCACCATCTGACAAAGCCATCTATCAACTCAAGTTTAGTGGAAGGGTCATGGCTCAGCAAAAAGACATCTGCCCTGCATACAGAAAGCCCCAGTTTCAATCCACAGCATTTCCAGGTAGGACTAGGCATGTCCTCCATCTGAAAACCTGGACAGTTGCTGCCAGTCAACATATTGAGCTACATGGACCAATGGATTCAGTATAAGGTAGCTTCCTATGTTGCTATGTAAGCCTTTCAACATCAGATCATTATTAGGATTTGGACTGAAGTAGTACTTAAGGACCTCATTGGCTCTAGGGTTCTATTGGCAGAAACTTCAAACAGTCAGATTTATATATATATATATATATAAATAAAACAACCCCCCTCCCTCCTAGAGGCCAGTGTTTAAACAAGTAGTAAGGAGTTGATTGACCCTAAAAGCAAGTTTCATAGTATAGGGAAAGCTTTGATGTGCATTTGTGGATAAATCTTAAAGTAGCAACAAGAGGCCTTCAAGGACCACTGTGTGTAAGAAAACCCTGGCAGTGTTGTCTCTCTTGAACAAAAGTCCAATGGTAATATAAAACATCAATGCTGTAAACTAGCAAATCTTAGAGCAGGCATCCCCAAACTTCGCCCCTCCAGATGTTTTAGACTACAATTCCCATCATCGCTGACCACTGGTCCTCTTAGCTAGGGATCATGGGAGTTGTAGGCCAAAACATCTGGAGGGCCGCAGTTTGGGGATGCCTGTCTTAGAGCATGCCACATATGCTAAAGCAGATAGGTTTTTCTTACTGTTTGAGGAAGAATATGAGATTACATGAAAATAAATGCAAGCCCCCATCCTCAGTATTGGCCTTAGATAATTTTCTGAAGATCTGTTGAGATGAATAGACAGGAGATGATAGATAGATAGATAGATAGCCTGGAGTCACAGTCTTACACCAGTGCAGCTACATAATGGTACTGCTCTCTGAGTCTTGTGAAGAGTTGGGAATATTGTGTATTACATTTTTATACTAAGACTGTTGTGGAGGATTTCAGCTGGGGGGAAATTGTATTGTTTTAGTCCTTTAATATATGAGTACAGTACTGTAACCCAGACTTTGATTTTTACCTCAGTGAATTATTATTATTTTTTGATCATCCTAACAAGAAATAGTGGATAGCACTTTGGGCAAGCTCTAACTGTTTGTGTGCTGCCAAAAATACCTCAGAGTTGGTGCCCAAATGTAATCAATTCTTCTGGGCATGTGAAACTGAAGCCCTAACACCTCGCCTGACTCCAGCAAACCGTACTTCTGCTCAAAGCTTGTGTGGGCACTCTCAGTCTCAACAAGGGCTTTCATGGCATCTAATCCACTAACCTCATCTCCCTAATCGCATTATATATGAACATGATGAAATATAAGTTAAGCTGGCACCTAGAAGGATCTTGGCTTAGTCATTTCAGTTCAGCAATGTGCAGGGGATAACTTGATTTCTTCTGTCGAGTACAGAATTTACTTTGCCAAGGTTTCGTTTTCTTTCTTTCTTTCTTATTTGAAGCAATGCATATTGGATAGGATTTTATCAGACAGACCTGGGGTGTTTTTTTTTAGTGAAACTGAAACACTGAAGCTGGTGGGTCGCATTACTACCTGAGAAACATGCCCACTTTCACTGGGCTACCAAAGACTGAGCACCTTCTAGCTTAGCTTGCTAAGAATAAAGAATGGATGTTTTGCCACAAGCATGGGATGTAGTTCTTTACAGCTACACCTGATGCCTATTTGTAAAGAAGTCTTCTGAATTATATGATTCACAGGGAGCCAGTTCTCACTTCATTTGTTTTTTAAAAAATATATATTCAGCAACACACATTCAAGTACAAAATACCGTAGATGCACGGTATTTGAGAAATGAAATGGACACAAGCACTGTTTTCAGCAATTGTCCCTTTAAAATACACACAGCAATTGGGAAAGGATCAGATACTGCTCAGTTGCATTTGAGAGGGACAAGAACAGCAGGAGGAGAAGGTTCTTGCCTGACTGATGATCCAGCAGGGCTCTTACGCTCTCAACAAAACATGAACAAGCACTTCACATCTGATGCAGCTCATGTGCGTTTTATACTGTATTTTTGTATGCCTAGATAGCCAATTACATAGATAAAATAAGAACTGAGAAACCATAAATGAAATTTCTTTTTGGATGATGACAGGCACATATACACATGTTAAAAGGATGTTAGAAGTGGTTTGGACACCCACCTACTGCATCCCAATGTATTTGTTTTCAGGGCAGAGAGTGTATATCCAAGACACTTCTGTTGTTGTTTAGTCGTTTAGTCGTGTCCGACTCTTCGTGACCCCATGGACCAGAGCACGCCAGGCACTCCTGTCTTCCACTGCCTCCCGCAGTTTGGTCAAACTCATGTTCATAGCTTCGAGAACACTGTCCAACCATCTCGTCCTCTATCGTCCCCTTCTCCCTGTGCCCTCGATCTTTCCAGGGAGTCTTCTCTTCTCATGAGGTGGCCAAAGTATTGGAGCCTCAGCTTCACGACCTGTCCTTCCAGTGAGCACTTCTACCACAGTTCAAATGTATGTTGGTCTCCATCCTTTGTTTCAAATGCATCTGCCAGTTGGGTCCTTGAATCTAGATGTCTCCTCTGATCATGGATCATGGGGTGCAGTCTTGCCTTCAGCTTTGTGTCACTGACAGTGGGCTACTGAACAAGAATCCTGCGTCCACTTCCATAATATGAGACCCACTGTTCTGGGGTTGATTTCTTCAACAGGGTATTTCCCTGAAATAAAGGGCATGGTGTTCTATGTTTGCTTTTCTTCATCCGCTCTTCTGGAAGCAGCTATCTATGCAAACTACTCACCTTAGCACAATGGAACAATTTGAATTGTTCATAGATAAAGGTATCTGATTTATGACTTTAGCACTCCCTGCCACCAGTGAGAAGGGAAGGGAAGCATGAAAAAGGGGGAAGGATCAGTTTGTGTCCTCTTCTTCCCAGCAGGAGGGCAAGCTTGAGCATGAATAAACATATAATTTTCCCATCCTTTTTAGAATAACAGCCAGCAAAGAAGATGACTGAAATAAAGATCTGAATGAAAGAAAACTGGCTACAGCTCAAATCCGTGATCACTGGCAAAGGAAATAATAACTCAGGACAGACGGGTGAAACCTCCTTGATGCCCAGATTATCTATTGAAGGTGCAGGTCTATTTCCAATTTAGGAGAATTTACTTACTTTTGTTAGGCAATATCCATAGCTCTAAGGAACAACTAATTCACTAACACGCCTGGTGAATCATTAAGGCAGAGAGAAAAGTAAAGGCAGAACTATACTTATCAAAGGAGTGTTGAAGAAGAAGAAACAATTATAAGCTGTTGATTTGATGATTATCTCCATCAAATAACAGAGCAAAACAAAACATGGGGAAATCTGTATTTTTTTTTATCAAGGGTTTCCACCCATAACGCTGGGTACTTCCCACCCGAACAATGAAGCAAGGAAGCAATAAATAATCTTTTGCATTCTGGGATACAAAGCAAGATATTGTGCTAAGTTCAGAAAAAGATTAGCGTGGAGGAATGAGGTCAGAAGAAAAGGAAGAAAAAGAGTGTCAGTAAAGGCTTTTGAAGGGAGGGGCTCATGAGCCGCTATTCAATTTCTCATGACTGATTGTGTTGTATTACTGGTGGGGACATCGCCCCCTCCGCAAGAGCCCTGCTAGATAAAACCAGAGGCCCATCTAGTCCAGCTTCCTGCTCTCAGAGCTGCTGAGCAGCTGTCGATGGGAAGCCCCTAAGCAAGTACTGTAATGAGAACAAGCAACTGGTAACCAGAGCAGCAGGGCTCACAGCAACAGGCTTTCGGTGGCAGAGGGATGAGGCGACACCGAGTCCAGGACCATGGATGCACAGGCAAAGTTAATCTTGGTGTTCTCACTGATGCACCCACAAAATCCCGGCCTAAATACCACCTTGCCCCTTTCCATTCCTGGTAAGCGGCAGCGTCTCCCCTGCCGAGAAGCTGTTGCTGTGACTCTGTCCAGCCGTCAGGAGCTGAAGTCAGACAATAAAGCAATAAAGCATCTGATGTCAGTGAAGTTAACTCTTTATTCACAGCAGCAAAACAGCGCCGCCCTAGTGGTCACAGCAACCTTTCTCAGTAAGTCTTGCCCCAATGAAGCAGTTGTGAGGACTGAAGGCCCCCCACTTTCACACCGCTCTCTAAGGTGCCTCCCCTGGTTCCTTGCACAGCAGCCAAAGGCTCTGTCCTTTTGTCTCTTGTCCCTCCATCTTCATTTCTCTGCATGTTCTGGGAGACCGGGGGGGGGGTCACAGCAGGAGGGGGAGACACCCTGGATTCTCTAGCAGCCTGCCTCATCTTTGTCTCCTGGCCCCCTTCCTCTCCTGCCTCTGTGTCTGGACTGCCCTCTGCCATAGCCTCCTCCTCCTCACTAAACCCTGTTGCCTTTTTAAATATTTGGTGTTTTATTATGCTTTTATATTTGTTGGAAGCTGCCCAGAGTGGCTGGGGCAACCCATATCACACAGTACAACTGTTTCTGAATGGTACCACTTCAGACTGCATGTGTGAAATCAGTTGCCTAAATGCTCTCCTGTGGAAGAAATTTTCGACCTGTGCATGTCAAAAATGAATATGTCAGGAGAAAATTTAGGCTAGAGCCCTTTTCCCTTATTTTTATGTTCAGGGACTTAAGACAGACAGATCATAGATCAATATTGAAGTGGTTCAGTCTATGAGCAGTCTTATCACACAACTTTCCATTTGGGCAGACTAGCTGTGAATTTTAGTAATTTTCTTTAGGACTCAACTGCCTTTCCTGGGTTATGTCCTAGAATAAATAGGATGAGCTCATGAGTCTGCACCTCATCCTGGTCGTATCCCCAAATACGGTTCTAGTTTGGGGATCATAATGCCACTCACTCTTCTTAGTGAACAGGCTTTTTGGGTTCTTGTATATATTTGCAGTGCAAATGCACAAAGATGAACACAAGATGTGAAAGACAACCAGGGGACAGATCAAACTAAACCACAAAGAAACAAACTGCAACAGAGAGGCACTGTGAGCAGGCATAGCACCAATTCATATCTTGTCTCTGAGCGCGTACCTTTTTGTGCTTGACTGTTTCTGTCTGCCTTGGGAGATGAAGCACACAAGGCTTCCATCATGTCCGCATGAACTGTTGCTGCTTGTTCCACATGACTGTGCTGAATGCTGACAAGTGGAGCATGTGCCCTGACAGCAGGTCTGCCATTACAAAACCATGTCCTGGCTGGCCTGCAATTGTCTTGGACAAAATCCTTTTCTCGAGTCAGAGACAGAATCTGCACATGCCACTTAGAGTGTTTCTGAGTTTCTTTTCCATTGTTGGTGTGCATGTGTGAAAGGCTGCATTAATTGTGCTTGTATCCTGTATTTCTTTTTAAATGGCTGATGCCTGTGCAGGGAGCTGGATGTACAGTCTGAATCACATTTTTACTTCTCTAGTTACAACCCTCTCCCCCAACATATCACTTTCCCTCCCTGGATGCAAGGATCTTTAAATCTTATTTATTGATTTCATCACACACAAAACTTTACAGATTTTGACATAAATTGTAAATTACTTTATCCTTCCTCCACCCCTTCCGTGCTTTCCATATTTACCCTCGAATGCTGCATATTTCACATATACTGTTCAATATATGCATTTTAACCTATTTAACGCTGTTGCTCATATTTCAGATCCTGCAAGTATCTTTTTGCTCACTCTGAAGGGCCCTTGACTGTGAGTATCTGTGGTATGGCTGGTACATTCATATACACACCCCTCTGAGGGTGGGGAAATCTCTAGGGGAAATTAATAAGATATGGGGAGGGGGGGTTGCTTATCAATTTCAATAGGGTGTTCTTTTTTTCTTCTTCATGTGCGTCCACCAGTGCAGGTGCACAAAATATCTGTAATTAAGCAATAATCATGAGGTTTTGGTGAAATTGTCAGGGCTTTCCTATGTCCTTGTCAGTGTCCAGGTAGGACAGAGAAGTGGTTACACCCAGCCACACTGGCAGATTGTCACTGACATGTCACACTGGACTACCTCTAAGTCTAGTTGCAGGCAAGTATGGTGCTGCATTCAGAGTTGGCAAGTGAAATAGCATGTGTGGTATTGAAAACAGGAAAAACATTAACTTATGGAAAATGCTAAGGTAAGAAGTGGGAGGAAATTCCTAAGTGATTAAAGAAAAGCACTTTGTAGGGTGGCGCTGTGGGTTAAACCACAGAGCCTAGAGCTTGCCGATCAGAAGATCGGCGGTTCGAATACCCACGACGGGGTGAGCTCCCATTGTTCGGTCCCAGCTCCTGCCAACCTAGCAGTTTGAAAGCATGTCAAAGTGCAAGTAGATAAATGGGTACTGCTATGGCGGAAAGGTAAACGGTGTTTCCGTGTGCTGCTCTGGTTCGCCAGAAGCGGCTTAGTTATTCTGGCCACATGACCTGGAAGCTGTATGCTGGCTCCCTCGGCCAATAACGTGAGATGAGCGCCGCAACCCCAGAGTCAGTCACAACTGGACCTAATGGTCAGGGGTCCCTTTACCTTTTCCTTTAGGGCACATATGAATTCAGCCAGAGGCATGGATTGTATCTAAACATAATAACACGAGACGAAAGTCATTCACTGAAAGAAGATCCATGTCATGATGGGGGAGCCTATGTGTGTGTCAAAGATATGGATGGAAGGAAGCCCTCATGATGGTCCATTCTCAATTGATTCCTCTGACATTCCTATATTGCCTGCAGAACCTAACATATTGATGAACTGATGAATATGGTCGGGGAAGAATCCACTGGGATTCCAATCCATTCCAATGACGTAAGAGCATGGTTATGCTTTCCCTTCTATTTCTTCCTCTTCTGCTACTGTGCCTGACAGAAGCACCTGTTCAGTGAGGTGATGCCTTTAGAGTGAAGTGTTTTGATGGGTCAAGGAGCTGCTCTGCTAGCACTGATGTCCAATGCATGGATGCAAATCTTTGAACTCTGCACCACATTCGTATGCATGCCCATTCTGACTATTTAAGGAACGTGTTGCTTGAACTGCTAATTGCTAATGAATCTAACGGCAGATGTGAACATGTCTGGCTGTCTTTATACTCCTTAATCTTACAGTTTTGGCGTGTTTCGCATTGTCTGACCTTTAGATTAATCACCTTTTATGTCTGGTCTCTCCTAAGCAATTTCAGGTTTTTGATCTTGTTTAGCTGAAATCCTGTTACCTCTTGTACTGGAAGCAACACACTGCAAATTCTAGGTATTTAGCTGTGGTGCCATCTCAGGTGACCATAATCATCGCCAAGGCTATGTGCCTGCTGTGTTGTTGTGCAGACAAATCCTTCACGGGAGGATGAAGGATGTAAGTAAATAAAACGACACTTTATCCATTCTTGGAGATCTGAAAAGCCTCAGGCTGAAAATTTGCCAACTTAGTTGGACATATGCAGACATTTGGTCCGTCTTTAACCACACCATGCATTTTGACAGTATCCTCAAAATTCCAGAACTTTTCCATGAGTGAGTATATTATCCAATAATGATTCTACCATCATACAGAAGAATTTGCATTGCATCCTGACACCATCTCTTTGCTTTCCCTTGAGTCAACATTGACCATTCCTGTCTTCAAATAACCCCCAGCTTAAAGAAGCAAAGTTTTAAGAGTTGTTTATACTTGGATCCATTCAAGAAATAGTGGTGAAAAATAAGTGTCTGGCCATCTCTTCAAAAGACCAAGGTAAACATTAGGTGACCTATTCCTTGTTCTTTGCCTAACCTGGCTGAACTCTGGAAGAAAGTAATAAATAGCAATGGTTAATTGGCGTCATTTCTAAGTATAACATCCCCACTTCCTCACATCAAGTTTGCCCAGGATTCAAAGGTTTGTGAGCTAGACAAATAAAAATATATGGTGCTGCTGGAAAGAGAAGGGGCACGAGAGTTTTGTGGCCTGGCCCAAGACTCAGGGTCATCTCACACATCGCAGGGATGTTGCCAGAAATTGCTTCCCAATGGCAACTTGTCCCTGACTGGCCTGTAGCATTTAGGAGCACCACAAAAACTAGTCTTCAAGCACAACACAACTTCAAAAATAAAAGGAAGGTGAAATGCTGCCTGACGCTTCCAAGCTCTGCACTCTGGTGAACAATCTTCCAGATGGCACAGTTTTGGGCCACAGTCCAACAGAGTAAGGTACTCTTAAGCCTACTGCTTTCAGAAAGCTTAAATTTGCCTAACTTTTGTTGGATTGTGGGCTTTATGTATTAAAGCCACAATGGATCTTTAAGGAAATGTACTGCTACTAGATCTAGTTGTATACCCAAAACATAGATTCTAGATTTGATGCAAAGTCTTTTGCTTCCCGCGAGTTTGAAAAAAAGAACCATTGAAACTTCAGAGGCAGATGCCTTCAGAGGAAGTTTATTCTGAAGATGTTTCCCTAAACTGCTTGATGGGGCAGGAGTATAAGAATGCAAGAAAAGCCCAGATGCATTAGATCAAAGGCCCATCTTGTCCAGTGTCCTCTTCTCATAGTGGGCCGCCCAGATGCCTGTGGGAAGCCAACAAGCAGAACCTGAATATAACAGTGCTCTTCTCAGCTGTGATTTCCAACAACTAGTATTCAGAAGCATACTTCCTCTAATAGTGGCATTATAAGAATTCTAAGGTCTCAAATAAAAAAATTAAATAAGATATCTTTATTGTCATTATCCCCTTGTGGGAACAACGAAATTGCTCGGTTGCTACATCAACTCAGATAAAGCATTCCGCATAATCCAAAATGACAAAACCTAATTAAAAACAGTAAATATAATACAAAATAACAAGTAAAATAAGATGACTTCAAAGTCCAGGCTTTCCATTTAAGGCCAAAATCGCTCTAGAGAAGAAACTGTTCCTGAGACGGCTCGTTCTTTTGCTACATAAATGTACAAGGCAAACACATACATAATATAAACCACGCGTCTGACCTGGATTCAGGAACTAAACTATTTACATCACAAAAGAATGGCCAGGCTGCACAGGTAAAGCAATCAGTGACCATTATCAACATATCCTGGCAGACAGGATTTCTGCTGTAGACCACCTCCTTCTGTGATGTATGTATGATGTTTTGGGGGGCGGTCTTGAGCTACAGGGTGGACAATTTCAAAAGTATATATAAGGGCTTGCGCACCATTGTTCTGGTTTCTCTCCTCCTGTGTGTGGTGAGTGGGGACGCTGTTGCAACAGTTAATAATCCAAACCTCTCCACAGTTACATTGCATAGCAATGACAGGAAATCCTTGTTTCTTGAAGAGATAAGTCAGTCAAAATAGTACGTCAGGCCAGAGAGACCCTAAATCCACAAAAGGTGACCTAGACATCTTAAGTCCCTGGGCTTGCCTGTTCCCTTCACGTTCCTTTCTTCTGATCTCATAGTTTGTGTCTGGAAGAGAATGTCTTCCTACTTGGGTGAATAAGAAAATCTGCACATCTAACAAGAATTGGTCTTCACTTTCTTCCACCTGACTTCACAAGGAATTTGATGGAGCTCTCAGGATCCACAACAACAGCAGCAGCAGCAGCAGCAACATATTTTTTATTTATACTCCACCCATCTGGCTGGGTTTCCCCAGCCACTCTGGACAGCTTACAGCATATATAAAACATGTATGTTATATATTGTCTCCCTAAAATGACAGAGCTGTTGGTGGCGGGAGGCTGAATAAGAGCAAGGCCCTTGTTGCTTGCTATCGTGGCCATTTTTCTTTTTGCTCATTCTCTTCTTCTGAATCACAACTATAGCATGCATTGGACCAACTGTAGCATGAGTAAATATATGCTTAGGCTACAGACAGAATCCCATCCTGATGCTCTTCTTTGAAGTACAGCTGTAACACAATTCCATATATCTTCAAGCCTTCTGTCAGGTATGCCCAAAGAGATAACTGAGAATCTCCCCATAAAAAAGCAGCCTAGTTAATTTCCCTGAGGAAATTCACGAGGCTATTCTATACATAAAGCCGCCTGGTTTATTTGCTATCCCAAACACTTAAACAAAGCAGCACAATATGATAGGTATTTACAATCTATCAAAGCCTCAGTACCATTGTAAACTGCATTCCAGCCAGCATGCCTTCGTGGTTTAAATAACTTCTACATTTAGAAAAAGTAACTGGAAAATCCAGCCCAGTTAAGTTAAGTTTTTTCTTCTGTACCCCAAGCTATCACAAAGCTTCAAGAATGTGTGCATGGGCAATTTTCAAATGGAAACCTACCCAGGTAAGTTTTGAGCATATCTGGTAGCCTGGCTCAGACCCATAAAAGTTTTAGAGAACATTCTTATGCATAGCATTTCAGACAGAAGTCCTACTGAGTTGAGTGGAGATTACTCCCATGTCAGTGGGAATAGGATTGCAGCCTTACTGACACAATTTACCCTGCATTTTCTTTGGAGAAGGTAATCCTGAGCTATCCATGGATACAGCCACAACTTCCTAGTAGCGATTTCTATTTTTATGGCCGCTATGATCATGGAAGTTACTTCCGGGTAGCTGTGGCAGTATTCCCTGAGGTTCTGGCTCACCCAGTTCATTCTTCATGTGAAGCTTTCAAATGGATGAATGTACCAACTGTTGGTCTACTCTATACTGTAAATGGGAGCAGAATGCCCGTGAAAATTCAAAACTGCCTAGGAAAGAGCCATATTTTTTTATTTTATTTTTATACAAGTGTTTCTATGCTGCCATATATAATATCATGGCAGCATACAAAATGAATAAAACCCCCCACCCATTTTCAAAATAAAAGTACAGATAATCGTTAAGACTTCTTGTGGGGAGCACGAGATAAAGAATACAGCGGGAGACAGAATGTGGATCGGAAGGTCGCCCAGAATGAAAGCAGGCACCCCCTTTTATTGTAAAGTTTCAGAACTGTCAATGATTAACTAGAGGTGCATCCTTCATCCAATGACAAGTGGTCAACTCCAAAAGAGGTGGTGTCCTTGCATAGGTCACATCCTGCCAACACCCCAAAACTCCGCCATAGAGGAAGTGCCTGGTCCTCACATACTTCTCAGACCTCGCCCTGTCACACGCCTACTCCTTAAACATCCCCCTCCTCTCAATCTTGTGACTCTTGGGGTTTTTCCACCACTCTGCCATTTTCCCATTGTCTTCCTCCTAACCTGGGTCTGACCCTTCAGGCTTGGACCAGCCTCCCCTGTTCTAACCTGCTCTAACCGGTTCCATCAGGATCCTCCCAACTCTGGCCAGCCCAGTAGTGACCTGCTGCCCTCTAATGTCCCCCTGACCCAACTAGTGGATGCGTGTTTGTGCATACTGACGTACAGGAAGGTTTTCCAGCACTGTACGTTGTGTTTGATAGCTGAGGGTTTTGATAGCTAGCTTTTATCTGATGCGGTTTGCCAGCATCAATCTAAAATCACTGCTACATCTTCTAATTAAAAATAAAAGATTAAACAGCTGCAAAGGCCTGTTAATGGGGGGAAAATGTTTTCTCAGAAATGCCTGAAAGTCAAAAGCAAGGATGCTCTGCCCAATCTCTCCTGGAAGAATATTCTGAAGCATAGGACTGGTGACATTAACTGCCCGACTTCTATTCACTCAAATGTAAGCTCCATTGAGTTCAATGGGGTTTCCTCTAAGATAAAGGTGTGTAGCCAGGATAGCCAATGTATTGCCCTCCAGATGTTGTGCTACAACTCCCATCAGCCCTAGCTAGCATAAGCAATGGTTGATGATGATGAGACTTGTAGGTCAAAAACATGTGGAGCACATTGTCTATTCCTGGTGTGTTGGACTGTAGCCTTAATTACATCTTTCTTTACTTAAATTCCTCCTAATATACACACCTTTGTATGCAGGTTTTCCCAATATACGTAATTTGGCAAAGTGATTTCCCCTAATATGTTGCATTTTTTGTATATTATCTTAACTGATACATGAAATCTTATGTACACATTAAGTGGCTGGAGAACTTCATGGCAAAATTTGGGAAAGTGTGAGACAGTAGCATGCAGAAAAGTAACCATTTGGAGAAATCACGGGAATGCTTAGTAATGCACAGAAAAGTAACTGTGTGGGGAGAAACATGAGAATGCTTCAAGAGGCAGTAAGGTAGAGAAAGTAAAATGTGGGTGGGGTGGGGGAATGGGATACTTCGGGACAGGACTTAGAGTAAAGAGGCAGCATTGAGAAACCAGAGTGACGTGTGGAAAATCAGCAGACGCCACCATTTAACAGCCAAGTTGTTTTCGGCGAAATAAAGGGCCCTTTTTCCTCAAAAAGAACAATTTATGTTTCTGTCAGGTGTACGTCTGGGCTTCTGATGAAGCTTAGTGAGGTAATGTCTCCAAAAGTGGAGGGAAGAGTGCAGGAGTAGGCCCACTCACATGGTGTACTTTCTTCCAACCATTCACCAAATTTATGCTGAATGTTGGTTATTTTGAAGCCCTTGACTGTTTCCCCAACAAAATCCGTGTGAAAGATAGACATTCAAAGGCCTTGTGATGATGCCTCTGTCTGTGATAAGAGGAAAACCAGTCCTGTTTCATATAATTTTTCTTTAAACTACAGCGCCTTTTGGCCTGGCTGGCTTTCAAACAGTCATATCCGCAGGTCAAATGATTGTGACTGGCCATAAGATAACCCCCCCCCCCAAATAAACTGCAAACAGTGGGTATACAGATACGAGCTGTTAACATGCATCCTATTAGGAATATAATCAGGAAACCGCGGCTCATATACAAGTCAGTCATGGCCCGCAGTCCCAGATTACCTATTTCCTGCTGTTATTCATGAAAAACAATACACTCTGCACATGCTCAGAGATACTATGCCCAGGGCTGACAATGATCCTGGTTGTTCTGTAGTCATTCTCCTAGATTTCTTTCTCTCTTAGATTCCCCCTGACTCCATTTAAAAACTCATTTGTTGAAAGGCACCTGTGCCTTTAATAGGTGCCTGTGAGGCGGAAATTCAACATGTGGCTGGAGTTTTCGTGTTTCTTTCCCTAAGGGACAGTGGCCTCAGTGGGGCTACCACAAAAGCTTATAAAAGAAACGAAGAGTGCTTGCCCAACAAGATATTTCAATTCGTGGTTGACAGGAATGCTTACATGCGCTGGCAAACATCATTCTCAAGCGACTGCCAGGGCACCTAAAAATTGTAATGTTGCGAGGGGTGGTGCTTGCAGTCAGCCAGCATGCACTGGCATAAATCTATTTTTAAGTGGCCTGACAGCTCTCTGAATTGACCCTGAATTTAGTGAAGCCAATGGGGGTGATTCTTTGACTGCACAGAGTGGCACTGCAATCCAAATACATTTACTTCCTTGCAAGTAAGTCTCACTGAAAACAGTGGAGGTTTCACCGAAAGCAATGGAATGGACTACCAAATAAATGTGTTCAAAGACAGAGGTGTCACCTTGCTTTCTGATCCAAGTGGAGCTTCAGCTTGGCTTGACTCTGTTCTAAGCAAATTAGTCAAACTAATTAAGCCCATTGAAACTGACGTTTAACTTTAATTAAAATGCAAACCGAAGAAATTAATCTATGTCAAAAACTTGTCCAAGTTTTCAAAGAGGTGCAAATTTGAATGTGAGCATTCATCAAAGAAAATGAATACGGTTTAACCTATTTTATTCAGACCTCCCATAGGCAGCCGGCTATATATACTAAATCTGCTTTATGACCTCCTCTATTCTAGACACAAATTTCATGCCCCCCAAAGGGACTTCACAAAAGAGCCTGTACTGCAGTGGAACTAGATTCATTATCTCCAGAAGTCTTATTGGCATCAAATCTGGCAGCCATAGTCCCTCTGCTTGCAGTAATGTTCCAGTCTGTAAACATGGTGATGCATTACGAGCTACCCCCATTTTTTTTTAAAAAAGCAAAAGGTTAAACCTTCCTCCTTTTTCATTTGTTTGATTTTTCTCACTCCTTTCTGTCTGTTTCTCTTTAAAAGTAGCACTTCCTTTTTTAGTTACAGGTAGGTAGCCGTGTTGGTCTGACGTAGTCAAAATAAAAAATTAAAAAAAATTCCTTCCAGTAGCACCTTAGAGACCAACTAAGTTTGTCATTGGTATGAGCTTTCTTGTGCATGCACACTGAAGAAGTGTGCATGCACATGAAAGCTCATACCAATGAAGAAGTGTGCACGCACATGAAAGCTCATACCAATGACAAACTTAGTTGGTCTCTAAGGTGCTACTGGAAGGAATTTATTTTACTTCCGTTTTTGTCACCTCAAGCCAAGGTGTATGAAAAAAGGAGGTTTATAAGGGATACATCACACATTAATTTGTAGCTCATCGTGTGGTTATTTTATTACTTTTGACCAGTGTTATTTTTTTCCAGAAAAAGAGGTGCCGGAACTCACCACGGACACTTCCCTTGTTCTCTTATAATGGCAATGTTGCCCACCTGAGAGGTGCCAGAACTGAGTTCCGGCGATTTCTGGCTGAAAAAAGCCCTGCAAAGTCTCTTACGAAGTTCATTTAGGAATATTAGGATGAATGCCTTTATGGATCACTCTTTCCCTCAGTGGCTTCCT
This sequence comes from Zootoca vivipara, assembly GCF_963506605.1. Taxonomy (NCBI): domain Eukaryota; kingdom Metazoa; phylum Chordata; class Lepidosauria; order Squamata; family Lacertidae; genus Zootoca; species Zootoca vivipara. Next base: position 81,998,560 of record NC_083278.1, read on the forward strand.
GCAAGCTCACAAGAACAATAGCACAGCAAAAACCTTCTGCACTGATGACCCCCCCACCCAATCAACTACTATTTGGTGATACGTTGCGTCTGAAGACAGAGGTTCCAGTTAGGTATTGTGGTTAATAGCTACTAATAAACCTAACCTCCATGGGTTTGCCTAACACAGGGGAGGGGAACCCGTGGCCTTCCACATGCAATTTGACTCTCAACTCCTCTCAGTCCCAGCAAACATGGCCAATAGTCAAGGGTGCTGGGAATTATCGTCCATAAAGTTCACCACCCCTGGTTTAATCCCTATCTAAAGCCATTCTGTAAATCAATTAAGAAATATTGGGGAAACATCTATACAGAGTTAAAGAAAATTCTGAAATATTCTTTTCAAAAAAATCCAGAATGGTTTTTGTTAGGAATATTAAGTGAGGAGAGCAGGGAAGGGGATAAGTGTTTAATTATGTATGCAACTACATCCGCTAGACTTCTCATAGCAAAGAGATGGAAGAGTGTACAAATTCCAAAGATAGAGGACTGGCAAATTAAATGAATAAGATATCAAAATATGGCAAGGAAAATAGGAGAAATTAAAGGAATATAGGAATACAAAGTCAATAAAGATTGGGAGAAATTTAATGATTATAAGAAGAAATTTGTGGAAAATGCCAACCTCTTAGCAGACAGGTGAAGGGTTCAAGTAATATAAATAATCAAGATATAATAATATCCAAAAAGGTATAAAAAAATTCTTTTGAGAAACAAATGTTGAAATAGAGAATAGGCTGGAAGTCACACAGGGTGGTGGGGGTGGAGGGTGAGAGGGAATTATTTATCTTGATTTGTTTGGTAGTTTTTTCTTTGTATTTTGTTGTATTATTATTTGTATATTTATTATTATTTGTATATTTATTTATTATTATTATTATGTTTGGGGATTATATTTTTTTCATTTCTGTTGCATTATGAAAATTCAAAATAAAATTATGAAAATTCAAAATAAAAAAATTTAAAATAATTTAAAATAAAAAAATAAAGCCATTTTAATCAGAGGCTGCCACCACATCTAAAGACCAAGCATTCTACAGGTTAATTGTGAATTTGTGATAGAATACTTGAGAAGGTGAGTCTGTCCTCAAACTACTGCCTATAAAGTTTATTAGAGGGCCTCAAGTATTATCAAAGAAAGGGAGAATTCTCTCCATGCATTTTCCTCCTCCTCCTCCTCCTCCTCCTCCTCCTCCTCCTCCTCCTCCTCCTCCTCCTCCTCCTCCTCCTCCTCCTCCTCCATACTTCTCTCCCCCCCCCCCCGAGTCACCTAACACTAAACATTTCAGCCTTATGACCTGGGGACCATATACTGCACCGTAGTGGTTCCCCTTCTCTTCACAATTTACAGCTCTGACATCCTTTTCAAAGTGGGATAAGTAGAACAGTACATGGCATTTCTTAAAAAGCAGAGTCTGCTGGATCAGGCCAATGGCCCATCTAGTCCAGCATCCTGTTCTCACAGTGGCCAACTGGACACCTACGGGAAACTCACTTTCAATTTCAGACATACAGGCATTATGATAATGCCCATTCTATATTTAGTCCTTTTCTTAAATAATCTATAACACAGAAATTCCCGCCCCCAACCCTGCCTCCAGTGTTGCATACTGAGTTGATGCTTTCATTCAGCTACCCACCAGCTATCTTTTCCTACTTGATTCTTTTGGTTACTATGTACATTTGTTCTGTGGTATTCAGTTAAATCTTATAATGTACTTCTACAAAATAAAAATAAAAAAGAGACTATTCACCAGGAACATCAAGATCTCTTTCCTGGTTAGTCTTTGCCAATTCAGACTGCATCTCTGTAAAGGTTTCCCTCCGCCCCGATGTGAATGAATTTGTGCTCATTGTATTTACCTTTCCTTCAGGGATCTGAAGACTGTGCCTTGTTGCCATTGCTTTCCTTTCAGAGCTTATCTTGGCTTGGAGGCTTCTTGCATAAGCATAGACACACCTCTCCAAATGTCATTTTCCTATGCGACTGTTCCCAGGACTCTTTTGGCTGCTCCAGACTGGCTTCTCCCCAGTTCTTCCCAGCTTTCCCCCAGAAAAATCAGTTTAAATGCAACTCTGTTTCCTTTTTGATGTTTCTCCATTTTTCATGAGTTGTCTTGGCACATTGGTTACTGCCATGTGGGTTCTGCTTTTTTCTAATTAGAGACAAATGGATTTTGCTACACTTGAAATGGGAAACCTTTCCTTCCCAGAAGCTGGAATTGTTGTATGTTAACATTGCTGTGAGTTTGGACCATTTGTCGTTCAAGTGTCAGCGTGGGACCGTGGGAATTACTTGCACCGACACCATCAGGAAAAAAAGATAGCCAGATATTAATTAAGGGGTTTGTGTGGCATCTTTGCTGAGCTACTGGCAGCAATGAGAGAACAGAAAATGCAAACTTTATAAACACTTTAATCATGGCTTCCTGTGTGCATATAAAATAGGAAAGGTTCAGACATTTTCCCAATGGGAGGAGAGCTGTTTCTGCTTCCATAGGAACACAGGAAGCTGACACATCCTAAATCATAACATTAGTCCATTTCACATAGTATTCTATACACTGACTGGCAAGGACTCTCCAGGGCTTCAGACAAAGGATATTCCCAATCCTATCCAGAGATGTCAGGGAAGTGGAAGGCTCAGTTTTACATATGTGGTGGACCTGTAAGAAAATAAAGGAATTTTGGGATGTAATTTATAATTAGCTCAAAAGAATGATCAAAGTATCATTCATAAAAAACCAACCCCAGAGGCTTTCCTTCTGGGGATATTAGGCCCAGACATACCAAAAAATGTGAGTGAAATATTCTTGTATTCTTATTTTGGCCATCATACTGGCTAATTCAACATATTCTATAAGCAATCACTGGCCTTTTGTCAGGATTTCCCTCTCCTTCCACATTTTAGCATATTACTATAGTACCCTTGCTGCTGCTGTTGCACAAAGGAAGAGATTCTTAACTTTATCTGGAATTTCCTGTCCTATTATAGCTAACAAGAATGCTTCAGGTTTCTTGGGGTAGGAGCACTGGAGCATCTTCTTTAGTTCTTCATAAATATTTCCTCATATTTTTATTTTTTGCGAAAAAATGGATGTCCCTATTTTCATCAGAGAAATGTTGGAGGGTATGCAGTATCTCTAAAACACCAACCACCAAATAATGCAGGGCAAGGAGAAAAGGGTACAGGGAGAAAGCTAGATTTCAGTTGCATCCCAGCATAGTGTCCAGGCTTGATACTTTATGCTTATCTTTGTAGACTATTTTTTCTTTGTTCTATCAAGCTAATATTAATAATAATATGGTGTCCAGGCTCTCTGTTAATGCTACACAGTGCCAGTGTGAGTATTAAGCAGGCCAATTGCAAGGCACAACCTCTTTTTACAAAAAGCAGTGCTGGAAGAACACCTTGGGAAATCTCACTTTGAGAGTGCAGTCATGACCCAACCTGCTCCCAGGTGGTACCTTCTGCAGAAATTGATTAAAGCCTAGCCTTTATAGGTAAGCAGGTTAGCCTGTATAAAGCCTAGCCTTTATAGGTAATCAGAGATTTGTTTGGACCTCTGGCCTGGATAAACAGCTTGTCAACTAAGGTTCCAGCATAATCCTCTCCAGGGGACTCACGGCAGCCTAGATGGAACACTTGGAGAGAGTAAATGGGATACTAGATAAATACTTCTGACCCTGCTGCAATATTATTTTTGAACTGGTGCAATGTCACTCACACAAGAAAGAGTAAAGGGGAGACACCATCTGGCTTTATCTCTGTCTTATATGTCCTAACAAAATTAAAAAATTCCTTCAGTAGCACCTTAAAGACCAACTAAGTTTTTATTTTGGTATGAGCTTTCGTGTGCATGCACACTTCTTCAGAGTCTCCACCACCAGAAATATGGTACAATCACTGAAGAACTCATCAGGGCTAGGCTGGTAGTAGGGCTTAGAGAAAGACACAAGGATCCTAACCCAATCCTGGAGGTGGCAGTCCTCCAGAACTGCCATATAGGGGTACAACAAGCTCTTCTCCAGACAGACTTTAAAATGGAGACCGCACTGAGAGTGGCAGAGCTGCTAACTTTCTTCATCTGAAGGCTGCATTCACGCTTGGATATCCCCTCCAGGGGCCACAGGCCAGGGATGTATAGGAACACCCCCCTTCACTCTCTCACATGTAATTTCACATGCACACACAAAGAGGACACACACACACACACACACAGGTGCACAGCCTCCTGTTCAGGTGTGATATATGTGCCAGCATGCAAACCAGCCTACCAAAAGCACTTAAGGCTCCCAAGTCATCATTAGCAAAAACTTGGGACTGATCATTTTTATCTGGGAAGCACCTCCTAGTTGCTCAGGTAACCAATACCGTATCAGGATCAGTTGTCAATAAAATGAAGCCCATATCCCCCCCCCCACTTTGGGATTTCTGAGACAATCATCTCTGACTATGGGCTGCAGTTTTCATCTTATCAAGCAATGAAAGAACCTGTCAATTTGGTTCTCTCAGTTTCCTCACGTTTCCAGTCTTAAATTCGGTTCTCCACATTTCTGCAGCAATTTGAATTAAAACAAAAACTCCTCATGAAAATTGCTCAGTGTTTTAGCGCCAATTTCTCCTCATAAACACATTTTTATATATATACAGTTTTGACTAATGAACACGTTTTTGCAAAGTTATTTCCCCTAATATATTTTACAAATATATTCCATTTTATGCACACTGCTCCCTAATACACACTTTCGGGAACACTGTTTGGTTGGAGAACTGTGGGGTAAAATTCAGATAACTGTGATTTTCAAAAGATGGATGTGTTTGGATTCTCATATTGTTTCGGAAACTGAGAATTTTGAAGGCTTGACTTGTAAGTGCAAATTGAATCAAATTTCTCCCCATCCCTAATATGAAAATTTGCAGAGGCTTTTGGATTTCAACCCTTCTTACCTCTAAGTCTGCCGTTTCTCCAGAGCGACAGTGGGACAGAACATGTTGTCCTGCCTAAAAAACACCTGTGGTTGAAATCATCCAGCCTCTACCTTTTCCTATTGACATAGCAGCCAACACCTTTGGCCAATGGCTTCAGCCCAGTTGTTCCTAGGATGGAAGCTCCATTCCAAGATTCCAGCATTTGCCACCCAACTAACTCCATCTTGGTCTGATTTCCACAGCTTTGCAGAACATGATGCCTATTATAAAGCTTGCCGGAAGAACGTTTGTGGCAAAGGGCATAATGCTAAACTCATGAAACCAGAAGACCTGCTCTGCACAAAGGAGTCTATGAAAATGTGCTGGTACATGAGAATGCAGAGACTCCTTGATCCTATTCTTGTTCTTGTGGGAGATGCTCCAGTGCTCTCCTAAGGAACCACCACAATGCAGGCTGCAGAAAACACTATCCACGTTACACCCCTAGAGATGATCGAGCTCCTCCCTCTCAAAGAATATGCCCAGGCAGGAAGCAACAACCACTCACATTCCTGAGAGATGATGCTTTGCATTGAGAATGTCCTAATCCCCAGCATCTCCAGGTAGGGTTGGGAAAGAAACCCCTGCCTGAAATCTGGAGAGCTACTGCCAGTCAGTGTTGATAATACTAGGGTACAGGGACCAGTGGTTTGACCCAAGGCAGCTTCCTCTGTTTCTTTTTGGAAGCCCACAGAATGGTTAGAACTAGTGGTTGCAAGTCATCAGAGCGGAATATTTCCTGATACATAACCCCAAAGTCCTGAAAGTCTACCCTGGCCTTCACAGGATTTTGCAGTATTCATCATAATAGTATATTTTTGTTTTGATTTTGTTTGTTGAATAGTTACCCCTCAGAAAGGAGGATGTAGCATTCATTGTATAATGTTCACTGAGTTTTAGTATGCAACGGAGAAGTTTCTTGATTTATTCACTTAACACTCAAGTCCTGGGCTTGTTGATTTGTTGAACATTTGACCACATTATTACTGACTAAGAATGGCCAGTTTATACTAATGATGAATGGAACCCCCACAAATGGCTGCTTCTACTCAAATCAGGGCCAGTCTGGCCCAGGCTCGCTGAGTTTGTATTGCTGCTTTTCATTGATGAGAATGAGGAACAAATTCTGAGGCCAGGGCTTTATAGGCTGTGGTGACCCAGGATTGGCTAGTGAGGTCAGCTGACTATTCCTGAGGCAGGCTGGTACTGCAGCTGAGATGGTATGCTTGCTCTATTGGTGCAGCAAGTAAGGCAATGGCTCCTGGCTGCTGGGAACCCTCAGATCACAATGTACGCCTCCAAGGACCTTACAGGTCCATGTCCATGCAAAACACATTCCTCACCAAGCTAATGGGAGAATGTGATTTGAAGGAGAGAGAAGGATTTTGTTCACTGATGGCAGTGCTTTTCAGGGGCTGAGTGTGGATGCAGTCCTCACTCTTTATACTGTGGCTGAGCCTGGTCTCAGCCTGCAGTTTGCTGCAATACAGATGAAGGAGGAGGGATAGATAAGCATAGCAGGTACAGGCTGTATTGTGCAGGAGTGATTGCAAAGTATTCATGGTTTGTACACCGGGAGAAAAAACTTCAGCTTTTAGTGGTACAATCTGATGGAGTCCCTGGAAAGCCCATGGAAGAGCAAAGGATCATTTTGAAATAAAAACACCAATCTCTAACAATTGGCATGCACACATATGGAGGGTCATAAACGCTAATGATGGTGTCAACCACTGTTCTGGTGACATTATTTCTAACTCTGCATCCATTTGCAAGGGTGCAGAGGCTTTCAGCCACCTGGGTTTCTGTCAGCATGCTCAAAAGGACCATCCATTAATGTTAGTGAAGCAGCAAAGTGGTCCAGTCATTGAAAATAATAATAATAATAATAATAATAATAATAATAATAATAATAATAATAAATTTATACCCTGCCCATCTGGCTGGGTTTCCCCAGCCATTCTGGGCAGCTTCCAACAAAATATTAAAATACAATGGTCTGTTAAGCATTAAAAGCTTCCCTTTTAATGAGTGTCTTGCTCCACCCGTCAATGATCAATATCTCCAGATCACTAGCAAAGTGGAGGTTTGCCACCCTTTGGTTTACCAAGGGAGAAACGTGCACAGTAAAATGTCCCTTGTTAAAGTTTGGAATGCTCTATTAAGAAACATCATAAATGTTACGTAAAAGGTTTTTTTTTATCGTTGCCTTATAAAAATTTATTTGCTGTTGCTTTTATGTTGACTACCATATTCAAAACACTCTTACAACATACTCACTTTTGTCTGCTATGGTTCACTCACAAGAACAAGTTATCGGGGCATGAATGCCATCAGTTTTGCTAACAATGCTTCTAATGAAAGGCATGTGTATGAGTGGGTAGGCAATGTACATTTTCTACAGTCCTATGCCAAAACAATGACCACAAATTATCTGACTACATCTGGGTTTTTTTTTAAGTGTAATTAGAAAATTCAGGACCAGAATGTGATGACAGTTTGAAGACCAAATTGTTTTCATAACGGACTGAAACAGGACAGAGAGCTCTGTTGTCACCATGGTGGGGGAAGAATTTGTATTTTTATTTACATCTGGCTAATTCTGAGTTCCTAAAACAATACACGAACCAAAACGCAGCTTCAAAGTTTTGAAATCTGCACATCTCTGGAATTTGGTAATGCAGTTCTCTAACAAAAAAAAAGAGTCTATATTAGGGGGAAATGTGCATAAAACACATAAATTTATACTCCACCCTTCTTCCCAAAGGAGCCTAGGGCAGCAAATGAACAAATGATACAAGAATTAAAACATATTTTTAAAAGATCCAATACAGGCGCATACAGGGAATGCTATCTACTTAAAATACTTGTTGGAAGAAGAAGGCATTTAGTAGGAACTGAAAATACAATCCAGACAGTGCCTGTCTAGTATTTAACAGCAGGAATTTCCAGAGGGTGGGTGCCTTAAAACTTAAGGTCTAATTCCTATCTTCTGCAGAATGGACCTCCTTTTGAGATGGTATCTTTGGGATGCCCTCACCAGCAAAGAGCAGGGTTTGATTGCTATATAAGGGGAGAGATAGTATTTCAGGTATCCATATATACAACCATACACCTTACCACCATTGGGTTAGCATTTTGCCAGAAGAAAATTAAGCAGATTATTTGTTCTATGCCCACTGCCCACGTGAGAATCAACTGTTTTGTAAAAGGAGATATTCAAGTGCAGCATCAGATTCTATATGAGGGTAGTCCAGGTCCCATAGCTGATAAATATTCACTCCCCTGTCTTTTAAATATGATATCAGATATATGCCGTTCATATGCAGGATGAAAGTTCAGCCAACTGGACAGAAGCAAAGATAAATAGTAATAGATGCTTGTGTCCAAACGTCCCGTAAATGCAACATGTTCGGTAATGACAGGGGCCTCTAGGGGGTGCCACTTGTCTCCAGGCATGCTTCGTTGGTCTTTGAGGATCTGGCACACTCTCATTCCTCCAGCTTTCGGATCCTTTTCAGATGCAACAGCCCAGTTGTTTCTCTATGAAAGACGTTGGCTGGAGGATTATACACCACACCTGGAGAGCTTCCTTCTCCCAAGTCCTTACCCAGGTTGCTACCCACTCTCAAGGCAGTTCACTGAGGACAAGGACATTCCATAAAGATCGCCTCAGCCTCCCCAGCTGTCTTTTCGGGAGAGCACATACAACAAGCACATGCACTGGTCACTCAGATCATGGGACGACACCCAAACCAGAACAATGAAGTGTGCAAAGGCTCACAACTTTCTCAGACCAGAGGCTGGGAGACATCCAAGGAATGCAATGGGAATATGATTCTGCTGGGGCAATGCCAGGGACTTGGGGCTCACATGCCCACATGATGCTTAATATGCAGTGCATTTCCTCTAGGCTTCGGTTGCCATGCCAGGTCTTAATCTGTGGGCCTAGGAATTAGGAAAGAATCCAACTAAAGGGAGTCTGGGGTGTTCATAGGGGCCTTTCCGAGGCAAAAGATAGGTCTGTCTCAAAACAATATCTCTTGAATCTCTCCATTGTTTGGCATGCAGAGAGCCTTTTGGCTGTAGATCCATAGCAAATGCTGGTAGTGGTGTGCCCTGAACGTGATTTGCTCATTTTCTTACAACTGTGTTTGTGCGGAGGAATGAGAAAACGGCCTGTGCTCTGTTCTTCTCCGGAATTGCTGGCTAGCTGCTTTGCTGAAATTGGCAGTCTTGGTGCAATTACCAGATGCCTTTAATAAGGATGCAGGGGCAGCTGCGCCTGATTTGCATAATAATTTGAAATTTACATATTTCCCTCTTTGTCAAATGCTCTCATCTTACTTCCACCCACACACCCCGACATAAATTGGGAGTGAATGTATACTACAGTGGGAAGTCAAGAGAACTCAAAACTAAGCAACTGAAGAATAGGGGGGGGGGGAACCCAATTCTTTTATAGAGTGTTAACAGTCCTTCATCCTCAAAACCTTCACCACACTGCTATGGTACCCTAGCCTAGCCACTATGTGTCAGTATTTCGGATCTATAATACTCTTGTACAGCATTCCTCCATCCCTTGGTACTTTTAAGATGGCCTTAAAGTCCTATCTTTCTACAGTGGCTTTTAGTGGGCAATCTGTGTTGAAGCACTGGAGGAGGAAGAGGAGTGCGGAGGAAGCGCCCCGCCCCCGGCAGCGCGATCCCGGCAGGGTCCCATCGCAGCTGCCCCCCGCCAGCACTGGGCGCCATTCCCCCACAGGCGGCGCCCCCCACCCCTAGGATGCTCGCCTGCTCTGCCCCCACCTGCGCTCCGCCACTGTGTTGAAGTAGTGCTGTGTTTTGATTATTCTGGGCTATTGTGAGTTTTGTGCCAGAAAATGAAATGTCAATTTTAACTGTTTCTTATATTATAGTACCTTGGTTTTTTTTGGGGGGGGGCAGCAGCGGGGATTGGCATATATTTATTTGTAAACAGCTTGGGGTAGATTTTCCCTTTAAAAGTGGGCTATATGTTTCTTAATCAAATTTTAATCAAATCTCTGCCAATAGACATTTACAATTATTTATAGATATTTTAAAGGAAAGACTTTGTTTCTGTTTTTTAAAAAAGTGTTTGTGGGGAAATAAATGCTTCTTGTAGGCAGAACTACATATACGTGCGAATCAGAACCTTCTTGCAGAGCAATATTCAAAACCCTGTATTGCTAAGTTGTGACTAAGCATCTTTTCTAAATGGAGATGGACAACCTATGACCCACTAGATGTTACTATCAACCTCAGCCAGTATGGCCAATGATCAGAAATTATGGGAGCTGCAATCCAACAACATCCAGAGGCTACAGGTTCCTCAGCCCTGTTATACATTTTTACAGTGTTCCAGAGAAGCCTGAAATAATTCGGGGACACCCCCCCCCCCAATTTTTGGGAAAACATGGCTGGCATTCTATTCTTTCACACTTTGCCTATCGCTTGGTGTTTACTTTTTTACTTGCCCAGCTGGCTCAATTATACATCATGGATGCACATCAAAGCTTTGGGAGTCAGCAGTGATGCTGCTAATACTTAATATGAGTACCAGGCTCGCAGTCCCCTTCTAAAATACAAGGTGATCATTAGACCCTCTGAATTCTTCTGCAGCTCAGATTTTAATCTTTGCTGGAGGAGAATTCAACTGCTTCCTCCTCCTCGTACTCAGTCCTCAACCCGCTCCTACTTTCTCACCCACTACTTTCTCAACCCTACCACCTACCCACCTCCATAAGTGCTCCAGTAGCAGCACCAGCAGGTAAGTAAGAAAGGCAGTCTCTCCTCCTCCTCCCTTTGTCCGCCTCAGCTGCTTCCTTTTTGTGAATGACAGCTTCTCTCTGCTTCTGGCAAGTGGATTGTCATCCTCTACCACTACAAACAGACCCTGTCATTTTGCACATTGCTGTAAAACTTCTTCATGCCATTTGCCTGGGGCCAAATTAGATGTGGCAGCATCCATGCAATTAGCAGTCCCCCTGTGCTGGCTATTTGCATCAGGAAGAAAGTTCTCCCTTTTTTGCCTATGGGAGTCTTCTTCTCAATGTCAATAGCAGGCGCTAGACTCCTGATCTGGACTGGGATTGCAGCCAGGGGGTAGGGGGTGGGTTAAAGCCTCGTATCCCTGCCAGGCTCCTGATCTGCATCAGGCCATCAGCTTCTTACTCTCAAAAAACATACACACAATTGCTGATAACATGCCATGTCTAGTTTCGTCCACAGAGGTGAGCAAAATTGCTAGTTCTGTTCATGGTGAATAAGTGAGATGACCTTGCTGCTGTCAGCAAGAAGCTGTCAACATGAGCTCACAGACAGAGCAGCAGCCATGATCAAGACGGTCACATACACTGGCCTTGAAAAAGTGTGGATAATTTCCTCTGCAATGAAGGATCGTCTTCAAACTTGCCAAAGGATGTGGGTAGCTACACGTGCAACAATTGCAAGTTGGTTGCCCTACTAGAAAACAAGGTTGCCCTTCTGGAAGAGAAGGTGCAGCAGCTTCAGGGGCGTGTATCTACCCTCCAGAGAATTAAGGAGCTGGAGCTTTTCTTGGATGCAGCAGAGCACACTGTCTGCACCAAGGAGGAGACAGGGGATCTCCCTGAGGAGGAGGTCAGTTCCCCAACACAGCAGCCAGATGTATGGAGGAACGTGACTCATAGAAGTAGAAGGCCCAGGGATCGCTCTGAGTGCTTAGAATTACACAACCGTTTTGAAGTGCTCATGGAAGACGAGGAACATACTCCACCTGAGGATCTCTCCCTCATCACAGTTGATGAGGAATATGAAGACGAGCAGCAAAGTCAGTCCTCCGGGAATATGCAGGTAACCTTGGAAGGGACAGCACATGGAAGAATCCCAACCAAGCCTATGAAGAGGCGTGTAGTGGTGATAGGGGATTCCCTACTGAGGGGTACAGAAGCAGTGATCTGTGGGCCTGACAAGATGTCTCGAGAGGTGTGCTGTCTACCTGGGGCCAAGATCAAAGATGTAACAGAACGGCTGCAAGGAATCATAAAACCCACCGACAAATACCCCTTCCTTTTGGTGCATGTGGGAACCAATGACACTGCAAGCCATAGCTTACAGAAGATCAAAAATGATTATGAGGCTCTGGGCAGGAAGTTGAAGCAATTAGATGCACAAATTGTCATCTCTTCTGTCCTCCCAGTTGAACGACATGGCCCAGGGAGAGAGGGAAAAATAGGGGAAGTGAACAACTGGCTTCGCAAATGGTGCAAACAGGAACGGTTTGGATTCCTAGATCACGGTCTGCAGTTTCTTGAAGATGGACTTCTGGCAAGTGATGGACTGCACCTCACAAAAGTTGGGAGGAATGTTTTTGCCACAAAACTCAAAAACCTCATCAGGAGGGCTTTAAACTGACTTATGTGGGGGAGGGAGACAGTGGTCCTGAAGGTAGGAGTCTATCAAATGCTGAAGATGATCATCCAAATGTCAAGGACCAAATGGAGCAAGCAGCATGCAGACCTAGTGGTGGGACAAAAATATCCTTAAATAAGAGACATGGGGGAATGATCAACGGTCTTCAATGTCTGTATACTAATGCACAGAGCATGGGAAATAAACAAGATGAACTTGAGCTCTTGGTACAGCAAACTAAATATGACATAATAGGCATCACTGAAACCTGGTGGGATGAGTCTCATGACTGGAATGTAGTAATAGAGGGATACAATCTATTTAAGAGAAATAGACCAAACAGGAAAGGAGGAGGAGTAGCTTTATATGTTAGGGATATGTATACCTGTGAAGAGATCCAGGATTTAAAACTTCAAAGCCAAATTGAGAGTATCTGGGTCAAAATTAAGGGAGAGAAAAACAACAGTGATCTCATTGTGGGAGTTTACTATAGATCCCCAAGCCAAACTGAGGACACAGATGATGCCTTCCTGGAACAGATGGCCAAGCATTCCAAAGGAAGTGAGATAGTAGTAATGGGGGATTTCAACTATCCTGATATTTGTTGGATGTCAAACTCAGCCAAGAGCATAAGGTCGAACAGATTCCTCACTGGCCTTGCAGACAACTTCATTGTCCAGAAAGTGGGAGAAGCAACAAGAGGATCAGCCATTTTAGATCTGGTCCTAACCAATAGTGATGACTTGGTTAGTGGGGTAGAAGTGGCAGGATCATTAGGTGGGAGTGACCATGCTCTTCTGGAGTTTATTATCCAGCGGAAAGGAGCAACCAAGCATACTAAGGTCCAAATTCTAGACTTTAAGAAAGCCGACTTCAGAAAACTTAGGGAAACGCTGGGTGAAATCCCATGGACAGTAATACTAAAATCGAAGGGAGTTCATGATGGTTGGGAGTTTGTTAAAAGGGAGATATTAAAAGCACAACTTCAGGCAATACCAATGAGACGGAAACATGGAAGGTGCCTAAAGAAGCCAGGCTGGCTATCTAAAGAACTTTTGACTGAGTTAAGATTTAAAAGGGATATGTACAAAAAATGGAAAAGGGGGGAAATCTCCAGAGAGGAATTCAAACATATAGCCAGCACGTGTAGAGACAAAGTCAGAAAAGCTAAAGCACAGAATGAACTCAGGCTCGCTAGAGAGGTTAAAAGCAACAAAAAGGGCTTTTATGGGTATGTCCGTAGCAAAAGGAAAAACAAGGAAACAGTGGGGTCACTCAGAGGAGAAGATGGTGAAATGCAAACAGGGGACAGAGAAAGGGCAGAACTCCTCAATGCCTTCTTTGCCTCAGTCTTCTCCAAGAAAGAAAACAACGCCCAACCTGAAGAATATGGAGCAGATGATTCAGCCCGGGAAACACAGCCCAGAATAAGTAAGGAGGTAGTACAAGAATACTTGGCTAGTTTAGATGTATTCAAGTCTCCAGGGCCAGATGAACTACATCCAAGAGTATTAAAAGAACTGGCAGAGGTGATTTCAGAACCACTGGCAATAATCTTTGAAAATTCCTGGAGAACAGGCGAAGTTCCAGCAGACTGGAGGAGGGCAAATGTTGTCCCTATTTTCAAAAAGGGGAAAAGAGAGGACCCAAACAATTACCGCCCAGTCAGCCTGACATCAATACCAGGAAAGATTCTAGAGCAGATCATTAAGCAAACAGTCTGTGAGCACCTAGAAAGAAACTCTGTGATCACTAAAAGTCAGCATGGGTTCCTGAAAAATAAGTCATGTCAGACTAATCTGATCTCATTTTTTGACAGAATTACAAGCCTGGTAGATGAAGGGAACGCTGTGGATGTAGCCTATCTTGATTTCAGCAAGGCCTTTGACAAGGTGCCCCATGATATTCTTGTAAAGAAGCTGGTAAAATGTGGGCTAGACAATGCTACCATTCAGTGGATTTGTAACTGGCTTACTGACCGAACCCAAAGGGTGCTCATCAATGGCTCCTCCTCATCCTGGAGAGTAGTGACTAGTGGGGTGCCACAGGGTTCTGTCTTGGGCCCAGTCTTGTTCAACATCTTTATCAATGACTTGGATGATGGGCTTGAGGGCATCCTGAGCAAGTTTGCAGATGACACCAAATTGGGAGGGGTGGCTAACACCCCAGAGGACAGGATCACACTTCAGAATGACCTTAACAGATTAGACAACTGGGCCAAAGCAAACAAGATGAATTTTAACAAGGAGAAATGTAAAGTACTACACTTGGGCAAAAAAAATGAAAGGCACAAATACAGGATGGGAGACACCTGGCTTGAGAGCAGTACATGTGAAAAGGATCTAGGAGTCTTGGTAGACCACAAACTTGACATGAGTCAGCAGTGTGATGCAGCAGCTAAAAAAGCCAATGCAATTCTGGGCTGCATCAATAGGAGTATAGCATCTAGATCAAGGGAAGTAATAGTACCACTGTATTCTGCTCTGGTCAGACCTCACCTGGAGTACTGTGTCCAGTTCTGGGCACCACAGTTCAAGAAGGATACTGATAAGCTGGAACGTGTCCAGAAGAGGGCAACCAAAATGGTCAAAGGCCTGGAAACGATGCCTTATGAGGAACGGCTTAGGGAGCTGGGTATGTTTAGCCTGGAGAAGAGAAGGTTAAGGGGTGATATGATAACCATGTTCAAATATATAAAAGGATGTCATATAGAGGAGGGAGAAAGGTTGTTTTCTGCTGCTCCAGAGAAGCGGACACGGAGCAATGGATTCAAACTTCAAGAAAGAAGATTCCACCTAAACATTAGGAAGAACTTCATGACAGTAAGAGCTGTTCGGCAGTGGAATTTGCTGCCAAGGAGTGTGGTGGAGTCTCCTTCTTTGGAGGTCTTTAAGCAGAGGCTTGACAGCCATCTGTCAGGAATGCTTTGATGGTGTTTCCTGCTTGGCAGGGGGTTGGACTGGATGGCCCTTGTGGTCTCTTCCAACTCTATGATTCTATGATTCTATGATTCTACGTGCCAGCACAGTACAAGTAGTCTCTTTGTACTGCTCCAGCGCAGAGGAGAGAACAATGCCTCTCTCCATGAAAAGACCACTTCACCGGCCCATTAGAAACTGGCTGCAAAGGAGAATTCTGTTAATGATGCAATGAAAATGAAAGTTGCAAAGGGCAACACACCACACCTTTGCTTGGATTGAGATAAGTGAATTTAGGGAAGTTCGCAAGGGCTTCCTGTCAGCTCCCCTCTCCGATCACCTGTATTCCCTCCTCCCAACCCCATATTTAGAGGCTCAGGGGGCCCTCCAGAATATTTTGGGTCAGGTCATAGGATGCTATTTGGGGAGGTGGGATTAAGTCTTTGCCTCTACCCTGGTCCATAATAATAATAATAATAATAATAATAATAATAATAATAATAATAATATATTATTATTATTATTCATACCCCGCCCATCTGGCTGGGTTTCCCCAGCCAATCTGGGCAGCTTCCAACAGAAGTATTAAAATACAATAATTTATTAAACATTAAAAGCTTCCCTAAACAGGGCTGCCTTCAGGTGTCCTCTAAAAGTCTGGTAGTTGTTTTTCTCTTTGACATCTGGTGGGAGGGTGTTCCACAGGGCGGGTGCCACTACCAAGAAGGCCCTCTGCCTGGTTCCCTGCAACTTGGCTTCTCGCAACGAGGGAACCGCCAGAAGGCCCTCGGCACTGGACCTCAGTGTCCGGGCAGAACGATGGAGGTGGAGAGGTATACTGGACCGAGGCTGTTTAGGGCTTTAAAGGTCAGCACCAACACTTTGAATTGTGCTCGGAAACGTACTGGAAGCCAATGTAGGTCTTTCAAGACCGGTGTTATGTGGTCCCGGCGTCTGCTCCCAGTCACCAGTCTAGCTGCCGCATTCTGGATTAGTTGTAGTTTCCGGGTCTCCTTCAAAGGTAGCCCCCACATAGAGTGCATTGCAGTAGTCCAAGCGAGAGATAACTAGAGCATGCACCACTCTGGAGAGACAGTCCGCGGGCAGGTGACAGTCCGCAGATGATGCGGACTCAGCCTGCGTACCAGATGGAGCTGATTGACAGCTGCCCTGGGCACAGAATTGACCTGCGCCTCCATGGACAGGATTCAACCTCAGTCTGTTAGCCACCATCCAACCTCCAACCGCCTCCAGGCACTCACAGAGGACATTCACCACCTTCACTGGTTCTGATTTGAAAGAGAGGTAGAGCTGGGTATGTGCATTTGTCCATGGAGGCTGATTGACAGCTGCCCTGGACACAGAATTGACCTGCGCCTCCATGGACAGGATTCAACCTCAGTCTGTTAGCCACCATCCAACCTCCAACCGCCTCCAGGCACTCACACAGGACATTCACCGCCTTCACTGGTTCTGATTTGAAAGAGAGGTAGAGCTGGGTATGTGCATTTGGCATGTGAGAAGGAGCCTTGTAGGTGCATAGCTTACACCTATGCAACCAGGGATCTTACCAATGCAATCATTTCCCCATCATATGAAGAACCTACAGGTTGGGTATCATTTGTATGCAGGTCTGCCAATTATACTTACAAGACGGTGTGGCATTTAAAAATAGATGCAGGAATTCAAGTGAACTGCCTGACTTTAATGGACTTTGCAGGGAATGAAATCCCTCTGTACAAGAAATGGTTATGGTAGGTAGCAAAGTGCATTGGGTTATCTGAAGTGCAGGGAAAGAGAAGGCAGTGCCCGATAGACAGTGGCTGTAATGTTGGGACGAAGCCATAAAACAAGCAGTAGAAGTCAAGCAATTCTGAGTGTAACAAAAGCAAAGGGGCTTGACAAATAAAACAATTTGTAACAGAAAACAAGCAAGTTCTCTCAGGTCCAGGAGGATTATTGCAGGATCTACAGATCCAGGCACTGAAGAGAAAATCCTTTCACAAAGCCAGTGGCAGGAGTAGAGGCTTGAGAAACTTTTCTGCAAGCTCCTGAAAGCAGGAAAACCACAGCCTAAGGAAAGTTGGGAGAGAAAAAAACTATATGCAAAAGGATTCAAGAAGTTGGAGGTCATGCTTATGCCAAAGTGATTTTAAAAACAACTAAAACTCTCAAAAAGCACAATGCAGGTACCTACAGGTGCCAACAGGCATAGTTCCCTTTCATGTAAATGTACCAGATTCTTAAATGCCACTATCTGTTGCAAAACAAATGGGTCAGCTATTGGAGTAGTTCCTGAACTTCTGTGTTCTGTGGATTCTGCCACCACAGGCTTCATGGCTGGAGGGCAGGATCAGGCATTTGGCAGGGTCAGAGGGGCACATCTGCTGTAATGTACTCTTTCATACCAGAAACAGGAATATTTGGATGGCAACACGTACTGTTTTGAAAAGAACAGTCCTGTAGTCGAAGGAGCCCCCTGTTTGAAAAACGTCCCAGTCCAAGTTTTGTTTCAATATAAAGAACTGTGAGATTTGTTGTATTTCTATTTAATTTATAGTAATTATTTCTAAGTTGGCATCTATACATGTAAATTGACACGTGCAGGTTTTATGCAAATCTGTGGCCTCATTCTGGTTGATGCATTTTCTCTTTTGAGGCAATGTATAGGTGGCAGCCCTAGTTGAAATGTGGAGGAAGTAACAGATATTTCCCCTATTTTCAGGTGCTTATGGTTGTGTACCATAAGGGAGATCAGTTTGTATATTTGAAGGCATGGCCTATTTTTCATTCTCCCAGAGACAGAAGGGCCCACAACAACCTGGAGCTGGTTGTGGCAGATAATTCTGCAGAGGTCTGTATCATGGGGATCTGCTTCGGGATCCCTGCATGTCAGACTAATATCTAGTCTTTCCAAAACAATGAAGCAAACTCGTCTTTAACTGAAGATGCTCAGTTTTTGACATATCATCAAGCAACATATGAGAAATACATGTGCATTTATAGTGCAATTACAATGCGATGCCTCTATGGTTTTAGGGATGCCAACTTGTCTTTGTTAGCTTTGCTCCTGTGCCTTTAAAGGTAGGATTATATGCAAAAATTAGCTTTTTCTAAGGAAAAAAATTACCTGCTACTCCCCCCACCCAATATTAGGCTGCTGCTGAAGATTCGAGACTAGAATGAAGTTGGCAGCCGAATGTCTCCTGCATTTCCACAGACCCCTCTCTGCCCAACATCAATCAATCAATCAATCAATCAATCAATCAGCTTTATTTGCATAGCTGACAGCCATAGCAACAGAATACATGCAATATACAATTAAAAGCAACATGGATAAAAGGATCGGTCATATGACTATGATTATCGTTTAAAAGATAGCCCTTAGTCTCATTGCACCCTCGATGAATCTGGCAACTTGTGTTGTTCTCAGGACTCAGTTCATTTTGATCTGACAGAAGAAAGAACAATGTGGCCTCAATTGGGCAGCCTGGGATAGTTATGAGTAGTGGTGTAATGAGATCGAGCCGCAAGTCTTTATAGAGGGGACATGACAGAAGGATGTGAGCCACTGTTTCCGTGTTGCCGATTCCACAGGGGCGGAGTCATTTTTCCGCTGGAATCTTTTGAAATCTGCCCTTGAGTACGGCAGAGGGCAACACATCCAATCTGGCTAAAGTAAAAGTACATCTGAATTTAGAGATGGTTAATTTATACAGATAGCGTGACAGGGGTTCCAGCTGGGAGGGGGAAAAGAAGGCAAACCAAGGGCAGGATTTCTTTGTGATGGCCAGATTGTTCTGTTGCTCAAGGTCCTTGAGGCGCTGTCCAGTTAGCCTTTTTGCATTGGTAAGGCCCATCATAAGGAGCTAATGTGGAAAGGAGTTTTTGGTGCACTAGTTTGGACCACGCACTTTTATGAGGGTCCTGTAGGACTAGGGGCAGTAGGCCAGACGG
Source organism: Zootoca vivipara (assembly GCF_963506605.1). Classification (NCBI taxonomy): domain Eukaryota; kingdom Metazoa; phylum Chordata; class Lepidosauria; order Squamata; family Lacertidae; genus Zootoca; species Zootoca vivipara. Next base: position 82,017,855 of record NC_083278.1, read on the forward strand.
ATTTGAATTTATGCGGAGCCAGTAATGCAGTGTTCTTTGCCAGGATCGGGTTTCTACAGAGGGCAGACTTGCTTCCAGATGCAATGCAGCATTTGGGACACATGGTGGAACTGCAAACATAGCTGCCAAGTCTCCCGTATTCCCCGGGAAATCCCCGTTTTCCCAGCTGTTCCTAGCTGAGAAAATGGATTTTTTTTTGTTTTTCCCGGTTTATTCTGGCGCGGAGGCAATTTTGGAACTGGGCGGAGCATGCTCAGAAGAAACTTTTGATGCTGCTCTGCCCAGTTCCAAAATGGCTGCAGTGCGACTTCTGGCACGGTGGCCATTTTGGAACTGGGCAGAGCTGGATCAAAAGTCACTTCTGAGCATGCTCCGCCCAGTTCCAAAATGGCGGCAGTGCTACTTCCGGTCTGCTACTTCCGGTCCAGTCCCTTATTTCTCCGACAGCAACTTGGCAGGTATGCTGCAAAAATCTGTTTTAGGAATTTAGATTGAACAGTTTCAAGAATTCTGCAGTGATTACCTGTCCAGATTTGGGCCCCATAGAGAATCTGAGCCAGCGGTTTGGCTTGGAAGACTTTGAGGGCTGCTGGAATGTATTTGCAGCCCTTCGTGTGAAAAAAGCGGGATAACATCTTTATGCTTTGGGCTGCTTTTTCTTTGACCCATTTTTGGTGTATGTCCCAAAGCCCTGATGCCTGAAAGACTATGCCCAGATATTTAAAGGCTTTAACTTGCTCAAATAGGTGGTTGTCCAGGCTCATCTATTTAATCTATGTTTCCTTGCGAAGACCAAAACTTTGGTTTTCTGGTAGTTTACCACCAACTGCTGTCTCTTGCAATATGCTGGGATTTCTATTAGCAGCCTTTTGAGGCCTATTTTTGTTCTGGACAGGAGGACTGCATCGTCTCCCCAACATCTTGCTCATATCCCTAACACAACATGTGACATTTGTGTCCCACACATTTAATAGATGAACTCTAATTGTAAACCCCATGGTCACAGCTGTGTGCAGATATGAGCTTCCCTGTACCGAATCACGTGGAGAAATTCCCTGGAGTGAAGTTCACTGAATTCAATAGGATTTGCATCTTCTGAGTGGCCATGGTTAATACCACTGCATCATTAGGTGGTTAAAAGTAAAACCAGAGGCAGGCAAGTGGTTGGGAGTTTCCACCAAAAAACATGGGAGACCGGATCAATGTACATTAAGCGCTGCCCATTGACAGTTTTCAACCCTGACCTTTGCCTTTCAAAACCCATTCAACAAGCCGTGGGAGGGTTATCAAGGTTTATTTAGGGCCTCTTTGTCAATCAATGCAGACATTAGCAGGATGCAAAAGAGCATGCCCCTGGTGGGAGGTATCCATAGTAACATGACACATTTATTCAGGAAAGGGCAAAGGGGGAACCTGTGTTTCCTCTCTCCAAAGTGCGAGGAGATGAAATGTGAACAAGTTGAATGATCAAACAATACTGGTGGAGCATCAAGCCATGGCGATTTAGACACTTCCTGCTCCAGAGCACAAAGTTAAACCTGTCAGTACCACAAGGTCTTGAGATTTCATATCTGAAGGTCCACACATTTTCCCAGTTTCAGTCTTCTTCTTTTCGTACTGCCCATGTAGACTAATCAGGAGGTAGATTGATTAAAACAGAGCTAGGAAACGACAACCAACTCTTAACAAATCCTTAGTGGCGCCTACATTTGCACATATGCTCAAACATGTACCTTCTAGGAAGAAGGCATCACCATTTGTTCCATTCTTCTCACTGTTCTGCACTACAAAGGAGTTGCCCGCTTTTTAACAGTGAAGTTTTTCTGATATTAAGATAACTTTATGGCATGGGGGACAGAAATGCTTTTCTACTTAATTTCTATATTCCAGACTGTTTTTAAAGGCACAGAAGCAGAGGCAGTAATAAAATTTATTCCCCCATAAGGCAGCCAGTGAGTTTATTTTCCCACATAGCGATGGAGGAGAAGTTTGGTTCTGTTCACATTTAAAGGTGAACCTGCCTACCGGTAATTCTTATTTTCTGAAAGAATATGAGAAGCAAAACATAGCCACCCTTCAAAATCCACACGTCTCTGGATTCTGCAGTTTTAAAATATTTTATTTATTAAATTTGAATACTGCCCTCCATCCATAGATCTCAGGGTGATTCGCAACATAAAAAAGCACAAAATGCATAATAAAAACAAGAGCAAAAAACGCAAGCCAATAACCCCCCTCCCCTCTAGTTCATTTCTCCAGCCAAGTATTGTGTACAAAAATGCATATACCAGGCTGTAGTGTGAATAAAAGTGGATATATTGGTGAACATAGTATATAAAAATGCATTATACTGGAGGACATTGCTTTGCAAAAAGTTGTTTATAAGGCAAATATACACAGAAACATGGAGGTAAACACAAAAGGTAAATTTTTCATGAACACTGATGTGAAAATGAGAGAACTGAAATTAAGTTTGTAGAAATGAGAAACTGTTAAAAATTGAAGTTAATAAATCTGCTTACTTATTAGCTATCTTCCAGAGAAATTATATAAAAGAAAGAGTGTCCACAGGGAAGTTTTTAGCATGCTACGTATTAGTTTTAAATTTGATCCAATGGCAGTGTGTGCAGAGATTCTTGTACATGTTTAAGTTTACCTGCTCTCTCCAACACCCCCATCCTGTAGCACACACAAACAGGATGGGTAGCCTTGTGCAAGTGTGTGCATTTTCACTTGCAACAAGCTTCTCTCCAACTCCTAGCATTACACCAGCTGACAGATCTAGAGGAGGAACTGGGCATGGAGGAAGGTGAGTATGTCTGTGAGTTGGAGTGTATGTTATGTTTTGAATTGCTGGAGCAACAGAAAAACTTTCCACTTGTATATCTGTATCTGTATATCTGTATCTGTATCTGCAAACCCTACAAACTGTATATATATATCGACATCTGGAACAGCATTACTAGAGCCTGATCTTCTACAGCAGTAAACTATTTTGGATCTTAAGTTGCCTCTGCGTGTTGACTGAGAGCTGAGGACAACTTCAGCTACATGGGTATTTCACCTCAGATTCCCAACAAGATCCTCAATAATGATTCACCATAGTTACTAGCTACTGCTATATAAGACTCCTAGTTATAAAATAAGGAGCTGTTTCCATTATGGCAGTAGTTCCTATTTCAGAAAGTCAGATGAAAACATTTGGAAACATTGTCTGCCAGGTATAGTTCTTAAGCACCTCTCTCCTTAAAACAGGCCCTGCTTGACCTTATTTGAGCCTGTCACAAAGAAAATATAGTTATAGTAGTTTCTCAAAAATAAATACAACACTGGGTAATATTCTTTTTACTTGTTTGTTATATTTACTGCAGACTTGTGCACCTAAGAAAGTGCTTCCCAGTCCAGTCCTAAATTGCTGAATCGGCAGTTCTATTTTAATCCATGGGTTGTTGTCCTGTTGAGCCAAGTGAATGAGAGACTAGCTTATGTTCATAAAATATGCTAACCGCCTTCTCTAGGGCACAGTCAGTATGAGCAGGGTGAGACTAGGACAGAATTTTCTTAAAAATTTTTTTTTTTGCACTTTAGCAATAAAGTTTTAATGGTCCTGCTATCTCCGACTTATCTCTTCCCCCTCCATGCCTCTCAGTGAGATTTGCAGGCTGTTCCAGGCTTCACAACTATCCTTGGGCTGTCACTGGCACCCTCTGTCCATTGGTTCTTTGCCTGCCTATTTGACCTTGGCTTTTCCTTTCCTCTCTGATATTCCTGGGCAGCAAAGGCAAGCATGCCAAGGTCTGTCAAATGTTGTCTGCTACCTGGAAGATATATTAGCGAATGTTGATGGTTACCGCATGCCAGCAAGCAGATACCGTTAAATGTTGACAGCTGCATATCAGATACTGCGCAGACGTTGGTTGCTGCTGCAAAACTATTATATGCCGATGTCAAATATTAGCCTTCTCAACCTAGGCGTGATTCACCAAAGTGCAGAAAAATAGTGCTGTCAGAAAGGGTAACTCAGATAAGAAGACCCCAACAGTGGTCTGCCTAGTCCAGTATCCTGTTCTCACAGTGGCCAAGCTGGCTAGCAGAATCTGAGTACAACAGCACTCTTGCCTCCTGTAGTTTCCAGCAGTTGGTTTTCAGAAGCATACTTCCTCCAGCTGTGGAGGTAGAACATATCTATAATGGTTAGTAGCCTTATTCTCCTTAAATCTTCCTGAAATATACTCGGAGTCAAGAGTGAATTTCATGCTCTTTATTCAGCTCGTAGTCATCAAGGAGAAGAAGAAGAAGAAGAGAAGAATGGCCTTTCCCCAAAACCATCTGCTTATATACATTATTTACACAATGGGCTTTGCGTGATAGGCTACTTCAGGGCTACACCTGTGGGCCAATCAGTTTGTGGATTGACTTCTGCCAGCAGCCTGATTGGCTGCTCCTGCAGGCCAATCAGGTTGCGGATTCACTTCCACCTGGAGTTGGATTGGGTGGCTCCTGCGGACCAATCAGACCGCTGATTCTGGATCCTATTGTTCTATAATTCAGCTCAGTACATAACACTTCCTTTTGAAACCATCACCAGAGCAGGCTTATCTAGGATGTGACCAAATCTGATAGGTTCATAGAAACCTGATACCCATTTTCCACCTTTGTAAGCAAAGGGAACCACCAACCCCAAGTTCCCAGGGTCTCAAGAAAAATGGGGGGGGGATTTGTTAAAATAACATGTGGGGTGTTCCTGCAGCATGCTAAGGGTTAAGGCTTTGAGCGGCATGTAATGGCATTCCAACGTCTATTAATGAGTGGGAACACCGTTGCATTGTTCTGAGTTTGTTGCTGTTAACTGTGAGTTTATTTAGTTTAAATAAATACCATATTTGCAAAAAAATAAATAAAAATCTTTTTACATCTAGAGAATGACTGCTATCAAAATGCACTTAGGAAAAATGAAAGGTGGATTAATTTCAGCTCTAAATAAATACAGCATTTATTTTGATGGCTTGTGAATATGCTGCTTGATATACAAGCGCTATGATTTTTGGAGTAAATGGCGACAATGCACTAGACTTGGACCATAAGCAGCAATCATTATCAGATGACCAAATAATTTCTGTGTTTATTGTAGGTAGTATGATTAGCAGTCTTACTGATCTTTGCTTACATAGTCTATGGTGGCTCCATTTGGGGTCCAGTCCTGTTAGGAACATAGGACCATAGGAATCTGGCTTATACTGAGTTGGGGCATTGGTTCATTTAGCTTAGTACAGTGGTACCTCGGTTTATGAACACAATTGCTTCTGGAAGTCTGTTCATAAACTGAAGCGTTCATAAACTGAAGCGAACTTTCCCATTGAAAGTAATGGAAAGTGGATTAATCCGTTCCAGACGGGTCCGCGGAGTACTCAACCTGAAGCGTACTTAACCCGAAGCATGGGCGTAATTGGTTCCGGAAGTCTGTTCATAAACTGAAGCGTTCATGAACTAAAGCGAACTTTCCCATTGAAAGTAATGGAAAGTGAATTAATCCGTTCCAGATGGGTCCGCGGCATTCGTAAACCGAAAATTCGTAAACTGAGGTGTTCATAAACCGAGGTTCCACTGTACATGGAGATGCCAGGGACTGAATTTGGGACTACCATTGAGCCATATCCTCATCCTATAGCTGTTATCACATCAGTTCACTATTAGATGGAGTCATATCCCCTGTTTCTCTTCAAATATATCCTGAAAGGGGCTCTGTGAATCTGATTCTGTGCTTCAAACTTCACCTGCCAGTGGATGAAGCCTGTTCCTTTGAGTATCCATTTAGCCGAGCCCAGCCTTTAAAGGAAACTTCTGCTTGCAAATGTGATCAGATGCAGAGACAGAAGCCTTCCTCTTAATCGCGCCATTGCTCTCCTTGGTCTAAGGACCATTTAGCTGTTCTTCACAACCTTCTCTTTTGACGATCTAAATCCATGACATAAAGTGATTGTTTTCTGATTATTAACAGGTACTTTTTGATTGGAAGATTTTAAGCCGCTGTCGTCAAGGGCTGGTGCCATTAAAATGGTGGTTAAGAACCAGGATGCACGAGAGCAAATGGAATGCACCCAGGGAGGGAGGTGAAATCCAAAACCAGAGGTTTAGGACACCATCCTAGTCTGAGACATATGCACACAGTGACCCTTAATAGACCCAGCTCCCAGCTGTTGATAAATGGTGGATTTCTGTTTATTTATTTTTCCTGCCTGTTGGAATACTGGCCAGGGAAACCTGTCCCACCAGTGCTGTGATTCCAGTTTCTCATTTATCCTTGGTTTCCAGCCTCTCAAGAAAGTCAACAGTAGTCAATGGAACAATAATGGGAGAGGAGGACCAGGATTAGTGGCAGGGCTTGTCTCTCACCAGAAGACATGTGACCCGGGGGCTGAGTGCTAGCTGCTAATTATTATTAACAAAAGCAACTTGGAGGGTGGAAGGAAATCTGATCTTCCTGTACTGTGGTTTCCAAGTGCTATTCTTGAGTACACGTACAGAAAATGTAACCCTTTCAGGGGTGAAGAAGAAAGGAAGGCTTCCATTTTCACGCCCATTTCATTTTAGCCATTGTACCCGCAGGCTACAGAAAAGCTTTCCATTTTTGTCTATTTGCTTGCACTAAGTTTAGGTTACTTGCGCACACAGTGTAAACAGCTTCAGGATACAGGTAAGAGAAGCAATGCTCAGAAAACAAGGTTGGGATACAGACTAAGGGCTGGTTACACTGTGATACGCACTTAAATACTGTTGATTGTATTCAACAAACTTTTACTCAGAGCAGACCCATTGAAATTAATGGAGCTAAGCTAATTGTGGCCATTCATTTTATTGGGTTTACTCTGAGCAAAAGTTGGTTGAATACGACCCTTTTTCTGTAGGTGTGTTGTTTTATTGTTTATTTTACTTATGGGCATTTATATTTTAATGTACATGCAGCTGGCTTTTATATTGTGTAAGCTGTTTCAAAGCCTATTTTGATATTGAGAGATATATACTTTTTTTTAAAAAAAAAAGCTTGGCAGGTAAATGTTGTCAGTCATTGCTCTCTAATGAGTGCATCTGTATTACAGGGGTGGGGAACATTTGACCACCCAGCTGTTGTTGAGCTGCATTTCCCACCATCCCAGATGGGCCATGCTGGCTGGGTTTATTGAGAACGGGAGGCTAATTCAAGAGACCTATATTGGATCAGAAATTTTATCCCAAATTCTTATAAGACTGAAACCTCAAAGCAGCCTTTGCCAGTTTTCACCCCCTCCATCCATTCTAGGGCAAATGCATCACTCAGGGCGGTTTGCGACAAGTTTAAAACAATATTTTCACAAAATAGCAATATAGCTCCTGCTTTTCTAAGAACAAATCCAGCATACTTGCCAAGGTTCCCATTGGCGGCCTAGTATTTTGTGCTGGTATTAAATGTTGTCATAGAATCATAGAATCATAGAGTTGGAAGAGACCACAAGGGCCATCCAGTCCAACACCTTTAGTTCCAAAAATGCTAATAATCCAAAAGAATTTGGAAGAAGGTTCAGCAGGATTGAGTGAAAGAGTATTGTGTACACAGTGCCTGGCCATAATATACTTTATCTGTTCTCAGAGTTTTAAAAAAACAAAACAGCTTTGAAAGTATACCAGCTGAAATGTCAACTGTCTTCCTCAAATGAGCTGTGATCATTCCTATCAACCAAGGATTTGTCTAGAAGTTCAATGACCTCGTGGAAGACCATAGGCCCTTCAGAGGTTTCTAGAGTCCAACTCTCACCAGCTCCAGCTGGATTGTGGGAGTTGTAGTCCAGCAACATCTGGAGGGTCACAGGTTCTCCATGTCCACTTCAAGGTCTTGAGAACATGAAAATTTCTTAGGAAGATTACAGGAGAGGGGATGGAACAAAGTTGGAAATGCAAAAGCACAAAAAGAAAGAAGGCAGGCCCCCCCACCCCACCCCACCCCATGCTCGGTATTTATCATCTTGCACTCGTACAGTATAAGGGAAGAAAAAAATGCATGTGTGTGTGTGTGTGTGTGTGTGTGTGTGTGTGTGTGTAAACATACACACACACCATTTTTGTCCACTATTTTTATCTGCTGTTTAAAATGGAACATGGCAGAAATAAAATGAAAATCACAATATTCGTTTGCCAAGATCAATACAATTAGAGATTGGCTGAACTATTTTTAAAACAATAAATAAATAGTCCTCTTTGCTGGAGTCTTCCCTGCACTTCATTCCAGGGCCTTTTGTCCTTTCTGGTCTGAGTTTTTGATCCAAAAATACGCAAGGATCTGCCAAACCACTAAATGCAACCAACATAAAGTAGAATGGCAACTGAGCTGAGTGAGCTTGTATATGAGGGTGGTTTGATTTTATGTTTGTTTAAATCACATTTCAATTTCTCGAAGTATGGCTTGACAATATTTTAAGTTGAAATGCTGTTTTCCTAGGCTGACCACACAGGTCACAAATGGGACTGTTTGTTTTACAGAGATAAGAAGAAACAATGAAATAAATTTATATGACAGGATGGCAGACTGATTTGCACCATTTACAGGTAGGTAGCCGTGTTGGTCTGATGTAGTCAAAAAATAATAAAAAAAATCCTTCCAGTAGCACCTTAGAGACCAACTAAGTTCGTCATAGGTATGAGCTTTCGTGTGCATGCACACTTCTTCGGATACACTGAAGTCACCAGACCCTTAGGATTTGCACCATTTTATCTTAACGACCCTGTAAAGTTGTAACATTTCTCTGTCCACACAGTGAGCCCCCTAGCTGAGTACGGATTTGAACCCAGGTCTACATTATCACAGTGATTCTCCAGTGTTACATGGTGAACAACACATCTCTTTTCCCCACCACAGTAGTGCCCCTCTTCTCCCTCTGACTGCTCACTGTTATCCCACCAGCAATCAACCAGCTAGAAGAAGTAGCCCTTTATATTCCTCCCTCTCAAAAAAAGACCCAATGGATAGCTTGGGTGAGAGGATTGCGTCCAGCTCTGGAATGTTCTTTACTGAGAAGGAGGAAGCTCAGTGTGTCACCACACTCGGCACCACTGACAAATGCACATCACCTATTTATTAGTGCAGGAGTCCCAAGAACAGGCTTTCAGCCAAGTTTATCTCCCCCCCCAAAAAAAACATCACCATGGGCCAAATGTATGACTAGAGATGAGAAGTGGAAATAATATAACACTGCTTTGCAGAGACCATTGCAGATTAGAAAATGTCCCATCCAGTAACACAATTGCTCCATAAAAAGCTTCTTTAGCTAAAGCTGTAGGCAAACACAAAACACATTTCAATATTGAGACGTGTACATTGCCCCTCAATACTGTATACTGTTTCTGTACCATCAGGACAATGGCATCTAAACCATAAGGGAAGTAAGAGGTTTAAAGAAAACCAAATGTTCTGGCAAAGATCGGCTTCCTGCATTCATAGGCTTATGGGACACTGAACGAAAACACGTGCCCCCTGTTGGAATGGATGGAGACCATGTCTGGATTCACTGCTAATTTTAATCCAGCAACAATCCCACTGAATTCCATTCAAGAAGAACATCTTGATCAAAAATGCTGTTGAGCAATTGCAATAGTTGAAAGCAGTTACTGGGTCCAACCTAACAAAATGACCGTCTGGATGTGTATGGCCTTTATAACAAGGACCCTTTTCCTGGAGCTAGCCGGCACTCTGTTATGATGCAGGGTTTTGCACAAAAAACCCAACAATACCTAATAAAAATGTCCATCTTTTGCCTAATAGATTTCATTTCAGGCAAATGGATGCCCATGTGCCTTAAAGACAAGAATATGGTCATTTCTGCAATGCATAGATCCGTTCAGAGTAAACGTCATAACCTGCAGTGAGTAATCTCAAATTTTACCACCCAAATGTATTATATAAATAAACACAATTTGCTTGACTTGCCATGGAACCTGGGATTACAAAACAAACAAGAATTGCGTTACCATTGGTTGTGGTGCAGAAAACAGGGTTGCTGAAAGTACTAGAAGCTACAAGTGAGAAAGACCTAGAGCACATCCCCAGTGCTTGGCATCTTGTAGATTATATGCTCTTTTGTTAGGAATTATTGGGTGGAATTCATTGTCGAGCTACGATGAATGTCCTGTCTGCACAAGCATTTCAGCTTGCCAGACAGAATGATCCTTCAACTCATACCCCCCCCCCCCACTGTTGTGGGGTTCTCTCAACTTCTCCGGAGCCAATCTTTTGACAGGGGCGGGGGAAGAAAGGGGAAAGCCCTGTTGTGCAAGCAGAAGTCCTTGCACTGGGCTTCCACTCATGGGCCTTGTTAGGTGAATCCCACCCATCAAATTTTGCTATAATTTGCAAAGTCTCAGAAAGAGGACAGGCTGCAAATTCCACTCCACTGGATCAACTGCCATTTTGGCTCCTCTTCTCCTAGAACTATTTAACCAGTGACCATTCCAACTATAAGATTATGTACATTGATTAGAATTTGCTTTCTTTCTCTCTCCCACCCCGCCATTACTTCTTCTTTCTTTTCTGAAGCCAGGTAGCATCTTTTTTAAAAACTCTGTACAATGCTTAGAAAACATTAAGTGCATTGTTTATTATTACCATTTCTTCAGGGCAAGCTGTATCAAGCACACAGCCTTCACAAACCTGATGTCCTGCATATGTTTTGTACCACAGCCTCCATTATTCATAACCATTGGCAATGCTGGCTGTCACCTGTGTTGGTGTGACTCTCCTCCCTGGAAATGTGTTCATGTCTATGGTCTTATGGTAGGATCTTATGAGCCAGCTCCTCATGTGAACTAAAATTGTGCTTGCCCCAGAAATATCATAGAGATTCTGTGACACAATGTCAATTCACATGGAGAAACCTTAATTTTACCCCTGTTTAACTAGGTGTTGCAAAAACCAAAACTAAAGTCAGTTCTCCTGGCTTTGGATTATTATTATTGCCACAGTTTAGTTCAGCAAATGGTTGCCTGTCTCCATTTGATGACATCATGCATAATAATATGTAGCTTTTCCATTAATCTTAGGACCTTCTGAATGAGAGTAAAATATTTTGCAATGATGTTAGTCCACTTTTCATTAATGCATGCATTTGTTTTGATTCAGCATTAAAATGATCCATTAGTTAGTGTGCTGCTTTAAAGAAAATAAAAATTCAGACCTTGCCCTGAGGGTTCATGAGCCTCAGATTAAGTCATAGCGAAGGGTGTGGCATGAATCACTCAAAAATATTCAGATATTACATTAAACTTCTGGGCTTGTGCAATTCTCAATGATTCATATTTCAAACCCACCTTTTGCTAGCTACAGAGCTATCTATTCCATAGCTGCCAAGTCTCCCATTTTTTCGTGGGAAACCCCCGGATTTTAATCCGTTTCCCGCTGTTATCCCGAATAGAAAAAAATCCTGGAAATCCCCTGGATTTCCGACCTGCCAGGGAGGCTCCATTTTGGGTGCTGCTCTGCCAATGTCTGGGCACCGGAAATCGGGCAGTGCCGGCACCGGAAATTGCTTCTACACATGTCCGGACATGCATAGAAGCGACTTCTGGTGCTGCGCCGCTGCTGATCCCGCATTTCTCAGCGGGAGACTTGGCAGCTATGCTATTCCTTCCTTTCTTCTAAGGGATGCCAGAGACAGAGTGTTAGGTACTTAAGAAAAGCCTTGCTGGATTTGAGCAAAGGTCCATCTCGTTCAGCTTTCTGTTCTCATGGTGGCCAACCTCTGACCTTTGCCCATTCTTTGATAGAAGCATGAGCAGCAGGTGGTACTAAATGCTCGACTGTGTTTTCCTTGTTTCTAATACATTACCTCAGAGGTTGCTTTTCCCTACCTGAGGAAGCTAAATCTAGCACAAGGGCCCATGCTCCCATCAAGGGAGGGAACCCAGGGGGGAAGGATTAGAAACACAAAAAGGTTGGTTGTCAAAGATAGTCATGCATCACAGATTCTGGATGTGCCTCCTCCCCATCTGTTGTCACAGGATTTAATGTTCATTGCAGTCGCCTCCATTTGTGCATACATTGTTAGAAGAGCTCCGTTCTCCCAATCTGCCCTTGACTTTCTATAGCTGTTGTGAGGTCTTCTTGAATTTTCTTAGGAGCAAGAAAGGCATCCAGGTATTTCTCTACCTTAGGGCCTACATGAAATTGTTTTCAGGGGCACCCCATGACGTATGAGTGCACAGCCAGCTGCTTCTTGTTATTTAGAAGTATGTGCGCACACATTCACCAGACTGCAACCTCCTTGTGGCAATAATAATAATAATAATAATAATATATTTATTTATACCCCGACCATCTGGCTGGGTTTCCCCAGCCACTCTGGGCAGCTTCAAACGGAAAAATGAAATAAAATAATCTATTAAACATTAAAAGCCTCCCTAAACAGGGCTGCCTTCAGATGTCTTCTAAAGATCTGGTAGATGTTTTCCTCTTTGACATCTGATGGGAGGGCGTTCCACAGGGCGGGTGCCACCACCGAGAAGGCCCTCTGCCTGGATCATACGAGGGCACCACAAGAGACTCGGGTCATGCTTAGACAGTTCACTGCATAATGGGTTGAGTTCCGAGACACTATGGACTGGGGGGGGGGGAGAACTTAGCTAAGATCTAGAACAGGGGTCAGCAAACTTTTTCAGCAGGGGGGTGGTCCACTGTCCCTCAGACCTTGTGGGGGGGCCGGACTGTATTTTGAAAAAATAATAAAATTGAACAAATTCCTATGCCCCACAAATAACCCAGAGATGCATTTTAAATAAAAGGACACATTCTACTCATGTTAAAACACGCTGATACCCGGACCGTCTGCAGGGCGGATTTAGAAGGCGATTGGGCCGGATCTGGCCCCCGGGCCTTAGTTTGCCTACTCATGATCTAGAACCTGTTTGTCACAATGAAACAATAATTTGGTTTCCGTATATCTCATTGAGCATCTCTCCCTGTGCAAGCTTGCTCACTTGATACTGATCTTCTGGAAACTCACTTTGTCTAAATGCTTTCCAACCTCAGAAGAGGAGATATGATCTATCCTATGTATCATTCTGGGATTGCATCCTTATATTTGTTAGCTGCTTTGTAGGGCTTTTTGAAAAATGCAGATAGGTGGGAGAACAATTTTTTTAAAAAGAGCTAAAAGAATGGAATGAAGAAGAAATAAGGGGGGGGGAATTGCATAGTTTCTACTAACAGGTAGGTAGCCGTGTTGGTCTGAGTCGAAGCAAAATAGAAAAAAATTCCTTCAGATCTGAAGAAGTGTGCATGCACACGAAAGCTCATACCAAAATAAAACTTAGTTGGTCTTTAAGGTGCTACTGAAGGAATTTTTTTCTATATAGTTTCTACTAGTGCTCTTTCTTTCGATGAAAAGTTTAGCTTTCAGTCAGCCGGTCTGGTGCTGCTGTGTTGGTTGAAAGGTGCCAGAAGACCTAGGTATGTTTTTAAAGGGAATGGGGTGTGTGTGTGTGTGGAGAGGACAGAGAGCGCGGGAGAGTCATGCGCTTTGCTAAAGCAAACAAAGAGAATTGGTTGGTTTACCAAGAATATTCTGAGAGTAGGATAGCTCCACCAAAAAAGAAAAGAAGAAAAGAAAAGCCATCTGACTCAACCTTCAATTTCCCTTGTCTTGAGGGCACTGGAATGTGTTAAGAGGCATTCAGTGCCCACAAAGCCTGATGCTCACAGCCAGAGCATTCTGTGTGGCGCCAGCAGTTGCTCTGAGCTGGTCCTTTTCCCGGCTCCTGGGAGGTACCGCCCAACTGCTGCTGTTCCTGCAGCTGCCAGGGATGCTGCTTTGTCTCGTCTGTCACCACCACGCCGGTCCCATTTCTCCGGCTGCAATTACACACCTTGCAAATATTGGTTCGGTGAAAGATTAGGCAGTGAGCTGTGAGCGGCTTGCCAATTGGCCAGGATTTATGGCTAGGGGTTAAATAATAGAATAATTACACAAGGCATTAGGCTGCACATGGCGGTTGGGCGAAGAGGTGGAGAGACCTTTTTTTTGGGGGGGGGGGTAAGCCTGCAGAAGGTATGCACAAAGAAGGTTTATAACAGGAAACCTCAAGGATCATTTAAGGAGCGCAGGGTTGGCAGGCCTCATCCCTCTCCTGTCTCAGACCACACATTACTCGGGAGCACCTCAATCCTGGGTCAGCTCTCCAGTTTTGTGCATTGAATAAACATGATAATAAACATTTCGATGTGCCTGGGCATCAGGGATGCATGTTAAAGGCACACATTCTTATGCTTTTAAAAGCATAAGACACTGTGATGACACTGAAATGCATAGATATTATGAGATATAAAGAAGTAACCACAACAGATGCTATTCATATATACTGGGTTTGAGTGTTTCTTTTGCAATTTAATCCTGGATATAATCTAAGAGTGGCCTGTAAACCTTGTTGAGAATCTAACGCCTTTCAGAAATCCACACACACACACACACACACACACGGGAATCTATAATAATGTTCCAAATACAGATTTTATTTGGAACATTATTATACTGATCTGATAAAAGCAAAATAAAATACCAAAATCATTCAATTTCTAACATGAGCCAGGTTACAATCTTATAAAACTAAGGAAGGGAACAAACAAGATATGATTAAATCCACAAAATCTGTTTACTGGTCTTTGCAGCAGAAACAGAGCAACTGTTTTTGTTTCTGTTTGTCCATGTCAGCTGATAAGTAAGCCAAACATCATTCAAAAGTCCTTCCAGTGTATTTTAGTAGGATGGAAGTAGATTATTTATTTTGCTCATTTCTATAAAAGGTACATACATCCCCTCCCACATGTTAATGTTTCAGTTGCTCCACCCCCATAGGGGGCAGACCTACTGGTATTTGTTTATTGTGTACCCTCAAAATGACCATTGAACAGAGAAGAAAAACACATCTAGCCCTAGAAAAGATTAGCTGATATTTGGGGAGAATCAGGCCATCCAATTAATCGGTATGATCCTTAGAAAAGTCAGAAGACAAACAAAGATGAATCGGAAAGCAGATTTTAGGAGCAGCTGACATGGAGCACTTTGCATCCACATTCTTTTTTAAGAATCTTTTTTTCCTGGGAATGGCTTTGACTCTAAAGGAAATTTGCAGAAAGGCCCAACAAATGTAGTTTATTATTAAAAGCTTTGAACCACGAGCTAACACAAATATCCTTCTGTAGAAGGTACAGATGTCCTGAGAATGTGTTTGCATAAACCATCTTTAGCCAAAATTGTAAGGCTTGAGACTTGCTTTCAAAGGAAGAACGAGTGCTCCTAGATAAAGCACTTACAGACGTACAATAGCCTCACCCTCCTGTTTCACGAAGCTGATTTCAGAATGCAGTGGACAGTTTTGATGGTCATTACAAAAGAGAGGGTTGAACTGGCCCATCACTCTTGCTGAATAAATACCACTTATAACAGTTCAAAGAAACTTAGTTGTGGGGATTAAATGAGGAGGGGGAGAACCATGTTCACCTCTTTGAGCTCTTTGGAGAAAAGGGTGGGCTAAAACTGCAGCAGCAGCAGCAGCTGCAACCACAACAGTTAGTCTTGTTGTGGTTAAGAACAATGTTCTTAATGGGACCTGGGGAGATCTGTGTACAGTTTTACCCCAATACTGTTTAATTTTGCAAAAAAATAAAATGGGTCCGGCCTATTTTAGCAAGATCCAATTTTGCAAAGCTTTCATACACACCACATGCCCAGTTAAGCCTGTCCTGAAGCACGTGCCTCATTCTGATTATTATTGCTGCAGTCCAGCTGTAGTCAGAAGCAACTGGTGCCCTGGATGTGCATGCCCATTTATATCACAAAGCAGTGAGTCATTGTGGCGTAGTGGGCTTTATATGGAACAACATGGAGCCCAGAGCTTGTTTGCACACAGGCCACTAAAGATGATTCTGCATAAAGCAGAATACAATTGTGCCCTGGTGAAGAGGACAGTAGGTCAAGGCTGGGTTGCTTATTTTATTTCCCCTGCATTACATCACTGTTCCTTTTCTAACACTCATCCACTCTGATCTGCCCCCCTCAAGAATAGGACGGCATACCTAATTTTAGATGCCTAGAGCTATATGTAGGCACATGGGTTACCTACATGAGGCTAACGTCTGTAAATGTTAGTCTTGCCTAAAAATGCTACAGAGGAGTAGTGAGCACTTGTACTTTGCTCCATAAAGGCGATGGCTTTGTGGTTCTGAATATGAGGTTGAATTCAGAGGTGCCCAAGTACAAATTGAAGAAAGGAGCATTGCCCTCCCAAACATCCATTCTGGCCTGTAACTTCCCTTCAAGCTATTGCAGCAACATTCTCTCTGCCTTTTGGGGCCTACTCAAAAACACAGACTCTGTAGAAGTAGGTAAAAAGGTAACGGTAAAGGACCCCTGGACAGTTAAGTCCAGTCAAAGGCGACTATGGGATGTGGCATTCATCTCCACTTTCAGGTTGAGGGAGTTGGTGTTTGTCCGCAGACAGCTTTCTGGGTCATGTGGCCAGCCTGACTAAACCGCTTCTGGCGCAACGGGACATTGTTACAAGTGCCAGAGTCCACGGAAATGCTGTTTACCTTCCCGCTCCAAGGGTACCTATTTATCTACTTGCACTGGTGTGCTTTCAGGGACAGAGCAATGGGAGCTCATTCCGTTGTGAGGATTCGAACTGCTGACCTTCCAGTCTGCAAGCCCAAGATGCTCAGTGGTTTGGACCCATTCCTTTTCCCCTGTAGTAGTACTAAAATTATTCGACTTATATCCTGCCCTTCCTCCTAAAGGAGCCCAGGCAGCAAATACATCAATACTGTACCAGAAAAGCATTTACAAAGCATCCTAAAAACAGTCTCACAATCAGGGTTTTTAACTTCCTGAAAGTCAGCAAAGGGGAGATCTTATCAGGGAGAGCACTCCACAAATGGGGATCCACCACTCAAAAGGCCCAGTGGCAGGTCAATACCAACTGGAAAACTCCCAGCTGCAGCACCAACAAAACTCTACTTCAAAATTACCCTACTGAAGTAATTGACTATCTTTCCTCTGAGTAACTTGGTTGGTTCAAAATAAGGGCAGAAAACCTGGAAGGGGAAAACCAATAAGAGAAAAAGAGGAAGGGGAAAATACCCAAAGGTTCAGGGGAACGGAATTGGAGACATTTGTTTGAACAAGAAGCAGGCAAGTAGGTGTTGTTTGTTACAGGACAGTATCATCTCTAGAAAGGATAATTCTTCCTTTGAAAGCCACCACCCATCAAGTTCCCACGTGCAGAAAGTAGAACATGTCAGAGGCAGAGTTCTATCCCAATTTTCTTTCTGATGTGCTGGCCTTTCTGATGTGCTGGCCTTCCCACCAGGGGTGGGAAACATTTTTCAGCCTGGGGACCACATTCCTTTCTGGGCAACCTTCTGAGGGCCATGTGTCAGTGGTGGGTGGAGGCAGAGGCAAAGCAGGCAGAGCAATGGATGTAAACTTTGTAGAGTAGGTTAGTTTCTACATATGTTTACAAACTCCTCTTTATCCTTCATCTGAACCAGAGCCACCTGCACATTTTTTTGTTTTTAACCCAAAATCCAGGATATTGGCTTTAAAATGTAGAATTTCCCCTGGATGGGCATGTAGGACCACCAAAAGAGGACATGTCCAGGAATTCCTGGACATATGGCAACCCTATCTTTCACTGACACTCAACATGGCTTTATTTTTACAGCTCCATTTGATTCGGCTTTAGATTTCTGTATTGTCACCATTTCTGGCTTGTGTGCGCTTCATTGAGAAATCTAGTTTCTGAATAAGAGAGAACCAAGATTGCCACTAAAAGGGGAACAACCATTTCCACGAACTAAACCCTTTGTAATAAAAGCAACTTCCTTTAAGATGATTTTGGCATTTACAAATATAAACCTATATTTTTAGACTGTAAGAAAAGGGACTGCTCACAGTTCAAAAACAGTCTCTTCCCTGGGAAAATGAAGACAGTTTTCTTATTTTAATTTTTTTAAAGAATGTTTTTGGTTATTTTTGTATTATACACTTAGAAATAAACTCAGATTGCTGTTTCAGATCTATTTTGGTTGTCATTTCTTCTTGGTGTGTTTTAAGCATGTGCTGTATATGAATTAAGTTTACAGAGGTTTAGAAGAAGTTGCTGGGATGAGTTGGCTGTTTTTCTAGGAGTCTGGAAAGACAAATATGGAGTTCCTTGGATTTATGGTTCGTTCACCTGCTAGCAGAGGGCAAGATGAAGTAAACTCACTGTCTTGAAAGTTTGTTCTTAATGGCAGCATTTTCTGGACGAGGGCCGAGTGAAGGCAAGACAGGTTGTCTGGTCTATCAACAGAACAGACACCCATAGGTGACCTTCATGGATTGCAATGAGCAATTCTCAAGTAGTTGGAAATGGCACAGATCATTCGGGTGGAACTGAAACATGTGAACCAATTAAAAGAGGTGCCTGTGGTGTGAAGAAGGGTATGAGTAGCGAGGGATAAAATCAGAAGACGGCCTGGCTTACAAATGGCAAATGCTGCATAACATAATTGGGTTTTGTTTTAAACCTAAAGTCATATTACTTGCCTCAAAGAACATTCGTCTATCATCACTGAGTGGGGAAAGCAAATATTTTTTTGCAGGGTTTGCTGTTTCTTTTGTTCTACGTGCTGTTCGGATTCCTCCAAAGAGGCTGTAGCTCAGGGGGATAGAGCCCATTCGTTGTCAAACAAAGGGCACAGGGTGTTCCATTGGAAATCCTGGAGAGGAACTGCCAATCAGTATACACAATACTGAGCAAGATGGACCAATGGTCAGGCTTGGTACAAGGCAGATTCATTCCTATGTTCCCCTTTCCAACTAATGCTAATCTGGAAAAAGATGGGGTGCTTTTAGTAGTTTATTTTTAGATTATGAATGTCTTGATCCGATATCAATGGATAGAGTTCCAATGAAAATATAGGATAGGGGTGTTCAGTTCTCCAGACTCAACATGCTTTTGGGCTGATCAATGTGGCAGGGGAGAGGAGACGCATTGAAAAATGTTGGTCAATTTGGCAGTGTTGTCTCCTGTAATTCTCTCAGAAGAAACCAGCTGGTTCACTGGAGGAAAGCAACAATGACAGGGTTAGCGTGGGGAATCCTGCACAGAGAGAGGGAACTCAGATGAAGAACACATGTACATATCAATCTGCAGATGTCCATCAACAAAGTATCTATGCCCAAGTCCACCTGCTTTGCAGCACACATTTAAAGCAATGCTACACCCCCTTAGGAATACAGCCCTAAGAGTAAGGATGGGGAGAAATTCAGTTTTAATGTGAGCGTGCCTAATCTGCACTTCCTGAAACAATGCATGAAACAAAATGCAGATAGCCTTTGAATATTTCAGTTGTCCGAATTTTGCAATGCAGGCTTCCGAGCCAAAAATGTGGACAATAATGTTTACGTCAGGGGAAAGTGTGCATTAAAATACATATACCAGTACTAGAAAAAATACATTATATTAGGCAAAATTGCATTAAAAATATGCATATTGAGAGCAACATGCACTAAATTGCTGGTGGATCTTTGGAGTACCTTTTTTTTTAAAAAAAAAGAAAATAATACTGCAGAAATGTGGTGAACTGAACTTAATATTGGACAGGTAGGAAACTGAGAGAAACCAAAATTGACCCATTTGTCAGATGGAAGATTCAGGACAGACTAAAGGAAGTATTTCTCCACTCAGCATATAATTAAACTATGATATTACTACAGCAAAATGTAGTAATGGCCACCAACTTGGATGGCTTCAAAAAGGGGTTT
Organism: Zootoca vivipara; assembly: GCF_963506605.1. NCBI lineage: Eukaryota > Metazoa > Chordata > Lepidosauria > Squamata > Lacertidae > Zootoca > Zootoca vivipara. The sequence goes on from NC_083278.1 coordinate 82,037,678, forward strand.
AGACTAATTCCTGGAGAATGAGGCTATCAATGACTACTACAGGGCTACTAACATGGAATTTGCCTTTTCCCGAACTGCATATGGGGTTGACATTTTCATTGATAGATTCAGCTAGGTGCCAGGCAGGGATTTAGATATCTAAGATCAGGCATCAATCCAAGACCAACAATCAGAATCTTGTGTTGTTGTTTTTCCCCCAGGCTTAATATTGCACCAGCCCTGCAAGGCAGGCAAGCGAATGGATCTGTATGTGCAAAATAAAGTTTGTTTGTTGCGTTTGTATCCTGACTTTCCACCTAATGGTGCCCAAGGTGGCTAATAGCAATAAAATATAAATACATTAAGCTCATTAAATATAGTAAAGCAGCAGTAAAATACAATGTTACACATATACAAAGCAGATAAAACACATCAGTAAAACTGACAAAAATGAGTTAAAACAAGTGCACTAATATAGAATGTGCGTAACAAGTCTAAAAATCTATCTGAATAAAATGTCTTTGTCTGCAGTCAGATGAGAATTAGAGATGTGATGAGATGCTTTAGACAGAAGCTGCAGAGCCTATGAGCTGCCACCAAGACAGCCCTCTTTTGCATTCCTGCCAACCATGTTCAGATGTCGGTGGGACAGAAAGAAGGACCTTACACAATATTTTCGTCACATAATTTGCTTAGATAAAAAAATAAAAATAAATGGGTGAGTTTTACTCCCAGGGAGTTCCACGTGTTTACTAGGAACATCCTTTGGGTTCACTGTGCTTAACACTTCCTCATTCAAGAAGTATGCAAAAGAGTAAACAGGTATCCCATAACTCCATTTCCTACACTTTTTTGCTGTTTTTAATCTATTTCAGCCGTGCCCTTTCTCAGCCGACACTTTTCTAGACTCAAGAGATCTAATCTGAAGAAATTACAAAAGGGGTTTTAACCTCAAGATGAACTTTCCAACATATACACGTCATTGGAAACTGTCGCATTAAGCTCCCTCATTACCTCCTCGAAGCTGAGGCCCACAGCTTGGGTGCCATTACAGACCTGATTGTCTTTCATTTTAGTTCTGCTTTGCATCCCCCGCGTATCTGAGGAATTGTGAAAAGGCCTCCCTCACCTCCCAGAGTCATTAAGCGCTCTGACTGATAGACACAGTGTGAGGAGGAATCTTAATTTAACAAATGACTTTGGCTGCAAAACAACTTCTTCCAAGTGCAAGAAAATGCCAGAGCAAAACAAAAAACAAAAAACATCACCACACAGCATAGCACAGCACCTCCCCAATGCTTTCACAATCCTTGGACTGTGAAGCAGAAATCAAGAGGAGCCTGCCAAGAAGGGCAGAGTGGCTGCAGTTGTGTTGGCAGGGAAGAAACGATCCTCTGAATCCAGTCCTGCTTTTGATCTTGTCCCAAATGGTAAAAGATACACAATAAAGAAGAAGGCGTGAACAAGGACGAGCATCACATTGGCTGGAACACCTTCTCAGATCAGCTATGTGGTGCCATCCCTCTATCTCGCTCCTTAGAATGGATCTCATTCATGGTTGAATTAACCCCTTAGCTCTTGGGCTCAGCTGAAGCTGAACCTAATTACCCGTAGCTGTCTGTAACTTTTCCCTTATAATCTTTGCATCTGTCCCTGTGCCTTCCTCTGCCTTTGTCCCACTCCAACCTCCAGGGATAAAACTGTAAGACTCTCAGGTATTTGGTGCTTCTAACTCCGTAAAACACCAAGTACAACAATGATGTTTTAGAAAACTCACAAACCGCATGCTCTAACAACCACAACCCCCTAAAAACCTCCAGTGCTGATGTCCCAAAGAGGAGGGGACACAGGAGAGTCTGGGCAAAGAAGGGATTATTTACTGTCATGAAACTAGCAGACATGCTCTGGGATAGCCAGTTGGTTCCCAAAATGTCCTGGTATAAAGTATTCAGGAGCCTGCTTAATCCTTTTGGAAGGCTGTAATTCCAATTCCAATGGGGACGCAGGTGGCGCTGTGGGTTGAACCACAGAGCCTAGGGCTTGCTGATCAGAAGGTCAGCGGTTCGAATCCCTGTGACGGGGTGAGCTCCCATTGCTCGGTCCCAGCTCCTGCCAACCTAGCAGTTTGAAAGCACGTCAAAGTGCAAGTAGATAAATAGGTACCGCTCCAAGCGGGAAGGTAAACGGCGTTTCCGTGTGCTGCTCTGGTTCGCCAGAAGCGGCTTTGTCATGCTGGCCACATGACCTGGAAGCTGTACGGCGGCTCCCTCGGCCAATAACGCGAGATGACCGCCGCAACCCCAGAGTCGGTCACGACTGGACCTAATGCACTTGCACTTAATGGTCAGAGGTCCTTTACCATTACCTTTACCTTTAATTCCAATAAACAGGTTGCAGGGCTTGCAAACCATTGAGAGGTTTTGTTACAATCAAGCAGTATATAAATGTTGTTAAATAAAGAGAAATAAAAATGAAAAACTCCAGATCCCGTAGCCCCCAGTGACTTTATTACGTGTAAAACCATGTCCAGTTTGTAGACCTTCCTAAATAGAGCACACAAGGAAATGGTGGAATGCAAAATGATTCTCCCTCCTTCTCAGTGTCTTCTGATCCCATTTGTTTTTGTGTCCTTGTGTACACTGTCCTTCCTGTGGCTATTTTGTTTAGCTCTTTGAATTACCAAGGCTTCTTAGTACGTAAACTTCATTCAGTGCAGTGGTCTAATCTTCCTTCCACAATGGAGGTCTGGTCGTGTTGGTGGTCTGTAAACCCTGCTGCAATAAGAATGATTTATCCTCTTATCAGTCATGAATGGTGTTTCAGATTTGGTGTGCCTTGTAACTTGATTAATTTCCCCATGTTTATTCCTGGTCCAGAGATACATTTCCAGATGCTTCCTTGCATTCCTACCTGGCTTTGCTCCAGTGCACAGGAATTTGTCTAAGTGAACTGTATTTTGTTTGTGGCCATCCAGGTGGGATGCAGATACAAACACCAGACACCTTTGTACACATCTTTCTGTTCCACAGATGATTGATTCATCGCTTTCTCCCTTATCGGCCTTTGTTTCTCATCCCGGAGGGGTCGTCTTGCACGGACCAACACCTCTGGTGTCATTATTTCCTACACATCGACTTCATTGACTTCCTATTATCTCTACCTGATCTGAACCTTTGTTCGATTCAAGAGGTAATTAAACTCAAAGCCAAAACAAATGTCAGGGTGATAGTGAGAGAGATTAGCTGTCTAAAAAAAGAGTCAGAGACGGGGAAACATCTTTACACACACACACGTGTGAAATCCTTACTGGCTAACTGCCAGTGGAAAGTTACCTTCAGAGTTTGGATATAATCAAAGAACTGACCGTGTATCAATAGCGCCATCTCATCCCATGTACTTGCTGCCCATAAAGATCTCAACTCACAGAGCACACATGCACAGGAATGAGGCAAGAGACTCACATGATTAATCATGTGCTTAAAATATGCGTTTAAAAGCTCTACTGGAAAAAGACGTAAATGAAACACCTGATTTGATCATCTGTCACATCCACATTGAAAGTGCTTGCCTCCCCTCAAAGAATTCTGGGAACTTACTCCCATGAAACGATGCACAGGACTGCAGTCGCACTGATCTTCATAAGTTGGTTTTTGTGCTATGGATAGCTACTCTTTGGGTGGGTGGGGCAGTTGTTTAATTCAGAGCTTCCTGAATTTTGGGCTGTCCTTGGAAGCATAGTTATGGAGACTGTCACGATCAACTCCCGCACTTCAAAATTTACTACTACCGCTAGCTTCCAGGAAGATCTACTGGTGTGATGCCATTCATAATAATCAGAGGTACAGATTGTGGAAACTTTCCATTGTGGGAGTGATGTAACAGGACACGAGGTATAATGAATCATGCGTATGTGACTCTGATCCCTTAACACTGTTTCACGCACCACAGTATTAACAACTACTGTTCAAACCTACTCTAGTGATCTGCGCCCGACAAGAGTTAACACTACCAGTGGTAATGCCACCAGTTTTATTATGATCGAGAAATTGTTATATGGGTGAAGCCTCAGGGTGAAAGCAGGATTCCTGACTGGTATTTACTTACTGCTAAATGTGCGCCCATTGACTTTCTTCTTTGCTTCTTTCTAAGGTGAAATTGCCCATGTATTTAAGTGGAATTGTGCAGCAATTAGCACAAGGTGAATTAGTCCATTCCTACCTGGCTGGCACTGATGTGATTCACTCCCAGTGCAAGTTAGCACATGACGGGGAGGGAATTTAGGCATCTGCCAAAATGCCGACTGGGTGCAACCTTTACAGATGGAATGCGTTTAAGCTCTGAGGTGCACCAGACCTCTTCTGTAATTACCACCAGGCAGGAGCATGAGGAAGGGGAGAGGGCTACAAAAGTGGAAAGGACTGGCTCTGCAACAATGGAATGGAATCAGAGGCCTGGGAAGCAGTACAGCCTGTAAGGGATGCATATGTCACTGGTGCCACACTCCACCCTGGTTAATGTTTTACTCATGCAGATGAATCCCCCCCCCACTGGGTATTTTTTATCCCTTGCAGTCTACTGTAGCTGGCAGTTTACTGTAAATACATACCCATTGCTCTCACACGCCTCTTTCCTGGTTTGGGAAACCTGGCTCCTTTCATTGTTCCTAAGATGCCTTAACCCAAAAATTAAAAAAAACAAAAACAAATATGCAATTCATAATTAGTTTCGCCCTCTCTTCGACCACCACCATACCAAGGGCTTGAGGTGGGTAATTAGCACCAGCTATGTGCCAAAACGGAATAATGGCGTGCTATAATCTTTTGCTTCGCCCTATGTTACAGTAGGCAGGCAAAACAGAACTGATTGCAATCTTAACTGAAATATGTATCTATTTGTACTCCCTTCCCTCCTGGTGGCATGAAAAGAAAGCAGGATCTCCAAAGCGAAGGGTATCTGTAAATTTACGGGGGTGTTGATTGCAGTTGGACACTTGGATCTCAAGATTTACTGGCCATCTCTGGTGCTGCTGATAGCTGCATGTTGTAAATCATCTTCTTGCCTATCAGTTGCCTTTACCTAACAATAACATATGTGCTACCTCCTCAAGTAGGCACATTCCACAGCACAAGGCCACCCTTGTGATTTACCGCCTGTTGAAGAACTCACACGGTGCTCAAGAAGATGCTGTGAAGCTTTCCAACCAGTTCCAGCATCTGTGTGGACATCTGCTTTTGTTTGTTTCTTTCTTTGTGCATCACATTTCAGAAATCATCTGCACTGGTTACAACATTTATTACGACAGGGGAGGTGAACCTGTGGCCTTAGAGATGTTGTTAGATTCGTATCAGCCCCAGCCAGCATGGCCAATAGTCAGGGCTGCAGGTTCCTCACTCCTGCCTTGCAAGATGGTCCATCCAAACACACATAATGGAGAGGACAAAATCCATGGGCTGCACTCAACAAAACCCTATTCAGAGCAGACCCATTAAAATTAACGAACATACGCATTCACTTCAATGGGTCTACTCTGTGTAGGACAAGTGTTGAATACTACCCTGTAGTGTGATTTATGGCTGAATAAGTTTTAATGACAATGTCTATTATTTCTAATGACAATGTCTATTATAGAGGAGAGCGCAAAATATGGTCTGAAGCTCAACATCAAAAAAACCAAGATCATGGCCACCGGTCCCATCACCTCCTGGCAAATAGAAGGGGAAGAAATGGAGGCAGTGAGAGATTTTACTTTCTTGGGCTCCTTGATCACTGCAGATGGTGACAGCAGTCATGAAATTAAAAGACACCTGCTTCTTGGGAGAAAAGCAATGACAAACCTAGACAGCATCTTAAAAAGCAGAGACATCACCTTGCCGACAAAGGTCCGTATAGTTAAAGCTATGGTTTTCCCAGTAGTGATGTATGGAAGTGAGAGCTGGACCATAAAGAAGGCTGATCGCCGAAGAATTGATGCTTTTGAATTATGGTGCTGGAGGAGACTCTTGAGAGTCCCATGGACTGCTAGAAGATCAAACCTATCCATTCTTAAGGAAATCAGCCCTGAGTGCTCCCTGGAAGGACAGATCGTGAAGCTGAGGCTCCAATACTTTGGCCACCTCATGAGAAGAGAAGAATCCTTGGAAAAGACCCTGATGTTGGGAAAGATTGAGGGCACTAGGAGAAGGGGACGACAGAGGACAAGATGGTTGGACAGTGTTCTCGAAGCTACGAACATGAGTTTGACCAAACTGCAGGAGGCAGTGGAAGACAGGAGTGCCTGGCGTGCTATGGTCCATGGGGTCACGAAGAGTCGGACACGACTAAACGACTAAACAACAACAACAACAAATTATTTCGTCTAGGTCACATCCAAACCATTCATTTAAGTACACGGCTTCCTCCAAAAAAATCATGTGAACAGTTCCCAAGATTCGTTGGGGGCAGGCATGTGCTTTAAATGTGTGATGAGGGTGTGATTATAGCCGAAATGCTACCAGATTGCCAAAGGGGTGAAGTGTAGCTGTTTCAATTAGCATATTGATCCAGGAAGTTATGCATAATAATAGGTAGCTACAAACCTGAACAAATTTCTCCCTCATACCAACTTCAGATTCATCCAGGCCCTGCACAAAATGAGAATGCTTCCTCTTGGGATTCTAAAGTGCGCTCTTGGTTAAATCATCATCTGCTCCTCAAAGCCAGCTCCTCTAAACTCTCTTCAAAACTCTGCCCAAGAAATAACCTGGAGCCTTCTCTCCCTCACTTAACACCTTTAAAAGAATTAGACGTGTTCTATACTATCCTAACAGGCATAGGCAACCATGTTAGTGAGAAACAAAGCTGAGAAATTATCTGAGAAATTCCCAGGGAATATTCTTATTTGGAAGGATGGGGCCTCCCGAAACTACTAGAGACTTTTCTTTGAGAATACGGGGCTAAATGCCTTCCATTTCACCATGTGCAAATAGGGTGGAGAATTCGGGGAGGCCGTTTTCAGTCAGCCCTAAGAGAAATCACTTATTCTGATGGCGGCCTCAGCACTGATGCAGGACAGATATGTTAGAGAGGTTAGTTTCACATGGAAATGTGCTAGCTAATTATTTGCCAACTGAGACGTCATGTGATGAAGAAAGGCAATCACCTCATTCCACATTTGAGTTGCAAGAGTCTGGCTGTGTGGCTTGATTGTATATACCTTGGCTGCATGGTTGACCTGCAGCTATAATATTATGCCTAATCATGTCATCAGCTACTGGGATGTTCCTGGGTGTGTTTAAAAAGGTGGCCTCATTTTCCATGGGAGGAGCCTCCAAGTTTAGTTTCAGACGCAAACTGCAAGGTCAGCTGAGGGACACCAAGTAGGTAAGGTCAATCATTTGTTTTATTGGCTTGCATCATATTTATTCACCTTTCTCTTTCTCACATAGTGGTTAGTCATAGCAATAAACATAGCCCCAAAACTGTTAGCATAATTCAGAGGCAGGTGCTGGTCGGTCCAGCAATAAAAGTTAACCACTGACAATAAACACATACTTGCCATAAAGCTACGAAAGAATAATAATAATTTACAGTGGTACTTCGGTTTATGAACTTAATCCGTTCCGCAAGTCCATTCTTAAACAGAAACCATTCTTAAACCGAGGCGCGCTTTCCCTAATGAGGCCTCCCACCGCCGGTGCCCTTCCACCATTTGGATTCCGTTCTTAGACCGAGGCAAAGTTCGCAAATTGGGCCACTACTTCTGGTTTTGCAGAGTTCGTAAACCAAATCGTTTGTAAACAGGACTGTTCTTAAACCGGGGTAGCACTGTATTACTTTTTTAATCTTATTACTTAACCCATCAGACTGGCTTGCTCCAGCCACTCTGGACACCTTCCAAAACACAGCAAAACATCAAACATTAAAAACTTCCCAAGACAGGGCTGTGTTCAGATGTCTTTGGAAGGTTGTGTAGTTGTATATCTGTTTGACACCGGCATCCCCAAACTGCGGCCCTCCAGATGTTTTGGCCTACAACTCCCATGATCCCTAGCTAAGAGGACCAGTGGTCAGGGATGATGGGAATTGTAGTCCAAAACATCTGGAGGGCCGAAGTTTGGGGATGCCTGGTTTGACATCTGGTGGAAGGGCGTTCCACAGGGTGGGCACCACTGGTGAGAAGGCCCTCTGCCTGGTTCCCTGTAACTTCACTTCTCACAGTGAGGGAACTGCCAGAAGGCCCTCAGAGCCGGACCTCAGAGCTGAACGATGGAGGTGGAGAGGTATGCTGGGCCGAGGCCATTTAGGGCTTTAAAGGTCAGCACCAACACTTTGAATTGTGCTCGGAAATACACTGGGCAAGATGTTCTCAGTAGCTACCCCAGCATGAGTGCACATACGGTAACTCCTTCTCCTTGCCACCATTGTTGCTGTCTCTTTGCTTCTCATCTCCCCCTGGGGCCAGTCTACACTACCTTCCAGAAAGAGAGGACAACCGGGCTGCTGATTTCTCCTTGCCCTTCTCCTTGCTTATTCACTCGGAGAGGACAACTGAATAGGCAACAATAGCAAGAACAGGAAGTTGCAAAGCTAGGAGGCTCTGGGAATTGGCAATGGGTCCCTGGCTGGGTCAAGGGCCTTGGCAGGAGCCTGGCAATGGCAACTCCTGGTGCTGGAATTCCCACAGGAACTCGCTTCCACAGGAGGCAATGATGGCCAGCAACCTAGAAGGCTTTAAAATAAGATTAGACAAATCCATGGAATTACATCCTCATGGCTCTGTGTTTGAGTTGCTAATGGAAGCTCTTGAGTTGCTAATGGAAAAGTTCACAACCTTCTTAGTGCCTAAGGGACTGCACTTTTGGGAACTTTGTATAGTACATGTTGGGGGTCTATATCCAGTGTTTTTTTCTGGGGGGGATGCAGGGGTACGCATACCCCTAAACATTTTGTGAATCTTTGTACTTTTGTCCATTTACTGTATTTATTTTTCCTGATTTGAACTATAAAATGGCGATTTTCTTGAGTCAAAATGAGAGTACCCCTAAACATTTTTAAGGGGGGGGAAAGCACCATGTATATCAATTGAATTGTTAAATCACTTTCCTGTATCCTTCAGGAAGTGGGAATAAATAGAAATAAATAAACACTTATCAAATTATGGAGCAAACAGAGGTGAAATCTAGTGAACTTTTCACATGCCACAGTCAGATTGCCCTGTTAACAAGACATCTTGAGTTGGATCAAGGACTGCCTTAATGTCCCACGTTGCTCTGTGGACTCATGTACCCCACAAGTGCTGCATATCCAAAAGCAACCAGTGCAAATTTAAAAAGCAAAATGAAGATGATTTGGGAAATGAGCTCAGGAGGGAAGGGAGTGAAGAGGTGAAAAGATCTTCCACTTTGATGGACAGGTGTAGCTTTTAATCAAAATGAATGATTTCCCCAGAGCAATCCAATCACAAGGATTTGGGGAGGAGATGTTGAAGTAAGTATTTAAGTGTTTGTTTTTCATGTGGAGCTATGCTGCCTCCCCCATGAAAAAGAAACACTTTTTAATATTTACTTCAGCATCTCTTCCCTGTAATATTGTTCTCCTCCTCCTCCTCCTCCCATTATTCAAGTCAATGGAAATATATCTCTCTCTCAGAAGGGAAGCTTATGGTAACAAGATCCTTGTTCAGAATGACATGTACCCCATCCAAGTCTTTCCTGGGGTTATGTTGACCAAACAATGCTTTCTTATTGCATCAATGAACACGTTAACCAATAGCACTTGGGTACAAGAGATAAGGTAAAACACAAATAGATTGATATGAAACGGAACAATATTTTTATGGTTTTGGAAAGATATAGTAAGACCCCTTTCTCCTCCCCCCCTTTATATAAATATTGAATTAATGCTGCATTGAGATGTTTAGTTTTGGGGTTTGTTTTCTCAAAATTGGCTTTCCTGTTGTTGTCTGTCTTGCTGAATAGCAGTTATTGTGGAAATTTGGAAAAAAAATGTGAAGGCTCTTGCAATTATTATCTTTGTTTTTGAAAAACTTGAAAGGACACAAAGCAAGTTTGCTTTAAAGGCAGAGGCCTGCATGTGCCACAGTAAGCAGTTTTTATCCAGAGTCTGTACAATAAGTATCCACTCCATGGTTTGTGCAGCTGCTTCAGATACACTCTCTTCCGCCATCAGCACCGCCATGTAACAGAGCACACATCACCGCTTGAAGTCAGGGATCTGCCAGAAAAACAAAGGTGTTGCATTATTTGCACACTTAGATTCATGTGTTCCTGTTAGGTATTCCCTCCTTGTGAATTCCAGTGCAAACCGACCCAATCTGCTAATGTACTCATGTGAACACAATGAGACAGCCTTCATGCTACTCTAAACTTTGCACCAGCATTCTCAGCTCCAAAAATTCTTCCAAAATATATTTTTAATGCATATTTTAGGATAAAATACATATAGGTAAAGGTAAAGGGACCCCTGACCATTAGGTCCAGTCGTGACCGACTCTGGGATTGCAGCGCTCATCTCACATTATTGGCCGAGGGAGCCGGCGTACAGCTTCCAGGTCATGTGGCCAGCATGACAAAGCTGCTTTTGGCAAACCAGAGCAGCACACGGAAACACCGTTTACCTTCCCGCTTGGAGCAGTACCTATTTATCTACTTGCACTTTAACGTGCTTTCGAACTGCTAGGTTGGCAGGAGCTGGGACCGAGCAACGGGAGCTCACCCCGTCGCAGGGATTCGAACCGCCGACCTTCTGATCGGCAAGCTCTAGGCTCTGTGGTTTAACCCACAGCGCCACCTGCGTCCATATACTTTGAGATAAAATCATGTTATCAATATTGTGCTGGGGGGCAGTCTCCCCATATTCCAAATTTAGTAAAGAGTAGAATTTAGCTAATATTTGGAGTATGAAGGGGAGATGCCAGGCCAGTGAAAAATACAGGCTGAATCTGGTGCTGTGGTCTAAACCACTGAGCCTCTTGGGCTTGCCATTCAGAAGGTCGGTGGTTCGAATCCCCACGACGGTGTGAGCTCCCGTTGTTCTGTGCCGGCTCCTGCCAATCTAGCAGTTCGAAAGCACGCCAGTGAAAGTAGATAAATAGGTACTGCTGTGGCAGGAAGGTAAACAGTGTTTCCATGCACTCAGGTTTCCGTCACGGTGTTCCATTGTGCCTGAAGCGGCTTAGTCATGCTGGCCACATGACCTGGAAGTTGTGGCTCCATCGGCGAGAAAGCGAGATGAGCGCCGCAACCCCATAGTCGCCTTTGACTGGACTTAGCCATCCAGGGGTCCTTTACCTTTACCTTTTACCTGATAGGCTGAACCAGTTCTCCTGTTCAGGAGAGTGTTGATAGTGGCACCATTAAGAACACAAAGAAAGCCAAGTACTGGGCTATTAAGAGCAATTGACCATGTTCTTCCCTTAGCTGAGAAGGGGACAGAAATAACAGAAATGAAAGGGGCAGGTTGCCTGGGGTAACACCACAGGAAAAAAGGTGCCCTTTTAAAACAGAGGTTTTGGAGCACGGGCTTTTGGGAAGAAGGAGGGAGGGGTCAGGACTTCATGTGGCACTGGCTTCACACAGAGACCGGGGAGCCCAGCTGGCTGCTGCTTTGCACCCAAACTTGCTGAGGCTCTGAGACAAGCAACAAGAGCACTCATGGGATGTAACATTCTGCACTCCATCAAAACTCAGGTTGTAAATATGTATGAAATAAACCATATTTCATAAAGGCATGGCAGTCTCTGCTGTGCCTCATTCCCAAGGAATGCAAACTCAGCTTAAGTGCCCAAGACCCCTGGAATCTGGCTACTGCTTGGCAGAGATTCAAGGTGGCCTGTAACAATAAGTTTAGAAAAAATATCTTATCAAGCAGTATATAAATGTTATGAAATTAATATATATATTGTGAGAAAATACAGTCAAATACACACACACACACACACACACACACACACACACACACAAACAATTTCAACTGGCATCTAAATAAAATTTTTATGCAGAGTAAAAATCCATGGATTAATGTAGAAATGGGACAGAATGGAGGGATGAACAAAGGGATGTGGAACTGACACAAACCTAAGTCCACGTTATGTTTCTCAAAAGGCTCACATAGATTCTGTACTTGTGATGCTGGAATTTGCACAGATGAGCATTGGGCTGTTGTACTCTATCTCCAATGGATGAATAACAAAACTAATTTAATATTCTGATGGATTCGATGTACTTTCTTCTCTTGGCAAACTGCTGGAATGTTATCATCATCATGAGATAACTGCACAATGCTATTGTTTTGCTGCCCTTTCTTTGAGCTATGGGTCAAAGAAGTCAGAAGGATCACCAAGAACAGACACAACAGTGCTGAGGACGCACATTGTAATTGTGGCCTTGGAGAGAGAGCATCTATGCACTTCTGGGTACAATCTCCAAGAGGCAACAGGGGAGAATGAGAAGGCTTGTTTCATACAATGCTGGTTCTGAATTGCTGTGGAATCCTACAGTGGCCTGTGCTCAGCAGAGATACCATCGATTTTCACATGCCAAAAACCACATCACAATCACACAGACCATGACTTCCTGGTTCACTGCTTGGTTGTGGTGCCTGATAGTTTGGTGCCCATCCTTGCATGAGTTCATAGGTGTCAACTCCCTGGGGCCCTGGGTGCCCAAGAACCCACAAAATTCCTCATGAGGGGGCTGGGCACCCACAAATTTCTGTGCCAGGGCCATGCACACTGCATGGCACCCATAGCCCTGGGCACCCATGGTCGCGGGGCCAAGCTGGCACTCTTGTGTGAGTTGCAAATATAGGTTTTAATGTAAAGCTGTTTATTTACAAGCCTACAGGTAGGTAGCATTTGGACTAACTTCAAGGTAGAATCATTGAACACTCCACTCCCCAGCAACCTCAGGGACTTCCAGACCACTCTAGCAGCACTCGAGAATGCAAACTGCTCCACAAATTTCTCAAAAATCCATGCTTTCACCCTTGTAGCTCATTTCCAGGAAATCTTGTTCCTCCGATGTTAGTTGACCAAGCACACAGTTTTCAGAGCATTTCTCAGCTTGGTGCAATGGTTCCTTTGTTAACTTGAATTTGCTGTTTTGTTCAGGGGCTGACTAGCCAAACCAAGGCCCCATCTGCACGGTACATTTAAAGCAGAATTATACAACTTTAAATGGTCATAGCTTCCCATAAAGCATCATTGGAACAGTAGTCTATCAAGGGTGTTAAGAATTGTTAGGAGACCACTATTCCCCCCATAGAGCTACAATTTTCAGAGTGGTTTAACAATCAATCCCTTTTTCCAGGGGACTCTGGGAACTTAGTGATGTGAAGCCTTAGTTAGTGGCTGATGGTTTAATCTGGGGAGAATATATGAGTCCCTCTAATAGTGAACTCAGAAGGTAGGTGATGACAGAAATGGAGCCAAAACAGGTCAACTGTGAAACAGGAGGAAAGTGTCAGCATGTTCAGGGAACCCGGGGGTTTGTTCAAAATACTTCTAGTTACAGGTAGGTAGCCGTGTTGGTCTGATGTAGTCAAAACAAAATAAAAAAATTCCTTCCAGCAGCACCTTAGAGACCAACTAAGTTTGTCATTGGTATGAGCTTTCGTGTGCATGCATACTTCTTCAGATCCTGTATCCTGGAAGAAGGTACGGCTGCCTAATACCATGAATAGGAGCACTAGTCAAGCTTTAATGGACTAGCAGGAACATCTGAAATTTTGAGAAAATACTGTGAACATCAGTCACAAAATGGCAGCTGTGGTGCTTTGGTGTAACACAAAATGGCGGCTGTAGGGGAATGGCATAACACAAAATGACTGCTGCATCTAAAAGAACAGAAAAAGAGATAATGGCACAAAAATGTACAGACGTCCCACCTATGTCCCAGCCATCTAACTCCACACTCTCTCACAGAGTTTTCCTCAGTTCAGAATGGAAGGGAGGATAGATTATCAGTCCTGGCGCCCCATGAAAAGCATGCATGTTTAAAAGGGCATGTCAGTGTAGGAGATGACAAGCAATGATAACAAGAACTGAGCAGGAAAAGCAAACAATGCACAGTGGATTTGGGGGAGATCTTTATTTTTGTGGGCACCGTAAGAAATATTGGTCAACATGCCAGAACCTGTGGGCGCTGGGTTGGAGACTCTGGTCTTGGGTGTGGGGGGGGGCATAGCTGCAACATTTTGTTGCTGCAGATCACACTTTGTCTAGTAGAATTATAGAGTAGAAAGGCATCTAGCTATGCTGCCACAGTAATATGATATTAATTAATGTTGGAAATCAATAGAATGCTTACATTATTATTTCCTGCAGTGGAAAATTAGGTTTTCTGGTCAAGGCAAACTTCCTTAAAAGTAACACTCCTTTCCATATTGCAACAAAAACTTTGGATAAACTTCATTTTTTCCCACTATTTGCTTTCAAACTACCACAAAAATGATCAACCTACCACCTGCCCACAATTGCCAGTATAACTAGCCTACAACCCTATGCGTGTTTACTTGGGCATTAGTCCCAATGACTTTGATGTAATATGCATAGGGTCAGGCTGCGCATCAATTGGTCAGAAGCAGGAGTGTGTGCTGTGGAGAAGAACGTGAGAAAAAACAACAGCACCCTCTTCCAGTTCCCTACCAGGTTCAATCCCTGGAGGCCATCTGCACTTACTACAGGTGGACAGGTACATGATGTAAATACAGATCTGGTTTCATGCTAAAGAACTGTGCTGAGAGCATATAAAACTGCTGTGTAGACCTGCCTCCTGAAGATTATTCAGAGGAAATGATGTGTCTTTCACCTTTTATTTGAGTTCCTGGTACATTCCAGTTCAGACATCTCTGCAGACCACATTTTTAAAAGCATAATTTTACTACTTGGCTTATGCAACATCTATTTTTAGTTTTTTACACCCCAGTTTCCTTGTACAGAAGCCTCCTTTATTTGTTTTCTTCCAGACAAGTTTTACAATGAACATTTTAAAACATCCGCCTGTGTAAATTAGCCACCGTGTTGTTTTTTCCATGATAAACTCGGTCGAATGCAACGTGGTACAAGGTGTGAGGAGCACCATTTCCCTGTTTGTCTGGGGTTTGTGCCATCATGTCTCATATTCTTCTATTCTGGGGCAATGTATTGCCATGCAAGAATTATCATCAACTGAACTTTCTGATCTTGCCTACACTGCAGACAGCTCTGTCCGATTGCATTCTAACTGGCCTGTTAAGTCATTTGAAATTAACCTGCCTATCCTTGTAAGGACCAAGTATGGCAAGGAGCCAAGGAGTGGGAACTGGTGCCTTATTACATTAAGACTGCAGTCTTTCCTAGAAAATGTGCATGCTTACCTAGAAGTAAGCCCACCAAACACCATGGGATTCTCTTCTGAGTGAACATGAGTAAGGCTGTGGTGTACATGTAATTGGGACTCTTGGAAATGACCAACATTCTATTATTTCTGGATTTCTGCCACACTTTCCTAAACCGGAGTTAGAGCAGCAGTTAAAACAACAATTGTGCATACTTTACCAGTAGTGGGTGGTATGGTAGGGCAGTGGTGGTCATGTAACCGCCCAGCAGGAGAGTTGCTGCTGCTTACTGGGAGGGAGAATAGGGAGGGCAAGGTGGTGTGGAGGTTGGCACTGGACAAAGGCACCAACATGAGTGCCATGTTCCCAATCCCAAGGTGAGCTTTGTCCCATCCAGAGATCTACTGGCAAAAACGTATCTCCCTCTGGGGTTACATAAGAAACAATCACAGGGCATTTCTTAGCCAATAGGATTGCTACCACTCTTGCTTTCAAAGACCCATGTAATTTAAATTGCTCCCTTTCCCAATCACTTACATTTAATGGCATTAAGATGTGCTGTCTCACATACTTTCTCTTAGTGGGGATTTTGGTCCTAGAGCTCTAAATACTCAATGTCAAGAGGGGTGACTTTGACCACTGACCACTTTAAACCACTGGAGCACAAAATTAGTTGGGCTCCCCCCCTTCTTCCAAAGGAGGGGTCTCCCAAACCCAAATATTGGTCAGACAGGGTTTGTTCTCTTGCCAGGGGCTTCACTTGTTCTTTGGACAAAGCCCATAAGTTGCTCTTGTACTCCTGATCAGTGCTATTTTTCTAGAAAAAGGGGTGCTGGAACTCACCACGAGCACCTCCCTTGTTCTCTTATAATGGCAATGGTGACCACCTGAGAGGTGCCAGAACTGAGTTCTGGCGAGTTCTGGCTGATTAAAAAAAAGTCCTGCTTCTGATAGGTTTTTTAAAAATAACAGGTAAAGTTGCTGCTAGATCTTTGGTGCAGAGTGTTTCAGAGCATTCAGCAAGATCTCCGCTTTGCACCCTTCCTGGTCTTGTGGCCTCTGTATGCTAGGTCAGTTTCCTCCGAGCTGGTCAGCTCTGAACAGTCTGACTGCTCCAAGCCCAGTTTCAGAGCCTCACTCTTGCAGAGTGCTGATTGCTTCCCCACACTTTTAAGAGTACAGTCCACTGAATTATATTTTATAAGCCCATGCAGAATCAGGAGCAACTAAGCTACATGGCCATTTTGCTCTGCGGCTGTGCTTTGGTTCACACATTGTTTCAAGAAGTATGACTTTAGTAGGTTTGCCTTTAAATGTGAACTGAACCAAATTTCTCCCACATCCCTTTTTGCCAGACCCTAGACCAGGCATCCCCAAACTGTGGCCCTCCAGATGTTTTGGCCTACAACTCCCATGATCCCTAGCTAACAGGACCAGTGGTCGGGGAAGATGGGAATTGTAGTCCAAAACATCTGGAGGGCCGAAGTTTGGGGATGCCTGCCCTAGACCATGAGCAAGTGGATTCTCAACTTTTCACCTTTCCATTTAAACTAATCTGAAGCTGCAGGAGAAGGAGATTAAGGAAATGAAAACATTAACAGAAAGACATAACATTATCAACGCAGGAAACACCTAGGGAGGAATCAAAGTCGGACATCCCAGAAACAGAAGAGAAATGTTGGCTTGGCAAGGGAAATGGGAAAGTTACAGGATTAAGTATAACAATTCTGGTACTGGACTGTTCTCTGAGCTCCTTCTTTGAATGCCCTCTAGCTTTTACATTCAGCACATGAGTCAGAGTACAAGCTAGGATTTTTAAAGAGAGAGAAAGGACTAAAGAAAGATGCCAAAAGCTCATTAAAATGTTAATTCATAACTTCCCCAGGGATTCTTTTAAATCCCAGTGAAAGTTTCTGCCTGTTCAAAAGCTTGTTCCATCCCGCTTGTGGTTGCATTGTTCCTTCTTGAAAGTTGACATGCCTGACAATTAACTGTTTGGGAGCCACTGTCTGTCTCAGGTGAAGACCAGGTGCAGCACATCAGCTGTTCTGCTAAAAGGTGAACTCTGTGCATAATATTTCCACCTACATTCATCAGATGCTAACGGTATAATCATAGGGGCTGGTGTCAGCAGCAAAAGAGGTAATGCAAGATCAAACAGGTTTGTTGTTTAAAAGCCAGTTGCTTCAAGAGACATAAGAAGACATAAGAGACATAAAGAGAAGCTGTTGGGTCGGAACAAAGACCCATCGCGTCCAAGACCCTGTTCTTAAGGTGGCCATCCAGATGCTCATAGGAAGGCCAGGGAAACACCCGAACAAGGACTGCCGGCATTGGCCAATAGCTGGCAGCTAGGTGATCCAGCTTGCCATTGGTCTGATCACTTGCATGGCACTGGGCATGGCCGCAAGACCGCCCACCCAGAAAGGTGAGCGGACTTTTGGCTAGACATCCAATGTTAATTTTAATTGGCTTTCTGTGCTGGTCTGTCCTGCTAACTACTAGGTGACCTAAGACTTGCATCAGAAGTAGGGCACAATAATACTTCCAGAAAAATGATGGCAGGCAACCATTTTCTTAAGAATAAAAAATGGATCAGGTAATATCAACCCAAATTTTCCCATTTGCTTTTCTTCTATTTTTCAACAAAAACAAACAAGATAACCCTAGTTAGAAACATATCTCTGGTGTTTCTTCCAAGCCTCTTGTGTGAATCATAGCTTAAATCCGTTTTCCTGACTAATGTTGTCCACAGTGGAAAATGCTTGGAAGCTCATCTTTAAGTGTTGGTAGTAAAAAAAAATATATAGCGTGACTTGACAGGAATGAAATATCTTAAGAAAACCAAGCTGGTAAAAGATACACGTTTGGAAACTACAGAAAGTGGGACAGCTGAAGGGAGTCTTCTTTAAAACGAATTTTGATAATTGATGGCATATTTTTAGAGGGGAAACAAATACATTGAACTCTGTGTTCATATTAATGGTCCCCCTTCTCAGTGACAAGTGTACAAAATACAGCCAGCACCAGTGTTTTCGTTGGCTTGCCTTTTTCAATCTGTTTATTTCCTCTGTCCTGATGATCACTCAATTTCAAATGTATTTTAAACTAACTAACTAACCAACCAACCAACCAACCAACAAATGACCTCACTGGAAGGTTTTGGACACATGCAAGCACACACACAAGTTCTGAACACATGAGAGTGAACACAGTCTATTCAGATGTGGGTTTTTTTAAAATTAAAAATACTGTTTAATTTAATTATCTTTAAATGCTTTTAATTGTTTTCATCTGTTTTTAGTGTAAATTTTAATATTTCCTGTAAACTGCTAAAAGGTTTTACTATAATCAGGTGGTATAAACATTTTGTTAAATTAAATAAATAAAAGTCTAATTAACAAATGGACTTTGCTGCTTCAGGCTGTGGTGATGGATACTGACTTAGATGGCCAAGGGCAGCCCAGGCCTGAAGGCACATGATATGGCAACTTATCTAAAGGTAAGCAGATCTGAGTCTAGTCAATGTCTGGATGGAGGACTACCTTGGGAACTCCATGTCTGTCTGTCTGTCTGTCTGTCTGTCTGTCTGTCTGTCTGTCTGTCTGTCATTAGAGCTCTGTTGAAGAAAGTGGGGGGGGGACACAAGTGAAGTAAATGCAGGGGTTGGAGAGATGAGACGGTAGATTTTTCAACAGCTATTAGCTATTGTAGCTAAATGAAAGCTGCATCTTCAGAGACAGTACAGCAAAGATGCAACACATTCACGATCACCTGTCAGAAAAAAGGACCTTCTATGTCTTTTCCAACTCTGTGATTTTATTAGTCTCATGTAAAAAAACAGTTGGCAACTGAAGCTTATTTCAATGCCAGTGTCAAGACAGCATTCTTCACCATACCTGAGAGCAGCAGGCTGGCTGAGGGGATGCAGGGAAGGCCACGTGACATGCAGAACAGTTGTCCTCCATCAACTCAGTGCTGTTCCAGTATCCTCCATCTCACAGGTGTCTGCAGAAATAATTCGGGGGCAGGGGGCAAGGTCTGTGACTTGTAACTACGGGTTGTTGGCTTACGACTGATCCTCACATACCATTACATGGTGGTAAACAGAAGCACCGAGAAACAATAGGGATTTACCGGTACTTTATTATAAGGGATTATGCATTTCAGAATGGACTGTTCATAAGCTTCCTTATTTGCCCATTTAACAGTAACAGAGTAAGGCATTTGAAAGTTGTACAGCTTCAGTCTGTCTATTGAACAACAATACTGTAGGGCAATTAAAAACTCGTAAGGCTGAATTTCATACCTTTTGCACAGAATCTGCCTTGGCTGTAGTGAATGTCAAGCATAAGGTCTGAAACCAGCCAGAGTTTCTTGTTGATGCTAGTCTGTCCATAACATAAAGGAAAATATAATACAAAGTGGTTCACTCTTTCTTCTGAAAGTGGAGTCCTTGAGGATCTTGGTCATAAAGGTCAATAACGTATTGTATAAATTTCTCCTTGGAACAGGCATTCAACTTTTCTCTATGGACATTCATCAAAACACAGTCTTCACTCATTGTCAAATGTAGCCATGCCTACAGGCTGCACAAAGTGATAAAGGATTGCTCAACTATACATGTTGTAACTGGAAGGGAAAGTGGTGTAAGGATGGCCGTGTTAATAGCATGCAACTGTTGGGTGTGGTCCCATAGTTCAGTCAGGCTTATGCTGCATATGCAACACAATGATGGGTGGTGCATTTCTTTGGTACATCTTTTTTTTGTCCACCATTCATACAGATTCATCACCAAACTTTTCAATGTGTAAACTTCCTGAATGGAATCAGTACGGGCTTGAAAGTCTTCTTCTCCAGTATGGTACATCTGAGGTGGATGTAGTTTCAGCAAGCTGTAAGCAGGCTGGTTTTCATCACACTGAAACAAAACCTCAGGGAGGTACGAAGTAATTCCAGGTAGGGAATGGATTGCTGGTAGAAATCTTCTGTGGATTGCCTGGACTGACTGGCATGGTTTCCCTGTTGTATGGTTGATCCAAGTGCTTTAAGCTCTGCATCTACTTCATCTGCCCATTCCTTGCACTTCTCTATTATTGCATTAAAGGTCTCCTTAACTAGTTCCCCTGTATTGTTCCATCACTCCCAGCAACTCTTGTCTATGTGCTTACATTTCCATTACAGCCCTTCTACATTTCTTGTCATCACTTCTGGTTTCTATTCTTGGCCTCCGTCCTCACCTGCCCCTCAAAAAGCAGGGCTGAGCAGCAGCCACTCTCAACAGGAGTGGTCTTAGAGATCATTCTAGGCCTTGTTGACTAGTCCCCATTATTCATCCCAGACACTGAGGTTACAGGGAACCAGGCAGAGGGCCTTCTCGGTAGTGGCACCCATCCTGTGGAACGGCCTCCCATCAGATGTCAAGGAAATAAACAACGATCTGACTTTCAGAAGACACCTGAAGGCAGTCCTGTTTAGGGAAGTTTTTAATGTTTGATGTTTTATCGTGTTTTTAATATTCTGTTGGGAGCCGCCCAGAGTGGCTGAGGAAACCCAGTCAGATAGGCAGGGTATAAGTAAGAAATAATAAATAAATAAATAATTATAGCTAGCTGTGTGTGTGTGTCTTTGTACATTAAAACAAACAAAAACATTTAGGATTTTGGAAGGAAGGAGTACCCCTTACTACCCCTGTGGACAACATGTTCCACCTCCGGCATCTGCTGCAGGGGGTCACTCTAATGGTAGGGCCAGCCCTTTCCCAGGACATAGCTGTCAAGTTTTCCCTTTTCTTGTGAGGAAGCCTATTTAGCATAAGGGAATTTTCCTTAAAAAGGGGGAAAACTTGACAGCTATGTCCCAGGATCATCCGATTGGTGAATACTGGAAATAAAAATGCTAAACTAGACGAGGCTTTAGTCTGATCCAGCAAGGCTTTCTCTTTTACGGTGGACATTGGCTGAACTTTTCCTTAAAGAAACCCAATAAGCACTTGCAGTTGTTTTTTAATCTATATATAGGGGGCCAGTCTTTCTTGCTAATCATCACTGCAATTGTCAACATGGTACCATATCTCAAAGCCGTGCCAGCGAACATTAACAGGGGACTGAAGTGACAGCCTTGAGTTTCCTGACATGCTTTTTCATCATATTCACATGCAATCTAAGGTTTCTCCCTGTTGTCTTTCCCCTTCAAATGTATATAGAGGGAAAAGAGAGTGATGAAAAGGCTAGGAGAGCCAGGCAGAGGAGGAGTAATACAGAGAATAATTGAGAATGAAAGCACAGGAAGGGAAATGAAAAATGAAGCAGCCAGACAAAGAGAAATGGGTCTAAAATGACTGGGCTCCCTCAGCTTGAATGTTGCATTCAGCACCACAATCACCAGCTTCCTAGAACTGCAATTGGGAATTTAATTCCTGACTATGGCTACCTAACCTGATTAAGGTCTAGTGTCAGCCTGCTAAAGTTAAGAACTCTGAAACGCTACTAGGAGTTGCTTCTCGGGTTGCTCTGCGAAGACATGGGTGCAGCTCCATTTTTGCATGATCCAAATTGTAATTTGGATCAGCAAGGGCACTGAGTCTCATAACTGGGGTGGTGGGGAGAGTTTTGCTTGCCCAAGCTTAGCCCAAACTCCCCACAAAGTTTGGGCCTTGTGGTGTTAGCTGTATAAGTGCAAGGGCAGTAGGTGGCACTGTGCAAGGAGGTTAGAAGTTGCAAGTGGGAAATGTTTGATATGTTGTTGTTTTTTTCCATTGCTGACATGGTGTCCTGGCTCTCAATCACTCCTGCACAGTTTCAGCCGTGGGATTTGAGTCCTTGCAAACTCATAATGAGCTCTACTCTCAGCGCCACATAAACATAATATTGCAATTGGGAAAGAGGGGGGATGCCACTGGGGTGGTATCACCACAACAGAGCTTAATGCCAAGGCAACAATTCAACGGAAACTTAGGGAACAGATGCTTTTGATTTCTCCTGGCTCAATGGGGCAGCCTTCCCCAACCTGGGGCCCTCCACTGCAGACAGCCCGGCCATTATCTAGGAGGAAGACCCATTGAACGCCTTCTGGACAAGCCTAGGATTGCATGGCGGAGTGCTTTGAAGCTGAGATACCAATCAAAGAATTTGCATTCCAGGTCAGTGTTAAACACTCACCATAAAAATGCTGCAGATTATTAGGTTAAGACTCTTTGTTTACCCTCAGAGGTTCCTGAGGATGGAATCTTGGCCTTCCTGACGTCAGTAGCAGTATTTCCATTAACTTTGCAGGAGCCAGGATTTTCTAGAGACATAGCGAAGGCAATCCCCTTAAAGGAAAACCATAAGCCCAGGAATCTAAAAGTTCTTATGATAAGAGGAGGAGAGTTGCTTTTGTTCAGAGTTCTGAACCATAATTAATCTAGGGAAAGAAGTGAGATCACAGGGGTGGCAGACAGAAAGAATGTGCCCCAAGAAATATGGTGGTAATAACTTACAGCTAGAGGTTTGACCTTATACCTGGTCAAACTATTTGCCTCTCTAGCTCAGCAGCTCTCTAGGATCTCAGGAATTCATATTTTGCGTTAGCTGCTAATGGATCCATTTTTAGGGGAGCTTTGGGTCCTGATTCAAAGAGGACTGTCCTCTATTTCAGGAGTGGCAACCTCCCTCCCACAGATCAAACTTGGTCCACCTGGCCATTCTCCAGACCCCATGCCCACCTGCCGCATACCTCATGCCATATGTGATTTCAGATGTGGGGCAGGTAGAGATGTGGGGGCAGATGGCAGGATTTAACTCCCCCCACATCAGCTGTTGCAGGGGGAGTTCAGACCTGCTCAGTTCAGGTGCACCAATCAATTCCTACTGGGAATGACGCTTGCAAGCAATGTACAAAGCAGGATTGAACCCCCCCCCACTGTGCATCGCCCCCACATCCACCCTGGCATGCCAACTTTGACCACTCACCTGTCAATCACCTGATGCCAATATTATACCAGATGACTGAGAAGTATTATGCCAGATGATTGAGATATACATTGGCACAAGCAAATTCAGTGCAAGTCAGTGTCCCATTTAACCTCTTTTGGGGGGAGCGTGCAAGTGGCCAACTTATCCCAAGGATGAGGAGCCAGCAATTGAACCTGGGACCTTCTGCATGCAAAGCATCCGATCCCATCTATAGTCCCACCAAGAAACTTTCTTGCAATATGCCCATTTTTTAGTTTTGATTAGACTCTTCTCAATAAAGAGAAATGTAAAGAAAAAAATCTAAACAAATCAATATGTGGTAACACATGACAGCTGGTGCAGGGCACTGGCTAATACTCAGAGACTCTCTTTTCAAATCTCATCTTGGCTATAAAGAAACTGGGTGGCCTAAGGCAGAGAACTATCAGCCTCAGCTGAGTTAATCCCCAGTCTTAAAATGCAGCTCATAGGACCAGCTACCTTACAGTAATGTAAGGATTAACAAGATAACTTGGACTTCATCAGATCTTTTGTCTCTTGTGATCTCTGGGTGAAAATTGTGCTTTGAGAGCACATTCCCCAAACTCCCTTAATTTCACCTAGTGCTTCCCCCATAGAAAATAGGTGCCGGTACTGCCCCCTCATCACCCCCTCTCCCCCTGTGCCTCCAGATACCAGAGGAATAAACAAGCTTAAATCTATCTGGGTTTCAGATTAAACCTTCAAATCACCAAAGCAAATTATAGCTATTTTATCTAACTCATTTTTCTAACCTGATTTTTTTGCAGCCAGTGCATAGAGGGCCACTCAACTGATAGGAATACAGCTTCCTGCTTTTCAGAGATTAGAAGGGTAGTTTGCATTGTCCATTAAGTTGATAGAAAATGATGGATTCTTGCTTTGGTATATGGTTATTTAATGGGGGGGAAATGGTTCATTTGGAAACTCCACACTTCCTTTGTGACTAGAGTAAGGGTGAAGCAGCATCCCATAACGAGGTCGGAGCCTCCCTTATAAATAGTTGGGCCTTTTCCCTCTGTGCATGTGTAAATGTCAAACAAAGTGTATTACTAAGTATTTTATCAAACAAAATATTTAATCAAAATGACGGGAGAGATACATGTATGCCCCTGGAATGAAAGAAAGGCAGCCAGAATGAGAATTAAATGCTAAAGAAAGCAAACTGTGTCAAGCCAAGGTTTTAAGCAAGCAGATGCTCATTTATCATCCGCTTTCCCTCTGTGTGCAGGCTTGGGATCCTGCCTTGAGCAGGTCTTTTGCAACGACAAAACACACACACACACACAATGAACATATGGCTAACTTGGAAATGAGTTCAATATGGACTGGAAACCTGTTGTTGGCCAAACCTGCATCCTATTAAAAGCCATTTACAGAAATAAACAATGGCAAAAAGAAGGACTATTAGTAAGAATATGATTCATTGATAACAGCATCCAGACAATGGTTTACATTATACATACTGAGCGCTCCTTCCTGCGACAGTACATTTACATCATCCTTCCATGTCTGGGTCTTATATAGCCTCATGACTTTGTGTACCTGGAGTTTTAAAGGTGTTTTCATATAGCCATGATTGGCCGTGGCAAGGTTCAATGCTTTGATCTATCCAGGTCAATTCTATACTTTATATGTTCATAAATCAGATGGCAAATAGTTGTGAAGAGGTTTAGAGAGCAGGACTTAGATACCGCAATCTTTTAGAGTTTTGCAGTGAGACCACCAACTGTCCTCTACCATCCAGTCTGTATCTTAACACATGTTTGGCATATGGTTAGCAAAATATACACAGCATGAAGTCAGCCCAGAGCAGATGTAGGATGAATTACTCTCAGGTCAACTTGGGCTGTGTCACCTTACCCTTAAGATCCTGATTCTTTTAGGCCTTGGGAGATACTCATATAGTTTTCATGCATAAGGCTTAAAGAGGCTATTACTCAAAACCTCTTTCTAATGCAAACATAACATTTAATTTGGCCAGAAGGGCCGTTTGATCAGCAAATGCCACCAGATTCCCCTGTGGACTCTTTGAATTTATCAGTGACTAGACACCATCCCTGTGACGGGATTTACTTTTAAGGTGCATTTTAAAAGGGACCCCTGACCCCTGACCGACTCTGGGGTTGCGGCGCTCATCTCGCGTTATTGGCCGAGGGAGCCGGCGTACAGCTTCCAGGTCATGTGGCCAGCATGACAAAGCCTCTTCTCTGGCGAACCAGAGCAGCACACGGAAACGCCATTTACCTTCCCGCTATGGTGGTACCTATTTATCTACTTGCACTTTGATGTGCTTTCGAACTGCTAGGTTGGCAGGCGCTGGGACCGAGCAATGGGAGCTCACCCCATCGTAGGGATTTGAATCGCCAACCTTTGGATCAGCAAGCCCTAGGCTCTCGGTTTAACCCACAGCGCCACCCACTGTGGGTTTTTTACTACACTGCAAAACACTTTGAAGTACAGGACCTTGTTGTGGCAGACCTCATATGTGACCTTTAGCCAGTCACCATCTGATCCTAACCTAAAAAAGGTAAAGGTAAAGGACCCCTGACTGTTACGTCCAGTCACAGACGACTCTGGGGTTGCGCTGCTCATCTCGCTTTACAGGCCGAGGGAGCTGACATTTGCCCGCAGGCAGTTTTTCCAGGTCATGTGGCCAGCATGACTAAGCCGCTTCTGGCGCAACGGAACACCGAAACCAGAGCAGCGCATGGAAACGTTGTTTACCTTCCCACTGTAGCGGTACCTATTTATCTACTTGCACTTTTGGGCGTGCTTTCGAACTGCTAGGTTGGCAGGAACTGGGACTGAGCAACGGGAGCTCACCCCGTCGCAGGGATTCAAACCGCTGACCTTCTGATCGGCAAGCCCAAGAGGCTCAGTGGTTTAGACTACAGTGCCACCCGCATCCCTGTGATCCTAACCTACCTCCGTGTTATTATGAGGAGAAAGTAGGAAACAGCTCTTACCTATGTTTGCCGCCCTGAGCTCAATGAAGAAAGGGTGGGATACAAATGTGAACAACTTTTAAGTGCCATGTGTGAACTGCCTGTTAGTTCACGATGGGTGGGCACCAATGCAAGAATAGGTTTGGACCCCAGTTTGGCACTTCAGAAACTGCTTGACAGAGCCCAAACACTTCATAGGTTTCCAGATTCAGCTTTGGGTCTGTCCAAATCTGCTCTTCCCGCAACCCCTTCACTATTGGGAAATCAGAAAATGACTATAACTCCCCTCCCCCATCCTGACATTAGTGAATGAAATTTGCAAGCATACTAGCCTCAGGCGTCTTCTCCTCATCAGCCAAATTATAGGTAAATAGGCCAAGGACTTTAAAGTTTCATTTTTCTAACAACAAAATATCTATTTCATTTTAAGGCAGAAGTGGTTGAAATTTGCAGGCAAATATGCTCCTTATTAGAGCACAAATCTATCCCAATTTTAGAAAGATCAGTACAGTGTTTTCCTCACAGTGGAAGCCATTGCAGTTTAGGGATTCACTCAAGTCAATCCATTCAGTATTGGGACATCAAAAATGGCTGTATATTTTTTGGAGCAGGGGCAGGTGTGGATGCTAAATTAACAGGTCTTCTGGAAATGATAATGGTGTACAATGAAGTGTCAGAAAATCTCTTTTCCCCCTCCTTACTAAGCCAAATCCAGAAGTGACTTGGTAAGGCAGCTGTGACATCCATAGTAATTTCTGTCCTAAGTGTAACCCTATCCAGTGTATTCTATACATTTAAAAAGTGCAGCTGCTATTTCTCAGACTTGCTGAGTCTGTTATGAAGATTTTGGGTTAAGTCTTTCAGTTTTACGGAATGATGGTGGGTGTTTTTAATGCAAGTTTTAAAATTTGATTACTGCTGTAACTTTGTAACATAATTCGTTTAGGTACTGCAGCATGTCACGTCTTGTGAAATATCATTTGAACTACTACTATGCCCTTTAAACATGCCTGTACTTTGTTGAATTATTCCCAAATCATTTCCAGATGCTTGCTGCTCTTTTATTTCTGGTAATTTCATATTGGTATCAGTGTTTGAAAAGGTTAGATCACAAGCCGGAATGGAAAGTGAAGCGCTTAGTTAAAACCACAAGTGGCATTTAATGCCGACAGCTAGAGTGAAAAGTTTCCTAATGACTTCAGTCTTGTCTGGAGAGTCCCGTCCCCCCACAAAGCTAGCCCTTGATCCATTAGCTCATTCTGATTTCCCCTCAGAAACTCTTACATTACCCTGAGTGTCAAAATCACTCACAAGCTCATAGCGCGGCAGGAAATATACTGCAGAGACAGGACTGCAATTCTACAAATATCTTTAACCCAGCAGATCTTGAGATGGGTGTGGGAAGTCTTGGCCATCCACGTCCATCAGAAATATTAGAGTCTAATTCGTTTGAGTTACTTAGCCAGATTAGTTTTCTTTCATGAAAGGAAGCATGCTAATTATAGGATGAATTTACTAAATTATTTGCCTTGTTTAGCACCAGTCATGGATTCACACTCCCACCCAGCTTTTATTGATTTGCTTTATATTTTCCAGTGTGCACTCCTGATATTTCCTCTAGATACAGTGGTACCTCGGTTTAAGTACACAATTGGTTTCGGAAGTCTGTACTTAACCTGAAGCATACCTAACCTGAAGCGAACTTTCCCATTGAAAGTTCCCATTTTCCATTCCAGACGGGTCCACGGAGTTCTCAACCTGAAACGTACTTAACCCGAAGTATGAGTGTAATTGGTTCTGGAAGTCCATACTTAACCCAAAGCGAACTTAACTTGAAGCGAACTTTCCCATTGAAAGTAATGGAAAGTGGATTAATCCGTTCCAGACGGGTCCGTGGAGTACTTAAACTGAAAGTACTCAAACCGAAGCGTACTTAAACCGAGGTATGACTGTACACCAGGCATGTCCAACAGGTAGATCATGATCTACTGGTAGATCACTGGATGTCTCTGGTAGATCACTGGCTCCCCCCAAAGCAGCTCAACAACTTTTAGCCCTGCTTTCCTCCTCCCTAAAAAAGCTCAACAACTGTGACCTGTATCCCAAAAAACAGGGCCTTCCTTCCTTAAAAAACTTTGACCTGAACCCCCCAAAACAGGGCTTTCCTTCCTAAAAAAAGCTAAGAAACTTTGACCTGAACCCCAAAAAGGGGGTAGATCACTGCCAGTTTTTAACTCTGTGAGTAGATCTCAGTCTCTTGGGAGTTGGCTACCCCTGCTGTACACTATTGTGGCAAGCTTTAGGCCAGCCTTCCCCAACCTAGTGTGTTCCAGATGGACATCAACTTCCATCAGCCCCAGCCAGCATTGCCAGTGGTCAGGGATGATGGTAGTTGAAGTTCAGCAGTATTTGTAAGGACACCAGGTTGGGGGAGGCCCCTCCAGACTTCACAAGACTTAGACCATACCCTCATGACTTTACTTCTAGAGGAGAAAGACTGGCCCACTATCATATAAAATGGACCATATCAGTACATAGAGCTGGGACCAAATCTGCACTGCCTCTTCCCTTCTATTTCCCCTTCCACACCACTACTCTGTCCCAGTCTGCAGTCCTGTCAGCACCTGGCAACACCCCATAATACCTCACCTGTCCTGCACATTTCCTCCTTTGGCACTTTCAGCTAGAATGCATCTTGTAACTCCCTCCCTGCAAACACCATCAACCCAGTTGGCCATTTTGCCTTGTCCTACCAAAAAAAGGTAGTCACATCCTGATTGCTAAGCAATAACAGCATTAGATGTGGTAATTGAGATTCCTGCATTGCAGGGGGTTGGACTAGATGACCCTTGGGGTGACTTCCAACGCTACAACTCTATGATTTACTAAATTAATTTTTAACTCATCTTTCCAGGCCCAGTATCCTCAATAACTCACCAGCTACTTTTGATTGGATCCACAGTAACTGAAAACCTTGTGTCACAGACAGTCAAATCCCAGTTCAGATATATAAGCAAATTGATAAAAGGCTCAGCCCTGCTCTCTATGGGTGTATTTCATGATCAACCAAACTCTTCAAACATATCCATGAATAATATGCTTGCAAATTAGAGATGTGTGAGGAATCTGATCTTTTCACATTCTACTATGAACTGATATCCTGGATCATAACTTAGTTATCCACCAGCTTTTACACTTGCTAAATATTCTAATGTAGTTTTCATCTAAAAATAATAATAATTCAAAATGCATTTAAAGAATGCTTATTTTGAGAGACAGAACATTCAAAAATACATATTTACATATGTATGTCTGTTTTAAATTAAAAGACATACAAACTAATTCAGAAACTGGATTGGAAGGACTTACATGATACTGTGAAATGAACTGCAAATATTTATATATATTTTTGCTTTATTTGTAATAACCTATTTCATATGTGGTGGACATGTGAAAATATTAAGAAATTCTGGGATAAAATTCATGATGAGATCCAAAAAATCTTGGGGAGGAATATTCCAAAAAGACCAGAGATTTTCTTATTAAGCATCACTTTTCAAAAAGATATCCCAACACAATTAAGAGAAATCCTTCTATACTCTTTAGCAGCGGCTCGTATTGTTATTGCCAAAGGATGGAAAGAAAGAGAAGCCCCAAAAATTACACAGTGGCAGTACAAACTGCAGGAATTTGCCAAAATGGCACAGTTAACAGTTTGAGAGGAAAGGTAAAGGAAGAATTCGTTAAAAATGGGATAGGTACAAGAAATATGTAAAAAAAAATACAGCGAAAACAAAATTTCTATGATAGCGTTTGAGTGAAACGGGAAGGAAACAGATTGGGATGTCTAAAGCATTATGAATGTGAAAGGACAGTTAAAAGCAGAGATAGCATTGATTGCATATACATTCGATAACAAAAGAAAAAAAGAGTATGCTGATGGAGTTAACAGGAAGTCCAAAGTTAAAGTATCTATTTTGTTTATGTACTTGTATATATAATTTTCTAATGTTACGTTTTCCTTTTTGTACTTCGTTTATTTATATTCTTTTTTTTATGTTACTTTTTTGATTTTTCGTTTCCCCTCCCCTCCCTTTCTCCTTTTTGCTGGGAAAGGAGGGCCTGAGACATTGTATGGAAAGTGTAAATATTATATCTGTTTGGTGAAGAAAAAATAAATAAATATTATTCCCAAAATTTTTTTGTAATATTTCTTAATGACATTGTGGTACGGCCCAAGTCTGGAGCCTAAGTTGGTGCTGCTGTTCTGATGGCACTGTTAGGAGCTAGGTGCCAGCTTACAAAAGCAGAGCCTTTTCCTGCCATAAGACAATGGAAGGCTTCCAAGAGATTTGATCCACTTCCACCCAGTCTCTCTCTCTCTCTCTCTCTCTCTCTCTCTCTCTCTCTCTCTCTCTCTCTCTCTCTCTCTCTCACACACACACACACACACACACACACACACACCATGGTTTTTACACTCCACTCAATTATTTTCAACATGGGCGTGCCTTGTTACTTGTGGCTATTCCAACAAAGCCCTTCTCTGTTAAGATGACCACAAATTGGAACAATGTGTTTCAGTGACAGCAAACGCTCCCGCTGCTCTCTTCTCCGGTTTCAACAGCCTTTGCCATGGACTCCAGGTTTCTAGGCTGATTGTCCGGAGTCACATCCTGGCCAGCCAGTTGGGCATATCAGGTGGCAGGAGCTGTCATGTGTGCAGACTCCTGGCATCTCATGGCTACCATGTCAGTGCCAAAAGGGAAGTAAAAAAACCTTTCTAGTTATTATGCTAACTGGGAAACACAAAGCTGGGATGAGTGGGGTGGGGGGGGAGAGACTTTTAAAAATTGTTTGTACTCCTCCATTCCCACCTGACTCCTGTCTGCTTCTTAACACCATCTCTTGAACCATGTATCCAATGCACCATGGCTTTTTAATGATTCAAATAGCAGGAGCCTCGAGTCTTCAATGCTGTGCAGTGCAATTTCTCCGGAATTGTACGCAGCGGATGTTTCGGAGTAAAGTGTTTAACGCTACGAATTGTTTGTTCTTTGAAAACATCAGCAGAGATGGTGAGGAGGGGAGGGGAAGTGGAAATAATGCATGTGGCACATTTAGAATCTGGTTGCGGTTTCCGGTAAAACCTCAATAATTCTGCTTAGCTGGGAGGCAGATGATGGGCACTGTGTTAACAAAGGCCATCTGCCATCTATAGCTCAGGAAGAGGGCATTTCATCTATCCACTCGCTGTTCTCAGGCTCTTGTCAGCACAAAGTTAAGCTGAGGGCAAATGTCCCCTCACAGTTCTCCACCCTATTTGTGGGCAGAGAGATTGGGTGGATCACGTAACCAGATTTCTCTGGGGGAGGGGGAAAATCAACAGTTTCTCAGGGCAATGGCAGTAACGTTCTCTTTCTTTTTCATACTTTTCTGTCTGCAAGCAGCAATAGCAGTGGCTGTATTGGCAGACGGGCTGCCATCTTTCTGGGTGGGTGAGTGAGAGGAAATGGTGGCTGTCGCCAAGCAATGGTGGAGAATATTCA
Source organism: Zootoca vivipara (assembly GCF_963506605.1). Lineage (NCBI taxonomy): Eukaryota > Metazoa > Chordata > Lepidosauria > Squamata > Lacertidae > Zootoca > Zootoca vivipara. Next base: position 82,069,442 of record NC_083278.1, read on the forward strand.
GGGAATATTCTTCAAAATGGCCTCCCCCCCCCCCCCGGAGAGTGAGACAATCAAAGAAATTTCCTCAGAAAAATAGGTTGTTGGCTCTAGGGAATCGTATTAGCATACAAAACTTGGCTTGGGTCACAAGTACCTAAAAAGTGGCTGTCAGCCATCTTGGGCTTTACAATCAGCAGAGAGGCCCTGATGGTGGTGCCGTTGCTGGGTGCTGCCTGGCTCATGTTTACCCATGACAGAGTCTTCTCAGTTGTGGCTCACTGTTTGTGGAAGGCACTCCCTGGGTCATCTAGTCCAACTAGACCATATGTGACAGGTGGGCATTCAACCTCTGCTTAAAAACCTCCAAGGAAGGAGAGTCCACCACCTCTGTTCCCAAGAGATTCCATCCTCTCTCTGGTGAAAGTTCTGGGGCAGCCAGTTCCACTGCCTGAGAGGAAACAGGAAGGTTTCCCTGCTCCCCTACCAAAGCCTCACTTACTAGAGTCGCACAGCTGCAGCTTCCAAATTCTTGTGAGAGCTTACAAGAGATCTGTGGGATCTCACCAGAACCCAGAAGCTGCAACCGCTTCTCCTTGCTTCTCTGGTTGGCTTCAAGTGCTATTTATTTTTATAGCGATTTCTGCCTTATTTCCTTCACCTCACATATATTACTTGCCATTTTGTTGTTATAGCCTTGCTAATATAGGATATGTTGTAGGAGATTTAATATTGCCTTCTCAGTGCTGCGGTTGCTATACTCTTAAGCTGGTATGCTTTGATGTTTGTTCAGTTTACATTTACGTTTATGTTCCTGTATTATGGAAATGCAATAAAAAAACAAAATAAGAGAAAATGTCAAACCCCTCCATGTGCTTTTGAAGGGTTGTGCTCTGGACTCTTCCTTGCAACATTCTTCTGAGCATTGTGCTGAAGCAGATGCAGAATGTTACAAGTGATCTGGTCTTCCTGCCATCTCTGCCCATTGATTGACACATTTCATACATGGTTAATATGGGGTCATGATTGGGTGACATGTATGCTGATGGAATTACTAGGCACCCCAGGGGAGCATTTGTTGCTGCTACGATGCCTCCTCTTCTTTCCCCCTACAGCTAGCATTGTGTTTCAACATTGGAAAGCCGAAGGTTCCAACATATGCATTAAATAAATTCCAGCCTTTTCTCTGCTGTCTCCACTTCGTGCTGCTTTCACCAGCTGAGCTGGTCTTCTCGTCCCCTGCCACTCCCCAGGCTCAAGTCTTGAAATAAATCCCCAGGGCAGTACGGCATGCATGAGGCACTGAAAACATGATCTGTGGTTTTTAAGGACCTCCTGAAGAAGAACAAACTGGTCAGATATGTTTGGCTCCTTTTTAGTATTGTGTCATTAGGCTGCCTATGATGCTTTTAAATCCATGCATGCAAAGCAATCAATGTTCCAGTTGTCAAAACGAAGGATGGGCAACAAATCCATACCGGATCCGACCTAATCTGCATCTCCCATACCAATGCAGTAGATCAGACTGTGACTCACTAATGGACTCCAGGCCTTACTAAATTCCTCCACAAGACGGTCCCAGGGCTTTTAAACCTACACTTATAGTCCATGGAGCAGCAGAGCCATTTCCTAGCTACTCCAGGCACTAGCTCTTCCATATAGCAGGGTGATGCAACCAGCTTCAGGAGGACCAAATATCTGGCCAGAACTGGTGTCTGAATGGTGAAGCAAGATTTGTTGGACTGTTGGCTCTAACAGTGTTAAGAGGGCTCTGCTTCAGGCATCAGAATGTTTTGAGCCGGCATTGGTTCAAAGTATTTAGAAAGGCTTCATCTACTCCACCATTTCCCAGGCTCTTTCACTACATGGGATCAGAAGTACGTTGCACTGGTTTAAGTGAAGCAGAGTCCTGCCTTAATATTCATGTGTCCTCTACAGCCAAGATTAGGGATGTCAGAGAATTCCGATGGAAATGGAAGCAGAAATGGCAGGTGTTCATTTATTCATCCCATGTACAGAATGGAAACCAATCAAGCAGATATTATTGGTATTCATTGTTGTTGTTGTTGCCTTCAGTCTACATATAAATAAATAGGGTGGAATAATATGATTTATGAAATTAATTGTGTAGGTCATACAGTTATTGTAAGTTATGTAATCTCAGCACAGCCAACAGGGAGACAAATAACATCAATTTTGGTGGTAGATTAACTGCAGCAGAATGGAAACAGTACTGCAAGTGGCTAATACAGTGTGGAGTGGGAAATGATGCCTTCTTATTTCCCCTTTCAAGATACAACCAGTCTACCTGCCTGTCACAGTGGCCGGAGTGGACTACTTCAGAGTAACGACGCTACGCAGCTCTGCATTTTATTCTTTTATTGGTGCTGCGTATTTACAGTGCTCAAGTCATTGCTATTTACACGGAGCGATGTTGTCAGTCGGTTTCAGAACCTCCTAATGGCTTTTGGCGCGTCTTTCTCCAACACAAAAGCTTTGGCAGACCCATCCTCTTGCCCCTCCTCTTCCTGCGTAATTCTGGAGTTGGAGGGATGGGTCTTCCCCCCTTGCTTGCCCCTTCCTGTCCCACCTGGGACCCTGGCTCCTCTACCTTGCCTGAGCCTCGGACACGACTTCCTGCTTCCCCACTGGAATCGGAACTCTCCCTGCTTTCCCCTTTGCTCGGGGACGGGCTTGAACTCAGGAGGGGAGGGACTTCGCGATATCCCCTGTCCCTCACATCCACCCCCCTCCCAAGCTCTCCTTCACCCCTCCCCAGGCCCCCCCCATGTGTCGGTGACGACTGGAAGCCTAAGAACTCAGTGCTCTCCGAGCCCGTTGGTGTGAATACCTCCCCCCAGTCCTGCGAGCCCCCCCCTTCCGCCTGGGCGGACGGGAATCCCAAAAAGTCCGTGGCGTCAGAGCTGGTGGGGGTAAAAACGTTCTGCCAATCTGCTCCTTCCTCTGACTGGGTGGATCTCGGTGACACCCATACCTCATCCTCTGGTTCCTCAAACTCCGCTTCCCAGCGCCATGGTGAGCTGCTCTCCCGTGCCTCCTCCTCCTCCCCCTCCCTTTCCATGTGCCAGGGCTTGGGTCTGTGGGGAAAGAGGGCGTGAAATTCTTCCACCAAGAATTCCTCCTGTATCTGAGTGGCTGGGACCCATTCATTCTGGGACGGTGGAGCATCCTCCCATGCCATGAGGTACTCCAGTCCCCCCACCCCCCACCTTGAATCCAGGATGGCCGTGGCCTCATTGAGTTGCTCCCTGCCTTCCCTCTCCCCCCCTCCCTCGGGGGTTTGTTCGCTGTCTCGGAGCCTGCTGCTTTCCCTGTACGGTGACAGCAGCGATCTATGAAACACTGGATGCACCCTCATGTCCTCTGGCAGTGCCAGCCTGTATGCCACCGGGTTTACCTGTTGCGTGACCGTGAAGGGGCCCAGCCTTTTGGGTGCCAGCTTTTTGCACCTCCCTCTGGTGGGAAGGCCCTCCGAGGACAACCACACCTTGTCCCCCACCCTGATGACCTCCCCTTGTCGCCGGTGGCGATCTGCCCCCTTTTTGTACGCTTCCTTGGCCCTCTCCAAGTGGTCTCTGAGCTGCTGGTGCACCGTCTCCAGTTCCTCTGCCCAATCCTCAGCCTGTGGGCCCTCCTCCTCCTCCTCCTCCCTCTCCCTCTCTGGGAAAGATCTGAGGTCGCGCCCGTAATTGGCCTTAAAGGGCGACACCCCTGTGGAGACGTGCACTGCATTGTTGTAGGCAAATTCTGCTAGTGGCAAGCGATCCACCCAGTCCGTTTGCCGCTGGCTGACGTAGCATCTCAGGTACTGCTGCAGAATGGCGTTGACCCTCTCCGCTTGTCCGTTGGTCTGCGGGTGTCTAGCCGTCGACAAGCTGACCTCCACCTGCAGGAGGTTCATGAGCCGCCGCCAGAACCTGGAAACAAATTGGCGGCCACGATCCGAAATAACCCTTAAAGGTAATCCATGCAGTCTGAAAATGTGATCAACAAACAGTTTGGCTGTCTCTTCTGCCGAGACTGCCCTGGCACACGGTATAAAGTGACACATTTTGGACATAAGGTCCACCACCACCAACACTGCAGTCTTACCCCTGGACGAAGGCAGATCTGTGATGAAGTCCATGGACACCACTTCCCACGGCCTGTGTGGTGTGGCTAAGGGCTCCAGCAACCCTGGTGGCGCTGCTCTGACCACCTTCGCCCGCTGGCAGGTGGTACAGCCCCGTACATAGTCTCGAACATCTTCCCGCACCCCTGGCCACCAGAAGTGTCTCATGACTAGGTGAGCGGTTTTGTCCCTTCCAAAATGCCCCGCTGTAGGGTTGTCGTGCATCTGCTTGAGGACCGTACGTCGAAGCTGGGTGGTGGGTAGGTACAGCGCACCCTTGTAGAAAAGCAGCCCTCTGCGTTCTGCAAAGTCTTTTGCCTGCTCCCTCCCCCCTCTCAGTTCTCTGAAGATGCGGTTGGCAAATTCATCCGCTGCCGTCAGTGCTGTGAGTTCTGCCTCGCTCACCACAGCTGCTCCGCAGGACCATGCCGACGGGGGGAAAATGTGCCTTGGGGCTGGTGGCGCCTCCTCCTCCATGTACTCTGGCTTGCGGGAGAGGGCATCCGCCCTGACATTCTGCTCCCCCGGGATGTAGTGGATGGAGAAGTTGAAGTTCGAGAAGAACTCTGCCCACCGTATCTGCCGCTGGTTGAGCACCCTGGCAGTTCTCCAGAACTCCAGGTTCTTGTGGTCTGTGCACACCTGGATGGGGTGCTTCGCGCCCACCAGGAAGTGTCGCCAGTGCTGGAACGCAGCGTAGATCGCAAGAAGTTCCCTATCAAACACTGTGTAGTTGCGTTCAGGCTGTGTCAGCTTCCTGGAGAAGAAGGCACAGGGTCTCCACTCCCTGTTGGCGTCCAGTTGCAACAAAATTGCGCCCACAGCTTTTTCAGAAGCATCTGTCTCAATGCGTAGGGGCGCGTCCTGCACCACATGGAACAGGTTTTGGTCTGAGGCGAACACTCTCTTGAGGCTTTCGAACGCTGCTTGCGCCTCTGGTGTCCACTTGAACTTCTGCTTGCCTCTCAGGCAGTCCGTGATGGGAGCCGTAACGCGAGAGAAGTTCTTGATGAACTTCCTGTAGAAGTTAGCGAAGCCTAGTAGGCGTTGGGCATCTTTGCGCGTCCTGGGGCTGTGCCAGTCCAGGATGGCCTGCACCTTGTCCTTGTCCATCGCCAGCCCCTTGTCTGACAGCTTGTAGCCCAGGAAGTCCACCTCTTTGGTGTGAAACTTGCACTTCTCCAGCTTCACATACAGGTGGTTCTCCTTCAGGCGTTGCAACACCTCTCTGACATCTTTCACATGCTGCACTGGGTCATTCGAGTAGATAAGGATGTCATCTAGGAAGACCAAGCATTTCCTGAAGAGGAGGGACCCCAGGACGTGGTGCATGAAGGCCTGGAAGCATGCTGAGCCCCCTTGCAAACCGAAGGGCATCACCAGATATTCAAAAGAGCCCAGAGGCGTGAACATCGTGGTTTTCCATTCATCTCCTTCCCGGATCCTGATCAAGTTGTACGCCCCCCTTAGGTCCAGCTTGGTGAAAATCTTGCCCCTGCGTGCCGCTGTCAGGAGATCATCCACTCTGGGCATGGGGAAAGCCACGGGCTCTGTCACCGAATTCAGCCGTCTAAAGTCCACCACAAGACGGCGCTGTTGCGTGTCTTTCTTGTCCACCCAGAAGACCGGGCTGCCCCCAGCTGCCTTGCTTTCCCTTATGAACCCCCGCTTGAGGTTCTTGTCGATGAAAGCGCGCAGATCCTCCAGCTCCTGGTCTGACATGGCGTACAGCTTGGCTGGGGGTATCGTCGCCCCTGGCACCAGGTTGATCTGGCAGTCAAAAGGCCTGTGCGGGGGTAGGTGGTCGGACTCCGCTTCGCTGAAGACCTCCTGCAGGTCCCAGTACTGCTTGGGTATTGCCTCACCCCCTTTGATATGCATGGTGGCCACCGTGGCTATCGGAGGCCCCTCCCCTGGTTGGTGCTGCATGCAATGTTCCAGACAAAAGTCTGACCCAAACGTGATGCACCTCTGGTGCCAACTGATGGAGGGGTCGTGGCGCGCCAGCCAGCTCATGCCCAAGACGATGGGGGGGTCTGAGATGGTGGTGACGTTGAACGCCAGTGTCTCTGAGTGCCTTCCCACCGTCATTCTCATGGGGGGGGTTTGATGTGTGATGGCCCCTCCCAGCAGCTCCCTGCCGTCAATGGTTGCTACGTGCAGAGGAAAATCCAACTGCAAAAGCTGGATTTGGTGCTCTTCTGCAAAGCTTCTCGAGAAGAAGTTGGCGGACGCCCCACTGTCAATTAAGGCGAGGACCGTCAGGGGATAGCCATTTGGGAGCGTTAGCGTCACTTCTAGAACCACTCCTGCTCTGGGAGGGGTGGGCTGGCTCTGCACCTCTCTGTGCGGGTGGGCGGGCTGGGGCTGTTGTCTGCTGACTGTGCCTGGCTGCTGCCCCTTGTCTCCTGCAGCCAGGCTTTCCCGTTTCCCTGCTGTGGTGCTGCGTCAGTGGGGGAGGGCACCACCGTTCCCGCCTTTCCTTGCCACTCCCTGCGATGTGGGCAGTCTCTGACGAGATGCTGGGGTGAGTTGCAGAGAAAGCAATTCCCGCCCCTTCCCTCCTTGCGTCTTGGCGCCGCTGGGGTTTGAAAAGCCCGCGCGCGCGCGCTATCAATCTGCATGGGCTCCTGGTCCTGGCTGGCTCCAGGCGTGGCCTGAAAGGGTTGTTGAGGGAGTGGCTTCTCCTGCGACCGTGGGAACCAAGCCCGCTTTGCGCGCGTCGCTTGCTTGTCGTTCCACCGGGATTCCTGCCTCACCCCCACCGCCAGAGCTGCTTTGCTCAGCTGATCCATAGTACTGGGCTTTGGACCTCTCGAGAGTTCATCCTTCACCTCCTCGCTCAAACCCAAGTAAAACGCAGCTTGCATGGGAGGCGAATCCAAAACCCACCCCAGTCTGTGCACCAGCATGGTGAATTTCGCCCAATATGCGCGAACTGTCATATTTCCTTGGCGTAAATTATGCAGTTCCTCCTTAGTCTGGTCCAAATGACTATCGGACGAATACATCGTCCTCAAACCTTCTAGAAATTGTTGGACATTTTTCATGCAAGGATTCTTGGTTGCGATTAATGGTCTTAGCCACTCCCTGGCTGCTCCGGTGAGATGTTCCACAATAAACGCTACTCTGTGCTCATCATCGGGGAACTCATTCTGGTGCAGCTCAAGAGCATACACGATCTCAGTCTCAAAGCCCTGAAACTCCTTCGGGTCTCCATTGAACTTGCTTACAAGGGTCCCTGCTCTCCTTCCTGGCAGCACTTGGACTTGGGGAGCCCCTCCCGCCTTGTTTTTCTCTGCATCCAGCTTGTTTTGGAGGTCTACCGCCACCGCCCTTAAATGCTGCTCTTTTTCCTGGAGCTCTCTCACCTGTTCCGCAAGTTGTAGCCGGTCGTCCTGGACCTTCTTAGTCTCCTCTTTAGCTGCCTTCAATTCTCCCTGCGCCTGCAGCGACAGCTGTTGCAGTTCTAGCTGGGCTTGCTCAGCGATCTGCCGCCACTTCTCCGCCTCGGACACGCTCATCCCGGCAACTCCGAAGTAGCCCAAAAATGATTAGGAGGTTGCTGTCACAGTGGCCGGAGTGGACTACTTCAGAGTAACGACGCTACGCAGCTCTGCATTTTATTCTTTTATTGGTGCTGCGTATTTACAGTGCTCAAGTCATTGCTATTTACACGGAGCGATGTTGTCAGTCGGTTTCAGAACCTCCTAATGGCTTTTGGCGCGTCTTTCTCCAACACAAAAGCTTTGGCAGACCCATCCTCTTGCCCCTCCTCTTCCTGCGTAATTCTGGAGTTGGAGGGATGGGTCTTCCCCCCTTGCTTGCCCCTTCCTGTCCCACCTGGGACCCTGGCTCCTCTACCTTGCCTGAGCCTCGGACACGACTTCCTGCTTCCCCACTGGAATCGGAACTCTCCCTGCTTTCCCCTTTGCTCGGGGACGGGCTTGAACTCAGGAGGGGAGGGACTTCGCGATATCCCCTGTCCCTCACACTGCCCAAGCTTAAACTCTAGAATGATGCATGAAGGGGTGACATCCTGAAGAATCTCAGCTCTAGTGCACTTTTCATAGAAACATAGAATCGTAGAATCATAGTGCTGGAAGGGACCAGGAGGGTCACGTAGTCCAACCCCTTACAACTCAGGAATCATTTTCCCCCAAAGAAGGGATTCCTAAAAATTCCTGAAAAGAATGGAAGCAATTTTCCTTACTAAAGCATCAAGATGCCCGGCATCTAAAAACAACAGAATATGAGTTTTATCACCAGGAGGAATTAAAACAGAAACAGCTGGCATGAAAGCAATTTCCTGTCTCATCTATGTTCTTTTGATGTCAAAAGCAGCCAGTTTGGGTGTTGGACTTTTGGCTCAATCTTGCTCCCTTGTTGTCAAATTTGGCATGTTTTATCCCACGGCAGCCAAATGGTTATATGGCTCAACAGATTCCGTGACTGTGCATTTCACAGTAAAGGAGGGGCACATGCTTTTAAAGCTGTTGGCACGCAAACTTGCACTTGATGAAGAGCATTTGCTTTCTAGCTAGACGTCTCCTGGAGTTGGCTTTGCTAATAAAGATTGCAAAAAGTTGCTTACCATTGCAACACTAAATATGCTTCTTCTTCTTCTGTGGAAATGAATGGGAGTTGCTGTTGAGTAAATGGTTCTAGGTCTGTAAAGGATGCACTGAAGGGAGATCACACATTGCTCCACCTGACCACAATGGAGGTGGAAGCAGAGAGAAAAAACCCAGCTGTGTGCAAATGACCTCCTGAAATTCTCCATCTTGTTTGTAGATAGAGATATTGCAGTGAACCTTTTACCTAATTTATCCATCAGAGAATAAACTCCATGATAGTGACAGGAAAGAGTCAGCAGTAAATCACATTGATAAGGTTGGAGTTAACTCTTTATTAGCAAAAACAGCATCAACACTCCTGCACTCGTGCCTAGTGAGCACAGCAACACATCTCTGACAGATCTTGCCCCTATGAAGCGGTTTCTGAGATGGAAGGTCCATGCCTCCCCACAGCTGCCTAAGTCCTCTCCCCTCCAGGGATTTCTCCAAGCAATTGGAGACTCTGCCTTTGGGAAGCTAACTTCTCCTCCGCTCTTTTTATGCCTCTCCTGGTTCTGGGAAACAAGGGGAAAGGGGAGCTTGTCACAGCAGGAGGAGGAGACACCCGTGACTCTTCACCAGCCTGACTCATCTCTGCCTCTTGACCTCCCCTGTCTCATGCTTCAGCTTCTGGTTCCAATTCTGGACTTCTCTCTGCCACAGATTTCCCTCACTCATTAAGCTCTGTTACCTCTTCAGCTTCCGACATCTCCATTTCCCAGTTTTCTCCCACTTCTCCCACTGACCACTCATTCTCGTTGCACCACAGTCTCTGTGCCTTCTTCCTTTGGGGGTTCCCCTAGCTGGTTCCTCCCACCATTCCTCTGCATCTAACCATGATGGATATTTTCTCAGGACTGGGGCTCCCCATTAGCAATGGCAAGAGCACAGATTTTCTTGGTCTCCTAAGCATTAGCAAGTGAGTTGGTCACCTGGCTATTATTTTGCACCCTCCACCCCCCCCAGATTTAGTGTTGTTTTGGGGTTCTGGGGCATTGTGGGGAGGGGGAATGCTGTCTACTACCAAAAAATGGTGGGGGGAAATCTGCAAAATTGCCTTCTTTTCCAGCAAAGGAGATGAGAAGAAAAATATCACAAATGTTTTCAGCAAATTGTCTTCTGAAGAATTTCAGCTCAGCTCCAGAGAAAACCCATAGAGGTTGTTTCAATGATGGTTTTGTAATGGGGAAGTGGCTAACTGAGAAGGGGGAAACCTGCGGGAGATATTTAATGTTCATGACCCCAAACTGTCCATTAATCTGCAGATGAGCTGTGGATCAGATAATGTGCCCCCTACTTTTCATCCGCAGCACCAGAATAGCCAGCAACAAGAGTTGGGCAACAAGAGTGTTTACCATTAAAGAGTGTCATTACAATTTACAATTCAGCTATTTAGTAAAAAGAAAGCCAACTACTCCAGGGACTAGCACTTACATTATGGTTACCAAACACCCCCATTTCCCGGGGACAGTCCATGGATTTACAAATCTGTCACCAGACAAAATCTATGCCCGGAATGTCCCCGGATTTCATTAAAGTCTCTGGATTTATATTTTAAGTGTTGTAGATTTATTAGTAGGGAATGAATGTTGCGTGATTGATTCAACAGCACAAGACACATCATACTTCTGGCGAGGCAAAATGGCAGGCGTCATGGCAGCAAGCAGCTCCTGAAGCCAGCCAGAGCCACCTGTGCTACCAGGCTAGCTCTGAGCTGCTAAGACTGCCGCTGCCGGTGCCACTGCCAAGGGGAAACCAGGGATGCCCGGCGCGTCAACCCTGGAAAACCCCGGAGCCGACGCAGGGAGAAGGAGGAGAGGAGAAGGAGAAGGAGAAGGAAGATAGAGAAAGAGGAAGGAGAAAAAAAGAGGGGAGCCCCGACCTTGCTGTGCCGCTGCCGCTGCCCCGCTAAGGAGGAGAGGTAGGAGAGCACCAGGAGGGCAAGGGCACGTGGCTGAGCCCAGGCCTGACCCAAGCCTACTCCATGGCAGCTAGCGCTCCAAGAGAGCAGGCCGCGCGACAGAGGAGACCACAGAAGAGAAGATATTACTACTTCTTTTTTAAAATATCTTTTTAAAATGACTTTTTTTCTCTTTCCCCCCCAAAAAAGTGTCCCTGGATTCTTTGAAAAAAATCTGGTAACCTTAACTTACATAGTGCCTTTCCAATTGCTTTGGATATAGTCTCAGCCATTCTTGCAACCACCCTATGCCATGTGCTCTCCTCTGTTCTTTCATTCCCCAACCTGTTTCTTTATGGCATGCTCTGGGAGAAAGAAGAATGGTGCACGCACAAGGAACAGAGCTACTAAATAAGGGGGGGGAAAGGAGGCATTGACAAGCTCAGGGGAACCCTGCGTACTAAAAGCAAAAATATATTTCAAGAATCCCCACCAAAAAACACTAACCGCCTAGTGAAGACTCAGCATGCATTGACTGTTGGAAACAAAAATTGGAAAGCTGAGGAGGAACGGAAGGAGAATGGAATGGCTGCTTGAGCACCTTTCCCGCTGTTTCCTGGTGGAGAGCATGGCCTGCTGGAACTCTGAACAGGAACACTCCTGTTAGGGTGAGAACCTTGTGCTCCTACAGATGTTTTGGACTACAATGTTCATTGTCCCTGATCATTGAGTATGTTGCCTGAGGCTGATGGGATTGTAGTCCAGCAGTATCCGGAGAACCACAAGGTCCCCATCCAAGAGTTAGGGGGTGATGCTACACGGCAATATTTTATTGTAAGTCCCACCTATCGCATAGCTCCCTTCACCATGAAGCATTTTAATTCATTGCTTCTGCTTTCTGTTTTGTGAAGTTCAGACATTGAGTAACTGGCTCCACTGTTAGTTTTGTCTGCTAATCTGAGTTCTCTAGCAACCCTTGTTTTCTCTCCATGAAGATACCAAAAATGTAATTGAATTGTCCCAACATTCTCTTCAAAATATTAACTTTCTTTTGGCTCATATAATTTTATTCTGAGGTTCTAAAGACCCTCATATGTTAGAGGCATTTTTCAGGCCTGTGATTATTTATGTCTAACTGTGGAGGTGGACTGAGGAGACAAGAAGAAGGAAATCCAAAAACAACAAAGGCCATGTGGAAGGCTTCAGGTGGTCTTAGTTACTTTCTGATTAATTGTTTTGTTAATAGAGCAGTTTCTACATGGTTGCACTTCTGTTATGTTTTAATGATAAGGCCAAAATTTTGCATGGTATTTTATGCCTTAAAAAGAGAGAGAGAAAGAATCAGATGAGTGGGATTGCTTCAAAGCATACCGATGTCAGTAACAAAGTTGTTGTTCCAATTGCTGAAATTTCACAATCCACAACTTCTTTGCAAGGGTGCCAACTTGAATAAAATATTGGAGGGGCCCAGGTAATCCCCGCCCCACATAATAAATCACAAGATGTGGTGCATGCACGCCATTTGAATGGTAATACCCATCAACTTTGGGGTTGCCTGGCCCCTTCATATATTTTATAGGAGTTGACTCCTATAACTCCTTGAAAGAAATGGAGTGGTGTCTACGAGCCCAATATACTCCAATGGACTAAGAATCAAGAATCTAAATCGACATACAAACATATCACTGGGTGGTGTAGTGGTTAAGAGCGGTAGACTCGTAATCTGGGGAACCGGGTTCGCGCCTCCACTCCTCCACATGCAGCTGCTGGGTGACCTTGAACTAGTCACACTTCTTTGAAGTCTCTCAGCCCCACCCACCTCACAGGGTGTCTGTTGTGGGGGAGGAGGGGAAAGGAGATTGTTAGCCGCTTTGAGACTCCTTCAGGTAGTGATAAAGCGGGATATCAAATCCAAACTCTTCTTCTTCTTCTAAATTGACAATTAGCTATGAAAACAAAAATCAAAAGCAATCAAGTCAGTATATAGCATTTCTGTAGCCAGGATTACAGACCAGACAACGTGTGCAGCAAAATGCCCAGTTTTCTGCCTGATAATCCAGCCCCCCCTCCCCCAGAACATGCGAAGAGTCCTCCTGGACCAGACCAATTCAGCATCCTGTCCCCACAGGGGCCAATCAGATGCACATAAGCAGTAAAGACAGGGAGGCAATAGCATGGCATTCCTCCAGGTTCAGGTTGCCTCTGTATCCAGGGGATTCTTGGCTTTTGATGCTTTCCAAAGCTTGCTCCATTATGATGGCGATGATTTTTCACAGTGTGCAGGATTTGTCTTCCCCATCAAAATGTCAATGAACTGTAACATGCTACCAGCCTAGCCATGGGAGAAATGATCACATGATGGAAAGTTCACTGGGGGCTTATTATTATTGGAACACACCATGTAAGAACAAGGGCGGCAGCCAGTAATAGAAAGCATCCCTAATGGCATGTGGATGTATGTTGCTATCCATAAGTTCCTTAGCCACTCCTTACAGAAAGGTCAATGACAGAGAGGCAAGACTGCGGAGCTGATTTATGTCCCAACTACTGTGATAACGGAGTCTTTCATCTAGGTTTGGCTATAGCTGTAAACAGCTTCAGTTATTCCAGCCTGGTGGTGTTAAGGTCATAAAGTGTCTCAAGATTCATGCAGACTCCATGCCAACTTGGCCCCAGGCCAGCTGAATCTGTTTCAAATCTGTAGGGCAAACCGATGGCAGCAGGTGGCCCGCGGGGTTGCAAACGGACAAGACGCTGTATGAGAAGCATCAGATGCCATTTCGACACCTCTTCATTTGGTCCCATTCTCCTGAGCCAAAACAGATCGAAATGGAACAAAGCACTTCAACTGCGCTGAGGATCACCTTGCTGCTAAGGAGAAGGCACCCAGTGAATTGCCAATTCCTCTTTAATGACGTCTGCCGCCCACCCATCATGCAGGCCCAGGAGGTAAAGGGCTGAGCATTCCTCTTTGGGTCAAGCTTTAGTGAGAGTTGACTGTGCAATGTTATTTCAAAAGTAAGCTCCCTTGAGTTGCTTTTGCATAAAAGCAGAGGCTTCGATCATTCAGACGGCGTGGAAGGCCACTCTCTTTTTCTGCAGAAGCTCATAAACGGTGACTGGCTCTCAGCCTGGCTTTAATTGTTTGTAAGCCTTAAATAAACACTTCCTAGTCAGATCAGCCTTCGTTCTTGACCTTTCGCTGGCAACTTTGCCCTGACGCAGAACAGAAGGGACTCCTGGGAAATCAGCCTCTCTTTTCACTCGCCTGGCCTGGGATGCTCGCCTCTGTCCGATACACAGCTGGTACAGTCTTCTTCGCTGCTTCAAAATAGTGACCAGCATCTGAAATAGCACTTGCTGGATTGCCGTCAATCAACTGCTCAAAGCAACCATGGAGCTACATTTCTTCAGCACCCCATTAATGGTTTGCTAAGATCACAGCTCATCATTTTTGCATCGCCGGCACAGTCATATGCAGACAATTATTTTGCAAAGGGTTTACATGTGGATCTGCAAGTGACTGTTGCTTCCCATTAGGGATATAGGCAGGAAAATATGAGATTGCACAGCCACAGCCTCCCCACCCCATTCCTGGCTGGTGCTGCATTAGCTTTGCTGAGCTAACAAGTGAGACCCAGGCCCTTTCCCTATTTGGGGTTCTTTCATCATGTTGTTGTTGTTTAGTCATTTAGTCGTGTCCGACTCTTCGTGACCCCATGGACCATAGCACGCCAGGCACTCCTGTCTTGCCTTGCACTGCCTCCCGTCCAAAGCCCCTTCATGGATCTTTCATCATAATGTGTCATTAAAGGAGAACAATCAGTGGCTCTGACATGAAGGAAAAAGCAGCACACACACTCCAATTTCACATACAGAAACCAACACGAATGGCATTTCAATCTTATATCAATACAGCTGATGGGAATTGGGAAGGTCTCCTCTACCATAGTTGATGGCATCCAGGTTGCTTAGGGGGCACAGACTGAATGGCAGGCAGCTCTGTCCGCCAACATTTCACTGCCACTCCTTGCTACCCAGCATCTGCCAATTGCCTAACGATCAGGCTAATGCAGCCCTGCAGTGCCCATCCCTATATCAAAGGCAAAAGTGGGTGGCTCACTGCATCCACCGTTGTTGTTGTTGTTGTTGTTGTTGTTTAGTCGTTTAGTTGTGTCCGACTCTTTGTAACCCCATGGACCATAGCATGCCGGGCACTCCTGTCTTCCACTGCCTCCCGCAGTTTGGCCAAACTCATGTTCGTAGCTTCGAGAACACTGTCCAACCATCTTGTCCTCTGTCGTCCCCTTCTCCTAGTGCCCTCAATCTTTCCCAACATCAGGGTCTTTTCCAGGGAATCTTCTCTTCTCATGAGGTGGCCAAAGTATTGGAGCCTCAGCTTCATGGATCAATGCCTTGTCGTGGCGAAGGGGCTTGAATAACTTAGAGAAGCTATGAGCTATGCCATGCAGGGCCACCCAAGATGGACAGGTCATAGTGGAGAGTTTTGACTAAACATGATCCACCTGGAGAAAGAACTGGCAAACCACTCCAGTATCCCTGCCAAGAAAACTCCATGGACAAAGACAACAGGCATCCACCATAACAAACCCAATTTAAACAACAACTTCAACCATTTCCTCAACTTATTTATTTATTTATATTAGTTCGCTTATGCTTCAGCATCATACAAGCAAAAGTAAATTATAGAACTATGGCAAGAGCCTTCTCTTGATAAGTAATGGGGAAGGCACAGCTCCAAGCTGTTAATTCAGGTTAAAGTCCATTAATCAAAGACCAAAGTAGATGTAACCTCCATTGTGCGAATGTGTGTGTCATTGTTTTTTGGTTATGTAAACTAACAGTTCTGGGAAACCTAGGCAGCCTTAGGACAATTGGGAATAGGACAGTGATTGTTTCACATTTTCCTGACAAAAAAATCACCATGCAAAAGCTGCTAGTTGCATTTGGTGATAATCAGAGCTTCTCTTGAAATGCAAACATAACTTGGGAGAGGTTATTATTGTTATTATTTGTTGATACGACGAACTCCCCCTGCCACAAACCCCAGAATAAAAACCACAATAAGGCTCCATGTATATTATTTACATCCGTGTAATTAATGTCATGTCCCTCTTGGTTCCTCAGTTATTTGGCAGGGAAGAGAAAGGGAAGCAGAATTCTTCCTCTGAACTGTGGATCTGCACAATTTTAACTATTTAAAAAGGGCCCCATGTGTTCAGGTCACTTAATTGCAGCAATACAGCCAGGAGCAACAGCAGGGCAAGCAATGGAGAAATGTGGGACTTCACCAACTGTGTTGCATGTCTGAAAAATGGGCTGAGTGGATAACAGAGGATACACACAAATGCACCAGTTGTGAGTGGCATTATTCTCCAGAAAACTTGGGTAAATGAATAATGTAAATTCCAAATAAATTGTGTATCATAGTTTCCAGAGGCAGGGCTGGTGACATGCATATTGGGTAACTGAATGACTCCTCTGGAGGCAAATACTTTCCAAAGTGACTGTGAACATTGATTCCTATTTATACCCAAATTTGGGCTTCACAAAAGGTCAGTCGTGTTAGCTCCTTTATCCTTTCTGGCTACGATGAGTTTCTTACCGTTAGTTGTACTGCAGTGAGCTGCTGCCAAACCTCCTGAAGTCAGAACAAATCATAACCTTCAGTTTTCAGTAGAATAGAATTGGTTACATTTTCCAGGATCATATACATTGCCTGAAAGTTAAAGGAATGACAATTAGCCAAGAGGTATTAGTTTAATTGATGATTGTGGTCATTATCTTTGCCTTTCCCTCCAGCTTTGGACTAAAATAATGTTGGCTTTGTTTCAGCTGCTGATTGCTAGCAGTGAAGAACAGCCCCCAACCCAAATATTAATGGGCCAATGCCCAATCCATACCCTGCTCTTGCCAGTTCCACATAGTTTAGACAGGTGCTCCTTGTAACACTTGAGAAATGCAATCTGACTTTTTTTTTTAAAAAAAAAAGTCAAGTTGTCCTGTTTGGAGCTCCCTTTTGCAAATACTCTCAGTGGCTATGAATCTGAACTATGTACAGTCCCAGCACTAAGATTCAGGAAACAGTCATTGGATCCCTTCTTCATAAGCTACTCTATTCCATATGGTTTAATGTTGCCTGAATTAGCAGCAGATAGCTAGTTGATACAATGAATTTGTATCTCAGAAATGTGCTTTCATTTGTGGTCCGGATTAGTGTAAAATGGTCCTGGAGCTAGAAAACTTAGTAATTCAGTACTGAATGAGCATTTGCTTGTAAGTGAGGTCCACAAATAAACAAATAACATTAATATTGGGCAGGGCCACCCCAAGACACTTTGCTGCTTTGTAAGATGAGACCTGCAGGTATAGGGCGGTATACAGATTGATTAATTAATAGTAAGCTGTGTTATCTTTCTAGAAAAAGAGAAGCTGGAACTCACCATGAACACTTCCCTTGTTCTGTTATAATGGCAATGGTGCCCACCTGAGAGTGGCTGGAACAAGTCCTGACAGTAGCCATGTCTTCTCAACCCTTGCCCTTCTTGACTAATAACAGCTAGCCAGAGGAGATTGACTGGGTGGGTGCAATGAGTAATGAATGCCTCATTGTGGGCAAGGAGAGGTGCCAGTGGCCTTAAAGGAGGTGGTGATACACCCTACCCTTAAGTAGGGTGTCTGTCAATCTGGAAGTGTTAGATAACTGCTTTCCTTCTTGGGCAGGATTTTTGAGAAGAGAGTGGCAGTGCAACTTCAGGTATGCTTTGAAGAGAGAGATTATCTGGTCCCATTTCAATCAGACCTGGTCTGGGCACCGAAACTGTTTTAGTTGCCTGGTTTGATGGCTTTTGTCAAGAAAGAATCAGAGGGAGTGCAACCCACTTGATTCTCCTTGAACTCTCAGTGGTGTTTGATACCATTTGACCATGGTAGTATCCAAGAAAGCCTCCAGGGATTGGGTGTTGGGAGCCCGGCTTTGCAGGGGTCCCATTCCTATTGCCAAGGGCAGTTTCTGAGAGCAGCAATGGGAAATTTCTGCTTGGGCTGTGAGAACTGGCCAGCAGACTCTCGCAGGGTCCAATCTTGCCTCCTGCGTTAATTAGCATCTATGTTGAGCCATTGGGAGCAGTCATCAGGGGATTTGAAGTGAGGTGTTGCAATGTGAACCTAATAATTCGCACTCTCTGAAAAATCCATGAACCAAAATGTTGGGTTCCTTCTTTGAATGCTCTTCAGAATTCACACTTCTCTGAATTTTGCAATGGAGTTTTTCACATAAACACGCACAGAAAGTATCTTCAGGATAATGTATATTAATAGACAGTGTGCACATCAGTGCATATATTAGCAAAAATAACACACAAAATATTCAGTTCAGTTCATTCTGTTCAAAAGTATGTCTATTAGGCAAAATTGCATTCAGAAATGTATGTATTATGAGGAATGTACACTGAAAAGTGATGATGGGTTTTTGTAAGGACTTTAAATAATAGTAACAATGATCACCAACCGGTATAGAAATGTGAAAAACTGAAGCGTGGGAAAAACAAGAACCTGAGAGAAATCAAAATGGACTGATTTGTCCATCCCTAGTTGCGATTGGAGATCCTCCTGCTCATTCTGCTGAGTGAGGCCTTGGACTTCTGGCCCAGGTCTTGCTCTGATGGCACCTGCATCTTCTCCTGCTCTCTGTCATTAGCCAGATAACATCTGGTGCTATGCACCACACCCGCCATCCCTGATGCAGCTAGTAGTTGTCTGCCTCTGCCCCCTCTACTACCTGCTGTCATGCTGAACTGATGCCACTTAATATTATTCAAGCTGAATTATTTAAGCTTAAATAATTAACTGAAAGAGAGGAAAAGCTACACACAAGCACCTGTTATCAAGTACTGTTAGGTGCCCCTCCCTAAGTTATACAGTTGTACCTTGGTTTTCGAACAGCTTAGTTCTCAAATGTTTTGGCTCCCGAACGCCACAAACCTGGAAGTAATTGTTCCGGTTTGCGAACTATTTTTGGAAGCTGAATATTTGATGGGGCTTCCATGACTTCTGATTGGCTGCAGGAGCTTCCTGCAGCCAATCGGAAGCCGTGCTTCGGTGTCTGAACATTTTGGAAGTCAAACGGACTTCCGGAACAGATTCCGTTCGACTTCCAAGGTACGACTGTAATTGTATGGGATCCTTGAACAATTGTACATGGAATCAAACCGAAGGAAGGCTATAACTCTTACATCCCCAGAAACAAAGACTATGGAGCTGGCAGAACTCCTTATGAATAAAAACAGACACCACGTATCACAGAGCCAGATACTACTGAAAGCTTTGCTCCAGCCTACTCCAGAACTCCTTGTTCATGTGGGTGCCAAGCCAATCATTACTTGGCATCAAGACCTTTGTTTTTATACCTGTGAGATGGTGGTACGTTCTGCAAGGATGGCTTCCTGTCACATCACTCCACGACGACCTCCTGTTTGTCTGCGAACTCCGATACTGTAAGTTATGCAGGCAGATGCTGTCTCTAATTGCAAGTTTGCACAGTGCCAGCATGACTGCACATGGTGCATTACAGATCAAAGGAAGTGGCTTCATATCTTAGAAGTGTGAGCTTTTATAGCTGGACATGTAAAGCTGAGATGCTGCAGCTGAGCTGTCCCATCAAGAAATCTTGGTATGTGCAACAGACATAAAACAGGGTCAGGAATTTCCCCTCTCTCCTCCCCAGTTTTCTTTGTAACAAAGAAAGCAATGTAGAATTTACAGAAATTGTAAATCAGATTATCTGATCAACTTGCTGGCCAGTTTTTTTCATTGTAAATTTTATTTAATGTTAACCCTAATGTTATTTGAGAAGTATTAATTTGTTCCCTTCATCCGTAAAGAATCCTATCTGTGGGACATAGTTTTTATTGATATTATTGGTGGTGTTTATTATGTTGCCTTCCACATATATCTCAGGGTGATTCACATCATATACCGGTAATAAAAACAGCATGGAAAATAACAGCGAATGAACTGAAAGAGCATAGAAGGAGGTGCACATGGCAGAGACCTTTTCATAACCTGGGAAAGCTGGTCCAAGTCAATGCATTTATAATTGGGTTGCATTCTTGCAATCCTAAATCTTCATACTCAAAAGGGAGTCTGGCTGAAATTAATCTTTTAAAAAAGTAAAAACAACTGAGAACCATTCAGGGTGAAAAGTCTTCTTGAAATAAGCCTTGACCAGGTGCCTCAAAACCAGTAGGGGTAGTGCCTGTCTAACTTCTAGTGGGAGAGTGTTGGGCCCACAACACTGATGGCAAAACCCCTCATTGGCATGAGCTGTGCTTCTGGCCCAGGGGACACTCCTAATAGCACTTCTCTATGATCTCAGGGATCAAGTTGGTGATGATGTGTGTGGCGTGGCCACACTGATGGGACAGATACTCTCCCTCCCACAGGGCCTGGGTAGAACCTGTTGTTGCTGCTGCCTCCTTCCTGTGCCTCAAGATACATTTCAGCAATTGGGAGCAGCAGCAGGTGGTATGCACTTATTATCCTTCATCCAAGGATCATGGGGCAGTTTACAATATAAAAACACAAGCATAGTAACAAACAAAAACAATACCTGTCCATTACAGTTTTAAAAGCCATAGATTGTTTAAGTAGCCAAAGGCCTGGGAGAGGAGGGGTGCTTTTGCCTGACTCCTAAAGGTATGCAATGAAGGCGCCAGGCAAGCCTCCCTGGGGAGAGCTTTCCACATAGAGGGAGCCACTGCAGAAAAGGCTTGTTTTCGTGTTGCCATCCTCCGGGCCTCTTGTGGAGGGGGCGCACAAAGAAGAGGCAGAAGCTTCTGGAACTGGAGCCGAGCCCTGCTCATTTCTATCCTGCTCACAAGCATCCTAATAGAGGGCTTGGATTTGCAAACACCACTATTCAAATTATCACCACAACCTACTTGATTTGTGGTTATGAGAGAAAGAACATTATAAGGATTAGAAGGATTCTAAGGGATATGAGTGATTCAAAAGAGAGCATTTGCAAACACCCAGTCTACAGCAGGCAAACGTATTTGCGCATGTGGCAGTTAGGGGAATGTTTCATAGTAGCTGATACAGCATGCTCTTATTAGATGATAGGGTTGCCAGACTCAATAGAGGACAGGACTTCTGTGCCTTTAATTGCCCTGCTCTCTTTTGAGTCTGGAAACCTTAAAGAGAAACCAACAGACCCTTATCTTGGAAATTAAACAAAGGGTCTGCTGGTTTCTCTTTAAGGTTTCCAGACTCAAAAGAGAGCAGGGCAATTAAAGGCACAGAAGTCCTGTCCTCCATTGAGTCTGGCAACCCTATTAGATGATGATAACTAAATAAGATGGTAAGAGGTAGATGGTAAACCATTTGCTTTTGTCAGTTGAAGCTGTTATCAGCTTGGTATAAACAATTATCATTGGGCATGCCCCCAGAGAAGAAGGAAAACAAAACGCGTCAAGATGATGTCTCTTTTCCTGAACCACTGTTTGCTCGTCTGAAAGTTTGCATGTTCTTGCATAAAACAGGAGCCAGCTCAATAAAAAATATCCCCTTACCTATTTTGTAGCAATTATTGGGATAGCCTCTAGCAAGAGACAGAGGCTCCTTTCTATAAGGTACATGTTCAAGTGAATAATTAAGACCAGATGCTCATCTGGCATCAATCAGTAGAGCTCCCTAATAAGGATAACTATGCCCACTGACACCGCTTGAGCATCTGGATGAAAAATTCAGACAGGGTCCAATGTGCGCACATGTTCAACACAGAGGATTGTTCAAATTAAGATCAGCTGTACAAATCATCACCTCGGACTTTGGAAAATGCAGACAGCAGAGAAAACAGGTTGGCCTTAGGGAGTTTCTTTTCCAAATGGCAGTCCTTTCCTATAGGGGGTACTGTGGATTTCTCTTAGTGGTTTTCTAGGCCTAGACTTGTGTGGAAATACCCTCTTCAACATATAACTGAGGGAAGGGGATGGAGACAGCTTTTCAGTCAACGAGAAGCCTTTCCTTGTGAGAGGGGTGCCTCTCAGCTGTGGCAAAGGATGAACACTTGGACTCCAAGAAAACAAATGAGAAATTAAAATTGGCTTGTGCCATGTTTTGCAGAGGTGTCACAGGCCCCACATGTAATTGTAGCAGAAAGCACCTGTGAACAATGGTGGTTGGTGCCCATTGGGACTGATGGCATAAAAGGCGGCGAGAAAAACTGTAGGCGAAGCCAGAGCCAAAGACAGACAGAATGAACTTATTCTAGGTTTGTCCCAGTCCTCCCCCCTGGTGAGTTCTACAGGGGCAAACCCAAGGCTAAGGAGGAGTGGTCAACAACCAGTGCCGCCACGATCCCACCCCGGACTGGATACAAGAAGACAGGCAGGGGGCTGGAGTTGGCTGAGGGCAGACAAAGGTTGATGGGACAGTGCCCCATTTCCCCTCTTGGGTTGGTCTCTACTGCCTGTGATAGTTGTACTCCTTGAGGCAAGAACCAGACGTTACTAGCCTCTTCAGTTAATATGCTCTCTGTGGCAGGTTGTTCACAAGGTGCCATCATCTGAGTAGTTCACTGATTGCTTCACAGTGTGTCTCCACCACAAACTACCACCCCAGGAAATGTCTCAAGTTATCACAAAGGAGGCAGTACTCCTTCAATATATTCTTAGGGAGCAGGGCTGGGATGGTCTCTGCAGGCTTAAAGAGTGATTGAGGTTAGAAGCAACTGTCTGCTATGGTGTGTGGCAGGCACCAGTGTTGCTTTTCCAGATATGGAAGCCAGCTGCCACGTCTCTGCTAATATCTATGTGATATCTGTGTACCGTAGATAAGAAGTCACACATGATGTTTCCTTAAATCAATGCAGGAGCAAGACAAATGCGGTGCAGGAAGGTCATATGCTAGAGTATAGTCCTGATCAATGTGTTCATCAGGACAATAAAGGTGAGGCAAGAACATAAAGTCGGAGTCTTGAGAGCAAGGTCAGCCCTTAAATGCAATGGGCAGAAAGTGGCGTGGCCTTTCTTCACCTACTATAGAAAGGACCAGTCAGTGGCAAGGCAGGGTCCTGTTTGCTCATCTGAGCGTGTTTCCTTCTCACTGCCAAATAATTTGGAGACACATCAGCTAGATTGAGTAACTGAAGTCTCTAATCCACACCTCCCTCCACTACTACCCACATCAAGTAATCCGTCTTTACTGAGCCAAGAGTGAAACGAGTCTCTGCTAGTCTCAACACGGCAAAGCCCAACATTAAATAAAGAGGAAAGAGCTAACGGCACACTGCCATGCATATATTAGAGCTGTATAAAATGTGGAGCTCATGCCAGCCAGGATGTAAACACAGCAGGGAAGTGGTGTGTGTGTGTGTGTGTGTGTGTGTGTGTGTGTGTGTGTGTGTGTTGAGACATGGCACTGGACCCATTTTCTAAGCTCCAGAATTCTGTTTATACCTCATCTTCTTATGTAATTCTGGCCACACTTATAATTAGATGATGACATTGCACAACTGGCATTTGTCTGGGAGCATCCTGTCCTCCCCCTACCCCCAATAGTTTTTGGCAAGGCAAAATGCAAGGGAAGAGGAAGAAGAGTCCTATTAAAAAATGTGGATAAGCTCAAGACATGGCTTGATTGGTATGTTGATCCTCCCAGTCCCAGCAAGTGGCCCCTGATACAGCATGAGGTTAAAAGGTGAGATTTGCCCATGCAGAGAGAGACAGCACAAGGTCAAGGCATTCTACCATTTGTGTTGGAAGGATGTGCCTTGATGTGATGTGCATTTTTAAGGACAACTAGCTTTTTTCCATTTATTAGCTTTTATTCATGGCCCTCACCCTCCTGGTCTTACTTCTTCGTTTCTCTGTGATTGCTTTCTATTTTAACAAATCTGTGCTCTGCTCCTTCATTCAAAGCCACTTACAGCAATAAGGAAAATGCCACCAAACAGCTCAAATCAATTGTCACTGAGCCAATAATCAAGATAGAAATAAAAAATCTACCACTTAGCTATATATAAACAAACAAACAAACAAACAAACAATAAAATAAATGCACTGATCCAAAACGAGAGCAGACTCAAACCGCACTCTACCTAACTAAAAAAGGGCTGAACAAATAGAAGGGTTGTTTTTGCTAGGGCACAAGCAGCAGCACGGACAAAAGTATTCTGGGTTGCTGTTTGTTTCAAAGCCTTGCACCACCACAAGGAAGGCCCTACTTCCTGCAGTGGTTCTCCTGTGTAGAAGCGAAGCAAAGGTCCATTACTGATAATTTTAATAGGCAAGGGGATCATAAATTGAAAATTTCTTTCTGACAGAATCACAATTAAGCTTTCAGATTCATATAGTTGAAAAATGTACCAGAAACTTAGCAAACTCCAGTGCACACCTGCTTGGATATTGTTTATTATTATTATTATTATTATTATTATTAGTAGTAGTAGTAGTAGTAGTAGTAGTAGAAGTAGTAGTAGTAGTTGTTGTTGTTGTTGCAGTAAGTAGCAGTTAGATTTGTTGTTGCTTGAGGCTCAGGTGGCTCAATTGCTCTTAAAAGAGTTTTGTTGTTTATTAAATTTCTATACTGTCCTTCATCTGAAGAGTACAGGGTGGTTTACAATAAAAAACTCAAAAATACATACCATGATAACAAGCAAACACAATACCCCTCCATCCATTGTTTAATTAGCCAAAGGCCTCGGGGAAGAGGAATGTTTTTGCCTGGCACCAAAATATATGTAATGAAGGTACCAGGCTAGCCTCCCTGGGAAGAGCATTCCACAAGTGGGGAGCCACCACAGAAAAGTCCTGTTCTCATGCTGCCACCCTCTGGACCTCTCATGGAGAAGGCACACAAAGGAGGGCCTCAGATGATAGTTGCAGGGTCTGGATTGGTTCATATGGAGAGTCAGTCCTCAAGCTATTGCTTGTTTTTCTAGAAATAACATTGAAATAACTTCATCTTTATTAATACTAAAGTTTAAGCTTGATCTGATGCCTTGATTTTTCACCCCAAGCCCAATTGTCTTAGCATCCTGACCTAGTGCACTCATGTGACCGGGGAACAAAAATACAGAGGATGAAGCGTTGTTTCAGTGAAGACAGCCAGGTAAGCTAAAAAACATTCAACTGGTGGCAAGAATGAGAACCCAAGAAGGGCTGAACTGGTTTGCTCACCCTTCCCTCTCACTGTACAGGTTGCAAGCCAGTGCAAGCCAGCACCATCACAATGCACCATTCAATGCCTCTTGCCGTGAAGTAACAATAGCAGAGGGCTATGGCCATTCTGCCCTGCTTGTGGGCTTCCCAGGGGCTTCTGGTTGGCCAGCATTACCGTATTTCTCATATTTTAAGGCATCCCCAAAAAATAAGCCATGACAGGATTTCAAAGGGTTGGTGAAAAATAAGACATACCCCGAAAATAAGCACTATCGCAAAGCCCCGACCGAGCGAGAGGCGAAGGCGCGGGACCCAGCAGGAGCTCCCTGCCTGCTTCCCCAAGCCGTAGCGCATCGGGGGACAGAGCCGAAGATCGGCGGGCGCTCCTTGCTGGGCTTGACAAGCCCGGGAAACAGCGCCCGCCGATCTTCGGACCTGTGCTGTGTGACAGGCGGGGGTGGGGGGGAAGCGGAGATCGTGCTCCGCTCTCCCCCCACCCCCGCCTGTCACCGAAGATCGGCGGGCGCTGTTTGCTGGGCTTGACAAGCCCGGCAAACAGCGCCCGCCGATCTTCGGCCCTGTGCTGTGTGCCGGGCGGGGGTGGGGGGGAAGTGGAGATCGTTCTCCGCTCTCCCCCACCCCCGCCTGTCACCGAAGATCGGCGGGCGCTGTTTGCTAGGCTTGACAAGCCCGGCAAACAGCGCCCGCCGATCTTCGGCCCTGTGCTGTGTGACGGGCGGGGGTGGGGGGGAAGCGGAGATCGTGCTCCGCTCTCCCCCCACCCCCGCCTGTCACCGAAGATCGGCGGGCGCTGTTTGCTGGGCTTGACAAGCCCGGCAAACAGCGCCCGCCGATCTTCAGCCCTGTGCTGTGTGACAGGCGGGGGTGGGGGGGAAGCGGAGATCGTGCTCCGCTCTCCCCCCACCCCCGCCTGTCACCGAAGATCGGCGGGCGCTGTTTGCTGGGCTTGACAAGCCCGGCAAACAGCGCCCGCCGATCTTCGGCCCTGTGCTGTGTGACGGGCGGGGGTGGGGGGGAAGCGGAGATCATTCTCCGCTCTCCCCCCACCCCCGCCTGTCACCGAAGATCGGCGGGCGCTGTATGCTGGGCTTGACAAGCCCGGCAAACAGCGCCCGCCGATCTTCGGCCCTGTGCTGTGTGACGGGCGGGGGTGGGGGGGAAGCGGAGATCGTTCTCCGCTCTCCCCCCACCCCCGCCTGTCACCGAAGATCGGCGGGCGCTGTATGCTGGGCTTGACAAGCCCGGCAAACAGCGCCCGCCGATCTTCGGCCCTGTGCTGTGTGACAGGCGGGGGTGGGGGAGAAGCGGAGATCGTTCTCCGCTCTCCCCCCACCCCCGCCTGTCACCGAAGATTGGCGGACGCTCCTTGCTGGGCTTGACAAGCCCGGCAAACAGCGCCCTCCGATCTTCGGACCTGTGCTGTGTGACAGGCGGGGGTGGGGGGGGAAGCGGAGATCGTTCTCTGCTCTCCCCCCACCCCCGCCTGTCACCGAAGATCGGCGGGCGCTCCTTGCTGGGCTTGACAAGCCCGGCAAACAGCGCCCTCCGATCTTCGGACCTGTGCTGTGTGACAGGCGGGGGTGGGGGGGAAGCGGAGATCGTGCTCCGCTCTCCCCCCACCCCCGCCTGTCACCGAAGATCGGCGGGCGCTCCTTGCTGGGCTTGACAAGCCCGGCAAACAGCGCCCGCCGATCTTCGGACCTGTGCTGTGTGACAGGCGGGGGTGGGGGGGAAGCGGAGATCGTTCTCCGCTCTCCGCCCACCCCGCCTGTCACCGAAGATCGGCGGGCGCTGTTTGCTGGGCTTGACAAGCCCGGCAAACAGCGCCCGCGTGCACTTTATTAAAAAATAAGACATCCCTTGAAAATAAGCCATGTCGTGTTTTTTTGAGGAAAAAATTAATATAAGACATGTCTTATAATATGAGAAACACGGTAGAAACAGGATGCTGGGCCTAATGAATGTTTGATCTGACTCTGCCTGGCTCTTATTCTTTCCTTTTCTATTGCCTTTCAAAAACAATGAGTACAGTCAGAAATCTCAGAGTGGGCCCTCCATGGAGTCATTGTGATTGTGTGGTGGCAAGGCAAGTGTGTAGGCCGCTGTGCCTTTCTCACTGTTGCCTTTGCCCCATCCAAAGGCTGAAAGATGGCCATTATTGTCGCCGGGGGGTCAAGCTGCCTCCCTGGCTCTCTGCCTCTCCTCTAGCTTACTGATGTACATGAGACTTGTGCCTCAGCCACCACCTGACCCTCTCAGCTGCTGGTAGGCAAGACTTGTTTGCTCCAGGAGGCAAGTGTGGAGAATGCGGGAAAGGATGTGGGAAGTGCCGAGCAGCAGCAGCAGCAGCAGCAGCAGCAGCAGCAGCAGCAGCAGCAGCAGCAGCATCTTCCTTCATGGTTATAGAGGAAGATACGATTTCCACGTTCTCGCTTGGCAGCACCATGGACTTCAGCGAGGACCACGTACTTCAGCAAGCCCCTCTCACACTTGGTCTGCAGGAAAGGCAACACTACTTTGTCGTTGTTGTTCTTTTCTTTAACCATGCATTCCTTCATCTTGAGTATGTGCAACCATGCCAGCTCTGTGGAGTGGGAATGCACAGCCGAGCTTTTAAGAAACAAGACGTATTAATCAAAATCATTTCCATTGTTACAGGACCACATTTCTAACTCCAATGTTTATACATCCTGAGTGTGTCAAGGCAGGGCATAACTGCTTTGTTTGCACATCACAGTTCCACAGGCAAGTTGTATTCTTTTGCCCTATTCAGTTTTACCCTTTTGTTTTTTCAAATAATGAGAGCACTCATGGTTCATTAAAACTTAGGGATTTTTTAAAATGTCATTTTAAAAAGAAGAGATAGGAAATAATGCCCTCGGGCAGCATTTACACACTGAAAGACCATATGTTGGCTAGCAGTATTAAATCTCTGCATATGCAGGAAGGCTGGAGAAGAGAGCATTGCTGGGCAAAAAAATATTCAGTCCTATGGCCACAAACGATGGTGCAGCCACTTTTGTCTTCCCTCATCTTTCAACCCACCCTCTGTTCCTGCTTGCTAGATTCATTGAGTTTCTCTGGCCACAAGTATCTACTCTCAACCACATCTGAGAAGGGCCATGAGATAGAGCACATGGCTAAGGTTCAATTCTGACCATCTGACCAATTCTGACCAAGTGCCAGGTGATTGGGAAAGGCCTTGGCCTGAGACTCAGGAGAGCCTACTGCCAGCCTAAGTAAAGAATACTAGACTGGGTGATCTGACTGATCTGACTCGGCATGATAATAAGGCTGTTCATATGTGTAAACGTCCAGGAACGCTGCTTGTATCTCTGCAGTTTCCCTTTTCATGCCGCAGCTCCCCCTCCATAATTTCAGCACCAAGTGCATCCATACTGGTTCCAGATTGCAAGCCATGTAGGGCTTTCCAGGTAAGCACGAGCACTTTGAATTGTGCTTGGAAATGGGGTCAGTGCAGCAGTCTAAGCACTGGTGAGATGTGCCCCCTACACCCAGTCCCATCTAGTAAGCTAGCAGCTGTACTCGGGACTAAATGCAGTTTGTAAGCCCTCTACAAAGGTTGCCCTGTGAACATTACATTGCAGTAGCCTAAGCCCTCTACTCTTCCTTTAAGATCATATGCTGTGGTACCTTTTTATACATCAACATATTCCCCAAGAGCACCCATTTCACTTGCTAATCACACAAACTCTGGAACCCTTGAGGAGGGGAGAATGGAATCTCATCCCGCATGGAGTGTTTTCCATTTGTGGTGTGCATCTTCCCAAACACCAGGAGCTCCTGGAACTTCAACGGGTAGTGTTGGGAACTGTTTGCAGTTACCCCTTGTGACCAGACACCAAACTGCATGTTGGGGCAGCCAATATGGTGCAGTCCAGATGTTGGCAAACTGCAATTTCCATCATTGCTTACCATTGGTTGTGCAGACTGGGACTGGTAGGAATTGTAATCCAGCAACACCTGGAGGATACCCCATTGGCTGCTCTTGGCTAGCAATGGGAGAATCTGTCGATGTTGGGTTCTCTCGGTTTCTCATTTTTCCAGCCTTAAGTTGAGTTCTCCACATGTTCTCATTACAATTAATCAGCATTTTAGCACAAATTTATCTTAATGTGTTTTATATGCAATTTTGTCAATATGCCTATTTTTGCAGAGTAATGGCCCCCTATTTAATGCATTTTTATACATTATTTTCATTTATATATGCATGATTTTGCACACTTTACCTCGTATATGCACTTTTGTATACATTACTTGGCTGAGGAACTGCATTGCAAAAATCAGTGAATTTTGAAGGGTGGGTTTATTTCGGTTCATGTAGTTTTGGGAAGTGTGAATTGGGTAGGTTCACCATCAAATGTGAACTGAATTGAATTTCTCCCCTGATCACCCTAGGTGATGAAAAACAAAAGGCAGCCTTGCTTATCCCTAAGAGCAGGCATCCCCAAACTTCGGCCCTCCAGATGTTTTGGACTACAATTCCCATCACCCCTGACCACTGGTCCTCTTAGCTAGGGATCATGGGAGTTGTAGGCCAAAACATCTGGAGGGTCGCAGTTTGGGGATGCCTGCCTAAGAGAGAGAAAACTCCAAAGTCTGCAGTTGGACAATACTTTTATTAGGAACATCACAAAATTGTGAGAAGCTTTTAAGTTCTCCAGAACTCTTCAACAGAAAACATACTACACAAAGCAGGGAGGAGAACAAGTGGAAAATTAGGTGAATGTTGTATCCATGAGGTTAGCTTGTATACTCAATTAGTAGATGGAAATGAAGCAATAAAATACCCTTGGCTCCTGGCCTGACTGCACCCATGAAGGCTGGCTGGTCAATCTTCCTGGAGAAGAAGTTGAGCCTTGCCTGAGCAACATGGTTTTCCTGAGCTTGGGGGCAATCCTGTATCCTTTGGTCGGGCTAGGAAAGACTCCATGTCTGAAACCCCTGAGGGCCACTGCCAGTCAATGCGGGCATTACTGAACTAGTTGGAGCAATGGTCTGACTCGGTATAAAGCAGTTTCCTATGTTCTTTGGTTCTGCCTCCTGGTTCGTCCTGTGATCCTGACTTGTGGCTGTCCCTTGACTCTGATCACCTGGTACAATTCCTGGCTCCTTCTTCCCAGTTCGTCTCAGACTGGAGTCTATGGCAACATCAAAACCACCAAAAAATTTGCTGAATCCAGCTGCTTCCTGATAGGCATTATATAGAGCCCATTAAAAAAACACACTATTAGAGTTTTCTGGATGAAAGGTGCTTTATGAATAAAGAGGCATTAAGCCTTTTACAAAACCACGACTTGAGTGTTTATTTTGGTTCCAAATATCCATTCCTAGTTACTGGAGCGAATAATCTCGCTGTGCCTGTTGCCACATGAATGTCAAGCCGAGTTGCAACTGCTACCCACACAGCCCTTTCAAGAGCCCACCACCATTTTATTTTACCCTGCTTGGACAATGAGGGAGCCCCTTCTCCTCTAACACGACCTAACTGCATTTGCGTCCCGTTGAAGCCCCACCCTTGCTCCAGGGAGCTGCATGCAGTATCGCACCAGAAAATCCTACTTTATCCTCACAGCCCTGTAAGGTAGCTTGGGCTCCAAAGTAATGGCTTGCCTCAGGCTATCCAGGGAACTTCATAACTGAGTGGGGATTTGAACCTGGGTTTTTCAAGGCCAAGTCCGACATTTATCCATTATTGAGTTCTGAGAGACAGATCCTGACAGGAATGGTGGGGCTGGAATAAGAAGACAAGAATGTGCAGTCCAGTCATGCTGAATGCCTCAGTGTTCCTTCAATGACTACTGCTGTCTTAAACAGGTTGGAACAACCTATAGTCTATTCTGAACCTCCGTTGGGAATGCTGAGTCTGCTGCAGGTTGCCTGCTCCACACTTCAGATAGTTGCCCACTGAAGAGATGTTGCCAGCTTGGTGAGTGTTTCCCCTTCCTTTTCCTGAATGGGGACCTGCGCCTTTAACAGCAGGACGATAATCAGAAGTTCAGGGGATAGTTTTCCCTGTTGAGAGCTAGGGAAAGCTTCACCTGATGGACAACCAGGGTGGTGTAGCAATTAGATTGTTGGACCAAGGCAGGCGTCCCCAAACTCGGCCCTCTAGATGTTTTTGGACTACAACTCCCATCATCCCCAGCTAACAGGACCAGTGGTCAGGGATGATGGGAACTGTAGTCCCAAAACAGCTGGAGGGCCGAGTTTGGGGATGCCTGGACTAGGGCTTGGGAGAACAGGGTTCAAATCACTGGGCAACCTTGGGCCAGTCACTGCCTCTCAACCTAACCTACCTCACAGGATTGTTGTGGGGATTAACTGAGGAGGGGGAGAACCCTGCATGCCACATTGAGCTCTTTGGAGGGGAAAAAAGGTGGGATATAAATGCAATGAATAAATAAATAAATAAAAACAAATGTTCCTTTGTGAAATCCAGCTCTTAAAGAAATAGGAGCCTAGACCAGGTAGGGGATCTGCCAACTCGTTCTGAACCTGCCAACTCTCTCTAAACCTACATGCAATAACTTTTTGTTGTAATCATTGGGGGCGGGGCAGTTCACACAAGCAGCATGAGGACATCCTTTTGTGCAATCATTCAGTGGCTTAAGTGTGCCCTCTGCCACATGGAGATTATCCCTCGTAAAGTGTAAGTACACATGTCTGCATCTTTCCCCACATAGTGACAGGTAAGGTTGGAGAAGAAACTCAATTCACTACACATTTAGAGCAAAATCTATCAGATTTTCACTTTCTGAAATGATATGCGAACCGAAACACAGTTATCCTTCAATTTTCACCTTATCTGAATTTTGCAGTGCAGTTCTCCAACCAAGCCATGTATACACAAGGGCATACATTAGGGGGAAGTGTTCATAAAAATGAAGGTATCGGCGAAAATAACGCACAAAAAATGCATTACATTAGGGGAAATTGCTGTAACTTAGTCAAAACTGCATATAGAATTGTGTATATTAGAAGAAATTCACACTAAAATTCTGATAAATTTCCATGAGGATATAAAAAATAAATAAATAATTTTCAAATCGCTGCGAAATGTGGAGAACAGAATATAAGATTGGAAATATGAAAAAGTGAGAGAACTGGAATGGACCAATCCTTCCATCCCTGCTCACAGATGTGCATAACAACCTAGAATGAGTTTTGTGGCATTAGCACTTGTTTCTATTGGCAAAGGGACGCAGGGCTACAACAAAACCTACTGAAGATTGTCTGAAGGGGATCTCTGGGAAAGGCTGTTTGCATTAAAACAGTCCGTCTTTTGCTTCACAGCTCATCAAGGGTGAGTCCTCTTAATACACATACCCCACGGCTTGCAATGAATACTGTATGTCCATCGGGGATTAGAATGACCCTCCTCTTGTACAGCTGATAAAAGGAAATTCAAACAAGCTGTCAGATCATAGCACAATGTACTGTGAATGCCAGAATACTTCATCCAACTGTGTGGTTCTGATCTAGTTCCAAGATCAGTTGTTGTTGCTTTTAACTGTCCGTTTTAAAACCTTCTGTTAAGACAAAAAGCAGAAATAAAGGCTTGCATACAGACTCACTGGAATTAAACAAGCATTTTTTTTTAAAAAAAAAGTTGTTCGCTCTCCATTAGACAACTGGGATAATGTGACAATCTAATCCAACACTCATTGGCAGCACAGTTTCTGGTGTTTCCGTTGAAGGACAATTGCACTGGTGATTCTGGGCTGGGCCCAAACTTACCTGTCATTCTTAAAGTAGATCCACTGAAATCAAGATAGTCATGATTTCAGCATGCCCATGCTAAGCATGACTAAGTCTGAACCCAACCCTATTTATTTATTTATGTCTGTATGCTATTGGCAGTCCAACGATACAAGCTTCCACTCTGAAAAAGCTGTTTAGGAGGTCTGCTGCACCACGGCACATGTTTCCCCTCTCACAATACAAGGTCATTCAACTGCTTGGCAGTAAGTTCTAGAGAAGAGAGATCCCAGTTGGCTTGTTATCCAAAGACAACAAGGCAAGGATTGCTATCCCTTGTGAGATCAGCAGCAGGGCAGGTCTAGGACCACACTGAGGCTGCAAAGTTGATATTTCAGGGGGAGTGTGACCCATCCAGGACAGGCAGGGCTGGCCCAAGACATTTTGGCATCTGAGGCGAATCACAAAATGATGCCGCTCCCCCGCCAGGGCAGAGAGGCTGATGTAGAGGCAGCATGGCAGGTAGCAGATCCAGCCTCCATCTGTCACTGTCGCTGCAGCAGTGGACAGTGCATTCCTTGGAGGCCAGATCTGCTGCCCCTGTAGATCTGCCACCTGAGGTGGTCGCTTCACTTTACCTCCTGGGTGGGCTGGCCATGAGGACAGGCAAGCCTACGGGCCTATGGGCACCCCCCCCTTTCCATTCCCCCTCTACCTTACATAAAACCAACAATGGCCATCAACTTAGAATCATAGAATCATAGAGTTGGAAGAGACCACGAGGGCCATCCAATCCAACCCCCTGCCAAGCAGGAAGCACCATCAAAACATTCTTGACATATGCCTGTCAAGTCTCTGCTTAAAGAACTCCAAAGAAGGAGACTCCACCACACTCCTTGGCAGCAAATTCCACTGCTGAACAGCTCTTACTGTCAGGATGTTTAGGTGGAATCTTCTTTCTTGTACAGTAGTTTGAATCCATTGCTCCGTGTCCGCTTCTCTGGAGCAGCAGAAATCAACCTTTCTCCCTCCTCTATATGACATCCTTTTATATATTTGAACATGGCTATCATATCACCCCTTAACCTTCTCTTCTCCAGGCTAAACATACTCAGCTCCCTAAGCCGTTCCTCATAAGGCATCGTTTCCAGGCCTTTGACCATTTTGGTTGCCCTCTTCTGGACACGTTCCAGCTTGTCAATATTGAATGACTTGAATGACTTTAAAAGAGAATTGAACAAAGAATAAAGCTATCAATGGCTGCCAACTGGTGGCTATGTTCAACCTCCACAGTTGGGGCCAGTATGCTTCTGAATGACAGCTGCTAGAAACCGCAGGAAGAGAGGCTGCTGTTGTGCTCAGGGTTGGCTTACAGACTTCCCAAAGGCATTTGGTCAGCTATAGGATGTGGACTAGATGGGCCACTTCCCTTATCCAGCAAGCTCTTCTTAAGTTTTTAACCAAAGTGTTCACCCACTACTTAAGCATTCTCTCCCCAGTCATAATCTCCATGACAATCAGAGGTTCTGTTCTTCAGGCGAATTGCTGTGTGTGTGTGTGTGATATTTCACAGAGCTTGAGGCTGGGGAGGGACGGTTCATACTTCCCCTCCTCACATGCTGTGAACTTGAAAGGAACCCCCACCCCACCCCATGTATTTTAATTTTTTAAAACATCACACGTAGTTAGGCCCTGAGAGAGTTTTCTTTGGGTTAGCTAGCTGGTTTTATTACCCCACTGATGCTGTTGCTAATGAATTATAATGAATTTCTTTTGTATTTGGATTGTTGGTTTTATTCGTTTTGTGTACTGTTTCCATTCGATTTTTATTGCGCAACACATTGCAATATACGAAAATGTGTTTTGTAATCATTGTTTTGATCTCATTATTTCTGTCACAATGTGCAGCATCAGACCTGAATGAACTGTAGGCTCATTCCAAGTCTTTTATTTCTATGGATAAAAGAGCGTTGATTCAGCATTTGGCATGCCGTGTTCCAAATTGCCCGTCATGTGCTCTTGGTTAAAGAAAGAAGAAATTATTTTAAAAGGATTTAAAAAGAAGGGTGACTAAAAATAAATGTGTGCCCATATGGCTTACCTGCTTTGACAGGTTTGTATAATTAGGTCATTACTTGCAGTACACTTAACTGCTGCATAGTAATATTTTGTTGATTTTCAGTTCTCCATAGCTACTGTACTAAAAAAGGAATAGAAATTCTGCTGTTCCCAGCATTTTAAGGCTGCAGCTAGGGGTAGGCGAATCTGTCTACTTCGGGTTCGTTCAATTTCATATTTTCCCTTTTCTTCAGTTCTCTACGCCCATCGGCATCTTTTTAAAAGTAGTCATGCTCTGGAGGGTAGGTCTCGAACCAATGGCTTCAAGCTGCAAGAAAGGAGATTCCGACTAAACATTTGGAAAAAAAACTTTCTTACTTTCTGAAAGAAAGAGCTGTTCAGCAGTGGAACAGAACCCCACAAGAGGTGGTTGACACTCCTTCCTTGGAGGTTTTTAAATAGAGATTGGATGGCCAACTGTCATGGATGCTTTAGCTGAGATTCCTGCATTGCAGGGGGTTGGACTACATGACCCTTGGGGTCCCTTCCAACTCTAAGATTCTATGATTCTATGAAAATTGATTAGCATTTTTGTGTGACTATCTCCCAATATACACATTTGGTGTGACCTTTTCCTTAATGGTCACATTTTTGCAAAGCAATTTTGCCTAACATAATGCATTTTGCCTTAGAATATGCATTTCTGTACATATTATGTGAGAACTGCATTGGAAAATTCAGAGAAGTGCCCATTTAGAAGGCTCCCTGTGTTTCCAGTTGGATATTGTTTCAGAAAGTGTGGATTATGTATGCTTGCCTTTAACTGCACACTGAATCAAATCTCTCACGCATCCCTAGTTGCAATTAGACCATTTCTCTTTATCTGTTTTTTCCCTAAGAGGTCTTATTGTTGAATCTCAGCACTGTGTTAAAAACACACACAACTTGAGAGCAACAGATGCTCTTCAATCACTTCTCACATAGAATCACATTTATCCTCCCATGAAGAGCCAGTATAAGGCCAACGCACAATTTGAATCCAGCTGAAAAGGGCAAGGTGCTAGACACTCGTATCTGCTGTCTGCTGCCCATGTGAGCCAACAACGTCCTTCTAGTCACTGCAGACTAAAGAAAGCAAAATCTCCCAACACTTTCCAGATAAATTCTGACTCTAATCTGCTAGATGTTCAGGGCTGGGCTGTACAGAAAAGAAACTGGTTGTCTTGTCTAGCAAAGCCAGCCATTGTTTTGTTCTTAAGCAAACACGAAAAAGGGTTGTTTTAACTTATGAAACCATTAATCTTGATGGCAACTCTTTCAACACAAATGCCTTAGGACGATATGGAGTGACTGTTGAATATTAATAATAATAATAATCTGAACCCAAACACACAACCCTTTATCTAACCACAAACCGGTAGTGCATATTTCAAGGGAAGTGTGACCCAAATAGGAACACCAAGCCTACAGGCATTTTTTTCCATCCAATTTTGCATCTCTGTATGAAATCCACAGTTTATCACACCGTAAGACATAATAGAAGGCCACTACGGAAGAAAAACAAAACAAAACACTTGATAGGTTTAAGACCAAGCTAAACGTGATAAGAGAGGTCAGCGCCAGGGATGGGCAATGTGTCCCACTTTACAGAGACGAATTCTCTATTTGATGGAGCCCTCTTTGGGAAAGCTTGCCTAAACAAGTGCATCTTCAGGAGCTGGTGGAATGCCTGTACTGATGGCGTCTCCTGTATTTCAACAGGGAGGGCACCCCACAACACTGGTACCACCAGCAAAAAAGCCCACCTTTCATTTACTGTAAATTGATAATAATCAGACTGCAGCAAAACTAACTGGGTTCCATTAGTTGGAAGGGAAGATGGTTTTTCGAGTAATCTGGTCCAGAGTTGTTTAGGGCTTTCTATGTAAGTATCAGAAGCTTAAAACCAGCTTGGTGGCTAACAAGCATCCTGTGTAGATCCTTCAGCACTGCCATGATACACGCTTGATAAGGAGCTACTTACCTGGTCTTTCACAGGGAATGCAACCCTGTCTGGAGCAGGCAGACTTCTCAGACACAGGAACTACTTACACACAGCATCTCTGTCTTAGGAGGATGCAGCTTGGGTCTGTTGATCACCGCCAGATCCAGGCACAGGTTCAGCTTCTGCATAGCCTCCCCTGATTCAGATTTAATTGAAAGGCAGAGCTGAGTGTCACCAGCTTCCTGATAACACTGTGCCCCAAACTCCTGACAATTGCTCCCAGTGGCTTCATATAGATGTTAAATAGCATGGGGACAGAATAGTGCCCTGCGGCATGCTGCCAAGATCCGGACATATAGTCCCACCAACGCAATTCTCCAGTACAGTCGTACCTTGGAAGTCAAACAGAATCCGTTCCAGAAGTCTGTTCAACTTCCAAAACATTCTGAAACCAAAGTGTGGCTTCTCATTGGCTATAGGAAGCTCCTGCAGCCAATTGGAAGCCATGGAAGCCCCATTGGATGTTTGGCTTCTAAAAATAGTTCACAAACCAGAACAGTCACTTCTGGGT
Source organism: Zootoca vivipara (assembly GCF_963506605.1). Lineage (NCBI taxonomy): Eukaryota > Metazoa > Chordata > Lepidosauria > Squamata > Lacertidae > Zootoca > Zootoca vivipara. Next base: position 82,106,605 of record NC_083278.1, read on the forward strand.
TTGCGGTGATCGGGAGCCAAAACGTTCGAGAACTAAGCTGTTCGAAAACTAAGGTACGACTGTACAGTCTTGGCACTCAGATTGCATGGCATATGAGATAATTACTATTTACAATGACTTAACCAACCTGGGACACATGCAAAAACCATGTCAAATCTGACAATTCCAACTATGTAGCTTTATATTCTATTCACCCCATGCACTGGCGGAGGAAGAGGAGTGCAGGGGGAGCGCACCGCCCCTGGCAGCGCAATCCCGGTGGGGTGCCATCGCAGCTGTCCCCCCCCGTCCGTGCTGGGCACCACGCCCCCAGGAAGCATGCCAGCCCCACCCCCACCTGCTCTCCACCCCCTGGTGGACAACATTTGCTTGAATAGAATAATATTCAGGTTAGAAATGGAATGTTCTGGGAAAGTCAAATGGCCACTCACAAGTGTCTGTGTGCTTTTTATGTCTAATTTGAGTCTATACCTAGAGACTGGTCTATTTATCATATGCCAATGTTAGAAGGGGGTTGTTGGCAGGTGGTACCATATGCCATAGTGAAGGGTGTCAGTGTAGGGAGGACGTTCCTTGTGCTGGGAAATAAGGCCATAGTTTTTACCACTCCTGACACTTCTTAGAAATAGCTCATAATAATAATAATAACAACCCACCTACCCTCGTTCTCTCTCCAGAGAGGTGAGATATGAGATACAGCCTCTGGCAAAGCCCAGGCCTCTTTATGCATTCATTGTTACATTGTCCATCTCATCTTGTTTCTGTGATTGATGAGGATGAAAAGACCTCAGCTCAGTTCAGAGGCCTCAGTAAAAACATCATTAACATCAGTCACCTTACAAACTGCCGTTCCAGCTGCTCCACACTCTCTTTTCTATTAGATGTTTTTATAAATAATAGCAGCTACGGCTGCAGGAGCTATTAAAATGCATAAGGGATGTTAGTTAATCCAATTGCTTGTGGACCTAAATGGGAAGACACTCACTCCACATTAACCAGAAGTGATACAGAGGTTATTTGAAAGAGTGGTTTTATCAGAGACTTTGGGGTTTGAATGAGGGGACTCCTGCTCCAAGGTTGTGCATCCTGGCCCTCTTCACAGCTAGAGAGAAATAGAACTAGCACCAAAAGGGTTGGCAGGACAATATAAATATGGATAGCCCAGCCTTCTTCCTTTGCCTGGTGAATGGAGAAATATCTTTTGACCACTGCATGTTATGTTGTCATTTATCCAGCTCCAGTTACTCAGCCAGGTCTGGTGTCGGCACCCAGCCCCCTCAGGCAGATGTCAGGGTCCTCACACCCTAGCAGGGTCCACCATCTCTGCTGGTTGCAAGCTACCTACTCATTTAATTGCCCACAATGTGTCAAAGCAATGGTAAGTGTTCTTCACCACTGCTGTCAGCAGCAATGGTAATCCCATGAGGGGTGGAAGTAAACACCAGTGAAGGAGAAGGCCCACCAGAGAGCCTTTTGTCCAAGGACATCCAATATGGAGCCATCCCTGAGCTGAAGACATACTGAAAGTAGGTAGACCTATCTCCCAGACTTGCTCTGACAATTTGTGGGGCAGCTGCTTTCTATGCGTACCACTATAGTTGGCCCATTCTGTGCTGTGTACTCCATGCCATATCAAACCACATCAAAGAGCTGTTTCACACAGTCATCTGTGCTCACTTCACTCATTGCCAATTAATTGCCATGAATATCACTTTCATTTAGCCCAATATCAACTCAAACACAATTCATTGTCATGCGTTAAGTAACCAAACCACAATAAATCAAGTGATGCACATGGATGTGCAACAGGGGTGAAGGAAGATGGGGCGGGGGGGGGGGCAGCGACGCAATCCCAGGGGCACCATCGCCCCCCAAAAAGGCGCGCCCTGCCCCAAAAGGCGCATCACATCACTGCGCACGGTGCTCCCCGCCCCAAAAGGTGTGCCCCGTCATTGCGCATGACGACCCCACCCCCAAAACGCGTGTCGTGCCCCACCCTCAGAACGTGGGCCACGTCACTGGGGGCAGCGCGCCTGCTCTCCGCCCCCGCTGGCGGAGCATGAAGCTCCGCCGCTGATGTGCGACCAACCCCAATGTTTTGCCATGGCCATGGAAACAAATAACATAGCAGGGACCTTTCCAAATATCAGCTGTCACATAGATGCAACTTAAAATGGGCTCCACAGTGACCAGGATGTCAGGTGACTCAACCGATTTCAAAGCCAATCCCTGAGGGCTTTGTTAGAAAGGCCAGTCAGCTGATCAGCACTTATCGCAAGCCCTGCTTTGGGCAGTGATTAGCTGCACTACGAAAGTGGGTCACTAAGTGGAAGAAGAATGTAGCTGAGCCATTGGGGAGATTTGTGCCAGTTGTGGTTGCGTGCTTTTCTCTGCCAAAATAATTAAATATAGTACTTTCTATGAGATTGAGAATGTGGTGGGAGGAGGGCTGAGCACTAGTCAAGCAGAAGTAGCCCATCGGGTGCAGAAGAGGCACTATACTAGCTTCTCAGAAGGTGTGTCACTCTTAGTTAATGGAAGGGAGAGGGGCTAGGTAGGGGTGAGGTCAGCGCAGTGCAAATGCAGCAGCAGGAATGATGCAGCACATTTGTAACCACACCAACCTCCCCGCCACCTCTCCACTCCCCATGTCATTCCTGGTAAGCAGCAGTGATCCACTTTCCAGGAAGCCAGTGTAGTGGCTCCGCTCCAACCAGCAACCTACTTCTGCGTTCCAGGCAGGGGAAGCCTGGCAGGAACAGGTCTCAGCTGATTGTACATTGACATGGCAAGCCTGCCTGGGACATTACACTGGCACATCAAAGTTCATGATTTATAAGGAAGTTGAAACAGGGCCCTTTGGGAGAGCTGGAAAAGAGAGAGAGTGGATTAATGTTGAAGTGGAGGTTGTTGATAAAGGCAGGGCCTGAATTGACTGTACAGTGGAACCTTGGTTTATGAACACCTCGGTTTACAAACACTGCGGACCCATCTGGAACGGATTAATTCACTTTCCATTACTTTCAATGGGAAAGTTCGCTTCAGTTTATGAACGCTTCAGTTTATGAACAGACTTCCGGAACCAATTACACCCATGCTTTGGGTTAAGTACGCTTCAGGCTGAGTACTCCGCGGACCCGTCTGGAATGGATTAATCCACTTTCCATTACTTTCAATGGGAAAGTTCGTTTCAGTTTATGAACGCTTCAGTTTATGAACAGACTTCCGGAACCAACTGTGCTCATAAACCGAGGTACCACTATACAGGTAGACTAGGGAGTTCTTGCACTGCCTCTTGCATGACTAGCTGCTTGTACAAACTGGAAAACACCCTGAATCCAAAGAGATGTTGCAGCTTTTTGTGGGGTACCCTCTTCTCTAGGGCAGGCCCTGGGACATCCCCATGCTGCTATAAGGAAGCCACAAATCCTGAACCAATGCCAATTATGCTCAGGGATGACTACAAAATGTTACACTGTGGTTTAACTGTTTCCACAAAGTAAAGGTTACAGCAAGCTTTCATTAGGCTTTTGAGATTGTTGATATGAGAAGCCATATATCCATAAATGTGGAGTGTCATACACAGGTCATGGAAGTTTACTCAAGTAAATATTCCAGAGGAATAAAAAGATAATCTCCAAAGGCTTAACAGGTTGAAATAATAAATCCTCATTTGTCTAGATTTCTGCAGGTGCTGACAATCGATGCTAAAGCTGGGGTGCAGTTGTATATAAATCAACATGGAGGAACTTGGTATCCAGGGTTACATGTGTGCTCTGAGCACTGCTACTGACATCACTGGTGCCCAAGGTAACCTGACTATCAATGTCAGGCAAAGGTTGTCTGGATATTCTGAACCAAATGAACCTGCTTTCGATTCATAACAAAAGCAAATGACAACTCCAATAGAACAAAATGTACAGGTAGCATTGAAATCATGCTGTTTGGATGGACTGTTCCCTTGTACTAGGGATGGCCAGGTCTGTCAATTTTGGTTTCTCTCTGTTTCTAATTCCTCCCCCAATCTTATTGTCCTATTCTCCACATTTTCACATCAGTTTCCATTTTAAAAAAAGTCCACATGAAAATTCACCAGCATTTTAGTGCACATTTCTCCTAGTACCCTGTTTCTCATATTTTAGGGCATACCCATAAAATAAGCCATAGCAGGATTTTTAAGCATTCAAGGAATATAAGCCATACCCCGAAAATAAGACATAGTGATAGGCACAGCAGCAATGCCGGCCGTGGCAGGAGGAGGAGGAAAAAAATAAGACACCCCTTGAAAATAAGCCATAGTGTGTTTTTTTGAGGAAAAAATAAATATAAGACGTGTCTTATAATATGAGAAACACGGTATACACATTTTTGTATGCAATTTCACACAAGATACATATTTTTAAGTTATGTTACTAATATATGCATTTTTGTAATCATTACATTGCTGGAGAACTGAACAGCAAATTTTGGAGGAGTGCAAATTTTGAAAGATTGCTGTGTTTCAGTTTATGTCTTGTTTTGCAAAGGATGAACTAGGTAGATACTGTATGCCTTTAAATGTGAAATGAATTTCTGTCCCATCCCTACCTCACAATCCTTTAAATTATTTCTGAGGGCATATTCTGATGGCCTCTTCTTCCACTCCTAATGTATTATGCATTTACTTATTTAACACTCCATATAGAGGTAAAGGGACCCCTGACCATTAGGTCCAGTCGTGACCGACTCTGGGGTTGCGGCGCTCATCTCACTTTACTGGCCAAGGGAGCTGGCGTACAGCTTCCAGGTCATGTGGCCAGTATGACTAAGCCGTTTTCTGGCGAACCAGAGCAGCGCACGGAAACTCCGTTTATCTTCCCACCAGAGCGGTACCTATTTATCTAAATGATGGTGGTGATGATAATAATAATAATAATAATAATAATAATAATAATAATAATAATAATAATAATGTATTATTTGTACCCCACCCATCTGGCCCAGCCACTCTGAGCAGCTCCCGTACTGGGAGCCAGTGTAGATCTCTCAGGACCAGTGTTATGTGGTCCCGGCAGCCGCTCCCAGTCACCAGTCTAGCTGCCGCATTCTGGATTAGTTGCAGTTTCCGGGTCACCTTCAAAGGTAGCCCCACATAGAGCGCATTGCAGTAGTCCAAGCGAGAGATAACTAGACTAGAGCATACAGCACTCTGGCGAGACGCGGGTAGGGTCTCAGCCTGCGTACCAGATGTAGCTGATAAACAGCTGCCCTGGACACAGAATTACCTGCGCCTCCATGGACAGCTGTGAGTCCAAAATGACTCCCAGGCTGCGCACCTGGTCCTTCAGGGGCACAGTTACCCCATTCAGGACCAGGGAGTCCTCCACACCTGCCTGCCTCCTGTCTCCCACAAACAGTACTTCTGTCTTGTCAGGATTCAACCTCAATCTGTTAGCCGCCATCCATCCTCCAACCGCCTCCAGACACTCACACAGGACCTTCACCGCCTTCACTGGTTCTGATTTGAAAGAGAGGTAGAGCTGGGTATCATCTACTTGCACTTTGGCGTGCTTTCAAACTGCTAGGTGGGCAGGAGCTGGGACTGAACAATGGGAGCTCACCCCATCACGGGGATTCGAACCGCCAGCCTTCTGATCGGCAAGCCTTAGACCACAGCTCCACCCACGTTCCTCAACACTCCATATACCATGCAATAGATTCTGATGATACAACATCCACTCAGAATGGATGGAGCAGTCAATTTCTGATCCATGCTAGTTTCACATGTGTTCCTTCCTAAGTGCATTCTGTCCTGTTTCTACATTTATCTGTGGATTTTTTTTATAAAAAAACTGTACAAATATTTAAATATGTATTTCATCACAGAATGTGTGTTCAAATGAATATTTCATCTCAATGTACACCTTTCTAAATCTATTTTGTTCCAAGGCGTGTATTCTTTTCTTTTCTTTTTTAATGATGGTTATTTGAGTTGAGAATAGTGTTGCAAAATATGAAGAAGTGCAAATTCAAAAAAGATATTAGTCAAGGAGGTATGAATTAGACCACTTTGCTTAAAAGACAGATCAGTTGAAATTCTCCTCCATCCCCAGCATCTACCCAACTAGGAGCATTACAGATGTCAAAGGGAAAGACAGATACCTTTATCCTGGGCCATCCACAAAATTAGTTCAGGATACCACCCATTTGAACTGTGGGACCTGTACTGTTTCTATGCTAGCATCTGTAAGCATCAGTAATGGAGGGGAAACCAGAATGGGACAAAGCAGCCCACAGCATGCCTGTATTGTGGAGAATGGAAGTAATTTCTCCACAGTTGGAGGCAATGGTGCTTCTGAATATCAGTTGCTGAAAACTACAAGAACGAAGAGTACTGTTGCCAGTGTGGTGTAGTGGTTAAGAGCAGTAGACCTTGGGCTAGTCGCACTTCTCTGAAGTCTCTCAGCCTCACTCACCTCACAGGGTGTCTGTTGTGGGGGAGGAAGGGAAAGGAGAATGTTAGCCGCTTTGAGACTCCTTCGGGTAGTGATAAAGAGGGATATCAAATCCAAGCTCCTTCTCCTCCTCCTCCTCTTCTTCATATCCTGCTTGCTGGTTTCCCACAGGCATCTGGTTGGCCACTGTGAGATGCTGGACAAGATGGGCCATTGGTCCAGCAGGTTCTTCTTTTGTTTTTATACTAATAAAAACCAGCTGATCTATGAGAGGTGCAGGGATTTCACAAGCTCAGCAGTCTTGAGTAGGCTAAGGCTAGGTTCAAATGTTACATTTGTACTGTGATCAGCTCCTGTGTGCCATCAGTAAATTAAAGTTCTACATCATGGATCTCATGGATACTTATGATGATAGTGTCAGTACCTTAAACCAGTGGTTCCCAACAGGTGGTCCGCGGACCCCCAGGGGTCCGCGAGCTATGCCAGAGGGGTCCGCAAGATGCTATTAGAATAAAAAATATATTAAATATATTTCGTATGATAACAGATTTTTTGTTTTGGCCGCTTCCTGCATGAGCAGAGTCTCGCGCAAAACTAGAATTAGATGAGGCAGTAGTTCTGCTGTATGCCGTTAGGTGGTGCTTTACAAACACTACTGTTTTGCAAAGAGGCAGCGCGCGCATTCTACTAACGCTCACCTCCCCAAGATGCTTTGCGCGTGTCGGCTTCATTTGTGTGCTACTGCGCAGGTACCCTGTCTTCTCCATTCCCCTCCCTCCTCCCTGGCGCGCGCTGCCTCTTTGCAAAACAGTAGTGTTTGTAAACAAAGTGTTGTTTTTCGCGGAAGCTACAGTTCGCGTAGTTAAAAATGGACCGTTGGTTAAAAAGTGGTTCATCTCATTAAGAACTGAAAATTAAAACTAACTGTATACTGATGGAGTACTCTGTTGTAACTGTAAAAAACGTATAAATATAAAATATAAAAAGACTCTTAATTTGGCTCTCACTTTTTAATCGTAGGATTAGGAATTAATGGGGGTCCTTGTCACAATAGCGGATCGATGAGGGGTCCCCGAGAAAATTTTGTTGGGAACCCCTGCCTTAAACCAAATGGAGGCCCTGTTACTTGCATAAGAAATGCACACATGAACCTAGTAACCCATGTATTGTGGAACTATAGATGTTACTGACAAGGAATTCAACACTCGATGACCCTTTGTTTCCATAGTCTGCAAAACATATCCATACACTTTCGATGATGGCTGAGAAAGGATTGGCCTTTGAGTCTTGCTTCAGAAATACTTCCAAGGTCATCTGTTTACATGCACATAGGTTGGAAGACAGGCAGGTTCTCAGAATATCTCAGAACCTGTTTACCGGCATGTTTACCAGCATGCATAGATCTTCTGAAAATCTGGCTATAGGCAATGCAATTATAGCTGCTACAATAGTGCACACCCCTCTTGTTTCTATGCCTTAGGTGAGGCTTTGCCCCAGCCCTCCTTTCTCCTTGGCTTCTCATTCGTCAGTTCCATCTCTCCACTACTAGTTGTTTTCTCATGCTCCTGCTTACAAAGTCATGCTTATTTGGTCCCACCACCTGAGGCAGCGGGTCTCACCCCACCTAATGGTTTTGCCAGCCATGGTGCACTGACTTGAGCCAGCATCTCTAGCATTCCTCTGATTCTCCCCTGTAGCACTCACCTCTTCCTGAATTTCTTCAGACACCCCACAATGACTCGCTCCTTCTAGCTTCATTTCCCTGCCTTTTCCCCAACCCATCCTTCCCTTTCCTTCCTGCTTTCAGACCATTGCTTATGCTGGACTTGAGGTGTGGGGATGTGGTGTGGCTATTATTATAGTTTTTAAATTTTTGCATCTTTATTTTAGACCTCATGATTTATGTGGAAATTGTTCAATGTGTACTTTTTGATGTTGTATTTATTGTTTATTACTACTCTTGTTAAGTTTATAATTGTGGGTTTTTGTTTTTTACATGTTGTAAGCCACTTTGAGCATGGTTTTAACTTCAGAAAGACGGCATACAAAGAAAATGATTGGTTGTTTGGACTGTTTTTTTCAGCCACCTTAATTCTGGGCTCCATGCCTGTTAGCATTCCTTCTCATTTAGGGCCTCTTTCTAAGTCTCAATCAGGGCAGTCTCGAGCAGGTTGCGCGCCCTGGCGCTGAGGGGCGGAGATTGTTCCGGCGCCCCTGCCCTCGCAGGGTGCAGCATGGCTTCCGCGCGGCTTCGCCGTGCAGCGCCCTGCATACCGGCCCGGTGCCCTGGCCTAGAGCCGGCCCTGGTCTCAATGTTCCTCACAAAACTGAACCTATTCCTTCCTAGGGACTTTGTGAGTTTATAGTTCCATTTCCTCCAGGAAACTGCTGTGCCAGTGTTCTGACAGCTTTGTTTCTCAAGCAGTTGGAATGTTTGTAAACATCCCATGCCTTTACACCAGTTCAGCCAAGGGATGCCAAAGGCTTAACTGCTGCAACAGTGTGAAAGTGCCACTGGATACAGCCTGAGTGGGTTGTGTTTCCTTGGAGGAAATGGAAGTGGTTCAGGACAAGGCCCACTGCTTTTGGCCTGAGGGGAGGGGAGCTACAGACTGAGAGGGCAATGTAAAACCTTGGTTCTAATAAAGTTTATTCATAAAGCAGAGCCTATTTGATTCTGTAAGGGGCTATGTAACAGCTTATGAAACAACTAGCACATTCACATGCCTTTGAAAAACCTGGATATGTAAAAAAAGAAATACAGTGGTACACTGGTTTTTGAACATCTCTGTTGACAAACGTTTCAGTTTTCAAACGCCGTAAACCTGGAAGTAAATGCTTCAGTTTTTGAACACTTTTTTGAAGTCAAACATGTCATGTGGCTTCCATATTGAGTTTTCTGTATTGAGTTTTCGGTTTTCGAACATTTTGGAACTTGAACGGTCTTTCGGAATGGATTACATTTGAAAACTGAGGTACCACCATATAGAAATTCTCCATGCATAAAAGCCCTTGAACTATGGCTATGTACACATTAGCAGCTTAGAATGCATCAAGGACATTTCCCCCCTGCTGCATTTCAATTCACATTTACACATTGCTGCACACACCACCCATGCGCATTACCTGCTGGCTTCCCCATGCCTGCAAGCCCCCTCATCTTGAAGCTGTCATCTGCACATGTGCAACAACTGTCTCAACCGTACACACCTCAGCTGAACTCCAAAGTGAACGTGGCCCACCTTTTTGAAATGGATGGAAGTTGGTTTGGGGGAAAATGCACCAAACTGCAGTATTTCTCAAGACACTAAAGGATAGATATTGATCGTGGCCACTGTCATGTGTACACAGCTTCGAACACCATTGGTGGGAGCGCACTGAAGCCAGAGTAAACAGTGGTGTTTACATAGCCTAAGCCTACAGAAAGAACAAAAACAGAGAGTTGTTTTATTTACCTCATAAAAAAAAACCTCAGCCCTGGAGAAGGATTGGAACTCGCTTCTCCCAAATCCAAATCTTGTACTCCATAGCCCTTAGACCACAATAGCTCTCTTATTGTTCTGGTCTTGTTCTCCTAGGCCTAAAGCTAATACCACACCATTCCTTCCTCCTCCCCCACCCTGGCCTCTCATTTTAGATTACACAATCCAGAGAGCCTTGTTTGAGGGTGACTTTCTACAACAACAAATACTAAATTCCATCCAGTGTGTGTAAAAAGGAACGTTTTTAACAAACATCTCTATTCAGCTCTAAAAGGTGGGGTGGGGAGGGGGACGACAACGATGACTAAGGATCGACTAAGGAACATAGGAGAGGCATGTAATTAAAGTCAGTGAAATGGATGTCAGTAGGGGAAAGCTGTAAAAATAAAGATGGGTCCAGGTGAGGATGTTCTCTATCAATCAAGTAAGAAGAATAACAATCATCCCAATAAAAAAGGAAGGGGTGTAAAACAGAGAGCAATTGTGTAAGGAAGAGGAAGTGATCAAACTTCTGGGCACCAACCTGTTGCTTGTATTTTTCAATTGTCTTGGGGGCGGGGGGAATCAACGGCTCCATGAGCCCAGTTCTTCTGCAGCATGGCAAAATATGGATTATATTTTGAGTTCAAGTCTCCACCAAGTGTCTTTCCTTAAAGAGAAGAGCCATTTCCAGAGGAATTAGGTTAGTTTTGTGACAAAACTAAATCAGAGGCAACGTCAGAGGCAACTGTAAGAAATTTCACTCAGAATTCCTCATCCGTGTTTCACCTCAAAAATTGTCTCAAAATGTTGCTTAGGGTGAAATTCAAATTAGTGCAAATTAGTGGGGGGAATGTGTCGACTCATTTTATTAGGACTTGATCGAGAGATATTTCTCCTGGGTTGCACCCTGTGAGTTCAGTCTCCCACTCTGCCATTGCAATGGTACCCAAAATTACCCCAAATCCTGAAGTAGCACCTCACTTTGCCTAATGGTAGGGCAGCAACTGCACAGGACAATATTTGATAGCCATCATAAAGGGCATCCTAGGGTCACAAAGCCCTTAAAAACGATTGTTGGCTGGATGTCATACTCAGGTCCCTCGGCTTACTATTCAGGAAAGAAAACCTCCATCATACTTAGTACTGAATGCACATGGATTTACTTAAATGGCCTTCTATGCTAATGACAACATAAAGCCTTTCTCTTTAATATGTATACATAAGGATGAAAAACCCTGTCTATTTTTGCTCTGCTAATGCTAACATTTGTCTCTCTCTGTTTATCATGCTTCTAGAAAGAGCGTTGCTGGTATACAATATACGTAAACATTTGCATAACGACAAATTACCATGAAATGATCTCCCATTTAAGAGGGACCAAATGCTTGCATAGGTGCTCTTGTGATGGCCATTGCTACAACAAGGACTGCGTGTAAGGAAAAAAGAGAGAGAAAAGGGCAGAAATTGTGTTAATTGTTTCAGAAATGGTGGGGCCTGTGAACCTCAAAGCTATTTGGGGTTTTGTCTAGCCTGAGTCTGGTGCAAAGAGCTGCAAATAGGAGAACAGGAATAGCCCTGAAGTTGCCCATTGAGCACAAGGGAAACAGACTAAGCAGCGACACAGGACTCATGATCACAATCTTCCCCACTATGTTAAGATAGATTTCGCTTTCTTTTACATTGTGTCTTAAACTAACCTTGGCTTCTTGTGGCCTAGTGTCTAAAATTCTTTGTGCTGTCTCTGTTGAAAGGAAATGTTTATATATATATATATAATTATACATTATAATTCTTAATGCTCTCTTATTTGTCAGCACCCAGGGAATATATATTGATGAGCAGCTATCTAAATTTACTCAACAAAATTAATATGAAAATCATGCCATGGATAAGTTGCTGTCCTAGCCCTCACTGTCCCCTGTTCCTAAAGAATTTCATGGGGGCTAAAGGGAGGGTTGATATGTACCAGCTGCAGCAGGAACTGGGACATCGAAGTACAGGGTCACGCCTCCAGTCCTCATTGGCCACACTCTGGGAGTTGGCAGCCCCCAAGCCAGAGAGCCTATCTGCTATGAAATCATTATCCCTCTATTAATTATGGCTCAAATGAGGATGCTATGGAAATATTGGAGTTTTTCCTTTCTTCCGCTTTCACAAAATGTAGCAGACTGGAGGGATTCAGTAGGTCCCTGTATTTGCTTTTGCTATCTTAGTACACAAACTATTTTGCCAATTAAAATGCTCATGTGCTATCTAGAGGGTAGGGGATCTGGGAATACTAGGAATTATTGATGATCTGTCCCTTGCTTACTACTTGAAGTTCACTATAGCCTTTGGCATGTGCCCCTGCTGATGTGCAGCTTCCCACCAACTTGTGCATCAGCATCAGCGTCAAGGGATGGAGCTGTGAATAATACATAATCTGCTTTGGCAGGGTCTGGTGTGCTGTGTAAATATGGAGATCTATACTAAGAATAGCATGGTATAAATTACTAAGTAGCAGTATTAAGAATGGCCATTTCCTCAAACATTTGTGTGAACTAAATTACGATTTTAAATAATTATGGTTCCAAAAATGGGAGGAAAAGAAGAACAGTTCAGGACTGAAACAGATGGTCCCATTCACAATAGGACAAATGTTTGCATTATTCAGCCTTTCTGTAACACAGGGCCATAAAGGTCTCCATTGGAGAGGCCAGGTGGTCACTGCAGCTATGGACGGCTATCTATTTTGAGTGGTGGTACTCTGCCGCCATTTTATTTCCTGACTTTTCTAAACATGGCTGGTTGAGGAAAGGCCCCACCATTGCCCAGTGAAGGGACAACTTAAGAAAATACCACAAAACCTTTAGAATAATAACACACTGGGTCTTTGGCCATGGTTGGTTGTCAGTCAATACACAATAAACCATGGCTTATACCCGATGTCAGTCCCACCTAGAGTAGATCCATTGAAATTAATGGACCTAAGTTAGTTGTGTTTATGTATTTCAATGGATCTACTCTAAGTAGGGCTAGCATGAGGTACAACCCCACACATATAAAGTCTGCACACCAGGGACTCAGCTAGACTGGTAGAGAAAAACGTGATTTATATGTATTGTATGTGCGATATAACATTGTGCCACCAGATGGCAATGTGGAGTCCTGTTTTTCTCTACCTGTTTTCCCTGTTTAAGTTTACAATGCTTTAAACTGAAACACTTCTTTGATGTGTCTAGATCCAGCCCAGGACTCTAAGCAATATTTGCATAGAGAGTTTCCTTAGGCACCTGAGACTAAAAACACCGTTGCTTTTAGAGAGAAAAACAATGACGTAACCAATAAGCAGCAACGGAACATAGCTTCCAGGGCTTTCGCCAATTTTGCTCTAATTTTAACTGCAAACAGGGAAAAAGAAAGATGCCAAGGATGTCTGTCATTTGGAAGATGCACAACCCTAAGTACTAGCAGCAAACACATTCTCTGATTGTGGGTGCATATGCAGCCAAAAGGGTACAAGTCATGTAAAAGAATCTCCCCCCCCCTCCTCTGTCTCGGGAAGCACAAAGTTTGCAGTAGCACAAATAGCTAAGGAAAATAACTAACCGGGGAGCCGAAACAGCCCAAGGAAGGTTGTAATGTAATGCTGACTTTTTGGGGCAAAATGAATTGGGGGTGGAATAGAGCAGGGGTCCCCAGACTTACCGAGCGGCGGGCCGGTGCCCGCCGCGCCGCCCGCGCGGTGGGCCGGACGGCAGGGGAGTGCGCGCGCAGCGGGCCGGAGGGCGGGGGAGTGCGCGCCCGTGCGCATGCGCACACGCACACGGGCGGAAAAAAATAGCCGAAAATCGCTTGTGCGCATGCGTATGGGCCTCCCCCGACCCGGAAGTGCACCAGAAATGACCTCTTCCGGGTCGGGAGAGGCCTGTACGCATGCGCACAAAGGATTTTCGGCGATTTTTTGCCGATTTTTTTGATTGTCGCTGCGCCGCGCGCCGTGAGAGCGGGCGGCGGCAGCGGGCGGCGGGGGTCGTCGCGGGCCGGATTGGAAGGCCGATTGGGCCGCATCCGGCCCGGGGGCCGTAGTTTGGGGACCCCTGGAATAGAGTAACCTGCAAAAGGGCATAGCTGGCTGGCAGGCTGACACCTTGAAAAGGAAAGCTTCAGATTGCAGCATTTTCTTATGGGTCACATTTGTATTGGCTACAATGGGCAAAAAGCAGATATCAATCAACTCGAGAGTCTCTTTGTTCCAGCATACAGAGAACATCACAGTAAGTTATAAGGCATCTCCTGCATGCCATTTCATGCTTTACACCAGGCTTCCTCAAACTCGGCCCTCCAGCTCCCATGATCCCTAGCTAGCAGGACCAGTGGTCAGGGATGATGGGAATTGTAGTCTCAAAACATCTGGAGGGCCGAGTCTGGGGAAGCCTGCTCTACACCAATCTTTCTTAAAATGGGGCCATGCAGATTCCTGACCACTTATCACACTGCCTTGGTCTGATGAGAGTTGTGGTCCAAACCAGTACTTGTGCCTGGTTGTGAACATTCGTCACAGGATCGAGAAAAATATGTGTTGGCTCCTCCTTGCTCTTCCACTCACCAATGCCTAATCTTCATATCTTCCTTATGTGCTTTCTTGTTCTTCTTTGCATTATGCCCCTTCAATCCACATTTCTAACGAAATTAGAAGCAGATGGCTGAAACTGTGCCGAATAAACTTATGCAGACACCCCTGTTTTGCATAATTGATCCAGTACACATAGAAGTGCCACAAAGCACACATTTGAGTGTTTTATCCATGTAACTACACAACAGAGAGAAGGCCAGCACAAGTTTCCTTTGCGCCAATCTGCCCCATGCAATCTGTGTTGTTGCTTCAGGCTTGACTCAGCAGGATAACATCTAGGAAAGGGGAGAGAATTCTGCTCCACAAGCTCGTTCAGTCTTCAACTTGTCTCTGATATAAGTTTGCCAGCAAAGGTGCTGAACAATGCCAAGCGCAATAGAGATGTTGCGACACCAGCACCTGAAATCATAAATCCTCATGGCCTGCAGGTATCTGGTACAGCAAGCTATGCTGGAAGGGTATGTGAAGTGTTCTGGATGAGAAAATTGATTATGGTGACGTTTTTACTGACCACACTGCTGGGAAGAATTAGAAGCTGCAAGAGGTCATCTGAGAAACCAGGCTAGCTCTGTTACTTCCGCTAGCTCTGTTTACTGAGGGCTTGCATTACATTAAACGTTCATATTCATTACTGGATAATTTCAACATCACGATGACACCCATGTGTAAATGGCCAGTCATGGATACACCACCAAGGGATTTTCTTATTACCATGTATTTCCCAATACAGGTGGTCATAGAATCATAGAATCACAGAGTTGGAAGAGACCACAAGGGCCATCCAGTCCAACCCCCTGCCAAGCAGGAAACACCATCAAAGCATTCTTGACATATGCCTGTCAAACCTCTGCTTAAAGACCTCCAAAGAAGGAGACTCCACCACACTCCTTGGTAGCAAATTCCACTGCCGAACAGCTCTTACTGTCAGGAAGTTCTTCCTAATGTTTAGGTGGAATCTTCTTTCTTGTAGTTTGAATCCATTGCTCTGTGTCCGCTTCTCTGGAGCAACAGAAAACAACCTTTCACCCTCCTCTATATGACATCCTTTTATATATTTGAACATGGCTATCATATCACCCCTTAACCTTCTCTTCTCCAGGCTAAACATACCCAGCTCCCTAAGCTGTTCCTAATAAGGCATCCTTTCCAGGCCTTTGACCATTTTGGTTGCCCTCTTCTGGTTGCCCTCTTCTCAATTTACCAAGGGGCAAGATTTTCTACCACCACTTTGCTTAGTCATTCATAGCCATGGCAGCACAGTGTGATTTATTTTTGTCATGCATTTTAACATGCAGAAAAGACTTGGGTCTTTTCAATATTCATGTGGCAAGTTGGTCGTGATAGTTGTTTGTTTATATTTACCCAGTGTTGGCTTATCTGCCCGTCCTCCAGTGATTTGTCTCCATACATGAACCAGACCTTAGCACAGGCATCCCCAAACTTCAGCCCTCCAGATGTTTTGGACTACAATTCCCACCTTCCCTGACCACTAGTCCTATTAGGTAGGGATCGTGGGAGTTGTACATCTGGAGGGCCGCAGTTTGGGGATGCCTGCCTTAGCATAAAGAAACTACCATTAATCAAAAACCTGTTTACCAATTTGCCCAATTTGGATTTGGTCATTCTTGGGCATTTTTTTGTGGCCACAGCAAAGTGCTTTTTAAAAAGTTCTTCTGTTTTTTAAAAACAACTTTTTATTTGTTTTTAAACAAATACGAATGGTTTTTAATCAGTTTTAAAGAATGCAGCTGCTCTTCGGCCAAGCCCCACCAAGATCTCCTAACCTATTTCCTAATCAAACTAGGTGGATGTTCACTGCTGAGATCCCCAGGCTTCCCTGCCTTCCTCTCAGTATGCTCTCGGGGCCAGCATGAGGGATTGGCATGGGTGGACACATGTCAACACTTGCACCCAGTAGGCAGTCCACAGAGCACCAACAGGAGCAAGAGAAAGGAGCAACACTTTCTGCCTGCCTGTCCCTTTCCCTCTGGGGGGTGGGGGTGGTATGGGTTGAGCCCAGAGGAACTTGACAAGCAATTTGGCAGTGGTAACAGCAGTGAGGAGGTGAACATATCTTGGCCAAGGGCCCACCAAACTTGGAAGATAGCACTGTATCCTCTGCTCTTTGCCTTCTTTCTCACAGTATCTGACATTCAGCCCGTGGCCTACTGGATTCCTGGTTCACAGTCCCCATGGCTGATTTTGCCTTTAGCCTAAGCTTGGAAGGTTCCACTGACATAGGACAGCACATCCTTTGCATGCCTTGAATAAAAGCCAACTGGACTGACAGTTGACTCTTGCTTCAATGCTGGTGACAGAGAGGACTACATAAATACAACAGAGCAGAAGTGGCCATCCCTCTAAAATTAGCTAGGTTGTTTTAAAGGCCCAGGTGAACAGAGAAGACTTCACTTGGGACCACAAAAGCCACAAAGATGGTGTCAGACAAGGCTCCCTGCTGTACTACTGCTGAAATGACCTTTCCCTGATGGCTGCTCACCTCACAACATTTGGTAGGGCCTCTGAGGAGGATCTTAAGGTTTGGGTAACTACACATGGGAGCAGTTAGACTTTCATGTCACCTGGCAACATGTGTACCATCAAGAGAACACTTGGCAAATAATGCTTTTCTGCTTCTCATGATTCATGTATGCATCAAAAAGATTTTCGCCCCACCTTTCTACTATGTACCTGCATATTACCCAAGGAAGCTTAAAGGTATGGCAGATATAACACATCCTTTAATAAAAAATCACTTCAGCCTGGCAAATGAAATTCCTGCAAAAATAAAAAAATGTATTTGCTCTCCAATGGCAATCAGAGAGAAGGGCCACCCAAACTTCCATGTGGAGTCTGTTCTAAAAGGCCTATATGCTATAGGAAAATCCTTCAACAGATCACTTATGAGCTTTTTTACATGGAGGGTGCTGACTGTGATGCCTTAAATTAGTCACTGGACAAATTAGAATTCTGAATAGGGTTGTATATTGTTTTATTGCAGCATGTCTTATCAAAGTGTCCTTCGGAGTTATTTGTTTTATTAGGCGAAGTGGAAAGCCACACCTCCTTTTCCTACTTGTCAAGGTTGTGGGATTACATCAGTTTGTACTGCTATCTCCCGTGAGGGCAGCAACTCTTTGGAATTCCTCAGCTATTTAATCAGGTAACGTTTTTTTATGGGTTGCACTACTGAGCTGTTGTCATAGCTAACTACTGTACTGCTGCCTTATTGCACATAATACAGATGAGGATCATATTGTTTCATACAGAAGTTTAAAGAAGAAAAGTAAAAAAAAAAGTGGCTGCTTTGTTACGTGAGGAGTTCTTAAAACATCCCTCATTTTATCTCTCTCTCACACAGTAAATATTGCTCTGTTTCACGACACATTCATACCTTCTATCATTCCTTCAAGTGAAATACAAAAATACCCATTGTACTTGAGGAACCCCATCAGTTTGGCTTGCTAGATGTCTCTTGTAATTGCTTTGAAGGGATGCACCTTCAGCTAAAAACTCTTCCTTGCTTTGCTGCAGAAAAAAAATGAAGCATAAAGAATGTGTCAAAAATTGAAAATCAAGGGCCAAACTCTGTGTTCCCATTCAGCAATGAGGAAAAGGAACCCCGGACATTCTCAAAAGCAGTCACTCCTTAGGCCCTCATGCTGCCATTTCCCATGTTCAAGGGTTAAGGCAGGACACTGAAAATAGGTTCAAGGTCTAGTGAGACCTGGGGCATTTCCAGGTGGTCACTGTTTTCAGGTGGGACTCAAGCACATACCAGAAAATTCAGGTTGCACAATTAACCTGGTTCAAAGCTTTTGTATAACAAAGCAAACTGCCCCCAAAGATCAGAATCTTTGTGATAAGGAAATTGACTGGAAATGCAATGGGATCATGCTTGCTTTAATACAGTGTTGTCTAGACTCCCCGCAAACAAATCAGGATGAACTGTCAATAAAAAGATTGTCTGGAAGTGACTCTGCTTAAAATCTAACCCTGTCTTCTGCACATGCTCTTTGTTATGACTCCTTTCCACAGAGTTCAGCCTTGGCACACACTGAACTCAAAACAGATTTAGGTTAACCTTCCCTTATCTCACCCAAGTGCAAAACTCTGTTCAAGCTTTTTAATATATGAGAAATAAAACAGGAATTTCCTCTAGGAAGTATGGGGTTATACTTCAGCCCCAAGAAACTAAAGTTATTGATCACCAACCAAGCTTGCCCCATATATATATATAGGATCCCTTCTAGTCGGGATTCAGGTCTCATCATGGGACTGAAACTGCCTTGGTCGCACTGGTCGATGATCTGCAGCAGGCTAGGGACAAAGGTGAGAGCTGTTTCCTAGTCCTGCTGGATCTCTCAGCGGCTTTTGACACAATTGACCATAACATCCTTCTGGACCGTCTAGAGGGGTTAGGAGCTGGGGGCATTTCATACAGTGGTTCCACTCCTTCCTCCTGGGCCATGTTCAGAAAGTGGTGGGGGGGATGAGTGTTCGGACCCCTGGGCTCTCACTTGTGGGGTGCCTCAGGGTTCTGTCCTCTCCCCCATGCTTTTTAACATCTACATGCAGCCATCAGGGGGCTTGGGCTGGGTGTTCATCAGTATGCAGATGATACCCAGCTCTACCCCTCTTTCAAATCAGAACCAGTGGAGGTCCTGTGTGAGTGTCAGGAGGCGGTTGGAGGGTGGATGGCGGCTAACAGATTGGGGTTGAATCCTGACAACACAGAAGTACTGTTCTTGGAGGATAGGAGGCGGGCAGGTGTGGAGGACTCCCTGGTCCTGAATGGGGTAACTGTGCCCCTGAAGGACCAGGTGCACAGCCTGGGAATCATTTTGGACTCACAGCTGTCCATGGAGGTGCAGGTCAATTCTGTGTCCAGGGCAGCTGTTTACCAGCTCCATCTGGTACATAGGCTGAGACCCCACCTGCCCGCAGACTGTCTTGCCAGAGTGGTGCATGTTCTGGTTATCTCCCACTTGAACTACTGCAATGCGCTACCTTTGAAGGTGACCTGGAAACTGCAATTAATCCAGAATGCGGCGGCTAGACTGGTGACTAGGAGCGGCTGCTGGGACCACGTAACACCGGTCTTGAAAAACCTACACTGGCTCCCAGTACGTTTCCGAGCACAATTCAAAGTGTTGGTGCTGACTTTTAAAGCCCTAAATGGCCTCAGTCCAGTATACCTGAAGGAGCGTCTCCACCCCCATTGTTCTGCCTGGACACTGAGGTCCAGCGCCAAGGGCCTTCTGGCACTTCCCTCGTTGTGAGAAGCCAAGCTACAGGGAACCAGGCAGAGGGCCTTCTCGGTAGTGGCACTCACCCTGTGGAACACCCTCCCACCAGATGTCAAAGAGATAAACAACTACTGTACCAGACTTTTAGGAGACATCTGAAGGCAGCCCTGTTTAGGGAAGCTTTTAATATTTAATAGATTATTGTATTTTAATGTCTGTTGGAAGCTGCCTAGAGTTGCTGGGGAAACCCGGTCAGATGGGTGGGGTATAAATAATATATTATTATTATTATTATTATTATTATTATTATTAATACACAGTGCTTTTTTCTTTAAAAAATGTTTAGAGGTACTCTCATGTTCCTACTCATATTGAAATATTGCTCCTCAATGAGACCAAACTTAGATTCACAAAAAGTTTAGGGGGATGTGTACGCCTGCGTCCCACCAGAAAAAAACTCTCTCTCTCTCATATATATATATATATATATATATATATATATATATATATATATATATATATCCCTCTTAGCCCAGATCCACTCATACAAAACATTACCTGAAGAAAATAGCTGAGGAATTCTAAAGATTTGCTGCCCTCACAGGAGATAGCACCAGGGCTTTTTCCAGCCGGAACTCGGTGGAATTCAATTCCAGCAGCTCTCAGGTGAGCACCATTGCCATTCTAAGAGAACAAGGAAAGTGTTCCAGCACCCGTTTTTCTAGAAAAATAGCACTAGGTAGCACTGCCCCCTCTTCTCTGCAAAAGCGCAGGAGCAAATCAGGAGTTTCGGCACCACACAACAAGGTGAATGTAGAGCAGCACCAAAATTGATGCGAAAGGCAGAAGTCAGTCCAGGCTTCAGAATGAGCAAGTTCAATGGTGACAGAAGGGGAAATTGCAGGTTAGGTACAGATGCACACAATAGAGCTCTTACAGTGTCTTCTTTAAAAGCAGCATTGGGAAGCAGCTCCTCACCCATTTTAAGTAGGGACATAGCTAATGGGGTGCTTGATTCTTTCCCTACTGCCCTTTCCCCCACCTTTTGAACTGAACAATGGTATGGGAAACATTAAGCAACCCCAAACCTTCTCCACTCCAAACAGGTCACTCCTGAAGCTGTTCTTCTGAAGAATAAGCAGTCGTTATGATTGAGTTAACCTGGCTGCTTCTTTTCTTCCCTGACCCTTCCCAAGCCTTGCGCATTCAGACAAGACTAGGTAAAGGTAAAGGGCACCCTGACCATCAGGTCCAGTCGTGTCCGACTCTGGGGTTGCGGCGCTCATCTCGCTCTATAGGCCGAGGGAGCCGGTGTTTGTCCGCAGACAGCTTCCGGGTCATGTGGCCAGCATGACAAAGCTGCTTCTGGCGAACCAGAGCAGCGCACGGAAACGCCGTTTATCTTCCTGCCAGAGCAGTCCCTATTTATCTACTTGCACTTTTGATGTGCTTTCGAACTGCTAGGTGGGCAGGAGCTGGGACCGAGCAATGGGAGCTCACCCCGTTGCAGGGATTTGAACCGCCGACCTTCTGATCAGCAAGCCCTAGACTCTGTGGTTTAACCCACAGCGTCTTTGCTTATTTACATACATAACCCATGTATCCCATGGACAAGGGGCCTTTGCAGGGGAAAATCAGCAGATAGAAGAAGGATTAAGTGCTCCTACCCACCCACTGACAGTCCCCTGAAGGGCTTTCCACCTGCGCATTAGTCATAGAGTCATAGGGTTGGAAGGGACCCCAACGGCAATGCAGAAATCTCAGCTAAACATCCATGACAGATGGGCATCTAACCTCTGCTTAAAAACCTCCAAGGAAGCAGAGTCCACAACCTCCTGAGGGAGACAATTCCACTGTTAGAAAGTTCCCCCTGATGTTTAGTTGGAATCTCCTTTCTTGTAACTTGAAGCCATTTATTTGAGTCCTACCCTCGAGCAGCAGAAAACAAGCTTGCTCCATCTCCCATGTGACAGCCCTTGAGATATGTGTAGATGGTTTTCATATTTCCTCTCAGTCTCCTCTTACCCAGGTTAAATTTACCCATCTCCCTCAACTGTTCCTCATAGGGTGTAACCATGGAAACATAGAATTGATTTGGGTTTTCTTCCTGTGGAAAAGTGTAGTTCCACCCTTAGATACAAAATTCTAACTTTTCACATTTTTTTTCAAAATGTCCAGGCTCTTTAATTTTCCACCTAGGGCTTCTTTCCTTTCTGTCTTTGCTCTTTTCCATTAACCTACACTTCTTTTCCACATTTTTCTGACGTTTCCTTTCCACCTCCTAAGTCACTGTCTGCGCATCCTAAGGGAAGTTTTGTCTCACACTTTCAAAGCCATGGTTTCACTGTAATTACTTGGATAAATAACGGATCAGATTTTTATTTGTAACATCTGGGGAAAACATGAGGGATTGTCCAGAGTCCATTTCTTTTATTTACATCATTTCAAGAGTCCCATTAGCCAGCAGATCACTCATTAGCATCTTTCCCTGCACTGTTTCCTTAATGAGCTCCAAATGTCACTTGAATGTTTTGGTCAGATGTCCTGAAAATATTCCCTCCTAATTTTCTGTTCTCCAGAAAAGCAGCTGTGGACAGCTACAAAAGCAAATTTTTAATAGAAGTTGTTTAGAAAGAGTTGATGAGCTTACAGCCAACGTCATGGAGAATCTTAGAGCTTTCTACATCCAGGAATTGGGCCCGTCTAATCCAGCATCCTGTTCTTGAAGTGGCCAACCACATGCCTCTGGGAAACCTTCTGGCAGGACCTGAGCACAATCTCTCCTCCTGCAATTTCCAGCAACTGGTATTCAGTAGCATTACTGCCTCATACTGTGGAGGCAGAGCATAGCCGTCATGATTAGCAGCCGTTGATAGCCCTCTCCTCCATGAATTCATCTAATCCTCTTCGAAAGCCATCCAAGTTGATGGCCATCACTGCTCCCTGTGGGAACATGTTCTATAGTTTAACTATGCACTGTCGGAAGAAGTACTTCCTTTTATCTGTCCTGAATCTTTCAATGTTCAGCTTCATTGGAGGTACAAAAGTTCTGGTGTTATGAGGGAGGGAGAAAAACTTTGCTCTGTTCACATTCTCTGTTCTATGATTCTATGATCTTTTCATACTGAATCTTCCTGTAGGACAGCCTTTGACAATCTGGTGCCCTCCAAATGTTTTTGACATGTGTGCTGACCCCAAACTTCTGGTGGTAAAGAGCTTGGTGAAGACTGCTGTAGGAGGGTTGAAGGATCCAGGAATGCTGTAGATGGAGGGAAACTAGTGGTCTAAGGATGCAGAAACAGTAGGTTAGTGGCATAAAAATAAGGAAAATGTATGCATGTGAAAGATCCTCATCACATTTGGGAGATCCGGGATTAGGAGTTCACCAAACTCGTAATATTTTGCAAATTATGAGCAATATGCTCACACTGGTTTGGTGCACAGTTTATGAACGTTCTGTAGTTAGGGACAACATGTAGGTGTTTGCTATCCCTGCACTCTACCACATTACTTGTTACTGAGCAACAAAGTAAAACGTTGACAGCTGCTATTGCGTGGAAAACTCCATGTGAGAGAAGGAGCCCAGATGTGTAAAAGCAGCTCCCAAAGTTTTGCTCTGAAAGGCAAATATTTGCAAAGCAAAATGATCTCAATAAGCCCTCCCTTGGCAAATTTTCTTGTGTGTTTAATGTAAGTGCAACCACTGATCCAGAATAATCACTTTCCTACTTGTCCGGTGCTTCTGCCTTTTCTCCTGTTTCATGCTATGACTCTTGCTTATATCAATCACAGTGACACTAAGAGCCCCCAAAGAAGATGTGAGCCCCACTGTACGGTCTCTGCACAAGCATGGTTAAACTTTCCTTTGTGTAGACTATTGCTCCATTCGCTTGTCCTTGTGCTACCTATGTTTGGCTCTCATCCGAAGATTATTTCAGTTTGCTTGTTGTGAGCTGCACAAATACTTGTACTTAGGAATTGTAAATGGATCAACCAGGAGCTTACGAATAAATCCCATTAACAAAAATTTCCTCTCATGGGTCCCTCGTGTTGACGTCACAAATGAGCACAATTATCACATTCCGCTAGAGCAAAAGCCAAGGCCTGGGTCCCGTCAAAGCAAAAATATTAGTTTGAAAAGGTTTGTTTCAAAAAGGAAGGAAGGAAGGTTAGATAAAATCATTTAAGGCTTTTTGAGAGGTCTGTGATAAAGAGTCCCTCTCCAGCATCTTTCAAAGAAATGTTGTAATCTCAAATCCCTCCTATGGATTGAAAAAAGAATGAGGCACGGGGGACTGAAAGTAAATCCCAAATGTTGCAAAAATAACTAAAACAAGGTAATTCAAATGTTTTCCTTTAATGAACAACTTTGTGCAACCTACAAGGATTTTTTGCAACCCACATGCATACTCAGTAATATCAGGTCAAAGTCTTTTGCTAGCAACTTCACCTTTTAGTCCTATTCAGGTGACTTACATTTGCGGATGTGTATTTGTAGACAAAGGAGGGGCATGTATAGGGTGCCTGCCTGGCACCAGGAGGTGGCTTTGTTGTTTAGTCGTTTGTTTAGTCGTGTCCGACTCTTCGTGACCCCATGGACCATAGCACGCCAGGCACTCCTGTCTTGCACTGCCTCCCGCAGTTTGGTCAGACTCATGTTGGTAGCTTTGAGAACACTGTCCAACCATCTCGTCCTCTGTTGTCCCCTTCTCCTTGTGCCCTCAATCTTTCCCAACATCAGGGTCTTTTCCAAGGGTCTTCTCATGAGGTGGCCAAAGTATTGGAGCCTCAGCTTCACGATCTGTCCTTCCAGGGAGCACTCAGGGCTGATTTCCTGAAGAATGGATAGGTTTGATCTTCTTGCAGTCCATGGGACTCTCAAGAGTCTCCTCCAGCACCATAATTCAAAAGCATCAATTCTTCGGCGATCAGCCTTCTTTATGGTCCAGCTCTCACTTCCATACATCACTACTGGGAAAACCATAGCTTTAACTATACGGACCTTTGTCGGCAAGGTGATGTCTCTGCTTTTTAAGATGCTGTCTAGGTTTGTCATTGCTTTTCTCCCAAGAAGCAGGCGTCTTTTAATTTCGTGACTGCTGTCACCATCTGCAGTGATCAAGGAGCCCAAGAAGGTGAAATCTCTCACTGCCTCCATTTCTTCCCCTTCTATTTGCCAGGAGGTGATGGGACCAGTGGCCATGATCTTGGTTTTTTTGATGTTGAGCTTCAGACCATATTTTGCGCTCTCCTCTTTCACCCTCATTAAAAGGTTCTTTAATTCCTCCTCGCTTTCTGCCATCAAGGTTGTGTCATCTGCATATCTGAGGTTGTTGATATTTCTTCCAGCAATCTTAATTCCCTTCATGGATCAATGCCTTGTCGTGGCGAAGGGGCTTGAATAACTCAGAGAAGCTATGAGCTATGCCATGCAGGGCCACCCAAGATGGACAGGTCATAGTGGAGAGTTTTGACTAAACGTGATCCACCTGGAGAAGGAACTGGCAAGCCACTCCAGTATCCCTGCCAAGAAAACTCCATGGACAAAGACAACAGGAGGTGGCTTAAGCTCTTGTAAAAACAGCATGGCCATTGTGTCTTTTCTTGTCTTTAGTTGTCTGCAAAGTTCTAGGCTGCTGGAGGAGGAGAAGCCACTTTAAAACGATGAGGATCTCCCCTCAGTCACAAAAAGTGTCATGTCTATCCTAGACGAAGTGGAAAGGAATGGTTAAAATATTTTGGGTCCTGTTCTTCTGAAATATAGTAATACATTTTCCTCGGTGCATTAGTTAACAAGACCCCTGTGAAAATCTTGCCCGGGTTAGAAATGAATGCTGGAGCCAGCCTTGCACCTGATGTCTGCATGATGCAAGCCTGATTTTTACATACTGTAGGCCTCTGTGTAGGCACCTAGATGGGTGCTAGGTTCCCTACACATAATCCTGGAAAAAAATGTGCAAGGGGCCTGCCTGCACTGAGGTGTGCATACCTTGCATGCCAATCCCTAGACATGAGTGTTGGCTTTTTCTCTTGAACGAAAGGGCTAGAAAGTCCTTTGATGGCCCCACCTCACTTCATGAATAAAAGAGCTAGCCTAGCTGGATATGGTACCCATGGAGCACCTGGCCAGCACAGCTGCCTTTTGTTTCTCACTTCATTTCAGAAGGGGGAAAAACCCCAGCTGTGCCACTGGGTCATAGCTGTCAACTTTACCCTTTTCTTGTGAGGAATACTATTCGGAATAAGGGAATTCCCCTTAAAAGGGGGAAAGCTATGCACTGGGTGCTGCTCAAAATAGGCTTGGAAGGCACACCCAGGTTTCTTTGCCTTGGGCAGGGGAAGGGATGGGCAAATCAATCCGTTTTTTATTTCTCTCAGTTTCCCAAACTTAAATTCAATTGTCCACATGAGGTTTGAGTGGTGTTTTTTTTAAGCCGTCATCAGCAGATTAGTGCACATTTCTCAGAATATGCACATACTGTATGTATGTACAAGTCTGCCTAAAATATACATCCTTGCAAATAATTTCCCCCTAATATAATGCACTTTACCATAGTATATGCATTGTTGTACACATCAGTGGGCTGGAGAACCTCAAATTTCAAGAGAAATGATGGTTTTGACGGACGGATGGCTGTGCTGTGCTTTGCATACTGTTTTGGAAACTGTGAATTAGGCAGATTTACTTTTAAATGAAAAACTGAATCCAGTTTCTCCCCCATTCCTACTTGTGATACATGCAAGAGTTTCCTTTGCCTTCATTGCAGACACATCACTGTGGGGATTCATAGGCTTACATGACTGTAATGGACCAACGTCCTTTGATCTTCCTCCTCTGTCATTTGTAGCAAATGGATCCACAGCTGTTGAGGAAAAATATTGCCATTAGTCCCCCAAGGCATGCCTTTCAGACTTTGCATTAGTCAATTCTGTTCCTTTGTTTTTTACTCCAGTTCATGAGGCCACCCAGTTCATGCTGTCAACGGGTTCGTCCAGTTATACTGTGCCTGGGCAGGTTCTCTTCAGAATTCTGTACAGAATCTATGGAATTTACCCTCTCAAGATGTAGTGATGGCCACCAGCTTGGGTGACATTGAAAGGAAATTAGATTCTAGCGGCTACTAGATATAATGGCTATGTAACTGCCTCCAGTGTTGAAGATAGTATGTCGGCAAAGGCCCTGCTTTTGGGCTTCCCAAGGCATGTCGCTGGCCATTGATAGAAGTAGATGGGCCTTTGGCCTGATCCAGCATGGCTGTTGCGTACTTTTAAAGAACTATGTAAAATGTTTCCCCTGCACTGGTGCTCTTGTAACAAAACCCATCTCATTCCATGCCATGTATGGATCCACCCAATAAAAATCCAGTGATCCATGCCAGGGGGCCCAACTTGAATAAAATATTGGGGGAACCCAGGTAAGCCCCACCCTGCATAATCAACCACATACACAGCATTTGAATGGCAATGCCCAACAATTTTTGGGGCCCAGCCCCCTAAAGTATTTTATTGGGGGGGGGGGGTCCAAAGAGATCTCAGCTGCTATGGTTCATGCACTGTATCTGTTTTCAGGAAGGAATCAGTGCAGGATATTAGATTGGCTTGGTTGTCCCAGATCGGACTGACATTCCTTTTCCAAGCCACTGGGAACTTGGGACTCCTGACAATATTCTCACAAGCTTAGAGCACTTCTAGTTTAGAAACAAGTGACCTGAACTGGGTTCTTCTTTCCTGTTGACCTGATACCTGAAACTTGCTATTAAGGACACATCTCAGCGCAACACAACCATGTGAAATTCTTCCCAGGACAGAAGATTAATTTAATCAGTTGAATTCACGTAGAATCCTCTTACCACTTAGGTTGCATAAGCATGATTGCACGTCTGTTATGCTTGAAGACGGGAGGGCAAACAACGTTTGCAGAGCAGAATCTTAAAAAACAAGGATGTTGGTTGGCTTGTTTGTTTGTTTGTTTGCTTGTTTGTTTGTTTAAAAGACTGCTACACTGCTTTTCATAACAATTGTCTCGCAAAGCAGTTTACAGTCAATATCCATCAACCATCAGTAAAATACAGCAATAAACCTATTAAATCCCATTGCAATCAAACAAATAAAGTTGGACTAAAATAGGCTAAAACCAGAATTACACCAATATATAAGAATGTGGTTAAAAGGTTTTTAAACTGTGCAGTTAATCCCAGAGTTCATAAAATACAAAAATAGATATGGTGACACTTAACAGCATATCTTTTTCTTGCAGGTCCCGCAGTGTTCAATACACACTCCCAGGAAAGTGTTATAGGATTGCAGCCTTATTGTACTTTTTGTTGTACATGAATAATATTGACACAACTATTAACTCCTGTATTTTCATCGCATCAGTGGGATTTACTTCTCAGATATACTCAAGGTCTCAGGCTTTACATGTCTCAAAATATAGTTTCTCTCTCTCTCTCTCTCTCTCTCTGTGTGTGTGTGAGAGAGAGAGGGGGGGACTGGGGAAAGTGGGTGTTCTATTAATTAGTATAAAGCTGAAATGCTATGCACAGTAACTTAGGAGTATGTCCTATGGCATTGCACTTGATAACTAACTTTTGAGTAGACAAACCTGGGATTGTGCTGCTAAACTGGGAAATTCTAGAATAAGGGGTACTTTTTGAAACTAAGGGATGCCCTTTGTACTAAAGGATATTTGGACATCCCAGCATAGATTATTGTATCTTTCAGACTCGTTATCACAAGCTTTTGCTTGCTAAGTCTCTGTGCCAGAAAGTAATGAAGGTGCAGAATTCCTAGCATCTATAAAATGGCAAATGCTTTCGAAAGAATGCAAGGTCTTTTAAAACAAAAAGCCCTTCGGAAGATGGAAGATTTACATTAAAAAGAACAGCCCACTGATATGCAAGCATATAAAAACTGATATGCAAGCATCATTGCGGTCTGGACTCCTTAAAAAAAAAAGAGAGAGAGAGAGATTTTCATCTGGCTTCTTTGATTTAACAGTCATCTAAAAAGCATATCTGGCTTAGTAATTACACTGGCAAAACAGAGAAAAAGAAAACATTGGCCTGTGTGATTAGATGGCAAACTAGTCGGTGTAATCACGAGGTTTCCAATATATTACACTATGTCTTTACATCACTCAACTTCTCTTATCTAATATTCATTTTGCATCTGCAAGAGAGACCCAGTATTAACACCTTGTCTCTACATGATACTTCCTGAGTGAATCAGCCGCAATCCACAAAAGCATATGACTGCAAATCTAATGCCGTTTGTGTACTGAAAAATTAAAGAGTTATGAGAAAAAAATACTGCCCAGGGCTGATGTGTGCCCTGTATCTCAAAGGAGATGGCACTACACATAAATTAAAAGCCAAGAAAGCAGCATGGGGTACTTCAATATGGGCGGCTAGCCCCCCTCTTTCCCAAGAGGCCAGACAAGTTGTGCTGAATGATAAAACCTGCCAGCTGTTATTAATGGGTCAGTCACAATTCAGGCACCGCACTGAGGTCTGTGATATTTTCGTTCATGGTGTTTGTGTGCATCTTGGTCCAGTAACCTGTCAAGAATGTTGGCACCAAAATAGCATCGAACTACAAGGTAACCTGCTGGTAGGTGAAATCACAAAAAAGGACATTGCCTTCAGGCAGGCATTTGGGGAAGGGCTGTGGTTGGGTGGCAGAGCATCAGCATTGCATTGCAGGAGGCCCCAGGTTCAATCCCTGACATTTCCAGGTAGGGCTAGGAATGTTCCCTGTCTGAAATGCTGGAGAACTGTGACCAGTTAGAGTACACAATACTGAGCGCGGCCTGACTCCATAGAAGATTCTACTTTTACATACCTATCTTTCTGCTGTTTCTAAATGTTGGCCCTGCTGCAGTTTACTGCATGTCATGGACAGTCCCTGATCTTGCCGATCAGAAGGTCAGCGGTTCGAATCCCCGTGATGGGGTGAGCTCCCGTTGCTCGGTCCCAGCTCCTGCCAACCTAGTAGTTCGAAAGCAAGTCAAAGTGCAAGTAGATAAATAGGTACCGCTACAGTGGGAAGGTAAACGGCGTTTTCGTGTGCTGCTCTGGTTTGCCAGAAGCGGCTTTGTCATGCTGGCCACATGACCTGGAAGCTGTACGCCGGCTCCCTCGGCCAATAACGCGAGATGAGCACCGCAACCCCAAAGTCGGTCACGACTGGACCTAATGGTCAGGGGTCCCTTTACCTTTACTAGGAAGAGAGCCCAGGATTAATGCAGCAAGCACAAAAAAATCCATAAGGACCACAAACAATTCAGTTTTTCCTTAATGTTTATCCCTAATAAGGAGCTCTATATTTAGAGGGGAGGTATGTGAAAAGTCCCAGCCTCCTTCCCCAGGTTGGAGAGTGGCAGCCAATCATTGTTGATGATACTGAGCTGGGTGGACCAATGGTCTGTCTCAGTATAGGTAAAAAGGTAAAGAACCCCTGGACGGTTAAGTCCAGTCAAAGGCATTATGGGGTGTGGTGCTTATCTCGCTTTTCAGGCAGAGGGAGCCAGCATTTGTCCAGGTCATGTGGCCAACATGACTAAACCGATTCTGGCACAACGAGACACTGTGGTGAGTGCCAGAGTGCACAGAAATTCCATTTGCCGGTACCTTCCCACCACAGTGGTACCTAGTTATCTACTCGCACTAGTGTGCTTTTGACCTGCTAGATTGGCAGAATCTGGGACAGAGCAATGGGATGTCACCCCATCGCGCAGATTCGAACTGCCAACCTTCTGATCGGCAAGTCCAAGAGGCCCCGTGGTTTGGATCACAGCGCCAACCACGTCGCTCCACTCAGTATAAGGCACTTCCTATGTCTAAATCGTTGTTGTTGTTGTTGTTTAGTCGTTTAGTTGTGTCCGACTCTTCGTGACCCCATGGACCAGAGCACGCCAGGCACTCCTGTCTTCCACTGCCTCCCGCAGTTTGGTCAAACTCATGTTCATAGCTTTGAGAACAACCATCTTTTGTCCAACCATCTCATCCTCTGTCGTCCCCTTCTCCTTGTGCCCTCCATCTTTCCCAACATCAGGGTCTGTTCCAGGGAGTCTTCTCTTCTCATGAGGTGGCCAAAGTATTGGAGCCTCAGCTTCACGATCTGTCCTTCCAGTGAGCACTCGGGGCTGATTTCTAAATCATTATTTGGCACCAACTTTCATCATTTCTATATTGGTTATGGTTCTAGAAATTTCTGGCCAATAATTTTGTCCAAGCTCGGTGCAATACTCTACATGTTTCTTTGGAAATCTTATGGATTTCAATGGAACTCATAGCCTAGTAAGTGTGGGTAGGACTGCAGACTTTTCTTTTTTCATGAGTTAAATTATATTATATCTATTTTAAAAGGTTAAACATCTGCGCTAAATTTAATTGGAGCGGGTTCTTTCTGAAGGCAATATTAGAATTTTTGACGTAAAGGAAAACAGAAAAGAAGGTCACTTTCCCCTGTCATCTCTTTCCTCGGCCTTTCAAAAAGACATTCAGAACCATCATAGAATCCAATGGTACTACAACACTTAAAAAACAAACAACGTATGGATAGGTAAAATGGTAGCTGCCAGGAGGAGCCACCAATGTCTGTTTCACTTTCATTGCCACATTTAACAGTGAAAAACGAGCAAATGTAGAGGAAACCACAACACCCAAAGATGAAAGTGAGCAGTGAGACAAATGAAATGCTAATGAATGGAAGACAAGATGAACAAGATTTTACTGAATGAAATATGTAAACAAGCAGGCCTTTCAGTAATGAAGGCGAACAGGATCTTAAAATGAAAAACAAAATGTTTTTAAATATCACGTAGAAGTTGGCTGGCTGTGTACACACCAAACATTTAATACCCCACCCCAAAGAATCATGGGAGCTCTCATTTACATCTCTTAACAAACTACAGCTCCCAGGATGTACTTTGCAAATGGGTGCTTTAAACGTACGGTTTATACCCAGCCTGTATAACACTGTTTTGTTTTACAGTGCAGCAAGGAATAAAGTCCCAGGCATATTATCTTCCTGTGGATTCATTTGTATGATCTCGATGGCCGGCACCCTCCGATTCCTATTTGCCAGCCTCCCATTTTGCCCGGACTGGGCCCCCCCACTGCCCCAACCTTCCCTGTGAACAAACAAGGGAGCTCTGGTCCCATGTGTTCAAAGTCTCAGCCCTCACCTTCCACTAGGACGTGACATATATGTGACTTGTCCCAGCCCAGTGGATAAACATTCAGCTGCATACAGTCTAAAGTATTATCAGAGTCTCACCTTAAGCCCGAGTTTAGAGTTTCTTTTGTTTAGTCATAATAGTTGTTAACACAGAGCAAAACATATGGAAAGTAGGACAGGCGGAGGAAAAGCAACTCTTGCTCCCTTTTAATCATTTTATTGGTAGAGCAGACATGGAAAAAGTACTCTAATCAGTGGCTTATCTGAAATATTCAGTGTGAGCGTGATACCACAGGCCAAAAGCATGAAGCAGTTGTGCACGGGAGTGGGGGGTGCGGTGGGGGGTGTTTATCCTGACTGCCAGGAATCACTTTTGTTTCATTAACATATTCTTTATTATATGTCCTTCTATTTTATTCTATCTTGTTTTTTGAGAAGCTGCCATGTGAAGCACAGTTTCCACTCCAGATTCATTTTAGCGCTTAGAAGCTTGATTAGATGTTTCAGCTGACTATAACATAATGTCTGATTTCAAAAAGTACATGCAATAGCCTTCTGCAAAGAGGAAGCCCCCCACGGCACCCTTTGGGAGCTATCGCCAACAGTGTTCCTACCACCGGTAGCTTGCGCGACACCCTCACATTTGAGGGGCTGGGGTGGAACAGGGGTGGCCAGGATTCTACTGGATCCTAAGCATGCTGATTTTCTGGAGAGGGGCCCAAAGGACCGCACCCCCACCTAGGAGGACCTGGAGAACCTCAGATTCAGCAATGGCCCCACCACTCAGTGTGAACCTGTATTAGAGAGTTTGGATTGCTCTTATAATAATCAAACTGGATAATATATTTTGGAAAGTTGCTTGTCATGCATTGAACATCTCTTAAGAGATCTATCTATCTATCTATCTATCTATCTATCTATCATCTGAAATATGGTCCCTAGGCTCAAGGAGCAGGTTTTCATCTCTGTTTGGACACAGAGGTCATTTCAAATCAAGATATGAGAACGAACCTTTCAAAACTGCACTGATTTTGGAGTTTCTTAGAATTCCAGAGCAATGCCAGGTAGGAGGCTGCTAGTCTAAAATGAACAGCAAACACTGTTAAAAATACATCTTTGTTTGTTTGTATTGGATGCAACAAAATAAGAACACATGAAGAGGTAACCTGGTGGCCCATCTATTCTAACATCCTGTTCTCACAGTGGCCAAGCAGATGCCTGCAAACAGGACCTGAGCACAACAGCACTCTTCCACCCTGTGGTTTCCGGCAACTAGCATTCAGAAGCATCCTGCCTCTCTCCATTGAGGCAGAGGATAGTCATAGTAGTCAATGATAGCCTAATCATCCATGAATTTGTCTCATCCTCTTTTAAAGCCCTCCAAGTTGGTGGCCATCACTGCCTCTTGTAGGAGTGACTTCCATAGCTTAATTATGTGGTGCCTGAAGAACTCCCAACGTTCATTTATTTGGATGGCCACTAGTTTTAGTGTCATGAGAGAGGAAAGAAACCTTTCCTCCATCCACTTTCTCCCTGTCAGGCTGTCAGGCTCTAGGGAATCTGATCCCACTCCCTCATGCCAGGCTGCCAGTAATGGAAATACAAGAAGCTCTTACTGAGGTCTTTTATTCAATATTTACAGAGAGAGACGTAGAAATGCCGTCTCTTGGATGATGGTGTTGCTCCGAGTAATCATCTCCTCACTTCCCTTCTCAGTCGTCAACAGACCCACCTCCCTTATGGTGTCTGCTTAGGGACAATTGCCTCTGCTCTCTCTGCTCTCCTACTTTCATTGCTTACCATGTTCTGGGAGAAGCGGGGTCTGGAATGCTCTCTAGTCATAACGTGTCAGCCAGCTGTTCCTGCTCTGCTTCTCCCATTATTTCCCAGCTTTGCCCCTCTTCTATCTCTGAGCTGTGACCCTCTGCAAACCACCGTTGTAAAACTATTGTTGTGTACTGAGCTGAATCATAGAACAATAGGATCCAGAATCAGCAGTCTGATTGGTCCGCAGGAGCCACCCAATCAAACTCCAGGTGGAAGTGAATCCGCAACCTGATTGGCCTGCAGGAGCAGCCAATCAGGCGGCTGGCAGAAGTGAATCCACAACCTGATTGGCCTGCAGGAGCAGCCAATCAGGCGGCTGGCAGAAGTCAATCCACAAACTGATTGGCCTACAGGTGTAGCCCTGAAGTAGCCAATCACGCAAAGCCCATTGTGTAAATAATGTATATAAGCAGATGCTTTTGGGAAAAGGGCATTCTTCTTCTCTTCTTCTCCTTGATGACTACGAGCTGAATAAAGAGCATGAAATTCACTCTCGACTCCGAGTATATTTCAACTATACTGTCCTCCTCTTTTCGGGAAGGTTCAGGAGAGGGGGGAGGCGGTCTCCACCATTCCTCCTCAGTCCAGTCCCTGACACAGGCATACTTTTATGCACATCTATCATGTCACCTCTTAGTTACCTTTTCTCTAAACTAAAAAGGTCCCAACTGCTGCAATCTTCCTTCATCCCCTTGATCACAGAGGCAGCCTTTTTCTGCAATATCCTTACTTGACGTGGGGTGACCAGAACTGTACACCATATTCCAAATGTGGTCGCACCATAGATTTTTATAAAGGCATTATGATATCATATGTTTTATTTTCAGTTCATTTCCTGGTGATCTCTAGCATGGAATGACTGTTCCCCATATAAAAAGGGGGCGCACATTTTGCGCGGTCGCACACAGCCCCTGGGAACCCCGGGCCAGCCCTCAGCAGTTCGGAGGTTGGCACCACCTTCCCGGGCTGGATACCTGTGGTCTCCGCCCACACGGCCAGCCGTCCAATCCAGCTGGGGGAGGTGTTGCCAGGGGGGATTGGCCAGGTAGGGGGAGGTAACCATCCAGTGCACACAGTAGAAGGCGAGACATACCTGGGTAGCAGCTGAAGGCTCCAGAGCTTTCCCACCCTCCACTCTCAAAATTAATGCTTACATTACAGGTTAACCCCTTTTTTCTTCTGCAGGCGAAAACGCATGCAGGCGTTGCTACGACAAGTCCGCTGTTGAAGGGCCGGAAAGGACTTTCCCTGCATTGGCAGGTTTCGCCTTTCCCATAGCAATTCGTCACAACTTTGGCGGTTGCAGGCCTTGGGCGGAATCCTTTAATCATTTACCAAAATGGGGGGGCATGGGGAAAGTGACCCCCCGCCCCCATTGTGGCGGTGATACCAGGGTTCCTCTTAAAGGGGTCTAGGGGGAGGCATTGACCATGTGCCCAGAGGTCATCATTGCCCTCCCCCTCCAGTGGCGGCGAAAAGGGGGGCGGGCTATCTGCTTGAACAAATGTACCCGGAAATTACCCAGACCCCTGGCTGGGGGCTGGGAAGGATAAACGCCCAATGCCTGAGCCAAGGTCTGCCTACATCTGAATCTTAATAAAGTTGTGACCAATTTTAATCCCATAGAACGTTGTCTGGTGTTGTTATTCCACTCGGGGGCTACCTGGGGTTTGGGAGGACTTTGCCTGACCGTGCAATTTGCCTTTTTCACAGCTGCCACACACTGGATCAACGTGTTAATCAAGTTATCCACTTTGACCCCAAGGTCTCACTCCTGGTCAGTTACTCTCAGTTCAGACCTCATGAGTGCATATGTGAAATTAAGATTTCTTGTCCCAACATGCATCACTTGGTTACATTGAATTGCATCTACCATTTTACTGATGTTCTAATAGTTTTGGAGAGCTCCTTTTCACAATCCCTTTTTGTTTTAACAACCCTGAACAGTTTTGTATCGCCAGCAAACCTGGTCACCTCACTACTCAACCCTAAACTTTAGATTGTTTATGTGACTTGTGCATGATAATTTAGGATCCTTCATGTGACTCTGAATGATTCTAAGAGTGGGCATTGGGATTTTACTAAACTTTGCCTCCCTGTAGCGCAAAATCTTACCCTTCTCAATGGCATCTGTGCCCCTGTGTTGAAAATCTGTATTTCCCCTCTTCTCCTAGACTTGTTATAGTAACTAGCATATGGACATCTATATTGGGGATAAAATTCATATGGTTAGCTTGCTCATTGCACTTGAAATATAACTTCCTTGCTTAACCCAGACATTTGCTGAGTTCATTGAAAACCCTGAAACAATTTTTGATTGCATTAGTTTCCGTTCAAAAATTTCTACTTGAAGTGGCCGACTGATGTTGCATGTTATGGATAACGTTTTATGAAGCTGGCTGCTTAACTAGGTAATGCTTATTTCCCTGCACCACCCCTCACTTTGTTTTCACTACGACATGGAAAAGCAATTATGTTTTGGCAGGATGGGGGAGTGTTTGGTTACATTGCTAAAACTATCAGCTCTTTGGGAACCAATTACTAAAAATTTAGGCCTAGATCTCAGGGCCAAACTAGATGAAACTGGTAAACCATGATCGGATCTCCTGTCTCTCATTTTTAAAAACCAGCTGGGGGAATTTCAGTCGGTGCTAGGACTTAGTGAGGCAGGGTGGTTAACCCTTACACACACACATACATTGTTCAATAGAAAAATGAAAAATATGTTCATTTTGCCTTATTAGAAAAAAAAATATGGGTATATGAATTAGGAGAGTGCAGGGGAACCCCCAATTCAGTTTGAATCATAATTTGGCAATCCTGACTGGGCCTTGATCTGACCAGGGCCAAATCATGGGCCTTCCACAGTCTTATTGTTGAATAAAATTCCAGTTAAACATGTAGTTGGCAGTGAGAAAAGAGAAGACAGCACCAGCAATATCTGGAGGGCTGCAGATTTCCTAGGCTTAATGGTGGGACCAGCACTGATCTCATTGTCCTCATGAGATGGTAAATCTGTGTCTGGGCCTTAGCTGCCAAGTATCCCGTTTTTCACGGGAAACCCCGGATTTTAATCCATTTCCCACTGTTCTCCCGAATGGAGAAAAATCCCGGAAATCCCCCGGATTTCCTACCTTCCAGGGAGCCTCCATTTTGGGTGCTGCTCTGCCCATGTGTGGGCACCAGAAATAGGGCAGAGCGGCACCGGAAGTCACTTCTATGCATGCCCAGCGGACAAAATACAGCCTTGTCATACTCCTTTCCCAATTTTGAACCAATCAGTTATTCCATATCCAGTTCTAACTGTAGCTTCTTGTCCCACATAGAGATTTCTCAGGCGACAGATGCCATATATACAGTACATAATAATATTTTTTGCTGAAAGGGCCAAAAACCAAGGGTTGCCCAGCATTTGGGGACCATGAGTGCATTTGCAAATGGGAGAAACTCTTGTGGCACCCACAAAGACTCACACACCACAACCAAGCACAAATCCACAATTGATTATACTGGCTACAACAGCATGCTTTTTTCATGACTAATTTCAGTAGGGTGAGAGGTGACCCTGTGGGCACCAGCCTCTGTGGGCTCATGGGTGCCCACAGGCACCATGTTAATTAATTGAACTCCCATGGGCCTTGTCACAGGACAGAAGGAAGCACATTACTCATTTTCTGGCTCAACTCCATTGGTTGTTGATGTGCTTCCAGCCCCAGTCTTGCATCTCAAGGGTGTCCCAGAAGCCATTAGGATGCTGCATAACCAAGCTATTCCCATCCTGCCCCAGTCACACCCCACTATGTTCCCTCTGGACCTGTGCCATGATGTAATAGCTTTCTATGATAATGTTCCATTGCATCTGGCTTTTGTAGCTTCATCTATAGCTGCAATGTGGCCTTTTATGACTTGGCTTGCTGTGCCAGCAGACACACACACACACACACACACAGAGAGAGAGAGAGAGAGAGAGAGAGAGAGAGAGAGAGAGAGAGAGAGAGAGAGTTTCTGAGACTGAGCATATTGCTCCCTATAGGCTGACTGCTCATGAATTGTCTTGAATTGTTTTTACTAATCACCTAATTGGAATAAACATTTGAGCATGTGAATAATAACAGTGTTATTTGAGTGGTTTAATTAAAATAAACATATATTTCAAATCAACATAGATTATGCTTGAGATAATGCATGTCTGATGCTTCAGCTTAACTGATAACTGTTTGGAATATTTCAAAGACAAGCGAGACTTGCAACCAAATGTTGCATTGGGGGCACTTCCAGCTTAGGGTTAGAGCCACTCCATTCCCTTCATCCAGTCCTGGTTTTCCATTTCCAACTCCTAACGGTCAGCATGCAATGGCCACTAAGCACATAGCTGCCAAGTTATCCCTTTTTTTAAGGGATTTTCCCTTATGCTGAATAGGCTTCCTCGCGAGAAAAGGGAAAACTTGGCAGCTATGACTAAGCAGGCTCTTTCAGCTTTTTGTGGGGAATTATTCCTCTTAATGTCCCCCAGGCCCAGATCTTCTGTACTTTTGCAAACATCAGAACTCCCGTGAGCCTACTGATACCTCCTGTTTACAATGTGCATCTCTCCCCTTTGAATGAGATCTGGAAACTTTGAGAAAGGAAGTACGCATCACACTTCCTCTCTTGAGAATTGTTTTTGGAGCACCCAGAGCAACACTTCACCAGAGCAAGGGGAATAATTGTCTCTCTTCTAGGAATGTACTGGATAGGGATGAGCAAATCAGTCCAAACTAGTCCATATCAGTTTCATATGGGGCTTTAAGGTATTTGTTCTGCCCAATTGTTGCATGAAACTTTTTTCTTTCAAGAAACCCTGTACCTGTTTTTTCCTTTATGAGTTGGACCAATGCCTACATTTAAACCTATATTTTCTACTTTGTTTTTAAACGCAAAAGCCATTCAAGCATAGTAAACAACTACCAGACTTTTAGAAGACATCTGAAGGCAGCCCTGTTCTGGGAGGCTTTTAATGTTTAATAGATTATTGTGTTTTATTTTTCTGTTGGAAGCCGCCCAGAGTGGCTGGGGAAACCCAGCCAGATGGGCGGGGTATAAATAATAAATTATTATTATTATTATTATTATTGTTGTTGTTGTTGTTGTTGTTGTTGTAGCCATGTTGGTTTCATACAATATGCAAGTTTCATACAAGGTGCAGCATAGCCAGTTTGACTAATAGTCACTAATAGCCTTATTCTCCATGAATTCCTCCAGCCATCTTCAAATATCTCAGGGGCTGTCACAATGGATGGAGCAAGCTCGTTTTCTCCTGCTCTGGAGGGTAGGAACCAACACAATGGGTTCAAGATGCAAGAAAGGAGATTCCGACTCAACATCAGGAAAAGCCCTTCTGTCTGTAACAGTAGAATAGACTGTTCTGGATCTCCTTTCTTGGGGGTTTTTAAAACAGAGGTTGGATGGCATTCTGTCATGTATGATCTAGTTGAGATTCCTGCATTACATGGGATTGCACTAGGTGTCCCTTGGGAGACCCTTCCAATTCTATAATCCTATGATTCCATGATTGAGTTCTCTTTTAAAGCCACCCAAATTGGTGGCCATCCATTGGAAATCAACTTAAAGGATTGTATAGATTAACTGTTTGTTGCCTTCCTAATATGTGAGTGTAAGGTTTGCAGGGCACCCAAAGGCAGTAACTATGGGCTTCAGTTCTAAACACAGTGATTGTTCCTGAAAAGGGAAGCCAAAAATTTTTGGTCAGGGTGCCGGGTGGTGCGACTGAAGAAGCGAGCAAAGAACGAGACCAATGAGGAATGTGAATGTGGAAACTAAGGAAATATGGAACTAAAAGCAAAAATATGGAACTAAAAGTAGGCAATTGCTCCCCATCCGTTGAATACAAATGGGATGTCACACTCTTCTGGTGAAAAGGGGACTTGAGGGAGATAATGTGAAAAGGCTGAAATCCAGCTGGGATGTGCATTGGCTTATTACACAGACAGACCATTAAACGTTGCAAGAATTCCCTGAAACAATACAGTAAGTATCATTTTTTTTTTAAAGGTTTAAAACCAACTACTGTATACTTGTCTGACTTTTTTACGCATGTACATAATGTCCGTTCCAGTTTTTTGACAATTTGGTCCAGTTCCTTGCTTCCCCCCACTTTTGCCAAAAGAATCCCAGAGAGCCTAATTCACACCCAGCTGTTGCATGCAACTTTGCTAAACGAATGGCATGTCAGTCAGTGGAAATAATGAGGTCTTTGACCACATTATTGCAGTAAGTGAAGTTTAGAAGGGACCAAAAGAACTGGTTAAGGACTCGAGATATTCTACATGGGGACATGGGCCATCTGCTGTATTTCAAGGAAATGATCTCTATCCCAGCTCCACGTCCATGCCAAATGCTATAAAAGTAATTAAAAGGCAATGGAGTGCACATGTCAATTGTATACTAACAGGGACTTGTTAGAAAAATCAACTCATTAACCTTCACAGTGCTTCTTTGTATGATCATATTCCCTACTCAACAGAGATGGGGAAGCTGTTCATGCAGTGAATGGCAATGGGACACAGCGCTTAGACATGAGTCTTTCAGGACTGACACATTTTTCCAAATGGTGCAAAATTAATTCATGGAATTCTCAACTGCAATGTGCAGAAATGCCTCCTATCTTAGACAACAATAGGGGTGTTCAGATGTCACAATTGGCAAGTGTACAATGTGTAACCAAGTGGTGGCCCTAGGGTTGGGGGGGGACCTTGAGGAAGCCATTTGGGGGTCCATTAAAAGTATGACTGCAAATCAGGCATAAAATTTCACCATGAAGCTGCAATGGAAGTACAGACAAATCTAGCCTAATGCAACTATTGTGGTTAATTTTTATTGCAACTGCAGCGGAAAATATTACTTAATACAGTACACTGTATCCACACTACACAGGAAACGCACGAATACAAGTCATAAACAAAAGGAAACAAAGCCATTACTTCCATATGTGGTGCTCTTATGTAAACAGAAACATAAAAAGCATATTGTATGATATCATGGAAGGAGGGGCCAAAGGTTGAATTGGTGATAGCTAGTCCACTGATAAATAATGACATAGTGATTCACTATGTGAGTCGGTTTTCTAGCACTCTGTTTAATGAAACGAGCCTTTCTGTGCCTTCTTGGAAGCAAAGTCCTCAATCAAATCACTGTTAATCCAAACCTCTACCAATTTTATGTATAATTGAAATCAGTGTTGATCCTGCTAGGCATTCATGTGACATAGAAGAGAGAAGCTTTTTTTCAAAAAAAAAAAAAGCAATGTTCACCTTTGAAAATGACTTCTGACCAGATGCAACAGTTCCTGTACAGTGAGAATAATGCAAAGTACTACACATATTTTGGACTAAATATCTTCAATATTATACTTACGAATAAACTGAGGGACTGCCAATGCTGTGCATTTCTCCTGAGGTTGATTATATATCCTAAGGATTTCTGTCAGCAACTCATTTGGATCAATGTCTCCCTCAAGCTGCAAAGATACATCTTTGCAGCCCTTTTCGAGGTCATCATCTCCTATTTTAGCCAAAGAGTTAACATCAAATACAAATCCACACTGCTCCTTAAACTTCACAATTTCCTGAAATCTGTCATCCAGGTGAGCAATTGTTTCACCCAATACTTCTATGCAAGATTTATCTTTTGGGTCAAGAATGGGGTCACTTGATATTTCATCTAGGGAAAGTCTGCATTGCTTTCTCACATGCTGCTCTGGGAATATTATTACCGCAATGGGGTCATCAGATGCTGCAATAGTTTCTTCTACTGGTTCTTGAAACCCATGATCCCCATATGCAGGCTATGTATAAATTTAAACTATGTTTCCCTCACCTCAAGAATTCTGCTAACAGTGCCAAGAATTGTAGCTCTGTGGTTCCCAAGATTCTTTGCAGATATGTGCTTTACATATATCATATGTACATAGTCTCAGTCATATAACCATGAACACCTCTCAATAATGCCACTGCAACGTCTAGCTGCCTAGCCGTATTTTGCATTACCTTACTTACTTTGCCCACTTGTAACAGGATGTCACATTGAATGGCTGTACTAAGAAGAAATGTGAATGACTGAAGCCCAGGCAAGAGACCATCTTCAGGACAAGAAAGGGGCAAGGGAGGTGAAATGATGCAATCCTATGCATTTTTACTCAGATGTTACTATTGTATCCTGTAGGATTCACTCTCCCCTTCATGGATCAATGCCTTGTCGTGGCGAAGGGGCTTGAATAACTCAGAGAAGCTATGAGCTATGCCATGCAGGGCCACCCAAGATGGACAGGTCATAGTGGAGAGTTTTGACTAAACGTGATCCACCTGGAGAAGGAACTGGCAAGCCACTCCAGTATCCCTGCCAAGAAAACTCCATGGACAAAGACAACAGGCATATAAAAGTTATGACGCTGGAAGATGAGCCCCTCAGGTCGAAAGGCGTCCAACATGCTACTGAGGAAGAGCGGAGGACAAGTACAAGTAGATTCAGAGCTGATGAAGCGGCTGGGCCAAAGCCGAAAGGACGCTCAGTTGCGGATATGCCTGGAAGCGAAAGGAAAGTCCGATGCTGTAAAGAAAAATATTGCATAGGAACCTGGAATGTAAGAACCATGAATGGCGGTAAGCTGGATGTGGTCAAAAATGAGATGACAAGAATAAATATCGACATCCTGGGCATCAGTGAACTAAAATGGAAGGGAATGGGCGAATTCAGTTCGGGTGACTATCATATCTACTACTGTGGGCAAGAATCCTGTAGAAGAAATGGAGTGGCCCTCATAGTCAACAAAAGAGTGGCAAAAGCTGTAATGGGATGCAATCTCAAAAATGACAGAATGATCTCAATACGAATCCAAGGCAGACCTTTTAACATCACAGTAATCCAAGTTTATGCACCAACTACCGGTGCTGAAGAAAGTGAAATTGACCAATTCTATGAAGACCTACAACACCTTCTAGAAATGACACCAAAGAAGGATGTTCTTCTCATTACAGGGGACTGGAATGCTAAAGTAGAGAATCAAGAGATAAAAGGAACAACTGGCAAGTTTGGCCTTGGAGTTCAAAATGAAGCAGGGCAAAGGCTAATAGAGTTTTGTCAAGAGAACAAGCTGGTCATCACAAACACTCTCTTCCAACAACACAAGAGACGACTCTACACATGGATATCACCAAATGGACAGCATCGAAATCAGATTGATTATATTCTCTGCAGCCAAAGATGGAGAAGCTCTATACAGTCAGCAAAAACAAGACCTGGAGCTGACTGTAACTCAGATCATCAGCTTCTTATAGCAAAATTCCAGCTTAAACTGAAGAAAGTAGGAAAAACCACTGGGCCAGTAAGATACAATCTGAATCAAATCCCTTATGAATACACAGTGGAAGTGAGGAACAGGTTTAAGGATTTAGATTTGGTGGACAGAGTGCCTGAAGAACTATGGATGGAGGCTCGTAACATTATACAGGAGGCAGCGACGAAAGCCATCCCAAGGAAAAGGAAATGCAAGAAAGCAAAATGGCTGTCCAACGAGGCCTTACAAATAGCGGAGGAGAGGAGGCAAGCAAAATGCAAGGGAGATAGGGAAAGATACAGGAAACTGAATGCAGATTTCCAAAAAAACAGCAAGGAGAGACAAGAGGGTCTTCTTAAATGAGCAATGCAAAGAAATAGAGGAAAACAATAGAATGGGGGAAACCAGAGATCTGTTCAAGAAAATTGGAGATATGAAAGGAACATTTCGTACAAAGATTACCATAATCAAGGACAAAAGTGGTAAGGACCTAACAGAAGCAGAAGACATCAAGAA
Organism: Zootoca vivipara; assembly: GCF_963506605.1. Classification (NCBI taxonomy): domain Eukaryota; kingdom Metazoa; phylum Chordata; class Lepidosauria; order Squamata; family Lacertidae; genus Zootoca; species Zootoca vivipara. The sequence goes on from NC_083278.1 coordinate 82,150,224, forward strand.
GAGGTGTCAAGAATACACAGAGGAATTATACCAGAAAGATATGGAGGTCTCGTACACCTCAGGTAGTGTGGTTGCTGACCTTGAGCCAGACATCTTGGAGAGTGAAGTCAAATGGGCCTTAGAAAGCACTGCTAATAACAAGGCCAGTGGAAGTGATGATATTCCAGCTGAACTGTTTAAAATTTTAAAAGATGATGCTGTTAAGGTGCTACACCCAATATGCCAGCAAGTTTGGAAAACTCAGCAATGGCCAGAGGATTGGAGAGGATCAGTCTACATCCCAATTCCAAAGAAGGGCAGTGCCAAAGAATGCTGCAACTACCGCACAATTGCGCTCATTTCACACGCTAGCAAGGTTATGCTTAAAATTCTACAAGGCAGGCTTAGGCAGTATGTGGACCGAGAACTCCCAGAAGTGCAAGCTGGATTTCGAAAGGGCAGAGGAACCAGAGACCAAATAGCAAACATGCGCTGGATTATGGAGAAAGCTAGAGAGTTCCAGAAAAACGTCTACTTCTGCTTTATTGACTATGCAAAAGCCTTTGACTGTGTCGACCACAGCAAACTATGGCAAGTTCTTAAAGAAATGGGAGTGCCTGATCACCTCATCTGTCTCCTGAGAAATCTCTATGTGGGACAAGAAGCTACAGTTAGAACTGGATATGGAACAACTGATTGGTTCAAAATTGGGAAAGGAGTACGACAAGGTTGTATATTGTCTCCCTGCTTATTTAACTTATATGCAGAATTCATCATGCGAAAGGCTGGACTAGATGAATCCCAAGCCGGAATTAAGATTGCTGGAAGAAATATCAACAACCTCAGATATACAGATGACACAACCTTGATGGCAGAAAGCGAGGAGGAATTAAAGAACCTTTTAATGAGGGTGAAAGAGGAGAGCGCAAAATATGGTCTGAAGCTCAACATCAAGAACCAAGATCATGGCCACTGGTCCCATCACCTCCTGGCAAATAGAAGGGGAAGAAATGGAGGCAGTGAGAGATTTTACTTTCTTGGGCTCCTTGATCACTGCAGATGGTGACAGCAGTCATGAAATTAAAAGACGCCTGCTTCTTGGGAGAAAAGCAATGACAAACCTAGACAGCATCTTAAAAAGCAGAGACATCACCTTGCCGACAAAGGTCCGTATAGTTAAAGCTATGGTTTTCCCAGTAGTGATGTATGGAAGTGAGAGCTGGACCATAAAGAAGGCTGATCGCCGAAGAATTGATGCTTTTGAATTATGGTGCTGGAGGAGACTCTTGAGAGTCCCATGGACTGCAAGAAGATCAAACCTATCCATTCTTAAGGAAATCAGCCCTGAGTGCTCCCTGGAAGGACAGATCGTGAAGCTGAGGCTCCAATACTTTGGCCACCTCATGAGAAGAGAAGAATCCTTGGAAAAGACCCTGATGTTGGGAAAGATTGAGGGCACTAGGAGAAGGGGACAACAGGGGACAAGATGGTTGGACAGTGTTCTCGAAGCTACGAACATGAGTTTGACCAAACTGCGGGAGGCAGTGCAAGACAGGAGTGCCTGGCGTGCTATGGTCCATGGGGTCACGAAGAGTCGGACACGACTAAACGACTAAACAACAACAACAGGATTCACTCTCAAGCAAGTTTGAATAGTAGCAGTGGCAGGTCTGGTCTAACCAATGAGCCATATCCTTAGCTCCCTTCAGAGGCAGTTGTAGGATAGCAAGAGTGGTTCAGTCACACTGGGCGCCCTGCTGCAGGTAGGGATACCATAATGCTGTAGAACAGAATGCAAGAGACATTACACTGTCTCTCGCTTTTTAGCACTGCACAGGGCACCGCTGAAATTTGAGAGCCCTAACTTCGCCACTGCTCTCTTCCCCATTATGGGCCAAATTTGTTGCCACAGTGATGACTTGCAGTGCTTGCAAGGAGTCTTGTGTGGTGCGTTGTAGCCCTACTGACCATCAAGCCTGAACTCACCAGCAGACAGCTTATGGGTGGTCGTTTCAGGCCTCCTTTCTGTAGGAATTGGCTGTGTGATCAAGTTCCTCGGTTTCACAGCTGATCCAATTTCATCTTTACCTGCCTCACCCCTGACATCACGGATCAGGTGTGGGACAGGTGGGCATGGCCAAATTTGGACCTGTGCCAGGACAGATTCCGCCTGCAGGCCAGAGGCTCCCCACCCCTGGTGTATTGGATTGCAGCCTCCAGATTTCTTTCAGCAAGGAATCTGTCCTTCTTTCTCCTCATATTAAAACAAAATGGCGACTGCCTCCTCCTGATGCCTTGAATAAACTGGGCAACTGGGCATGTGCGGTTCCAGATTAAACCCTGCGGAGGTCCCTAGGCAGTTGAAATCTCAAGCGGGAGGGAGCCTCTCCTGAGACATTTTTGAACGTTTTGTAGACGTTTCTCATGCATGTGCTCTAGTGGGATAACATTGTACTAAGAAAGCTTGACTGCAATTTTCTTTCCAGATCAAATCATTATTATTTTTATGCATTGTCACGGGCCCCATAAAAGGTGTGGGGCTCATAGGCTGGTGCCTACTCTGGCTATTTGGTAATCCGGCACTGGGCATGTGCAGGAAGAAAAGCATTGGGACAATTCCCTGCAAAGGAGCTATTGCACTATTTATGCGGACGAGCCTGGTTTAAGTGGCATGGTGGGGGTGCTTTACCTGTGCTTTTGTAGGGGAGACTTCCTTGAATGCAATGAGTCAGAGACTAATAATAATAATAATAATAATAATAATAATAATAAATTTATTATTTATACCCCGCCCATTTGGCTGGGTTTCCCCAGCCACTCTGGGCTGCTTCCAACAGGACATTAAAATACAATAATCTATTAAACATTAAAAGCTTCCCTAAACAGGGCTGCCTTCAGATGTCTTCTAAAAGTCTGGTAGTTGTTTTTCTCTTTGACATCTGGTGAGAGGGCGTTCCACAGGGCGGGTGCCACTACCGAGACTGAGACTGGCTTACTGACTTTAAAGGAAGAAGGAGGAAATTTGTACAAGATTTTTTGAGGGAAGCTAAAATTTGGAACCCCGGGCAGTTCCTCAGTTTGCCCCTCTCCTGCTGCCACCAAAAAAACACCCCCCACCACTGATTTACCTGTGTACACAAATAGTTGAACTATATACTCAAACAGTTACTCATGTGTAACATTCAGTGAGCATATAATTTATGCCAAATGTTTTTCCAATGCCTTTGGAGAACTGATCTCAGAACCTTTAGCTGCAAATAGACAGAAGATACTTACTGCATATAAGGACTGTTGGCAAGTTGACTTAAGATCTCCTGGCAATGTGCTTGAGAAGAAAGGCGTATTGATGGTGATATAATGACGAGGGAGGGACGGGAGACAGAAGTAAAGGGCAAAGAATGAGAAACCTCTAAGCAGATTTCTCCTAAGTGGGTTGTCTAATAAAATCACGTTTCTGAAAAGGAGATGTTGGGTGATTCTGTTATACATTTTAAATGTGTATGTTCAACAAATTAGATCATGTAGGAAGCAAATGCTGCATGTATAATATACTGTGTACATCTCCTGCATAGTTGGAAAACCACAGGGTGGAAAAAACCAGCCTCCGCTCTCTAAACACGGTAAACAGAAAGGGAAAGAAAAAGCAGAGAGGGAAATCCTCTCTGACTTTTGTTATGGAAATATGATACAGCTTGACATTTTAATTGTGCTTCTCCCCCATATTATCTGGCACATGTTCATAGCGCCCAAGACATTGTTTAGTGGATCCAGCTGCCTCCTGCTCTCTGTTTGAAGCCCAGTGACTCAACAAGATAGGAGAGAGTGTGAGAGTCGATGTGATTTGTGTATGTGGAAACATAAATATGTCGCGGGAGTTTAGTCTTACAGGTTTGGAGAGTTTATACTCGCAACATTTGTTGTGCCCTTGTTTACGCACATGGATCGAAAGCCCCGACACACCCTCTTTGTGGACAGAGACCTTCAGCGTTACAGGGTTACGTCTAATGAGAGCCTTTCAAGCCATGTGGATGATATTTGACCACAGCTTAATGTATACAGGGAAAATGGGCTTTCAGATGTTCAAGGGAGCTTTAATCAAAGCTGCTCTTTGCAACTAGCAGCCAGGAGGAGCGCATGCAAGGCTCCAGAGCCACATGGGCAAAATCGTGCTCCTCTCGTCAGATACACAACATATATGCACTCAAGACCAAAGATCAGCACCGCAAGGCATATTTTCTTATTCTCTTGCACAGTTTTCACAAACGTAAGCCCACTTCAGGCATTGCAGATATACCAAAGTAAGCATATAGGACTAGTGGATATGTTACAGGTAGGTAGCCGTGTTGGTCTGAGTCGAAGCAAAATAAGAAAATTCCTTCAGTAGCACCTTAAAGACCAACTAAGTTTATATTTTGGTATGAGCTTTCGTGTGCATGCACACTTCTTCTGTTTCTAGTGTATCTGAAGAAGTGTGCATGCACACGAAAGCTCATACCAAAATATAAACTTTGTTGGTCTTTAAGGTGCTACTGAAGGAATTTTCTTATAGTGGATATGTGTATGGGAGCTCCACGTCCTCTGCCACTGTTTTATTGGATTTCCAACTAAGGATGGGGGAGAAGTGCAATTCAGTTTGCATCTTGAGGCAAGCTTGCACCAAACCACACTTTCCGAAACAATATGAGAACCACTACGCAGACATCCTTCAAAATTTGCACTACTGTGGATTGTGCAATGCAGTTATCCAGCGAAGGTGTGTGTACAAAAATTCATGTACTGGTACAAAGTTGCACAAAATGCATAGATTAGTGAATATAGCATGCAAAAAATGTATTATATTAAGGAAATTGCTTTGCAGAAATGAGTATTTTTGTCAAGACTGCATGCAAAGACTTGTGTATTGGGAGAAATTCACACCCATTAAAGACCATTTTATGAGATAAATTAAAGTCCTTCAAGTCAAAAATGGTTGGTGGTGATTAGGGGAACCGGTCCGGGACTTAGGGGTGCTTCAAAACTACAAGGGGGTATTTTGCCAATTCCCCATCAACAGGGATCTGAAGAAAAACCCATGCCAGGATTGAAATTTGTGTGTCTGAGTCTAACTTACTTTGATTAACCACTTGATGTTTTAAATGTATTTTAAGATGTTTTTAATGTATCCCACACAGTTTTACTTTATGGGGGGGGGTGTTGGTGGGTTGGTTGTAAGTCACTTTTGATTGCCTTGGGCAAGGTGAAGCAACTAACACATTTAATAAATAAAAATAGATCATTTTTGTAGGTCCTAGATATTGGGCATAGGCTTTCGTGCAAAGTCCTTCCCTCAAGCTGGCTTGATATGCAGCAGCTTGCTAGAGAATGAGTGACTTGTGAGCCTGCTCATAGCTTCTTCTGTGATGGATCTGGACCAAAGTATGAAAATTGTCCATTTTGGTCATACTCATGAAAGTGGGCAAATTTCTCAGGTCATCTCAGCAGCAATTGCCCATGTTAGCATTCTGTAACCTGGTGGCAACCAGGTGGCCTCCAGATACTTTGGACTATGGCTCTCACTATCCCTTATTCATAACTTCTAAGCTCTCCTTTTCTAACACAGGGAGAGGCCTCATATTTGCATTCTCACACCTATTTCCTTTGATCGTGTGGTGTGTGAGCACCTAATCATTTGATACTCTGAACTCCCTAATTGTTTATCCCTCCAGAAGGTCCCCTCACAAAAAGTCTGTTCGACTTCATTAACACTTGTTGATTTGACTAGGATCATAATGTCCACTACACAACCCAGGAAGCATGCCTACTTAACTAGCTTTCACATGCGCTAGTTAAAGAGGCTTATCAGTGGGTCCACCACACCTCTTACCACCCCTAATACACACTTGGGTCTGGCTATTCCCAGACCTAACATAACACTTCTAATTAAATCCTAACATTTATCAAGCCGAAGCAGTGAGATACCCAGAGATCTCTTTTTTAAAAAAGACAGGTATCATCACATGAAGGTGTCTTGGCATTTAGACTAGAAATGTCAGTTCTGTGGCAGGGCCACAAATGTGGAGATCCATTGTCTCCTTTTGCTTCCCCTAGCAGGATGCCGTATTCAGTAATTTTTTAATCAAATGGCCACTTTTGACATTTCTCCAGCTCTTCCCCACCTCTTTATCTGCCTCCCCTTTAAAATTAGCAACACTATGTTTAGCTGCCTTGGCTCCACATGGTCACTCCCGTGGGCTCTGACCCCAGGCAGAGAGAGGGCTACAGTTTTCCATCACCAATGCAGAGCGTTGTGTTTTCTGACACCAGAGACTGGGGTGGGGGTGGGGGACCTGAACCAGAAGGCAGGAGCTTGAGAACTGATCTTAATATAGTTGTGGTGACCAGCTCCCATCTTGTGTTACTGAAGTGCCTCTGTCATATGAGCAAGCAGCCGGGCACCTCAGTGAAACATGACGGGTGGGTGAGGGTGAGGTCACTACAACTCCCTGACGACAGCGGAGAGCAATGAACAAGAGCCTGATTTAGGCAAGGGAAGTCTCAGGGGCCAGAGAAGGCAGCTCCTGGATTTAGGCTTCCCTTTTTGTTTCCAAAAGAGCCACGGATATCCCTAGAGGTCATGCAAGGCCATTGTACTTCTCAAGGCCGGCTAAAGGGCTGCTTTTCAAGGAATCGGGTCGCCTTTCTTCTTTAGTAGGGAACCTGTGGCACTCCACAAGTTTTATTGTGTTTTTAATATTTTGTTGGGAGCCGCCCAGAGTGGCTGGGGCAACTCAAGTCAGATGAGTGGCATGTTGTTGTTGTTGTTGTTGTTGTTGTTGTTGTTGTTGGACTCCAACTTTGTACTTTCTGAAACAGTATGAGACCAAAATGCAGCCGTCTGTCAAAATTCACCCTTCTCCAAATTTTGCAAATCAATTCTCCATCCAAGCAATGGGTACAATAAATAGACAAATTAGGGTAAAGTGTCCGTCAGGATGCCTGTATTAGTGAAAATAGCAATGTGCTAGATTAGAGTAGGTTGCTTTGCAAAAAATGTATATATAAGGCAGAATTGCATACAAAGATGTTGGGGGGGGGATGCTGATGAGTTTTCATGAGGATTTTTTTTAAAAAATGGCAAACTGATATGCAGATGTGGAGAACTAAATTTAAGATTGAAAAAATAAGACATGGAGAGAAACCAGCATTGTCAGATTGGCCCATCCTTAGCATACATGCAGGAATAAATGTTTAGTTGATTATTTGTCCTGATTAATCACTTAATGATAACAACTCTAATGAAGAGGGCCTTTTTGTGTTGGCACCCTAGTTGCCAGAGAGGCTCACATGATGCCTACATTAAGATCTTTTTGAATACCTCCTCCCACCCCCAGGGTTTTCAGATTTTAGAATGGTGATGGGAGTACTTTCTTTGGCACTTGTGTCTTCGCAGCTGCTGGTTTAATTCTGATTTTTTTTTAATTTCTATAGGATTTTTTTTTAAAATTAAAGTCATAACTTAATTTTTAATGAGCAGCATATAAATGCTGTAATTAAATTAAATTAAATACCCTACCTGGGATATGTGTGGGGAAAATGTTAAGGCGGCGCAGCGACATGGATTATCTAATTCTTTCTCAATGCACACATTTGGATAGACACTTTCTTGGGTATCCAGACATGTTATTTTAGAAGGTCCCCTCCCCATCTCCAGCCCCCGAGCACCAATGAAGGCATTAATGCCAATGCTGGAAAAAGTTACTTGAGAAGCAACCCTTGGAAATATCCAGGGAGGTGATTTCATGGCTTCCACGGAAAAGATGCACAACTATTCTAACTGTTAGGGGAGGATCTGCTGATAGGCAGCCCAAACCCAGAGTTATTTGTCTCAGGGCTGAGATGAATCTTGCACACAGCTGTTTCTCATCGTTCCTATGCTTGCCTTTTAAATAACGTGAAAGCTGCTGTCATAAAAAGGAGGGCGGGTAGGAGCACCATCTTCCAGAAGGAATTTGCTTATGAGAAATAACGGTTATTCCCACTAGGTTCTGCTGGGTGCTATCAATCAATGGAAGAAATGTGGCGGCACATAGGAGTGAAGGTTCTCACTACTGTGCTTACTTAGTGGTGTGTATAATATATTCCCCTCCCTGACCCAATCAGAGGCTCTTGTGCAGCTATTTAAATGTTGTATTTTGATGAGTTGCCGGGCGGAGGCTCCCTCTCACCCAAGCACAACTCCTCGCAGCTCTGCAGGGAGACCTGCCAGACTCATGCCTTTGCAAGATTTATATTTTCACAGGGCTCAAGGATAAATGCTCCTTGAAGTTGTGCCATGTCTTTCATGGCTCTCCCGTGATTCGAATGTGTTGGTTGTCAGAGGGATGGACCGATCTGATGGGATGGGTCTACCGGGCACGATATCTTTATGTCTAAGGTTTGTTTATAAATATCACCAAGTTTTATTACAGAAGTTCTTGAAACTCTACCAGAAATACTTGGTTTTCTCCAGGATCGATGACTCAGACTTATTAACAGAACGCGTTGCCCAGATAAAGGCTGTGGAAATTGCAAGTTATTGCTGTAACCTGTCACGCAATGTGGTGTTTCCATACATAGGGTGAGAACTTGATTTCACACAGGATCTTTTATAGACTCCAGAATCGAGGTCGATTTGACGCTGTTGCACAACAAACCCAAAACAGTTGACTTTTTGCAATAAAGAAAGTGACAGGAAAGTGTGGATAAGAGCTGCTTGGTGCAACATTGTATCACATCCCCACAAAGTGACCCCTGTTGCCTGTGCTAAGAGTGGCTGGCCCTATGTGACATCAGAGCAGCAAAGGATCTAGGATTGTACAGTACTGTCATTATACAATAGGACAATGAGTCAATAGCATCCAGAGAGGTGGGCCAAGGAGGGGTGCAAAAAAATAATGAAATAGTGAGGGAGGTGGCAGTAGAATCAGGTGACTTCACAATTCAAGATAAAACAATGTAATTCAAAAAGATGTTCAAATATGTAGTTTTTTCCTAGCATATAGTACAATTTAGCAACATTGTCTTAAACCTTTTTAGGGCTTTCTCCAACATTGAACTGCAAATTTGATGGGCATTTATGCATTTATCAACCCATTTACAAAGACCCTGAACAGCATCCAGAATCGATCTTTCTTTACAGAGCACTTAATGGATTGCTTGTCACTCACTTCTTATCAGCCTAACCCTGATATTCATGCTGAATGTTGCTTTCAGACCTACTAAACACCTATTTTTATTGTAGCACATTCTAATAGACATCCAATTCATGCCATGCAGTAATGTGTCAAAGGGCCTACTTGGATAGGGGCCAAATTCAATGCAACTAATTAATGTGCACTTTTGAATTATGTAAACAGCAGCCAAGGGGAGCTCCAAACATCCTTGGGTTACAACAGGACAAAAGTAGGAAGGATTGGGGGGGGGGGAGAGAAGCAAAGCATGCTGGCCTAGTTTAGCCTTCCCCAGCCTGGAGCCCATCAATTGTTATTGGACTCCAACTCCCATCAGCCCCAGAGAGCATGGCCAACAGTTGGAGATTATGGGAGTTGTCATCCCAACATAGCTGCCAAGTTTTCCCTTTTCTCACGAGGAAGCCTATTCAGCATAAGGGAATTTCCCTTTAAAAAAGGGATAACTTGGCAGCTATGCATCCCAAACATCTGGAGGTCACTTGAATAAGGAAGGTTGGAAAAATCTTTGAGTAAACGAATTGGGGCAGGTACTGTCACATTTGGAAGGGAAGCAGTTTCCCTATTTGGGAAGAAAATATGACCCCCTCCCTCATTGTATCCATATGATGTGCATTTCTTCTATAGCAGATTTTCCTAAGCTGGTAAAGGGAGATGTTCAAGTAGGGAACGGGAATTGTTGCAAGGTGTGGAATCACCAAAATAACCTCTCTCCCCATTCTACTGCTGGATATCTTCCAGCAGAGGGGGGTCACCAATTGGACACCAGCACCCTACCCTACAGTGAAGTTCTCCTTTCCTCAAAGGCACCCAATATTTATACAACCAAACACCATATATATTAATACGATGCTGTTCAGTCCAAATGCAGACTGGGCATTCTTAATGCGAATCGCAAAATCAGGCAAGAGTTTGCTCCAACTCTGGCCATTTCAACAAGGTGCAGAGTGGGCTGGAGGAATAGCACATCTCCAAGGAGATTCCACCGAGCAGCAAAAGTTGTTGAGAGGAGGCAATCTCCAACTCGCTGCTGTAGATCAGGATGTGTGTCATTCAGGCACCCTCCATGCGGGCTGCAGAGACCGAGACGTCCACAAAGAACTAGTTTTATTTATTAGGCAGATTAGGAGGCATTAATTGGTTGCTCTCCTGGTTTCTGCTCGGAAAAGGTACAGTAATCACTGGGGCATTTTTGGCATTGCTGACATAGTTGTCCAGCCCTCCCGCTGAGAACCATACTTCAAAAGGGCTTAAAGGCTTGGGCTGTGCCACCACAGTAGCAGTGCTGGCCTGGGACTGGGGTGTGGGGAATTTGCATTAGAAGGATTAAATACCAGGGCTATTGTGGAATTTTAAACTGTGGTTTTCCAGCTGACCACAGGCCCAAAGCTCGTGTGTGGCATGTTTGAGCCTCCAAAGTGATTGCAGCCCTCTGATCTTTCATTTCATAACATTGTCGTCGGCGTCCCCCACTCTACAATCCTTCCAATATATTTTATGTGTTTTGGTTTGGCTTCTTTGCAGACACTAGCAAACGGGGAAATGTGAATAAATTGAGAACCGCCCAGTGAATAGCATGGGAAGCTAAGCTGTTAATTCAGGCAACTTCGAAGTAGAGGCATTCCATTTCTCCTCTGCTCTTGCTTCTGCATGAAGCTGAGAGATCTGCTCAAACAGCCACTGGGCCACCGCTGTGCATTGGGAGTAGCCCAGTGTGAACTTCCTGGAGGGATTCTGCACCATGGGGACGATACCAGTTTTGCTCACACAACACTGAAAAGTGTTTCACAAATGGCCCTCTGGATGTTGCTGGTCTCCAACTCCCATCAGCCCCAACCAGCATGGCCAATGGTCAGGGATGATGGGAGTTGTGGTCCAAAACACCAGAAGAACTATAGGTTCCCCGCTTTTGACATCCAACCCTGACAGTTGTGTGTGCAGGCAACATTACTGATCAGGAAATGCCTGTTTGCACAAATATGTTTAAATCACCCACCATACCAGAATTCAGCTCCAGTTTATTGGTCCTCATCTAGTCCACCGCTGTGTCCAGATACTAGCTTAGGTCCTGCATTGCCATACCTGATTCATATGTTTCAGAAAAACAGAGCTGGGTATGTTCTAAATCAATGCACCCAAATACAAAATTGTCAAGTGTGAAGAAGCACCCAGGAATCTCTGTTACCACTATTACCATTCTAAAAGAAACACAGTGTTGGGGCAGGATTTGTAAGTGTGAGTAGTTGGAAAGTGGGGGGCAGGTAACCTTTTTTTTTTCTTAAAGGTGATTTTCTGCCAAGCATTGATGTTGTTCCCTTGGGTCCTAAGATAAGAATCTCTTCTACCAGGAATGTGTTACACTAAATGAGCATCATATGAAAATAATACATTTCTCGCCAGCTGAGGCGAGAGTTCTTTTTCTTTTCCACAGATGTAATTCTATAGCAGCTTGTGTTTAATTCCCGTCTTGTCATATGATCCACATCGTTCTGAAGAAGGCATCTGTCTTGGCTTGGCTTTGTGGAAATTACGAGCCTCTTGGAGTTTGAAGGAGTTGAACATAGTCAAAGTACGCAGCCTGGCTGGTTAGAGTTAGACTGTGGGTTTGGTATCCCAGTGGGCATAGAGGGGGATGTCATTCCATTCCCAGTTGCTGGGGGGTTGGGCCCAGGGCCACTCCATTGCTGCAAATGCCCCTTTCATCTTACTGTACTGCAGTCTGCTGCTAGTAAACTCCCAACTAATGCGAGGGGATAATGACCACCATTGTCACTCAGATAGCCATTTCACCTTTACAACCCAACATGATAGTTGGGTTGTGGTCTTCCTCACAAGACCACAAGGTTCAGAGGAGGTGGTATGAATGCCTCATGAACCAGGCCTGGCGGGTAATGGCATCTGATGAAAGCAGGTTCAATACTTTATTTTTATTGAAAGCCAACCCAGATGTGTAATTTTATTGTGTATATTATCTTTAAAACTTTTGATTTTATCTGGATTTTGATCATTGTATTATGTCTATTGTTTTAAAATCTATTTTAATAGTGATTATTTTTAAATGAATGTTTTATAATCTATTTTATATAAAGCACCAAGTGATTTTATTTTATTGATTGAATGGTATATAAATCTTGCTAAATAATCTAGTGCTTACGGTTTAGAAGCAAAGCTGGGGAATGCCTCCATAATATATATTATAGATAATGAATAGCAGGATGTAGAAATTTTATACATTTTATATGTACCATTAAAGTTTTTGGGCCTTTTCCTGTACGTCAAGCATTTCTGTGTGACTATAAGCTGTACTGGGTCACTTTGCCTCTTCAGTAAAGCACAGTTTAAACCACACAAACAGTTTCATCTATAGTTGGATGCAGTCAGTAACATATTCCGGTTTCCTTACATTGCCTTACCAGTTAATTTTTGTATTTTATTTCATCTTTCACACAACGCAAAAACCACTTCTAGAAATCTATCTGACTTTTCCCAGAAGCTAATTTCCATATTAATTGCTCCTATTAAAAAAAAAAACTTCTGCAATTCTGTTAACTTGGGAAATTGCATGAATTTTGTACTGCAAAACATGTCAGTACATCAATCAAAGACCCACAATTTACTAATGTTCCATAAGCCAAACATCTCAGATGGTTCTTCTGCACAACCAGAATTTGCCTCATGTTTGCATTAGCCTAATATGAGAACCTGGCGTGCTTTGGTCCATGGGGTCACAAAGAGTCGGACACAACTAAATGACTAAACAACAACAAATATGAGAACCATTTTTACAAAGCCACTGTTTCTAACCCATCAACTAGTTGGGCATTTCCCAGCCAGTTCACTGCTAGCAGTTAGTCCCTGAAATATAATAAGGAAGCTGAAAAAGCACAGAGAAATTCCAGTATTGCAAACATTTCAGAGTTATGAACAACTTTCATTTCCAGAATGCTGGTCTTTCTTGGAAAGCCAATGTGTGTGGCTAAAAACCAGTCCTGGTCACATAACAGACAACTAGCCATCTGATTTGGCTATGGCATGGGCAGATCGATTTGCAGTCTACAAGATCATTTTACCACAATCCTCATCATGAGGTGAAAATGTGCCACAGACACACCATCTACAATCTTTTCAGATCCAAGACCCACCTCCAAACCCAAACTCATGCAAAATACATGGATTTTATACTCCTTTCCATGCTGCCACTTCTCTCCCTTTTCCTTTAAGCTTTGTGGTCAACAAACAAAACATGGTGGAGCCACTGGGGGGAAGCCCAAAGCAATAGGACCATCTAATAGCTGCATGGCCCGTTGTCATGTCCCTTGAGTTTGCCCTATGGCCAGAGCCAGCTCCGAGAATCTTCTGAATCTCTCTCAAGCATCAACACACACATGCATGTATGAGGCTGCAGAAGGCAAAGCTGTCAACCTCTTTCTCCTTCCCAGGCACTGGAGCACCTCATCGCATACACCCCACCACCAGCCCTGAGTCGTACCCTCCCTTGCTCTGCCCCTCTGCTAGGATGGCCCAAGGGGGAGTTCTCTGAACTAGCATCCTTCCTTATATGGTCCCTGGCAGTGAGGCTCCATGGGGGAGAGCTCGCTGAAAGGTAACACCAGGAGTCAGCTGAATGCTTTTCATCATCTCATCTCCATGGTGTTGGCTTTTTTAACCTTTAAGCCAGCTGCATCCTCCATAGATGCCAGCTCAGCAGGCATTTCACACTAAGAGCTTAGAAATGTGTGTGTGTGTGTGTGTGTGTGTGTGTGTGTGTGTGTGTGTGTGCGTGCACGTGTGCTCATGCATGTGTGAGCATGCATTTAGTGTGTTTAGGGAAGCAAAGTAAATATCTCCATAGTGTCATAAAACAGCCTGAAAGAGAAAGTGTTGTGTTGCCCAAGTCAAATCACAGAAAGCTTACGCAGCAGGAGGATATTGGAATTTTCTCTCTCTCTCTCTCTCTCTCTCTCTCTCTCTCTCTCTCTCTCTCTCTCTCTCTCTCTCTCTCTCCCTCCCTCCCTCTCTCTCTCTCTCTCTTCCTCTCTTCTCTCTCTCTATCATCTACCTACCTACCTACCTACCTACCTACCACCTGTGGTGCCAGTCCCAGGGGGCTGCTGGGAAGCAGACTAGCTTTACAAAGGTCACTCTATTCTTAACTTGAAAGCCAAAGAAGTCATCACGGACCAGTTGGGAAGGCAAGCGGATTATTATCGTCCCACTTTGCGGTTGCTGCCTGCAAGTTCGTTTGAAGGCAGCAAAGTGCAAACCCAAACCCAAGGTCTTTGGCATGGTGAGCCTGATGCTTCACTGCTTTGGGGGAGCCTCTTGTGGCCAGGGGTGAGGAGAAGAAACCTTGGTGGACAAGGTGAATTTTAGGAAGGGGCAGGAGAGGGAAGACTTGGCTTGCAAAGCCAATAGTAATTTAATCTGCTGCTGACATTTCTGGCCTGGCAGAGAAGTAGCCTTTATTTAAACCATCACATTTCCCACTTCCCTCCCCTCTGACACACATACACAAAGGCAGCCCCAGTCTGGCCGGCTAAGAACTCTGAGCATTTCCCACATGCTCCCCATGCGGTTACAGCGGCTGTCATCTGAGTGACTTTCCTGGATGCTCTGTTGCTATTCTGTCATGTTTTGGAGGAGCGCAAAAGGAGCCAGGCGTCAGCAAGAACCTCGGCAGTCAGTCAGGGCCTGCTCATGTGCTCCCGGGTTGTTGTGCAACCGGAGACGGAAGGCGCAAGAACTACACTGGGGACGTGCGGTTTTCCTCATGCACCATTTCATTCCAGCTTTTCTGTTCTTTGGCTGAGAACAACATTCCCCAACTTGGTGCTCTCCAGCTGTTTTAAGACTTTGGCTTCCATCAGCCTCAGCCAATACAGCCAGGTTGCAGGAGACTGGCTTGGAAGAGGGCCCCCTTCCCAACCAAAAGGGGCATTTAAAAAGGGGGGGTGGATGTGTAAATAATAATAAAAAAGCACCACATACTTTCCTATTTCCAAAGTTTTCACGTAAAACATGATATCCAGCTGTAATCTTGAGTCTTGAGGCCCTGCGGAGCTCCATGCCGGGAAGTGCTCTGGCATTGTTTTCTAGCACTTCCGAGAATTCAAGATATTGTAGCTCTGCTGTTCATCCCAGTAATAGTTTGGTTCTCATTGGGACCCCTTCCTCTGGCAATGCCACATTGGTTTGGTTGATCAGTTCCTCAGTGAGAACAGGATTCTGGACTAGATGGGCCACTGGTCTGATCCAAGAGACTTTTCTCATGTTCTCACTTTCTCAGGGTTCTTGATGTCTTTCAAAGTGCTCTGGTGCTCAAATTATTGGGTTTGGGCGGGTGAGTGGGGAAGACAGAACGGAATTCACAAGCCTCCCAGTTTTAGCCAAGCCACCTCCCTGCGCCCAGGGAGCCTTCTAAAATTTCACTATGAATTAGTAGATAAGAAGACCATTACTTGAGTTCAAGGAGCCAGGTCCCATCTGAGCAGCCTATTCTTCAAGCACAGAACATAGGTGAATTTGGAGAAATAGTTGTATCGATAAAAGCAATGCAGAGCTGAAGAGTAGTCTGCCCTCACAGACATAACCGCACAGAGTGAGAAAGTGGAGAGATCCAGGCAGGGAGACCATGGGGAAACCTTGAATTATGCCATCCTCATGTAGCCTTCTTAACCTATCACAAACGATCAGAGGGCTGCCCCCGCCATGACTTTGTAATTCGAGCACTGAAAGTCTGCCTGCACTGAGAAAAGCTGTGTTGCTGGTGTCCAAATGCCATTCAGCTAGACTGAATAACTCCTGGGAGGTTCTGTACATCGGGATGCCATATGTGCTGTCGCTGGATATTTATTTAGTGCCGCCAATGCACGTGCTGTAGAGGGAAGTGAGGGGCAGATGGGGCTCATCAACCTAGGAAGGTAGTCCATCAAGGAGAAGGAAAACTCTGTTCCTAAACCTCCTCTGCCTTGCAAAATATCTTTGGGAGAAGAGAAGGCTTACATATATCTAGAGTCCCTAAGACAGCTGGATGGCGCCTTCTGGCAACTTCTGCAGCTAAGCTGGTGCCAAACATATTGCTCTGCTTTCCTTTGGACCAGATCAGCAAGGCCAAGAGCAGGGTCTTGTCATCTGGGCAGCCCAGAACCCCAATACACACTTGCTTAGGCTTGTACCTTGGAGAGGTCACTTCGGTGCTGCTAATGCAGCAGTTTGACTTCATCACCGGAGGCACACTCCATTGTCTCTCAAGACAGATAGATGCCAACAACAACAAAAAGATGGAAAAGATGGCATCTCAAAAGATGGACCATTTATGGGACCGTCTCGCCTGGTATGCCCCGCAGAGGAGGACCTTAAGGTCCATGAATAACCATAGTTTAGAGGTCCCGGGCCCTAAGGAAGTCAGACTATCCTCCACCAGGGCCAAGGCCTTTTCAGTGATCACTCCGCCCTGGTGGAATGCTCTGTCCCATGAGACTAGGGCCCTACAGGACTTAACCGCCTTCCGCAGGGCCTGTAAGACAGAGCTATTCCGCCTGGCCTTCAATTTAAATTTAGCCTGATCTCTTATTCCCCTTCTCTTCCCCCCTCCCCTTTTTATGAAGATTACCCGCTCTGGGACTCCACAGCTAATTCTCCCCTTGCCTTCTTGCTGGCCCAAGTTGGACTAATTTAGCCAACTAGCCCTAGTTTTAATTTAGCCAACTAGCCCATCTAATGTTTATTGGATGGGTTTCCCCTCCAAATTGATTTTTGAACTTTGAATTTTATTGTTATTCATGCTTTTATACTGTATTTTATGCTGTTTTTATGTTGTATCATAATTAAGTGATTTGAATTTGTTGTTAGCCGTCCTGAGCCCTGTTTCTGAACTGGGAAGGTCGGGGTATAAATAAAAAATTATTATTATTATTATTATTATTATTATTATTATTATTATTATTATCTACCTACATGAGGCAGTAGAGGAGAAATTCACAAAAAGTGGGCAGTGAGAGCGAAACTGATTAAGTAACAAAAGGCTCCTGTGAACCTCCCCCCCCCAAAAAATTATTCCTGCAAAAGAGGCTGTCTGTTGTTTCTCTGCCCAATCCACTGCTCTAGCCTTGCCTCCTTCCTGTCACCTGCTGCTGTGGGCAGCTGTTTCTGCAGCATCTGCTCGTTGGATGAGTCCATCAGTCAGAACTCTAAGGAGGCAGCAGAGGTCATTCAGAGCAGGCAACCTGGTGCTTCTCTGCATGAGTAACTGCTCCAGTCAGAAAGAATGCCCAAATCAGTAACTCGTGCAACCACGCAGGGAATAGGGTGGTCACACATTTTACACTAAAGGGTCAATCACACACCAATAAATGCATACAGTACATAATTATTCTTTCTTGTGTAAGTATCTGTTATGTACTGAGCTGAATCATAGAACAATAGGATCCAGAATCAGCAGTCTGATTGGTCCGCAGGAGCCACCCAATCCAACTCCAGGTGGAAGTGAATCCGCAACCTGATTGGCCTGCAGGAGCACCCAATCAGGCTGCTGGCAGAAGTCAATCCACAAACTGATTGGCCCACAGGTGTAGCCCTGAAGTAGCCAATCACGCAAAGCCCATTGTGTAAATAATGTATATAAGCAGATGGTTTTGGGAAAAGGGCATTCTTCTCTTCTTCTCCTTGATGACTACGAGCTGAATAAAGAGCATGAAATTCACTCTCGACTCCGAGTATATTTCATTAACATAAGTAAACATAATGATTTCTTACTTTGTGTGTGTGTGTGGGGGGAATCACAGGAAATTGTGATACCAAGTAGAGAAGTGGGGGAAGGGAGTGGTTAACCCAGGGTAGCCAATGTGGTACTGTTCAGATTTACAACTCCTATCAATCCCACTCAGCATGACCCTGGGTAAGGAATGATGGAAGATAGTCCACAACATCTGAAGAGGATTGTATTGGCTGCACTAGGCCTAGCCTTTCTCTGACAGCCTTCTTACTCAGAAACACACAGAGAGAGAGGCGGGGTGGGGGGGTGAGAGTTTCCAGCACTTTATGACGCATTTATCTGAACCTCTGTAATGGAAAAAATACAGTTTGGAGGGTGATTTTTAACAGGAAAATGGCCGGTGTTCAGTAAATGCTTTTTAGTGAGCCTTCAATTTTTTAAAAAAAATTGGGGGGGGTGCCTTCATAGTGAGGGGAAAACTGCCGTGGTTGCTTTCCCTCTACATTTCAAACCCTATCTTGTGTAAACAACGAAGTCTGAAAATTCAGTCTAACTGGTTGACAATTATCTGAGCACACACTCCCTCACATGCCGCGAGGTTTCAGTGTCACCAAGTGCTTTGTGTGAAGGTAGTCTACCCACACATGTGTCACAGGTACCATCTTGTGGCCCCAAGCACAAGGCAACGGGCTTTCACATCTTGCTTACTTTCCTGCAAAATCGCTGTTTGCAGAGTTCTTTTCAAACCTCCAAACAAAACTGCTCTCTCATAGCTCCACCTTAAACCTTCCGCTTTTGTTGCAACGTCTTTCAATGCTTTCTCCGATTAGCAGACTAGACAAAGCCCTTTGCTAGTAAATATAAACAGACTTTTTATGGGAAGTGGTTTTCTTTCAGCTGTGCTAGAACTCCCATGAAGCTTTGTGCTCATTTAACATCAGTTCACACATCTTTCACTGGCAAAAGTTCTGGTGGGCATCCTACTGTTGTTAATCACTAGAGACTGAAAACATCTAGAGCAGGGGTGTCAAACTCAAATTCATCGGGGGCCGCATCAGCAGTTTGGTCACCCTCAAAGGGCCGGTTGTATCTGTAGGACTATGTGTCCACTCTTTATTATCATGAATTATTGTCACTGCATTCAATTATTACTGTTTTTTGTAATAATGTAAGTAATAACTAGCTCTGAAAGCAGAAACATAGTCAGAATAATGGCAAGTAGATATTCAAATGTACAATTATTGTACAATTTATTGAAAAATGATTTTTGGTAACTGCACTGGGTGGTGGAGGCTCGCTAGGGTTTCATGCAGGACCTTTGCAGAGCTACTAGTACCTGGAGATGCTGGGGTCCTTCTGCATGCAGGACAGATGTTCTGCCAGTGAGCCACCACCCTTCACCAAAGGGACTGGCTGAGGTTGACTCACTGGAGCTGCTCTCCTGGTTCCAGGGTTTAAGGGCCAGAAGTATAAAGCAGCATCCTATGTTTCTGAGGAGGGGGAGGGGAGGGAAGGGAAGGAAGGAAGGAAGGAAAAAGGGAGTGGGAAGGAGAGAGGAAGGAAGGAAAGAGGGGAGAGAAAGAAGAGTAGGAAATAAGGAAGGAAAGAAAGAAGGAAAGAAAAAGAAAGAGGGAGAGAAGACGGAAAGGGAGAAAGAAGGAAGGAAGTAGAGGGAAAGAAAGAATAAGAATGAGGGAGAGGAAGAAAGATGGGAAGGACGGAAGGAAGAAAGGAAGGAAGTAAAGAAGAAAGGAAGAAAGAAAGAAAGAAAGAAAGAAAGAAAGAAAGAAAGAAAGAAAAGAGGGAGCAGGAGGGAGAGAGGAAGGAAAGAGGGACGAGAAAGAAGAGTAGGAAAGAAGGAATAAAGAAGGAAAGAAAAAGAAAGGGAGAGAAGACAGAGATAAAGAAGGAAGGAAGGAGAGGGAAAGAAAGAATAAGAACGAGAGAGAGGAAGAAAGAAAGGGAAGGGGGGTCGCCGCCTTGATTCAGCGCCAGAAAAGAGCGCGAAGGGACCCAGGGGCAAAAAGCATTTCCCGTGCAGCGTGAGGCAGCGGGTGTCCGTTTTAGGAGAAGTGCGTAAAGCCTCAGAGTTGCATGTTCGTGAGGCTGAGCCGCTGCTGAGCTCACGTTCAGGAGGAGGAGGAGGTGAGGCAAGAGGAGGAGGAGGCAACGGCTTGCCGGGTCGGTGCCCGGCAGCGCTGTGTGGAGAGTCCGAATCCTCCTCCTCCTCCACGCGGCGCTGCTGGGTGCTTTGTCTGTGCTTCAGCAGCAGCCGTTTCCAGGCGCTGATCCATGGCAGGAGGAGGAGGATTCAAAGTGCTACAGAGCACTGCTGCGTCGCAGAGGCTCGGGACTCTCCGTGCGGCACTGCTGGGCGCTGACCCGGCAAGCTGCCTCCTCCTTCTCCTGCTGTGGCTCGGGGCGCTCCACGCAGCGCTGCTCCGGCCGCCTTTCTACCCCCCCCCCCCGTGCCCCAGCTGTTTGTCGGCGCTTTGTCGGCGCGGCGCTTCAGCAGCAAGGTCCCGCTGCTGGGTCCCGCTGGCTGGGGTGCTCGGCGGGCCACATGACGAGGTCTGGCGGGCCGGATTTGGCCCCCGGGCCTTGTGTTTGACACCCGTGATCTAGAGGATCCCTCAATGGACACTTAGCCTGATCAAATTTGATTCACAGTAATATCAGGAAGACTGACTAGCAAGGCACATCTCTAAAGAGATCAAATAAAGGACACTTTTTCCACTGCTTAGCAAGCTGTTATTTAGTTATTTCACTTTCTCTCTCTCTCTCTCTCTCTCTCTCTCTCACACACACACACACACACACACACATTACTATATCATAAAAGAATATCAAACCAACTATATCTAGATGCAATAAAACCACATAAAAAAATAAAATAAGAAACCATAACCAACTGCTATGGGAAGATGTTTTCATCACTGCCAGCATAAGCCTGGCAGAAGAGAAAAGTTTTCAGCAGACATTTAAAGGTTGAAACAGAAGGCACCTGCTGAAAATCTATTGGCAGAGTGTTCCACAGGAATAGGTTAACAGACCCTTCTGCAAATCTGAGTGCTCCCAGTTGGATCCTTGTCAATAGGGTGGGTGGTCTTTTTCAGTCTCCATCTATTTTAAATTGGGACTCTTGCTGTACCTCTTTCTCTTAAAAAAAGGGGGGTGGATAGGAGGCTATAGGTTTCTTTAACATACAGTCATAACTCATTACACCCATTACTTTCGTCAGCACTGACCCTCTTGTGAGAAGTCAAAAGATATGCAACCAGCATCAATATAACAAACTGACATTTATCTCATTTCCCTCCCTCTGTGCTTGCTGTTTTGTCTTGTGCTGTTCTTCACTACATCAAGCAGCTTCAACCCCCTAGCTCAACTCCCAAGCTTCAGGTATTCTGGAACTTGCGATGCTAGGATCCGGCTCTGGATATCAATATTTGGACATCAATTGGAGATTTTGCACTCCACTCTCTACAGCAGTTTGTTGGTGAGGGGTGGGTTGAGGAGATGCGCAATATTTATTACAGATAAATTTGAGGAATTCATAAATAACACTTGTTGGCACAATTATTTTCTTGGGAACTATATAGTTTTTTGCCAAACATGCCTCTTCTGTCAATTTAAGCTATGTTTTGTTGCACTGCAATTTTCAGGTTTTTATATTATATAAGTTAGGCTCAAGGGGACAAGCGACATAGGGTTCATTTGTTAAAGCAAGCATCTGATAGGCACTTCTGACACATGCTTTTAATAAAGATAAATGAGAGCGTTTAAATTTTAGTTTCATTTCGAAAACTGACACTGTTTGCTGCAAGCTGCAAAATCTGATCCAGTTATACTGCATATTCTTAAGCCAGGAGACTGCCAGTCCTTTCTCCCATCCCAAGAAATCTACTACCTTTACATGCCATCCATAGGTTGTGGTCCTACTGAAAAAATAAAAGTGAAATTTAACCCTGGGTGACAGCATGGCTTTTGACACCTGAGATGTGTTTTCCGGGCCCACCCTGAAAGTAATCTGTTTGAATTGTTTTTCATTCTGAATTTTAATTTGTTATAACCACGCTGGGACCTGTTGGTGGAGGACTAATAATAATAAATAATAATAATAATATCTCACATTGAACATTGACTTAAATACTTAAATCCCTGTTGCTGCAGGCGTGGTAGACCACAGCTTGTCCATACAGGGTGGAGGAAGGGAGATGGATAATCTTGTTGGGGTCAAGCAAATGAGCATGGGGCAGGCGGGGCTAGATCAGTCAAAACACATCCTGAGTCCTGTAAGAATCTGGCACTTAGCTAAGTAAGCCCCCATCTGCACATTTAAGGCTGTATCAAACCCCTTAAATCAATCATAGAATTATAGAATTGTAGAGTTGGAAGGGACCACAAGAGTCATCTTGTCTAACCCCCCTGCAGTGCCCAATATGAGATTCAAACCCACAGCCCTGAGATTAAGAATCTCCTGCTCTACCGACTGAGCTGTCCCAGCAGTTATGGCTTTCCTCAGAGCATCCTAGGAAGCGTAGTTTGTTAAGGTGGCTGAAAGTTGTTAGGAGACCCCCTATTCCCCTCACAGAGCTGCAATTTCCAGAGTGGTTTAACAAGCAACCCCCCCCTTTCCCCCAGGGAACTCTGGAAGTGGTAGCTCAGGGAGAGGAATGTGGGTCTCCTAACAACTGTCAGCAAACTTAACAGACTACAGAATTCTTTGGAGGAAGTCCTGACCGTTTAAAGAGGTATGATACAAAATATAGTGCAGATGAGGACCAGTTTACTAGAACTAGGCCCCATATGTTGATTGGCTCTGGCACTGCACTCTCAGGTGTGAACATGTATGGAGGGCCACACCCTGGGGTTACATGCAGGTCTTTGATCGTTTAGCATGAGTCTTTTTCCCAGGGTGCATTGCTGATGAGTTTCCATGCCAACCCAACAGTAATGGGAGAAGGCCCAGCTAGCTTTCTCTCACAGTGCTGGGGTTTGCAAGATAGGGGTTTGCAAGACTCTCAGGTGCAGTATTCCAGAATGAAGAAAGATCCATGCGCCACAGCACAAGGAGCAGTCAGACACCTATGGACTTAGTTACCTACTGTGACAAGCTGGAGCTCTGCCACAGAAAGAACAAAGTTCTGTATTTGGTGATAGCCAAAATGAGAAGTGCCTGTTCCATTTTTGTTCCCTGAACTTCACTTCTCCTGGCCAACACTCTCATTCATTATACAACAGCAGGATTAGATGATGCCTGCTGGCTGGCACACTCTGGGCATTAATACATGCTGGCATGCATTTGTGCATGTGCCAGGGCTGTTCCATGTGAATGAAAAGGCACCGTTTGTATCGTAGCACATGTTGTTGTTCTGGACAGCCAGAATACACCATTGTGTCCAGCAAGCACGTGACTCTGTCGGACTTCCTTTCAACTGCCTCCTGCTTGCAGAGAAAAGGACCAAAGCAGAAAAAACTTGTGATCATCCATAGCTGATTTTTTGATGGTGATGACACTCCATGCAGTTTCTGATACATATGGAGAGTCTTGCCAGCTCTAGACTTGGATGCCCAGATGAAGTCAGTGATGACTTTCAATAAACAAAAAGAAGAATCTTGTTCTCCAGTAACTCAACTCCCAAAGGATGGAAAACCCTTCAGCACTGGAATTAAGTACCGTATTGGCCCAAATATAAGCCGCACCCGAAAATAAGCCGCACCTCTGATATTGGAAGGGGGGAGGGAAAAAAAGATAAAAAACTGAATATAAGCCACTCCATTTCTCGCTGCTCCTGGCTTCATACTGGGGGGGGGGGAGTTACACTGTGTTGCCTTTCCCCTTCCTTGCTCTCTCCCTTCCTGGCCTTGGGGGAGAGGACAGTGGACCACGGGCGGGGCGGGCGCCGCTTTGCCACACTCCTGGCACTGTTTGCCCCATGCTCCTGGGTCCATACTTTAAGGTTGCGGATATAAGCCACACTTTAATTTTTCATGGCCGGAATTTAGGGAAAATGTGAGGCTTATATTCAGGCCAATACAGTATATAATTAAGGTACTGGACTAGAACAGTCAATTTTTAGAAGATCATACAAGGACCTAATGCAGAGGATGGTTATAACAAGCAATTGTAATACAAAGACATTAAATACCCAAGTGAAACACCCTTAGACTTACAGAAGATTGTACTCTAGTCTAAACAAATGTGATAAGAAGCCTGACATCTCTCAGTCCTCCTGGTAATGGTATCAAAGCTCTTCATGTAGCCAACAATTTGCTACAATTTGCTACAACAATTTGCATATAATCGACTGACTGACTGCTTGGCTGGTTTTACCACCTTTTCACACAATGGTGTCCAACAACGCATAAGATAAAATAGGAAGAAAAAGAAACAATCCTGTATAAAGCAGTATATAGAATATGAGCAAGATGTTTTCTTTTAAAAAGACACATAAAAGAGAGTTACTCATACAAAAAGGAGCCAAAATAAAAGGCTCTCACACAAAAGAAACCAATATTGAAACTTCAAAACAAATTTAAAGTCCCAAAGAAAAGCTTTTCACAAACTTGGAAGCACCAGCACATTTTTTTCCAGGAACCAGAAAGCCAGCTAACCAAGAGCGTTGACTGTTCCCATTGTGTATCTTTCTTGAAAACTTAATTTTATTGTATCTAGTTGTTTATCACCTTTTGGGGTTCCAGTGAAAATTTTCAGACATTGTTTCCAGATGGTTTGCGAAACAATCTTGCTTCCACCGTCCATTTAAAACACGTCGCTTTCACAATTGGGCTCATGTGGGACACGGATGAAGGCCTATATGACACAAATTTCTTTGCATCTAACGCCAATATGAACTTTGGCCAATATGTAACAGCAAGAGCCGCTATTGATCTGATTCCAGTGTAAATTTGCTGCATTAACAAGTGGCCATTTGGAGAAATGAAAACAACTATCAATAAACAGGAACTCATTTCAACAGAGAACTGGGTGGGGACGGGTCTGGGGACGTGCCCTTCAGTATTTCCTGACAATGTGAGCGGTCTCGGCCCAATCTGGTAAAAGTGAGTCACAGATGCAACTAAAAGAGCCGTTTCCCAGACCCTGTGTTCTGCGTTGACTGGATGCATATGGAGATGATGCAGGATCACATACCCTCCAAGTGTCCTAATTTTCCAAGTACAGTCCCAGAATTATGAAAGCCATCCCGGCTTCTGATTTGATCCTGGAATGTCCCTATTTCCGCTGCCATGAGCTCAGGGAAGAGGATGTCCGAAGCAACAGCAGCAGCAGCAGCAGCAAGGGAGCATCCCATTGCCTCTCCATAGCCACTGCTGCCAGCCTCCTCCCTTGGGCAGTCCATCCCCATCACCCTCTCTGAGTCAGAAATGGACTTCTTTTGTTGAATGCCAGAACAAGAGGAACTGGACCAAGACCAACACTAGAAATCGTTTTATTGTAATAAACATTCTGCAAAATGCAACTGAGTTCACAGTTTTTATTGTTGAAGAAATTACGTTTGTACAGCAGAACTATAAAACATTTTGCCTCAGGATTAAGAACTGTAACTTCTTTTAAATAAATGAGGTGGGTTTTTTTAAAAAAAGAAATCGAAAAATACATGGTACCCTGGGTTAAAAACTTAATTTGTTCTGTGGGGTCTGTTCTTAACCTGAAACTATTCTTAACCTGAGGTACCATTTTAGCTAATGGGGTCTCCTGCTGCCGCCGCACGATTTCTGTTCTCATCCTGAAGCAAAGTTCTTAACCCGAGGTACTATTTCTGGGTTAGTGGAGTCTGTAACCTGAAGTGTTTGTAACATGAAGCGTCTGTAACCTGAGGCACCACTGTACAAGAAAACAATACGTTCATGACTTCTGGGGGAAACCCACAAATATGTGCAGAGATCATGTACCCTCCAGTCACTTACTCTAGAGTAAGAGGGAGTGACACATATTCTGCCTGAATGAGATATGTTTTTTTTATTATAACAACACTTTCCTTGAGAGGCATGAAATACTACAAAGTGCTCCACCCTACTCTCGAGCAAGGGCAGAAAATGTAATGGAAAGCAAGAGCCATGTCATATTTGGGGAAATGTTTAGGATAAACTGCAATACCAAGGTGTTTTCACTGTGTATTCTGCTCAATGGATGACCTTCTGTATACCTCACAGCCTAACCTACTCCACAGAGCTGTTAAAATAAAATTGATAGGGGGAGAACCATCTACACTCACTTGAGAACCTGGGAGGAAGGGCCCATGGCTCATCTAGCTGTTTTCATAGCAGCCAGCCAGATGCTTATGGCAAACTGGCAAGCAGGACCCAAACATAAGAAGACTCCCCCTACCCCATGCCTTCCAGCAACTGGTATAAACTGGATGAAAGGCACTTGTAACCACTTAGACAAAAAAACTGTTATTGTGAATAACAGGCAAACTTATTTTGCTTTGATTTGCTGTACTTAAAATCACTTTCACAAAATTATGTTCACCTTTTTCTGCTAGTCCTTCCCTTCCCAGGAAAAAATATGGATAAATAAAAATGCTTACCTGACAAGGGAGAGGTATAACTAGCATTAGCAGCTAGGAAAGCTCACTAATTACACATGGAATAGGTTTCTGTTTCCAAACAGTATGCAGAGCCACAACAGTCACTTCCCACGAAATGGTCTTTTCATAATCCATTGAGCCCTAAAGCTTTATGTTTCAATGACTAGACTTGGATGAAACACTGCAGTGATGAAGTCAAAGGGAAGAGCTGAGCTGAGCTTCGGACTATTTCCTGCTCACCCACCCAAGATAATATTCAGTGCTTTCTGAGTTTGGTGGGTGTGGGTAAATACAGATATTGAGCAACTGACTCAATGTATGGATTGTGCTGCCACAGACACTTACTAGATGGTGCTTATTGTTTTGGAGATTTCGCTACCTCTTACACCCTTTGGTGTGACAAAGCAAATGAAAAACAAGGAGTGCTCAAGAGAGAGAGAGAGAGAGAGAGAGAGAGAGAGAGAGAGAGAGAGAGAGAGAGAGAGAGAGAATTACAAAACCCCAGAAAGACTATCCTTTCCCTAATTTCTGCCATTTCAGGAGCTCCTTTTATTTATGTTTATTCCTGATCCTTTCCAAACTGTTCCTTCACTTCAGAGCAGAAATCTGCAGCCTGCAATTTAAAAGCAACACAGTGAACATGATCCTTCACTTGGTAGATGTAAAGTAAATATCTCTCCCACCCACACACCATCAGTCAAGGTGACTCCCATCCCTTGCCTGGAGTGGACTAAATATACTACAGTTGCCCTCTTAAGACCATCCCAGTCTAAGATGTGGCTGGAGAATGCTTTAATTGTCTGGCTAAGCCCTGAAGCTGGAACATGCACAGCAGATGTCAGGGGCAGAAGCACACACACACACACACACACACACACACACACACACACACACACACACAGATCTCTCCAAGAAACAAGGAGAAACCTCTCTTTGCCATAAATAAAGGGAAGGTAACCAAGAGACAGACTGGCATGTTTTAAGACTGGGGGAGCCAAACCAACCCCAGATTTAATTGTCTATGGAAGAGTGATGGCTGAGGGACTTCCCAGCAAAAACTTGCCTGACATGGTTTGTTTCACTGGCACCCATCTGCTGCTTCTGAGAGCTAGCCTACATGTGTACATGTGCACTTGTGTGCAAGCCTTGCACAGTGAAACATAAGAGGATTTTAGTCCCGGTTCAGCTGAGGCTTTAGGTAGTCCTTACTAAACAATGAACAGCCGTCCTTTTGTTCATGTTGCTGCTCCCGTTAGCTAGCTATGCAGAGGACCCGGTGCCAATCATTTAAAAAACAAAAAACAGCGAATGAGCAGGAGAAAGAGCACTAGTTTCCCCATGCATAAATCCTGTTTGGTAAGATAATTGACATAATGTAAGCTGAGAAGGCTTGTCTACCCAAAGCACTCCTCCTCTCCCACATAACAACAACAAACTTTAACATCCAAATAAGACAGAAATAATTTAAAATGAAAAGAAGGGGCTTCTGTGGAACTTAGTTTTCTAATTGAAAATTTATTGAACAAATAGAATTAAATGTAGAAAAGAAAACCATAGCGATAGGCTCAATTTGGAAGAGAAGCCCTAATGCCAGCCTTGCAAAAGTCAGCCTGGAGTTTAGGGAGGGAGCCAAATATTGACGCTGTTGGCCATGTATAGAAAAAAGAAGTCGGGAGAGGAGGGACAGCTTGACAATGGGACTGGGATTAAGTGTCCTGCAGTATTTACTGGTTGAGGCCATGCCAAAGATAGATGCCAAAAGGCTCCAATCCTGAAGTCGCTAATCAGAGACATGTCTGACTGACTCCAGGGTAAGAGCATCAGAATGAGCATTGGAGAATTGCAAGATTCGAACTTTGTGGACCTCCCAAAGAGCTACTTGAATTGCACAAGGAGAAATAGATCCTGAAATAATGGACACATCGTTAAAACATGCTCCCCTTGGGGAAAGTTAATGGCAAAGTTCCTTGGGCATCCTGACTCACTCAGATTGGACTCAAATCACGAAAGGCATCAATACTGTAGCAAACTGAGTGATGGGATGACCTTATATATGCCTCCTCATACATGAGGCCTACTGAGCTCAGTGAGGCCTATTCATAGATTAGCATGAGAACTGCAGCCAGAGATTGTGAGCTGTGTAATGTAGATATCCCTCGAGCCAGCATCTCCGTCCAACTGCAAAATGGGGATAATATTACTGACTTATTGTTATGAAAAATATTGCTGAGATATGTAAGTAAGTGATCAGGGCACTGCAGAGATGCTAGGTAAAAACAACGATAATGGAATAATATAAATAACATAATATCCCAACTAAATTACATGAATGGATAGTACACTGTAATCCACAGGCATGTAATGTTTGGAACTGTTTGCACACAGTCATGTTGATTTGTATACTTATTGCTGAATTTCATCAGCATTTACAATGACATTGCCTTACTTTGACTTCAGGACCTACCTTTGGCCTTCAGAATTAGGTGTGAGCGGCCATCCATCTCGGAGCTGGCGCTGAATAGAAAAGGAGAAATAAGCAAATAAAGACATCGAGAAACAGAGATGGTGTCAACACAGGGAGCCTAACTTGGTTACTTCTCAGGTTATTACGTTTGGGAAGGAAAGGGTTTAATTGAATATTTCTTCCAAATGGTTCATCCATCTTCATTCTCCTAGCTTGCTTATCGATAGCTGCCAAGCACCACATGTACCAAGGACAAGCAAACAGAATTATGTTATTGTTATTTTCAGAAAACCATCAACAACTGCCTCATGAGCATCGGAGAGGAAATTGAGTTATCTAGGAACATGTTACCTTATTAAAAGTTTAAGGAAAGTGAGCTGTATGCTAGCGATTGACCTAACCTTGTGTTGGTAATGGTGCTTCCACTCCATAACTAAAACTTCTCTTCTAGCCATGCTGGTAGGAAAGAAAAAGACCTTATAGCAGGTGTGGGGGACCAGTGGCCATCAAGATGTTGCTGGACTACAACTCCCATCATCCTTGAACAATGGTTATGCTGGCTGATGGAAATTGGAGTCCAACAATATCTGAAGCATACCAGATCTCCCACACCTGCCTTACAGGCAGTGATGACTAGTGTCAAATGGGACTAAAGGAGCAGAGAGCAGGGAGGCCAATGGTGGTTGGGACCAGAAGTAATAACAGGTAGAGAGAACTAATTCGGGTTTTGTCCAAATCCTCCTTCTAGCTGAGTTCTACAGTGTCAACACAGAGACTTTGGAGGAAGAACCTGACAGCCACAGCCCCTTAGGTTATATAAGCAAGAAAGTAGGGGGGAATAGTTAAAGGAATATTGAGATTGGTGGGGCAGTGCCCTAATGGGCCAGCCACCACCGCTTGCAGCACCTTCTTCCACATATACCTTTGCATGCTTGAAGATCAGTCACTGTTGGTGCTCCCAACTTCTATTGGGCTGCTGACCACTGCAGAACAGGCTTTTGGGTGGTGGTCCCTAAACTCTGGTACCTACCACAGTAGGACACATCATAGACGGACAGTTGACTGTAGGTAGACTTTCAATTGGCCCTCTGTTCATTTATTATTATTTTGCTGCTCTATTATTTCATGTTGTATTTGTAATTCTGCATCCCACTTTCAGAATTCCACCTGAAAAGCAGGCTATAAATTGACTGTACGTGCATAACATTAATGCAGAGGCCAAAAGTCTATGTTCTGGCCTTGGTTTGGAAATCGTGACACTTGGGCGGATTATTCTGATGCAGGTACAAGTGCCCGAGGCAAAGACAAAACAAAGAAGAGTTGCAATAATCCAAGCTCTTTCGTTTGCCTTCTGTGATGCTGCAGGCAGGCATGTTGAACAACACAGAGCCTTATTCAGGCTTCATCAGAGGAGACCGGTGTTACATGCTGAGGCTTTGGCTTTTTGTCTCCCAGCCAAACAGTTTAATATTCCAGGAGATTTCCTTATTACCTGGAGTGGAGATAAAAGTAACTTCGGGACTGTCTATTCTACCATGTGGCACGACAGTGCCTCTAGGACAACTGATAATAGTTGCATACAAGAGCAATTAAAACCCAGTATCAAAAATTAAAAGTTGAAATTTCTAAAAGTCTTTAAAGCAGCTTCAGATATAGCATAAAATAGCAAAGAAATAGCCTAAAATTATGGAAGTGCAACAGCAGGGCTCATTCAGTGTACAACTTAAGGGTTAATTTTATCATCAGTAAATCAGCTAACCAAAGTTGGGGGGGGGAGGTATTGCTTAGCAACCAGGTAGAGTGGCAGTGATCTTTACTGAGGTAGTACATGCTCTGATTGACTGTGTAGTTCTGAGGGAGTTTTCCTCTGTATGTTTGGTTGTATGTCTCCCTGTGACAAGGCTTTAAATAAGAAAGACATCACCTCTCTATTCCTTTCTCCTCAAAATAGACATTGTTTTTGTTCAGTTTGATCCCAGGAGTGCATCTGTGTTAAGCGACTTTGGTAATAAAAATGACCTTCAACCTTCCCATTCCTGCTTGGTCAAGCATTTGCCAAGATAAATTATTTCCCCCTGAAAAATAAAAGCAGAGCTGGCCTGTCAAGCTTTTGGCAGGAAAGAAGTTCCATGCTGAGGGTGCCATTGCTGATAAGGCCCTGTTCATAATGAACAGTAGCACAGCGCGCTGGTTGGTGTAGGCCCTCTGTAAGATTAACCTTGTGATATGAGCTACAGAATCTCATTATCTGATTGACTGCGGAAGCTTGGCTGGCCTTGGCTTTTGCAAAATGCTTCTGTACAGGGAGGGGGGTGGAATTCTCAAGAGCTGCTCTTTGTGTGGCCATAAAAGGATGGCATTCCATGTACCTGTAGTTGCTTCCCTATTGGAGCCAGTTCTGTAAAGCTGTAGCGTATAATCCTGCATCACACGTCTAGCTCTTGATGGATATACGCAATGGATTCATTAAGTCTAATGTTCCATAACAAAGTAGATGCTCATTACAGTATTTACTGTTCTGGGATATTGTTCCCCCTCTGCAGCTGCACCTGGATGAAACCAGGCTCCTAAAGTGTCTCTTTAAACTGCTCTTGTACTGGGATTAACTCCCAGAGAGCAGTTACACATCTTAAATCCCCTGCTGTCATAAACCCTCTTCACACTTTCCCACCCTGCATTGTCCTGTAAGCCCATCATGTGCTTAAGAATAAATCCCTTGGCACAGAGAACTCACTTTCCCCCACTCTTTGAGTACACTTCCCAACAGATCCCATCGGCAATTTTGCTTTAACGTTACAGAGTTGTTTGCAACTCGACATCCTGCGGCCCTAGTGTTTAATTTCCTGTGAAACTGATGACATTTCTTGACCTTTAGGGAGAGCCAACGTGTTCCCTCCAGATGTTTTTGGACCCCAAGCTCCCATTGGTCTCTGCCAGGGTGGCCAAGGATCATGGATGAAAGCACCACATTGGGAACTCCTTCATTGGACTGGAAGTCCTTCTAGTTGCAGGCACTTGCAGACCGGCTCTGATTTATCCAGCTGTGTGAAAAGGAAACTCTGCCATTGCTCAGAGACAGCTTTCATCATTGATAACATTTTGTATGAAGCAGTTCCCGGTGCTGAATCCTGGTGATCCAAGGCTCAAATTCAGCGCTAAGCCAGATGTGGGGAACCTTTGACCCTCCAGATGTTTATGAACTCTCATCATCCCTTGCCATTGGCTACCCTTGCTGCGGCTGATGGGAGTTTTAATTCAGCATCATCTGGAGCATCAAAACTTCCCCACATTGCTCCCTACACCTTTTATCTGACAAAGAGCACAGGTTACACTGTCTTCAGAGCGCATGTTATGGCCTAAGAGAAAATGGTATGAAAATGATATATCGATGGTATCTAACACCGAGTAAATTGGCAAAAATGTATAAATCTAAATCAAATAAGTGTTGGAAATGTAAAGAGAAAGAAGGTTCTTTTTATCGTATGTGGTGGTTTTGTAGTAAGGTTAAAGCTTAGTGGGAAATGATATATAATGAATTGAAAAGGATGTTTAAAATAACGTTTGTTTTTTAAAAAACAGAAACTTTTCTTTTGGGAACTATAGGGACAAAACTACCTAAACTGTACAGAAACTTATTCATGTATGCTACTACAGCGGTAAGAATGTTTCTTCCCCCAAAACTGAAAGAAGCAGAAGTCCCAGCAAAGGAAGAATCGAGGCATAAACTTATGGAATATGCATAAATGGCAAAACTTACCAGAAGAATAAGAAATCAAGATAGCAATTTTTTATATAAAAGAATGGAAATTGTTTATTGAATATTTACAGATAAATTGTAAACAGATTGGCAAGATTATTGTAATAAGCTGCAGTTTCATAAGAGTATATATTTAAAGTAGATGAAAATGAGCAAATTAATTTGGATATGCAGAAGATATTAAAAATAAATTAAAGGAACCGCAGAAAGAGGGGGAAGGAAGTCAAGTTTTGAAATGATTGCAAAGTTAGTGAAATGTATAAACCTGAAAAGCATAAATAAAATTAAAAACAAAACAAAACAAAACACTGTCATCAGAGCAGCTTCTAAGGCAGATGAGTAAACAGCTGTGAGGCTGCTTTAAATTAGTCTACATGTCACATACAGCATAAATCCAAGATGGAGTCCATATCTGAGAGAGACGTTCCTTTCCTAGGGACACTTGTTAACACTATTAAGGAATCAATAATTTGATTACACACTCTGATGTTCACTGGGAGGTATCAAATGAGGAAGACAAAAGTCTGCAATCATTGGTGCTTTGTTCTCTGAATTTGTGCTTTATCCTAGCCCTCAATCTTTTTTGAATGCATTTATCCAATTACAGGAAGTCATTTGCGTGCTGTGTAACTTATAACCTGGATTTAACATCCCCCCCCCCGACTGCAGACTCCAGGCTGTTATGAGCATGAATTAAGGATCATTAAGTCTCACCCCTGCTGTATCTAATGCTCTGAGAGAAACCAAAATTGACAGATTCACCCATCCCTAGCTTACGAGTAACGTTTAGGCGTAGATCACTAACACAGGAATCTCAGTGAAGGGAAGGTCCAATTTATGGAAGGCTGAGACTTGCTATTATTATTACAGTTACATTGCCCATTGACACCTGATGGTGCAATACAATTGTTACCTTCCTTGCAATTCCTTCCTTCCCTAGTAAACCCTGCAATAAGAATACAGCCCTTGTTAAGCTTGAGATAACCTGAGAATGAACAGGAGAGGCCAAAAACACCTCCTTGAACAATCAGAACCAAAGTCAACAGAGCTAAACTCAGGAAATACATATTTTTCTTTGTTTCTCTTGGGGTGGGTTTCCCTCCTTTTAATTCACACACCACCACCCCGGGACATATTTCTCTAAATTCAACCATGCTAGTGGCGGCAACGAGGAGCTCAAGTGATGCCCTTATTTTGCAGAGGAAGATAAAAAACCAATGAAGCACGGGTGCAAACATACCAGCCTAGGTAAATTTGCACCACCACTTCAAAATTCTCCAGTTGAGATAAGGGGCTGTCTCACACAAGTTCCCAGCAATCTGAGGCAATTCCAGCAGACTGCTCCCTCCCCCCTTTTTTTCTTTTTCTTTTAATCAAAGGTCACTGAGGAAATTGGAGAGGGGGGGGGAATACCACTACAAGTACAAACAGAAAGATCCAAAAGGTTTACTTGTCTTGTTAATGTTCTGCTTGCAGGACAGCAAAATGGCGGCCGTCCCACAGAAGTCCTGGGAAATGTGCTATCTTCGAAACAGGATGGCAATGCACATCTTCATAAGGTCACTGTTATGGATTGCTTCATTGAAGCATGGGCAGCGAGTGCATGGGAAAGAGCTGGATATAAGCTTCAGAGGGGGTATGTGCGGTGACAGCACGTCCTGTTTCGTCACCTGAGGCAAAACAGGAATTGCCATCTCCTGCCACACACACACACACCATTCTGCCGCTGTTCCACCTTGGCTCTCGCCAAACCCAGATGGAGGCAGGACACTCCGCAAAATGTTGCTGCTCGCCTTCCCCACCCTAGGGGAGGAGCTGATCAGCAACATGGTGCACGGGAGCCCCCTGGCTCTTGCTGAATCGGTGGGAGTCGGGGCACTTCTCAGAGCATTGCCATTCGCTTGTCTTCTTTCCCCTGGGAAGATGAGCAGCAACACTGCGCAACACCTCCCTCTTGGCAATGGAAGCAGTAGTGGGAGAGCAAAGCACTGCCTCTTGCATTTCCGCTGCCTGCGGTTGGTGATTCACCTTGCCTCATGGGTGGGCAGGCTCTGGGACAAGCTCATTCTTGGTATACATTTTGGGCTGAAACAATGAAGCGACCTTGCAACCCCTTAAAGATAAGTGCATTTATGGTTGAGTCTTCATCAGAGCTCTTCTTCATGCGCTCTAGTCAATAAAAGTTTGTGCCACGCAAATTTTTGCTGGTTTTGCTCTAACAGGGTAAGGCAACTAGACAGGAAGTTGAACCAAGTACGTTGAATCAATATGTCCAGCCAAATGTCAGGTTGCGGATCTCTCGGATAGAGCTGCTAGCACCCAACATCTCCCATGTCCTATAAAGGTCTTGTCCACTGGAGTTCCAGAGTTTACTGATCACTTAGAAATAAGTTCCATGGCAACAGAAAG
The DNA here is from genome assembly GCF_963506605.1 of Zootoca vivipara. Lineage (NCBI taxonomy): Eukaryota > Metazoa > Chordata > Lepidosauria > Squamata > Lacertidae > Zootoca > Zootoca vivipara. Next base: position 82,185,307 of record NC_083278.1, read on the forward strand.
ACCAAGGATTGAGAAGACAGCATTCTTTTTATAATCCACAAGGAAGGAAATCTACAGAAGTCACTGGCAGTGACAGCTAGTGGTTCACCCAGAGTCTATATGAATGATCTCCAGACTCCAGCCTTGGCACTTGGGGTTAACTTAGGTTATTTAAAGTTCCAAAGCATCTGGAAAGTAGTTCGATTTCTCCTTCCTAATGATGTTATGCTTTGGCTTCCTCTTCCTCCTGCTGTTACCCTTATTTAATTTTAACTTTGGAGGCATGAGGTTTCCTGGGCTGTGACTTTGCTATTCATTTGTTCATTGATTCAATTCTCTTGATGTTATTATTGATGCCTTCCCCAGATAAATGCCTGCTGTGCGGGAGTCAGGGTAGGAGGGGAGCAAAAATAATTTTGTTGCTTTTTCAGAGCCATCGCACTAAATACTTGCCCAGCTGCAGTAACAGCACATCAACTGTTATCCACATTAAAATGATGACCTGGATACTGCAATGGAGAGGCAGCTTGACAGCTGGGAGGAAAAACTGTCCAAAGGTTGCATCATGCACTGAACAGGTCTCCAATGAAATGTCTTACATATGTTACAAAGACAGGGGGTGGAGAACATGCTAGCTAGCTAATGCATTCCCATTTGGCAGAGGAATGGCTGGTATGAACAGCTGGGTACCACAAGCATTGCCACCATCCTCCATTTTTTTACACCACCGTGCTATGTCTACTGGCTTGTTTCCATTTGCAGCGTTCAGAAAAGTTGGCTTTATGTACTATTTACATATTGATTATTTATCCCACCCTTTCTCCAAGGAAATCAGGGTGCCATAGAAGATTCTTCCTCCACCCCTTTTAGCCACACAACAGCCTTTGAGACAAAGGGGAAGTGACTGATCCAAGTAAGCGTCATGGATGAGTAGGAATATGACCTTCAGTCTAAGTCCACAAAGCTGGGTATGAAGATCCTTTCAGGACTCTCTCTGTCCTAACCAGAAGACATATTAGTGAAACAAAATGTGCAAAACCAGCCACTTGCCTCATCATACATAATAATGGCACACACGTATCTTGTACATACTCCATGAAAGCATGATTAGCTGTGGTTCCTGAGCATGGATACATGCCCCATGTGCACACATTAAAATTAAGTGTATGCAGTCATAAGACAATCATAACATGTGATGATCAGTGATAGGTTTAGGGACAAGTCAAAAGAGCCATGGCTTAGCCCAGGCATCCCCAAACTCGGCCCTCCAGCTATTTTGGGACGACAACTCCCATCATCCCTAGCTAACAGGACCAGTGGTCAGGGATGATGGAGTTTGGGGATGCCTGGCTTAGCCCCTCACATTTGAAATACTTTTTTAAAAAACTAAGATATTTATGTACCCTGAAACAATTTTAATTTTATAATACGCCCCCCAAAGAGAGAAATTTTGAACATGGATGCCAGATAAGAGGAAAGAAAAAGAAGCTTGAAGGGCAGGTGAAAAGAAATGATCAAGTCTTGACAGTTACTTGGAGAAGCCAGTCAGGCCCACAACAACAGGCACCCATTTCTTCTACTGGGAGAGTTGAATCAGAATGCATCTAGTACACATAAGAAGGTTACACAACAATCATATGATAATGCAGCTAACATAGCGGGGAGATATAATGGCACGTAGCGAAAAAATTCTCGGGAAAAAGAAGTATACTGTATATATTCAATGTCCTGGACATCTGCTGAATCTTGCCGGTCATGCTGCAATAGATTGCAGTCTAGATGCTGTGTGTGTGTGTGTGTGTGTGTGTGTGTGTGTGTGTGTAACCAATTTACACTTGCTTCTCAGCCTCTACTAAATGCTGGGCAGTTCTCGAATCCTTCTTGGATCCAGACTCCACAGTACCAAAGCATCTCCCCAACACTAGGTGGAAGGACCATGCAAAGGCTGCTTTAGCTATATGTTATAATTCAATGGATGCATTTCTATTTCTTCTTCTTCTTCTTCTTCTTCTTCTTCTTCTTCTTCTTCTTCTTCTTCTTCTTCGATCACTCGTAGCCGAGTAAGATTGTCTTCCATAAACACAGTTTTAACAATGGGTCCGTAAGTGACTGTGGAGGCCAATTCTGGATCCACACGTCCTTCCACAGTGGGGACATAGGTTCCCGGGTGGGAGTTGATCACGGTGTGGATTTGCCAAGTGTGCCTCCCTCTTAGCACATTTCTCCCTTGCGTCCTGAGTTCGAGTGTCTTCAAAGCCCACGGCACCTTTGGTAAAGGCATATCCACACTAATGAAAGTGGGAAAGGTTATACAAGAAAAGTCACTTGCATTTTTCTGGAAAAAATGGAAGACTTAGAGTTTGGAATCCTTTGTTAGATTAGTTCCACAAGACCAGCAAAGCCATACAGGAGCCACAGACTGGCTTTAGCACATGTACAAAGCTTTACATGTTGCCTTATTGCTTTGTGAAAGAAACCAGAGAGAGTTTTGATGGAACTAAACTTAAAGCAAATGGAATCAGCCTGCTGTAAACTAAGTGTGTGTGAATAAAACAAAAAGAGTAGGAAAATAAGTAGGCCTGTGATGCACTTAATGCTGATGAAAGGCTCCCCCAATTTTGAGTAAAATCCTTTATCCCAAAGAAAAAAGTATTTCATATGTTGCAAAAAGATATACATTTTGGTTTATTTGGAAGCCTCTAAATCAACAGTTCTTCTAACAGTTGTGTGAAGGCATAAACTTTATGATGAAAGGCTATCCTGAAGCTGTTAATATCAACCTCATTGAGGAAATCAGGCACTTCCATGCTTATATGAAGCAAAAATATTCTGATCTAGAACACTTATGCCACCAGAATCTGTATCACATAAACTTCCACGATAAGATCCAGTTGGCTTTCCCTCATGTGAAGTAATAGTACAGCTATTTTTGAGTCTATGTAGCAATCTGCACCACTGGAAGGTCATTTTCGCAGCTGAAATGGATTAGGAGTAAACTGCGGGCATCAATGCTGCAAGAAAAGCTGTCTGTGCACTAAGCATTGAGTGCACAGGAAATTATAAGCTTCTTAAGATGGTGACTGATGGGGCGTGAGAGCAGGTTGAGGGAAATACCCCCCACTTAGACCCTCCCCAGGATCCTAAGCATCACACTCCCCTGGATCAGCCAATGAAATCCCAAGGCCACGGAAGCCTTCTCCAGGGGCCACTGTAAGCTACCCTTCAATGGCATCCTGACTCAGCCAGCCCATGACATATGTTAGCTTTCTCAAACCTTCTGAACTCTAGCTCCCATCTGCTCAACCAGTATGGCCAATGGTCCAGGATAATGGGAGGTGTGGTCCATAAGAACTTTTGTAATCCAAATTATTGGGGAAGGCTGCTGAACACTCTGTGGTCCTGCTGGGAAGGAAGGAAGGAAGGAAGGAAGGAAGGAAGGAAGGAAGGAAGGAAGGAAGGGAGGGAGGGAGGGAGGGAGGGAGGGAGGGAGGAAGGAAGGGAGACCTGACCCATTTTTGGCCTGCATGTTTCCCAAGGACACCGTTGACCTAACTGTAAAGCATTGATAAATAAGTACTAATTAACATTGGCTCCACCCATCTATTTCACTGCACCTTATCAAATGTTTCGGCTGATTCATGAAGCTGGAGCCTGAAATATTTATCTTGTGTGTTCTTCCAACTTCTGTATTTTTGCACTATTAATATTCAGACCACTCCTAGATGTACTTGAGCTGGAGAATGTCCTGGCGCTAAAACAGAACTATGAGGTGTGAATCTGAGTGTGAGAACAGCACACACCAATGGTGTGTGAAAAGTGGGCAGGGACAGAATGAGGCCTTTATCATCTCAGGTATGATGGCTTTGTGTTGCTTTTAAATGCTTGCCACGAGGTCATGTCCTGAGTCTGTGTGGGAAATTGTCCCAGCTTGAGGTTCTGCTGAGAAAAAGGTCCCTTGCCTTTAAGGAATGTTGAATGAGTTCATTCTCTAACGTTAGGATAGTCACCATGATGACCTCCAGATGATGTTGGACTACAACAACCATCAGCCTCAGTTGGCATGGCCAATGATCAGGGATGATGGGACTTATAGTCCCCAAAACATCTGAAAAGCACATCTGGTTGTCTATCTCTGCCTTAAGGCACAAAAATTATGTATCCAATTTGTTTCAGATGCCTTCTTGTATATAGCACCAAAGGGGAATTATTGTCTTTTGTGTTTTTGTTGATATGACATATAAAATGCTGGAAATTGTCATATTTAGTTTGATGGATAGGCTCCTAAAGTAATGAAATGTGGCGATTAAATACAAGTGATCTGCCGGACAACATTACCCTATTCCTGTGAGCAGGGCCAAGTGTAGAGCTGCATAGCACTAAGGGACACATCATATTCACTGAATGCCATTCTTTACCCTGCAGCAGGGGTGGCAAGCATCTCCAGATGTGGCTGGTCTATAACTCTCATCATCCCTGACGTGACCACAAGCTGGGGCTGATGGGAGATGGAGGCCAACGAGATCTGGAAGGCCAAGTCTACCACTCCTGCCCATGCCTTTAGATGAAAATGCAGGGCATATCACCACAGTGGAGAAGACCTATATGCCTGCTCAGTTTGATGTCCAGGTGCTACTGTTGGTAGGCAGCTCCAAGGTTCTCCCTGCTCCCCTTCTTAGCATCCTTTAGACCAGATGTAGACTGAGCAGCCCTTCCAAGAGAGGGCTCCAGATGGAATGCTGTGAACCCTGCTGGTTCACAAGGGACGCTCATTGTTGAGGACTGCTGTAGCATTTGCTAATTTGCATATCAGAATTAACCAGCACAGTTCAAATACCAGATACAGGAATTTTCATATGACCTCAAACACGTTGTACAAACCAGTTCAAACATGGAGGTTGCTGACTCTCCCTCCTTGGAGGTTTTAAAGCAGAAATTGGATGGCCATCTATCCTGGATGCTTTAGCTGAGATTCCTGCATTGCAAAAAGTTGGACTAGATGCACTGGTGGAGGAAAAGGGGGGTGGGGGAGTGCAACGCCCCCAGCACCACGATCCCAGTGGGGTGTCATCACGGCTGCCGCCACAGCCCTGGGATGTGTGCCACGGCCCCGGGATGTATACCACACACCCCAGGACGTACGTCACACCCCTGCCTGCTCTCTGCCCCTGGTGCCAGAGCAAGAAGCTCCGCCACTGACTAGTTGACCCTCAAGTTCCCTTCCAACTCTACAGTTCCATGATTCTAGCTTGTCCACACTTCATGCTTGTCCCATGACTAGAAAGCATGGATCCAAACAGTTTTTCCACTTGTCCCATGCTTTCTAGGTGTGACTCCAAGCAGTTTTGCCTTTGCCCTGCCTCTTTCCCCTCGTAAAACCTTCTCTTTGGTGATAAATCGGAACAAACAGCAATCTGCAGAAAACCCAATTGCCATTTGCTCTGATTCAAATGGAAGTGTGGGTGAGCCCTAAGTGAAAGAGCAAGTTATCTGGCCCAAGTGATCTTGGCCTTGACAGGTACCTCATATTGTCAACCGCTGGTTCCTGCCATACCTCTGATCCAAGCCTGTATTTTTCGTGCCTTGGATTTTGGTGCTTGTATTGAAATAATGAGGTAAGCTGCAAAATAAATTTGCAGACAACAATCCTTTGTTTAAAAACAGGTTTGCATTCTTTCCCCGTGTGCAGTTTTATAACACTGAAAATAGATTACTAAGGAAAGCACTAACTGAGAGGACCCAGAGATGTTGGCAGCCCACATTTTCTGAGGATTAAGGCAACAATCCTCTACCCACACCTGGAAGTGACGTCCATGGAACTCAATGGATCTTTCTTGCGAGTCATAGCATTGCTCTGTTACTTTCTGAACGTTGGCAAAACGCAACAACTATGTGAAAGCAATTAACATAAAAATGTGGATCTGGAGAAAGTGAGTTTGAGAATTATCCCATATGCAGAGAAATTATATGCAGTAGGCCATGGGCTACAGGAGATGGAAAATAGCAGAGGCATTGGTCACTGTCCTACTTTCCTAGTGCTAACATATTTCTTTGATGTAAAGAGGGCCCTTGGCGGCCACAAGGAGGCTGAGAGATGCCCTTGCCTCACTTCTCCAAAGAGGAGAAATTACCAAGCCAGGATGCCAACATACCTGGGCTGGGTAAATTTGCACACACACTTCACGTTATAATAGATGGCCCTTCTGGGTGATAAAGGCGCCCTGCAGGAGTCTGGCACTGGGACAGAGGGGAGAAAGGTCATGCCACAAATTCCAGCTATGTTGATAGGAAAGGAGCCAGATAACATCTACAGTCCCCAAGAAAGGAAATCGAGAGCTCATAACATAAACTGATGTGAAGGGCTCACAAGCAGGAGACTCCAAACAGATTCAGGAATGGGAGAGAACAGAGATTGCTAGCATTGCTGTGTTTTGCATCTGCCTAAAACCATTAGTAAACATAGCTTACCTCCTGTTCCTAGTTGCCACTGGAAATCTTCCCCATCCTAGTTTAATAATTATTAAGGTGTAAGGAAGGCCCCATTCCATAAACCCACTATTCTGCCATTAGTGATTTGTTCAGATTTGTTTTCTCGGCAAATTTGCAAATTTCATTTTCCAATCTAAGGTGAATTCAGACACGTGATGTGAGAATATCCTCTATACTGTCATAAACTTGAAATCTAACCTATTCTGTCACTAGTTACAGGTAGGTAGCCGTGTTGGACTGAGTCGAAACAAAAAAAAAATATTCCTTCAGTAGCACCTTAAAGACCAACTAAGTTTTTATTTTGGTATGAGCTTTTGTGTTCATGCACACTTCATCAGATACCAGGTATCAGGTATCTGATGAAGTGTGCATGCACACGAAAGCTCATACCAAAATAAAAACTTAGTTGGTCTTTAAGGTGCTACTGAAAGAATTTTTTTATTTCTATTCTGTCACTCTCTGTCAGAAGTGATGAGCCCTGTCTAGGCCCCAGACCTCAGCATTTGCTTAGTATGTTGTATACCTGAACTAGGCCTATGCATATGAATGCTCACCTCTTTCATTTTAAGAGCTGTGGTGGATAGCATGACCTTGTTCCCATGTCACAGTAAGGCAAACTGCACCCACTTTGCATGGCAGTGAAGCCAAGGTTTGTCTTAGCATGTCAACCAAACTTGGGTTTGTGGTTAAATTCTCTTTTCCTTAACCATGATCCATAACCAAGAATAAGTCTTGGTTTAGCTGGAACACTTGACCTAACAGGACCAGAATGGAGCAAAGGGCAGTCAACTCCTCCACAGGAGCCAGCACATTCATGTGCTCACACTAAAACCATAGTTTGGCTTAGCATTATATACAAACATGGCCATTGTCTGTTCCACTCTTTTTGCTAACCCTGGTTATCTGCAAACCACAATTTACAGCCATGACTAGAAGTGGACATACAAAGCCTAGTATTATCTGAGCTGCAGCAAATCTCCAAGGTCTCAAGCAGCACTCTTTCCCAGCTGCTATCAGAGATCTATTTTATTGGATGTGCCAGGGATTCATTCTGTTTGAGACCTTCTGCATGCAATGTATGGGTTTGAATGGTAAGACACAGTTCTTCCCTAAGGAAAGGGAGGGGTAGACCAGAACTACAAACATTAAGTGCAGTGCTACAGAACGTGATGCTATAAGAGTGTTGCAAGAACATCTGAGAGCTCTAGAGTCTTTCTGTTGTGGGCAGACCTCCAAGCTTTATGCCTAGGTTTCCCCAAAGATGCTGACTTATTTTGTGAGATCTATGGATGCAAAACTCTCTACAAGATACTGGTACATACAATGAATTGCAAAAGTGTTGTGAGGCCTGACCCAAAATGGAAATCCATGAAAAGAAAAGAAAAAGTCGTTTTTTTCAGGAGGCTTTGGTTCAAATGAATGAAGGAGAAATAGGATATGTATAACTCTCCTCAGACTGAATAATATTCCGTCATTCCAGTGTATACATTTGTGCCTCCCCATTGATTTCACCTGCTAAAAATAAAAAAGACCAGTTTGTGCCCTAAACCAGCAAGATTTTTCTGGTGTGCGTGGCAGGAATAAACCATTAACCAGATATGAGCAGTTCTTTAGACAGGAGGAAATAAGGACAGATTAGGATCAACTCTCTGAGCACAAAAGGAAATCACAGGCCAAAGAATGAAAAGTGGAATGACATATGCCATGAATAATGTTGATAAAATATTTTACAGTATTAGCTAACCCAATTGTTTCCCCCCTTTAAAAGTGCAATCTGTGTGACCTTAAGAGCCTGATAAGGCATTTAGACAAAATGTCTGTGAGGAGCACTGGGTATTTTCTTCTTAACTGGCTCCCCCCCTTCTCCCCACCACCACTTGTTTAATACACCCCTTAATCAGGAAGACAGGCACTCAAAATGGGAGGTTGGCTGTTGGGTTTCACAGTGGAATTTGAACTATATGTGTTTTAGCTTTCCCTCAGGTATCAGTTAGGCAGCCTTGTGAAACCAGGGAAGGAAGGGATCCCTGTGAAGTGACCAAGGCTGGCATTGGAGGAGCTGTTTGCATAAGTCAAAACTCCCCAAGCCTGCAAAATAGGTCAGTAGAGTTGCTGGGAGACTTACGTAAGGTAGAAAGTGGCAATTCACAGGGAAGTCCACTTGCAAAAAAGGCCGAAGTTCTCAAGCTTGTATGGGGACGGCAAAAACTAGCTTGTGCGCCTGTCCCATGCCATGTTCAGAGCGTCTTTTATTTAAAGGCGGCTGCCTTTCTGTTTCAAAGCATTGCAGAATGATTATCAGATAATTATTTTCATTGCATTGTATTGAGTCCCAGAGAAAGGAATTTTGTGGCTTGGCTTGTTAGGAATGCATTAAAACCCTGAACCATCTGACAAGGGTGTGCTCCACAATCCGGCCATCTGGATCAGAAGTCATTTAGCAAGCTATGGAAAGGGCAATATATTACATAGGGAGAGTTTGTTTATTCATGGTATTCCTACTTAACATAATGGTCATCTGCAGGAGCTGGAATTCTTTCTCCTAAAGGGGGATCAGTGCAAAAGAAGAAGGAGGGCTGTTTACACACAACAGATAATTTTGCAGAGTCAGCCCAGTCATCATGTTGGTTGAAGACTTCAAGTCATCTGAAATGTAACCATTTGGAAGCTGCTTTTCCACCACCAATTCCTCAACAGCTGAAATACCACTGGAAGCTGATACGTATGGGGAACCTGTGGCTATCCAGATATTCATGGATTCCCAACTCCCATGAGCCTCAGCAAGCAATGCTGGGTGGTGGTGAGGGTTAATAATAATAATAATAACGATAATTTGTTATTTATACCCCGCCCATTTGACTGCGTTTCCCCAGCCACTCTGGGTGGCTTCCAACAGAAATATTAAAATACAATAATTTATTAAACATTAAAAGGCTGCTTTCAGATGTCCTCTAAAAGTCTGGTAGTTGTTTTTCTCTTTGACATCTGGTGGGAGGGCGTTCCACATGGCGGGTGCCACTACCAAGAAGGCCCTCTGTCTGGTTCCCGGTAACTTGGCTTCTCGCAGTGAGGGAACCGCCAGAAGGCCCTCGGTACTGGACCTCAGTGTCCGGGCAGAACAATGGAGGTGGAGACGCTCCTTCAGGTATACTGGACCGAGGCCGTTTAGAGCTTTAAAGGTCAGATGTTAAAGATGTTGTTGGCCAACAACATCTGCAGCACCACAGGTTCCCCAACCATGATTTAACAGGAACAAATAAGTGTGCAGGGGCTGGTTGCATGTGTGTTTCTTCTCAAATTGGCACCATCCCTTCTGGTATAGTGCCGATCCCATGACTGAAACATTCTTTGTCTCAATAGGTGGGTCATTTAAATGTTACTCCAATCCATGCAGCAGCTGCTCATTTAAAAACTGGTTCCATCAAGGCTAAGGTAATGGGTTCTTCATCCAGCAACAAAGGCTATACATTTCACCTTCCTCTCTACACACACACATTCTTTCCTGTGTATGATGGTGTTGCCTTGAGGCATTGATCAGCTGTGGAAAAATAGGTGCGTGCTTAAAGGTATTTGTGCAAATGGTGTGTTTCCTGATCAGTAATGTTGCTTGCACACACAAGTGTCAAGATTGGATTGTATATGCCAAAGGTGGGGAACCTGTAGTCCTTCAGATGTTTTGGACTACAATTCCCATCATCCCTGACCGTTGGCCATGTTGTCTGGGGCTGATGAGAGTTGGAGTCCAGCAACATCTGGAGGGCCGCATCTTCCTACTTCTACGGTATTACAGATGAAAATGAAGTGCCCATGGCTGATATTGACTAGGTGCAGCAGCAGTTACAGGAAGAACAGGCAGGTGTAAGTCTAAAATACATTTATCCTTCCTGCCCTTATCTTATATTAGTACAAAATATGCCTTAGTGGTATTGCACTGCTAAGCAGATTTTAGTATAAAATGATAGATAGCTTAAAATGATAGCTAGCTTAAATTTAAACGACAACCAATAAAAACCTAAATTTAATGTATAATCTTTAGTACAAAACAATAGAAGCTTAAATTAAAGACAGCTTATAAAATCTAAATTTATTATAGCATCATTATAATGCAATAAAAGTTTAAATTAAAAACAGCTTATAAAATCTACATTTTTATACAATGTTTATATTATAAAGCAACTGTTTAAATTAAGGACAGTGCATAAAATCTTGAGCTATATAATTTAACCTCTTGAAATCTTTCAAATTTAACCTTCTATTTCTTTGTAATAAATCCAGACTATTAACCTGTGGCCTTTTCAAGATTGGTTCCATTGTTTTATAGTAAGAAATAAAAGCGTGCAGCATTACAAAAATTTAGATCTAAGCAATCAAAGCGCATTCAATGAATGTGAGTTGATGAGCGGGCACCCTGGCAGCAGGCTTTACCTCTGACCTACGCACGTTCATGGCAGTGCCTGAACAGAGCCTCCCAAAACATGATATACAGAAGTTCAGAAGTAGTTCTGGACTAGTGTCTGGAATCAGTGATGGACTGAATGCAAAGCAGCAGATTAAAAATTTCATCCAGACAAGGCACAGGCGATGGTGGTCAGTAGGACTAAGTATACAGCCTGTTCCACATTCTCTCTGACGAACTAGGTCTGTAGTTTGCGGGTGCTTTTGGGTAGACCTTTGCTCTCAGAAGACAAAGTGGCAGCAGTAGCCAGGGATGCCTTTGCACTGGTGTGGCTTATATACCAGCTATGATCTTTCCTGGAGAGGCAGGTTTGACCATTGTCCTTTATATCTTGGCCACATCAAGACTAGTGTAATGTGCTCTACAGGTGTAATTTGTACAATCTGAGGAGAAAGGTTTCATTTTTCTCACTTCAGCCCTTGTACATAGCAGGGAGATAGTCAATCGAACATACAGAGGGGGAAAACACCCTCAGAATTCCACAGCCAAACAGGGCATGTGCTACCTCATGCCACTCTGTTAAGCAACACTACCACCCATCCCCCTCTTTGCTAGTTGACTTTATCAGCAACAGAATTAACCATAAGTTACAAACTGAATTATCCTCACTGTTGCACTTCCAACACTAATGGAGCCCTTGGTTCAGGTCCCACCACCATCAGATGTACAGCTGGTGATGACACAACTTTTCCTGTTGTATTTTACTGTTAACCACTTAAGGAGGATGCCTTTGGGGGAAAGGCAGCATATCTTTAAAGTAAACTAAATAAATTTAATTAATTAATTAATCTTCACAAAAGTATCTAGAAAAAATACAAATAAATCCAATGAGGGATCACTAGGAGCTGGTGTTTACATCCACACTTTATCCATGCCACCACATTGGCTCTCTCTTGTAATGATGGGCCTTGCTTCTTCATAAAACTCTTATCAATTTCATATGTAATGACATGAAAATTCATTCCACTGATTTTTTTTAAAGTGACCTAATAATTTTTTTGCCCTTTGGTCCCCCTGGACAATATGTTCTGTTCTTTAGTTTAAGCCAGGTCAGTCACACTTTTAAAAAAGGTTGCCTTTGTGTGAACATGTTCATATTTTCATCATATTTTCTTTAGTAAGTGACCAGTCACTTGAACAGGTAGTCACTGAAAAAGCCAGGTATTATTTCATTATTACACATGACTGGGGCTCCAATCACTCAAGTGGCGAAAGGGCCATTTAAATAATATAGTCTTAGTTAGGGATGTGGAAGAAATTAGATGATTAGATTCAGTTCTAGTTTATAGCAAAAAAAAACCCTGCTTGATTTGTAGTTTCCGAAACATTTTGCATATTGAAACACAGTCATCCTTCAAATATTTCACTCGTCAAAATTTTGCAGTGCAGTTCTCCAGCCAAGTAATGTGTACATTACTTCCCACTGCAGTGGGAAGGTAAACAGCGTTTGCGGGTGCTCTGGCACTCGTCACGGTCCTCCATGCAACAGTAGTGGTTTGGTCATGCTGGCCACATGACCCAGAAAGCTGTTTGTGGACAAACGCCAGTTCCCTCGGCCTGAAAAGCGAGATGAGTGCCACAACCCCATAGTCGCTTTTGACTGGACTTAACTGTCCAGGGTACTTTACCTTTTTTCTTATGTACCTTTACAAAAATGTATGTACTAGGCAACTCTAAAAAAATGTAGTATAAACACCAACAATTGGGGAAAACTTTCCTGCGAGTGCTCCAATTGGAGAACAGCCTTTACCAAAGGCTTTGAAGACACTCAAGCTCAGGACGAAAGGGAGAAACACGCTAAGAGGAAGGCATGTTTGGCAAACCCTCACCATGATCAACTCCCGCCCGGAAACCAATGTCGCCACTGTGGAAGGACGTGTGGATCCAGAATTGGCCTCCACAGTCACTTACGGACTCATTGTTAAAACCATGTTCATGGAAGACAATCTTACTCGGCTAGGAGTGATTGCCAAAGAAGAAGAAAATACATAATATTGGTGAAAATAACATACAGAAATGCATTATATTAGGGAAAAAACTGTATATTAGGCAAAAATATATACCAAGGTGTTTGTGTGCTCAGACTAAAATACATAAATACATTCACACTAAAATGTTGGTGAATTTTCATGAGGACTTTTTTTAAAAAAAGAAAAATCTCAAACTGGTGTGAATAAGTTATGTAGACTGGATAAATGAGAAACTATGAGGAACCAAAGATGACAGTTTCGCCCAGTAGCATGGCTCCGTCTTTTGAAATACTGCCTCTTCCCATCCCTAAAGCCTGCCAGATTCTCGCAGGCCAAAATGTAAAGCAGGGCTGTACTCTAGTGAGTAAATGATGTAATTACGGCCGCTTGTTACAAGGAGGCACAGCTTTCACAGGCAAGAATGGGATAGGGAAGGGTAGTGGACTCTTTCCAGGAGGTGTGTCATGATGACAAGCTCCTCGGCCAATCACAGACCAGAAAGATCATCACATTTGTGCCATAAAGAAAAGAAACTGCTGCAGGGGAGGGAGGGAGGGAGGGGGAGAGAGAGAGAGAGAGAGAGAGAGAGAGAGAGAGAGAGAGAGAGAGAGAGAGAGAGAGATCTGGCAAAGAGAGCTTCTGAACTTGCAGCTGGGGCGGCTGGAGAGCTGAGTTTTCTCCTACACAAATCAAACAGATCCAGCTCTTCCTGCTAGACATCCTGCTGCCCTCTCCTATTCCCCCCTTCAGTTTCTTCAGAAACTGTGGGTTCTTGAGCCAAAGTCACTTGACGTGTATTCTTTACTAGGGATTCTTCCAAGTGTCTGCCAATCACACCGAAGCCTAGTGTGGGTTCCCCTTACCCTCGATTTTAAAACTGACTGGAATGAGATTTATGGTCAGATCCCTCCTTACCTCTTCCCCCCCCCTTTTGAAAGCGGGGCCCCAGTATGAAGCAACCAGCAGTATTGTTTTTAATTTTGCAAGGAACCAACATATTGTATTGACCAGTCTATTTTTGTGACACACACACACACCCCTGCCTCACAATGGGTGTGTGGGGTCTAAACTCAGATCAAAGCAATCCTTCCACCCTGGGTCAGCCCCCTACTCACAACCTGATAATAATTCCAGCATTGCAGGAGCCTCCTTCCCTCAGTGGCCCACTGCTTAAATATTTACGCACACCATCCGCCAGCCGTTCTTGTCAGGGTAAGATCTCAGCTGGTTTGTGATGTTACAGAGTGGGAGGGAAAGCAGGTTGCGTTTTAACCAGGGGGCAAATGGTCAGATTTTAGAAATGCTGAACGGTAAAAAAGAAGCAGGTCGAACTTTTATTTCACCGGGGGGGGGGGGGGGGGAGAGAGAGACAACAATGTGGACAACTTTAGCCACACCTGAACCACTTTAGCTTCACCTTTTTGTGCTTTGTTTCTCAATACTCAATCCATTGGCAATCTCTCCAACCTGGCATGTTCTGATCTAAGCAGATCAGGCTTAATGTGCTAATAGATGAATCAAGGTCTTGGAGGGCGCAAGAACAAAGCTACTTGGCAGTTCAGGTTTAGCAAAATATCCGTGTTTTATTTGGAAATGGGCAGATTTTTTTTGCTTGCCAGGGCCCATTTGTGATCTGATGCCTCAGGTTCTACAAGGCGTATTTTAATCAGCTTGCAATGAACAGATTGTTCAGTGCTTCTGGCTGATCTAGCATGCCATTTACATCCCTAGCCGGTAAATTTGTTTTTAAAAACTCAATTAAAATGGCACAGTCCACAGATCATAGTTCAAAGCAGCAGGGGGAAGGGAGGTGTCAGCCTTACAATGCCGAGTCTCCTACTTAAATTGGGAAAATTGGCAAGTGGTCTTCTCTAAATCGCAGAAATAGATGCAGTCTCCTTTTTATGGCTATATTAGATAAACAGGGCACATTCTAGGTTTGTTTGGAAACAATGGTACTCAAAAGCAACTAACTGGAATCAGCACCAATATGTATAGCTCTTTTGCATCATTTCTCAGCTTTGATACAACTAGCAGTCTCTGTTTATGATAACCAGAACGGGCTAGGATGGAAAAATGATGTAGCTGAGCTAATCCATTAAGAAGTTTTAGAAATTGCTAGACTAAGGTATATGAGGATGACACAAATCCCCAAACTCCATTTAAGGTCTGAATGAGTCATGCTATAGGTTTTTATTTCACACACACAGACGGAAAGGCATGCCTTTTTGAATAAAAAGCTGCCATTCAGCAGAAAAAAAGTTGATGACAGGTACTACCTGCAGGACTCCAACGTTTCGCTGCACATGAGTGAGAAGATATTTAGATATGATAATCTGATGATCATGCAGGTGGGTACCCACATTTGTATCATGTTGTACCAGCACTTTATGGTTTCTGCAAGCCTTGTTGACATCTACAGGTAGATATCACCGTTTCCCATTTCTCAATCCAAACCATCACCATGAAAAACTGATAGCTAAAAGCAGAGATCAATACAATACAAGCAGCACGCAAGGGCACAAGATTCAATCAAGTTTCAATCAAGTATTAGTACAGAAAGAAAACAATAAGAGAACCATATGCAAGTGAACCATATATAAGCAGAGATCAGGCATGGTGAAATGGGGACTTCTGCAACTGCCCATTCTTCATATACTCACCTGGGAGATTCTGACCACGTTCACACTATGCATTTAAAGCCCTATGATACAACAGCCATGACTTCCCCCAAGAATTCTGGGTGCTGTCTTTTGTGAAGGGTGCTTAGAGTTGTTAGGAGAACCCTATTCACCAAGAGTTCCATTTGAAGAGGGTTTGAATGTTAAACCACTCTGGGAACTGTAGCTCTGTGATATGGGAATAGCAGTCTCCTAAAAACTCTGATTGCTCTTCGCAAACTGTAGCTCCCAGAACTCTGGGAACTTTCCCAGAACAGAACATCACTTTTTAAAGTAGTAGTAGTAGTAATAGTAATAGTAATAGTAATAGTAATTATTATTATTATTATTATTATTATTATTATTATTATTATTATTTTCCGGCCTCCCCAGCCATAACCAGGCTCAGGACGGCTAACATCAAAATATAAATACATTAAAACATAAAATTCAGCAATTGACTGAAATACAGCTTAAAATCAGATTAAAATCAAATAAGATCAGAAGACAACTGGGAACCAGGCTCAGGTATTTATATGAGCCGGTGGGGAGTTAGAGAGGCCTCTTATATATAGGGTCTCATAGGAGGAGAGGGGTCCGACTGGGCCCCGACCAAAGGCCTGGTGGAACAGCTCCATCTTGCAGGCCCTACAGAAAGATGTCAAGTCCCACAGGGCCCTGGTCTCTTGCGGCAGGGCATTCCATCAGGCCGGGGCCAGGGCCAAAAAGGCCCTGGCTCTGGTCAAGGCCAGTTTAACTTCCTTGAGGCCTCCAAGATGTTATTGTTTGCAGACCATAGGGGCATACCAGGAGAGGCGGTCCCGTAGGTATGAGGGTCCCAGGAAATATAGGGCTTTAAAAGTTAGAACCAGCACCTTAAACCTGAACCTGCACTCCACTGGGAGCCAGTGCAGCTGATGTAACACTGGATGGATATCACAAAGTAGTATCACAAAGCTTTAAATGGGCATTGTGAATGTAGCCACTTTCTGCTTCTGCCATCATTCAAGGGACCTGGGGCCACTGGGAAGCTGCACACCCTGTCTCCCCAGGAATAACGTCACGGCAAAGGAGAGATCAACCTAGCACCATCCATCGGCAAGAGCAGGAGCAGCTAAACGGAGCTTGCCATCCTTCATCCCTGCTATAAAGAACATTCTGCTCCAGCTGCCAGTTGACTGCTGAAGCAAAAGGAAAGAACATTCTGGCCCCATCTATCGTCTAGAGGAACAAGAGTCACCAAATGCTATTCAAGCAAGAACATCAGCAAGGGAAGGTCAACCTGTCATGAACAGGATATCAATGCCCACTTAAAAGAATATATTCATGGAAATAGCATAGAGAAATGCATTAAATGGGGGGGGGGGTTTCCAAATAAGTATGTATGTATGTATGTATGTATGTATGTATGTATGTATGTATGTATGTAAAAACTGCATACAAAAATGTGCTCATTGTGAGCAATTTGCATGAAAATGCTGGTGATTTTTTTTATTAAAAAAATGAAAATTGCTACTGAAATGTGGAGAACTGAACTTAACATTGGGGGGGAAATGAGAGAATGAGAGAAAGCAATGCTGACAGATTCTTCCACCCTGTGTCTAACTCTTCACTTTGTTCTGGCCTTGAAAGACTGGTTTCCTTCCTCTACCTCTCGTCTTTTTAGTTTGTAACCCTGATAGCAGCCGCCCCAACTCTTTCCCACCCCTTTAATTGATGCCAGCCACTTTGAGAGGCAGCAGTTGTCTGAAAAGGAGGATGAAAATACAGTAAACAAATCCACAAATGTTCCCAGGAGGCCCTACTCCCTTAGAGAAGGGAGAGACCATGGAGAGACCTGGTCTGAATAAGGACATTGGATTCTTATCTCATTATACACGAGAAAGCTTTCTTTAACCATCTCACCCCTTGCTTTTTCCTGCAAGACCAATTGCAGTCGTTAACAGTCGTCAACAGGTTCACCACTCCTATCAGCCAATCACCCATTCCCACCACCCTTCTGAGTAATACCCCTCCCCACCCTCTGACTATACATAAGGGTCTGGTGACTTCTGTTTCAGTGTATCCGGAGAAGTGTGCATGCACACGAAAGCTCATACCTATGACAAACTTAGTTGGTCTCTAAGGTGCTACTGGAAGGAATTTTTTTTTGTTTCCCTTAGAGAAGGGAAGTGTTAGTTTAGAGAAAAGGCAAGCAAGAAGTGAGGGGATAGAACTTCATAAAACCATGCATGGCGTGGAGACGGTGAAGAGGGGTAAGCTTTTCTCCTTTTCATCACAGTAGAAGTCAGGAATGTCCAGTGAAGCTGAATGTGGCAAGATTCAGGACAGATAAAGTACTTTTTCACATAGTCAGATTATGGCACTCACTCCCACAGGTGAGAGTGATGGCCGTCAACTTGGATGGCTTTGAAAGAGCATGATATAAAACCATGGAGGATAACACTGTCAATGGCTGCTGCCCATTATGCCTTTGCTCTGCCTCCACAGTTTCTGCAGGAGACGAGAGTGCTCTTGTTCTTGGGTCCTGCTTTCAGGTTTCCCACGGGCATCAGGTTGGGCACCATGAGAACAGGATGGCCGAACTAGATGGGACATTAGTCAGATCTAGCAGGCTGTTCACATGTTCTTTTGTCCTGCTGTCAATCAGCCAACAAGCTAGGAATCATTCTGCAGTGATGGGGTTGGCTATCAAAGAGCGATAGCTCCACAGGACATGTTATTTTCATTTCCTTAACATTTCTATCCTACCTTTCTTCCATCCTAGAGCCCAAGGCAGCAGACATGTGGTTCCCAGGTGCTCACCCATCCAAGCACTGACCAGATCCAGACCTGCTTAGCTTCAGCAAAGTGGTGGCCTCATGTGCCTTTGCACCATACCCTGAAAGGCTGGGCTAGGCGGCTCAGACTCCTTGGAAAACGCATTACACCTATTTAGCATTCCATTGTTGAATAAGATGTTGTTATTATTCCTACCAATTTTTGAAATTTCGAACAATGTTTTACAGAATGGAGGTAATTAGATGGTTGAAGTCAGAAGATACTTGAACCCCACAACCTCTCGCTTTGAGCACCATAATCCTATATATCACATACCCAGGTTTTGGCAGATCATCCTAAATGCAGAGAATATAGCTCTGTCCCATATGGATCTCATAGCCAGCTGATGATGTGATGTCTGGCTGTATGTGTGAGAAATGGAAGAAGGAACTTTTATTTTATTTCAGACTAAAACAATTGCAGCCGCCGAGCCACTGCCAGCCAAAGCCATAAGCTATGCACGGATCTTCCAGCAGCTAATCCCCGAGATGAGAGCTCTGAGTTCAAGTGTCAGGCTCGGAAGTAAACTTACTCTACAAGTCAAGTCAGTGTTTTTCATGCGAACATCTGGAAGGGATAGTCTTGTTATGGTCAGCCACATGCTTTCTGGGAAGCTACTGACCATGTGTCTCTTAGAACCCAGGGTTTGAATTGTGGGAAGTCTTTATTGGAGCTGGGTCACTTTGAACCACTTGAGACACTGATAATCATAATCATTTTATTATTTATACCCCGCCCATTTGGCTGGGTTGCCCAAGGCACTCTGTGCTGGAACTGAGTAAGAAAGGAGTCAGAAGACAGGGCAGTGAGTTTACCAGCACCAAACTAAGAGGGTTTTGGTTTTTGGTTTTGTTGGAGTATTTTTTATTTTACAAAAAAAGGTCAACTACAAATAAATAAATAAATCCCAGCAGAGTTGAATAAATCAGGGGGGGGGGATTTTCAGCCATATGTATGAATTTTGCTGAGTTTCATTAATGAATCATAGAGGAAGTCATTAATTGATGGAGTGGAAGTGCTTGTTCCATGTTCCTGCTCCTTTTCGCTGCCTTTGCACCTTCACGTAGTTCCCTCTTCAGGGTGAGCTTGCTTTTGGCCTCCATGGAGGTGGAGTTGTAGGAATCTCACTCAAAGAGCTGCCCTGCCACCTACCGGCTAGCAACAACTTTTTAATTAGTGACTTCCTCTTGGGACCCTGTAGAATTAACTGTTTCCTGCCTTTCACTCCACAGTTTATTATGGTTCCCCTCTCTGGATTCATCTGTGTGTGAAATCTGCAGTGCTTCATGCCAAGGAATACCGCAGCGTGCCAGAAAATCCTCTTTTATCACCAGCTTCTTGTTATTTCTTTGGTGCATATTTCTCCCTGGAGCATTTGATGAACATTTTTGTGAAGGGAGACTTTCCACCGAGATTTGATATGGTGCAAGATGGATGTGCGCTCAGACCGAGTGGGCAGAATCCGAAAAGGAGGCTGTCCTTTCTCCTTTTGAAAATGACATGGTAGAATAAAGAAATATATGAAGTGGATAAGGGGAAGGAGATGGAGATGGAAAAACCCATGGCCCTCCAAAAAAAAAGGCTATAGCTCAGTGGCACAACATCTACTTTGTCCACAGAAGGTCTCCAGGTTCAATCTCTGGCATCTCCTGGTAGGACTGGGAGAGAGCCCTACCTGAATCCTTGGAGAGCTACTGGCAGTATAGACAATACTGAGCCAGATGGACCAATGGTCTGACTCAGCAGAAGACAGCTTTCTATATTTCTGTGTCATTGCTATTGTGATGCTCAAGCCAAACAGAGCATTCACCTAAATTACGATCTAAACAGCCAACTGTCAGGAATGCTTTGATGGTGTTTCCTGCTTGGCAGGGGGTTGGACTGGATGGCCCTTGTGGTCTCTTCCAACTCTATGATTCTATGATTCTACGACAGCTGTCAACGCATGGGATTCTGCGAGTAGCGCTGGTGCTTCATTTACAACCTTTTTGTAGCATCGCATCAGATAGGTTGCTGCTTTGGAACGGAGACAGAATCCCTGACATTGCTGGTGACTTCAAATTGGTCGGTTGGGTTCATTGTTCCGAGTTAATGTTTGTATGTTTGCTTGCTGAGTGTTGGAGGACTCACATGCCCTTCCATTCATTTCCCAACCATCTGCATTTGCTTTAGTAAAGGTCATCTTCACCCATTTACACGATGAGAGAGGGCAGCCCTCCCTGCCCTCAGGGTGTATATGACTTTCGCTGGCTTCCCTGGGAAGCTGCTGGGCCATTCTTCCTAAGCATCTGAGTCACAGCACAAACTGGAAAACCGCCAGTCCATTACAATAATAATAAAACAACAGCAACAACTCGGGGAGGAAGGAATCAATGACAGTGACAGTTTCTGGGAGGCGGAGTAAGGGGTTAAGAAAGTAATTAAGTTATGAGCATGCATCAACAGCCTTGTCTGGTGAATGCTGGCAATGCAGACACAAAAGCAGAAGCTCCGCTTGGAAAACCTTGTAATTCATTAAGGGACAAGGCTGCAGTGCTCATCTGACAATAAAACCAGCGCCAAGACAGGTGAAGCTCCTATTATGAGCACATTATCTCCAGCCTTTGTCTCTCTGTGTCCCTTTTACTGAGCATGTGGATAAACCCTAAATGTCTGGCCTGCATGCGGGGAAACACAGTTTTGCATACATAAGAGAAAAAACCTCAAGAGGCCTTTCTGGGATACCATTCAGGGAAGCAGTGGCAGGATCTGGACAATAGTTTATAGCTGTACAGAATTCGCTAAGAGCAACCCTGATTGACAGCAAAGTTCAATACCAATAAATCAGATTATTGAAATGGAGGGGCTCAGAGGAGATGGGATTGTGCTTTCAAATGCCCTGCAATGGACCCTGCATTGATCCAGACTGTAGAAAATGCCAAGGTGCTGTTTGCATACGTAGGGTTGCCAGACTCAATAGTGGACAGGACTTCTGTGCCTTTAATTGCCCTGCTCTCTTTTGAGTCTGGAAACCTTAAAGAGAAACCAGCAGACCCTTTGCTTGGGAATTAAACAAAGGGTCTGCTGGTTTCTCTTTAAGGTTTCCAGACTCAAAAGAGAGCAGGGCAATTAAAGGCACAGAAGTCCTGTCCACTATTGAGTCTGGCAACCCTATGCATACACCATAGCTGCCAAGTACCCCGTTTTCCCCAGGAAACCCCCGTTTTTTCTTATCTTTTCCCGGCGGTCCCCCGTATCACTTCATCTCCCGTTATTCTCCCTTATATTCTCCTGCTGACAGCCGGTTTTTTTTCCTGATTTGCCCATCTAAGGGCACCGAAAATGGCTGGCGCCAGCTTTGAAAGCCACATCTACGCATGTCCGGAAGTGCGTAGACGCGACTTCCGGTGTCGGCGGCGGCCATTTTTGGTGCCCTTAGATGGGCAAAGCAACACCGGAAGTTGCGTCTATGCAACTACCGGTGTCACACGGCTGGCGGTCCTGGATTATGCAGTCCGGGACTTGGCAGGTATGGCATACACAGCTCCCAGGCTAGCTTGATACAGGAATTCCTATGCAGAAATGGTCACGATGCTTCATTTCGTTGATGGGTTTTATTTATATCTCACCATAAAGGGTAAAACAGGTCACACTGGGAAGGCCTCTAGTGCAAGCCTCATTAAGATGAAGGGGAACTCCATGAGATCATAGTAGCTATTTTTCAACACTCATAATATATTTAGTGGGGCTTGTACAAAAGAATATTTTCCTATGAACTATGCATTTAGTCAGTTTCAAGTTTAAGGAAACTAATCACAGACACGCAAAAGCCCATGGGGTCTAGAAGATAACAAAAAGAGAGCATACCCATCAGGTTTATAGCTGGTCCAGAACAGCCAATCTGCATTGAATTCAGCTATCAAAATCATCATTTGGTGTCAATACCTAACCCCAGTCAGACATATGGGGTAGCATATTGTCACAAACGTAACATACTTTCACAGGGAAAGCACATGTATGTATTGGGTTTACATGTGCCCACAGACTTGTGAATAGTTCAGCCTATGACCAGAATTTTGAACAGGATGAACCAAGACATGACTAACTATGATCCTGGCATGCATGCAAGGAATCATTCACGTACAGCACGCAAGCACAAATCTGCAAAAAAAGGTAAGTTTGTGAGAACCTAAATACAGGAAGAATTGTCATTTTGAACTGGCAAAAAGCTGTCCATAGGACAAATGGCAAATTTCCCCTCAGTTCTTCTAGCCTTGATTCCCCCCAGCTCTGAAGTCCCAAGGCAGCCATTTTACTGGACTGAGGAGAAAGTAGCATTTATTCCTTTCCCCATCTTGCATGAGGCAAAGCGGCCAGATAGGTAATCTGCAACAGCAGCCAACAGATGGAAAAATGTGAGAGAAACAACTCAAAACCCAGAAGTGAAGCTGGAAGGGGGGAAGAGCTGGGCCTCCATCATTTGTACCCCAGATCCTAACATCAACATCATGATAAACAACAGAATTAGGAGCTCTTATGCCAATTGAAGATCTGCCCTCACAATGCACTCACCCAGAAACAACCTCTGTTCCAGCAGCTAACTTGTCTCCTTTCCCTAGCCAAGAAATTCCAGTTCAGTTCAGCAAGCAGTTTAACAAAGGGGAGAGATTACATCTCATAAGAAACATATCCAAGCGCTTGGCACCTGGGCATCTTTTGTCCTGCCAAGCTGGTTAGCTCCAACACCCATGTCAGCAGCACAAGGAGGCTGCTTCCACATGCATTCCAAGGAAGTCTTCCAAGAAGGTGACAAAGGAGACAGAGTTCTTCTCTTCAGGTAGCGCATAAAAAGAAGTACGGTAGGAAAATAAGCCAGTTGCTGAGAATCACATGGGGGGAAAAGGCTCTTTTACTCAGGTCCTCTTTGCTGGCTTCCTATAGGCATCTGATTGGCCACTGCAAGAAGTAAATCCAGGACTAGAAGGGCTATTGGCCTGATCCAGCTGGGTTTTTTATTGTTTTCTTAAAGCCATTTTCCAGACAGCAACCAATAAAGATGCCTCCTATAGTTTGAAGCAGAGAGCATATATATCGTCATGTGTATATGATGAGATTCCAATGGAGTCATTGACTGTACCTGAAGTCAATAATGAGCATAAAATTCAGCATCCCGAGAATCTCAATTTTCATTTTAAAATGTTATAGACCTTATGGTTGGGAAAATATGCTTGAAGTGTGGTAGTTAAACCTCAGAAGCCAGAGAGCGAGCCGAGTATGATTTGCACTGAATGCGAGTTTCTGCATTTCTCAACCAAAGTTGCATAACCTTTATAGGTAGAACTCCGTTTTTAAAAAAACATTAGACAAGCTCACAGCTAGGGATTTCAGAAACCATCGTTTTCTGTTCCACTCTGCATTCATTGCTTGCAGCACAGTTTCCTAATTATACTGCAGTTCATTGCCCACTAAAACCTATGTTATTTGTCTCATTGTCCGCTTTGGAAAAAGTATATAACTTAATTATTTCCATAAATTACATTGTCATTACACTATTCCATCCTCATTAATTTCAGTGCAAGCGATATGAAATGCAAAGGGGTGAGGTGGGGGCACATATAATAATATAAATAAATAAATAAATTTTTATTTCTACCCCGCCCTCCCCGGCCAGGGCCGGGCTCAGGGCGGCTAACACCAAATATGAATTACAGTACAATAAAACAAAAAAATTCCTTCAGTAGCACCTTAAAGACCAACTAAGTTTTTATTTTGGTATGAGCTTTCGTGTGCATGCACACTTCTTCAGATACCTTCAGTATCTGAAGAAGTGTGCATGCACACGAAAGCTCATACCAAAATAAAAACTTAGTTGGTGTTTAAGGTGCTACTGAAGGAATTTTTTTATTTTACTTCGATCCAGACCAACACGGCTACCTACCTGTAACCAGTACAATAAAACGTACGTAATAGGAAAAAATCAAAATAAAAAAATCAGTGATGTGAGCAGGAAGGTGTATAATAAAGGACTTCATGTCTCAGTGATGTTATACTTCATCAACGAGAGCTACCCGAGTTCTGCTTTGACTTGTGTTTCTGGTCTTGCTCTTCTTCAGTCTTGCCTTCTGTCTTGTTTTCTGGTCCTGCCTTCTGATTTACCCATTGCACTGACTCTGTTTATGACTCCTCACTTGCTCCAGACCATGGTCCAGTCCTGACAGGATGTGACTTGGTTTACAGCTCACCTTAAGGTAAAGCCGTATAGAAATTCTCTGGATCACTACACGCATTTTTAGACAGAAAATCTTCATCACCACAGCCGAGAGCAGGCCCGGCTCTATTATTGGGCAGAATGAGGCAGCTGCCTCAGGTGGCAGCTGCTGGGGCGATTCTCCTCTGCTGGAGGATGGAGCTGTGTGTGTCGTGCAAGCTGCCCTGCACCCCCTGAACTAGCATGGTCCAGGGCACCATCTTTTCCTTCACCTCAAGTGTCTTGGGCCAGCCCTGGCTGAGACTAAATCAATTCCTTCAAGTAGATGCAGTATCAGGGGTGCCAACTTGAATAAAATATTTAGGGGGACGCATGTGAGGTCTGCCCCACATAATCAATCACATGACACAGTGCACACACACCATGTGAATGGCAAATGTCTAGCAACTGCTTGAAAGTTAAGGGGTGATATGATAGCTGTGAGGGACAGGGGATATCGCGAAGTCCCTCCCCTCCTGAGTTCAAGCCCGTCCCCGAGCAAAGGGGAAAGCAGGGAGAGTTCCGATTCCAGTGGGGAAGCAGGAAGTCGTGTCCGAGGCTCAGGCAAGGTAGAGGAGCCAGGGTCCCAGGTGGGACAGGAAGGGGCAAGCAAGGGGGGAAGACCCATCCCTCCAACTCCAGAATTACGCAGGAAGAGGAGGGGCAAGAGGATGGGTCTGCCAAAGCTTTTGTGTTGGAGAAAGACGCGCCAAAAGCCATTAGGAGGTTCTGAAACCGACTGACAACATCGCTCCGTGTAAATAGCAATGACTTGAGCACTGTAAATACGCAGCACCAATAAAAGAATAAAATGCAGAGCTGCGTAGCGTCGTTACTCTGAAGTAGTCCACTCCGGCCACTGTGACAGCAACCTCCTAATCATTTTTGGGCTACTTCGGAGTTGCCGGGATGAGCGTGTCCGAGGCGGAGAAGTGGCGGCAGATCGCTGAGCAAGCCCAGCTAGAACTGCAACAGCTGTCGCTGCAGGCGCAGGGAGAATTGAAGGCAGCTAAAGAGGAGACTAAGAAGGTCCAGGACGACCGGCTACAACTTGCGGAACAGGTGAGAGAGCTCCAGGAAAAAGAGCAGCATTTAAGGGCGGTGGCGGTAGACCTCCAAAACAAGCTGGATGCAGAGAAAAACAAGGCGGGAGGGGCTCCCCAAGTCCAAGTGCTGCCAGGAAGGAGAGCAGGGACCCTTGTAAGCAAGTTCAATGGAGACCCGAAGGAGTTTCAGGGCTTTGAGACTGAGATCGTGTATGCTCTTGAGCTGCACCAGAATGAGTTCCCCGATGATGAGCACAGAGTAGCGTTTATTGTGGAACATCTCACCGGAGCAGCCAGGGAGTGGCTAAGACCATTAATCGCAACCAAGAATCCTTGCATGAAAAATGTCCAACAATTTCTAGAAGGTTTGAGGACGATGTATTCGTCCGATAGTCATTTGGACCAGACTAAGGAGGAACTGCATAATTTACGCCAAGGAAATATGACAGTTCGCGCATATTGGGCGAAATTCACCATGCTGGTGCACAGACTGGGGTGGGTTTTGGATTCGCCTCCCATGCAAGCTGCGTTTTACTTGGGTTTGAGCGAGGAGGTGAAGGATGAACTCTCGAGAGGTCCAAAGCCCAGTACTATGGATCAGCTGAGCAAAGCAGCTCTGGCGGTGGGGGTGAGGCAGGAATCCCGGTGGAACGACAAGCAAGCGACGCGCGCAAAGCGGGCTTGGTTCCCACGGTCGCAGGAGAAGCCACTCCCTCAACAACCCTTTCAGGCCACGCCTGGAGCCAGCCAGGACCAGGAGCCCATGCAGATTGATAGCGCGCGCGCGCGGGCTTTTCAAACCCCAGCGGCGCCAAGACGCAAGGAGGGAAGGGGCGGGAATTGCTTTCTCTGCAACTCACCCCAGCATCTCGTCAGAGACTGCCCACATCGCAGGGAGTGGCAAGGAAAGGCGGGAACGGTGGTGCCCTCCCCCACTGACGCAGCACCACAGCAGGGAAACGGGAAAGCCTGGCTGCAGGAGACAAGGGGCAGCAGCCAGGCACAGTCAGCAGACAACAGCCCCAGCCCGCCCACCCGCACAGAGAGGTGCAGAGCCAGCCCACCCCTCCCAGAGCAGGAGTGGTTCTAGAAGTGACGCTAACGCTCCCAAATGGCTATCCCCTGACGGTCCTCGCCTTAATTGACAGTGGGGCGTCCGCCAACTTCTTCTCGAGAAGCTTTGCAGAAGAGCACCAAATCCAGCTTTTGCAGTTGGATTTTCCTCTGCACGTAGCAACCATTGACGGCAGGGAGCTGCTGGGAGGGGCCATCACACATCAAACCCCCCCCATGAGAATGACGGTGGGAAGGCACTCAGAGACACTGGCGTTCAACGTCACCACCATCTCAGACCCCCCCATCGTCTTGGGCATGAGCTGGCTGGCGCGCCACGACCCCTCCATCAGTTGGCACCAGAGGTGCATCACGTTTGGGTCAGACTTTTGTCTGGAACATTGCATGCAGCACCAACCAGGGGAGGGGCCTCCGATAGCCACGGTGGCCACCATGCATATCAAAGGGGGTGAGGCAATACCCAAGCAGTACTGGGACCTGCAGGAGGTCTTCAGCGAAGCGGAGTCCGACCACCTACCCCCGCACAGGCCTTTTGACTGCCAGATCAACCTGGTGCCAGGGGCGACGATACCCCCAGCCAAGCTGTACGCCATGTCAGACCAGGAGCTGGAGGATCTGCGCGCTTTCATCGACAAGAACCTCAAGCGGGGGTTCATAAGGGAAAGCAAGGCAGCAGGGGGCAGCCCGGTCTTCTGGGTGGACAAGAAAGACACGCAACAGCGCCGTCTTGTGGTGGACTTTAGACGGCTGAATTCGGTGACAGAGCCCGTGGCTTTCCCCATGCCCAGAGTGGATGATCTCCTGACAGCGGCACGCAGGGGCAAGATTTTCACCAAGCTGGACCTAAGGGGGGCGTACAACTTGATCAGGATCCGGGAAGGAGATGAATGGAAAACCACGATGTTCACGCCTCTGGGCTCTTTTGAATATCTGGTGATGCCCTTCGGTTTGCAAGGGGGCTCAGCATGCTTCCAGGCCTTCATGCACCACGTCCTGGGGTCCCTCCTCTTCAGGAAATGCTTGGTCTTCCTAGATGACATCCTTATCTACTCGAATGACCCAGTGCAGCATGTGAAAGATGTCAGAGAGGTGTTGCAACGCCTGAAGGAGAACCACCTGTATGTGAAGCTGGAGAAGTGCAAGTTTCACACCAAAGAGGTGGACTTCCTGGGCTACAAGCTGTCAGACAAGGGGCTGGCGATGGACAAGGACAAGGTGCAGGCCATCCTGGACTGGCACAGCCCCAGGACGCGCAAAGATGCCCAACGCCTACTAGGCTTCGCTAACTTCTACAGGAAGTTCATCAAGAACTTCTCTCGCGTTACGGCTCCCATCACGGACTGCCTGAGAGGCAAGCAGAAGTTCAAGTGGACACCAGAGGCGCAAGCAGCGTTCGAAAGCCTCAAGAGAGTGTTCGCCTCAGACCAAAACCTGTTCCATGTGGTGCAGGACGCGCCCCTACGCATTGAGACAGATGCTTCTGAAAAAGCTGTGGGCGCAATTTTGTTGCAACTGGACGCCAACAGGGAGTGGAGACCCTGTGCCTTCTTCTCCAGGAAGCTGACACAGCCTGAACGCAACTACACAGTGTTTGATAGGGAACTTCTTGCGATCTACGCTGCGTTCCAGCACTGGCGACACTTCCTGGTGGGCGCGAAGCACCCCATCCAGGTGTGCACAGACCACAAGAACCTGGAGTTCTGGAGAACTGCCAGGGTGCTCAACCAGCGGCAGATACGGTGGGCAGAGTTCTTCTCGAACTTCAACTTCTCCATCCACTACATCCCGGGGGAGCAGAATGTCAGGGCGGATGCCCTCTCCCGCAAGCCAGAGTACATGGAGGAGGAGGCGCCACCAGCCCCAAGGCACATTTTCCCCCCGTCGGCATGGTCCTGCGGAGCAGCTGTGGTGAGCGAGGCAGAACTCACAGCACTGACGGCAGCGGATGAATTTGCCAACCGCATCTTCAGAGAACTGAGAGGGGGGAGGGAGCAGGCAAAAGACTTTGCAGAACGCAGAGGGCTGCTTTTCTACAAGGGTGCGCTGTACCTACCCACCACCCAGCTTCGACGTACGGTCCTCAAGCAGATGCACGACAACCCTACAGCGGGGCATTTTGGAAGGGACAAAACCGCTCACCTAGTCATGAGACACTTCTGGTGGCCAGGGGTGCGGGAAGATGTTCGAGACTATGTAAGGGGCTGTACCACCTGCCAGCGGGCGAAGGTGGTCAGAGCAGCGCCACCAGGGTTGCTGGAGCCCTTAGCCACACCACACAGGCCGTGGGAAGTGGTGTCCATGGACTTCATCACAGATCTGCCTTCGTCCAGGGGTAAGACTGCAGTGTTGGTGGTGGTGGACCTCATGTCCAAAATGTGTCACTTTATACCGTGTGCCAGGGCAGTCTCGGCAGAAGAGACAGCCAAACTGTTTGTTGATCACATTTTCAGACTGCATGGATTACCTTTAAGGGTTATTTCGGATCGTGGCCGCCAATTTGTTTCCAGGTTCTGGCGGCGGCTCATGAACCTCCTGCAGGTGGAGGTCAGCTTGTCGACGGCTAGACACCCGCAGACCAACGGACAAGCGGAGAGGGTCAACGCCATTCTGCAGCAGTACCTGAGATGCTACGTCAGCCAGCGGCAAACGGACTGGGTGGATCGCTTGCCACTAGCAGAATTTGCCTACAACAATGCAGTGCACGTCTCCACAGGGGTGTCGCCCTTTAAGGCCAATTACGGGCGCGACCTCAGATCTTTCCCAGAGAGGGAGAGGGAGGAGGAGGAGGAGGAGGGCCCACAGGCTGAGGATTGGGCAGAGGAACTGGAGACGGTGCACCAGCAGCTCAGAGAACACTTGGAGAGGGCCAAGGAAGCGTACAAAAAGGGGGCAGATCGCCACAGGCGACAAGGGGAGGTCATCAGGGTGGGGGACAAGGTGTGGTTGTCCTCGGAGGGCCTTCCCACCAGAGGGAGGTGCAAAAAGCTGGCACCCAAAAGGCTGGGCCCCTTCACGGTCACGCAACAGGTAAACCCGGTGGCATACAGGCTGGCACTGCCAGAGGACATGAGGGTGCATCCAGTGTTTCATAGATCGCTGCTGTCGCCGTACAGGGAAAGCAGCAGGCTCCGAGACAGCGAACAAACCCCCGAGGGAGGGGGGGAGAGGGAAGGCAGGGAGCAACTCAATGAGGCCACGGCCATCCTGGATTCAAGGTGGGGGGTGGGGGGACTGGAGTACCTCATGGCATGGGAGGATGCTCCACCGTCCCAGAATGAATGGGTCCCAGCCACTCAGATACAGGAGGAATTCTTGGTGGAAGAATTTCACGCCCTCTTTCCCCACAGACCCAAGCCCTGGCACATGGAAAGGGAGGGGGAGGAGGAGGAGGCACGGGAGAGCAGCTCACCATGGCGCTGGGAAGCGGAGTTTGAGGAACCAGAGGATGAGGTATGGGTGTCACCGAGATCCACCCAGTCAGAGGAAGGAGCAGATTGGCAGAACGTTTTTACCCCCACCAGCTCTGACGCCACGGACTTTTTGGGATTCCCGTCCGCCCAGGCGGAAGGGGGGGGCTCGCAGGACTGGGGGGAGGTATTCACACCAACGGGCTCGGAGAGCACTGAGTTCTTAGGCTTCCAGTCGTCACCGACACATGGGGGGGGCCTGGGGAGGGGTGAAGGAGAGCTTGGGAGGGGGGTGGATGTGAGGGACAGGGGATATCGCGAAGTCCCTCCCCTCCTGAGTTCAAGCCCGTCCCCGAGCAAAGGGGAAAGCAGGGAGAGTTCCGATTCCAGTGGGGAAGCAGGAAGTCGTGTCCGAGGCTCAGGCAAGGTAGAGGAGCCAGGGTCCCAGGTGGGACAGGAAGGGGCAAGCAAGGGGGGAAGACCCATCCCTCCAACTCCAGAATTACGCAGGAAGAGGAGGGGCAAGAGGATGGGTCTGCCAAAGCTTTTGTGTTGGAGAAAGACGCGCCAAAAGCCATTAGGAGGTTCTGAAACCGACTGACAACATCGCTCCGTGTAAATAGCAATGACTTGAGCACTGTAAATACGCAGCACCAATAAAAGAATAAAATGCAGAGCTGCGTAGCGTCGTTACTCTGAAGTAGTCCACTCCGGCCACTGTGACAATAGCCATCTTCAAATATATTAAAGGATGCCATATAGAGGAGGGAGAAAGGTTGTTTTCTGCTGCTCCAGAGAAGCGGACACAGAGCAATGGATTCAAACTACAAGAAAGAAGATTCCACCTAAACATTAGGAAGAACTTCCTGACAGTAAGAGCTGTTCGACAGTGGAATTTACTGCCAAGGAGTGTGGTGGAGTCTCCTTCTTTGGAGGTCTTTAAGCAGAGGCTTGACAGCCATCTGTCAGGAATGCTTTGATGGTATTTCCTGCTTGGCAGGGGGTTGGACTGGATGGCCCTTGTGGTCTCTTCCAACTCTATGATTCTATGATTCTATGAACTTCAGGGGGCCTGGCCCCCTCAGATTTGTTTTTGGGGGAGGGTCGAAGACCCTTCAGCTCCTAGGAGTCAGCTCCTATGTGCTGTATCCATTTAACCACTGATCTTAGAGGCAAGAAAGCAAATACCATACCCCACTGGGAATGCATGAACTATGCCGAAGGAAAAGTGTGGTGTTAGTAAATATGTAGTACCAGAGCCGTACTTACAAAAGGAGGTCTGGGTCACAGAGAAGCCCAGCTGGACGGGAAGAAAGCTGCCTGGTCTGACCCTTCCTTTCTTTAGTCACAAGGATTTTGTGATAAGCTGAGGAAAGCTTTAATGCACAGCAGCCCTGTGCCAACCAGGAAAGTCGAATCCAAAACCAAACACAAACCCTGTTTGCAAGTTAGGACTCAGCCCTAAATCCTTCCAAGGTCCACCCAGTCTTCAGACATTGTTTTCATCCAGCCTGAGAAATCCAAACATTTACCATTTCCTGACACAGATGGCCACTGCTCTGTGGTAGGTCTCCGAGTATTTATTCTCCTCCTCTCACTATTGTTACATGGGATTTTTGCTAGGTGTATCTTGCCTGTAACTGCATCTCCTTGCCAGATGATACTGTGATTAGAATCGTAGAGTTGGAAGGGGTTCCCAAGGGTCATCTAGCCCAACCCCCTGCAATGCAGGAGTCTCAGCTACAGCATTCATGACAGGTGGCCATACAATCTCGGGGGGGGGGGCTCCAATGAAGGAGAGTCCACAACCTCCTGAGGGAGTCCGTTCCACTGCCAAACAGCTCTTACTGTCAGCAAGTTCTTCCTGATCTTTAGTCGGAATCTCCTTTCTTGTTCAAGATTAGCTTTATATGACTGCTTCCTTTGGCTCTTTCTCAGTGAGTGACATAAATGGGTAAGAAAACTTGCGTTGGCCCAACAAAATCCATAAACAACTTACATCTGTGAGTAAAGCTTTGCCCATCCTAGACTTTGCATACAATTTCTACCCCTGGAACAAAACAAAACACAATGACTCACAATGTCTTGCAGCTGACTGTGGATGCAGAGCATAGCATTCAAAGCTAGTAGCTGATGATAGCTTCATCCTCGAAAAATCTGTCTAATCCTATTTAAAAGCCATCCAGGTTTCTTTCATTTGATGTCCACAAATAGAGTGTTACGAGAGAGGGAGAAAAACGTTTCTCTATACATTTTCTTTCCCCCCCACCATGCCATGAATTATAAACTTCTATCAAGTTGTGCCTTACTCACCTCTTCTCCAAAATGATTTGTTATTTGTGTTTATTTATTACATTAATATACTGCTCTTCTGCCAAGGTGGCTTACAATTTTAAAGTACTAAAACGAATTATACAAAATGTAAAGTTGGCACAAGGGCAGGGGCATGTCTGGCAGGATGCTGTGTGTGCCCACCTCCCTCTTCCTTCTCCCAGGGTGGATGGTGTGTGTGTGTGTGTGTGTGTGTGTGTGTGTGTGTGTGTGTGTGTGTGTGTTGGTCCTGTGGGTCCTCTTCATATCCCCATAGCCTTTCCAATTGCCCCTTTGCCTTACATTGCCAGCCCATGGAGGGCGAGGAGGGTGTATCGATAGAGCATTCCTATCTTTTCAGATCAACAAAATACATAGCGACCAATAGGGTTGCATCCCTCTCTTCCGGCTAGGTGTGAAATCCCACACTGCATTCATGTCTGAAACTCTCATCTCAGCCTCTAGGGCCAGGTCAATCCTGAAATAACCATCAGATCAAAATGGGGAGATAACAGTCCACTTCCACAGCAGATGAATTAACAAACCTACAGGGCACTTGCACATCCAGCAACTACGGGTTCTAATCAGTTGCAGAACAAGGATTGTGGTATCAAATAAGTACAAAAGGTGGGTTTTGTTAAGCATGGGGTTTTATACAGTGGTACCTTGCAAGACGAATGCCCTGCAAGACGAATTTTTCACAAGACAAATGCGTCTTGCAATCTGATGGTGACTCACAAGACGAATTCGTTTTGCGAAAAATTCATCTTGCAAATCACGGTTTCCCTTAGGAATGCATTGAAAAAAAATTTGCCCATAGGAACGCATTAATTAAATTTCAATGCATTCCTATGGGAAACCGCGATTCACAAGACGAATTTTTCACAAAACGAGTTGACTCACGGAACGAATTAAATTCGTCTTGCGAGGCACCACTGTACTACTGTCTAGAAAAGATTGCTGAGCTCCACTGAACTGTCTTAACATTTCCTGTTCCATTCCTTGCACAGTGGAGGACATGTTCAACTTTATTCAGGCTGTTAGCTAGCAGTATTAGAAAATAGTAGGCCTAGGATGTCAAACCTGTTGCCTTTGAGGTGCTCCAATTCTCCTCTGCCCCAGCCAGTATAGCCAGTGCTTGGGGATGAGTTGTAGTCCACAAGCATTTGGAGGACAACTGTATCATCATCCCTGGGTTTAGGCAACTCTGGAAGCTGAGAAACATCTTCAAGGCTAGCAGGCATTCAGACACACTGCATGCAGCTGGGCCATATCTGGAAGTGAGAAGTATTTCAATAAGATATCTTATGTCAGCTAGTGGTGCTATCAGGGTGTTTACAGGTTACTTGAAGGTGTGGGAAGATAGGAAAGTTATCTTCCTTTATTTTTTTTATTTTTTTAAATTTATTTTTATTAAAGGTTTTCTCAGTTTACAAAGACATGGGCAGTGTCTCTCATAGCATTTTTACAGATCAGTTTCAATTGTTGAGACATTGGGGAGGAAAAGGGGGAGAGCGGTAGATAAGGGGAGGGGGTGGGGTAGTGTGACAATGTTTCTAGTTTACTTAAAGTGTGTTGGGGGGGTTGTCAGCATCGGTTGTGCAGGTTCTTTGTTGTGCATTTGTTTTCCTTTGATGGTGAGAGTTGTTGGGGTTGGCCTAGGATATAGTTTTCTTTTGTGGTTGGCTGTGGAGGTCTGTTTTATGTGAGTAGGGTGGGCGGGTCAGGTTAGCCATATTGATTTGTATGCTGTTGGTGGATTTCTGTCGTTGTCTTGTTGCGCTGTGTATGTGATAAAGGGGAACCATACTGGGGTGAAGCCGTCTTCTTCTATTTGACCCCGTGTCAATTTCAACTTATTGGTTAATTTT
The DNA here is from genome assembly GCF_963506605.1 of Zootoca vivipara. Lineage (NCBI taxonomy): Eukaryota > Metazoa > Chordata > Lepidosauria > Squamata > Lacertidae > Zootoca > Zootoca vivipara. Next base: position 82,219,612 of record NC_083278.1, read on the forward strand.
TCTAATAGGGCTGTTTCCCATACCGTCTGGTACCATTGGTCCATGTTTACTCCTGCCAGGTCTTTCCAGTGTCTGGTTATGGTGTTTCTGGTAGCTGAGAGTAAGTGGGTTATGAGTTCTTTGTGATGTAGGTGGGCATTATTGTCCTGGAAGATGTTTAGCAAGGCCAGTTCTGGGGTAAGTTCTAATGTTTGTTGGGTTATTTTACCTACTTCTCTTATGGTTGTTCTCCAGAATTGTTGGGCTTTGGGGCATTCCCACCACATGTGGAAATATGTGCCTGTTGATGTGCATCCTCTCCAGCATTTTGATGAGGTTCCTGGGCGTATTAGTGCTAGTTTTCATGGTGTTAGGTACCACCTGTAGATGGTTTTCAGAGTGAGTTCTTTCCTTTTTGCTGATATGGATTTATATGGGGGTTTAGACCACATTCTGGTCCATTGAGTGGGGTTGATTTCATAGCCTATATCTTCTTCCCATTGTTTTTTTATTGCGTCTGGGGAGTTTGTGGAATTTTGGAGCAGTATTTTATATATTGCAGATACCATCCCTTTGCCGTGACCCTTTGTCGTTAGAAGGAGGTTTTCAAAAGGTGTCAGGGGTCTTGTTGCTGCTAATTTTATTGCTGGCTTGTTTAAGAGGGCATGTAATTGGTGTTGTGCTAACCAGGGTATTTGGGTGTCTTCTAGTTTATCCTGTATTTCTCGTGTTGTCAGAGGTATGTTATTTTTATAGAAGTCTGTTAGGCGATATAGGCCTTTGGTTTGCCAAGTTTTAGTTTGGATGTTTTGTGCTGCCTGGTGGAATAATGGATGGTAGACCAGGGGGAGTAGTGGGGAGGTGGTTGGGGTTAGTTTGTCCGTTTCTGTTTTCCATGCTTTGAACATGGTTTGTGTGTACCTATTAAGTGTTGTGGGGATCCTTCTTAGTTTGTTTGGGAGGAATGGGTATGCTGTGGTGCTGATATTTTCAATTGTGTCTCTCTCTAAGTGTATCCATTGTTTTGTCTCATCTTCCAGTATATACGGGATTATATGTCGTATTTGATTGGCCCTGTAATATGTTTCTATGTTAGGGATTCCCCATCCTCCTTGTGAGGTGGGGAGGTGCAGGTATTTGGTGCTTATTCTTGGTTTTTTATGTGAGAAGATGAAGGAGTGCAGTTTTCTCTGCCATCTGCGGAGTTGAATTGGGGGAATCCAGACTGGGAGGGTTTGGAATAAGTAGGTTAATTTTGGGAGAGTGATCATTTTGATCATTGCCATTTTATCTGAGAGGGTGAAATTCATGTTGTCCCATCTCTTCAGGTCTTTGTTTATTTGTCGCCACAAGGGTTTATAGTTGTGTAGGTATAATTTGTTGAGATTTTTGGTTATTTGTACCCCTAGGTATCTGAACTTGGTGTGGCAGAGTTTTATTTTGGTGATATTAGTGAGTTCTTTCTGGGTGTGGGGAGGAGTGTTGAAGCACATGGCTTCTGATTTTGCAAAGTTTACTCGCAGGCCTGACACCGTTGCAAATGTGTTGAGTTCTCTGGTTAGGGAGATTGCTGTGTTTAAGGGGTCTGATGTTGTGACCATTAGGTCATCTGCAAAGAGCCCTATTTTATATGTTCTGCCTTTTATTTCCACTCCTTTGATGTCTGTGGCTGCACGGATTCGGATTGCTAGCGGTTCTAGGGCCAGTATAAATAGGAAGGGGGATAGTGGGCATCCTTGTTTTGTGCCCCTTTGGATTTTTATGCTATTGGAGTCTATGTTGTTGATTCTGCATTTTGCTGAGGCTTGGGAGTATATTTGTTTGAGGACTTGTAGAAAGTTTGGGCCAAATTTCATGCTAGTTAATACTGCTAACAGGTATTTCCATTCTAGGCAATCAAAGGCCTTGAGGATGTCTAGAGACATAATTGTCAGTGGGGTTTTGGTTGCCTTGCTGTGTTCGATTAGGTTCAGCAGTTTCCTGATGGGGTCTGTGATATTGCGACCAGGGACGAAGCCAGTCTGATCTGGGGCTACTAAATTGCATAAGAAGTTTTTTAAGCGGTTGGCCAGGATTGATGTGAATATCTTGTAGTCTTGGTTTATTAATGAGATTGGGCGATATGATTCGACTTTGAGATTGTCCTTCAGTGGTTTTGGGATGGAGACTATTTTGGAGTGGGTCCAGGTTTGGGGGATGGGCCCCCCTTTCATGATGTCGTTAAATAGGCGAGTCATGTGTGGCATTAGGGGTTCTTTGAATTTCTTATAGAATTCTGCTGTGAAGCCGTCTGGGCCTGGGGCTTTGTGTGGTTTCAGGTTTTTTAGGACCATGTCTATTTCCTCTGGGGTGATGGGCCTGTCCATGTATTCCTGTTCTTCATCTGTTAAGGTAGGCATGGTCAGTCCTGCTATAAATTCTTTTATTCCCTTCTCAGGTGGGTTGTGGGATGTGTATAGACTAGAGTAAAATTCTGCAAATTCTGAAGTTATTTCTTTGGGGGAGAATGTTGTGTTGCCGTCTTTTTTGGTGATGCAGTGTATTCTTGTTTTGAGTGTTCTTTTCCTACATCTATTCGCTAATAGTCTGGAGTTCTTCCCTCCATATTCATAGAAGCGTTGTTTAGAATATAGAATGTTGATCATTGTTTTATTAATTTCTAGGGAATCTATTTCTCTTCTCTTTTGTTCTATAAGTTTAAGAAGTTTTTTGGATCCTGTTCGTTTGTAGCGTGATGAGAGGGTTGTAATTTCTTGTTCCAGTTTACTAATCTTTGTGGTGGTTTGTTTTTTAAGGAGTGTTTTCTCTTTTATGCAAGCTCCTCTGGTGACTGCTTTCATTGCGTCCCATAGGAGGGGGGTTGTTATGTTGTCTACATCATTTTCTTTGAAGTAATTTTGGAGGGTTTTTGTGAGACTTTCTCTAATTTGTTTGTTTGTGGTTAGGATGGGGTTAAAGGACCATGATGGGGTATTATGTGTTCTCTCTCCTATTCTAATAGTAACTTCTACTGGGGCATGATCTGTGATTTTAATGTTGCCTATGTTTGATGATTCTACCCAAGGGATTAGACTCTGTGTGAGCAGAATGCTGTCCAATCTGGACGTTGTGCCATGCCGTCCAGATTGGAATGTGTGGGTAGTGTCTCCCGGGTTTTGTTCACTCCAAATGTCGTAGAGACCCCTGTCTTTTAGCAGTTTTATTAACTTGTAAGAGTCCCTAGTTATTGGGGGTTTTCCAGGAAGGAAAGTTGCCCATGGGGTTGTAGATTGGATGTTTTTTAGGGATATGCCTTTCATATTTAGGTTGAGGTCGCCTCCTAGGATTGCTTCCCCTTCCATGAAGGAGAGAAGTTTGTTCAGTGTCTTCTGGAAGAATTCTAGTTGTTTTGAATTTGGGGCATATATAGAGCCGATTGTCAGTTTAATTTTGCCATCTAGTGTTCCTTTGATGAAAATGAATCTGCCCTTTTTGTCCTTCAGGACTGTTGTGGCTTTGAAGTTTAGGTCTTTATTGAGTATTACAGCTACTCCGCGGGCCTTTCCTGAGCCTTGTGCCACCCATTGTTGACTGAAGCGGGGGTCGCTCAGAAGTTTGTTCCCTTTGGGGGGGTTGTGTACTTCTTGTAGGAAGGTGATGTGTGGTTTCATGGTGTTTATGTATGAGGTAATGCGTTTTCTTTTAATGGGGTTTCCCAACCCCCTCACATTTAGTGTAATCGCTTTTAAGCTAGCCATCACGTCTATCTGTTGTGTAAGGCGATTCCTTGCCAACCCGTCCAGGTTGTCCTGTGTCTCTCACTATGTGTTGTTTACTGAACCATTGGGGTTTCGCTGACCTAGGGTGTGGTGGGTAGGGGGCTAGTGGGGTTAGAGTTAGATTTGGGTTAAAGAGTAGGGAGTAAGTTGTATAGAGTTTCCTATGTGTAGTCTTATAGGTGTTCATTTGGGGTATTTTGGGCCGTCCGGCCCTTGGCCGGTTGGCCCTGGGTCTCAGCTGATGTGGAGGGCCGTGTTCAGAGACAGGCCTTCCCCCTTGTCGTTTACGATGGGGGGTGATCAGCGAGACAATGTAAAGCGTCCTTGCGATATGGATGTTGGGTTTAAGGTTTGGGAACAATGTTGCCAGTATTAATAGCAACATCATTTTTGTGTTGGGGTGTAGGTGTGAGTGTTGGTGCGCTCTCTGGTGCCACCATTGTGCTAATTAGGTAATATCTTTTAGCCTGATCGTAGGTTGGGTAGTGTAGGTTGCATTTGTTATTTTTCCTTAGAGTGGATTCGGGGGGGGGGGTGTTGAGGGTGTGTGTTGTGAGTTGTTGGGTTATGGGGGATGTGGGATGTGGTTGTTTGGACTGGTGTTGGAGTGGCGGTTTCTGTGGGGATGTGGGGCAGGGGGGGATGTTGCTGGTGTTAGTTTTGTTCATAGCCTAGGGGGGAGAGGGGAGGGGGGAGGGAGGGGAGAGTCACCAGTCCTTCAGCTTGCGATGTTTTCCGGCTGCTTCATTTTGCTGTGGTTGTTGTTGCAGTAAGGTCGTTCCTCTGTGCTGTGTTGGTTTCGTCGGTCTTGGTCAGGCTTCTTGTGTCGTATGGTCGGCCGGATGGTTTCGTGTGTGATGGTGTTGTCTGGTTGTATTGGCGTGCTTTGTGTTTCTCTTGATTCTTTGCCTTTTTTTTCTTGTTGTTCTGGACTTTCGTCCAGCCATTTGCTGTTGTTTCGTTGTCTTGGTCTTGGCTGTCGCTTGGTGGGTCATCTTGAAGCCATTCCGGTGGGATGCTGAGTCCGAGGTCCTTCAGTAGTTGCTTGGCTTCCGTTTTGTTGGTAGCTGTGTATTGTTTTGCGTTTTTTGTTGCAATGAGGCGGAAGGGGAAGCCCCATCGGTAATTGATCCCTGTTTCTTGGAGACGTCGGGTGCATGGGCGTAAGATTTTCCTCCGGTTTAGGGTATCTTGGGACAGATCTTGTAAGGCCAGTATGTGGTTGTTTTTGTATTGAAGGTTGGTCGAATTTCTAAGGTAGTTCCAAATTTCTTCTTTCTTTTTGTAGCGTGCGAAGCACACGATGATGTCCCTTGGGGGGTCGTCGGATTTTGGCATGGGTCTTAGAGCTCTGTGTGCCCTCTCCAGGTCATCTATCTCAATTTTCAGGTTTGGTACTGTGTCTTTTAGCCAGTTTACTATTAGGTTCGCTGGGCTTTTCTCTTCCGCTTTTTCCGGAAAGTTGCGAAAGCGGATGTTGCAGCGTCTATTCCGATCTTCAAGGTCCGCTTGTTTGATTTTCAGTTCTTCGTTTTCTGTTTCCAGTTCGTTCAGTTTCTTTTTTATATGTGTGTTTTCCTCCTGGTGTTGCTCTATTGTCCTTTTTTGTGTTTGTTTCTCGTTCTCCAGAGCTACCAGTTTGGATGTTAGTTCATTGATTTGTGCCTGTAGGGGGGCCACTGTGTCCTCCAGTTGTTTTGTGAACTGTTTTGTTAATTCTTTCGTTATTCTCTCTATTAGTCTTGTTTCCATATCCCTCTGATCTTTTTTTGTCATCGGGTGGTCGTCTTCTTGGAGAGGCGTTGCGTTCTCAGCTCTGTTTGCCATTTTCCTGGCTGGTGTTGTCGTGGTTTCCCTGGGGTTTTCGGTTTTCGGTTTGCTTGGTGACTTCTTGGAGTAGGGTTTGTTGTGATTGGGAGTCGTGGTGTTAGATTGTTGGATTGATCAGGCGTTGATTGGTGGCTATTCAGAGCGTTTGAATTAGGCGGTCATTTGTGTGTCACCTGGGTTGTGTTTTGCAGGCTTCTCTGGAGTTCTCGCGTTCTCCTCAGTGGTGCACCCTCGTGTGTTCAGGGGGGGGGTGTTGGGGTCCAGTTGGGGGTGGAAAGTGGGGTTGTGGAGCCACAACAGGTAATTAAAGGGTTTGAGCTTGGCAGGGTTGTTTTCAGGTAGATTTAGGCAGAACTGTATAGTGTCAGAGGGTGGGAAAGAGGGTGGAGAGGGGATTTAGGAGGAGGGGAAAAGAAGGGGGGAGAGGGGGAGGGATAGGAGATTGGAAAGTAAATGGGGGTTGGAGGGAAGTGGGGGAGTGGGGGGAAGGAAGGAGTGAAAGGACAGTAGAGAGAGGGGGAGAGAGGGAGGAAGGAAGGAAGGAAAGTAGTAGCAGTGATGGTATATTGTATTGGTGCTTTTAGGTTCGGTGTGGGGTAAGGGTTTGCTGGGAGATTGTTGGTGAAAGTGGGTGGGGGGTATAAGTATGTAGTTGTTGGGGATCAGGGGGGAGGGAGCGGGGAACAGGCACACTTAGAGTGAGGTATAAAGTGGGGGCTGGGGCCGGGGTGGAGAGCAGTGTATTTGAAAGTGTGAAGGATGGGGGTATTAGCAATAAATCAAAGTTGGGATGACTGCAGTAGCAGAGGTCCCCTTCTAAACTGAGAGGTGTTGGGGTTAGGTATGGGGTGGATTTAAGAAATAAAATAAAATAAAGTGGTCAAACAGGCATGGGGGGAGCAGGAAGTGGGGTGGGTAGGGTGATGAGGGGGAGATGCGTAAAGGGAGATGCGTAAAAAGGGGGGATTGGGTATTAGTAACTAAGGGGGGGTTCTGTATGTTGAGGGTGGGAGTGGGATGTTATAGGTGGTGTAAAGATGCTGGTGTGGGGGGGGGAGAAGAGTAAGGTGGGTTTAAAAAGTAAAATGGAGATAAAAATATAAGTGATACACACACACACACACACACACACACGAGACAGATCCAAAAAGGAGGTATAAAAAGCAAAATTATTTGGAGGAGGTGGCTGCAATGGCAGCGCCTCCCTTAAAAAGGGGTATATTCAAAAAAAAAAAAAAAGGAAAAGAAGAGAAAAGGAAGGGGGGAAATGGGGGGAGGCCTTTTCTGTTTTTATTTTGTTTCCCAAATTAGAAGGACTGGAGAGTGCTGGGGGGGGGGCTAATGATAACAATAGAGATTGAGAAATGAGGGTAATATAAAAATTGAAAAGATAAAAAAGTTAGTTGGTAAGAATGGGAGAGGCAATACAAAACAAAAACAAGGACAAACAATGAGCAGAGATCTCCTTAGGAGTCCTATCTCACGCTGCCTCTCTCTGGGTCTCGCCCGTTAAGAGCAGCAATTAATATATGTATATATGTGGAACAGCTACAACAACAAAAATAAGGTTAAAAAAAAAGGAATTTTTTTTTTTATTTAAAGAAAAAATAGGGGGGAAATAATAGTAATAATAGTAAAAAATTGGAAGAAAAATATTTTTTTAAAAAAAAAGAAAGAAAAGGGGAAAAATGAAAAAATGAAAAAATGAGGAGAAAAAAAAAATTCAAGAAGTTACAAAAGCGATGTCTTTTCCGACAGGCCTCGTTGGTGGGGTGAGAGCTGGGCTTGGGCCTAGTTTTTGCCTCGTGTCTCCCCCACGGCCTTTGTCCTCCTACCTCGCCTCTTCTCCCTTGTTAGTGGCGGTGGTTCTATGGCAGGGCTGCTAGTCCAGGTTGCGACGGTGTGAACGGCAGGACCGAGGCACCTCGCCTCAGCGGGTCCTTTCTCCTTCTTCTCCCTTTGTCCCGGTGGGGGAGAGGGCGGCTGCAGCCGCGGCCGCGGCGGTGCGCGTGGGGACTCTCCTTCCCCTCCGGTATGTTCTTTCTCTCTCTCCTCCCTGTGTCCCGGGGGGAGAGAGTGGCGGCGGTGGCGGCAGCGCGCTCAGGGGTTTTCCTTCTTCACCGGAGCGTCGGCGCTCCGGGATGTAGGCTTCAGCACGCTTGGGGGCTCTCCTTTTCCGCCGGAGCGGCGGCGCTCCGCGGTGTAGCTTTTCAGTTATCTTCCTTTATAAGCTTGTGGAGTTTCTTGAGGAATTTGATCTTGCCAATTCCAGTATGAACTGACCTGATCTGCAGATAGCATGGATCTGTTCCAGCTCAAAAAAACAAAAGGGGGGGGGGACAACCCACTACCAAAATAATTTATAAAGGAGTATTTTGGGATAAAATGTTAAGCACACGTATATAAAGGCATATTTAAAAGCAATTTTGCAGCATTAAAAAAAAAGAAATTGCAGATTAATGTGAAAATGGAATGGAATTTAATGTGAAGTCTATCTGGCTGCAACATGTGTCACCCCATCATTCACCAGGGTTGACTCAGCTAACCTGGTGAAATTTTCATGGGCGCTTGCAGGGTTTTTGTTGCACTTACCTTACTTTTGAAGTAACTGGGGGTGGTGTCCATGAGCGTTATTTCTCTGTCATTCTGCAAATCATCTCACCAGACCTCTGCACTCTGAAGCTTGCCCGGGGGCTCACACTTCAAATAAAGATGCCCCATGGGGGTAATTCCTCCCATGGTGCTTTTTCAAATCAGAAAGCACAGGCAGCCAGGGAGGCTGCAAAGTGCTGGAAAATCATTTAATGGAAATATAATACATATACGATATATGGGCTTCTTGTAACAAAGGTTCAAGAAAATCCACACTCCTGGAAATTCTTTAAAAATACTGAAGTTCCCTGAGAATAAAGGAGAAGGAGGTAACTATTGAAAACCGAAGGACACACCACTAATTTTAACTAACCAATTTACCATGCAGCTAGACTTTGTATTTGTTCTCTCTCTCTCAGTTCAGTAAACTAGTGTTATCATTAGAGGCACATATTTTAGACCAGCCTTTCTCAACCTCTGTGCCAGTGGGCACTCAGCACCAAGATCAGCAGCCATGTACCATACTGGCTTCAGAGACATTCTCAGTTCCAGTGGCAGAGCCAGCAGCTCCTGTGCACCAGCTGGCTACCCTTCAGTCTTCCACCTCTGGTGGTTCCTATGTGTCAGCCACAATGGTTCTCCCAAATTGCCCCTTGTCCTCCCACTGTCCAGAGGAACAGGAGCTCCCTGGCATGACCCACACATTCTTCCACTGTTCACGCAATACTCTCCTTGTTTCCTTCAGCCAGCATTGCCTCTGCTGGTCTCCAGTGTTCCTCCTCCTGTGCGATTCTCACATCGAGTGAGCATCTACCCTCTTATTTCATCCTTAACTGCTGGGCAGAGACTCACCACCTGGGACTTGGCTCCATTGGTTTCAGTTGCTGGCCTGGCTCTTAATTGGCTTCAGGTGTTGAGTCATGTGCTTGCAATCAGGCACTCCTTCTTCCTGGCTGCCCCAGTTGTTCTGCCCTCCTAATCTTCCACCCGACTCTTGGAGACAGCGGGCAAGACGTGGGAAGCCATGGGTCCTAGCTCCCTCTGTGCTGGACAGCTGTGTGGTCTCTTCTTCCCTGTGTTCCTGGCATTCCATGCTGTTTTCCTGCTCTCTGGTTGGCTTTGCATCCACCAGCTCCTCTGACACCTCTCCATATTTCATGGGGGTACTAAGGTCTCCCGACCTGACTCCTGAGGACCCTCAGCAGCCACTGGTGAACTCCGCGGAGTCATATTCATCCTTCCAGTCCTGGTACCCCCACCACGCCATGACAATCCTGGGTCCCCAGATGTTGTTGCACTGCTAGCTGGGAAGATGGGCATTGTATTCCCACAACAATTGGGGACCCAAGGTTGAGAAAGGCTGCTCTAGACCTATCAACGTTTTCTTCCAGGCACCCTTTATTATTCAGCAAGCATCTCTTCACACCAAAGTGACTTTCAACATGCTAACCCCTGACAAGAGACATTGGCAAGAGCTCTTAGACTTTGCCCAGCACTGCTAGGAATCAACCAAACTTCCAGGTTGTGTAATCAAAGGTGTGAAAGTCTGTTTTGGCCAGAGAGAATTATTAAAAGAGAAGTGAAAAGGATTCCTTTCACTGCTATGTTCTGGAACAGTGATATTGTTTAGCGTGTGCATAACATACCTGCATCAGCACCTCTTTTTTTGCTCGCAAGGACTTTGCAGAGCTATGAGAGTCATCTGGCATGGAACGATTTGTTCAGAGCAGCTGTGTTTGAAGTTCAGAAACAAAAGGTTGGCTTCCTCCAGAATGCTAACTGAATTCAAAATGGGCCACCCAATAACAGATGTCTTCCATTTTTCTGGCAATCTCTTGGTAGAGGTTGGGCATGACAGAGAACCTCAGTTGCAATTTCGAAAAAGCATCCTCACATGGAAACGGGCTACATGGCTCATTGGCAGAGCCCAACTTGCAGGCAGAAGGTCCCAGGTTCAATTCCTGACATCTCCAGATAGGGGTGTGGAAAACTTCCACCTGAAACTCAGGACAACTGCTCCCAGTCAGTGTTTACAGTATTAAGCTGGATGGACCCAATGGTCTGGCGCTGACCGAGGCAGCTTCCCTATCAGAAATGTAGCTTTGAGAGACAATATGCAGAAACCAAATAAATGTTTATTTTTATTCACACTGTCCATTTGGTCTAGGTCCATATTGCAGGTTATTTATATTTGCTTTTGTTTCAGTATATCTTGGTTTGAAGGAAGTGGAGTTTGCAACATATGTAAACAAACAGCAGCACCTGGCTGGGTGCAAGAGACCTTGCTTTGGGTCATCTGAGTTCTTCTTGGCTAGCATGCCTAGTCTCTCTTCAAGAATTCCACCCGCAATTGTGCATTTTCCTTTCTAATTTTCTTGAAATATTACTATGCCCATCATGGTCCTGCATTTGGGTCTTCACACAATTCGAAATGAAGCCATTGTGTTTATGCCTGCTTCTTGGCCTATTTAGGGTTGATTAGGGTCAAAATGGGGCCTGTAGACTAAGGGAAAAAGGGGGAAATGTACTTTATTGTACTTTACAATACACAGGGGTCCACACCTCCAGAGACTGACTGAATCCCAGAGTCATCCATTCTGATCCTTTGCCTTGATATAGGGCCATAAACCAGTAGCCTCACCCACAAATCTTTGTCCCTAAAATACATACAGAGAGCAGAAGGCTGTAAGAAGATGCTTGCTTAGCAAATAGTTCTCTGTGTCTTCAGAAACAGGCCCAAGTGGCACACTGAAATAACAACAACAACAACAACAACAACTCAGGAGGATCCACAACCACTTTGAATGTAGAAGGCACCAAGGTGATACCATTTGCAATTCAAAACCCACCAAATTATGCAGCTCCCAGTTGGTATGGGCCTGCATTTACAGTAATAGCTAGACAAGATAGTTTTCATGTGCAAAGTGCTTTGAAATGGTTCTCTTGATTGTTTATGCTCACAACCACAGTGTGAAGTGGGTTACACTCCTTCCCACCTTACAGATGGCAAACTCCAGCTGAGAGTACATGATATACCCAGGGCTGTATTCACACTACTCATCTAAAAACGATTGTTGTTGTTGTTTAGTCATTTAGTCGTGTCCGACTCTTCATGACCCCATGGACCAGAGCACACCAGGCACTCCTGTCTTACACTGCCTCCCACAGTTTGGTCAAACTCATGTTGGTAGCTTCGAGAACACTGTCCAACCATCTCGTCCTCTGTAGTCCCCTTCTCCTTGTGCCCTCAATCTTTCCCAACATCAGGGTCTTTTCCAGGGAGTCTGCTCTTCTCATGAGGTGGCCAAGTTGACTTAGTGCAAAAGCAAGGAGCTTTTGAAAAGGTATCCTTCCCTCTGCTAGTACAAGCATGATGATTTTGAGGTTAACAGTGCAATCCTACTAGACATGTTTTCTTAGGTGTTAAGTCCCATTAAGTTCAATAGAACTTTGTTGTTGTCTAGTCGTTTAGTTGTGTCCGACTCTTCGTGACCCCCATGCCCATGGACCAGAGCATGCCAGGCACTCCTGTCTTCCACTGCCTCCCACAGTTTGGTCAGACTCATGTCTGTGGCTTCAAGAACACAGTCCAACCATCTTGTCCTCTGTCGTCCCCTTCTCCTTGTGCCCTCAATCTTTCCCAACATCAGTGTCTTTTCCAGGGATCCTCAGCTTCAGGATCTGTCCTTCCAGTGAGCACTCAGGGCTGATTTCCTTCAGAATGGATAGGTTTGATCTTCTTGCAGTCCATGGGACTCTCAAGAGTCTCCTCCAGCACCATAATTCAAAAGCATCAATTCTTCGGCGATCAGCCTTCTTTATGGCCCAGCTCTCACTTCCATACATCACTACTGGGGAAACCATAGCTTTAACTCAATAGTACTTACTCCCAGGTAAATGGGCACAGGATTACAGCTTGAGTATTGTGTGAGACGTGGCTGTGTGAGCATCCCTGGTACCAAGTGGATTTTTATTTTTTTGTGGCATTGCTAAATATGAGTGACACAATTCCCATCCCACTCACCATGCCAATACTGGGAAAACCATAGCTTTAACTATACGGACCTTTGTCGGCAAGGTGATATCTCTGCTTTTTAAGATGCTGTCTAGGTTTGTCATTGCTTTCCTCCCAAGAAGCAGGCGTCTTTTAATTTCGTGACTGTTGTCACCATCTGCAGTGATCTTGGAACCCAAGAAAGTAAAATCTCTCACTGCCTCCATTTCTTCCCCTTCTATTTGCCAGGAGGTGATGGGACCAGTGGCCATGATCTTGGTTTTTTTTTTTTTATGTTGAGCTTCAGACCATATTTTGCGCTCTCCTCTTTCACCCTCATTAAAAGATTCTTTAATTCCTCCTCACTTTCTGCCACCAAGGTTGTGTCATCAGCATATCTGAGGTGGTTGGTATTTCTTCCGGAAATCTTAATTCCGGCTTGGGATTCATCCAGTCCAGCCTGGATACTGATAAAAAAGGGGGGGGAAGCTAATTCCAACCCTAAGTTTTCTGGTGGCAAATATCTTGCCCAAGAGTTCACAGTAGGGACAGCAGTTGGATGATAGTCTCTCCTGTCCATGTTTAGTGGTAGTTAATGCGTCAGAGAGCTAGGTGGTCTTTGAGTCCATTCTTCCAAGCACAGGAGATATATTTTCAGTACTTGGTGATGGAGGAGATTTCCCCACCCACACCTTACTCTAATTTCCTATTTCAGTTTCTCCATACTGATCAAACTTAGGCTCAACTGACACCCAATGATAAGACCAAGGCCAAACTTGTGCTCGTCAGATGCTTTGGACTCATATTAGCTGCAACCAGCATGGCGATGGTCAGAACTGATGGGAAGAAATTTGTAAGGCACCAGACAATGGGCTGCTGGGCGCCATTGCCATTATAAGAGAACAATTACCCCGCATTACCCCACTTGCGTGGCAATACCCAGACCCAGTAAATGAAGACACAGGACACGTTGAATAAGGTTAAAGGGCATAAAAGGCCACAACTTTATTGGTTACGGATGTAGAGCGATATTGGCTTAGGCACTGGATCTAACCGACTATATCCGACTCCAGCCCAATGTGCTGGCAGTCTGGGAAGGGTTAACCACAGTTGGGTGAGCCCTGCGATGCAGATCAACTAGGAACTCACCCTGGGGCCACCAATAAGGGGCGTGCCTTAGGTCCTCACCTTCCATGGCTTCGGACATGGCAACGCCCCTGGACTCCTTAAGGGAGTACCCCTCAGCATTTTGGGGGAGGTGATGGCAGCAACCTCTCCCCCCCCCCATCTGTACGCTTTCAGAGATAATCCAATGTCTAACCACCAATTGAGTCCTGCCGCGGCGGCTCGAAGGCGGGAAGAATAGCCCGGGAAGGGCGGGAAGAATAGCCCAAATCAGCTGTAAGGCGGACCAGCTGTTAGGCGGCTAGGCTGTAGTGTGGCGGCTGAGGGCTCCGGCAAAAAAATGGTGTTTAAAAACCCCGTTTAAAAGTGATTTCAACTCAGTGAAGAGGTTGATCCCGAAGCGATGATCCTTCCAAGAACCATAGCGACTGGGGGCAGGAACCAAAGCGACTGAGCCCCCGCCGCATGCTCACCTAAGTCCGTGACCCACGCCCCCCTGGGACGTCCGGGTTGGACGCGCTGGGGAGCGCCGCGCCCGGGGCACAGTCAATGGCTGGGGGGGGGATAGCAGCCAGCCCCCCAGCGCATGAAGGGCTCGTGGGCGCCCGCAACCTCCCCTCCTGCTATGCCGCCAATTGCTGTATTGTTATACTCTGTTTTTAACATTCAGAAAGTGACTTTGACCATGCTCCCACAACATGTAGTCATTGGATCAGCGTTCAAACTGTGTAGAAAGCCTTGATCAAGATGCCATCTTTTTGGGCCGGGTTGTGGGGAAACTGCATAATGCCTTCCCTTTATCTTCTCCAGCAGTTTATTTGTACCTCCTTAGGGAGGTGCACTTTACACTTTGAAAAATACTGTTGTGAGTTGGTGCATAATGTCTGAGTCCCTTCTAATATCTAGATCCAGCAAGGGTTAAAGTCTAATAGGAGCTCCCATTGTTGAATTAGCCATAATGGCTCTAAGACCTGGGAGCCCTGCTAAGAAAAGAAAAGTTGGCAATTCTAATAGTGATGATGAAAATAAACAACATTTCCATGCCATGAACGAGGATTGGGCAGACTTTCTGATAATACTCTGTGAGCCTGTAAGTCGCAAATACCATTAAATAACAAAAGACTCTTGTGCTCTTGTAGCATGGGGCTTCGAAAAGGAATATGGTCACCTTTCTCTGAAGGGAAAATACCTTGTTCATTTGCACTGATGGATGCAATAGCAAATTCAGTCGCTGAGCATGGATGCTTATACACCCCAAATGCCATCACCATGCTCAAAACGGTGGTACCAGAAGGCTTAGGAAACCCCAAGGTTTGCAGAAGTATAAAGGGAGATATAGGAGGAGTGCAGGGGAACCCAAATCAGCCAATGGAGACAGTCTGGGTGGGGATAGTAAACTAGAGGAAAGGGACAGGAGTTCATTTGCATTAGTTTTGAGGGTGGTGTTCTTTGTCCTTTTAGATCAGGCCACTGTTCTCCTTCTACTGTACTCAGATACGATAGCGGAGATGGTAGCAGTAACATCACTACCTCTTTGTGTAATCTCATTTTCAGGATTCATCTTCTGCACTCGTGAGAGTTTATGGGACCTCTCCAATCGTCTCCAGCAGTTTACTTATCCATTCTGTCATACTTTGAAACAAACTGTTGGTTGTTGCTGTGTTTATTTACCGATTTCTAATGCTTTGCATTGCCTTCGGGCTCCTCTAAGCACATGGCAGAGATTTAAATGCCTTCTGTTTGTTTAATTATGTTCTAATGCCAAGTTTACAATGAACAGGGACATGCAAACACCCTGAAGAATTTCCCCCCATGAAGTCCATGCTGTGGAAAACACCACAGATTTCCACTCAAAATCCATCTGCCCTGGATTTTGTCTAGTCCCATTCGTGCCACCCTACTTCCTATAGTTACAATTACAAAATAACAGAATGCTTTCACATATGTATACTTTTCTCACTGTTGCACTGCATCATGGTTTAATATGTGTGTGGTCAGTCTACAGCACGGGTGTCAAAGACAAGGCCCGGGGGCCTAATCCGGCCTGGCAGACCTCGTGATGTGGCCCGCCGCCTGCTCGCCCGCGCAGTCACATGGGCGGCCTGGGCGCCGCTTCCGGAGGAAAGGGCGGGACACAAAGTTGAATTCGAGGCCCCATTGGCTAGTGACGCTGCTAATCTCAGCCTCTCAGCACTCGCCTCGCCATTGGACAACGGAGTTCGGAGCGAGGCAGCCCATTGGCTGAAAGTTTTTTTGCGGCTCCGGCGGTTGCGCGGGAGTTGAAGCGGAGCCTGAGAAGCAGCATCCTGAGCCTGAGGGGAACAGCGGCCAAACGTGGAAAAGGAGCAAGAGGCCGGTGGCAGCGGCACAGAGGTATTTCTTTTCTCCACTCGAAAATTCAGGGGAGCCTCCCTAGCCAGGAGGTGCTGGTCTGTGTGAAGTGTTTTCATTTGTGCTTTGCCTGCCGCTCTCTGCCTTGGAGGCCTTTTGGACCAGGCGAGGATGTTTTGAAACTTCTCCAGGGATCACTTCCACTCGAGTGTCTCTGGGGTGTTTCTGGGGTTCCCGCGTTGCGGGGCGGCGGTGGCGCAGTTCCAGCGCCCGCCTCTCGCTGAGGCCAAGCGCCTCACAGCAGCGGGCGGGCCGGAGGCCGGGAGCCCACAAGTGTGACCCGCCCGCGGCGTTTCTGGGGTTCCCGCATTGCGGGGCGGCGGTGGCGTAGTTCCAGCGCCCGCCTCTCGCTGAGGCGAAGCGCCTCACAGCAGCGGGTGGGCCGGAAGCCGGGAGCCCACAAGTGTGACTCGCCCGCGGCGTTTCTGGGGTTCCCGCATTGCGGGGCGGTGGCGGCGTACTTCCAGCGCCCGCCTCTCGCTGAGGCAAAGCGCCTCACAGCAGCGGGCGGGTCGGAGGCTGGGAGCCCACAAGAGTCGCCCGCTGCAGGGCACCCAACGAGCCGTCCCACCGGATGTTCTTGTGCGACTCCAGTTCCCCTGATTCCCGGCCCCGGGGCCACGCTGGCTGATGGGAGTTGTAGTCTGCCATGCGCCCTCTTTCAGGAGCTCCGCGCAGAGCATGTCCCGACCAAAGGTGGGAGGGGCTCCCCAGAATAATCTCTCCTTTGCCCCCAAGAATGACTTGCGCACATTTCTCCTGCAACCCGCCACTGCAGATTGTTGAAGGCTCTTCAGGCGTTCCCAATAAGTCAGGCACCCCCAAACTCAGCCCTCCAGCTGTTTTGGGACTACAACTCCCATCATCCCTAGCTAATAGGACCAGTGGTCAGGGGTGATGGGAGTTGTAGTCCCAAAACAGCTGGAGGGCCGAGTTTGGGGATGCCTGCAATAAGTATTCAGTTAAGCCTCTGCAATAGTTCTGTCCTGCACCGATTATTATTTTTAAGCAAAGAGGGTGATTTTTGTTGTCTTTGTTTAGAAAACGTTAAATTCGGTCAATAATATATTAGCAACAGTTGAAAATGAATCTCGGGTAGATACCGCTCCTAGGAAGAAAGGTGGGATATCAAACCAACACATAAATAAACATGCACAACATGTTTTAATATTCATGCACGTTAACAGCAGTCTGTAGATGGGAGCTGAAGTCCAGCACTAACTGTTTCGTTCTATTTATATGTTTCTGTGAATTTCTGTGAATTTTTGTCAGCTGGACTCATTGTTGGAGTTGCTTGAAGGATGAGGGTGAGATCTGGACATTATACTCCAGATTTTTCTAACACAACAGTATTAGGAAGAACTTCCTGACAGTAAGAGCTGTTCGGCAGTGGAATTTACTACCAAGGAGTGTGGTGAAATCTCTTTCTTTGGAGGTCTTTAATGCAGTGACAATAATTTATGATAATAAAGAGTGGACACATAGTCCTACAGATACAACCGGCCCTTTGAGGGTGACCAAACTGCTGATGCGGCCCCCGATGAATTTGAGTTTGACACCCCTGGTCTACAGGTACTTGAATGCAGCACTAGCCTGTGCAAAGGAAATGGGAAGAGACTAGGTCACTCTAGTCTACACAGAAGCCATCTCTTTTGTCAGATGACTGGTGCAATCTACTTCCAGCTTTGAGCGAATGTGTGACCAACTATGAGCCATATACCCTCCTTCTGAACACACTTCTTAGCTGAGCTGACTGAAGTGAGGGCAATGTTGGTGTTCTCCAAATGGCTGGTTGCACAGCTCAAGATTTCATGACCACCAAGGCAGAGATGAGTGTTTTCTACGTTAGAAAGATTTTCCTGGATGTAGGTTTTCTATCTGGCTATCTGCCATAGTTCTGGTCTCTCTCAGGAATCCAGTTCAGATCCCAGAAGCTCTGGGAAGTGCCAGAGGCTTTCAGCGTGTTCAAATGGCTTCTGAGATTTTGGCACTGTAGTGTATATGTCAAGGGCTTCATGCACTTGCTGACACAATACAATGACATCATGGTGGTGTGAGAGGTCACTGCTTACTGCAGATTCAATTTCTGTTCTGATGAGTCTGTGCCACAGAGGAAAATGTATGTTAGCTCCAAGAATCTCCAATACATGCTGTAAGCCATATGCTTTGGTGTTTTCTGAAAAGAAAGATCGTATGTACCGTTTATTTTTATTTTTAAAAAAATGAATTGGTATTTTGCACCCACCTAGAATCAAGTGATCTGAGGGTCTCCCCTTTGCCTTGAACAGATCACTATCTTGGTTCTTGAACCTCCATAGGGTGGATCGTTGATCACCATGGCCCACTCCCAGTGCGGGATTTACATATAAGCTAAACAAGCTACAGTATAGCTTAGGACCCCATTCTTTTGGGGGAGCCCCAAAAATATACTTCTTCTTAATTGCATTTCAGTTCAACAATTACTTTGATAAAATACATATTTTGAATTTTAAAATACATATCTAATACCTAATACATATCTAAATAAAATACATACAGTATCTAATACCTAATAGGTATTGCACCTATTAGATACCTATTAGGTCCATAAATTACGATATAGCATATATTCAACACAAAAAAACAGCAACAACTTGTGGTTGACAAAGGACAGCTGGACATATAAAGGGCACCATTACCTTCAGTAGCTTAGGGCCTCATCAAACCTAAATCCAGCCCTGCCCACTCCCACATATTTATGGATGCAACTGGTTTACAGAATTCTTTGAGGGAATCTATACACTCACATTTATCACTATCCTGCTGGTTGACCTACTAGAATGGGGTGCTGACTTGAGCCATTAACTAGATTATTCCTAGGTATGTTCATGTGTGGCTTCAAGAGCAGGCCTGTCTCTCCTTTGTGGGGGAATGGTGAGGTATGAGCCAGCAATAGGGACAGGGGACATTAACACAAGAAAAAAGAAAAAAAAGAAAGTCAAGCCACATCACATCAAAGATGACATTGAGCCCATTGGAAGAGTTCATTGCACTATAATGCAAAAGACATACCAATATATTGGGGAAGCATTGCAGAGCAACGGATAACGTAGGATGGCGTGTGGACGTTCCAGTACCAGTGTGTCATTATTGTGTGAGTGAAATGCTTGGTGGGAGAAAAAACCCACCAGTCTTTATGATATGAAACATTACAGAATTTAAGAAAGAAACTATGCATCCATGCATCCAAACTGCATCCATTGTAAATGAAGAGTATGGCCACCCCAAAATATTATAATATTACTGAAAGTGTGATAGTGTAGCTGACCCAATAACATAATGTGCACAAGTCATGACAGATGCACAATAAAAATGCTCAGTTATCTATGAGCCCTGGATAATTATCATACAAGCCAGAAGCATCTCTCAGCCACTGTTTTTAGGAACATAGGTTGAGCCAGACCATTATCCATCTAACTCAGTACGGTCTACGCTGACTGGCAGTGCCTCTCTTGGATTTCAGACTGGGGAAATTTCCAGCCCTACCATTTCCAAAGCAGATCCTCTACTATCCTCTACTACTATTGAGCTTAAGCTCTTCCCCTCCCAAGTTGCAGGGGTTTTTTTTAGTATCAGTTGCTAGAATCAGTTTCAGTTGTCTTAGCATGCGAGCAGGTTCCATTTTATTAAACAGCAGTGCAGTTTCAGTGCAGAACCTTCTTATCAGGATGAAAAACAGGTAAAGCAATAGGTTCGATCGGACCAGCTTCTGAAGGTGGTGGTGATCTCTGTAATTTGAAGGGGTGACGTTGCTCGTTTAAAATCTTTCTCCCTCTGCAGGGACAATAAAGCAGAAGGAAATATAATAGCACACTAAGACTACTACTACTACTACTACTGTGGTATTACAACATTGGAATGAAGTTTACTGTTCTCTGACTCTTTGCTAATAACTATTCATGGAGGAATATTCATGGCAGAAGAGACTGCCAGAGTTGAAAGAAGCAGCAAAAGCAGCAGCTATATTTGACTCTCAGGCTGGCAACCCTGCAAAAGATGAAAAAGTAGCCCCAGTATTCTGAATGAAAGTTGTGGACGAAGAAGAGAAGCTGGCAGAAAGCAGCCAGCTTTCTGGCCTGTGCCAAACCTGTATCTGGATTCTTTCGCCTCCGGAGGAAGCCAACTACACACTGTCATTGGGAAAGAATGTAAGAGGACTCGTTTAGTCCAACACCCTTTTCTCGCAGTGGCCAAGCAGATGCCTATGGGAAGCCTGGAAGCAGCGCCTGAATGCAGCAGTGCTCTCCTCGCTTGTGATTCCCAACAACCGGTATTCAAAGTTGTAGCTCTGCATTATTGGAACACCCAAATAACCAGACATCCCGGTTGTGTCTTGTGGATCCCCTACTTGTGAGCAGGAGCTCAGCCATTGGGTTTTCTGTGCACCTATCATGTGGTTCTTTGGATCAGGGCAGTGGCATAGCATGGGTTGCCAGCATCAGGGGCAATATGGAGGGGGTGGGTGAAAGAGAGGAAAGTGGACACATGCGCATTCAACGGCCTAACAGCATCTGCAAATGCCA
This sequence comes from Zootoca vivipara, assembly GCF_963506605.1. NCBI lineage: Eukaryota > Metazoa > Chordata > Lepidosauria > Squamata > Lacertidae > Zootoca > Zootoca vivipara. The sequence continues at coordinate 82,239,843 of NC_083278.1, forward strand.
GGAGATCACAGCCGCAGAGATAAGAAAAGAAGAGCCATTCTGTTGTCTGGGGAGGTCACTTCCTGGTTCACATGGAAAAGCCGTTTTCAACGGAGCCCAGCAATGGAAATGCACAATTGTATTAAGGCAAAGCCTAGTGTTCAAATTTTGTGCCCCTAACAATTTTGTGGCCGGTCAACTGCCCTCCCCACATGCACTCTATGCCACTGGAGCAGGGAAATAAGATGCCATGGAGGAGCTAAAAGTCTCCTTGCTCTACACACATGTTGGAAGTACATATATCAACAGGGATTATTAAGGTCTAATTCTGTTATTGGCCTGGATGACAGCAGACTCTGATTGGCTGGAGATTCTAGTCAGTGAGGAGTTAGCTGTCAGTGAGGAAGATGGCTGAGGTGTCATCATTGGAAGGGAAAGTAGTCCTGGAGGACTTTTTCCTTTTGTAGACCTGCCCTAAGAAAGACCAGCTTCTGTTTTATTTCTCCCCATGTCATATGCTGTTTTTCCTCGCTTTACCTCAGTAAAATATTATCAGTTTCTTTTTCTCTCTGGATGCTATCTGCATTATTCCAGTCACTCTGCTAACAACACATGCCCTACATGCAAAGAACATGTGAACAAGGCTATGGAGGGCTAAAAAGGTGGATTTACATGAGCCACCCATTCTCCTGCCTTCCAAGCATTCAGTTTGAGATGTCAATACATCCTAACTATCTACAGCTGTACACTTGATTCAGAACCCTACTTTCCAGGGTTGCTTGTCATGCGAAAAGAGCCCTGCGTCAATTTTCCCCCTTCTTTGCACAGCAAAACAGCTGGTGCCATGCTAAGCAGCTGTTCCACTTTTGCTCCTCTGTGGTTGCAAACAAAACCGAGAGAACGGGGTGTCAAAAGCCCCAAACCTATGGAGAGACTCAGCTCAGAAAAGCTTGGATTGATCAAACACGCCCTATCTGTTGGCTTTAAGGAGTCTGACTCTCCTTTCTACATATGTTTGTAAGGATGGCTACATTTCTGCTTTATGAAATAAAGGTTTTATAGGGAAAGGAAAGCACCATTCACCCCACCTCCTCGGCCTCGCTCCCCTCAGGCTGCCATTAAGTTTGTTTGCCTGTGATTCCTTCCAGCTGACAGAGCCAGTCTGTTAGCAGTTAAGTTAAACAGAGCTTGTCCTGTAATAACCTCTCTTTCAGGCTGCTAATTGGTACCAGCACCCCTAGTCCATGCCCTGGCCTACCCTCCAGCTGGGAGCTGGTTCAGTGAAACTCTGGGCCTGGGACTCTGCTCTAGCAAACCCCTGACCCCAGTCGCTTAGCTGAAGCCCAATATCTCCCTCTTGTCGCTTCTGCTGAAGCCTAGGACTACACATTTGGCAGAAGACGTGGGAGCCCAGGTTCCTGCCAAATAAAGCAGTGGGGTGGTTGTCAGCTGAGAAGTGGTGGGCAGAGGGAAGCCAAACAAGAATCCCACATAGGAGAGGTGTTGCCCAATGATATTTGGCCCACACAACCATGGCCTAGTTAGCTTTAGCAGCACTTTTCGTTCTACATTCATCCTGATTTATAAACAATTGTGGTGGAGACGTGATACCGCTCGTTCTGTATATTAATTTGGGCGTGATGCTCGACTTAACCACAGCCATTTTGGAAATGTGTGGTCTGAAATATTAAGGAAAATAAATTCCACTTCCATGATGATGGCCCCAGAATGTGGTCTGAAAGCAGCTTCCTTGCTCAGGCTGGACAAGTCTGCCTTCTCTGGGCTTCGACAGGAGCCCTCCTGGATTCCTGGTGGCAGGAGTGCATTTCCCAGTAGCAGAGAGGCAATAGCCTCCCAGGACTAGCATCACTGTTGTGCAACTGGAGGAGAGAAGCAAAGTGGTGGTGAAGTCAAGGATACCCAGGCACAATCTGACACTCTCAGTGTGCTCACACAACTCCAGGCTTGAGAATGCAATGTTCCTCCTTTTCCTCTTCTGGCAAGCAGAGATGGCAATGTGGTTGGGAGTCTACTATAGTAGCTCATAGAATCGTAGAGTTGGAAGAGACCACAAGGGCCATCCAGTCCAACCCCCTGCCGAGCAGGAAACACCATCAAAGCATTCCTGACATATGCCTGTCAAGCCTCTGCTTAAAGACCTCCAAAGAAGGAGACTCCACCACACTCCTTGGTAGCAAATTCCACTGCCGAACAGCTCTTACTGTCAGGAAGTTCTTCCTAATGTTTAGGTGGAATCTTCTTTCTTGTAGTTTGAATCCATTGCTCCATGTCCGCTTCTCTGGAGCAGCAGAAAACAACCTTTCTCCCTCCTCTATATGACATCCTTTTATATATTTGAACATGGCTATCATATCACCCCTTAACCTTCTCTTCTCCAGGCTAAACATACCCAGCTCCCAGCTCTATCCCACTGGGTGAGTCACACTTGCCTGGTGAAAAGAGGGGAGGATATAAATATCTGCATATTTTTTTTTAAAAAAAATGAATAAATAGTTCACCTCCTGATGGTGTATTAATAAAACTGCTAGCACATTTTGCAAAGCTCAGCAGGGTCCAATAATGTTTTCAAATTGGATGAGGGAACCACATGCTGAGATTTCCTGCACTGCAGGGGATTGGACTACTGAAGATGACACTTGAGGTTCCTTACAACTCTACAGTTCTATGCTTTAAGGCAGACATCAATATACTCCGTAAGAAGAAGAAGAAGTGAATCTTATCTGGTCAAATGCCCCTCCTTGCCCATCCAGCTCTTTCTGCAGATGTTTCAGAAGTGGACACCCCACTTAATGAAATAATTATTAGTGCTGATCCTTAGATGTTCTTCCAATACTTCTGAGGTAATTTCCAACAGCAGGCAAGTTACAGCAAGCTATTGTTTTTGCAAGATGTTTCCTGATTCTGAGCAAAGCTAAGCATGCATGGTGGTGGTAGATGGTGGGTTCCCTAGCCAAGCCACATGTGAAGTGGAGTAGGATAGAATGTACAGTGGAACCTCAGTTTACGCCTACCTCCGTTTACGAAAACCTCCGTTTACTAACGCCGTGGACCCAGAAGTGTTTACATCCGGGTTCTGCTGCATCGGATGTGCAGATGTGATCTGCGCAGCTCGCACATGTGCAGAAGTGCTCTATCAGCGCTTCGCACACACGCAGAAGCGTGCCTTCGGCGAGCGAAAACCTCGCCGAGCGAACGCCTCTGCGGAACGGATTGCCTTTGCAAACCACTGTAAAGCACTTTGGTGACGGTGCTGCCCTTTCCGACACACAACCATCTCCCATTATTACTATTGCTCTTACAGTATTGTAATTAGGGTAAGGGTCATAGCTCAGTGTATCTGCTTTGCATGCAGAAGACCCCAGGCTCAGGCTCCAGCATATTCGGATAGGACTAGAAATAGCCCCTGGCTTAAACCTTGGAGAACCTTGGAGAGCTAGATGGACCAATGGTCTGATTTAGTAGGAGGCATCTTCCTGTGTTCTGATGAGGGATGAACCCAAAGCCAAGCCAGAAGCTTTCTGAAAGCTTCTGCAAGTCCCTTCCTTGAAAGGCTGGTGGCTGCGATCATAAACCAACAGTTTGGGGAAGGCAATGAGGGTACCAGGAAGGCGAGAAGACACGCCCTTTGTTATTGCTGCTTCAGGAACAGCCTAATTTGGGACCAGTTCCATCAACTGGCAAATGTTGAGAGACTATCCTTAGACCCTGAGTCAATCACCTTGCATCCAGAGGATTTGTTTGGTTTGTTTTCAACTGCAGCTTCCAGGCTTTTAACTCTCTTTGACAACCGCAGGAAAGAAAATTACTTGATCCCAAACATGAGGAGGTTGATGGAAAACAGATCTTTATTGGGCTGCTTTATCTCCAAATTGTTATAAAGTATAGGGGGGGGGGTCGAGGAGTGGACTATATAAACAAACATACACACAATAAATCCACAAAAGAAGCCGCTGGAATTATTCTCTGCAAACTATTTGGCAAATTTACTCTCTCTTTTTAATCAAATTGTTTGTGGCTAGATGGTGTGTGTTTTTTCCTATGCAGCCATCACAAGAAATCGTTCAGGGAGCAGCCTCTACAAAAGGAGATTTGATCATCTTGCTAAATTGCATACGTTGAGCACATGGTGGATATATATTTGGTCTAAAAATTGATTGTGACAGTGACTGTGATGGAGTGTCAGCAGCACCATATCTTTTCAAGGATCATCTGAGTACAAATTGTGCAAAACACAGCTGGTACATGTGTAGCCTGTGTTTTTATGGATGGCTTCCTCAAAGATCTTTGCAAAATATCCCGAGAGGCCTTTTCTGCTTAGAGCACAGCCCTCAAAGCACTACCTGGAGACAGTTCTATTAAAATATAAAAAAATTCCTTCAGTAGCACCTTAAAGACCAACTAAGTTTTTATTTTGGTATGAGCTTTCGTGTGCATGCACACTTCTTCAGAAGAAGTGTGCATGCACACGAAAGCTCATACCAAAATAAAAACTTAGTTGGTCTTTAAGGTGCTACTGAAGGAATTTTTTTATTTTACTTCAATCCAGACCAACACGGCTACCTACCTGTAACCTATTAAAATATATTAGAATTGTCCTAGGGAGCAATGCTTAGAGATGGTCCTTGGGGCCTTTTTCTGCAATTTAAGAAGGTCCTCTTTCTTCAGTATTTCAGATGGGGGAAGTGGATGAGATATCTGGTATAGCTACTATGGGTCCTACTATACAGAAGACAGCCCTCTATTTGAAGGAGTCCTCTAACTGAAGGGAGGCCTGGCCCAAGCCTGGTTTAAGGATTGATTGATTTAATGAATGATTTATTACGGTTGGAGACCAGCTTATAAAAACACATTTGGGGGAACAATCCCGGAGGACAAAACATACATATAAAACAATGAGCAACGGTAAAATTAATGTTTATACATGCAATAAGCATATAGATACTTAAAAAGTTTAAGATAAGCAGCCGCAGGGAACTGACCCTGGGTCGCTCGCGGAACCAAGTTTAGGGGTTTAAAGATTTTGTATGCCTCCAGGCTGTCACTCTTTTGTGAAAAGGATTCAAGAGTATGCCAGGTCTTTAAAAGGTAAATGTAAAGGGACCCCTGACCATTGGGTCCAGTCACGAATGACTCTGGGGTTGTGGCACTCATCTCACTTTACTGGCCGAGGGAGCCGGCGTACAGTTTCCAGGTCATGTGGCCAGCATGACAAAGCCGCTTCTGGCAAAGCAGAGCAGCGCATGGAAATGCCGTTTACCTTCCCGCCGGAGCAGTACCTATTTATCTACTTGCACTTTGACGTGTTTTCAAACTGCTAGGTTGGCAGGAGCAGGAACCGAGCAACGGGAGCTCACCCCGTCGTGGGGATTCGAACCGCCAACCTTCTGATCACAGTGCAACAAATCTACTTGAAAGAAAAAAGTCCCAGTGACATTTTGTGGTAGGAAAGTGATGGGGAAATAACTATCACCATGGCAACCTCTGTCTGCCCAGGCCCAAGAATTCCTCTTAGATGGGACATCACCAACTTCTGTCGTGTTAATGCCTCTATCCAGATGAGGACCTGGCTTGGAAAGGAAGTATACCCTGTATTTTTCCACTAGCCTGCAATCTTCCCTTTAATACTCCAGTTAATCAAAATTCTACCATTTATTAATTTCTTGGATTTTGGGGGGGAGGGTCCCCCACTCAAATCTATAAGAATGGCAAAAGTAGAAAGACTGGAGATGTGATGACGACGACAACGACAACAATGATGATTTTATTATTTATACCCCACCCATCTAGCCGTGTTTCCCCAGCCACTCTGGGCAGCTTACAGCAAATATAAAAGCATAATAAAATTCAAGCATTAAAAAAAATCCCAATACAGGGCTGCCTTCAGATGTCTTTAAAAGTTGTGTAGTTCTTTATCTCCTTGACATCTGAAGGGAGGGTGACCCATTGTACACAAGCAAAAGGAGCCACTTTTTACTTCTCGCAATGTCCGGTTCAGTCAGTGTGAAGTGGTGTATAGGAGATCATTTCTTTTGAGTTTATTAACAAGAAACATAACACTAAGCGATCAGTCCAAAAGGCACAATAGAATAATCATTCATTGCATTTATACAATGCATTTCAAAGGTCCACAGTGCTTCACATATACCACCTCAGCAGTCCCCACAACACAATACAGATCAGTGTCATTCTTCATGTATCGCAGATGGTTGATTGAGCCTGTGAGACAGATTGCCTTTGGCCACCCAACAAGTTCATGGATGGAATTTCAACTGGAAAGATCCCAGCAGCTTACATGTGTAACCAGCTCTCATGGAGAATAACTGGCTAAGCAATTGTGCTGCTAGGAAGTGTCTTGGAGTTCCTACAAACTAAATATGAGTCAACCTATAAAGTGTTGCATAAAATAATAATAACCACGTGCTGCTGGGAGACGCATCAACAAATGCCATCACATGAAAGCTTCTTGAGTAAGCCAGTAAACCAAGTGTATCTGGTTGTCCCTTAATTGGCGTCCTCCATTGTGATTTGTGTCTATGCCTTATGGCCAGATGTTTTCAGAACACTTCACATTTGTTCCAGGCGAAAGTTTCTCCAAAAATGGCGAACTACAAGAGTTAGGTTTTACTTCCACTCCTGTCCGTTCAATACTCCTTCTCTGGAGTATTGTATCAAGGTATTTGCACTATACTTGAAGAAAGATGGAGGCAAGCTAGCCAAGTTTCAGAGAAAGGCAACAGCTTCACCTGCTGTTTCGAGGAACTATTCAAAGCACTGGTTAAAAACTACAAAGCAGAAACTGGCTTGGGTCCAGGCTATCTGAACAACCACAGCCTTTCTCTTGGACCTGTCACCTTCACAGACATGTATGGTAAGGGCACAAGAGAGGACCTTCTTGGTGGCTGCTCCTAGATTGTGGAACTCTCTTCCACAGGAGGCCATGCTGACCCCTCTCTGCTATCATTTTCCCTGACACACAGACCCTTAACTAACATGCTGCCCTCGGGTGCAGAGGATACAATCACATTGCTCGTGCTGAAGTAAGATCCAGTTGCCAGTTGAGTCAGCCTCATTGCACATGGAATAAGGAGTGCCATCTTGCCGCAGGCAGCAAAATATCTTAGGCTGGCCCTGATTAGATAGGTTTTCTCTCATAACTGTCTATAGCACTCTTCCAACCACACAGTCCTTTGGTTTAATGGATTTACACAAACCCAGGAAAGGGGGGGGGAATCCAGGGTCACTCTTTATATGTCACACATACAACCAGCAGGCATTTATTTTTAGGCTGTTTGGCTGATGGATGGCTTGTCCTTAGTCCTAGTCCAACTGCCATCTTCCCCCACTCCATATCATATACTCCATTCACTTTGCTACACTGGCTACCAATAATAGTGGAGGAGAGGCACCTCATAGTGCATTATCTAGTATGAAGCATGTGCTGGCTGGGGCTGGTGGGAGTTGTAGTCCAAAACATCTGCATGGCACCAAACTGGCAAAGGCTATCAGATGGCATCTGATAAATCCAGGGAGTGCCCTCAAACCAAAGGTTGAGTTGACCTCCCTCAAATCTGCCTTAGTTCTCTGACCGCTGCTTGCACGTCACGTCACATGACAGCCATCCTCCTTATTATCAGAGTTCAAGGACGGAAACTTCACTCGCCCCAAGTCACATGCTCCCAACCTAGCAGCACCTTGCAAGGAAGTCAAAGGACAAGGGCCCTTGGCTCACATCCCAGACAAGGTATTCTGGAGCAAACAGGCCAGCAGATCCTCCATTTGTCCTTCAGAGTTACCAAGCGGTACACCCTCAACCCATTTCCTCTTCAGTCCACCTCCTCAGGCATACTGGTGAAATATCAGAAGAATGCAAGTTGTTGGCAAACTTTAGTCTCCATGCCCTTCACAAATCTTGAACTTTGGATTTGTGAGGGCAGAGAATACTGACCCACAGTGATGGCAATCTATCAGTTGCTTCACTGTCTGGAAGGGGATGGAAAACCCCTGCTGAAATTGCTCTTTGGGAATATTGGATCTAGGGTCAAATTCACATCATACATTTAAAGCACTTGAGTCGTAAAAAGGCTCTCCTCACCCAAGAATACTGGGAACTGTAATTTAAGGGTGCTTAGTATTGTTAGGAGGCCCCTCAAAGAGCTTCATTTCCTACCACCCTTAACAAACTATGGTCTCCAAGAATTTTTCGGGGAAGCCATGACTCTTAAACTGGTATCAAAGTGCTTTAAATGTATAGTGCAGATGTGACCTAACATGGAGGATATTTATATGTGAGTATTAAAAACACAGGTGCGAACCATGTCGCCTCGGGTTTTCCATTTAAAATCTGGGGAAGCCATTGTCTAGAAATGTCCTCTCATGAAAATTGCTACAAGGACACAGGTTTGTAAGCCTGCTTGACATCGCCATAAAAAAATATTGCATGCAGCAGTTTTCTATTGGCTTCGGATTTCTTTGTGGGGAGATTAGATGGTGTTGCATCAAACCAGGTGTTATCCCACACTTTCTTATGCATTTCTCTGCCACTTTGCTTACTGCAAAAAGTCTGATCTTCTGAGAATGTGGGTTTGTTGAACAAGAGCTGCCAGCCAACTATAATTATGCAACCTCACTTTTCTTGTATGTTGTTGAATCCCATTGAAATAGTGACTGTCTGCAAACATCCAAAGTAAATATAACCCTCCTCAAATTTGGGTGCTGGAGGGATCTTCACACCACGGCGCCAGGGCGCCAGATATGCTTAAGACGGCCCTGTCCGCAATACTCATATGTCCATGAATCTCAGCTAGGTGTCAGTTCAGTAATTTTTTTTCTGAGCTTTGAAGAAATCTCCCAAAATTTAAGCCTTTCCATCTCAGAAAGATGATTTATCTCTCCTGGATCCTTTCACCTCTATGAGTGTGTGTGAGTGTCTGTGTGTGTGTGTGTGTGTGTGTGTGTGTGTGTGTGTATTTTCCCCTCACCAACACTCAGAGGAGGGGAGAGTACTGCTGGATAATATCAGGTAAGAATAATCCCTCAGTTGGTTTCCTTGTTTACAGAACCTGGAAGGGTTTTGCTTTGTTTTGTTTTTTAGCTGAAGAAATCAAGAGCCTCCAGTTTCAGGGTGGCAGAGAAAAGTTGAAGATCATAGCCAAACTTAATTTTTCTACGGCATATTAAAGTAACCCGATCTAGCACATTTGCACAATGGCTCTGTCTGGCTGAGGATTATCATCTTGTCCTGTCTGCCTGAGGATTGCGGCGCAAGTGCCAGCCAGCAGTTTGAAACAGGCCCTGTTTTCTCAGGGCATTCTTTTGGTCGCCGTTCCATCCCCGCTAGACGTCAGCAGTGCAAAGCATCAGCACACAGACAGGTAGGGGGAAAACACTCTCCCTGAAGTCACAATGCACTTATAGTGTCTTCCACTAGCCAAACCATAATGCTAAGTGCAAACAGATGCACATATCATCTTTTGTGTTTGCATGTGTCATTGGTTTCTCTGTACGGTGTCTGATTTACAGTACTATTTTCCCTCCGCTCAAACTCAGCTACGCTCCGTCTGGTACAAAGATGTTTATGGTCCAACAAACCCATTTCCCATGAGAGTGGGAGAGCTTCGAGTAAACTAGCTCAGAAACATATGGCACACAACAGTATTGCAAGGCTGAAATCTCAGAAGGGCCTGGGGGGGGGGGGTTTGGAGAATTCAAGCTGTGCTATATGGCAGCTGGCAGTTTTTGTTGCATGCTGCTTTTCCTATAAAGCAAGGGTCTGTGGCAGAGAGCAGCCCAGAATCAGAGGCAGTGAAACAGGAGTGTGGAAGGAGAGAAGCCAAGTGAAGATGCTGGTGAAGAGTCACAGGTGCCTCTCCCTCCTGCTGCGACAAGCTCCCCTCCCTCCTGGTCTCGCAGAACCAGAAGAGGCATGAAACAGGAAGAGCAAAGACAGACATGCAGGCATAGTCTCCGATTGCTTGGGGGGGGGGTGGAAACCCTAGAGAGGAGGGGTCTGAGGCAACTGTAGGGAGGTGGAGACCTTCAGTCTCAGCAACTGCTTCATGGGCAGCAAGATCTACTGAAGATGAGTTGCTGTGCTCATTAGGCCTGACACTCTGCCAAGTCTGTGCTGATTGTGCTTTTGCTAATAAATAGTTAACTGCAACTTGCACAGTGTGATTTACTGCTGGCTCACTTATGACACTTGATGACACGACAGTTTAGAGGAAGGTCAAGGGCAGCCATTTCATTGGCTGTGTGGGGCCCCTGGGTCTTCCAGATCCACAAGGCAACCCTGCATCCAGCAGTTGGTTTGTTTTTTTTAGTGTAAGGGTTATTCTAGGTGACCTGTGAGCTTAGATGGAGGTAAGTCCCCCCCCCCAATCTGATAGTACACAGGTCCTGTTATGTCCATTTGCAGTTTACCTAGAACTCCTTCATGACAGAACCTCTCTTACTTCAAACGCTGCCTCAAAACCCAACTTTTTCCTATGAGGCCTTTGACACAGCTCTCTAATGCCCATCAAGGGTGGGGGAGAAAGTCAATTTTGTTCTCATTTTTAAAATCACCTAATTATCATATATCTGGGAAAGTGTGCATAAAGTTGTATACGCTGGTGAAAATAGCATACAAAATGCATTAAATGTGAGTATATTGGTTAAAACTGCATACAAAAATGTTTTTTATTAGTAGAAATCTGCATGTATGCTGACAGTGCTGTATCAATAATTAAAACAATGCCATCATCGGTTCCACAGTTGTGAACTGCTGAAATCTTATCCAACTCCTTTTATAGGTTTTCAAGCTGCCTTGACACTGAATGTTCCACTTTTCTTACTCTATTTTTCCTTAACAAAAATCCAAAGTGTGCTTATCTTCCAGTGATATGCTTTCTAATTTCTTCCCTTGTAAAATTGTGCCAGGATTTTTCAGTTTGCTGTATCTGAAAACTACCAGACACGTGTGAGAAACTTCAGGCCAAGGAGACATTTTTACCCAAATGCCAGTTGCTTCCACCATCACCGATGAATATTTCTCTTTCCTAGTCCTTTGGGCATTTGGGGTTAAATCCAAGGCAAGTTGATAAAGTTGATCAAAAGTCAGTTTCTTATTAGGAAACCCAAACATTAGAAAAGAACATAGTACTAAAACAAGTTTTCCGTGCAGCATGATGATAAGCGGGTCAAAGGCAGACTAGGATCTAGTCTAGCAGACCAGCAAGGATCTCTGACTCCCAGCTGCTGAACAGTAGCAACAACAACATGATTTCCCCTGCCCTAAAATACAGTGATGTATTTTAGATGTGTATTTTAGATGTGTATCTGAAGAAGTGTGCATGCACACGAAAGCTCATACCAAAATAAAAACTTAGTTGGTCTTTAAGGTGCTACTGAAGGATTTTTTTTATTTTTTGCTTCGACTCAGACCAACACGGCTACCTACCTGTAACTAAAATACAGTGTTACGAATCTGTGCGTACACAACTCCCTAAACTCTGGATCAAGCCAGTATTAGAATTTAACTAAGACTGCTGTGTTAAAACTGGTTGCTAGACCTGTGTGTGTTAAGATGTGTGTTAGATGCTTTTCATTCTTTGGAATTAACATGTGCGAAAGTACTAATTTAGCTAGGCAAACTTCCTAAACTTTGTGTTAGACACTTCACTAATCCCTTGGTATCTGAAGAAGTGTGCATGCACATGAAAGCTTATACAGTGGTACCTCGGTTTACAAACACAATTGGTTCCGGAAGTCTGTACTTAACCTGAAGCGTACTTAACCTGAAGCGAACTTTCCCATTGAAAGTAATGGAAAGTGGATTAATCTGTTCCAGACGGTCCGTGGAGTACTTAAACTGAAGCGCACTTAACCCGAGGTATGAGTGTAATTGGTTCCGGAAGTCCGTACTTAACCTGAAGCGTACTTAACCTGAAGCAAACTTTCCCATTGAAAGTAATGAAAGTGGTTTAATCCACTCCAGACAGGTCCGCGGAGTACTGAAACTGAAAATACTCAAACCGAGGCGTGCTTAAACTGAGGTATGACTGTACCAGAACAAACTTAGTTGGTCTATAAGGTGGTACCGGACAATTTTGTTTTTTTATTTCAACTGCGTCAGACCAACACGGCTACCTACCTGACCCTTGGAATTTACATGTGTTAAAACTAATTAACTCAGGTTAATGTCATTGGAAGTGTTAGCCTGTGGGGACCCCTCTATCATAGGCTCAGGTTGCATATGTGTAAATAAGCCTTATGTCATAAAGAAAATGCTGCACCTCATTTTCCAAAAGAAAACCTGGACCCTGGATAACTGCCTTGACCGCAGCGCCTCGTGGGGTCGGGACTCATGGAGCTCATTCCTCCACACACCTGGCAAGGCACTGTGGCCAAGGGAGCTCACTTGTCCCTTGGCACACTGGGCACACAGGGCTGCGGTGCCACGGCGGGCTCCTTTAAATTGTTACAGGGTCTCAAGTAACACAGCAGGGAAAGATTTCTGCTCTGGATCCCCAAAGGCCTTTGTTTGTCAGGTGAGATATTTCTTAGGGCTCGTCCAGACTCCAATGTGTTTTCTTGCTTGACCCACACTTTCAAGGCACAGGTCCAAGCTGTTGTCCCCTTGCCGTGCTCCTTTCCCATGGAAAACCTACTCTTTAGCTCTAAATCGTAACAAACAGCAGTTCTCAAAAGCCCTATTGCTATTTGCTCCAACTGAGTGCATAAGTGTGGTTTTCCCAGGGGTGGGGAGCAGGACAGAAGGAACCTCTGGATAAGCCCTCGGAGAAAGTATTGGCCTGAGTTGATAAAGGGCAGCTTTCTACATGATATATATCCTGCAGGCGTGTGCATGATTTCTTGTGTATATATAAACAACCCTAGAATACTTCTTTTAATATATGAGAAGGAGAAACACGAATTTACACTCCTCTCAACAACTTAAATACCCCTGTAAACATCTCCAAACATTTTCATTTACATCTGGCATGGAGTAAAATTGTATTAACTTTGCACAATCCAAATTGTGCAGCAGAGGCGTAAGCCTTGTTCTGGATGTGTAAAGAAGATTGTTCATTACACTTGGGCAATATTGTTGTCAACAACGGCAATCCTCTGTACACCTGGATAAAATTAAGTCTTGCCATTCTAAGCTGAAAGAGAGCAATACAAAACAGCCATTATTCAAAACGATCAAAATATCTTTATCCCCCTAATCGAAAGCATCCTTTAAGAAGCTTCTTCAGGAATGTCCAAATGTTTTTAAAGCTAAACTGTTATAATTAACATCTTTAGATCAAGGATTACACTGTCCAGAACTGGAAGGGTAGGATTTGGCACATGGCATGACACGCATAGAAACTGTGGTACAAATAAACTCCCTGTGTGGAGCCTGAGGCTACCCATGGCTCATCCACATCCTCTTGTGTCATTGCATAGTTTGAAGCAGGGGGTGAAGAGACAGCGCTAAAGATATTCAATCCACAAATATAATGAATACATTTCGTCCTGACCTCATGGGCAGAAAAGACATTTTTTAAAAAATAAAAAATCTTCTGCTATTCGTCAAACATTAATCATCGTTCTCCTCAGGTAGGTTGACTAATACTGGTTGACTAATTCCTCCCCCACCCTAATGGCTATTAGCCACAGTGGCTATGTTCTGCTGTCATTGTGGGAGGAAGTTGCCTTCCTTCTCACCAACTCAGTTCACTTCTGATAGTGGAGCTTGGCTTTTTTCAACCAATCAATGGGTGCTCCATTTTACTTTCGGGTGTTAACCCTCATCACCGTTTCATAGCCAAATAACTAGTGAGTATGCATGCATCTGGTTCGGCCCAGAAAACCCTTCAGGAATAGCAGCACAAATGGGTCAGGTCAAAATTAAAACAGGCAAATAGATTTTCTGCAAAACCCACACATTGGAGCTTGAAAATTGGGATTGGACACAGAATTCTTCCAAATCACTGTGAACCGCCCTGAGGCCTCCGGGTACAGAGTGGTATATTATTATTATTATTATTATTATTATTATTATTATTATTATTATTATTAATACATAACTTGGAAGACACCTCCTTATTTCCCTACAGTATTCCTTGCAGTGAGACTACCGTAAGTGACGTTCTTGAAATATAATGCCTTCTGCTTAAGTAGTTTGTCGTTCCCTTCGTTTGCACACATTTATGTCATATTGCTTTCAATTGGGACTAAGCATGCATAACTGTGGGCTGGTTAGCAGCCACCCTGTGTACACAACCTTGTCTGGTGCCCTTGGAGAAGGGCTGATGTCTGGGACACACAGTACCGCAGCCTATTTCCTAACATCACATTTTGCATTAAAATCCTGACATTGAATGCATTTAATTATAAAGCTACAGACAACAGGGCCCAAAAGCTCCTCCTTGCAGATGTGACCAACTATAAATAGCCTGGAGGATAAATAGACAACTGACAATTACAGGCTGCAATTCTCCAGCCTTAGCATGTAGGCAACACCTGCTAATAGGCCATTTTTACTGGTTTATTTATTTGTTTTAAGGCACAAAGTTTCTGCAACAATAAACCCCATGATGACTGATTTACTGCTTTCAGCAAAAATGTTAGCCCTTAATGATCACTTGCAGGTATTTTCCTAACCCCCTACACCAGGCACCCCCAAACTTCGGCCCTCCAGATGTTTTGGACTACAATTTCCATCTTCCCCGACCACTGGTCCTGTTAGCTAGGGATCATGGGAGTTGTAGGCCAAAACATCTGGAGGGCCACAGTTTGGGGATGCCTGCCCTACACTGTATTTAGGGACATTTCTCCCATTTCAATGTCATTCCAGTGGCACCCTTTAAGACATCATCAAATGTCAAATATGCACAGTAGCATCACTTTCATAGCGGAGAAAAATTTGATGACATCAGCATAGCGTGCATTCTTATATTTAGCCACTTCTTCTAAAAGACATCCAAAGATGGGGTGCTTAGAAATGAACCTCCAAAATATTATAAACTAATTTATCTGGAATTTTTCTTCTAAATAGCAGTAGTGAAAGACATATGCTGCTTGGGCAGAGCAGAATACTGAGTGAAACAGGTGTTTCTCCCCTTCACTAGTGATCCATCTTTGCTGATCTTCCAATTTTGAAGATGCTAAAACTGTAACACTTTTACCATAACTGTGTTAGAATATTGGGATGTCAAGCTTGGCCTCCATGCCTGGTACCGCTTTTCAGAAGTCGGGGCTTCGCTGAACCAAACTCTGCTACCACTGTTAGAATATCGGGATGTCAAGCCCTATATTCTTTCTTTTGCCACTGGCTTTGGTAAAGAAGAAAGCAAACAAACAAACAAACAAAAATCCCAGTGCAATCACTGTGGTGCAATTTCTTATCAGTACACTCAGGAGTGGATTCACAAATGCTTGCAACAGATCAAACACTGTGTTTTGTCAGCCCCACATTATGCATACAGCTGTAATGGAGTAACTTGCCATTTGCACTTACTCTATCATATAGAGATTTCACAGGGTTGGGGGGGGGGAAATGCAACAGGTAAATGAGCTACTGTAGCATCATTAAAAGCTAACAAAAGATCCCAGTGTGTATTGAGTAAGTTTGTCAGGAGAAATTGTTTAGCAGTTAAATTGACATAAATTGATTGGATTGGATAATTCCTCTTGCCAGAGCCGTACCATTCCCAGGAAGGAGAGCAAAAGAACACCTTCCCTCCCTGTACACCTGATGTGCATGCCTCCAAATTCCCCCAGGCATCTACGCAGAAGCATAATTTTCTAATAGGGCCTCCACACATAAAATCTGGGAAACAACTGAGCTTACATGAATTGGACTCTCTGCATCATTGACCATGCAAAATTGGTCAGCACACTTTGGACTTTATGTATGTA
This sequence comes from Zootoca vivipara, assembly GCF_963506605.1. Classification (NCBI taxonomy): domain Eukaryota; kingdom Metazoa; phylum Chordata; class Lepidosauria; order Squamata; family Lacertidae; genus Zootoca; species Zootoca vivipara. The sequence continues at coordinate 82,255,731 of NC_083278.1, forward strand.
GGACTTACGTATTTAAATGTCACCCCCTTATTCCAATACACACATATTTGGGGACATCTGGAACATGCAGGTGCAGGGAGTGGGCGAGTTCGAGAGGCATAGCACTTGCTTTGTGTGCCAAAGATCCAGGAATCAGTTCTTGGAAACTCCAGGTATGGCTGGGAAAGACGACTGTCTGCAACCTTAGGTAAAGGTACCCCTGACCATTAAATCCAGCCGTGGTCGACTCTGGGGTTGCGGCGCTCATCTCGCTTTATTGGCCAAGGGAGCCGACATTTGTCCGCAGGCAGCTTCTGGGTCATGTGGCCAGCATGACTAAGCCGCTTCTGGCAAACCAGAGCAGTGCACAGAAATGCCGTTTACCTTCCCGCCAGAGTGGTACCTATTTATCTACTTGCACTTCGTGCTTTTGAACTGCTAGGTGGGCAGGAGCTGGGACCGAGCAATGGGAGCTCACCCGGTCGTGGGGATTCGAACCGCCAACCTTCTGATCAGCAAGCCCTAGGCTCAGTGGTTTAGATCACAGTGACCTTAGCCATCACCAACTAAGACTTTTTGGGAGTTGGAGTTGAACATCATCAACAGGGCACTAGCCTCTTCACCTCTGAATGTGAGCTTCTCAAAATGCAGAGCTCATATTCTGCAACATGACAGGATGTACTGTATGATTGTTGTATAATTATTCCAACCAGTCCCACAGCCCTGCCACTTCCCTTGCTTTGCCAATACTCCCCATTCCTGATCTAAGCTCCTTGCTCCTTTAAGACCAATTCCCTTTCCATCCCGACTCCCTCCATGCCCACTGGCCATGCCCCAATTGCCCCATCCTCCCTGGTCTCTTTCTCCTTCTACTCTGTGGTTGTCCTTGACTCCTGAACTGCAGCACCACCTACTGTTCCCTGTTGGGGTTTTTGCCCCCCCCCTCAGCCATCCTCCCACCCCCCACCCTCTGTGTCCATCTTTACCAGTCCCTTTACATTCATCACATTAAAGAGAACATTTCATGGCCATCTCTTTTATCTCCTTCAATGAGCACTTAATCAGAAAAAAATGCTTTCATGTTGCTAAATCAGGGCCAGTGGGCAAAGCTGGGCTGACAAGAGACATTTCCCTCTGTCATTAGCCTGGCCAAAATAGTATTAATTACACAGGCTGCCCTTTGATTGCTGGAGTGTGGAGAGGGCTGGGGGTGGTGACAGCTATAGCTCTTCCACCCACCCCATCGCATCTCTGCTCCCTTCCACCCAAGTGGCCTCGGTCACGTTTGAGCTTTGGGGTCCGCTTCGTTGTCTCCACATCCCATCTTGCTTCTCAGCCTGAAGTGTGTTTTATGGGGAAACAGGATGGCTAAGAAATGCCATAAAATATCTCGTTTTACAGACCCAGTTTTCATTGAGGTATTAATGTTGCTTCTGCCAAGCCTGGACTGAACATTCCTTCACACCAAAAACAAAAACAAAAGTTCCCACACAGTAAAACTAGATGCTGAGAAGAAGGTTTCTAAACTAGCTTTATCCATGACATGCCCTTGCCATTGTGACACTATCTATCATCTATCTATCTAATTAGAGAGAAACCTGCAACTGCATGAGACACATCCCGGTCCTGTAATATGGAGCAGTATAGTCAGGCAGGCACAGGTTTTGGTGTAGACTTAAACTTTTTTGTCACACTCCTTGGGATGCACATCACAATATGAGTCTACTTTAGGAATAGGTGACTGTCAATTGCAATTTTTCATTTCTTTGAATCTTAAGTTTCCCATATTTCTACATTCGTCTGTGGTTATTATTGGTTAACAAAGAAGCTGAGAATTCATCAGCCTTTTAGTGGGAATTTCTCCTAATATACTCACATTTGTATGCAAAGCAGTTTCCCCTAATGCAATGCAGTTACTTTTGCTACTTTCACTAATGCAGGCATCCCAAAACCTCCAGATGTTTTGGACTACAATTCCCATCATCCCTGACCACTGGTCCTGTTATCTATGGATCATGAGAGTTGTAGGTCAAAACATCTGGAGGGCCGCAGTTTGGTGATGCCTGCACTAATGTATACACTTTAATGCACACTTTACTCAAATATATGCATTTTGGTACGTTACATGGCTTGAGAACTGCATTGAAAAATTCAGAGAGGCGCAAATTTCAAAGGATGGCTGTGTTTCAGCCTTTATCACTTCTAGCCCTGGATGGCTCAGGACAGCATGTGCCTCTAACCCAACAAAATTTGGAAGATTATAAGAGGCAATCACCTCACTGGCTTGAACCTAGCAAGGGGAAATTAACACGTTGATCATCTAGATTCTGTGCGCTGAGTGCCAGGATAGATTATGGAGGCTAAAACTCTCGTGTTATTAGTTGGATTCAGACTTGCATTTCGGAAGTACGCCAAATAATTTGCTAACATGCTGCAGCCAGTATAGCCCTGTATGTGGTTTCATGGAATAAGCCCAGTAATGGGCTCAAGGGAAGAGATGCTCCTGTGAACAAAAATGTCTTTCCTTGTGGCCAACCTTCTGAGGGCCTCATGCCAGTGGTGGGCGGAACCAGAGGCAAAAGTGGGTGGAGCTACACATATGAATGTTAACTTTGAACATTAGGCCAGTTTCTACACACTCACATACCCCTCTCTCTTCCCCATCCAGAGCAGCAAGAGACATTATTAGAGTTCAAGGACACAGACCAGCTGGGCAAAAATATTCAGGGTGCAAAGAATGCTAATGTGGGGTGTTGCCTCAGGGGAATGATATGACCTGGGTGCAGTTCAAAGGGCCAAAGAGAAAGGGTAGAGGGCCACTGTACAGGACTCCATTTTTTTAAAATCAGATTAGCAGTAATGCATTAGGTAGTATTTAGCTTTTTCTCCCTGCACCATTTCCCCATTCTAATTCTCCATCTACCTACCCCAAGCGGCTATTAGCAACATGGTGTTAGGCAGTGCTTTTTTCATTAAAAAATGTTTAGGGGGTACTCTCATTGTGACTCAGGAAAATCACCATTTTATAGTTCTAAGTAGGGGAAATAAATACAGTAAATGGACCAAAAGTACCATGATTCACAAAATGTATAGGGATATGCGTACCCCTGCGTACCCCCAGAACAGAAGCACTGGTGTTAGGGAAGTAAACTACAGGGAGTACTGCTGGTCTGATCACAGCTATGAGGGGAGGCATTTTGAAACAGTTCCTGGAGGAAACCATTAAATTCTGCCAGCATTTCTTCTCCAATCAAAATGGGGGCTCCTTCTCCAAATTAAGTCACAGATCTCCCACACCAAATCCACTTTAGTCTTGTATTACAATGGCTGCTCCATGTGGTGGTCATGGGCTGGGAATATATTTTGCCTCATGGTTTGAGCCCTCGGCCAATAACGCAAGATGAGCGCCGCAACCCTAGAGTCGGTCACGACTGGACCTAATGGTCAGGGGTCCCTTTACCTTTACCTTTGAGCCCTGTGTAAGTTGTCAGAACAGAGCCCTCTAAGAGTTTCCAAGTTAAGGATCACGTGCACCCAGAAATCATATTAAGATGTAATAATAATAATAATAATAATAATAATAATAATAATAATAATTTACTTGTACCCCGCCCATCCGGCTGGTTTCCCCAGCCACTCTGGGCGGCTTCCAACAAAGATTAAAATACATTAAAATGTCACATTAAAAACTTCCCTAAACGGGGCTGCCTTCAGATGTTTTCTAAATGTCAGGTAGTTGTTTATCTCTTTGACATCTGATGGGAGGGCATTCCACTACGTACCGCAGGGGTACGCATTCCGCCACTACGGAGAAGGCCCTCTGCCTGGTTCCCTGTAGCTCTCCTTCCCGCAGTGAGGGAACTGCCAGAAGGCCCTCGGTGCTGGACCTCAGTGTCCGGGCAGAATGATGGGGGTGGAGACGCTCCTTCGGGTATACTGGGCTGAGGCCGCATAGGGCTTTAAAGGTCATATAATGAATTGCAGTTGCGTCTTACACCCACATTAAATACAAAACCAAACTGATATTTTGGTAACCTGCTGTATGATGATTTGGTGAAGGGCGAGTACAAATAAGAAGTAAACAAAAGTAGGAAGGAAGGTAGGTATCTAGACAGATGTAACATTAAAATGTGAAGGTCTCTATCCTTCCTTCAACTTGAGCACATGAACATGTCCTCCTCATCTTGCAAGTGAACATGTGGGCCCACAGACCACCATTTTGCAATCTTGCTCCAGGGCATAACAGCAGCACTGAGCTTCTTGGAGGGATTTTTAGTTCCTAGTTCAGCCTCAGATCTTCTCCCATTTGACCTTGAGTAAGTCACTGAGGTAATTTCACATTCAATCCAGCACGCACTGCTGTCGTGCAGGCAGGGGGTGCAAAAACACGTGCCAGCGAATTACCTGACAGCCTGCCGATAGCTGATGATAGGCAGAGTGGAGGGCCTGAGCCCCACATATTTTTATTCATAAACTTTGCCTGTCCTTGCCCAGGGCTCAGGGCAGTAAGTTCAGGTTGCACTGACAACATTAGCAATTAGCTGGTTAGGAGTGTGCAGAAATGTCTCTCCGCATATTAAAAACAGCAACAACAAAACCAGCCCTCAGAGCCGTGAATCATCCCACAGGCTCTGTTTAGACTCTGGGTGGCATTTCCAGGCTTCTGTGCACCCGCTGAGGCCGAGCTTGAGGGTTCATGAGGGAACCACAGCTGAAATGTAAACAGCCACTCTCCATTTCCAAGACAATTCATTGGGACCACGGTTGAGAAAAGGACGCTGAAGGCCAGGCCAGGTCCCTGTGGGTCCCCAGGCAACAGAACTGCATGAATGCCCTCTTGAACAGTAAACCTGTCCTCTCCTAGTGACAGCATGCCATCTACATCTTCATCTGATCCAACTCTCCAAGAATATGGAAGGTGCCTTGTGCCTGGTTAGCCAAGGGGGTCTATCCAACCCAATGTTTTGACTAGTTGCAGTTTTCAGACTGCCTGAAGTTCTTTATCACAAGACTGCTCTTTGTCTCCGGCTCCCATCAGCCCCAGCCTGCATGGCCAAGAGCCATAAATCATGAGAGCTGTAGCTCAGCAACATCTGGAGGGCCACAGGTCCCCTACCCATGCTTTAACAGGAAATGCTGCAGTCTGGGGTGTTACATATGCAAAGCATACTTGATCACTTACTCTTATCAACATGGATGATTGAGAAAACAAAGCTTACTCTGTTTTCTCTCACAGTATACAAAACATTGGCCTTTTGCTAAAGATTTCCATGGAGAAATGCGTCTGTATGGGGAAGGAGGGTGGTACTTTGCATGCAGAATGGTCCCAGATTGCCATGTAGGAGCTTCATGTGGGAAGGACTCTTGCAGGGAACCCTGGAGAGCCACTGCCAGTCAGTGTAAACAATACTGACCTAGATGGGCCAGTGGTCTGGCTTGATACAAGGCAGCTGCCTATATTCCTATCAGTATGGGTTCAGAAAGGGGAGCGCATCAAGGATTTTAGTGCCTTAGCTGGGACCTTTTGACCATCATGAGCCTGACCTTGCTGGCTAGTGGTCCATTCCCCTTTCCCAACCCCTTTGTGGATTAGCAGTGCAGTGTTCAATAGGTTGAATGCATGGTAAGTTTCTTCCTGAATAAGCACAACCTTCAGAATATAAGAACCACCCTCAGATCTTTTGATGAAGGGTAGTAAAATAATAATAATAATAATAATAATAATAATAATAATAATAATAATAATTGCAGCCCTGCTGGATCAGGGGAATGGCCCATCTAGTCCAGCATCCTGTTCTCACAGTGGCAAACCAGATACCTGTAGGAAGCCTTTTGTGTGAAAAGTGGGAACAGGGTACTTATCCTGGTCAATGAAGGCTGGTTCAAACATGTCCACCTGCTTGTGAACCCCTGCAGAAAAGCTCAATGCTCCATACAAGAGCAATGATGTCTAGAGGCTGCTTGCCATATCTCCACCCATACAAGTTCAATATGTGTGTGTGCTGGTAAGAGCTGCTGATGAAGAAGAAGAGTTTGGATTTGATATCCCGCTTTATCACTACCCGAAGGAGTCTCAAAGCGGCTAACATTCTCCTTTCCCTTCCTCCCCCACAACAAACACTCTGTGAGGTGAGTGGGGCTGAGAGACTTCAGAGAAGTGGGACTAGCCCAAGGTCACCCAGCAGCTGCATGTGGAGGAGCAGAGACATGAACCCGGTTTCCCAGATTATGAGTCTACCGCTCTTAACCACTACACCACACTGATGTGGGCATGCTGGTGCTCCATGTGTTCTGGTAGACGGGACCTAGAGAGGAAGCAGCCCTTTGGACCTTGCAGCTTCCACGCAATGCACTAGTACACTTCCCTGGTAATGTCATTTGGGGTAACAATGTGAGAACTGACTCATCTTTGGTGACAATTCCCAGCGGTCATGCCTAAGCCGGCTTTTGGTGACAATTGCTTGTTGGATGAGGAATGCAGACTCTGCCAGTTTTTCATGCTATTTTCAGTAACCAGATTGCAGAAAAAGGAAACTGGCGTGGGCATGCTCAGTGAATAAATATGATGACAACTTGGCAGAAAGCACCCGTTTCACAAGCTGTTGCCAGCATACATAGTAATTTGCTGCTTGTCTTTGTTTCTGGTGATACTGACCCAGAATCAGGCACCAGACTTTCTGCATCAGGTTAACAGTCCATTTCCCTACGCATGGTGGCATCTATACCTTCCCCCTCCTCTCGCAAGATCTCATCACCTGCCACAGAGAATGAAAGAAATCAAATTGGGAAAGAGCCCTTTCCTGAGTTACGCTCCAAGATTCCCAAGCATGACCCACTTCTGAGCGTCTAGGATTTCTTCCAAGAGTTTTTTCCGGTTTGGAGCAGCACAAAAGCACCAAACTTAAAAAGATTACTGGCTACATCTCAAAGACCCATCATCAGGTATTTGAAGATCAGTGAGCAAATTTTGAAAATAAAAGGCTTTCATAGGCCTTTACATATTAGATATTTCCATTAATATCCTCAGATTTGAACAATTGTTTAATGGGGGGTTGTGTTTCTGAAAACAAGTGCAACACCTCTAAACTGGTGAGCCAGCCAATAATATTGCTAAGTTCTTTTTTTGTTCTTTTTAATATCCAAGTTGACTTTTAAAAGTGCAAAAACTAGGAGCTTTTGAAAAGATATCCTTCCCTCTGCTAGTACAAGCATGATGATTTTGAGGTTAACAGTGCAATCCTACTAGACATGTTTTCTCAGATGTTATGTCCCATTAAGTTCAATAGTACTTTGTTGTTGTTTAGTCGTTTAGTCGTGTCCGACTCTTCGTGACCCCATGGACCATAGCACGCCAGGCACTCCTGTCTTCCACTGCCTCCCGCAGTTTGGTCAGACTCATGTCCGTGGCTTCAAGAACACTGTCCAACCATCTTGTCCTCTGTCATCCCCTTCTCCTTGTGCCCTCAATCTTTCCCAACATCAGTGTCTTTTCCAGGGATCCTCAGCTTCAGGATCTGTCCTTCCAGTGAGCACTCAGGGCTGATTTCCTTCAGAATGGATAGGTTTGATCTTCTTGCAGTCCATGAGACTCTCAAGAGTCTCCTCCAGCACTATAATTCAAAAGCATCAATTCTTCGGGGATCAGCCTTCTTTATGGTCCAGCTCTCACTTCCATACATCACTACTGGGAATACCATAGCTTTAACTCAATAGTACTTACTCCCAGGTAAGTGGGCACAGGATTGCAGCCTGAGTATTGTGTGAGACGTGGCTGTGTGAGCATCCCTGGTACCAAGTGGGGTTTTTTTGTGTGTGTGGCATTGCTAAATATGAGTGACACAATTCCCATCCCACTCACCAATGCTATTGTATAAACCATGTTGGGATCATCCAGGGAGCCATTTGTATAAGCATTGTGGTGGTGATGTGACTTTACTCACAAGTGATGTGACTTTACTCACAAGCACAGAATGAACTCAGGCTCGCCAGAGAGGTTAAAAGCAACAAAAAGGGCTTTTATGGGTATGTCCGTAGCAAAAGGAAAAACAAGGAAACAGTGGGGTCACTCAGAGGAGAAGATGGTGAAATGCAAACAGGGGACAGAGAAAGGGCAGAACTCCTCAATGCCTTCTTTGCCTCAGTCTTCTCCAAGAAAGAAAAAAACGCCCGACCTGAAGAATATGGAGCAGATGATTCAGCAGGGGAAACACAGCCCAGAATAAGTAAGGAGGTAGTACAAGAATACTTGGCTAGTTTAGATGTATTCAAGTCTCCAGGGCCAGATGAACTACATCCAAGAGTATTAAAAGAACTGGCAGAGGTGATTTCAGAACCACTGGCAATAATCTTTGAAAATTCCTGGAGAACAGGCGAAGTTCCAGAAGACTGGAGGAGGGCAAATGTTGTCCCTATTTTCAAAAAGGGGAAAAGAGAGGACCCAAACAATTACCGCCCAGTCAGCCTGACATCAATACCAGGAAAGATTCTAGAGCAGATCATTAAGCAAACAGTCTGTGAGCACCTAGAAAGAAACTCTGTGATCACTAAAAGTCAGCATGGGTTCCTGAAAAATAAGTCATGTCAGACTAATCTGATCTCATTTTTTGACAGAATTACAAGCCTGGTAGATGAAGGGAACGCTGTGGATGTAGCCTATCTTGATTTCAGCAAGGCCTTTGACAAGGTGCCCCATGATATTCTTGTAAAGAAGCTGGTAAAATGTGGGCTAGACAATGCTACCATTCAGTGGATTTGTAGCTGGCTTACTGACCGAACCCAAAGGGTGCTCATCAATGGCTCCTCCTCATCCTGGAGAGTAGTGACTAGTGGGGTGCCACAGGGTTCTGTCTTGGGCCCAGTCTTGTTCAACATCTTTATCAATGACTTGGATGATGGGCTTGAGGGAATCCTGAGCAAGTTTGCAGATGACACCAAATTGGGAGGGGTGGCTAACACCCCAGAGGACAGGATCACACTTCAGAATGACTTTAACAGATTAGACAACTGGGCCAAAGCAAACAAGATGAATTTTAACAAGGAGAAATGTAAAGTACTACACTTGGGCAAAAAAAATGAAAGGCACAAATACAGGATGGGAGACACCTGGCTTGAGAGCAGTACATGTGAAAAGGATCTAGGAGTTTTGGTTGACCACAAACTTGACATGAGTCAGCAGTGTGATGCAGCAGCTAAAAAAGCCAATGCAATTCTGGGCTGCATCAATAGGAGTATAGCATCTAGATCAAGGGAAGTAATAGTACCACTGTATTCTGCTCTGGTCAGACCTCACCTGGAGTATTGTGTCCAGTTCTGGGCACCACAGTTCAAGAAGGATACTGATAAGCTGGAACGTGTCCAGAAGAGGGCAACCAAAATGGTCAAAGGCCTGGAAACGATGCCTTATGAGGAACGGCTTAGGGAGCTGGGTATGTTTAGCCTGGAGAAGAGAAGGTTAAGGGGTGATATGATAACCATGTTCAAATATATAAAAGGATGTCATATAAAGGAGGGAGAAAGGTTGTTTTCTGCTGCTTCAGAGAAGCGGACACGGAGCAACGGATTCAAACTACAAGAAAGAAGATTCCACCTAAACATTAGGAAGAACTTCCTGACAGTAAGAGCTGTTCGGCAGTGGAATTTGCTGCCAAGGAGTGTGGTGGAGTCTCCTTCTTTGGAGGTCTTTAAGCAGAGGCTTGACAGCCATCTGTCAGGAATGCTTTGATGGTGTTTCCTGCTTGGCAGGGGGTTGGACAGGATGGCCCTTGTGGTCTCTTCCAACTCTATGATTCTATGATTCTATGATTCTATGATTCTAAGTGACTCAAAGTGACTTACAATCCACATGTGGCGAGAATGCCCCAGAATCCAACCCTTCTGGACAACAGTCCTACAGGAAATAAGCAAAATAACTAAACAGCTATTAGAAGTCACTCCAGAACTGGCCCTACTGAAAATCATCCAAGATAATAATATTAATTATATTCTTTATTACAAATTATTTTTTTCCTTTAAAAGAATCCATTGCTATCTTTTGGTGGCATAATGGTAAAGAGTAAATTATAATTGCCTCTTTTCTCAGTATTTCCAGATTAAGAATTATAGCTTTTCAGCAATGTACTACTTTATGGCAAGAAATTAATTTTAGAAATTACTGGGTGGGGATGGAGGTTTAAAAAAGTACAGTAGATTATCTGAAATATATCCCTTATTGCTTGCATAGTGTGAAGAAAGGGAAAGTGACTATGAAAAATTGGATAAAGTCCTATGAGTAGGCGTATCAGGTTAGATATTTTGAAATACTTGTGGAAGCAGAAAATTAAGGCATCTCATTGTGTCAGAATAGCTGAAAATAATTATTAAGTGCTTTCCCAGTGTTACAATACTCCTTGGTAATTGAAACAGATGTTGTGGAGACAGATGGGAACTGCTGGAGATGCAGTCATATTAAAAGGGGTTCCTGCCATATTTACTAGCTTTGTCCTAAGATTAAGATTTATTTGGGAGGAGGTGTTGAAAATTTCAACTGCAAAATTCAACTTTATTTTTTAAGGAATGACACAAATAAGATAGTGGCTATGATATGCAGCATGCACACCCAAGATTCACTCACAAAGTGTGAATTATAAGCCATTAGACCTTTGGCTGCAACCTATACATATTTATATGGGAAGTATTTGCATTCAACTCAAGGAGACTTACTCAGTTAAAGGAAAGGTATCACAAGAGGAATTTGAAGGCATTATTTTTGCATTAACCACATACTTACCTCTCAGCAAGGACTTCAGAGAGTCCATGAAACCACATTGCAGGTCAAGGAACTCATACCCTCCAACACTTCTCCAATGAAAATAGGGACGTCCTGTTCCACAATGATAATTTTACTATTTATACCCCGTACATCTTACTAGGTTGCCCCAGCCACTCTGGGCAGCTTCCAACAAATATAAAAACACAATAAAACATTACACATTAAAAAAACTTCCCTATACAGGATTGCATTCAGACAGCCCAGGGGTTGGATAACTCCATACTCTCCAACATTTCTCCAATGAAAATAGGGACATCCTAAGGAAAAGTGGGACATTCCTGGATCAAATCAGAAACCAGGAGGCTTCTCTAAATCAGGGACAGCCTTGGAAAATAAGGGAACTTGGAGGGTCTGGGAACTTCAAACAGTTGACAGATTTGCCCATCAGCATGGTTTAGTGTTTTGAAATAATGCCTTTCCCATTCCTAAAGTCTGCCGGATTCTGACAGGCCAAAACATAAGACTATGGACAGAAGCATTGTAACTATTGCTAATATTGTTGGGAGAACCTTGGACTTGTCCCATCTCCATCACCCTGTGTTACTGCAATTTCTTTTAAAAATAAAAATAAACATCCAACCTGAGTGGTAGAGTATATGCAATGCATTGCATATATAAGCTCCCAGATTGAATTCCCACAACCCCTAGCTAAAAAGCAATCTCGGGAGTGGGGCATAAAACCTTAGAGAGCTGTTGTCCACAGTTGGCAATGCCATTCTAGATGGACTGAGTATCTGACTCAACAGCTTCATGTGTTTAATATCCATATGGAAGTACAGCGTAGCAGAGAAGCATTCTTAACAAAGCTCTGACCCAAAGCAATTGGTCAGAGCGACCCGCATTCACAGAGGTAGTAAATGGAGGCTGGAAAGGAGCATCATAAAACTATCCTAGCAGCATAGTAATGATGCTGGGTTGCCACCAAGAATTCTGGAGTTTATAGTTTGCTATGTTTTCTGAAACTAATATCATGGCCACTGGTCCCATCACTTCCTGGCAAATAGAAGGGGAAGAGATGGAGGCAGTGAGAGATTTTACTTTCTTGGGTTCCATGATCACTGCAGATGGTGACAGCAGTCATGAAATTAAAAGACGCTTGCTCCTTGGGAGAAAAGCAATGACAAACCTAGACAGCATCTTAAAAAGCAGAGACATCACCTTGCCAACAAAGGTCCGTATAGTTAAAGCTATGGTTTTCCCAGTAGTGGTCTATGGAAGTGAGAGCTGGACCATAAAGAAGGCTGATTGCTGAAGAATTGATGCTTTTGAATTATGGTGCTGGAGGAGACTCTTGAGAGTCCAATGGACTGCAAGAAGATCAAACCTATCCATTCTTAAGGAAATCAGCCCTGAGTTCTCACTGGAAGGACAGATCCTGATGAAGCTGAGTCTCCAATACTTTGGCCACCTCATAAGAAGAGAAGACTCCCTGGAAAAGACCCTGATGTTGGGAAAGATGGAGGGCACAAGGAGAAGGGGACAACAGAGGATGAGATGGTTGGAGTGTTCTCAAAGCTACGAACATGAGTCTGACCAAACTGCGGGAGGCAGTGGAAGACAGGAATGCCTGGCTTGCTCTGGTCCATGGGGTCACAAAGAGTCGGACACGACTAAACAACAACAACAATGGTTTCTGAAGGCTCTCTGGTAGACATCTCTGTAGCCATGCATTTCCCAGACATACCTGCAGAGATTAAATCTCTGTCATGCCTGTTTTAAATCTCTAGTGAGGATATGCTACCGTATGTCTGTCTGTCTGTCTCTCTGTCTCTCACAGTGTGTGTGTGTGTGTGTGTGAGAGAGAGAGAGAGAGAGAGAGAGAGAGAACGCACGAACGAACGAACGAACGAACGAACGAACATTCAAGGGCACCAGCAATGCCCTCTGAGGGCAATGTGAACCTCCCATTTCTATCTATGCCACTTGTATAAATTCCACTTGTAGTCCCCCTTTTTTGCCCTCTCTTTAAAGTGAGGTAGGTTTCATGACCATTTAACAGATCAGGAACCAAGATTGAGAAAAGTGATCATGGACCTCCCAATGAGTTGGTGGCTGCTGGGCCTGAGAAACCCAAACCCAGTGCAATCCAGAGCTCTGTGCTCCCCTAGCCAACATCACCAGCTCCCCGGTGTCTCTCCGCCACCCCCACCACCCCTCCATTTGTCTCCAGCTTACATCTTGCATTCAGCCTTAAATCAGGTAATCAGCTCTTTTGTGCTTGTGCGAGACTCACTTAGGGTCTCATTAGGGTCTCCGAGCCACTTGTCGTGTTGGTATTGCATTAATTAATGGGAGCATGAGGCACCAGCAAAGTGCAATGCATTTACTCTATCCTCCGCAGCGGAGGCTTTTTACAAAACAGATCAAAGAGTTCCTCCTGGGCTCTGCACAGATGGCTTTAAAGAATCCATTCCAAGGACAATAGAAATAAGAACTCTAATAACCTTCTCCTATGGAGACCTGCCAGCTCCAGAAAGCAGCCAGTCTGGTGACCATTAAAGGGGATGCCTCTTTGGTTTCCTTTCCACTCTAATTACCCTTAACTGGCTGCTGCACCTGGAAGCAGAACATCAAGTGCTCTCCAAGGATCAGCGTGTCAGAGCGGCTTGCACTCAAAGAAGGATTGCCGCCTTGGTGTTTTTCCTTTTCCCAGCACTGAAATACAATAGCCTTTCTGATAGAGAGATAGGGTGCAGAAAACCACACGCTGCCGGCCTCGAGGTTTTTTGGTACACACTCTCACACACACGTACAAACACAGTCACCCCCACTTTCGAGAACCTTCTGTCAGTCCTCCAGCAACCCTATGTTTTCTTTCTTATGCCACCATCCTCTCTTACCTGCTCTCTTAAGCAGAGGATAGCAACATCATGCATATCTTTCAAGGAGACCATTCCTAGATGAGACTCAATTTTCCACCTCCAACCTCCGGTTTGTGTACCATTAAACAAAATGTGTGTGTGTGTGTGTGTGTGTGTGTGTGTGTGTGTGTGTGAGAGAGAGAGAGAGAGAGAGAGAGAGAGAGAGAGAGAGAGAGAGAGAGAGAGAGAGAGAGAAGTCGTATTTACATTTTGCTTCAGGCCACCATTGCTCTTCAAAGAACGGGAAAAGCTTAATTGGTAACTAGCATAGCAAGCCACTAGACAAGGGATAACCAAAATGTTGTTCTCCAGATGTTGTTGGACAACAGTTCTCAGTCAGCATAGCAGCGATCTGAGATGAGGGGAGTTAAAGTCCAAGAAAAACTGAGGTGTGCCATGTTGACTACACCTGCATTAGGCACTACTGTCTTAACTTTAAATCTGCCAAATGAGGATAAGGAGATTGCAAATAAAAGTTGAATGAATTCTCTGCATCTGTCTTTGCCACTGCCTGAAATGACTTTCGCAGGAAGGGAGTCTGGGGAACTGAAGCAGATAGTGCTGGCAAGAGACAAAGGTCTACAGCCAAGAGACAAAATAAAAAGTGACAAATCACCAGATCTGAATGGCATCCACTTAAGAGTTGTGAAAGAACTGAAATGTGAAATCGTTGGTCTTCTAGCAACAATATGTAACTCATCCCTCAGATCAGTCTCCATTCCTGAGGGATTCTGGGAAGTACTATTGCCCATCCCAGGAAAGCTGACAGAAAGTATTGTTAAAGAATACTTTAATTCATAGCTTATCTGATGTTAGGGATGAGTAGTGAGGTGGCCAAGTTTTCTGGTGATATTCAATTGTTCTGGGTCATAAAAATGAAAAGAGATTGTGAAGAGCCCCAAAAGGCCCTCTCCAAACCTATTAAGTGGTCAGTAAAATGGCAAAGACAATTCAATGTAAAGTGTAAAGTGTGTGTGTCTTAATTTCACATATACACTCATGGGATCTGAACTGACAGTGACCGACCAGGATTAAGATCTTGGGGTTGTAGTGGATAGCTTGATTAAGAGGTTGGCCCAGTGTGCAGCAGCTGTGAAATGGGAAAAAATCCATGCTATGGATCATTAGGACAGGAATTGAAGAAACAGCTGCTGATTTCATAATGCCATTATACAAATCTACAGTGCAACCACATTTGGGATATTGTGAGCAGTTCTGGCTACCTCAGCTCAAAAAGTATATAGTAGCGTTGGAAAGGGTTCAGAAAAGAGCACCCAACATGAACAAGGGGTGGAATGACTCTCCTATGAGGAAAGGTTACAACATCTTGGACTTTTTAGTTTAGAGAGTAAGGGGTGACATGATAGAAGTTACCATATTTTTCTGTGTATAACACGCCCCTGTGTATAAGATGCCCCCTATTTTTGGGGACTCCAAATTAAGAAAATTGGGGGGGGGATTGCCAAGAGTTGTTCAGCTTTAGGGGGGAATTGACGGAAATCACTCACCCGCCTGACAAATGCAGGCAATCTCACGTGGCGCCGAAACCACCAATTGTATGCCCAGTCACCACCAGCACCCGCCAATCGCTCACCCAATTGCCACAGCAGCAGCCAATTGACAACAGCCCTTGCCGCAGCCACCAATGAAATGCCCAATCACTGATGACAATCTCCCGCTCGCGGCAACAACCAATCGCCCGTCCCCACACTGCGCTACCCATGTATAAGACAACCCCCATTTTTTTACATACTTTTTAAATATGTATAAGAAGAGCTGGCTCTTCTTATATTCTTAGGCGGTTGAAGGATGGATGGCGGCTAACAGATTGAGATTGAATCCTGACAAGACAGAAGTACTGTTTGTAGGGGACAGGAGGCAGGCAGGTGTGGAGGACTCCCTGGTCCTGAATGGGGTAACACCGGTCCTGAAAGACCTACATTGGCTCCCAGTACGTTTCCGAGCACAATTCAAAGTGTTGGTGTTGACCTTTAAAGCCTTAAACGGCCTCGGTCCAGTATACCTGAAGGAGCGTCTCCACCCCCATCGTTCTGCCCAGACACTGAGGTCCAGCGCCGAGGGTCTTCTGGCGGTTCCCTCGCTACGAGAAGCCAAGTTACAGGGAACCAGGCAGAGGGCCTTCTCGGTAGTGGCACCCACCCTGTGGAATGCCCTCCCACCAGAGGTCAAAGAGAATAACAATTACCAGACCTTTAGAAGGCATCTCAAGGCAGCCCTGTTTAGGGAAGCTTTTAATGTTTGATGGATTTCTGTATTTTAGAATTTCTGTTTTTTTTGGAAGCTGCCCAGAGTGGCTGGGGGAACCCGGCCAGATGGGCGGGGTATAAATAATAAATTATTATTATTATTATTATTATTATTATTATTATTAGTTTAATATAAAAACCCATGGAGCTGTGCCACCACAACCCCCTCACATCCCTTGCTCGAATTCAGTGGCTGGTTTGCTGGCTGAGGCAACATACCATGAGCATGTTCCACCTGTGCTCAAGGAGCTGAACTGTCTGCCAATTTGCTACCAGACCAAGTTCAGAATACTCTTGCTGAGATATGTGGATTGGGGAGAAATTCTGCCCAGCTGCATTTAAAGGGAAGCCTTCCATATTCACAGTGTCTGAAACAATGTGTGATCCGAAACAGAGCCACCCTTTAAATTTTGCAATACAGTTCTCCAGTCAAAATGCATATAATAGTGCATACGAATGCATATATTAGTGAAAATAACAGTAAAATGTATTATACTGTATATGGGAAAATTGCTTTGGGGAAAATGTTTATTAGGCAAAAGTATGTATATTCGGAGACATTTGCACTAAGATCCTGATGAATTTTCATGAGGATTTGTTTTGCTTTTGTTTTTAAAAAAATCAGATATGGAAACATGTAGAACTGAAGACTTGAAAAATGAGAGAAACCAAAATGGACAGATTAGTCCATCTCTACTACCACATCAGGCCCTAGGCAACAGGTCAACAGAGAGTGACGTCTCTTCAAACCAGAACAGGTGCTCTTTTTTCTGTTGCAAGGTGAGCTGTCAGGCTCTGGAAGGAACACAAACCTCTTCAACTTTCCCTCTATGCTTCAAACATGCCTACTCCTTGGAGTATTTCCCAAGCATCTTCAAAATGGTTCTTCACCATGGCTGAGCTAATTTGTTTATCTTCCCAAATGTTTGCTTAGCAGTGGTTTTTTTAAACACATTTTTTCACCTCAGAACAGGACTTTCTACGGGGGGGGGGGGGGTAGGCAGGGAGGCAATATGACTCCAAATCACTTTCCCCTGATAGAATATTGTTTCCCCCTTGCTCTTAAAAACAACAACCCACTCAAGCCATTAGACCCTATTATTTCAAGGTTAGTGAACCGCTTGCAAACAGGTCCTTGTCCATTGTTTATAGACCACGTGCATGCATACATAAAATAAACATGTGCCCAAAATGTAGCAAATTGACTTGTGCGGCTGACTCACTGGTAAAAAGATTTACCCTATTTCACACTGTATTGTCTAGACCGCAGCCTAATGGCCCCTTCCTTGCAACCCAAAGGGTCAGCTTTTTCCCTTCCCATGCATTTCACTGGCCCTTCACTTTGGTCGGGAGTAGGAATAGCTAAAACCCTCCTGTGTCCATCCACCTGCAGTGCCACAGCTTGGCGTTCTCCCCGGACCTACTCCCGCACATTCCACAATCTTGCTTTGCCCAGCAGCAGCAAAAAATAAACTGGTATCTTCCTGTTCCTCCCCCCGGGGACCTGCTTCTCCCTCTCCCCAGTCTATTCCAAAATGGTAGGGAGAATCACATGAGTGATAGGGCTGTCTGGAAAGCTGGCAGAGGCCCTAGAATACAAACACAGAGCCTGGCAACAAAAATAGGATCGCCAAGGAGAGAGGGGGTGACGTCTTCCCGTTAGGGTTTATTTTTAAACTGTTTATCAAGGATTTGCTCCTGTTGGCATTGGAGGCTGGAGGCTCTTTGGGGGCAGGTGTTGCAGCAAGTGTCTGTGGAGGTGAGCTGGCATTGGCCTGCCTCTTTTTCTGTTTCTGACTGGCCTGTTACCTTCTCCTTCTGCAGTATTTGTTTTTGCATATTCATACCCAGGAGCCACTAAGAACTTATATGGCAAATAACGTCTGCATCACAGATTTTACCGGTTAAGTAACTCCTTTGGCATTTGGTTAAGAAGCAAGGGCGGGGAGGAAGCAACTCCGAAAGAAGATTGGCTGTTTCAAAGTGTGACTTTGGAGATGTGAGAGAGGTGAAGACTGTAAACCAGGCATCCCCAAACTGCGGCCCTCCAGATGTTTTGGCCTACAACTCCCATGATCCCTAGCTGACAGGACCAGTGGTCAGGGATGATGGGAATTGTAGTCCAAAACACCTGGAGGGCCAAAGTTTGGGCGTGCCTGCTGTAAACCTAAACATACCTTTCTGAGAGTAAGCTGCATTGAAATTGCGGGACTTTCTATTGAGGAGACAATGTACATACCCATCTAACTTTTTCAGACCCATAACCGGGACATGCATCTTCCAGGACGCACTCCCGGGCTAGTCACGTGACTCGTGCCTTACTCTAAGGTTGAAAAGGTGCTTTTTTCAGAGCAAGAGCCCAACACGAGAGATCACAGCACCCAAAATGTCCACTGCAATCTTGCAAACAAAAAGGGGCTGTCCCATTTTTTCTAGGGGCACTTGGCAGGTCTTCATGTGCCTCCTCGAGAGGTCTGGGGGGTGGCAACATGAGAACTTCTCTGCAGTGGCACCCCGTCTGTGGAATGCTATCCCCAGGGAAGTTCACCTGGTGCCTTCATTATACACCTTTAGGCGCCAGGCAAAAATGTTTCTTTTTAACCAGGCCTTTGGTTGATGTGATTGCCCTTTGAAAAAGTGGCTCTTTTGAGGGGGGGGGGTATTGCATTGCTGTTTTTATTTTGTTTATATATATATTGTGGTTTTTATGTTGATCTTTTCTGTGAACTGCCCTGAGACCTCCAGATATAGGGTGGTATATAAATTCAATAAATAATAATAATAAAAACAATAATAATATAGGATTGAGCTCATAGGTTAAATGGAACTTACTTCCCAGGCAAGTGCATAGGATTTTAGGGATGGGTGAATCTGCCAATTTCAGCTTCCCTCCTTTTCACATTTTTCCAACTTTCAGATCAGTTCTTCACATTTCCACGTCAATTTGTGAGTTTTTGGCAGCACTGCAGTTCCCCAGCAAAAGGTCTTTTCAGCCAGGGTGGGAAAAGCCACTCTCATTCTCCTCTCTGCAGCAAGGCCAGACAAAGGCAGCCGGAGAGTACAGTGGTACCTCAAGTTACAAACGCCTCAGGTTACTAAGAGTTTGGATTTGATATCCCGCTTTATCACTACCCGAAGGAGTCTCAAAGCGGCTAACATTCTCCTTTCCCTTCCTCCCCCACAACAAACACTCTGTGAGGTGAGTGAGGCTGAGAGACTTCAGAGAAGTGTGACTAGCCCAAGGTCACCCAGCAGCTGCATGTGGAGGAGCGGAGAGGCGAACCCGGTTCCCCAGATCACGAGTCCACCACTCTAACCACTACACCACACTGGCTCTCACTGACTCTTCTTCTTCAGGTTACCAACGCTTCAGGTTACAAACTCCGCTAACCTGGAAGAGTTACCTCGAGTTGAGAACTTTGCCCCAGGATGAGAACAGAAATCATGTGCCGGTGGCACAGCGGCAACAAGAGGCCCCATTAGCAAAAGCACGCCTCTAGTTAAGAACAGTTTCAGGTTAAGAATGGACCTCCGAAACAAATTAAGTTTGTAACTAGAGGTACCACTGTATAGAAACTTGGCAAAGGTTCTGGAGTCGTGACGGCCAGAACATCTCTCTCCTGGCAGGCAGCTGCCTCCCTTCCTTGCCTTTACTTAATGTCTCCCTTTTTGCAACATTGAGAAGTCTGGGGTGAGCAAAGTGGGGGAGAGGAAGAGAAGGGAGGAAAATGGAAGGCACAGACAGCTGCCTGTTAGATAAGAACGGGAAACGCCACAAAGCAAAGCACCGGCAAGGCCTGGGGCGCATACGTGCAGTCAGTGGTGTGAGCCGGTGCTAAGCGACACGCACCTCTGTCTCAAAATGGCTTTGCTGGCAAGCCAAAGGCAAGTCAGCTGAGGCCCCTGTCCACCGGCCAAATCAGCTGCCAGGGAGTGAAACAGATGATGGCATGTGCTTATCCCTTGCCCGCTCCCTCCATTAGGGCTGCACCTGGCCTTGATGCCTTTGTGCTCAGATACTGAGTGTGCGTGCCTCCGAGCACATGAGCCTCTCTCGCTCCCTTTCTCTCCTCCTGGCACTTCTGTGCCAATGATGCCACATGCCCTAGATTGGCAAGTATCATTTTCAGTAGGAAATCAGAGCCGTCCCCAATCTCAAGCGTCCTAACTTGTTCCAACGTCACGATTCCAAACTGTTTGCCGGATAGTCACCATTGTGGACTACCCTTGGGAGGAAGCCTAGAGAATGGCTTGTAAGAGGAGCTGGGGCAAAGAAAGAGGTCTGTTTGTAGATCCCCTGAATTAAAAGGACAGGGAAAACTGCTCTGGTGGATTGCGGCCTGCCTACCCAGGAGAGGAGAATTATATGAATCCTCATAATACTGCTGATTCCAGTTCCATGCTGATCTGGAGGAGCTGGGTTGTATTCACATAGCTGTCAAGTTTTCCCTTTTCTTGCGAGGAAGCCTATTCAGCATAAGGGAATTTCCCTTTAAAAAAGGGAGAACTTGACAGCTATGTGTATTCAGCTCAGAGCAGACCTGATGAAATTGAAGTTAATGAACTAAGGTAGTCGTGTCCTGGATGGGTCTACTCTGAGTAAGAAAACACTAACCACCACCCTCTGGCTGTATAGGAGGAGGATGGATAGGAAAAAAAGGACAGGAGCCTGTTCATTTCTTGGCCCAGTTTGAAGTGCTGGTTTTAATCTATAAAACCCCAGACGGGTTGGGGCTAGTTAACCTCAGAGATTGCCTCCTAGCACATATGCCTACCCCAACCTTCAGCTTTGTTTTGGAGGCCCCACCAAGAGAAGGGAGGTGTGTTGCTACCAGGGAGATACCCCACCTCCTCACAAGAAGCTCTCCTGGCACTTTCTTCATATTTGCGGCACCTGAAGCCCTTTTTAATCCACACCAGCTTTACATTTGGGTCGTTTTGTTCCATCTCTGTTCACAACAGACATTTTGCACCTGGATGCTCTGCACCAAAGTCACGTATTTTAGAAGGGGACACCCAGTTGCCTGCAAATGCCCTGCTCCTACTGCACATTGACTTTGCACTGAACTTCACGCTTATAATCTCTGTTTGTTTTTGTCAGATATGCAAGAGTAATTATCAGGTGTGCTCCTTCCACGTAGCCTTTTATTCCAGAAAACATTCCAGGTGGCATATCCTTATCCAATGATGATGGATCAGTTGGGGGAGGGGAGAATCTGCATGGTGCAAAGGTGGTGCTGATATGTCAAGTTACTGTTGATTTCAGTTATTTTTTGGTTTGAATAGTTTTTTTTCCCACAGCAATTTACTGATAATTTCATTGTTTTATTCTTTCTACAATCCACTTTGCTGTTTGTTTGTTTGTTTGTTTGTTTAAATAAATAAATAAATAAATAAATAAATATGAACTATGGACCATGGTTACTCACTGTGCTTAGGGAACTTCTGTGTGGCTGGCACTTCCCGATGTGTGTTCCATGACCTTTCCACTCCAAGTGCTCATGAGAGCGATGACATAACTGTCAACGGGAATGGCAACTTTTATTGGGTTGATGCAATGGATAGTGCTATTTGTCTGGTTTGTTTGTGAGCTGGGGTTTCCCCCACCTTGCTTCTTTTATCTGCTGCCAACTCCATTCTCAACTGCAGCAGGAAGGACTCTCTCTCTCTCTCTCTCTCTCTCTCTCTCTCTCTCTTTCTCTCTTTCGTAGTGCTGACTTTTATCACCTCAAGGTTCTTTTGTACTTCAACTCCGGTTGAAATCACGGCCAGTTAGGTACTGCACCAAGTGTTTGAGTGAGACTCTGCCCCAAAGAGCCTGCAATGTAAGGGCAGTGGTGAACGGTGCCGCTTGGCTGCCTGGGGCCGGGGCATCGCTCCACAGCGTGCATGCATCCTGATGCATGCATTGTGACATCACGATGCATGACACGCACCAGGATGGACTGCGCATGTCCGCACATGCACAGTCCATCCGGGTTGGTGCTGCTGCTCGGCTCGGCTGGTGCGCTCTGAAGCAGAGCACGCTACGGAGTGGGTTGCCGGGCAGCGAGGGGTGGGCCAGGGGCTGGGGGCGCTGCCCCCACGCTGCCCCTCCAGAGTGAAGCTAGGAGCTGCCCGCCCCCTTCGCCCCTCCCTTGCTACGCACCTGTGTTGTTGCCACCAGGAGCCACCTATTATCTCTAATGCTGAAAACGTTCATTATGATAAAGTGAGAACTTGTCTATTATCTTTTTTTTTTTTTGCAGTATGTGTTACAGCTGTTCTCTTTGGAGACAGCATGAAGATTACAAGGGAACATAGATCCTGCCTGGTGCCCTAATAAGATTTATATAATAAAATTTATGCATTGCGTAATTGTTAAAAGAAAATCTCAAAATGGCTTACAAAGAGAATTAAACAATAAAATTAACAGTTATAACAGTTATATCCCTGTCCAATCATGGAGGTCTTCAGGGGAGTCACTGCTAGTGACAAATAGTGATTGATAGCCTTATCCTCTATGAATTTGTCTAATCCTCTTTTAAATGTATCCAAGTTGGTGGCCATTACTACATCTTGTGGGAGTGAGTTCCATAGTTCAACTATATGCTGTGTGAAGAAGTACTTCCTTTTATCTGTCCTGAATCTTCCAACAGTCAGCTTCATTGGATGTCCATGAATTCTAGAGAGGGGAAGAAAATCATTTCTCTCTCCACTTATGCTATTAGTCTCCATCCGTACCTATTTCTATTGTTGCCCTCATATTAAAGGGACTCCCTTTCTAGGGAAATTCTAACAATCTCTCCTCTCTGCTTTCTGCTGACCAATAAGCCCTTGGGTTGTTTCCAGCGGCCTTTGGGAATTAACCACTGATCTGCCCTGTTATATTTGGATGGCTTCCCTGTTGTTTTGGGCTTGTAGGAAATATTTCCATTCCTTTCATTGTTGCACAAACTGTTGCAAACTATGAAAGATCTGCAGTTTAACAGGAATACTTTAAATACTTCACACCATGAAGCCCACGCAGCTTCCCCCAGTTGTGCTGGTTGGCTGTGCAGACAAAGGCAGTGGAGCCAGTTTAAGATCTGCTGAGAGCCACCTGGAATGCATTTTATACATAAAGCTTCCCAACAACCTGCATATTGCACATTCACCCTGACATGTTTGCAGGGAGATTAGATGATGTTGGCTATTTCATTACCATTCATTCCGATTTGTGTGTGAGGAAGTTAGATGACGCTGCGGCAAAGCAAAGGTTACCTCTCACACTTTCTGTTGCATTTTCCCATGGCTTTCCTTATTGGTCGGGGGGGGGGTTGAGCCCGATCTTTTGGGGAAGCGGGTTGCTTGTACAAGATCTTCTGATCAACTTTCATTTCACAACCTGAATTTGCTGGTATGTGATGGATTCCCGCCTGGAAATAGCCACAGTCTGGAAGGGACCGTGGTCAGGATGCAAACTCACAGCTAGACAGTGAGCTAGACAGACGGACCAAAGGCATTGGCTGCACTTATGCAGTCTCTGGAAGAAGCACCCTCCTGGGTCCAAGGCACCCTTGTTTGTCCTGCCACAGAGCTAGTATTATCATCTGGACTCTGCCCTGAGAGCACGCCACGAACAAGAAGTTGTGAAACCCACCTGCCCCAAAGCTTTTCTGCCAGGAAAATACACTTCAAGGAAACTGGGTGTGCTTGTTATTGTCACTACGTGCAGGGCAACGCTCAGCTTCCTCACAACTAGGTGCTGTAGGAGAATGAAATGTCTCCTCAGTTCATGAAGTCGAGAGAGGAGGAGAATGAACCAAAGAGCACCGACATTTGCAGTTTTATGGGGAGCCTGGGAGGAACGGAGTCTCATTGGTCATCGCTGCATCAAAGTCAAAGTTCAATGAGCAACTTTTCCCTTCTAAATGGTCTCATCGTCTTCCGGATGAGAGTGAGTCAGAAAAAGATGGATGTGGATGTCCCATGCCAACAAAGGCTCATTTTCTATATTTTGAGGTTGCCAACTGATCAAGATGCAAGGGACAGCCTGGACTATTATTGTGCTTTAAATAAGTAAACCTGGGACCAATTTACTTGTGGTGTTGCCCTGCCCCATAGATGCCCAATCAGCTGCTTTAGTCTACAGAACTGGCCTTGTTACAGGTGCTGCAGATAGTCATTCTGCACTTGTATGAAACTGATCTTTTACTGTAGTACACCTACACTTTGGAACTCCCTGCCTGTTGACATCAGGCAGGTGCCTTCATTGCACACTTTTATGCACCTGCTTAAAATATTTTTGCTTAGGTGCACCTATCCAGACACGAAGCATGCAGAATGCCGACTGCTTTGCTTCCTGTCGATTTTAATTATCTTTTGACTGTTGGAAATACCTGTTTTCAACTGCCTTTTATTTATATATTAAATAGTTTGATTAAAATTTCTGTAAACCGCCTAGAGGTTTTCTTACAATAAAGTGCTATGCAAATGTTGTGAATTAGATAAAATAAATAAATAGCAGCTTGCTCTGCAGAAATCAGCCACGGAAGATGATTTTCACAGCATGGAGACAGACATTGTCACCTGCTAATGTCTGTGCATCACACTTCTATTAAAAAGCACTCCTGCAAAGGCTAGTTGAAAAACTGGCAACTGTATATTGTTTGGAGGTCTTCCCCCCCCCCCCCAAAGGGTAACAAGGAAGGTCAGACAGTACTAATAAAATGCTACAAAGAAGTTTAGTTTTACATGGATTAATGATGCCCTGTGGGCTTTTGTTGCTTGCACTCTCCATATAAGCATAGTCAACTGTTAATTTTCTAAGCCCTAGTTTTCAGCTTGTTTCCTTGCCTTTGCTACAGTTATTTGCTTTCATCATTGTTTATCATTTTCTCTGCCATTGCCCTTTTAGAATTGGGGAGGGGGGAGTTTTCCAGGGAAAGAGTTCAGAAAAATATGAATGCATATCATAAAGTTAGATTTGCTAACTGTTTGTACTGTTTCTGCTCCTGAGACTTTAACAGCAGCCTAACACACACACACACACAAACAAATATATAATTGGAAGCTTTTCCCAATAGGACAGGTGTGGAGAACCTTCAGCCGTCCTGATGTTGCTGAACTACAACTCCCATGATCCCTGGCCATCGGCCATATCTGCTGTGGCTGATGGGAGTTGTAGTTCAGCAACATCTGGAAGGTCAAAGGTTCTCCATACCTGAAATAGGAAGATGGTGGTGGGGAAAATCCTCCTGCTTGTCAGGCTACTGTTAAAAGTGCACAAGCAGAGCAGGCTATAAAGTCATCAATCCTCAATGTAGTTCATCAGCAGAGTGGATGTGGATGTGGTCTTGAGCAGCGCCTGGAGGCCACCTGAGAACGATATTTAAAGTATTATTTGCTCTTTGCAGGAAGAGTACAGGTGTAGCAAACAAACAACCCAAAATAACACTGCAAGAGGTTGGGAGGGGGGGGTAGAATGGGAAATTGGCAAGGCACAAGCAAGAAGTATTGAGAGAGTTTAGAAGTGAGAGTCCAGTAGCAGTAGATGCCTTGTGGAAGGAAAGGGATTTAAGTTGTAAATCCAGGGCCTCCCCTATGACAAGGCTGGGTGGCGCAGGGCGCCGGGCTGCTGGGGGGCGCCGCGCTGCAGCGCCCGCCAGACAGCCACGTTGGGAAATGGGGGGGCGCCGGAGGGATCTTCGCACCACGGCGCCAGGGCGCCAGATATGCTTAAGACGGCCCTGTGTATATCTGTAGTAGGAGTGGGTAAATCTGTCAATTTTCGTTTCTCATTTTTCCAACCTTAACTTCAGTTCTACAAATTTCTTTTGTCTATGAATTCTTTTTCTCAAAGTCCTCATGAAACTGTCAGCATTTTAGTGCA
The DNA here is from genome assembly GCF_963506605.1 of Zootoca vivipara. Lineage (NCBI taxonomy): Eukaryota > Metazoa > Chordata > Lepidosauria > Squamata > Lacertidae > Zootoca > Zootoca vivipara. Next base: position 82,281,498 of record NC_083278.1, read on the forward strand.
AATTTCTCCTCACTCATATACACATTTTTGTATGCAATTTTGCCAGGCAAATATATTTTTTGCAAGCAGTTACACCTAAAATATAAGTGCTTTTCTGTGATGGTACTCGGCAGTATGGGGTACTGTGACCTTGTTTTTTGCTACCTATGGAAGACATTTCATGCTGGTATCCATGACCAACATACACTTACCATAGGAAGTCAGCTATGTCCTGATTGTGGAGATCACACAGTAGTGATCTCTCTCCCCCAACCCTCTCTCCCTCTCTCCCACACAAATATAATGGTCACACCACACTCACTCTCATTTCATAGAAATCACTTAGAAGGTGCCTGTGTATTTTGCCCCATAACTTTCTTTCTAGGAGGGCTAGAGACCTAATTCTTTTCCTTCTTTCTTTTAATGAAAGCTCAGAGTATGGAAAACCTACCTTGGAACACCAATGAAATTCTATGCAGGCCCCATGGCAGCCATGCTCAGCAGGTTGCTGATCACTGGCCTAATATAATGCATTCTCACTAATAGGATATTTTCACTAAGATATGCAAACTTAAACTAGTATATATGTTTTTGTACACATTGGAGAGCAGTTTTGCAAAAGTCAGAGCAGTTGAAATTTTGAAAGAGGGTCGGGTCTCACTTTGCTTCAGGACGGACAATGAAGTAGATTTGCCTTCAAATGCAAACTGAATGGATTTTTTTTCCCTGCATCCCTAAGACATCTTGAGCTATTAGGTTGGTGCGGCATGGGGTAAGGCCAGATGAGAACGATGACAGTAATCCGGCACTTTTAATAGCTGTTCAGGGGAGAGAGTTTCCACAGGTTTAGCTAGTCACGCAATCTACGCCTGCTGAAAACCCCCACTTCTGCACAACGTCTAATGACACAGGAGCCCTGGAGCCCCTTTGAACCTGGCCACCCTACATGGGCACAGCTGAGATGCCCAGTTAGAACAAAACAGCACCAGTAAGTTAAGGAAAAGAAAGCATTGATTATAAATCAAGACCGGACTCATTTGCTCATTCTCAATTAATTGAGTCCTTCAGTTTTGAGGATTTCAGCCCTTTCTCATCGAGAGAGACAAAAGTTGACATACACAAGGGATTCAGGATGCTGGCAAGGCCCTGCGGGGGTGTTGCTGAGGCCTCTGCCAATGCAAATTGCTACAAGCAGCTGAGGAAACCAGGAGCATTTCCGCTGGGCTCCCGCAAGAGCCATGCCTGGAATCACGTCTGCCCACAGACGGCTATGTTTGTATAACTCTGGAATAATGGATACTCAGTTATGGATGAAGGTGCCAGCACCTGGATCGTCCTTCTCCCGCTGTGCAAAGGGTGTGTGTGTGTGTGTGTGTGTGTGTGTGTGTAGTGCTGCATCAGCATACAGCTGTGAAGAAAATGTGCAGACTAGGAGAGCTATAGTTATACACGTTATGTGTATGGCATTTAAATGGCATTTAGCCATTGTACATGTATGGATGCCTAGCCTCACATTGTCCACATTGTTGGTAGTTATTTTAAAATAAAGGTGTGCCAGGATGCCAATCTGCTTGAAGGCTGTATCCTGCAGCCTGGGAACTTTTGCTCTGATCCCTCCAGACATAAGAACATAAAAGTGATTGATGCTCTCTCTCTCCCCCCCCCCCATCATGAATATGATGTATTGAGGCAGCTCTAACTTCCCGATTCTAACAATCTTATCCACGATCTGCCATCGCTACCCATGTAGCTCAACCACTTCATACAGGAAGCACATGCAAAAAAAGTTTCCCAGGTTGCTTTCCCAGGCTCAGCTATGCGTGAGCTGAGCTTAGGATACTGGAATGCTCACACACCCCTCTTCTCCATTGGGCTGTGGTGCAGTTTTATGAGGGGAACTGGCAGGCAGCCACACAGTAACAGTCTGGTGGAAGGCAATCTCGTTGCACAAATGCAATCGGGATGCACTTTTTAGAATGCAAAGAGCAACCAGGCCTGGGCACTTACTGGAACCAATGGAGGATTTCCCTGCAAGGCAAATAGCAGTTTCAGGGAGGGGATTCTTGTCAGTTCAGGCTTCCTCTTGGCTGCAATTTATAAAACAAAAACCAAAAAAATGCACATTCAGGGCCCTTTCAGACAGATGTTTTTACTGCAGGTGTATTCTGCAATGTATTCTTGACATGATAATAGTGCATTGGGGTGGATTTATTCTGCTTTAGTATCGGTGCAAGAATGTTAGTGCAAGTTCCAGAATTTCAACAGTGTGACTGCTGCCCCACCCTTAAAAAAAAACCTTTTGCAGGCTCATATAGTATTGAATGTGGGATTGTGGGGAGCACCCCAAAAGCATCAGGAGCAGAAATCACCATGAATGCACAATAAAAAAGGACATCTGGGTGAGCCCTCAGTTTCTATGGCACAATTGTCACATCTCCTTTAGCCTTCAGCAAGCTCATTCTTGCTATGGAGCTCATAAATGCAGGATGTCCATGTCCAGTTAGGAGTTAGGGAAGAGAGGTCGGATCTCCTGCACCTTACTCTGAGCCACTCCCATTCCATGTATGGAGAAACCAACCAGGCTGACAACTGAATCTTACTTATACATTGGGAAGAGGACAGCATCCCCCTCTATTCCTGAGGGGAGCAGGCTAGCTTAGAGGGAAATGACAAACTCCATGGCACACACAGCTTTCTTCTCCACAACCTCATCGCCATTCCCTTTCCCTATCTGCTGACTGTCACCCTCTTCTGGCTAATGATGGGGTTTGACTTGACTTTAAGAATTGCTTAGAAGAGGGCATGTCAGCAGATGCTAAGGAGGCCACTTATGCATTGCCCAAAAAGAGGAGTTGCATCACCAAAAGAAGAGGATGCTTCTTTGCATAAAATTTGCAAGTGCTCATTTAGAAACAGCGACTGTAATTTAAATACAATACATCCCACCATGGGACCCAGGTGGCGCTGTGGTTAAACCACTGAGCCTAGGGCTTGCTGATCAGAAGGTCGGCGGTTCAAATCCCTGTGACGGGGTGAGCTCCCGTTGCTCGGTCCCAGCTCCTGCCAACCTAGCAGTTCGAAAGCACTTCAAAGTGCAAGTAGATAAATAGGAACCGCTACAGCGGGAAGGTAAACGGCATTTCCATGTGCTGCTCTGGTTTGCCAGAAGTGGCTTTGTCATGCTGGCCACATGACCTGGAAGCTGTACGCCGGCTCCCTCGGCCAATAATGCGAGATGAGCGCGCAACCCCAGAGTCAGTCACGACTGGACCTAATGGTCAGGGGTCCCTTTACCTTTACCTTTTACATGCCACCATAGTGGGGAAGACGGTGACCGAGTGGCTTGTGTGCCTGTTCTGCTGCCCAAGTGCTGGTGATTGGACACTTCAAGGCATTCCCTGCTGCCCTCCCTTCTTACAGCTGTCTGTCTTTAAAACAGACTTGGATTGGACAGCTTTTTAAATAGAAGGCATGGGCGTAGGCAGGGGGGCAGGAGGGGGCAATTGCCCCCCCTAGAAGCAGGGCCACTGGCCAGCCTGCCCCACTGCCCGCCCGGTGCCGTCTCCCTTCTCCCTGGCTGGCTGTGGGGCGGGCGGCGGGAAAGCACCAGAGCCGCACAAAGCGTTTGGCTGGCTTTCCCTCCCTCCGCCCCACAGCCAGCAAGGGAGAAGGGAGACGTCCCTTCTAGCCGGCTGGCTGTGGGGCGGGCGGAGGGAAAGCCAGGCAACCGCTTTGCGCGGCTCTGGGGCTTTCCCTCCACCTGCCCCAGCGATTGCAGAGGGGGAGGAGGGGATCGGAGCAGCCCGATTTCGGGCTGATCCTGGCTCCCCCTCGTCCCTTCCGATCGTGGAGGGGGAGGAGGGAGTCGGAGCAGCCCGATTTCGGGCTGATCCTGGCTCCCCCTCGTCCCTTCCTATCGCGGAGGGGGAGGAGGGAGTCGGAGCAGCCCGATTTCGGGCTGATCCTGGCTCCCCCTCGTCCCTTCCGATCGTGGAGGGGGAGGAGGGAGTCGGAGCAGCCCGATTTCGGGCTGATCCTGGCTCCCCCTCGTCCCTTCCGATCGTGGAGGGGGAGGAGGGAGTCGGAGCAGCCCGATTTCGGGCTGATCCTGGCTCCCCCTCGTCCCTTCCTATTGCGTAGGGGGAGGAGGGTATGTAAAGTGGTATGTTTTGCCACGCTAAGACCTGCTGAAATTCTCTCTTCCATGCATCTACAGAAACCCTGTCCCCTTATTAACTCCCAGTGAGGATCAATATGAATAGGGATGCTCTAGGGATGGCTTCAGGTGTCTTTAAAAGTCCAGACACTTGATATAAAGTCTTCTTTAAATGTATGTATACATTTGAATGCTCCACTCTAGAGACAATGTGCATGGCAGGCTTGTGATGAACAGGAAGAAGAAACCAGTCAATTAAATCCTTTTTCCAAATACAGAAGGGAGGAAATCTGCCCCAGTTCTAAGCCTTCACTTGCTAAGCTAAGCCCTAGAGGGTGGGGTCTTCAGCTGGGGCTTATTAAGGAGCAGCCAGCCTCCTAGTTAGCCACAAGGAGGGTGGGTGCATTTTCTCCCACACTGATCAGAAGCTCCACAACTCTGTGCCCTGAAGTCAAGGGACCAGGTTGAAATGTTTTGTTTACTCCCTTCTGTGAGAAAGAAGAGATTTCACAGGGCTATTTTCCCTGCCACGGAAAAGCGAGCTTGGTGAATAGATCTTGGCAAAGAGGGGCTTGTTTATTTATTCCTTTGAGGCAAGAAAAACATCTGATTACCTCCCTGAGACTTTGGTTTTCCTGGTCTGGTGAAGACAAAGAAAGACCCTTAGCTTAGACGGTTCCCAATGATCCCTGGAGATTAGTGGGAATCATTGCTTCTAAGTCCCCTAGTACAAGAGAGGAAAGGCACATGACTGTGTTTCTTCAAGTGCCCCCCCCCCAATCTTGTTTTCTACCCAATACAGGCTGGAGTTCCTCAATGCATACAAACAAGCATCTTACCGTGTTTCTCCGAAAATAAGACACCGTCTTATATTTATTTTTCCTCAAAAAAAACCCACTATGGCTTATTTTCAGGGGATGTCTTATTTTTCCCCTTCCTCCTCCTGCCGTGGCTGGCATTGCTGCTGCACCTATTACTATGTCTTATTTTCGGGGTATGGCTTATATTCCTTGAATGCTTAAAAATCCTGCTATGGCTTATTTTATGGCTATGTCTTATTTTTTGGAGAAACAGGGTATGTTCCACTAGAGTCTGTGTTCTCTCTTGGACAAATATTATCCAACAGTAAGAAAGAGTCAAAGTCTAGAATTGGTTGATGTCAAACAGTAGACAAAGGAAGGGATTTCTTTTGCTTAATGTATTGATCCTATCCATGAACTCAGGTATCTGTCCCTAAGACAAGAGTGCTGTCTTTTTCTAGACCAGTGTTTCTCAAACTTGGGTCTCCAGCTGTTGTTGGACTACAACTCCTATCATGCCTAGCTAGCAGGACCAGTGGTCAGGAATGATGGGAGCTGTAGTCCAACAACAGCTGGAGACCCAAGTTGGAGATCTAGGCAGGAGCTCTGTGGCAGCTTTCCTGGGGTCCTCCAGGTATTTTGGGTTACAGCTTCCATCAGCCCCAGCCAGTGCAGCCATGATGATGGGAATGGTGGTCCTAAATATATGGCGAGCACCTGGTTCAGGAAGGCTACTCTTTGACTTAAACATTCATAGGTTTCTCCCACTCCCACCATCACTGCACTTGTGTGCTGGAGGAAGTTCTACCTCTTGAATTCTGCCTGTTATGTAGGTGTTAAAGGCATGGAGTCCCCATCTATGAAAAACATGGCGGCAGCAACTCTATCCTAAGCATCTAAGGTACATCTCCACAGATGTTTTTTCATCCTCCTGATTATGTGCTAAGCCACCAAACCAGATGTACAGAAAGCAAATAAATACAAATACAAATACCTTTATTGGCATTACGAGTTAAAACATTTCAAAACACTAGGATAAATTTAAAAGGGACAGGAGTGAGGCTGTCGAGGATCACAAGGTACTCGATTATTCTGCTTCACCCTGTCTATTCCCTAGAGGCATGATTCATTAAGAACCCTTTCGGGTAAGATGGAGATTAAAAAGGAAGCCACTGAGGCAGTAACGTGCTTGTCCCTGTCCACTAGAAGGAACCTCATTTGGCTTTCTCTCAGAGCCGTGGGTTGCAGGTCCAATATCTTGCTCAGCATCTGTTTGCAGAGTCTGCTGTGCAAGGGGCAGTCCAAAAGAATATGGTCCAGTGAATCTGGTTACAGGCACACAGGTGAGTTTGATAAGGAGTTTGCAAGTATCTAATAAATATTATTATTATTATTATTATTATTATTATTATTATTATTATTATTATTATTTCCCGGCCTATCTGGCTGGGTATCCCCTCCATCTACCTGTGCAAAGGGAAAGCATTTAGTCTTGCTAGTGTACAGAAAGCAGTCCCTGGGGAAAGAATGCACAAACCATGCAGCAGCATTTCTTACAACCACATTTTAATTTTTTGCACTTCTAATGTATGGACCGTGTTATCAGGAGTATGGAACCCAGTGCTCTTCATGGGTTTGGGGTGGACATGTGGGAGGAGCAGGGCTAGATACAAGCACTGTGTGACTTATAAATCTCAAGTGCACCGAATGAACATATCCAAGACCTTGATGCAGAAGGAGCCATTACTGCCTGCCAGTGATATGTGGATCTTTCTTCCTTCCTTCCTTCCTTCCTTCCTTCCTTCCTCTTCTGTTATTTCCAGTCTCAGGAAATAATTCCAAAACATCTGCAAAATCAAAACTTCAAAACCAAAAGAAAACATTCCAAATTCGAAAACGAAGATCTGCCCAAATGACGGGATATATTCCCACCACAGAAGTTGGGTTTTCTGATTGCATCATTTGGATGGAGGAAGGATTAGTGCAGAAATCTAGATGGCAGTTCTATTCTTTTCTGCTTATGGTGCTGGGCAATATAAATTATACCATGTATAATTTCTGCTTAGCTTGGCAACTGGAGTCTTCCTGCTCGGTAGACCTCATCCTTAGTCACCGTTTCTTATAACTAGATTATTTGAGGTCTACCAGCTCCTATTGACCATGAGTTCTGTAGAAAAGGCACTATATTATGGTAGTTTGTGTTTAAGAGCTGGCACAGAGATCCAAGATGCTGGGGAAAATACGTATTCTGCGTCGGGGATTATTGGGAAAGAAACTGAAAATAAAATTGTACCTATGATAATACAAATCTATGGTGCAGTTGTACTTGGATTACTGTGTTTGTAGAGCTGGGAAAGGTATAGAAAAGGATAACCAAAAATGGGGTTGGAGCATAGCTGTCAAGTTCTCCCTTTTTTTAAGGGAAATTCCCTTATGCTGAATAGGCTTCCTCACAAGAAAAGGGAAAACGTGACAGCTATGGGTTGGAGCAACTCCCCTTTGAAGAAAAGTTACAATGCTTAGGGCTTTTTAGTCTAGAAAAAATATGAGTTAAGCTGAATATGATAAAGGTGTCCTCTGCTCCACCCCACCCCCCCAAATAATACTAGAATACAGAGTAATCCAATGAAGCTGAATGGTAGGAGACTCAGGACAGACCAAAGGAAGTAATACTTCACACAGCACATAGTCGAAACATGAAATTTGCTACCCCCCAAATTGCCACCAACTTGTGTGGTTAAAAAGACAAATTCATTGAGGTTAAAGCTATCAATGACTACTAGCCATAAGAACTAAATTGTTATGAGTTGTGGGGTCAGTCTGGATGATAACTAGATCCCTTCCTGTTCTTGGGATCCTGTATCTGTGAGTGTACTGTAGAATGTATAAGAGGAAACTTGCCTCTTTGTCAAGTTAGTGGCTTTGGCTGCTAATTAAGTACCATCAATTTAACATATCTAAATAAGTCGCTGTGTGCCATTGAACAAATGGATGGGCCTTTAACCAATCTCCCTCACTTGGCTGGTACACAGGAGAATAATACACAGAGTTGCAAGAGAGAGGTGGAAGCTGGATGCCGGCAGCTGCAAACACAGATATATTTATTGGTCTGTGCTGAACCTAAGCTGGACTTCAGGGCTTCGCTGAAAATGAATGGGGAAGAAAGATCTGTTGGGGTGCTAATGCTGTGATATCCCCCATCCTTTGCTCAGGTTGCATATATGTGTGTCAATAAAACCATATATCCTAAAGACACTACAGTCTTCATTCTCCTTCATTCCAAGGAAACCGAACCTGGTAAGTGCCAGAATTCTTGGAGCCTCTCAGAACTTGGATACTGGGGTAGCACTTAACAATATTTTAACTCCAGTATCAAAGGCTGCATGTCTCTGCAACCAGTTGCTGGGGCATACAAACAGAAGAGGGCTATTGTGGTCATGTACTGCCTGTGGGCTTCTGGTTGGCCACTGTGGCAACAGAATGCTGGACTAGATTAGACTTTAGTCTGCTCCAGTAAGGCTCTTCTCTTGTTCTTGGACTGTGTTCATACATGGCTAGGTCACTGTTGGGATAAACACATTTTTGTACAATGTTCCCTTCTCAGTTTTGTGACCTGTGCTTAAGATATTTTTGCATGCTGACTGTCTTTCACCCTTCTAGCCTGACTTCTTTTAAACTAGCAAAACACCCATCGTTATGAGACACAATGCGTTCAGATATGTGAAGAACCTGCACACTGCAAAACTCATGGAGATGAAGGCTGTGTTTTACCCACATGCATCACAAAGGTCCATGCACTACAAAGGCCAGGACTGGTTTGGCTGTAAGCATATGTTTGCTGCGGAGTAATGTATGGAGAAACCCCTATGCTGGTGGCAAATTAATCAAAGTCCTGGACAACACCTGGAGTGGTTTTAGTCTGGTGCCTCATCTGTCAGGCAGGGCCCTCTATACACAAACCCTCCTAACTGGTTGGCCTATTTCGTCAAGCAAGACAGAACTCCTGCACTCGCAGGACAAAGAATCAATTTACAGCAACAAACCTACATGGCTGAGGCAAATGAGCCATGCCACATATTTCAAGAAAATATTTTTAAAAAACAGGAAAGGTCACCAAACAGGGTCACAAGGCTTTTGACCTGGGTTGAAAAAAAAATCCCTCCCAACCCTAAATATCAGTTCGGCACAGAGCATGAGGAGAGAAAACCTGTCGGCTGAGCTCCCCAGGTGAAAATGGACTTTGGTTAATGGGCCCATATCTAAAACAACCGTAAGGGAGGTGGAAGGGAGGCTTGGACTGGACAACAAGGGGGTAATTATAATTTTGTGGGTTTAACAGCATATTTTTCATAGAAAGTCATTCTAAATATGGCTTCTATGAAAAATAATTTTGTGATTGTGATATTATTATTTTTTTAATGGACAGAAGGTACCTAAAAACATGTTAATGTTTACGTAATTTAATAAGATTACATTCGAATATTTAACCAGTTCAGAAAAAGTAGAGATTCAGGGTGGTCTATCAACAAAGTGCTACTCAGAGTAGGAATTAATGAATCTAAGTTAGATATGTTTATGAACTTCAATGGATCTACTCTTAGTAGGAATGGGATGCAACACCACCCTCAGAAATCACACCTTTTAAAAAAAAATCATATTAAGGACCTGAGGGCAGAAATAAGAAACAAAAGGCCAACAAAGTCCTTAGTGTTGCCTTGAGTCCCTGTTTGGAGGAAATGTGGGATATAAATAAATATAATCATAATAATGCCTTCTTTCTGTTCATCTTAAACTATTTCTCCACTATCCAAGAACACCAGTGAGAACAAGGTACAGTGGTACCTTTGCTCTCGAACTTAATCCGTTTGACCCCCGGAACCATTCGAAAACCAAGGCGCAGCTTCTGATTGGCTGCAGGAGCTTCCTGCACTCAAGAGCTTCCAAGAAATTATCGCAAACCGGAACACTCACTTCCAGGTTTGTGGCATTCAGGAGCCGATTTCTTCAGGAGCCAAGCTGTTCGACAACCAAGGTACCACTGTACAAATATTTTATTTCTTGACTAAAGTAAAGCAGCATCCATTATATAGTAGTAAACACTACTATGGATAATAATCAAAGGCATTTCTGAACTCTCACTAATACCAGCTGAGCTAGTCCTTTGTTCACTTGCTCTATGTGTGTTCACACTCCAAGTGGTGTGAGATTCCAGAGGTCCCAGGCACTTACCAAAGGGTTTGGTTTCCTCGAAATGAGGGGCAGTGGAGACTGTGGTGTTTTTATGACATATGGTTTATTCACACATATATACAACCCGAGCCAAGATGGAGGGGCTCACAGCATTAACACCCCAATAAGGTCTTGCTTCTCCCATAGCCACAGCCTTGGATTCAAACAGAAATCAAGCATAGCTGTGTCTCTCTGGCTTCCCAGCCTCATTCCTTCTGCTTCTAGCTTTACCACACCTCAACTCTGGCTTTTGTCTTTCTAACTAACAGACAACTGAGGGAGAGGAGCCACCCTTTTGGCCTGTGGCACAGAGCCACTTCCTTTGCGACCTTAACAACCCATATTTAGGCCATTACCAAGAAACTTGTCTGGCTATTCTGGCAATTGAATGCTGGTTGGATCCTGGAATTAGAAGGGACTTGGGCATACAGCCTTACTGCCCACCCTCCAAACCCACAACATGATAATGTCACAATTCTTCATCCTGGCACTGCCCAGGAAAAGCACTGGGCCGACACTGTTGTGCCAGTACTTGAGTAAGGCTTGAGGTTCCTCAACCAATTGTCCCTTCCTCATGCCAGCCATATGCCTAAGCCACTGCCTCACCACAGCAACTCAACAACTTGGCCTGTAAGAAGTGTTATGAGTCTGGACTCTGTTTTCAGTCACGCCATACTCACAGTATTGCTTAGTGGGGCCTCTTTTTTTGGCTTGCTCACTTCATCTGTGGTTACCTGACTAAGAGCTTCCCACCACCACCGTCAAATGGCTCTTCGTGCAGCTAAATTTCCCCATGGAAATTCTCTCCACAGCTAATTTGGCCTTGGGTGTTGTTCCATCGTGTGACACACAGGCCTTTAATCTGCAGGTGGCCGTGAAAATGAGATACATTTGCTAGCAGCTTCCCTTGATTACCATATGGTCTGCACACATACCCATGACCTTTATTAACCCAGGCAGTTGTCCAGTGAGGGAGAATCTACAATGGCTGCACTCAGTTCAGCTGAGTGGAAAAGTAAAGAGAGTGTCGTGCAGTCAGTCGCTCCTGCCAACCGCACAATGAAGCGCTTTGCTCGCAATGTCGTTTGCTGCCTGGACATTCCTGCAATCTGAACAGATGAATATGGATGCCGTAGCAGAGAGCAGAGAGCCCATCTGAATATCAAGGTGGTTGGAGACAAATGTCACTTTTAAGGGCACATAAATGCTTCATTTCAGCCATGAGTCCATTATAGAAACATGCTCACAGCAGTTGGGTCAGATGTAGAATCTTCTCCCCTCTGTCAGACTCATGAGGAAAAACTTTTCTCCTTCCCTCTTCCTAGAGCAGTTTTTTGATGGTAAAAAACACACAACTCCCTCACACACATTGGATACCTCCACATGAGCCCTGCCCAACCACAAACCCAGGTGCAGACTTGCCTCCTTCTCTGGGGGAGCCATCATTGTGTGTGCCCCAGCCCATACTAATCTATGAATCACTCACAAAACTTTCAAGTTCCAGAATGACCCCAGTCTAGTTTCCGTTCACAACACTGGGGTGTCTAAAGTCCAAGAGCAATGAGAAAGTTAGGAAAGCTTCTTTTCCATAGTCATAAGCAAGCAGCTGGATGCTTGACAGTAGACCAGAAACACCTGGTTTTTCTTTGACTCATAATCTCATCAGGTCCCTTTCACCTGCACCCGTGTTTTTTTAATCTCTCTTTACCATTTGGCCTGTTTATTTTATGGCCCCTTTCCCCATATCACATGCAACTTCTGTGTCATGCCATCTTTGTCCCTCATAAGATCTCTTTGCTTCCTGGCTGTTTTTCTTTCTTTCTCCCTCCTCTGTTTACTTTAGGGGGAGAGGCTATGGCTCCACAAAATGCACATGTCACAACCACAGTCTTGGCTGGCAGTAAGGAGTAAACTGAAGACCCCAGAATATGAATGACTAGAGATTGGGAGACAGAAAGAAAAGTATCCCAAGGGGATCCCTTCTGTCAGCCATAGAAAGAGGCACATTATACAAACTGATAAGTGGGAATCTAAACAAAGTTTCCAACCCATTGACTTGCTAATAATTAGGAAAGAGAGAGATTTGACTTCCATAGGGTTGTGAGACAAATTCAGTTCATGTTTAAAGGTAGTGTACCTACTCACTTAACACTTTCTCAAACTGAAGCATAGTCATCCTTCAGAATTCACACATATCCAAATTTTGCAATACTGTTCTCCAACCAAAGGATGTTTGCAAATTGCATGTACTCACAAAAAGTGCATGTTAAAGAACGTATACATTAGTGAAAACAACATACAAAAATTACTTGTAAAAATTAGGGGAAATTACTTGTAAAATGTTTTGTCAAAACTGCAAGCAAAAATGTGTTTATTTTGAGGAATTCACACTAAAATGCTAATTAATCCCCATGCGGATTTTTAAAGGGGGTTATCCTTTACTATTTGGTGGCATATTTGTGCCTGCTTGAAATAACAAATGCCATCCATGCTGCTGCAATGCATTTGTGCAGAAGCCTACAGATACAAATATACAGGTGAAACTCGGAAAATTAGAATATCGTCGAAAAGTGCATTTATTTCAGTAATGCAACTTATTATTATTATTATTATTATTATTTATTTTAATTTTTACAAATGCTTTCTTTTGGAAATTCCACAGTAATAAAACAAATACTGTAGTTACAATAATACAAAAATAAACATCGCTATTACATTTCATTAATTACATTCCATTTATAATTGACCCGCCTAACAACAAATAATTACAATTACAACAAATAAAGGCTTGACATATCTTGCTTTGCGTGTTATGCATCTATCTCATATATTGGTTTCACCTTTTAAGTTGCATTGCTGAAATAAATGCACTTTTTGACGATATTCTAATTTTCCGAGTTTCGCCTGTACATACTTTGTGTTTTCTCCAACTAAGTTCTACTCAGAGTAAACCCATTGAGATTACCAACATTAACCATGTTCATTAATGTAAATGGATCCACTCTTAGTAGGGCTAGCACTGGAGACAACTCTTTGTGCCTGCCTGTTTCTTCTAGGCATTTTTGCATTACAATTCCAGCCATACATCTCATTGCCACAATGCATTTGGATCATATGTGCATTTCCTCCAAGAATCGAGATCCTAATGCCATGCTTCTATGCTGAATTTTTCATGCTAGTGGCTTCTTCACAAAGCCTTATGAGATTATTTTTCATAAACCTGGCACTAAAAAAGTCCATTCACATTTTACTTGTAGTCTGGTATAGAAACCCAAGCAGGTTCATCTGGTACCTCCAGAAATGCTGACCCACATTAACATTTTTGGATGACTAACTGCATTGCTGGGTGCATCATGAAGTGCAAGGAAAACAGGCAAGAGTTGCTAAAGTCACGTTGCCTGGGGTGGCGGCATGTACATTCAATACGTGCAGTTTACATTGTAACTTTGTTTTCTTTTAGAGCCATGGCTGAATTTTGCCCTGCCAAAGTGATTCATAGGCTACAAAAAACCAGGCTATGATCAGGCAAATTGATAGTGGTAAAAGCCATAAGGAATTTCAGGACTTGGCTTTTGCAATAAGGGGCACAAAATCCTTCTGCCCCACCAGTTTACATGTAATAAATTTGTCTCAGTTTTCAGGGAGCCTGATGGTTAATCCCACTTGGCATAGTGATCAAAATACCCACCAACATCAGGTTGTAGAAATCTTCAAAGAACCTTGTTGATTGCTTCAGATCTGTTCCCTTCCTGACAATAGCCTCAAACCCAATCTATGTCGAACAGGCATTTATGATACCTTGTGAAATGATGTGGTTGGTAAACTGTCATGTACAAGCTTAGGTAAATCTCCTTGTCATCCATCAAAGGAAAGTTGGAGACTGGCTGGTGGTTTCCTTCTTCCTTTTATAACAGCTAAGCAGCTGTCATAGGAATTAAGGCGGAAACAGCTTTTTTTCTAACAAGGATCTAGCACCCACTCCTACAACCCATTGCTGAGCACTTCCTCTTGTGGAGCTGTGGCTACACCTTCCACTTTGTATTTGTTGTTGTTTAGTCGTTTAGTCGTGTCCGACTCTTCGTGACCCCATGGACCATAGCACGCCAGGCACTCCTGTCTTCCACTGCCTCCCGCAGTTTGGTCAAACTCATGTTGGTAGCTTCGAGAACACTGTCCAACCATCTTGTCCTCTGACGTCCCCTTCTCCTAGTGCCCTCAATCTTTCCCAACATCAGGGTCTTTTCCAAGGATTCTTCTCTTCTCATGAGGTGGCCAAAGTATTGGAGCCTCAGCTTCACGATCTGTCCTTCCAGGGAGCACTCAGGGCTGATTTCCTTCAGAATGGATACATATATGCAAAGTGCACATATATGCACTTTGTATACATATATGCAAAGTACTGTAACAATCAAGATCACTCTTGAGATAACAGCCTGGGGCTATTCCCACATTTACAGGCAAGCGGTAGTGGCATACTGAATCTCAATATCGTACGGTGAGATTTCAGCTTTTAGACCTGTGCAATCGTGCATGAGATCATAAAGCTGGCTGGCACCTACATGGTGTGAGCAGTGGTATGATTAAACGTCACTGAACACCATTCAATTGTTGGCTGAAGCTGCATGGTTATAGGTTGTCTTTAACTGGAATTGACTATTAGAATTAATAATTTCTAATTCTGAGGGTGCAAATGTTCTCCCTTTACCCTTACATGTGAGAACATTATTGCTCTTCAGCAGAATTTCAGCTAACCATCACCTCAGATGTAAACATAACAGAATATAAATCTGAAACAAGGTTGGGGACACGTCCTCCAGTTTGGAGTGGTATTTGAATGATTTTTTTTTCAGCCAAATGTGCATGTGGGCAATTGGCCTTCAAAAATCCATATGTATGAGGATTATGCTTTTCTTTCCCAAAACTTGGAAGATACAGCTCCATTACATTTGGAGAGAATATTGCTTTTAATGAATTTTCACCAAAATTCAAAATGGGGAGAGAGAGTGGATCAAGAGAATGAAATACAACCTTGCAAAAAGAGCCTAGATTTTTTTTCTTTAAAATAGTGATACTTCTATGTTAAAAACCCCAGATTAAAAATGCCCAGAAAACTGGGTCTTTGTGACAGTGGCCTCTCTTCTCATTCTTCAAGAGCTGCCTGCTCATGAATGGAACAGCAACAACAACAAATGTGAAACTGCTGCCTCTCCAAGAACCAAAAGATACACAAATCAAAGCAACATCCACAAATGGACAAATACATGATTCAACACAAAAAATCATAATGGTACTCATTCATTAAATGTTTTCACCATCCTTCTCACTCTCTTGTAGTAACAACATGCACACTCAATGAAGAAAGTCTAAACTGGAATGTGATGCAGAAGAGCTACTGATTCTTCTCGTTGATTTTGCAACGTAGCTACTGCCTACCCACTCCATATCTTCTGGCTCCAAACTGGGTATGTGCCTCAGCTTGCTGAGTATATGTGAAAAACAAAGCACAGTGCCAGATTTAGCATCTCTGTTTGTTGTCAGCTAATATGTTGTAATTCCAGCCTCCCTGAGGTGATTGTGAAGAGCACAGGCAGCAAATATTAATATGGGCAACATCCTCTCCTCAAACGTTTTCATTCAGAAATAATGTTCTACAAAACGCCTGTTCAACGTGCAAATTTCCAATGACAAACTTCAAAAATGGGCTTTCCATGCAGGAAATCTTGCCTCTGTTAAAGCAACACTCAGCATGAGGATCAAGCCCCCTGAGTCTGCACATTGTCCTGAACGCAGAGGAACTAAAACACTAAGACGAGCATGTTGTGTTCTCCTCTCTCAACACAGTGAGGTTCCCCGCCCCCAAGGGATTCCCTACACTGAACAGCTTTCATCTGCTGTGGGTTGCAAGATGTACTTTAATTCTCAGTGAGGGAGACTCAAGAACCTCATGCTCCCTTCCAAACATTTGGGTCAGTAGTGGAGGAAGGGGGGGATGGGGAACCACGGGTGGCACTGGGGCTGCAGGGCGCCCTCTAGTGGACAGGCCCAAAGCTGCCTGAAAATGCGGCGTGGGACATATGTGGAGCGCGGCCTGCAGGGCGCCCCAACCACTGCCTCCCTTCTGGCTGCAGCCCCCCTCCAGCTGAGGGGGAGGTGGCTGGCCCTGTGCACCCCATCCCACCTGGGGGGCAGCTCGCCCCACCCTATGGCAGCTAGCCCAACCCCCATGGTGACTAGCCCCGCCCCCATATGCACACTGCCCCGGGTGCCAGAGCACCTAGCTACACCACTGGTTTGGGTTCCCTGACCATGGTTGGATCTCATGATCACAAGATGTGATCATGAGAGTCAATTTAGTACAGTGGTACCTTGGGTTACAGACGCTTCAGGTTACAGACTCCGCTAACCCAGAAATAGTACTTCGGGTTAAGAACTTTGCTTCAGGATGCGAACAGAAATTGTGTGGCGGTGGCAGCAGGAGGCCCCATTAGCTAAAGTGGTACCTCAGGTTAAGAACAGTTTCAGGTTAAGAACGGACCTCCAGAATGAATTAAGTGCTTAACCCGAGGTACCACTGTATAGGCAAGGTAAAGGACCCCTGGATGGTTAAGTCCAGTTGAATTTGACTATGGGGTGCAGCGCTTACCTACGCTTTTCAGGCTGAGGGAGCTGGCGTTTGCCCGCAGACAGCTTTCTGGGACATGTGGCCAGCATGACTAAATTGCTTCTGGTGCATAGGACACAATGATGAGTGCCAGAGCGCAGGGAAATGCCGCTTACCTTCCCACCAGAGTGGTACCTATTTATCTACTCGTGCTGGTGTGCTTTCAAACTGCTAGGTTAGCATGAGCTAGGACAGAGCAACGGGAGCTCACCCCATTATGTGGTTTTGAACTGTCAACCTTACAATCGACAAGCACAAGAGGCTCAGTGGTTTAGACCACAGCACTACCCACATGTTTTATAGCATCATATTAGGACCTGGGAGAGCAGGGTTCAAATCCCCACTTGGCCATGGAGTTCACTGGGTGACCTCGGGCCACTCACTGCCTAAGCTACCTCACAGGGCTGTTGTTGAGAGTTAATGGGAGAGAGAGCCATGTATGTCACATTGAGTTCCTTGGAGAAAGAGGTGGGATATAAATGCAATGAATGGATGGATGGATGATGATGTTGATGATGATTAATTATAATTAGTTACTATCCTTCATCCTAAGGTCCCATTGTGGGTTACAACAATTAAAACACAATGCTAAAAACAGTTTGAAACCACTTACAATCAAATAAATAAGCCAGGTCTAATAAATATATGTCTCTGGGTCAGAAGCCAGAGCAAAGAGGTGTGTCTTCATTGTGAGGAATGGTGGCATTGTTTTTTAAAGGGTTAGGTGTACATTTTGAGGAAAGATCTATGGACAATGATTTGCTAAGATATCTAAGAGTGGGACTTCCACATTCAGAGGCACTACAGCAGTGATTACTTGTCAACACTACCTTTTAGCCGACCAGGCCATGGGTTGACCCTGTACTGCCTATTCCGCTTAGCTGCAGCGCCCCACAGGCTCTGGGGCAAAGGGTCTTTTTCCAATTCAGCTAGCTAAGATCTTTCCAAAGGGGACGTTAAGGAAATGAACCTGGGGTCTTTTTCATGCAAAGAAAGTCAAGTTCTACCACTGAGCTACAGCATTTCCTTTTATCCTATATGCTAATAGTAGCAAGCTTAGTTTGCCAACCACGGATATTTATATAGCCCAACCTACCCTGTTTCTCATATTTTAAGAC
The DNA here is from genome assembly GCF_963506605.1 of Zootoca vivipara. Classification (NCBI taxonomy): domain Eukaryota; kingdom Metazoa; phylum Chordata; class Lepidosauria; order Squamata; family Lacertidae; genus Zootoca; species Zootoca vivipara. Next base: position 82,299,441 of record NC_083278.1, read on the forward strand.
ATACCCATAAAATAAGCCATAGCAGGATTTTTAAGCATTCAAGGAATATAAGTCATACCCCGAAAATAAGACATAGTGATAGGCGCAGCAGCAATGCCGGCCGCGGCAGGAGGAGGAGGAAAAAAATAAGACATCCCTTGAAAATGAGCCATGGCGTGTTTTTTTGAGGAAAAAATAAATATAAGACGTGTCTTATAATATGAGAAACACGGTATCAATGCACAAGAGGGAGTTATCAGCACGTTGAAGGGAATCCACAAGTTTGCAGAATCCTGGAAGATGGTATGAACATAGCATAATAATGTAAGAAGGTGCTGCTAACATCCATCTTCCGTAATCTAGCAGCCTTTTCTCACAGTGGCCAACCAGATGCCTGTCAGACACCCCCAAGCAGGATCTGAGCACACTAGAGCTCTTCCTTCCTGTGGTCTCCAGCAACAGGTTTGGTTGGCGGCAGATTGGTTGTCTGGTTGGAACCCTGAACAGGAAAATATTACACAGCAGCTTGCTTTTGTTTTTGTTTTTTGCAAGTCCCACATGTTACATTCTAGGAGCAAACAACAGGGAACAGCTATTGCAATGGTGCCCTGGCTTGGGACGGTGTCGTCTGTCTGGCCATGGCTGGAGATACTGGATTAGGTGGAACTGATCCAGCAGAGCAGCTATTCAGTTCACACTGTGGAAGGGGTGTTCAACTCTCACCAACAGAATGGTTGCATACCATTCTACTAGAGGCTGAGGTCCCTTCAGCCGATAAACTACTTAAGGGGGCCAGGATTCCCCCCCCCCCAGTTGATGGGCATTGCCAGCCAAATGGTGTGTGTGCACTGCATCTTGTGATTGATTATGTGGGGCGGGGCTTGCCTGTCTGAAAAATCCATGACTTGGGTGCACCAACACTAGCTAATAGTCAGGGTCTGAGTGGGACTGGCTACAGCAGGGAACAATGCATTAATAACATCAACAGATAAGTCCAATTCCATTTCCTAGGTACTGGGCTAGTTCAACAGTTCTCAATCTTCCTCTGTCTCATTCTCAGGGCCATAAAGTTATTTAAGTGTGTATGTGTGTAGTAAGGGTGGCGGGGGGAGGAATGGGGAGAGATTAGTTAAATCGTCCACTTATGGGATATTATGTAGCCAAATTTTCTGCGCATTCACAGCACCTCCCACGGGCAGCCTAACAGTGTGTCTGGGGCTGCCAGAATATGGTCAGGGCTTTAGGGCACTCCTCCTCCTCCTCCTGGCTTTGTCTGTGATCACTCCACATTTCTCTGGTACCTCATTGGCCACTGAGAGCTGATACCATTGCAGTCTCATGCAGATTGTTCCCGTGCAGGTTGTTAAGAGTAAATAATCTAATGCTGTGTCTGAGTGCCTACGCTTCTGCTCACAATCTGCAGTGTGGCGTTTTCCTCTTCCTTCCTTCATCTCTTGTCCAAGCTTGCCAGAAGACCTTGGATCACAGAGCCATACAGTACAGGCTGGTCCTCAGAGGATTCGGAAGAAATGAAAACAGCAAATGAAAGCAAAGTATCTCCCTGCAATGCCTTTTGTGCATCCTTTTAAAAATAGGTGTACTGTATATTGCTAAAGCTTAACATGTGCTACAGAGTTCAGAAATAGTAGCAAACAAGAGACCTTATTGGTGCAAATAATACACACACCCCCGTGCAATACTGGCAGGCTTTTCCTGGTGAAATGGGGGGGGGGGGTTATTGCTTGCCGTGTACAGTGCAAAGGATTGGGAAGGGTGGTGTTGCCCTGCTTACAAGTTTCCCATACTTCAAATTTTTTTGCTCAGTCTGTATCATAAAATCATAGAGTTGGAAGGGAGCCCAAAGATCATTTGGTCCAATTCCCTACAATGCAGGAATATGCAGCTGCCCTTTATGGGAATCAAACAAGTAACCTTCACATTATCAGCACCATGCTCGAACCAACTGAGCTAACCAGGCATCTGATTGGCCACTGAGAGAACAGGATTTTGGAGTAGATGGACCATTGGCTTGATCCAGCAGGGCTCCTATTACGGTTTGTGGTTAGTCTTGCTTCCAGTGGGAGGAAGAGTCTTGTTGTGGGGACAGCTTTTGCTCCACTTCTTGATTTTGTTTTCAGACAGTAGAATTGAAGAACCATAAAAAGGTAAATGGACCCCTGACCATTAGGTCCAGTCATGACCAACTCTGGGGTTGCGGCGCTCATCTCGCGTTATTGGCTGAGGAAGCCGGTGTACAGCTTCCAGGTCATGTGGCCAGCATGACTAAGCCACTTCTGGCGAACTAGAGCAGCACACGGAAACACCATTTACCTTCCCGCTATTTATCTACTTGCACTTTGACGTGCTTTCGAACTGTTAGGTTGGCAGGAGCTCGGACTGAGCAACGGGAGCCCCCCCCCCCATCGCGGGGATTCAAACCACCAACCTTCTGATCGGCAAGCCCTAGGCTCTATGGTTTAACCCACAGCGCCACCCGCGTCCCATTTGAAAAACCATAGGTAGGCATTTAAAGTTCACAAAATGGCAAAGCCTTGCTACAAGGGGAGAGGCATTGTTGTTGATGCTCATCATGGGTTCCCCACCACACCCCAGTGTTCAAAGCCACATGCACACCTCCAAGCCTGAGTAGTAAAAGTAAAACAAATGAGGGGCATAAACTAAGGAAAGTTGACAGTGTAGGTGGAGTTGGCTGCTTATCACCAGCAATAACATGAGAATGGTTAGAACCCATAAGACTCACGCAATCATATTCCACCCAACACTCCATGCCATAATGGATGCTGTAACTAGCAGAGAGAAAGAATTACATTTTCTTACGTAGAAAATCTACCTTGAATGCTGGTGGATGCATTCTTTTTGAAGCAGATGTACTTGGGAAACAGAAGTCCTTGGAAAGAAAGAGGTCTGGATCCCTGAAACAATTGACAGCTGCTCACAGATTGTACATTGAAAGCTAGTGTCACATAGTGGTTAATGGAGTGAGCTGTGAGCCAGGAAATCGCTAGATCAAACCTCAGCTACAGACATTCTCTCATCCTCAGTTTCTCATTTGCAATGTGAGGATAAAATACTGGCCTGCTTTACAGGATTACTGCAAATAGTAATGGCATAGTGGGTGTGCCACACATTAACCCAGCCTGAAGAGTGCTACAGTATATAAATGCTAAGTGTTTATCTGGAAAGGCCAGAGACTAACCATCCAAACATACTACTTTCTTGGAAGTTCTATCAAAATTACTTCCAAGTGAACCTGGGCTGAAACATCAGTTCACTTTGCCCAGAACTACAGTAACAAAATTTGTGACATGCCAAGCTATATATTTACTAATTTGATATGATAGTTTGGACCCATCTGCATATGTTGGAAATGCATAGGTGCAAACATGTTTTACAAAGAGGAAAAAGCAGCACTACAATCAGGTACAGCAGCCCTGCTATTGCATCACCACAAAGTCCATAAATGTTTGTAGCTGTGTGTAAATTATGTCTTGCCCTAGAACATCTGACCATAATGATGCACCACTGGGTCTCCAAAATTGTATGTTTCTGATTAACAGTGTAAGACATTCAGTTAAATATATGACTGATATAGTCCAGGATCAGAATGGTTGGTGTCACGAGATACATGCATTCCATTGTTTTACTGAATGGGGAGGCTGAGGTTTACCCCCTTGACTCCAGTGGAATTCCCTGTGCCTTAGCTTTTCCTGGCTATTATGAAGAGTGCCTTGCTAGAAAGAACAAATCCGTGAGCTCATAAACATTTTTCAGAGCGGAAACATTTTCTTTTTGGAACAGATCGGATCACACCAGGTATCAAGTGTTTCAAAGAGGGAAACATCAGGAGTTCCCTAGAGAGGTCTTCACCCCCATCTCAGATGGCATGGGTCACACCAGCAATTTGCCCCAGTTCAGCAAAAAACTGTTTTTAACTTCAGAGATCATTTTCTTTCCTTTCCTTTTTTCCTCCTGGAAAAAAAATGTTTGTACTGTATCAGTTATTTACCCTTTCCCCATCACATTTTAGCATTCTTCCTCTAAGAACAGGAGGAAATGAAGCCAGGCTACCTTACTATCATACAGTACAGGACCTGCACTGCCTTTCCTGATACCAATGGCAAGGAAAGACAGAGCTGGGCATTGTATCGACTGTATCATTTCATGCCGTCTTAATGCTCAGCTGATAGCTGTCTAGCATATCAAGGGTGCACCAACTGGTAGACTAGACCAAATCTAACCTTCTGAGAGGCATCACCTGGTACTCTGGGGTTGCCAAGCCAGATATGAAAGAGGGTGTGGAACAGGGACATGGCTATGAAAACAGGTTTGGCTAGAACAAAAACCAACATACTACCACAGCACCATAATGCCCCCACATCTGCATTCTTGCCATGACTTATTCAGACATCTCTTTACCCATGGGAAGCTGTGACTATCAGGAATGCTAACAGAAAGCTGTGCACCATCCATATCAAACTATCACTGAGCTGTAAGTTGCCCCTTCCTCACCTCATTTATTCTACATGTTTGGTTACTAAATACTGTAGTGTTGTAAGAATTTCAATAGCTTGCCATAAATATTTCTAGTACAAAGAATATGCCACTGAAAGAGTCATCATGGTATTTCTCATTATTATTTTTTGCTTTTGAAATAGTCCTAATACTCTCTGGTGTCAGGTGGTTTTTTGTGTGTGTGAGAGAGAGAGCGTGTCCATTCTTCAGTTGCCTGATCATAAATCTTAAGAATATGTATTATTGTGCAGCTGCAGTCTATGCAGTGTATGAAATTCTATGCTGATGTCATATGTTAAAATAACATATTTTAAAATTAGGTAACTGGTAAGAAGACTTTCTAGTTCCCACAAACTGAAGGCATGCTATAACCAGAATCATTCTGCACAGTAATGTCATTGTAAAACCATTTCCAGGACACACTACCCCTATGATAAGAAGTTCCAGTCCACTTCACATTCATCCCTATGGCAGGTATTCAGTACTTCAAGAGTATTTAACCATGCACTTAAGGGGGTTTCAAGAAGTTTGTGATTTAGGGAGGGAACTTTCACAAGTCTTGGTACAATTACAGTTCAATCCTGTACCTATCTAATCAGGAGTAAGTCCCATTAAGTTCAGTAGAACTTACACCCAGATAAATGGATACAGGTGTAAAGTTGGGCATTGCCATTCAAATGTGTGTGTGCCATGTAATGTGATTATGTAGGGCAGGGCTTACCTCCCCCCCCCCAATATTTTATTCAAGTTGGCACCCCTGGTTAGGTGCTTCCCAACCACAGAACGGAAAGCCATTCCAACAGCACTGACTGTAACAAAGGATCAATCTCTGCCACCCTGCTGTATAATCAATAAATGTGTGGTGTGAGGTCTTGGGAACTATAGTTTATCCCTTACAGAGCAACAATACTCAGCACCCTTCACAAACTACAGTTCCCTGGATTTTCGGGGGGGGGGAGGCGAGACAGTTATTTGTAGGTGTGGATATGCCAAAAGGCTAATTGATCTATGTTAAACGAACAATTCACTGTAAAATATAAGGCAACACCTTGCCTTGGAAATAAACGGCCGGTCCTTTGTGCTGGTCTGTGCTTGACCTCGACCAACCCACCCCGAATCCTCCATGGCGGGCACTGAACCTCTAAAGGAAAGTGAAATGACCTCCAAACTCCCCTCCCTCGGCAGTCAGCGAAGATTAAACCCTTCAAGGCATCGCTAAAGAACAGAAAGAGCAAAGGCGCAGCCGGCGAGTATGTGGCAGGAGGAGACGGAGGAAGGGCCCCGCCTGCTCGCGGTCTCACACGCAGCCCTTGATGGTGCGTCGGAAACTGAATGGGGGGGGGATAGAAGGGGAGGGGGAATCCGCCACACGCGGCGCAGCAGTTTCCATGCGCGCCGGAGGAGGAGGAGCCCGCCTCCATTCGCTACGTGCAGAGTCGCGAGTCCGCAGCAGCAGCCGGCGGAGGCGAGGAGAGAGGGAGTCTGTCCGTCTCCCAGGTGGGCGGGAAGAGGAGGGGCCGGGCGCGCGCGCGGGAAGCAGCTGCTCTGGGAAAGGTGCCGCTTGCTTCGCGCGAGCCGGATTTACAAAGGCGGCGGGGAGGGGCGGTGGATTGAGAGAGAGAGAGTGTGTGTGTGTGTCAGGAGGAGGCAGGTGGCGAAGGCGCTCCGGTCCATGCCGGAAAGATAACGCCGGCTTGCGATGAGGTCTCCTGCGGGATTTCGTTTCGTTTGGCATACACGTTTTGTGCCGCTCGTGTTGTAAAACACGTTTCTGCTCGGTTTCTCCTACGTTAAAATGAGCGAGGAGAAGGAGGTGGGGGGCAGGCGAAACATGCCTTTGTTATCCCGCTTGCCCCCCCCTCCAGTCTCTGGTACCTGTGGCAACTCTTCCAAAGAACCTGCGCGCGCGCACTCTCAGACCGTATTTTTGTCCCTTCATCTCCCCAACTGCAAATGTTGCCATTATTAGCTCGTCAAAGAAACACACCATAGATTGGGGGGGGGGCGCTTCCAACACACCCGCTCTGCTCCTAAGAAACAGACCGCGCCAAGAAGTCGGGAGATCTGGGATGAATCTCCCGTCGCTCCCCGTCTGTCGGGCCTCAGGAGGTGACCCGCGGCTATGCGCACGCCCTGTCTGGAAGCGAAGGGTAGAGTGAACTTTTTCCAGAACAGGGTATGGGGACGAGGCATCTTGGCCTGTATACCGGTAGGCAGGGGCTAGAATCTAGATTATGGGATGTGGAACAATGAACACACTGGCTGCTGGAGATCCAGTGTGTGTGTGTGTGTGTGTTTAATGCTAATAACAGCCATAGGGAAGGGGGGGGACACTGTTTGGATTGTAACCATGGCACCTGCGGCAGTATAGCTAAACCTCATGCTTTGCCTTCTTGAAATCCCCACCATGGTGCTATTGGCAAAGCATGCAGGGACCATTCTTCCCTCCTATGCCATGCTTCTGATCCTCTCTTCCACCGTGGTTACCCGTTTTAAAAAGCTGCAGAGTTCTTGTTTAGGATCTCCCACATCAGTTCCAGTTTTGCTTTCCAAGAAATTTATGGCACAGAATGACTCTGTATAATATGCCACTCTATTGCCCTCTGACCAGTCACCAGATAAAATAAGCCAAGAGCTGCTCTAGTACCAGGATATGTCAACACATACAACATATATGTATAGCCTACTGAAGGTCAAGTCCTGCCTCAGCCACTTCACACTTGACACAGTTGTGTTTGGGGAATAAAGTGTGACTAGCAGGCACCTATTCTTAAACACTAGGGAATAAGCACCAGCGGGACATTATTGTGGCCTCAGCTCCCCAGTGCTTATTCACAGTACGTTTACACACTGATAAATGTACACTTTTTATATATGTGCTTTCAGTATAGACAATGAAGTAAGTGTGAAGTGGCCCTTCCTTCAGCAAATCGTTTTCACTACACCTCTGTTTCAAAGCTGTCAACACTTTGTGGCGTGTGTTTGGGTGCTCTCCCGATATATCTCTAAAAGGTTAAAGGGAAACATCCTTGCTGATTAGCCTTTCATCATCTCATATGGCAAACACGTGATTCCCATATAAGAATGATGTAATTCTAATCAGGAATAATGCATTCACTTGTAAAAATTATTTTGGCTTCTTGGCCTTTTGGCTAAAATCAAGTGTAAACATCATTTGGGTAGAATCATTTTTTAAAGCACACATCCACCTGTGTATAGCTCAAGGCAACGGCAGCTGTGGAAATGAGATGCAGTGCAACTAATATACAGTTAGGTGGGAAAATGGTGAAGAGGGAAAGAGAGATAATGGTTACAATACATGTAAAAGTCCTACATCCCAAGTTGACGTAATTTCATTAATACAGTGGGCAAAAAAAAAAAAAAGCAAGCTGCTGCAAGGAAGCTGAAAAGATCACAAAGAGCTACTTTACTGTGTGGAAAGTGTCTCTTGGTCTTGAGGAATAAATAGTGGCTGAGTTTGAAGGGAGAGATGTATGCATTTCTCCAAGAGTCTGTGGTTATAGCCTGTCCAGGAACTAAAATTTATTCCTTATTGTTAAATGCTCTTCTCCACTTGTGAGGGTGGACAGCAAGGGAGATTAGGAAAGTGCCTAATAACTCTTGCCTGGCTTGTAAAACCTATAAGAAATTTCAGGGCTCAGTGGTGAAAAGCCTTGGACCTGCCTTTGCAATGTTTAATTCTAATCTGAAATACAGCACCAGATCTCTAACCCCCCCCCCCTTCCCATTATATCTTCAGGTCACTGCTGCTAAGGTACGGATCTCTATACCAGCCATTTCCTGGAAATGTGCTGAGCTGTCCTGCTATGACCCTGATCTTTGCGATGAATTCCTGATTTTGCTTGTGCCTGTTCATTTTTTCTTGATATCAGTGGATATGATAATATTGTTTATTTCCTGAATTTATTGCAAAAGCAAAATCAGATTCTTGGATCATAATGTTGACTTCGGGTTAATCAAATGTTTGTGCGTGTGTGTCCTTTCTTTCTTGTGTCAATACAATTTACATTCATAACAGCTATTTAAAAGGAGCACAAGGTAACTTCTAGAAAACATCTCATAGTTTAACAATTTGAAATTCTGTGGAAAGAGCAAGCAAACCCAGATTATGACTTAGACATTCTGTCAAAACCATTTTATTTCACTACGTATTTGAGTTATGCTGAATTTTCTCTGCTGCATTTATCATTGTAAATGTGTTCTGTTTGTTTTTGATGGCTGTATTGGCCAATATTTTAATTCTACGTGAAAGTTGCCTTGGGAGTTACTCTTTTTAGGGCCAAAAGTCTGGATATTAATGGTTTTATAAGAAATAAGGATTAATATTTGGTCAGACCAACTGTCTATTTTCTGGCCCCATACTGTGCCTCCCAAAAGTGTCCAGTAAAAGTGGTGTTAGTAAGTTTTAAGAGGGCATTATACTCTCTTATTTTTAACCAGGCAGACTTAATTCCTTGCTAGTCACTCCCATTCTCTGGATTGCTACTGATATCTCTATAAGTTTAAGGAAGGATACCGCAAATATCCTACCACATAGTTGTTGAGGGCATGGAAAGTGTCCTGATTGAAACTTTGGAGAGGAGAGCTATTGCTAGTCATCATCAACAATATCAGACTAGATCAGGGGTGGGAAAGCTTTGGCCCTGCAAAACTACAACTTCCATCATCCTTGGTTCAGCAACATCTGGAGGGCCATAGGTCCCCTGTATCTATACTAGATGTACCAATAATCAGCTTCCTATGGTCCCCTCCAGAGCATTACCAAGCCTAGGGCTTGCTGATCCAAAGGTCGGTGGTTCGAATCCCTGCGATGGGGTGAGCTCCCATTGCACAGACCCAGCTCCTGCCAACCTAGCAGTTCGAAAGCACATCAAAGTGCAAGTAGATAAATAGGTACCGCTCTAAGCAGGAAGGTAAAGGGCATTTCCGTGTGCTGCTCTGGTTCGCCGGAAGCGGCTTTGTCATGCTGGCCACATGACCTGGAAGCTGTACGCCGGCTCCCTCGGCCAATAACGCGAAATGAGCACCGCAACCCCAGAGTCGGTCAGGGGTCCCTTTACCTTTACCTTTATGGTCCCCTCCAGAGCATTACCAAGGCATGTGCCAGCTCTTAGAAGGTGGGTAGATGTTTGTTGGCAGCACTGAAAGAGGGAAATCCAAATTGTGCTGCTGGTGCACAGCCTAGTGCTGCATTTAGCTGAGAGGATGGTATTGCCTTAATCTTTCTCTCAGACTTACATACTCAGACCTCTGAATAGTACAAAACTTATCATGCAAAAATGGAAAGGAAGCTGCTTATTCAGACCTTCGTTCCCGTACCTTAAGATAAAATTTGGCAGTCACTTGGACTGTGGCTATTCATACAGAAATCCATCACAAATGGACTCGGCACATGTCTGTCTGTTCTGCAATCATGTAAAAAGTAATGATAAATATCAAGAATAGGTATATTAGCTGCACATTCCCAGGGCAGCAAGTGCAAAAATAAAACTGATGTAAGTTTTTAAAAACCCATTAAATCAGTAACAAAGCAAGAACCATAGCATACCAAAAACAATAGCATTGCAGAGTTTGCCAGAACAACTCAAAGCAGTGTTTTTAAAGGTCTGTGATAATGCAAAAGATCTTAATCTGGCACAAAAAGAAATGAGTAGGAACCAGTTGAGCCTCCTTGGGAAGAGCTTTTCTCAGCTGCAGAGCCATAGATGAAAAAGCTCTCTGCAGTTGCCACCCACTTAAATTCAACAGCCGCTGGTGCTGTTTCAAAACTGGTATATGATTCCTAGGGCTAGTCCCAGCTGGCAGTCTACCGTAGTAGCTGTATTCTAAACTACATCAAGTATTCAGATAAGACATTTAGAGGCCTTTCCATTTTACCTAATTAAAACTTCTGTATTTCATGGGACTAATACAGTACAATCTCTCTCGGTGTCCTTCACACATACACAAGATAGTTTTACACAAGACACAGCAGTAGCAGAGTAATACGGAGCAATGGTTACAACTCAGTCCGTTTGTTAGGGATCTACCATTACCTTTCAGAGTTACCAAATGGGAAATTAACTTACCTCTTCCAATTGCCTTCAGCTGGCTCTGATGTCAAGTCATTGTGTGCCAGCAACAGGTTCATGGTGTGCTCAAAGGCAGAGAAACTGGATGAATGAGAGATTGTGTGAAGCCAGAATAGTCAAATATTGATTCCTGTTGGTTGCCTGAATAAGGTCTCACCGATCAGCAGCATGCTTCCTTCAAACAAGAAGTCTACCCAACAAGAAGGACTATATTATGTTAACTATGACAGTGGTGGCTAACTAAGAAGCTATTAAAGTGTGCCTTGCCAGCCCCTGAATCACTTTAAACTAGCACCAGAACTGTCCACTTTGGTCAAGACTTTTCTTCAATCTGCTATCTTCTTGCTGAGATTTCCCTCTGAGGTAATTCCAAACCTCTGTATAGCATTAACTTATTACTACTTCCCATGACCCTGCAAGAAAGTTTGTATTTCTTACAATAGCTGATTCATAAGGACCTAGTGTTGTATTCAGCTTCTCTATTGAAAACAATTACTTGACACTTCATATATCCCAGTGTGCAACCAAAAACAATCCAGGGATGTGATGAAATATCTGCCATATTCCAAGGACCAGGAGAAGCCAATATTATAATGAGAAGGCTGATAAATCAAGCTTTTCTGCAGTGCTACAAAGTTCTGGACAACAACCTAATGTCTAGATGAGCAAAGAATCATTGTTGGTGTAAAGAAGGGTTTCCAACAAAGCTATTTATCCCCAGCTAGCAATTAGAAAAGACGAGATGAGAAAAATGACATAGAAATAATATTTCCAAGTGGGAAATAATAGTGGTTAAGATATAGCGCACTCCTCCCATTAGGAATTGCTCCTCCCTTACAGGCCTTTGTATCTTTGCACCCTCCCCCTTTCCTTCAACCCTAGAACAAGAGTCTAATGCTAGCAGAGGAAAGTTAAGCACAGCTGCAAATCTAATCAGAACTGCCCTGGCAGGCAGGCATGCACAGCTGGGAGCTGGAAATGCTCTTTTCCAGGCACAAATTGATACCAAATGGAGCAGATGGAAGAAGGCCAGTTATTATGGCTCATGACTCGTGCGTCTAGATCTCAAAAAATAGTTTAAGACCTAGAAGCATCACCAGATGACTGAGCATTGCTGGGAAGTTTCGGGGGGGGGGTTGAATCACATGAAGTAGTTTTGATCATATATGTATATATATGTACAGTCATACCTCAGTTTAAGTACGCTTTGGTTTAAGTACTTTCAGTTTAAGTACTCTGCGGACCTGTCTGGAACAGATTAATCCACTTTCCATTACTTTCAATGGGAAAGTTTGTTTCAGGTTAAGTACACTTCAGGTTAAGTACAGACTTCTGGAACCAATTGTGTACTTAAACCGAGGTACCTCTCTCTCTCTCTCTCTCTCTCTCTCTCTCTCTCTCTCTCTCTCTCTCTCTGTGTGTGTGTGTGTGTGTGTGTGTGTGATGAGTCAAAGGAAGAAGACAACCCAGTTTGAATTTGCAAATGGTAATCTGGGTGTCTGAGAGTTGGTAGTAGCCCTGGTAGTAAGTGAGCCTCAAAGATCTACATGACCCAGAAGACCAGTTCATCTTCATCAATCAAAAAGGCAATTTATGTATTGTTACAAATCTATATTTGTCTACACTGTAGACTAGGGATGGAGATTCTGTGGTCCTCCAGATGTTGTTGGACTTTAGTTCCCATCAACCCCATCTAGGGTGGTCAATCATGGATTGTGGGAATGTAGTTCAGTGTCTTAAGGGCCACAGGTTCCCATCGTTGAAGCAGACTATGGACCAATGCACTGTCTATTGGAAAAAGTGGAGAATTATTTTCTATCTGGCCTATTATCTCTCATATACCTGGTTGCTGTCTTCCTAGTGAAGCAGCCTGAGTGCTCAGACTCAGCTACATTTTGTTGAACTGTATTTCAGCCCAGTGAAGGATTTTTGTTGCCGAGTGTTGAATAATTCTTTGTGCATATGCTTTGATAGCCACTTCTCACCAGAACAGATGTTCCTGCAGATAACTGTAGTCTGCCATGGCTTTGCATGGATCCTAGAGTACACCTTGTGCATCCATAGAACTACTGTATCTCCATGCCATGAGAATGAACCTGCTATATACACAACAGATTATGTCATACACTTAATTTCTTTTTTCTTTTCTTTTTTTGGTAGAGCACTTTAATATGGAAAACTTTATGGAAGTACAGTATTTATGGAAGCCTCCTTAGGAAATCAAAGGATGTGTATGTTGGACCTCAGTCTTCCACCATAACTTTCCTCATTCACCTACATGAATATTTTCTTTATTAACAGAATGGAGAGCCAAGGAAGATGGAAACTTAAGAGCTTGTTTCAAGTCACAAAAGATCTGGAGCAAAAATTAGTCTTGAATTCAATGGACTCCAGTGTAAGCCAAGTTGATGCTCTGATTTCATTTTCTCTTTTCAAGCCGTTCCCTTGCACACCAAGATGCTGGAATATAACTGGATCCCATCCATCCATATGTCATCGTGTAAAGACACAGGTCTGAACTTTATCTCCTGAGTTCCCCCTCCGGAATTATTGCTTCTTGTGTAGAAGTAGTTTCTCCTTCCTCCAGTAAATTCGTTGTGGAAGTATTAGAAATTTTACATTCCTTTGGGGCAATGAGTTCCCCCATTATGACCAGGACCAAAACTCCATCTGTGAAGACAAAAGCAAGAAGAAATACAACTCTTTGTATTGTGGTGAATGATTAAACACTGCTGTAAAAGTCTGAGAATTGACACTGAATTCTGTGTAGAATTACCCTAGAACCACTGACTTGATATCCGAGGAAGAAGGCAAGTAAAGGAAGGAAATGCCACAAAGAATCTTCTTCCTGGTAGTGCTGGGGGGGGGGCAGAGATGGGAACATGCTTTGGGCATACAAAGTTAGCAGAATGAGGGGGGGGTGACTATTGTTAGTAAACCATAACATATCCAAAGGTATACCTAGGTGTTGGCCCCAGCCAAAGGCACAGGCAGGGGGCGGTGGCACAAAAATCACACCTCTCCACCTCTGGCTTGGAATGGCTAGGAACCCACCCCCCTGCCCATATGCTCCCCAGGCCACTCTTCCAGTGCTCTGGGTGGCCAGGCGAACTGCGCAGGCTCATCTGGGCACCTTGGTGGAGGAATCTGGTTGCCGGCATGGGCTATCACAGTAGCCCTGCAGGGCCCCCTCCTCAGCTAGTCAGTGGTGCTATTAAAAGTGAGAGCTGAGCGCCCAGCAGGGCTTGGAGGGAAGAAAGAGGGAGAGAGTTGGCAAGGGTTGCAGGGGGTGGGGATGGAAGGGAGAGAGGAAGTAGGCGGAAGTGAAAGCAGTGAGCTGAATGAGGCAGGCAGGCAGACCAGCAGAGGAAGAGGGGAGGCGGAACAGAGCAGACCCTAACCTGATGGCTGCAGAGGAAGAAACTGGTGGAGTGCGAAAGTCAACAAAAAGCAAACTTTCTGAGTTTTTGGTCCCCCAGTTTCGGAGGCGCCAATAGAGCTCCTTGCCAAGGGCGATAAGGGAGCCTAGGTACACCTTGGAATATATCCAAATTCTGGTGCAATAGTTTAAGAAATGAGCTTTCTAAAATGTAGGAGCTTCATATCCACAATCCTAGATTGGTTTAACCTAGCTCAATTACCCTAGATGGGTACAGATTTAGGAGCCAGATCTTTATCTTGTGCAAATCAGTGCTGGTCCACTGACTTCAAAGAGAGGAACATTCCATTTTCTAAATATGCAACAAACCAAGGAGGAACTAAACGTCCATTACAGTAGAAAAAATAAATCCTGGAATATTTCTGATGTTCAAAATGCTTTGGCTTATTGTGGCAAAAGAATAGCTTTTTAATAATGAAGGTGCTGCAAAGGTGTTTTATTCATATTATTAATGTGCGCTGCTCTGGTTCGCCAGAAGCAGCTTTGTCATGCTGGCCACATGACCCGGAAGCTGTCTGCGGACAAACGCCGGCTCCCTCGGCCTATAGAGCGAGATGAGCGCCGCAACCCCAGAGTCGGACACGACTGGACCTGATGGTCAGGGGCCCCTTTACCTTTAAACACTAAGATATTACCAGCCATGAAGTTTTTACTTGAATGTCCAAGGAAATACAAATGGCTTGGAGAATGCCCAGCTAAATATTTTCAACTCATGGACCTGACAAAATCTATTTTGCCATTACACTGTATTGGAAAATGCTCTTGCCAAGGAGACTAGTTAGCCTTTAGGAGAAATCATGATTTTTACAGATGGACAAAAAACAATGTGCCTCTGTATATTTTATAAAAACTGAGGTTCTCTTGTTGTTTTTGATGATGGCTCAGAACAAGGCAATGTATTTCCATCTTCACAGGGAAACCAAGACTAATATATGTTGAAATAATGTAATCACCAATTTCTACTTGCAAAAATATAAAAATCTGGTGATGCACACTGGCTCAAAGATGCAAGGGCATCAGATCATAGGCTGTACAGGAGAAGGCCCAGGCCTAATGTATCGGGCCTCTGTTCTGGATACTAGGCCAATGGCTCTCAACAACGGCCTTAGGAATGACTGAGATAATATATGAAAAGGGTTGTGCCTTTTCCTTCCCAGTTGGGGATGCTGTAGTGTAAGCAGTGCCTCTGGAGAACAGGCTGGCAGTTTTGAGGCAAACTGAGTCAGATATGGAAGGGAATAAAGGACCTGAGTTTTGGCTTTATAAAAAGAATATTGGAGATGCTGGCTGTTGTCCTGGAGGACCTGATGTGGCAAGAGGAGACTTGCTGTTGGAATGCTTTATGCTGTACTGTAGCTCCACCAATGCACAGCTTGATAATAAATAAAAATGTTGCAAAACACCAGTAAACCCCCAAGGACCTTATTCCAAAAGAAACCAAACCCAAGTAGTGCTGAACCCCTGAAACCTCTCACTGCTCAGAGATTCAGGGCACCAGTGTGGCCATATGATTATTGGTATCCTCTGCTCCGCCATGCCTTATTTTGCACTGACAATTTGATTTGGAGCACTGGAGGCTAGTTTTCTGACTTCCTACCTTCAGGGAACCCATTCCATATTGACCTGTCCATTAAGGAACCCCTGTGCACTTTTTAAAAAATCAGGGGCATGTGCAGGAGTTCACACAGAGCTCAAGCTTTATCTATTCAGCTTTGTCTCTGTCTGATGTGAAATAAGACCATATCCTCATTTATCATGCCTTAACACTAGCAGTAATATCTAAACGGTGTTAATCTAAGCAACAACAGTAAGCACTTTTAAGACCTATTGAAATCAGTGAGGAGACTTTGGTTCCAGGCAAATGCCTTTTTATTTCCCCAAGGTTTTCAGATATGATTTTAACCTTGCTGGCTGTTCTTTGCTGCTTTTGTGACTGTGTGGCCTTTTCATTTTATGTTTTGTTTGCATTTACATATGAATTGTTTTATTCTTTCTTGTAAACTGGGGATACGATTGAAGGGCTGCTATATTATTATTATTATTATTATTATTATTATTATTATTATTATTAGCCTATAATAAATAAATAATGACCTTCTCCTTATTTCCATGGGGACAGCCCGTGATGTCATGAAACAGGATTTGGTGGAAAGTGCGGGGGGGGGGACAATTCAATCAGTATGGAAAGGGAGATCAAGAAAAACCTAATCTTGTATAATCTTAGGCTTCCTGGATAAAAGAATGTGGTTTTTGCTGGCATGGATGGGGACAAGAAGATTGGTTTAAGACAACCCTTTGCTTCTAATGGAAAGAATGCTAATTCACTTTGCATGCTAATTGTGGGAGAATCCCTTTTCCTCTTCGAGAAGCCTAATTAATATTTCTCCAGCTCTCTGTTGGTACATAGAGGGCTTCCAGAATTGTCACCTGAAGGGGCTACTTTGAAAAAGAAGCAGAACTTTGCAACAAAGCAATTCTTGATTTGCAATGTAAGGCAGAGCAGTGCCAGGAGCTTGCTACCTTGGCAGGCTGCAGTTTGCTTGCAAGCAGGAGTGATCGGTGTTAAGTTTTCTCTCCATGCTGTGACACTGTTGCATCTTTCCGTCCCTCATACATTTTTTTTGTTTCTGTCTGACGGGGATTGATAGAATCACACATCTGGGAGGTACACCGGAGACCATCTAGTCCAAACTCCTGTTCAGTGCAGGATCTAGGATGAAACGACAGCATCTCTGACAGAAGACTGCCCAGTTTCTGCTCAGATACTTCAGGGAAGGAGAGCTCTCACTTCCCAAGCTACTCAGTTCCTACTGTTAGGATAAAGGTAAAGGTAAAGGGACCCCTGACCATTAGGTCCAGTCGTGACCGACTCTGGGGTTGCGCGCTCATCTTGCATTATTGGCTGAGGGAGCCGGCGTATAGCTTCCAGGTCATGTGGCCAGCATGACAAAGCCGCTTCTGGCAAACCAGAGCAGCACATGGAAACACCGTTTACCTTCCCGCTGTAGCGGTTCCTATTTATCTACTTGCATTTTGACGTGTTTTCGAACTGCTAGGTTGGCAGGAGCTGGGACCGAGCAACGGGAGCTCACCCCGTCACAGGGATTTGAACCGCCAACCTTCTGATCAGCAAGCCCTAGGCTCAGTGGTTTAACCACAGCGCCACCTGGGTCCTACTGTTAGGAATGTTCTCTTAATATTTAGCCAAAACCCATTTCCGTGCAGTGTCCTCCCATTCGTTCTAGTCCTGCTATCCGGAGCAACGTGAATTCATCTGACTGCACCTGCTTGGCTTCATGCTTAAGAAGGATCTTGTCCTCTAACCTAATTGCATTAGGGACTGATGCTTTTGCAGACTCTTAAATGGGTTATGAACTTATGGAGCAGGACAGCAGCTATTTGGGGTACACTCAGGTAGATGTCACGCACATAGGTGATATGGGCACAGATCTGGTGCACGTCTTTCGACATCCATCAGTGCAATGAAGGGTTGGCTTCCTAGGAATGCCATAATTGCTTTCCTTTTTTTTTTCATTAAGGGGGGGGGAGAGAGAGAGAGCTGTGAGGTGGTGGCAACAAAGCCAGATTGTTATGAAAAATGCACATGCATGCATACATATCATATATACCCATGTCCTAAGAACATTCAACGATAATCAAATTTTAAACAATTAAAAATGAAATATCATTTGCCTGTAACAAATCAGCTGATGTTTTCACAGCTGTGTTTTAGATTCTTTTAACTAAAACTCAGGGAAGGCCGAGTATGAAAATGTGGAAATGTCAGTGATGTAAGTCCCAGGGCTGTGAATGCCTGATTCTCTGCGTCAAGCTCAAAGGGGGGGGGGGGTATGCTGAATGGAGCCATGTATAAGTTCATATGCAATGTAAAAAGACTTCTTGTTCTGGGCACACACTGCTTGTTCAATCTAGTTCTGTTTAAATGCCCATTCTTTTGCATTGGCATCACCTCTCCTCTCTTTTCTCTGAATGAAAAGGGGGAGTGGAATAATGACATAATTATTATAAAAAGAGAGAAGGGAAGGAGAAAACCTTCAGACCCAGCTGCAGCACAGAAAAGTCTGAAGGGAAATGTTCTTTGTTAAGGTTGCCTTGGCTATACAGTAGATGAAACATTTTGCTGTGAGTGTCTCTTTGGTCATATGGATGGTCTGCTGGAACCCAACCCACCCTCTCTCTCTTAAGGTGGCTCCTTATATCCATCTGGCTCTTGTTCTGAGCAACAATTCTACCTGCTGAGACATCATTCCTGTTCCCTCTGTCCTAAGGCACTCGGATCACAAGAGTTGTGTCAGGCTTTCGGCGGAGGGCACGTGGAAGTCGTCCTTTCAGAGGTAACGAGAGACTCTGAATTTAGCCTGTCTCGGCAGATGGTCATTCCAACTTGCACAAGTTTTTAAGAAATTGACACTGCAAACAACACATGAATAAGAGAGGAGAGACCTGGTGAAAGCTGCGCTTAGGAGGAGGACTTACTAATTAGCCACTTTCCTCACAAAAGTGACCCAAAGGAACTTACAAGTTCTGGCTGAAGTGGTGAAAACTCACTTGAGTCAGGGCTTCACATCACTGAATGCACCTCCGTTAAAATAAAATCCCTCCAGAAAGGAAACTTTGGGCCAAACTACATAGGTCTCTGAGGCATAAACTACAGTCCCCAAGATTCTTTGCGGGGAGCCGTGTGATTTAAATGTACCTGACTACATACATACATGCATACATTAATTTTCTACAGATGTTAATAGATGGCATTTGCCCCTAAGAGAAACAGCACGGCAATTTGGGGATATCATTGTAGTGGCAGCAAAAGCAAGTGAGCTAGTGTAGCCCTGCACAGACTGAACTGCAAATAAAGAAATCTCCAGTTTAAATCTCAGCTCTGCCACCAACTCACCAAGTGGTCACAGGAAAGTCACTCCCTCGCAGCCTCAGTCTTCCCATCTTGAAAATGGGAACAACCATTCTCACTTTCTTTAGAGGGCTGCAGAAAAGATTAGAGGAAGGCCATTCGAGTGCAACAACAGCACTTGCAACTAAAATGCCAGTGATTGATTTTACACATTTCCTTTCTGCTCTACTCTTCTGAAGAGCATGAGGTGGCACATGCCATAACTGCTTTCACCACCACTTGGGAAAAGATTAGTTTTGCATTGCAGCAAGTCTGAGAGCGGGTGTCTGCAGCAGCTCTCTGGGAACATTGTCTCTGCGCCATGAAAGAATATTTTTGAGTGCCTGGGAGTGAGGCAGACATGGATTTGCCTTCTGGGAATCTTTTTTGTGGTGTACAGAGAGCGTTGTGGAGGATTGTTGTGATATCTCTTAATCCAGGCTGGGAAATGGGAGCTGCTGATCTCTAAGTGAAAAAGGGATAGCGTAAAGAGGAGAGCAATCCCTCTGGGGGCATCAGAGTCTCTGGTTTGTTCCCAGGATGTAGACACAAATAGTCTAGGTGTGATGGACATGTGGTTTGAACATAGGTTACTGCCCTGTAAACAAATGCCTCAGAGGGCAGAAAATGTGTATTTGAATCACTCGTTCTAACACACTTGAGAAGGTCATAACACAACATAAGAAGGTCCCTTCCACTGAGTCAGACCATATAGCTCAGTGTTGTCATCACTGGCTGGAAGTGACTCTCCAGGGTCTTAGGCAGGTGTTTTTCCCAGCCCTATCTGGGATGCCACGGATTGAGCCTGGACCTTCTGCTTGGATAGCAGATGCTCTACAAGTGAGCTAGGGCCCTTCAAGCCCAGGAAGACTCCTACTAGTGACACTTGAAACAGAATCACCATATTTAGCAGCATTCTTCAGCCATCATCACAGCACAGGTCTGGATGCCGCATCTCAACTACAAACTGTTCTACCAAGAAACAAGCTCCCTGCTGCTGCTGCTGCTGCTGCTGCTGCTGCTGCTGCTGCTGCTGCTTCAGGAGCTTTGTTCTCTGCAGAATCTTCCTGCCCGTGGACCACCCAGCAAAGGAAAACCAAACGCCCAGTGCAAAACGGCCAAGTCAGCCAGATGTCTTCTATGCAGGTTTTATTACTCCTGCATGGCCCTGCGAACTGAATTAGTGGGAAACCAGTGACTGGAGATTTACAGCTTGTTGGGAAAGGTGATAACTGGCCATTTTAGTACTAAGAGCATAGCAAACGAAAGTGGAGAATTTGAAAATCAGCTTTCCAGAGCCAGCATGGTGTAGATGGAGCGGACCTAGGAAAACTTTGTGGCATGAGTTCGTTTTGCGGTAGTGAGCAAATATCTTGGCCTCAGTTCCCCATCCATAAAAGGGGAACAGTTACAGTGAGCAGAGACACAATAAAGATTGTAAAGCACTTTTGCACTTGTTCAAAATTCCAGATAAATTATTAGCAGCAATAAATAAGGTCACTCCCCAAATTCTGTTAATGGTGGAATGGTTACATCAGGGCCTTTCTTGTTCAGACTGTATCTCTTTTCAGGTGGGATTTAATCACATACTGTCAGGGGACCACCAGGGGTCAGCGGAGAGTCCAGGAAGTTGGGACCAGGGCTCTCCGAGGGAGAAGCAGCCCGGGATGCTACCGGTAGCATCTCGCAACATCCTTCGGAAGGTGGTGCTGAGGCTCAGGAAGCGGTGCAATGCTTTGGGGATGCTGAGAGTGCAAGGTTCCTAGAGGGAAGGTTTGAAAGGTCGGACCAGAGCGCTCATGAGGGGGAGGTGCCAGAGGAGACAGCACCAGCTCCTCAGCTGAGCAGTTCGGGTGGAGAGGGTGCTCCACCAGCCCCATCACCCCAACAGTGGAGGGGGGGGGAGAGGCATGGGGAGAGGAGGAGATTCAAGGCGCCAAGGGTGTTTTGCTGGCGAAAGTCCCGACGGGCGATGCTTCCGGATTCTGATTCAGACTAGGACAGTCATGGACTTTGATGCTCTGTCTTGTACATATGTATATAATAAAACTCTGTAAAAACCAGGCAAAACCTTACTTGTGAGAAAGCAACCATCATCATTACACATACAGACAAATTCAAGTCACACAGTTAATGTTGATTTGCAGCTCTTGCACAACTAACCCACTTCCCCCCAAAACCCCAGACATCTTGCAATAAGGAAAGTGACAGGGAACGGTATGGGGAAATTGTGGGATAATATTTGCTTGACGCAATCTCCCCTGACCTCCCCACAAAAAATCAGGATGAATGCTCAATAATCAAGGCATCTGGAAGCAGCCTTAGTCTCAAGACTGAGGCATGCTTGGTGTCGGAAGATTGATAAAGCTATCCAGGAACCCTGATCTCTCCTGTCCACCACAACAGGAGTTACATGATGCCACAAATTCCCTTCTTTTCAAATGCAAGCTGTATGTACATACTTCATTCCCTTTAAAGTTTTAGAAGCCTTTGGATGTTTTTTTAAAAAATCACAAAAAAGATAAAGGTTAATCAGTCAGTGCACATGCAAATGCTAGACATCTGAGTGCCTAAGTAAATGGTGCCCACAGATGCAGAGAGGTGGGATTATAATCACTGAAATGATCAACATGTTGGGTGGCAGCCCAAATCTACTGTCAGAAGAGGCTATTTCATAATGCTGGAATCAGGGTGCATGTAAGTTATTTCACTCCATTGTTCCTGAATAACTAATCACCTGGTTAGCAGGTTACTTGCAAGACTGTCTCCTGTCCTCTAAGTCTACCTATTGAGTGCATTCACCACTGAAGGCCTTGCTGTGTGGCATTCTGCCTTCAGAGACTTGGCTGACTGGGATGTTTGGCAGAGCTTCCTTGACAGTGGTGCCAAGATAATAGAACTCTCTCCCTGGATTGGGTCCTCTTTTTTTCTTGGCTTTCAATGTGTGGTTGGTATCCACCTGTCTTGGGAGACAGTGGAAGGGTGCACCTTTGGGGGTGAAGTCAAACTGTTGAAGAGTTACAGTGCCTGCTGTGGCTGTAAAGACCAAAATAAGAGAGACATGTTTTGCTGCAGCTGGGGCAGAGGAAGGCGTCCGTTTGTGCTGTTGCAGATACACCACAGCATTTATTTTCTCTGTGCTCCTCCCAACAGTCATTCCTCCTCTTGCCACTGCTGTAGATACACAACCTGCCTGCCTGTCTCCAAATACTATGGTCATCTGCATGCGATTCCCACATGGTGATTCCCACACACTGGGGTTGATGGTTTTAGCCTTCAAGTCACATCTGCAGACATCTTTGTAACACAGAATTGGTCTGCCAGTGGGTCTGGTGCCAGCTCCTTGTAGACACACGTCCTTGGGGATCCTGCCATCTTCCATTTGGTAGATATGACCAAGCAGCATAGGCACTGCCAGGCCTGGGATAGGGTTTTATGTGTTTACTTGGAAGTAAGTTCCAAGCAAGCATCTCCAGTTGTTTGGTTTGCTTTCATCATTCACCTGCTATTGCAGTTTATTTGTTTTTATTGTTCTTCCTGATTCTTCTAGCAGCTCTCTGTTATCAACTGCATTTTTAAAATAAATAAAAATCTTCCAGTTGTTCCCTACTCACACAGCTACTAATATGCACTAAATCCATAAAGATGCATTTAAGAAGAGGCAAGGGAAACCATCCTTTAACTGCCCATGAACTGCATGTACCAAACAATGACTAGTTTATGTTAAGTGGTAATTAATCAGTGTTAAGTTATTCTAAAGATGTGTCTGTGTAGAGGATACATAAAGGTAAAGGGACCCCTGACCATTAGGTCCAGTCGTGACCAACTCTGGGGTTGTGGTGCTCATCTCGCTTTATTGGCCGAGGGAGCCGGCATACAGCTTCCAGGTCATGTGGCCAGCATGACAAAGCCACTTCTAGTGAACCAGAGCAGCACACGGAAACGCCGTTTACATTCCCGCTTGGAGCGGTACCTATTTATCTACTTGCACTTTGACGTGCTTTTGAACTGCTGGGTTGCCAGGAGCTGGGATCGAGCAATGGGAGCTCACCCCGTTGCAGGGATTCAAACCGCCGACCTTCTGATCGGCAAGCCCTAGGCTCTGTGGTTTAACCCACAGCGCCACCCGCATCCCTCTGTGTGGAGCAGGCGTCCCCAAACTTTGGCCCTCCAGATGTTTTGGACTACAATTCCATTCATCCCCGACCACTGGTCCTGTTAGCTAGGGATCATGGGAGTTGTAGGCCAAAACATCTGGAGGGCCGCAGTTTGGGGGTGCCTGGTGTAGAGGATACTACACACAAACACTTTGTGAACGGAAGGGTCAGATCCAGAGCAGGCATAAGGGAGTGACAGATCCTGATACCTAGTGAAGGTCATTGCACTCATTTTTTTATTTTTTTAAAAGCCCCTCAATACAACCTATGGCCTGCCAGCAGTTGCGGGACTCCAACTCCCATCAGTCCCAGCCAGCATGGCCAATTGTCAGTCCTGCTGGGAGTTGCAGTCCACCAATCTCTGGAGTGTCACATGTTCCCCTTTCTGCTATAAAGAGACCAGGGCTGGGCTGCAGAGCTGCTACGAGGGGCGGGCGGGCGGAGTGAATATGGTTGCCACAATTTTCTGCAGCTCGGGGAAAGCTTCACCTGTTGAATCTTCAGTTGTCAAAAGGCTGCTAAAAAGGCGGAGGAGGACATGATAATTGCTTATCAGTCAAAGCCTGGCAAGACAGATTTGCAGCACTTGCTGAAAATATTCAATCATCACGCTGACAGGTTGAGATCACTGCTTCTTTTCTTTTCTCCCCCACCCCCCAAACAGCAGGATTTCACACAAGAAGGAAATAGAATCCTGCTAGGTTGTGATGAGAAAATACAGAAATGGGGTGGGGGGCCGTTAGAGAGGGATACTGTACTTTTGCTATTTTTAATTTTAAAATAATAAAAAAATCAGTTCCGGGCTGCCGGCTGAGCTGCCGGTGCACCCTTGCCCCACGGCAGCCCCTTTGTGCCGGGGTCCCTCCCGTGCCATGACGCGGCTGGCCCGGGCTCGGGGACACCTTAAAACCGGCGCCGGGGCTCCGCGCTCAGCTCCAGCCCCAGCCCAGCCTCCTTCGCCGCTCGGAAGCAGCTGACTCGCTGGGCCGCTGCCAAGGCAGCTTGGTTAAGCGCCTGGATCGCTGAAAGGCAACGTGCAGAATGACATGTAAACCTCCCCCGCCCTTATGCTAATACGAGGGGGAGGGGCCGCCTCGCCTCCCTCCTTCGCCACACACCCTCCCCCTCCCCCCTCCAGCCGGCGACGGAGCAAGAATGGGGGGGGAGCTCACGCTCAAGTCGCCTCCCCACCCCCAGCCCGCCGCCGCTTCATTCATAAAAATTGAGCAGCCACTGCCACCTAGTTTTGGACAAGGCGAAGCTCTGCGACGCGGCTTCATCTCCGGAGAGGATGGGAAGGAAGAAGCCAACAGCCACTTGCGTCTCACCTAGCTGCTAGGAAGAACTGCAAAAGGGGGTGTGGATGCTGATTTCGTTTCGTTTCGTTTCGTTTCATTTCATTTCATTTCTTACACTTGTCTCCTCCAAGGAGCTCAAGCTGGTGCTCACAGTTTTATTCCCTTACATTTTATCCTCACAACAACCCTTTGAGGTAGGTTAAATGGAGATGCCTTGACTGAATCAAAGCCACCCAGTGAGCTTCACAGCTGAGTACAGTCTCCGATTTTCTTCTCTGGGCTATCATAAGGGTTATGGGGCCTAGAATTGAGGGGTGTCTACTGATCTCCAACCCACCTGCCCTCCAGGGTTTCGTTTGAGCCTGCAAACTGCTTTACACTTCCTTAACCCCCTTGGATTGACAATGTGCAGAGATTAACAGTGACCCCTGACCAGCATGGTACAGAGTTCCATGCCCTTAAATTACTGCCTCTGCTTTAGGGTTACTTCACACCTTAAAGGTAAAGGTAAAGGGACCCCTGACCATTAGGTCCAGTCGTGACCGGCTCTGGGGTTGCGTGCTCATCTCGCATTATTGGCCGAGGGAGCCGGCGTATAGCTTCCAGGTCATGTGGCCAGCATGACAAAGCTACTTCTGGCGAACCAGAGCAGCACATGGAAACGCCGTTTACCTTCCCGCTGTAGTGGTTCCTATTTATCTAGTTGCATTTTGACGTGCTTTCGAACTGCTAGGTTGGCAGGAGCTGGGACCAAGCAACGGGAGCTCACCCCATCACAGGGATTCGAACCGCCGACCTTCTGATCAGCAAGCCCTAGGCTTTAACCCACAGTGCCACCTGGGTCCTTACTTCACACCTTACTTGGTGGCAAATGTGTGTTTTTATCTGTATGCATGATGGAGAGTCACACAGCCCAGCTAGCAGATCGCTGGCATGGTATCACTGGGATAGCTCGGTTGGTGAAGCATCTCAGGATTGTGGGCTCGGGACCCACATTGGGCAAAAGATTCCTGCATTTGCAGGGGGTTGGACCAGATGGTGCTTGTGGCCTCTTCCAACTCTAACTGCAGCTCAGGGGATGGGTATCTAGAGGGGAAGAAGGAAGCTTCCAAGTCAGACCATTGGCCTAACTCAGTCAACACTGACTGTCAGCGACTTTCCAGGGTTTCAGGCAGGGAGCCTCTCTGCTCCCTTTTAGGGACTGATCCTGGGACATTCACCCTGCAAAGCAGGTCCTCCAGCACTGGCCTAGAGCCCCTCCACGAATGAGATCGTCCATAAAGCACGTCACTCTTTTGAAGGCCTTTTTAAACACACCTCCCCTTTTCGTCACACATTGAAGTTAAAAAACAGCAGTCCTTCCCTGGCATGATTTTGCTGTGCATGTGCATGGCAAACACATATGCAGGCGAAACCCCTTGGCAAACTGTCCTGTATGGGCAGTTGCTAGGCAGGCTCAGGTCCTGGCACGCCCACATTTTAATTAACCACTGGCACACACGTGTGTGTGCACACAGCAATAAGCGGCATCTGGCAAACGCAGCTGGAGGTGATAATAAACTTAAAGCCCAGGGAAAACATAGCTCTCCTTACCTCCCCTACCCCCACCATCTCCATCCTCCACTCCCTGATGTTTCATGCCCTACCTCCTCCCTTTAAACCTCTTTCCCCTTCAAATGTGCCCCTTTCTGGAACATGGCCAAATCATCTTTTCCTACCCTCTCCCAACACTCTCTTCCCCAATTTCCCTTTGCGGCAGACTTCTCAAATGTCCCATTTCCCCCTAGCCTTCCTTCCCTTTCCATGGTATTTGCAAATCTCCATAACTCAAGAGGAACCATTTTCTTCCTAAAATGCCACAGGAGGTGGGGAAAACCTCCAACCGAGCCTGATCCTTTGCAGAGTCAGGCAGTCCAAAGCCCATCGGGCTGAGTTGTGTGTACTGTGTAAAGGATCAGGCTCCTAGATACTCACTCCTCCATTACCTTGCTCAGGTTATGTATGGGTGACCAGAATTGTTCCAGTCCTGGGCTGACATCTAACGGAAGTGTTTTCCTTCCACTGCTTAAAAGTCTATGGCTCAGGTTTCTGGAACATACAGGACTCAGTGCAAAAAAAATGGGGAAATCCCCTACAATTGCATCACGAGGCTGTCATATCATTGGGAATGGAACAATGCATTAGGCTGCTTTCTTGATTTATTTAGCCCACACTATCCCTGAAGTTCAAGGTGAGCAACCATGTCGTTTCCTTTCCACGTTCGTCACTAAGTATAGGTCATTTTTGTTTCGAGAGTACAGATGACGGAACAGAGTTGTGGGGTGATGGCTAGGCTCAAGGACAATGCGGGAGCTAAGCACTGAGCTGTATTTCCAAAGCTGTATAGAACTAGCCTGGCCAGTATAGGGATGCAAGGCTGCAAGGGAGCTCTTTGGAGCACGGTTGAGGGAACAACCTGATGGAAATGTTTTATCAGGTGCTGAACTGCATGTTCCAGGAGGGATTGCAGCAGTTGTAGGTAAGCAAAATGGGGGGGGCACATTTTGCCCACCCCTGCTCTGTAGGCTACTCTTGGCTCCAGGAAGACTGGGTGGTCTATACATCTGAAAATAAGCACATTGCTAATCCAACTGCATGCAAAAAGGACCTCAGTTCAAGCCTCAGCATCTCCAAACAGGGCTGTCTAAAATTCTGCCTGAAACCCTGAAGAACCACTGCCAGTCAGGTAGGTAGCTGTGTTGGTCTGACGCAATCGAAATACATTTTTAAAAAATTGTCCAGTAGCACCTTAGAGACCAACTAAGGTTGTTCTTGGTACAAGCTTTTTGAAGAAGTGTGCGTGCACACAAAAGCTTACTGCGAGTCAGTGTGGAGAACAGATAGATTGTCTAATTGGTGGCTTCCTTTGTTCCTTATCCTAACCACTCCTTTTCCTTCTAAGTACCTGCGCCAAGTACAAAGGGGAAGGAAGAAAAACCCACTCCCTAGAATCCTTTTCTTTTCTTATTGCACAGTCTCTGCAGAAGCAACAGATTCAGGCACTATCTCTTTCTTCTGACAGGTGAATAATCCCCAAAGCTTTAGGGTGCCATCAGTCAAATCCTCCCAGGGTGGAAGCTCCAAGGTCCCTGTTCTTCCTCTTGCTTGAGATGTCCTAATATTCAACCACACACCCACAAAGCGAAAGGATCCTATCTACTGTGTGCGGGGGGGGGGCAGGGCTGTGTGTGTACTGACCCTGAACTTGATGCAACAAGTCACCTCTGGGGCAAGCTGCCTCGGCTCCTCCATGCCTCAGTTTCCACCCTTCTGCAAAGCAAGCCTCCCGCAACCACCGATAGCCAAACCCACGCCTGCCTCAAAGCGGCTGGCGCACGTACAGAAGTGTCCTCCTCCTCCTCCGAACGCAGGTGCAGGATCAGCCAGTTTGCTAATCTCAATGGAGCTGACTGTCTGCCTGAGCATCTCCGCCGGGGGAAGGAAAAAGAAAGAAGCAAACCCCTCTGTGCATGAGCTGGCAGGAAACAGCATCTCTGTACGTGAGGCAGAGCACGCAGGGCTGCACCTGACCCAGACGGCTCACTTCAGCATCACAGGGGGAAGCACTATTGGCTGCTGCTTCCGCCTTAGGCAGCCAGCAGGCCTACCAGGGCAGGCGAGGCAGTGGGGCTCAAAGAGAGCCACCCTTCCCCTGTCACATCCTAGGTCTGGAGACAAAGAGATGGTGACAGGGAGGGTGGCCATCTTTAGGACAGCTGCAGGGAGGCAACAGCACTCTAAGGCACCTGTGTGTAGCTATCCTGACTTCAGCAGAGATTTCACACCTGATTCTTTGCAGAGTCCGATCTGTTTCAGACTGACCTCGGTGGTGCTGCTGTCAGGGCGGGACGAGGCTGCAGAAGTCCAGAACCAGTCGGCAGAATGAATGGGCAGGGAGGGGCCAAACCAGGCCATTAAAAAACGGAAGGGGTTAGGCCCACAACCAACCTGGAGCAAGCTCTGTCTGTTCTAAAGCCACCAGCCAGTAAGACCGGAAAGTCCAGCGTCTGCTGGAATTATCTAACTGTGTCGCTGACTGCACTCCTCTGGCTAATGTGTGAGAGACTTGGGAGGCACATCTGGCCATATGCAGGCAATTGTGGTGTATTTCCTCCCTCCGCAGTCAGTGAAGACACAGGGGCTGAAGCCCTCTCTCTCTGGCCACATACCCTCTTTCTAGGCCACACCCATACTGACCTTGCTTCAAGGCCTGCTTGAGTGTTTTTGCCTAGCTCAACTGCATCCCTGGACTCTGATGATGCCTCTTGCTTACCTAGATGGTAGGCAGAGAGAGGTCTCAGAGTGTGCGGACAAACTAAGCCAACATTTGGCCTCTGGCTCTGACCACCACTGGCCCCTGGAAAGGAATGCAGAAGCCCTTGGGCTGAAAAGCTTTGCCCTAGGGGCTGATTGGCTGGATGATGCTCCAGTCCCACTCTGTCCAATGTATGTGTGCCAACTCCAGACCCTGTTCCTCAGAGTAATACCCTGCTAGTTTTGTTTGGTGCCTGCGGTGTCGACACCCTGTTACTTGCAAAACATTATAGAACAGTAATATTGTGCTGTAGAATTGTTAAAGCCAGGCACAACTCTTGGGGTCTTTGCACACCTCCACCAGTGACTGCAGACCTAGAGAACCTCATTTTATTTTATTTTATTTTTATTTTTACTAGTGTATGAAATTTGTCATGCTTGCTCAAAATTGCCAGTAATCCTTTTTTAAAAAATAAGATTATATTAAAGCTTTTTCATGACACAATAAGATAAAAGACAGTAAACTAAATAAAAACAAAAACAGGGAAAAGAAGGAAAAGGAAAAATGGAGTCCTCTCTCAAAGGTAGCTCTAAACCTTTGTCTCACACAGAAAGTGGTGGACCCTCCCTGCTCTCACCTGGGAGCTTCCCTTTCTTCTCCCAGATTCTCACCCTGGCAGGTATTCCCATTCCCTGCCAAGAATCCTGAGGAAAAAGTCTTCCCTTTTATTTTCCCTTTCTTATTTCCACACCCACATTAATAATAATAATAATAATGATATATTGTCATTTTGTCTGCCCAGTCCTACACAGAGTTGGAGTCACCTCTACACCCAATGAAATCAGTAGGTCTCTGCATCAGACTGAGCTGTAGCGGCTGCAGTAGAGTTTTTCATTCTTGGGAATCTGATTCCCCAAAATGCTGTGTGTGCAGTAGGAAAGGTGAACCTGTGGCCTCCCAAAAGTTGTTGGACTCCCAACTCCCCTCAGCCCCAGCCAACATGGCCAATGGTTAGGGGGATGATGGGAGCTTTAGCCTAGCATTTTCTGGAGAGACTCAGGTTGCTCATACTCCCCCCCCCCATCCCTCTGGCCTCCAGTCTTACAGGAGCTAAAAGAACTTAAGACCCTTTAAGTTTCATACTCCCTTGACCTCCGAGGCCTGGTGCCAAGGAACTACGGCATGCTGGGAATTCTGCAGAACGCATTATCCCAAAACTACTTTAGCTCAACACTTACATCTGCCCAACAGCAACTGCCTTGTTAAACAGAAAAAAGAGAAGCAGAGAGGGAGGGAGGGAGGGAAACACCGCAGCTGTCAGCATGCAGCTGTATTGGGGAGACCACAGTGTTTTGCAGCTGCCCTGCAGGTGAGATGTGCCCCCTAAGTGGGGGCGCTGACTTCTATTAAAGGAAACAAGAAAAAAAGACTTCCTGAAGCTGATCCTATGAAGCAGGAAATGGCTATGAAATCCCTTTCTGACCCTCTCTCTCCTTTTCCTCAGATTTCCACTCACCATTCACCTTTATTATCGTTCATCTCCTCATTTCTTTACTTACTCTCTCCATATACAGTACCGTAGTTGCTTCTTTGGCCACTGACTCAGGCACAAACTCAACACCGGGGCGACACCTAGTGGCTTTTTTGTGTTTTGTGGTTGTTTCTCCTGTCAGGGACCATTGTGAGGCTTCGTCCAAACTTCCCTTTGTCCCGTGATTTCTTCCAATTGTTCTGGGACAAACCTCCTTGGAGGGCGGATTCTGGCCTTCAACAGAATGAAATGAGATCTGCACAAGGAGCCCTGAATGAAAACAAGGTGCCCTTCCCCTTCTCCCAGAGGTGCCTCATGGCTCTTTGGTGACTTGGACAGGAACAGCACGCTGCGGACAAACGGTCTGTAAACAGTAAAACTAGCACCATTATCACCACCCCACAAGAAACATAACTAGCAAATGCCTTTGCCATTTTAATGTGCTTCTAATTCCTTTTCAGGGACGTGGGTGCCACTGTGGGTTAAACCACAGAGCCTAGGGCTTGCCAGTTAGAAGGTCGGCGGTTCGAATCCCCGCGACGGGGTGAGCTCCCGTTGCTCGGTCCCAGCTCCTGCCAGCCTAGCAGTTCGAAAGCATGTCAAAGTGCAAGTAGATAAATGGGTACTGCTATGGCGGAAAGGTAAATGGTGTTTCCGTGTGCTGCTCTGGTTCGCCAGAAGCTGCTTAGTCATGCTGGCCACATGACCTGGAAGCTGTACGCTGGCTCCCTCGGCCAATAACACGAGATGAGCGCCGCAACCCCAGAGTCGGTCACGACTGGACCTAATGGTCAGGGGTCCCTTTACCTTTTTAATTCCTTTTCAGATTGTGGGGTTCTTCTTCGTTTTTGTTTGGGGTTTTTTTTAGCTGTGGGACTATCAGCAGTAAACTTGCTATATTGTAGAGCAGGTTGTTGCTCCAACAAATGCTTTTTATTGTTGCAGTGGAATAATTGATTAGTAGCATTTGGACTGCTGCACTGAGTTGCTGGGGAAATGAGGTTCTTCCAGCAAGCAAATAGCTGTGGTTTAGAGTGTCGTGTGGAGAGTGGTTGCATGCCTAAGTAGTGGCCTCCATATCAGGGGAGGGTGGTGAATAGGTGGTCCTCCAGATGTTGCTGAACCTCCATTCCAACCAGCCCCAGCTAGCATGACGAATCATCAAGGAAGGACCGTGGCTCAGAGGGCAGAGCATCTGCCTTGCAACCAGAAGATCACAGGTTCAATTCCTGGCTTTTCCCGGTAAGACTGGGAGAGAAACTGTTCTGAAATCCTGGAGATCTGCTTCCAGTCAGTGTAGACAAATACTGAGCTAGGTGGACTCAGGGTCTGACTCAGCAGCTTTCTATTGTTCCTATGATGAGTCCTGTAAGTCTAGCAACCTCTGGAGGGGCACAGGTCCTTCACCCCGGACTCTGTATAATGATTACTGACATTGGGACAGAGGAACCAGAGCTGATGTGCTCCCACTACCACAGTTCTCCTCATGTCTTGGCAATAGCCATTGACAAGCTGCAACTTGTCCCCAGAGAACACAAGGCTCATCCGATGGTGTGCAATACATTCTGCAATGGTGAGCTAATGTTGTGATTCAAGCCAGGGGGGTCAGCTTGAATATAAGATGGAGGTGACCCCGCCCTGCATAATTAACTGAAAGATATGGCGCACACACCATTTGAATGACAATCAACTTTGCGGGGACTGGCCCCCTCAAATATTTTAGGAGGGGCAAAGATACCTCTGCTCCTAGGAGTTGGCTCCTATGATTCAAGTCAAGTGAGATGTATCCCTCGCAGGCTGTCCCGATACTATAATGCCAAGGTTGCAGGTTCGATCCCATATGGGACAGCTGCATTGCAGGGATTGGAATATATGATCCTCAGGAGTCCTTTCCAACTCTACAATTCTATGATTCAATTCCCCCTTCCAAAAAAATCCTCCAACTGTCCCTACCTTTCATTGCCAGGAATGGGAATCCATAAATTTATTTCTTCTGCCTGCATGATCAGCACAGGGCAGCTTTTCACGGTGTCTACTATACCATGGAGCGGATCACTGACAGTCACAGTGCAGGATTTGCAGCATGAGCACTCTCACTCTCCCCCCAACCACAGCATCCCATAGAACATTTCTTTGACCCAGCCATTGGCTCTGCGTAAAGACATTGGGGCCAGTCCCCACTGCAAGAGGCTGCAGGAAATGGGCAATCCCAGTGATGCTTCTAGTCAAGCCAGAGTTGAGAGCCATTCGATACCTCATGGTACAATAGAACTACCCGCATGATACCTTCAGTGTACTGTAATCACACAGCTCTCTACCACACAACTGAGTTTAGTTTGAATGCCCAGTGCTCCTCCTTGCAAGGCCCAAGGGTTTGTGGTTGTGGTTGTTGTTGACAATAGCACCCCCCTGCAAGACATTAGGAATCATAGTTTCTGGAAGTTATCTTCTTGGCAAACATTTCAGGAAAGCAAAGTTAGCTGGAGGGAAAGTACACAGGAGCCTGGGCACAGAGAATGTGGCTGGCTGGCTGGCTTGCCGCTCATCAGCCAGAGGGAAAGAATAGCAGTTTTAATAAAGCAGCATGCATGT
This sequence comes from Zootoca vivipara, assembly GCF_963506605.1. Taxonomy (NCBI): domain Eukaryota; kingdom Metazoa; phylum Chordata; class Lepidosauria; order Squamata; family Lacertidae; genus Zootoca; species Zootoca vivipara. The sequence continues at coordinate 82,332,265 of NC_083278.1, forward strand.
GTCCAGACCATTACCTCGGGAGCCCTTGGGGTATGGGCTCAGCAAGTCTAGAACAGATAAAATTCCCCTTTCATGCTAACTGAGGCCACATTGGCTCAGACACAGCAAAGCAGGTGTGGTGCATGCAGGTGTGCAAGGGCCACCAGATGTAAACAAATAACACATGCATTCCCTCATGCTGTGGCTTCACGGGAGACTGACAAGAAGGCTTTTGCTGTAAGTCCATAAAGAAGAGCCGGGCAAAGCAGCCAAAGGGGGAGTGTTTTTTTAATAAACATTTTTATTAGATTTTCCCATTTAAACATCTACTCCATTTTCAAATTATACAAATTATGCAAATATCAATTAATCCAAATCTTCTGCCAAATTATACTAATTTAAATTTGACTTCCCATGCTTCAGACTCATAAAGCCTAGTCCTCTTACAGTCACTGCTTTCTAATCAATAAAATCCAGATTTTATCCAATAATCTGTTAAAATCCTTCTATCTTCTTTCAAGCCCCTGAGTTTTTTCGAGCAAGCAAGTTTAACCAAGCCAATATGTTTCTGTGTGAATTTATGCCTATGATTCCTCTATAAATTAGCACTGTCTCTTCACAAGCTGGTATCTTGCCAAGTCCGTCCAAAAATCCAAAGATCCTTCTCACAGCCAGCAGCAGCCATCTTTCGAGCAGTCCCAAAGCGGGAGTGTTGGCTGGAGCAGGCAGGCAGGATTTGTCCTGCGCATCACAGAGAGGGAGGAGAAACTCCACCCAGGGCTGCTATTTTCAGCAAGAGACCTGCATTTCTTTCAGTATCGGGGGTTCAGGAAAGCAGAGACCTAGTAAGGCCTACCTCAGAGAGTCCTTGCCATCTGAAGTAAGGCAGGTGGTTTCAAAGAGAACATAAAATCGGTGCCCTGTTCTCGACCCAGACGCCCACACATAGCTGCCAAGTTTTCCCTTTTCTCGCGAGGAAGCCTATTCAGCATAAGGGAAAATCCCTTAAAAAAAGGGATAACTTGGCAGCTATGCACCCACAGGCAGCCTGCAACCAGGGTCCAAGTGCAATAACTTTCTCCCCACCAGCAATTCCCAGCAACTGGTATTCAGGGCCATGCCACCTCCAAGAAGGCCTTTTTAGTAATGGTTCCTCACTTATGAGGCTGTTTCTCAAGAGCGTCTTACTTGGTGCCTATGCTGAAGTCTCTTCTGCACCATGTAAAGACCTTTTAATATCCCAAGGTGTTTAATCCCTGGTGTAGTTTATCCTCTGCTGCAATTGCTTTTAGCACTGTATTTTTTAAAAAATTGAAAATATCATCCAGTTAGGGGTGGTGGCAGCTGATGAAAGCAACTGTATGCGGAGGTAGAGAATGTTTGGGGGCCTAATCATGCTGAATGCATGGAGGCACGTGGAAAACAATTGGCTTCCTGAATCCACATGGAGAGATAACGGGAAAACCTCAGGGTCAGGCTGGGCCGAGCCTGGAGCCGCTTAGCAGTGAACATGATGTTTCATTCTTGATTTGCTATCACCCGCATCCTCCTTCCACCCCAAATATATGAAACCCACCCACCCCCAAGTCAGCTGGCGGAGAATGAAACAGGTGCCATGGAAGTGAATGGGCTTTGATTTGCATTCCATTCCCAGAGAGCAACCCTCTCTTATCCAGCCGGTCTCCATTAAAGGGAGTCTGACTAGGTTAAAACACAATTTATTTCTCAGGCGTTCTGTTGCGCTGCCTGTGGAATGTTGGCAGCCAGCAATCGCCGAGATGCGCAGCCAGTCACTGTAAAGGGAGGGGGGGAGCATTATCTGTGGCAGAGAAGCAGGAGGAAGGCTAAGGACTGGAAGAGTGTAGAAAGCATCCTGCTTTACTCCTGCATCTGAATGCATGGCACCTCTTTGTCTGATCATAACCAGTGGAATGGTGGTGCATAAGAGTCGAGACCAAAACCCAGGAAACACCATGGCTCAGTGGTAGAACATCTGCTTCGCATGCAGAAGGTTCATCTTGGTACAAGGCAGCTTTCAATGCCCATGAGATGGATTTGCAATTTTCTGGTAAAGGCTCAGCACTTTGAACATGTCAGGGTTTTTCATCTCCAAATTGGGGCAGTTGCACTGGGGGAATTCCTACCTGTTATGCAGCTGTTAAACACAAATAGCCTTTGTCGGGATGAACGATGGCAAGTGTGGCTAGGCTTGACCCCAGACACCAAGAACACAGCTTTACCAGAGAGTCTTTTCAGAATTGCAGGAAAAGATACAAGTTCAGGAGGGCGGTGGGATAGGGAGGGGGGGCAAGGCCAAAACTTATGATAATGGAAAATAGGCTGGAGGTTGCCATGATCAGAAGCAGTCAGTCAAGCCTCAGGATTGAGAAGTAGGCAATGGCTTGTTTTAGACATAATGACCTTAGCCTATCCATGGTTTATTAGACCAAGAACAAGCTTTGGACCTGCACAGTCCTTCTGTCTTGCCCCACAATTGAAAACGTCCAGGGTTTGTTAAACGACAGTTTTATGTTACATCAGACTTCAGAAACTGTTGTTTCTCCTCAGACTGCAAACCAGGATCTGACTCTGGATATGCCTTGGATGTAAAGGGAAATTAAATTCTGGATAGATGAGGGAGCTGTGTGGGTTTATGAGACTGAGGTCATGACATCTGAACCAGGCCAGCGGTTGCCGTGTTGATCCAAAAAGACAGAAGAAACAAAGCATATAGACTAGAGCAGTGTTTCCCAACCTTGTGCCTCCAGCTGTTTTCGGACTACAATTCCCATCATTCCTGACCACTGGTCTTGCTAGCTAGGGATGATGGGAGTTGTAGTCCAAAAACAGCTGGAGGCACAAGGTTGGGAAACACTGGACTAGAGTACCTTTCTGCAGACTGAATTAGTTTAGCGGAGGCAGCATGCTTCTGCTGCAGCCTCTGTCTCACAATGACCCCCGTGAAACTCAAAGCTTGCAGTATCCCATCTAAGTAGGTCTAAAAATATACCATTTAACCTACTTTGTAGTATCCAAGAATTGATGAGGTAGCCAAAGGCCCATGAGCTTGTAGAGAGCTTAAAAAAAAAAAAATCTCAGGGAGTCCTTCCTGTTTCGGGGGCATCTTTGAAATGGGCTTCCAGAGTATAAAAATGTCCAGCTGAGATCCACATACAAAGGAGAGACTGTGAGAATGAATGAGCTACTCCAGTGACAGTTTGTATGCTCAAATGCCTCCTCCGTGAGCTAAATTTGATGCTCGATTAACTTGCCATGAAATCCTAAGTAAGTCTACTCAGAAGTAAGCCCCACTGAGTTCAAGTGAGACTCACTGCCAGTGTATTTGGATTGCAGCCTCGTGTGATGTGATAGATTCAGTAGGGCTTACTTCTGAGTAGACACGCATAGCATTTTAAGGAACATTTCTCCCCACCAATTTATACTGAGGATGGTGTGGCTTGTAGCTTTTCCCCAGCAATGGAAATGAGGGGGGGGGGAAATGAAGCTGGAAGCACCGAAGCTGTTGTATGAAAACGTTGATCTTCCAGAATGTTGAAAGGATTCGTTACTTTCCTGAAGCTTACCCCCACCCCCCACCCGCCGCCGACATCTTGCTGTGGCAAGCTAATTTAGTAGGGGATCATCCATGTTTTAAAATGATTAAAAGGAAAAGAGTAAACTTGGCAGGAGCTAGCAGTTATCTCACATGCGGGGAAAATTGCACAGCTCCGAATATCCTAAAAAAACATATGCAAACATATTTAGATTTAATAAATGAAATGTGAAGTTGCCAAATGACCAGAGGGGGTCTGGTGTGGAACAGCCTGGTCTGCAGGAACCAGCAAGCAAAGCTTTCTAATGGGTAGAAAGAGAAACACCATCGGCTGCTAATGTCTGGGCATTAAGAGCAGCCAGAAGCTGACTGAAAAGTTGGCAACCCAAAATCAAAAGCTGGGATTTATTAATTTATTTTTAAAAGGATTATTAAAAATCGGTTGACGGCCCCGCTCAAAGCCCATTAAGGGGTGTAAATATTTGATAACACACATTCATACTTCAGCAGCCTGGTTCCAAGATGTTCATTGGTTCCTTCTTTCCAGCCCAAGAAACCAATCGGGCTGCAGACACAGCCAGCCAAGCAAAACTGGGATGTAACTGTCTCAGCCTCACCGCTTGCCAGCTGCTGGCCTTGAGGCAAGGAAGTGCTCTCATGGCAAAGGCAAAGCACACCTGCCAGCAAAGGAGAGCTTGAGGCGGGGGCCTGGATCCTGACGCAGAGCACCCCACAAAAAAGCAAACCCAAAAAACAAGAGGAGCAGCAGCCAGGAAAGGGTGGAAAAGAGCTACGTGAGCTTTCTCAGGGAGACCCAATCTTATTAATAAAAGCTGCTTCTTCCCAAGGCCTTGATAATCTCTCCTGCTACAGATTATTTACAGCTGTGGAATTTAATACTCCAATGAACAAAGCTTCCCAAGGCATGCCAGAGAGAGAGAGAGGAGAGAGAGAGAACGAGAACGCAAGAGGGCCTAGTGTTAACCCTTCTGAGCACTTCAGTCTTCTATGATGAATCGCAAGGACCTTTCTATGCAGCTGTTGCCACATTAGGTAGAGCTGCTAAATCCTATGCAACGCAGAGCCCCTGGCTTTTAAGAGTCCTGGCATGCGTGAGGGTGCTTCCAAAAGACCTGTTTATGGAGCATTTGCCCTGATGCGTTTGCAGAGAGATTGGAAGACATTGGCTATTTAATGAGCATTCACTCTGATTTGTTTGCGGGGATGTTAGAAGACCTTGCGCCAAAGCAAGTGTTACTCTTCATTTTCCAGGCTATTTTCCTGGCACTTCCCTTATCTTTTGGGGGCAGTAGGTTTGTGCAAGGCCTCCCAGTCAACGATAATTATGCAACCTGGATTTGCCACTATGTGATTGAATCCAACTCCAAAATAGCAACAGTTCAGAAGCATCCTAACTTTGCAGGGGATTAAGCACATCCCCCAAATTCTAGGCACATATTTCTTCTTCCACATGGATTCTACACCCTGCAATGCTGGAATCTCAACTAAAGCATACATGAATGATGTCCCACCCAACCTCTGCTTAAAACCTCCAAGGAAGGAGAGTCCACCATCTTCAGAGAGAGTCCATTCTACTGTTGAACAGCAGTATATAGTCAGAATCTCCTTTCTTGTAACTTGAAGCCATTGGTTCAGGTCATAGCCTCCAGAGCAAGAGAAAACAAGCTTGCTCCATCTTTCATGTGACAGCCCTTTAGATATTTGAATATGGCTATCCTATCGCCTCTCAGTCTCCTCTTTTCCAGGCTAAGCATATTCAGCTCCCTCAATTGTTCCTCATAAGGCTTGGTTTCCAGACCCTTGATCATCTTGGTTGCCCCTCCACTGCAAACGTTCTAGCTTGTCAAGATCTGCCTTAAATTGTGGTGCCCAGAATGAACCACTTTGAGCCTTACAATCAGCAGCAGAGGCCCTGTTGGTTGTCCCACCACTGGGTGCTTTTGGGATGGTAAGGTAAAAAAGGTAAAGGACCCCTGGACGGTTAAGTCCAGTCAAAGGCGACTATGGGGTTGCAACACTCATCTTGCTGCAGGCCGAGGGAGCCAGCGTTCGCCCACAGACAGCTTTCCAGGTCATGTGGCCAGCATGACTAAACCACTTCTGGCACAATGGGACAGTGTAACGAGTGTCAGAGTGCACAGAAACACCGTTTACCTTCCTGCTGCAGCAGTACCTATTTATCTACTTGCACTGGTATGCTTTCTAACTGCTATGTTAGCATGAGCTGGGACAGAGCAACGGGAGATCACCCCGTCATGTGGATTCGAACTGCCAACCTTCCAATCGGCAAGCCCAAGAGGCTCAGTTGTTTAGACCAGTGTTTCCCAACCTTGTGCCTCCAGCTGTTTTCGGACTACAATTCCCATCATTCCTGACCACTGGTCTTGCTAGCTAGGGATGATGGGAATTGTAGTCCCAAAACATCTGGAGGCACAAGGTTGGGAAACACTGCTTTAGACCACAGCACCACCTGGTGGCCCATGACAGGGCCTTCTCAGCGATGGCCCCCTCCTACTTATGGAGTGCCCTCCCTGGTGACATATGACTACCCCCTCTTTGTTGTTAATATTTAGGTAGAGCTGAAAATCATTCTTGCTTACCAAGGCTGGTTAAAATTGGTTTGGGCTACTTTTAAATGATTAGTTGTGAAGATACTTTGTTTCTTTTCAACTGTTTTTCAAAAAAAGTTGGATTGTTTCGTTGACTGCGCTGTTGCACTGCTTTGGGAGGATGTGCAGCATTAAAAAAAAAAACAAATAAATACATCAACATCTTTGACTACCAAACTTGCAGCTGCCAAGTTGACATTCTGGCGTGGCACACAGCACCTGTCTTGGGAAACTAGTTAGCTTGACACTCTCTCATCGCTAATGTACCAAGGCAGTACATACGACTGGTGAATGCTTGTTTGAATAGGTGTTTAGTTACATACAGCTCTCAAAAAGAAATCTTACTTTCAACACCCTGGGCTATTACTCCCTAAAGAGTAAGAGTCCAGTTGAAGTTTATTTAAGTTGAACGACAGGAAGACCAGCATTTGAAAAGATTATAGAAAGCATTATCAGGACCTGGAAACTTTGATAATGACTGTATTGCTAATGCTTACTGGATAAACCACAGGCACTGCTGTAGGGATCTCTGAGCAAGAATAACGTTTCACATCTCTTCCACCTTAGCTAGTACCAGGCTATTCTGACAATCTCACAAAGACACCATAGGTAAGAGATGCTGCTGTCAAAAGCTGTCAGCAGACTTGATTACCCCTTGGCCTGTTTATGGCAGTCTTCCACTTAAAACGATCAACCTCTACCCGTTGCTTCTTTCCCTTGGACTCGGGAGGCCTCCCTGTCTAAGATTTCTCCCCATAGGCTCCAGCGGCTTTGTCCTTCCTCAGTTGCCTGTGGCTTGGGAAAGCGCTGACAAAGGTAGATTTGGGCTATTTAATGTCAATCAGGATTAGCACAATCTCTTAGAAAGCCTGTCTGCCACTCAGGCAGAGCTGCTATTTCTACACCCAAGCTGCCCTCTTGTGGTCATCATAGGATGTCTTTACACTCGCGAATTTCAGAATGAATGCTTTCATGTGGTACAAGGGCATCATTTTACACTAAAACTGTAAGGAGATTTTTTCTTCTTCTTCTTCTCTGGAGCAATGGGAGTAACTGTCTTTTTATTCCTACAGGAATAGTAGCCTTAATCCAGTACTGATAAGACACATATAAACCTAAACGGGATAAGGATGGAGAGGGAGAAATCTCACTGGCTTAAAAAACATTTTTCACTCAGTTCTAATTCCTAACAATTGTCTCCCCCATATTCCCCCTGCCCAAAATAATCTGAGATCCTCAAGGTTGGGAGGGGGGGGGACTGCATGGGAACAGCCTCGAGCCATCTCCACACCCCGGACAGAAATATTTATTTATTTAAAAGCATTTCCAAACCACTTAATATTTCAAAAATCTCTAAGCAGTGTATGTAATCAGTGGCTCTCAGCTGTAGACAGACCAGTTTCCTGTACTTAGCCAGAGTTAGAAAGCACTACCTCTGCAATTCTCTGTTCTTCTTAGGGGGTGCATTTATTTGGTTTCAAGCTGCATCATGCCTCTTTCCAAAGCAATACTGATGAAAACTGTAGGTGGCCCCCCCAACAGGAAAATATTTGCTGAGCTGTCTTGTAATACCTATTTATATTGAGCTCCCAGGTTAAGGATTTGTTCAAAATATTACAAATCAAACGTCTTTCTCTGTTAGGATTAAAGTAGCATGTTCTATTGTCGTGCCCTATTCCCCTGCTCACCAGCTCTATAGGAGAGATATAAGATTTTAAGCACAATAGCTCAACAGCAGGAGCTATTCAGCTCTGAAGAAATGCACGATCCAAATTTTAATAATGAAATGGGCATGTTGAGCAGATTTTTTTTCTAATCCCAAGTGGTGGTCTGATCTGGGATCTTGGGTTAGCGATAATGGACATTTGAAGAGTTAAAAAAAAAAAAGTCAAGATTTTCAGTAAGCAAAAGTGGATTTTTATAGAATCAAAAATGGCTTCTGCAGAAAAGTCTTAAGAACGTAAGAAAAACCCTGCTATATCAGACCAAAGATCTATCTGATCCAGCATTACGTTCTCACTGTGGCCAACCAGATACTTATGGGAAGCTCACAAGCAAGACGTAAACAGAATAGCTCTCTCCTGGTGTTATTCACCAGTTACTGATATTAAGAGGCATGGACACCTCTTGATACTGAAGGCAAACCACAGCCACCACAACCAGTCTCATCCTCCATGAATTCATCTACCGGTAATTCTCCTTTTTAAACTGTCCAAGTTGGTAGCCATCGCTACATCTTGTGGTAGCAAATTCCAAAGTTGAACCATGTACAGTGGTGCCTCGCTAGACGAATTTAATTCGTTCCACAGGTCTTTTCTTATAACGAAAAATTCGTCTAGCGAACCCCGTAGGAATGCATTGAATTTTTTTTTTTTGCCCATAGGAACGCATTAATTGAATTTCAATGCATTCCTATGGGAAACCGTGATTCGCGAGACGAATTTTTCGTAAAACGCATTCGTCTAGCGAGGCAACCTCCGCTAGAAAAAACCTTTCGTTAAGCAGGGCATTCGTTAAGCGAGGCACCACTGTACTTGGGTGTGTGTGAGAGAGAGACTGCTCCACTAAGAGTCCCCAAGTGCAAATTCTGGCTAAAATGGGGAAGATGAGTAAAAATAACTCCAGAGAAAATTGTCCGTACTTAGCTTGAGGAAAGCTGAGCTAGGAGCCCCCTGCCACAAGGAAAATGTTATGGCACGGAACTTAGTAATTTCCAGAGATATCCATAGAAAGTGAGGTTAGTAACTGCCAGCTCATCATGCCAAACTCTGCCTCCATGTGCCATCAGTTTGTGATTAATTTTGTTCCTGAACCACCATTTTGAGACTAGAGGGCCTCAGGAGCCTTCAGTTGTGTCAGGTGGGTCCTGAGCTTTGGAAGCTTGAGAAGCTCTGAGGTAGATTAAGTGACCACTGATAACTTACACAGAAAACCCTAACCAAAAATACAAAACCTCGCCCAATTCAGAGCAACTTACAGTTTAAAACAGCCACGTTATTCCAAAACAAATTCCAACCTCCAAAAAACAATATGGATTTATGGATGTGGTGGGCATTTTAAGCACTGTAAGGAAGTGTGTAAGAATGAAGCAGAGCATGGATTTCAGAGCAAAATGGAGGGGGGGGTTTGCCTCAACTATTCTTATTATATTCCTGTTTTTGGTGCATTAATATGCCATAATGGTTCTCTACTGATATTTCATATGTGTCATGGATGTGAGCAACACTATTCTGTAACTAAAGTCCACCTTGTAGACAGGCACAGAAGGAAGTTGAGGGAAAGGGCACAAATGTTGCTTGTTATACCAGTTTCCCTGAAAATAAGACATACCCATAAAATAAGCCGTAGCAGGATTTCTAAGCATTTGCACAATATAAGCCATACCCCGAAAATAAGACATAGTGATAGGCGCAGTTCTGGAGGGCGCCAAGGAAGAGGCGAGGCTGGACGTGTAATTAAAAAAATAAGACATCCCCTGAAAATGAGCCATAGTGTGTCTTCTTGAGGAAAAATAAATATAAGACAGTGTCTTATTTGGGGGGAAAGCGGTAGTATAGAAGCACTTGAAATAAACCATTAATAATAATAATAATAATAATAATAATAATAATAATAAATAAAGAGTTGATGCTGTAGTCAAGAAGGTACAAGTATGAATGAGCATCCAAACAGCTATTTGTCTGTCAGGAACAGTGCCCTTCCTCCACAGTGCTACTCCAGCTGCCCAATGGTGTGAAGGTTCAAGCTGGGCACCTGCACCCCTGCCATTTTCATTCAAAGATACAGGCAGTCAGCATAGAACCTACCTTGCTGAAAAGAACGGGGGGGAATCCAGAACTGAAATTTTGCTTGGAAGCTTGTATGACCTTGGTTCTGGCACAGATCACAAATTCCTGGGCTGTGCATGTGCTCAGAGGAACCTTAATTCTTAAGTGTATTTTGCTCCACTACTTTTCTCCAGTTGGTGGACCTTCAGGTTCTAGTAAAAAGCAGTTACCACAAGCCTAAAGTCTGCCCATCCCCGATACAGACAATACTGAACTTGGGTGTAGCTTGGATACAAGTTTGCCTCCTATATTCCTGAGGCTTTCATAAGCAACACAAGACTTTGCAGTAAAACACATGGCTTCAGAACTCAGATTTATTAAGGAAGTCAGTTGAATCTAGCCTCTCTCATAGCCCTCTTTACCAGTGATACATATCTGGCCTTAATATACATTTCAGCTTCAAGGAGCCTGTATTTTAATATTTTGTTGGAAGCCGCCCAGAGTGGCTGGGGGAACCACTTTATTATTATTATTATTATTATTATTATTATTATTATTATTATGCCAGTCCTTTCAACTGACTTGGAAGGGGGAGGCAGTTTGAACAAACGAAACAGCTATGATGGGCATACGGTAATGATTTAAAATGCAAGTAGCAGGAAAATATTGTCATCATTCCTTTAAAGGAAGAAGTGAGGAAACTGTCCTGTGGGCTGATTTTGACCAATGACTTTGGCCCAGGAAGCCATTTCCCCCAAATCATGCCCACCTATCAAGTGATAACATGGTCCTGCTGGGTGCTGCTTTGCCAGTGCATTTCCTGCAGGGAACATGGTGGCGAAGCAGACCCCTCCCACCACCACAGGTCAACTTGGCAGGTGTGTGGATGCCTATCCCATTTTTCTTGCAATGGTTGATTTTGAGATGTATTCCCATTTTTCTTTGTTTTAAGCTGCTGTTGTGCATGACTCTTTGTGTGGAAAGGTGGCATACAAATAAATGATGATGATAGCTCAGTTGGTTAGAGCGTGGTGCTGATAACACTAAGGTGGCAGGCTCAATCCTCGTAAGGGACAGCTGCATATTCCCGCATTGCAGAGGGTTGGACTAGACGATCCTCAGAGTCCCTTCCAACTCTATAATACTACCGGTATGTCAGATGAGTGACCCCACCCTGCTGTTAAAGTTGATCTGCAAGAAGAAGGGAGATACAAGATTTGGCCTGCCAAGCCAAAAAGGTCCCTTGCCCCTGCTTTACTTTGATATACATAGTGAGTGGAGGGAGGGGGGAGCATTTGTCATATGCAATATAATACAGGGGTGTTGCTCTTGACCAGGCATTCCCAAACTACGGCCCTCCAGATGTTTTGGTTCAAGCTGGGCACCTGCACCCCTGCCATTTTCATTCAAAGATACAGGCAGTCAGCATAGAACCTACCTTGCTGAAAAGAACGGGGGGGGAATCCAGAACTGAAATTTTGCTTGGAAGCTTGTATGACCTTGGTTCTGGCACAGATCACAAATTCCTGGGCTGTGCATGTGCTCAGAGGAACCTTAATTCTTAAGTGTATTTTGCTCCACTACTTTTCTCCAGTTGGTGGACCTTCAGGTTCTAGTAAAAAGCAGTTACCACAAGCCTAAAGTCTGCCCATCCCCGATACAGACAATACTGAACTTGGGTGTAGCTTGGATACAAGTTTGCCTCCTATATTCCTGAGGCTTTCATAAGCAACACAAGACTTTGCAGTAAAACACATGGCTTCAGAACTCAGATTTATTAAGGAAGTCAGTTGAATCTAGCCTCTCTCATAGCCCTCTTTACCAGTGATACATATCTGGCCTTAATATACATTTCAGCTTCAAGGAGCCTGTATTTTAATATTTTGTTGGAAGCCGCCCAGAGTGGCTGGGGGAACCACTTTATTATTATTATTATTATTATTATTATTATTATTATTATTATTATGCCAGTCCTTTCAACTGACTTGGAAGGGGGAGGCAGTTTGAACAAACGAAACAGCTATGATGGGCATACGGTAATGATTTAAAATGCAAGTAGCAGGAAAATATTGTCATCATTCCTTTAAAGGAAGAAGTGAGGAAACTGTCCTGTGGGCTGATTTTGACCAATGACTTTGGCCCAGGAAGCCATTTCCCCCAAATCATGCCCACCTATCAAGTGATAACATGGTCCTGCTGGGTGCTGCTTTGCCAGTGCATTTCCTGCAGGGAACATGGTGGCGAAGCAGACCCCTCCCACCACCACAGGTCAACTTGGCAGGTGTGTGGATGCCTATCCCATTTTTCTTGCAATGGTTGATTTTGAGATGTATTCCCATTTTTCTTTGTTTTAAGCTGCTGTTGTGCATGACTCTTTGTGTGGAAAGGTGGCATACAAATAAATGATGATGATAGCTCAGTTGGTTAGAGCGTGGTGCTGATAACACTAAGGTGGCAGGCTCAATCCTCGTAAGGGACAGCTGCATATTCCCGCATTGCAGAGGGTTGGACTAGACGATCCTCAGAGTCCCTTCCAACTCTATAATACTACCGGTATGTCAGATGAGTGACCCCACCCTGCTGTTAAAGTTGATCTGCAAGAAGAAGGGAGATACAAGATTTGGCCTGCCAAGCCAAAAAGGTCCCTTGCCCCTGCTTTACTTTGATATACATAGTGAGTGGAGGGAGGGGGGAGCATTTGTCATATGCAATATAATACAGGGGTGTTGCTCTTGACCAGGCATTCCCAAACTACGGCCCTCCATATGTTTTGGCCTACAACTCCCATGATCCCTAGCTAACAGGACCAGTGGTCAGGGAAGAAATTGTAGTCCAAAACATCTGGAGGGCCGAAGTTTGGGGATGCCTGCTCTTGACAGACACATACAGGCTGTGGATTTATATGTATCCCATAAGTCACCACCAGATGGCACAATGAGGGGAGAAAGCCTCAATGTTCACCATAGGAGCAACATAAAAAGCAGATCTTTCATCCTTGGTTCTCACACAATGGTATCACATCTTCAAGGCAGGGTATTGTTTTTTAGTAGCATTTTTCTCACATTCAAACATTTTTATTTTCACATATGCAAGAGCCACTGGGACATAACACAATCTCACCACTGCTAGAGAATATTCCGTTTTCAGTGTTGTTATCCACCGCAAACTTTTGTTCATAGGGTGTACTAAATATCAAATGATTTGTCGCCAGGCAACACTGGGGCACCGGGGCTGGGGAACAACTGCAAACACACACTTGTATGCTGCCGAAATCCACGAGGTTCATGTGTTTTAAAATTACTCTGGATTTCATCCACTGAAACAAAGTAAAATGGAATGCCACATACCAAGTCACTGCCACAGTCCCATTTTGTCACGCTATAGCGTGCACACTATATTTGCATGTATTAATTCATAACTCTGCTTTCAGTATTTCACAGAATCTGGAATTATTTGGCAAGGACTGAAGGGGGGGGGAGCCATGGAAATCCCTCCCCCAATCCACTGATGGATTCCTTTCATCAGCCAACAGGCAGCATTAGATACCACCCTTTGTTGTGTATTTTTCTTATTTCCTTTCTGCTGCTCTTGAACAAAACTACCAGCTTAATGTTTTGTTGTGCAGTCAGTTATGTATTTTGTTTTTGCTGGTTGGAGCCTGGACGAGCTCGACATTTATCAATACATAAAATGTATTGACAAATGTTCTGGTTTAAGAAAGAAAGAAAGAGAGAGAGAGAGAACACAGACAGGACAAATCAGGAGATTAGCACAGGATATTAGCATTCAAGCCTAGTTTGCTCCTCCAATTGGGTCATATCACATCTTCGGCCTTCCCTAACCCTTCTGCCTTGCCCTGCCCTCCGCAAAGGCATCAGCCATGCAAAAAAAGCTACTGGATTAACAAATGGATTAACAATCTTGAGCTTTAATCATATCATGTCGCAAATGTCACTGAAAAGGGCAACAATGTGGCTTTCAAAAATAAATCTTAAACTGACGTGTTTTCAACCCATATGCCAATGCGAAACTTCCCCTTATTATTGTTTTACTTAGGTTCAGAAGGGTTGGGGGGGCAGTGCTACTTAACTGGATGTTCCCTTATTTGTCACACAAAGTTCTGGGCAATGGCCAACACTTTCGAAAATTCTTGCCGCTTCCGCAGCAGAGAGGGTATTGGGGTTTTGATTCTCGTCCCTACTGGGTTCCCGTTGTCTTCAATGAGCACCACGTTGTTAGAGTCAAACCTGGGAGTCATGCGAGGGCCCGGCATCCTGTGGCCAACGATTAAAGCCTTTTTCTTCTCCCCTTTGATAGCCAGAAGGATCTTGTCGCCGACTTTGCCCACTCCGTTCTTGGTGTACACATGGATGCACTTCGGAGGCCGGTGGTATGGGGTGTTTCCCAAAGTGCTGTTATCTACAACTCGCACACGTGTCATCTTCTGTATTGCACCACACACGCCGCTGATGCTGCCGAAAGATAAGTTCAAAGGCAATAACAAGTCAGACCAATGGTAGCAGTCCTAATCAAGGACTATGCTGTTTAAAGCCGAAAACTCTAAATACGCTGCCACAAAGGCAGTTTAATACATTTAAATCAACAGTGGATAGCATGAGAGGGTCGAAGGACAGCTTTTTATATATAAAGCAACCTAAGAAATGCAATTATTTTCAAACTTTTGCCCTTCAGAAAGTAGCTTTCCACACAAGCTTATCTACTAAGGAATTGCTAGCGTGTGATAAGAATTGCAGAGGATTCTGGGAAGTATTCTAGGGTGAATAGAAAGAAGCCATCTCACAAACAGAGGGCTGGGATGGGGGGAGTTAGCCCATTTCAATGTGAAGGTTGATTCCTCATAGAAACCAGATGCTGATAAGGAAGGAACTGGTCTTGTGGGTTTTGGTCTTGTGGGTTTTTCTGTCTTCCGCCTAAACCAGCCATCCCCAACCTTCGGCCCTCCAGATGTTTTGGACTACAATTCCCACTATTCCTGACCACTAGTCCTGTTAGCTAGGGATCACGTCACAGGAGTTGTAGGCCAAAACATCTGGAGGGCCGCAGGTTGGGGATGCCTGCCCTAAACCATGGGTAGGCAAACTAAGGCCCAGGGCCCAGATCCGCCCCAATCGCCGTCTCAATCCGGCCTGTGGACGGTCCGGGAATCAGAGTGTTTTTACATGAGTAGAATGTGTCCTTTTATTTAAAATTCATCTCTGGGTTATTTGTGGGGCATAGGAATTCATTCCCCCCCCCCTCAAAATATAGTCCGACTCCCAACAAGGTCTGCTGAAAAAGTTTGCTGACCCCTGCACCTAAAGTGTGAAAGAATTGTACAGTGGTACCTCAGTTCACGATCGCTGTGGTTTGTGATCGATTGGTTTGCGAATGCCGCGGACCCGCAATTGCTTACATCCGGGTTCTGTGGCACGTGGATGTGCAGAAGTGATCTGTGCAGCAAGCACATGCGCAAAAGCGATCTGCGCGGCGCGCACATGCGCAAAAGCGCTCTATCGGCGCTTCACACACATGCAGAAGAGGCGCTCCATTTATGGACTGCTCGGGGAGCAACCGGCTCCCCGGAACCAATTGCATCCATAAACTGAGGTACCACTGTATACGGAGCTATATATATTTCATTGAAAGCAAGTCCCACTAAACACAGTGAGGCTTACTTCTAAGCCCGCACTGTTAAGACTCCAAATGATTCCTGAGCTGTTACCATCATGCCTTACTATTACAAGTAATGTTTACTCATTCAGTATTTGTAAAGCCATACAATTATTTATTTTTAGAGTGAGATAAAACACACGCTGGGTGATCCTTCAGTCAAATCATTTTCTGAAATACTTTTTTTTTTATTAGCTATAAAAATTTATACGCCAAATGACCAAACATTGTTCAGAAGGCAAGCAAGGGATTCTTAAACTACAGTACCTGGTACTTAGGGGACCTAATAAGGATTTGAAACCGGCTTCTCTACTAGAATGTTAATTTCTCATAAGAGACTTCTGCTAATTAGATACTAGTCTGACAGGTTTTCCTGGGGTTTTGCGTCTTTTTTGCCTCTTCTAATAAAGAGGAAAGGATTAGAGAGACAGAGTGTGGTTGGTGAGAATCCATAATTGACTTCTGAACACTTTCTCAGCAAGGAAAAGCAATTATTTTTATTAAAAACAGGCATTAACCAGACAAATTAATGGAACACATCCAGATGAGATGTCAGATTTGTTGATCAGAAAACGTATTTTGGTATCTCAGTTCTCAATATTACCACCACTTTTGGTAAATTTATGAATTGTTTATCTCTTAGAAGCAGTTCATTTTTGACCCCTCCCCTTTATATAAAAATAGTCATTAGTTTTTTTCTTAAATAACTGGATGGCCTTCTTATCAGGAGGTCCATTCTGTATGATGTCTGAATTGGGCCTTTAGTGTTGTGGCACCTGCCCTTTGGAACCCAATGGGTGTTGGATTAGAAATTGTATTTATATATGTAATTGTTTCTATATAACTTTTAATTGTACTGTGAAAGACACCAGAATGCTGACTCAAACAGAACAGGCCTTGAGAACCCACTATGGCATTTGTTTATTTTTAACACCCATTTCCTCTTTAGCAACTCAGAGCATGTGGTACCCTCACACATGACCCCTTCCTTGAGATCTGCTTGCTTCTAGGTTGAGATAAAAAAACAATTACAGACTAGATCATCAATCTGAGTTATGACTCAAGCTGAGAAAACCACTGCAGCAAAATCTGAAAACCTCAACTTTAGAACCACCTCCTGCCCCCCTTCAGCTTTCAGTGAGTGGAAAATAATAAAGTTATTGCCATCAGTGAATTACTGTCTTCATTCAAAAGGAGACACAACTAGAGAATGTTCTATGGCTTTGAAGCACCAACATCCATGCACCATGCCGATTCAATGGGACCCATAAGTCTCCATCTTAGCTCAAGTGGAGCCCAAGGGCTGGCTGAAGTTGTTGACTTCTGCTGCATCCTTCTGCCTCTGTGATATAAAGCCAGATATAGGAATTAAAGCAGCACAAACCTATTTGATCTTTAAAAGCTTGTACATAGCTCAGTGAAGGAGCACATGGTTTGCACACAACGGGTCCCACGTTCAGTTCCTTGATCTCTCCAAGGAGGGTTGAGCAATCCTTCTCTCTGAAATCCTAGGCAACTACTGCCCGTCTAACCTAGAGGGACCAATGGTTGCCTCTGTTTCTAGGTCTGGCATATCTGAAGAGGGCACATATGCAAAATGGCAACATAAAGCCAGACAGACTAGAGCAGCAGATTTTTTACAAACCTAGACAGCCTATTATAAAGCAGAGACAGCACCTTGCCGACAAAGGTCCGTATAGTTAAAGCTATGGTTTCCCCAGTAGTGATGGATGGAAGTGTGAGCTGGACCATAAAGAAGGCTGATCGCCGAAGAATTGATGCTTTTGAATTATGGTGCTCTTGAGAGTCCCATGGACTGCAATAAGATCAAACCTATCCCTTCTGAAGGAAATCAGCCCTGAGTGCTCACTGGGAGGACAGATCCTGAACCTGAGGCTCCAATGCTTTGGCCACCTCATGAGAAGAGAAGACTCCTTGGAAAAGACCCTGATGTTGGGAAAGATTGAGGGCACAAGGAGAAGGGGACGACAGAGGATGAGGTGGCTGGACAGTGTTCTCGAAGCTACCAACATGAGTCTGACCAAACTGCGGGAGGCAGTGGAAGACAGGAGTGCCTGGCGTGACCCCCATGTGGTTACGAAGAGTCAGACACAACTAAACAACAACAATTAATTGATGAATATGAATGAAGAATAACATTTTTGAAGACGGTTCCAGAAAGCATACTGGCCTGTGGGACAGAAACTTACTATGCACAGCACCTAAGGAAATGTGCACCTGTGCACAATGAGATCTGCAAGGGAAACCTGCCCGACTTCAGTGCCAAACTAGAGCCTCAAGGCAGTTCCCACTTTTTGTTTACAATGCCCACTCGAGAAATTCATGAACAGCCAGTTTCTCTCTCGGGAACTCTCTTATACCACAAAGTATTCATTATACAATGAACCACAAATGTCAAGGGTCTTTGTTCCCTCTTGAACATGAAGGATTTGGCAGAAATATTCCCCACAAAGAGTAGCACGTTAAATGCCGGGGGGGGGGGGCAAATACCTGTACACATCTGAACTTTGGAACATTTTTGTGAATATACAAAGCCAAAATATTGCGTCAGACCATTAAATCCAAGCAGCCCCATGTCTACGAGTTCAAACGCCAATGGCTTGACAAGGTCTGAGACTGGGATCATTCCTTGCTCTGCTACTTAAAAGCCTTTTAAGGGAAGATGCCAAGAACAGAACCTGCCTACAACAGGAGAAGAATATGGCAAGGGAAGGAAAGAAACAGATTTAACCCTTATCCATCCCAGGTAGTTCTGCAGGTAAAATAAGATTGTGTTCACAGGTGTATGTAACTGCACAGGGTCACAAAAACACAATGAAAAGCTCATATTTGTGTTTGGAAGACTCTTATTTTTCAGCCTACTGCTTCTACAGGAGAAATTTTGCAGGGAAAAGGATATAACAGTGCATTTTTTATTCTGTTTCTGAGTTGCTATAAGCAGTTGTCACTTTTTCCCATCACTATCTCTAGCTTTGTTGGAAGTTTCTGCTCTCCAGTTCCTTGGCCTGCAATTCAGTAGCAGGATGTGGCACAACCCCAGGTTCACCGTACAAGAAAATCTTTAAGGATCCCACCTGTGGGAATGATTTTCCTGTGCTTCAATAAGATGAAACCACAAAGTTGTAACTCCTCTAGTTAAAAATGGATTGAAGAAGGAATTAAAATAAATGCCTGCAATGATATTTGACCTCTTTTCTCCTAAGAATGTATTTCTCACAGACATCAGAAATAAATACATTCACAATGGTTGCTAAATATGCCATATGTAAGAACTTATTCTCATGCAATGGAAAATGTATGCAGTCCATATTTTTGTTCCCTATTACCATATTTTTCCATGTATAAGCCTAGGTTTTTTTCTTAAAATAATGTCAAAAATTAGGGGGGCATCTTGGTTGGAAGGGGGGAGACTTTTTTGTTTTTTAAAAAGTTATTTATATCACACTTTTTCTTCACCATAGAACCCAATACAATATGCATACAGTTCCCAAGTGGTCTCCCATCCAAGCACTGGCCATACCCAAAGCTGCTCACTTTCAGCACATAGGTGACCTCATGTGCCTTCAGACCATACCTTGAAACAACAGAAAGACTACAGCAAATTTAAGTCGGTGAAAGACTTCATATAGCGTCTTACCACTGTGAATACTACTTGCTGTTTCCTAGCTTTTAACACAGTGACACTTTCTTCTTTGAGCAATGCAGAAAACCATTACTTTTATAAAAAAACACACAAAAAAAAATTTCAATTGCACTTTAAAACCACTGCCTTATAAAACTTCAAGGTATTGGAAGGATGTCTTGAATGCACTAGACTCAAAATTATCAACTACTTGCTAAGCTAAACAAATTGAGATTTGTCAAGGGGCATTGTTGAATGAATTTATCAGTTAAGACTAGAAAGAAATAACCTCCAAGTGGAAATCTGTTCAAGACATGACTAGATTATTAAAGGACAATGCTATACACACCTACTCAGAAGAAAACCCCACAGAGTTCAATGGGACTTATGCTCAGGTAAATATAGTGGTGGAACGCCTTCCCATCAGATGTCAAAGAGAAAAACAGCTACCAGATTTTTAGAAGACATCTGAAGACAGCCCTGTTTAGGGAGGCTTTTAATGTTTAATGGATTATTTTATTTCATTTTTCTGTTGGAAGCCGCCCAGAGTGGCTGGGGAAACCTAGCCAGATTGGTGGGGTATAAATTATTATTATTATTATTATTACTATTATTATTATTATTGCACTACAGACTTTAATTATATGGGAACGGCAAAGTTAACAAATCATATTAGGACAGGAGGTGGCATATGTAAGTAAAATGATTTTCAACTGAGATGGAATTTTTAATTATTTTAACCACTGGAACAAACCAGGAGTATTCTTATCAATAGGATAAATTCATGAAATACAGTCCTGTACAGTAAACCATAAACAATGCAATCTTGTAATTTTGCTTTTATAGAAAATAGGGAGGAGTCTGACAAATGAACACTAGGTTTGCTTCATCTGATTCATGTGCTTGTAAATATACTCCACAGTAAAAAGCCATTATCTGTATTGGAACACATACCTGAAATTTCGCTGATTTGTTGCTCTGTTTATTTGGGCTAGAAAAAGCTCTGGGTACTTTTTCCAAAGCGCCATCAGGATTCTGGTATTAAAAAACCTGGGCAAGAAACAAAAAATTACTAATAACATACTACTATTGATGGTTACAATTTTTATAAATATAAATCAAACTATCAATTCTATGGGATACATTCAGGGGGGAGGATATTCTGTTGCGGTGTCCCCGAAAGCCCTCAAAAGCATGCATTGTATTGTTAACAAAGCGCAGCAACATTCCCTCCTCAGATCAGAGTCAACGCAACTCAGTTACATATAACACAATGCTACTGTATTTAAATAATAATAAAAAGCACTGCAGTGCAGCTCTCTTCTTCAAGGGCATAGATCCTTTCTGTACAAGCATCCTCCTACCCTTACAGCTGTCGGTTTTCACAGCCACAGGCATTTTAAGAATATCTGTGCATGGAGGGAGCAAAAGCCCACAACTCTTAGTTAGCTATACAACAGAACCATTTAGCAGTCACAATAAATTCATTTTCAAAATACTAAAAGCATCAAAAGATATACTAATTTATTTGCTGGCACGTTTTAAGGGAAGCTAGCACAGACATAATAACTTTTATATGCCTGTTGTCTTTGTCCATGGAGTTTTCTTGGCAGGGATACTGGAGTGGCTTGCCAGTTCCTTCTCCAGGTGGATCACGTTTAGTCAAAACTCTCCACTATGACCTGTCCATCTTGGGTGGCCCTGCATGGCATAGCTCATAGTTTCTCTGAGTTATTCAAGCCCCTTCGCCACGACAAGGCATTGATCCATGAATTATGGTGCTGGAGGAGACTCTTGAGAGTCCCATGGACTGCAAGAAGATCAAACCTATCCATTCTTAAGGAAATCAGCCCTGAGTGCTCCCTGGAAGGACAGATCGTGAAGCTGAGGCTCCAATACTTTGGCCACCTCATGAGAAGAGAAGAATCCTTGGAAAAGACCCTGGTGTTGGGAAAGATTGAGGGCACTAGGAGAAGGGGACGACAGAGGACGAGATGGTTGGACAGTGTTCTCGAAGCTACGAACATGAGTTTGACCAAACTGCGGGAGGCAGTGGAAGACAGGAGTGCCTGGCGTGCTATGGTCCATGAGGTCACAAAGAGTCGGACACGACTAAACAACTAAACAACAACAACAGCACAGACATTTTAAACAAGTTTGGGGGACAAGATTTTAAAGAGTATATCAAAATTAAGTTTTTATGTTTTATCTGTATACTATTTGGAGGTTTTATTTGGTTTTTAATCAGAAAGGAGTCTTAAAATTCAATGGGAATATAATCTTAAAATCAGACCCCAGCCAGCATAGAGCCAATTCCAAGGGGCTAAAAGGCCCCCCCCCATTTTTTGAGGGGGCTGCCCCCCCAGTTGGGCATTGCTATTCAAATGGTGTCCATATGCTGCATCTTGGGATCAATTATGCCAGCCAGTGATATTTCTAGAACGGGAATCATAACAAATTCCCAAAATGGGAATGGGAAGAGGGCAGAAAATGAGAAGAGGGCAGAAAAAAGGCAGGAGGATTACTACATAGTGCTGGGGAGGAATCAGCACTTTGGGTGTGTATAGGTATCAGTGATGTGAAGATATGTAGTTGTGTGTTCCTGGAAGCAAAATATAGGTTGCCAGGGAGGAGTTTGAAAGCTGGGGCCTTCAAAGCAGCTTTCTACAAAATGCTACCAGTTCCACTTGCAGGGCTACCTAGACAGGTGTAGCTGTGTAGTCTCAGTGCATGAATGAGATAGTGGTAATGGCAGTTTTGGATTTATTTGGAGTTTGGATTTGTTAGTCGCTGAGAATATTTTGGGACAAGCTGGGCCTGATCAAAAGGGACAGGGCTCCACTTGAACTGGGAAGGAACCAGATTTCTGATGCTTGAAATAAAAAAGATGGCGGAGCGGCTTTTAAAGTGATTGTTGGGGGAAAGCCAACAGAAGCTGAGGAGCATCCAGTTCAGAACAAATCATCCCCCAGGGATGAGGGAGGGACATATTTATTATAATTCAAATGGGAAGCGGGCAGAGCTAAGCACTGAGATTGCTGGAGCCCATGATAGCTATTCAGAGAAACCAAAGCACCATAGGTTAAATGCAAGTGCCAAAGACACTTGGAAAGAAATGCTGTATATACAGTAAGTGTTTGTATAGCAATGCTAGAAGACTAAGGCAAGACAGAGAAGCAGGAGTGCTTGGTCTCAGAGGAGAGCATACATACAGTGGGAATAAAGAAAACCTGGTGAAATGGAGGAAACCAGTGGAGCATCATTATCTGTGGATACAAAGCCTATAGAAAGGCCACAAAAGGACATACCGTATTTTTCCTTCCATAAGACGCACTTTTTTCCTCCTAAAAAGTAAGTGGAAATGTCTGTGCCTCTTATGGAGCGAATGTGTGGTCCCTGGAGCCAAATTGCCTAGGGGCTAAAGGCAGATCATGCTTTTTTAAAAGAAAGAAAGAAAGAAAGAAAGAGCTAAAGGCTAACAAGAGGGAAAGAGAAAGGAACCCGCTCAGCAGCTGATTGTAAGAGATCTGGGAGGGAGATAAGAGAGCTAGCTCTCTTGGCCCCTCCTGACCCCTTGCCTAGGCCTCAATTGTTGTCTTCAGAGGGAGACATGTGACTGGCTGATTAGATTATCTGTCTGGAAACTGTAGAAATGGGTCCCTTTCCTAGAGATTAGATTAGATTATCTGTCTGGAAACAGTAGAAATGGGTCCCTTTCCTAGAGAAGTTGCAGAACTGTGAGTTGAACCCCATAAAAACAGGATTTTTTTCCCCTTTGCAACTCAGCAACTTTGAGCTGATCCTAAAAAATGGAGCTTTCCCCCTTTGCAAAAAAGCTGCACAACTCTGAGCTGACCCCCCCCTCAAAAAAACTGGGGGTTTTCCCATTTGCAAAAAAAGCTGCACAACTTTGAGCTGATCCTTTAAAAAATGGAGCTTCCCCCCTTTGCAAAAGAAGCTTCCTCAAATATTTAACGGGCTGGGGGGGCAAAGGCACCTAGGCCTCTAGGAGTTGGCTGCTATGCCTAGGACAATTCAAGAAAGCAAAAAAAAATTTCTTGTTTTCCTCCTCTAAAAACTAGGTGCTTCCTATGGTCAAGTGCGTCCTATGGAGTGAAAAATACGGTAATGGAGGCAGTGTCACTCTGCACTTCAAAGACGACATATAACTCAACAGGCAGGAACTCTTCAAAGGGCCAAATTCCTCCACAGAATATCTATAGGTGGTGATACCAAACCCAAAGAATAATTTAGTTTCCTCCTGACCATAACAGAGAATGAAATCAAAAAGGCATCCCAAAGAGGAAGTGCTGTAGTAATGGGTGACTTTATTTACCTTCCCATACATTTGGCATATGCATTCTTCAGTAGTGCAAAGGATTAAAATTTAATAATACCTAAAATGATTGTGTACTACATAACTATGCCCTAGAACAGTTTGGTCACAAAATCAACCAGAGGGGTTAGCCCTGGACTTAACTTTAAGTGGTTCCAACAAACTGGTGCAAGATGTAGGTATTGTTGAATCAGTTTGGAACACTGAGCATAGTGCTATCAAATTCAATTCATGTGTAAATGGACAATTGCCAAGAAATTCCAACAGAGGCATTTGACTTCAAAAGAGGGAACTTCCCAAATATTAGGGGATTGGTAAAAATGAAGTTGAAAGGCAAAGTCAAGAGGGTCAAATATCTGCAAAATGCTTGGGAGTTATTCAAAAACACAGAGGCTCAACTGGAATGCACCAGCAGAGGCAAGAGGATGCTTGCATAGTTAACAAGTAATTCAAGGAAATTACTGGAAGAAGGCTTCCTTCAGAAAATGTTCTAGTCCAAATGAGAACAAAAAGTAACACAAACTTTGGCAAAGGAAACACAAGCAGACAATAAGGGGTACAAAAAAGAATCTGAGGATCCCATTGCTAAAAACATGGTGAACCACCACAACAAAATCTGAAATTAGCAGCAAATTAAGGAGGCAGCTAGACTTTGGATGACAAGGGTATGCTAAAGGAGAAAGGGGGGATTGCAGAGCAGCTGAATTAATTCTTTGCAATTAATTGTCTTCACAGATGCGGATACACGGCAGAACTCTGGGCCTGAACTAACCCTCTCAAGAGAGGAGTCTGAGACACTGGGACAAATATATGTGCAGGTAATTTTTAGGGCGGAAGAATATTCAGTTGTGTAACCTGCAGTCTGACACAGGCTTACTATCTCAGGGATGGAGCTTTCTAGCATATAGTCATAAGGAACAGAGGAAATTTTAGTCATCATATTTGTGCACCAAAACATTAAGTGCCTTATTAAAAATCACCACCCATACCCAACTCCGTAAACGTATTTTATTCCTGTCCTG
Organism: Zootoca vivipara; assembly: GCF_963506605.1. Classification (NCBI taxonomy): domain Eukaryota; kingdom Metazoa; phylum Chordata; class Lepidosauria; order Squamata; family Lacertidae; genus Zootoca; species Zootoca vivipara. The sequence continues at coordinate 82,356,865 of NC_083278.1, forward strand.
CCACACAAGCAAATCTAGAACAATTCCAGAAAGTTGCATTCCAATGAGCAGAACAGTAGAACACTTAATACACGGTGGCCTGAAAAGCACCTACACAAACACACCTTCTCTTATCTGTTGGGTCTACTGCTGAGGCCAGCCAGAAAATAATGTAACCTGCTTGGGGAAAAACAAAGCATACAATTGCCTAAGAATCTGGACGTTTCAGCAGCCCTAGCACGTTCCTCTTTGATGTCTTGCTTCCAGAAATATGATGTGGCACTTAGAAATGTGAAGTATTGTGCAAACCTACTTTTAGTTACGGGTCAAAAAAGCACTTCACTACTCTTGTGTAGCAAGGTGCAAGCTCTGTGAGAAGGAATATAAGCTTCAAAGAAGCTGTATGGTATTATATTGTTGCTCAGCATTAAGATAGCCCAGCAGGCCTTTAGCCTCATCTTTCACATCTCCAGGCCTACCCTAAGCAACATCCTTGCATGCCTTCTACAGTGAACATAGCCTGCACCGCACAGCAAGCATGGCCATAGCAGGAAACACAGACATATTCATGCTGATAAACTCCAACTGCTCAATAGGAGCCTACACCCTAGGGAAAAAGCTCAAACCCAGCTCCATTCCAGGTCACTCCTGAAGAACACCCCATCATGATTGGCTAAGCCAGCTTGGAAGCAGAAAAAAAGGAAACATTTTCAAGCCCTCTGAGTGAATAGTGCCGATACACATGCAACAGAACACAGAAAATGCAGCTTGTGAGAGATTGTAGATCTTTACCTATAATCGGGGGTGGGGGGTGGGTGGGTTCCCATTTATGGAAAAACCTCGACTGCAATCAAGCACCTTCCTTCTCATGTAATATGGGTCAAGCAAATGCCTCACATGAGTGCAGATAATACAGTAGTACACAACAGTAGTACACAAACTGGCTTTTTAAAACACAACCTCACCTTTTCACTTAGCATGTAGCCAGTTACTACGTATTCCCATTTCACACACAACTTTCTCATCAAGAGTTCCAGGATCCACAACATTGGAGTTGGGAGGCAGTGGGGGGATAGCAAATGGAATAAGGTAACAGTTTTCCCATTGTTTCAGTTCATCCTGCCTGTAACTCCAGATGTCCCCTTCTCAGGAAACAGACCTTTTTCTTCAACATGACAAATCTATACAAAAAGTTGGATCCCTTCCATTTTGCAGTTACCCAGATCTGTACCATTTCCACATACTGGCTGATTCAGCTTTGGTGTCCTCAGCAGTCTGTTCCTATGGATGTTTCCTTGGAATTGAGTCCCACTGAGTTATACTTGCACACCAAGTACGTGTGCACTGGACTGTGCTGCCTTAGTTTATATCGGGTTGCCATACGTTTGGATTTTCCCAGACATATCCAGAATACTGCAGTCGGCAGCAGTGTCTGGGCAGAAATTGGGAAAATCCAGACGTATGACAGCCCATGTCGGCAGTGCCGTTTTCCCATTAAAAAAAATACCTCAAAAACGGCATTTATTTATTTTTTGTAATTTTGCCTTAAAAGCTCAAGAACTCTGGGCAAAACTAAAGAAAACTCAACAATATTGCTTAAAAAAAGCTGAACAGATTCTGTTCAGATTTTCACTGTTTGAAATATGGCAACCCTAGTTTAGACATGTTTATTTGGCAAATCTGATTCTAAAGTAGCATTTTTACTGTAGCAATTAGAATTCTATTTAGTGAGTTGTGTACACTCCTGATTTCAAACCACAGAAGAGAGCAATTTTTGGAGTAAGAACATGACCAAAAGGTATCAAATGTGAACAATGGCCACATGCACTGCAATGTGTTACACTGCCTCTGTAGCTTCCACAAGCTCATTATCAGTTACTTTTGCACAATAATCTACAATCCACTAACTTGCATTGTAAATGGAATCAGGACCAGAGTATCAATAACTTTACCTTTAATCTATTCAAGGTCTGCTTGCAATTTTGGCCAATGACTGAGGGAGCCAAGTCTACAAACAGAAAGAACCTTAACTTAGCAGCCTCCAGTTTAAATTAAAAGGTTGCAACACCCTCAGCCTCCAGTTTATTGTTAGCAGAAATGTAACAAGATGTTAAACTTGCGCAAACAGGAAGTCTAAGTCTCAAAATCCAAACTTCATTTTAAGTCCTTAATGCAGGCTCCCTTGGCGTATAATTATATAAGGGGTTATTGTTTGATTAAAGAAATGTTAGCATAGCTGCCAAGTTTTCCCTTTTCTTGTGAGGAAGCCTATTCAGCATAAGGGAATTTCCCTTAAAAAAAAGGAGAACTTGGCAGCTATGTGTTAGTGAATTGTTAATGTGCTGTTGATACAGTTTTGAAGGGAAAAGAGCATTCTCCCTTTGTTTTTAGATTATACATGCTCATGTCACAGCAGGTACCATCTCTGAAGACATTTCCCCCAGTGTGAGAAGAGGAAAAGTGAAAAGACCTATAAACACGCACCTGCTACCTATGGATTTGAAAATACTTGCTTTTTTTTCAAAAAAAGTTTTTTTTAAAAAAAAAATCTGATGCCCAGTAATTGGGAGCACACTTTTAATTGGTCCAAAGCACATTGTAGTGTAGCCCCAAATACTATTAAATGTGATGATTTCAAAGATCAGATTTGACCAGGGATTTTGCATTTAAGAAACTGGTCCCAAAATACTGAAACAAGACACACCTGCAGGACCCAGAGCAACAAGTTTCTGACAGTAGATACTGGAGACAAATGTAGCAATAAACCAGCAGGACGGAAGTCTCTAACAGTCATTAATATGTACTGAACAAAGATCAAGGTAGGTCAACAAGTATGCTGCAAAAGAACTGTAAGTGGGCCTCAAGCCACAGTCTTATCATTACCCAGTACAGAAAGAGCTGAATCCTGGAGACTGGGTTCAAATCTGACCTTTACTTCGGAAGTGCTATGTCGCTTTGTTTAAAGTGTGGAGTTGTTGTTAAAGTGTCAGGCCAGACAGTCACTATCTGTTACAGTAACCTACTTCCCAGGGTTGAGGCTAAAATGGGAAGGGAAACAGGTCGGACATGAATGCCACCCTGAGCTTCTTTGAAGAAGGGTAGGGTAAATTTAAAAAACGCAGCACCTTGCAAATTAAAAACGATGTGCAAATAAGTAGTTGTAAACACCCACGCTCATATGCGAGATCCTTTTGAATCCAAGGGGGTTGCCCTGCCTGATTGTTTACATTTCATCTCAGAAAAAAGTCCAACCAGGCATACTCCCAAGTAAAGTGTGCATAGGACAGATACTTTACTCTCAAATAAAGTAGCAATGCCAAGCATGCAAACTAAAAAGTAAGTGCCGCTTAACTCAAGTGTAAACATGCCCAGGACTGGACTTGTAACTCATTTTAGATCGGGGCTGTCTTATTACTATGATGAGCTGCCTGCATTGCCTACAGCAGTGCTAGCTGGAAACGCTTCCCGCGCAGTTAAATGTGCAGAGGATCCTGCTGCTAATGCCCTTATTATGATGGCAAAGCGTGAAATCCCAAATCCACCCACACGGGAGTAAATCCTACTGAAAACAGAGGCCCTGATTTGTGAACAAGGTATGTTTAGGGCCGCACTGCAAGGTTGCCCCCTGGTGCTGACTTAGTAGGGCAAGAGCTCTTCGGGCATCCCGAAGGGAACCGGCTCCGTAGGGCATGCGCTCTTCCGGGTCAAGGCTGCAATCCCAAATATATTTATCTACCCCATTTATCTATTATGCAACCCCAAATGCATTTATCGAGAATGCACGCACGGGACCGTGCAGCACCGCTTGCTACCGGTATGCACGGAAATCCCCGGGACCTTCGTCCGAGGAAGCCTGCACAGGTTGAGGCTGCGGCTGATCTGGCCTCTTTCCCGCAAGCAGAAGCGAGCCCCGTCCCCGCCGCTGGCTCCCCTCCCACTCCCGCGTTGCGGGGCGCCGCAGGGTAGCCGAAGGACCCCGGAGGGCAAAGAAAGACACACGCGCGCACCCTTAAAACTCACAGGCTCCTCGGGCCCAGGCTCCCTTCCAAACGCGCAGGCGCAAAGCAGCACAGCCGCGCATGGCAGGGCCCGGCAACAAACCTGGGAGGGGGCGCGTGCGCACAGCGCGAGGCGGGTGGAGGGAGGGGAGACTCCTCGCTTTCTCCGCCCGCCCCTTTCCCTAGTCTCCTGCCTGCGCCGGGCGAAAGGCCACGCCTCCCTGCGCGGCTCCCTCCCCTCTTATTCCCGAAACCGAGAAGCCGGAGCTGGGAGGCGCGAGTCCAGGAGGAGAGGGGAGGTTGGGGCGCCTGTTCCTCGGCGGAGGGGCGTCAAGCGGGAGCCCCGCGCTGCAAGGGCGAGGGAGCAAAAATACCGGAGGAGCAGCTCTGCCTTTGACAGTGAGGTAAGTCGCCGGGGAGGTGGCTGCAGCTGCTGCTGCCTGTGCCTGGCAATGCCCCTGCGCTCCCTTCTCGCCTCCTCCTCTTTCCTGCCGGGCTGCAGCAATAACAGCTCCAGAGCCCCGTTTCCAAGGGCGCCCGGGACGTCTTGGCCATCCCCTTGGCGGAGCCTTTCGGGGCGAGACGGCTCCCGGTGGCGCCTTCTTTTTCCTCCCACCTACCTTGCCAGTGCGGTATCTGTTTACTCGCGAGAGAGCGCGCTGCTTTGCTCCCTCTTGCCTCGAGGTGGAACAATGGCAGCGGAGCCCAAGGTAGGGGAGGTGGTGAGAGGGTGCCGAGCAAGGTCTGCCGCTCGCTGGGCGTGTGTCCCTTTTGCAGAGCCCTGCGGCAGGCACGGGGTGGGGGTGGGGGGCGCTTAGCAGCCTCCCCTCCTCCCTCCGCCTCCAAGAAAAAAAGCCTCTGCTCCCCCACCCCCCTGCTCACCCAGACACAATGACAGTCGTCCGCCGATCCCGCGCGCCCCCCTCCTCTCGAAACTGGTCTAGCCGCTGCGTTTCGTCGCAGTTCTCTGGATTCTCCCGCACAATGTCAAAGAGGGAGGAAAGGAGGGCAAGATGCTTTTTCTTCGCCGTCAGACAAAGCAGCCATCTGGCTGGGGTGTGTATGTGGTTTTTAAAGACCCGATCAGGCTTTGTGTGCATGCGTGTGCATTGGTCAGGATGGCGAGAAAGGAGGGACGGGATGTGGAGGCACAGGCTGCGTGTTTCTTTGTTGCTGTCTCCCCTCTTGGTGGTGTGATCGCGATGGTGGTGCTGATGATGATGTTGCAGTCAATCCCCCCTTCCTTCCTTCCTTCCTTCCGCGTCAGGTGCGGTAGGGAAGGGAAAACCGAGAAAGCCATTTCAGTGCGGTATCCTATAGACAAGCCCTCTCGGAGTTAAGCCCCACTCACGGGACTTATTCCCAGATCTGTGTGTGTGTGTAAGGAGTGGTGTCTTTTACGTTCTCTCTCTCGTGCTGCTTTTGCTCTGGAGATTTCCCTGCTGCCTTCAGAACAGCTTTCCTCCCAACGTGATGGTTGATGGGAGTTGTAGTCCAAAACATCTGACCGGCACCAGGTTGAGGGTGTTTTAAAACCGGCACCAGGTTGAGGGTTCCTTTGCTTAAAAAAAGAAAAGGAAAAGAAATGCACCAAATGCTCTGGGAAACCAGGCCCAAAAGGAGGCGGATGCAAAACCAAATCCATGTCCTATCCTGCCTCGCTGTTCCCATGCTACCCTGCCTTTGCACTGTGCCTCCTCCAGGGATTTTCCTTTGACCGAGTCCCAAAGATAACTGAGAGCAGCCAGGCAGTCAACATACCTTTCTTTCGCCTGTGATGTCCAGATGTTACTGGGCTGCAATGCCACCACTTCTTACCATTGGCCATGCTAGCTGGCACAGATGGGAGTTGGAACCCTGCAACATCTGGAGGGCCACAGGTTCCCCATCCCTGGGCTAAAGGAAGCATTGTGGTCTATTTCTATGACAGATGGGAGGGAAGCAGGATGGACAACTTTTCCCAGACCTTCTCATGTGACACAATTATAGCACTTCAGTGGTTACCATCTTTGCAACATCTGGAGGCTACAAGCCATTCTAAGTTTAAACCACAGGTGTATGCAAATGAGGTTTAATATAAAATAGATTAATAACTGCTGCTATATCAACTTAATTATCCTGCTTCTTATTCCCCCTCCCACCTCATTTTAAATAAAAAAAGTTGGCTTGAATGCAAAGGGAGGTGTATTGGAAGGAAAAGACTGAGAAGTGAACCTTCCTATTGTTATTATTATTGTTATTATACAAACCCCCCTTTTACAGCACCCTAATGGCAGTGCCTCATTATGAGACAGGGTCAGCTAGTGTGTGTGTTACTGGAGCTCAATGTGTCAACAACATCTAATGATATCCATGGGAGATGGCTTCCTTACTGTTGGTGCGGCAGTCTGAACATTTGGAATGCTGAATGAATGTAGAGGGTGTTTCTTAGATAGATAGATAGCATAAAGCCTCTCTCCAGCTGTGTTTGAATCTGTCACTCAAATCAGAGGGTAAAGATGTTTTGGCTGCACAGATGCTCAAAGGCTGTATGTTGTAGCAAGTAATAAATGCTGTTGATATTGGGGAAGGCACAGGGCCATGTTATGACTTCTCCAAGTGCACAACAAAGAAAGTTCCTTTAGATTCCAATTAATTGGTGACAGACTTTTGGAAATGTTTTATGGACTTCTTTTGGGGGGGGGCAAAAGCAAATGTAAAATATGGATAACCATAGAGAAGATGTTATTAATTACTATGCTGTTTATCATTTGCATAATATTTTTGCGTTGCTGTGTTTGCCTGGAAGGAAGGCATGGAAGGAAAGTCAATGTTACAGGGATGGACCTAAGGCAGGGAGATTCTGACCTATCCAAGGTCACACAATTAGTCCAAGCTGTTAATCCTCTCCTTCAAACAATGCCTGCCTCATCTCTGAAACTGCTATGGCAAATGCAGCTACTGTCTTCATTACTAGAGAGTTATGTGTAGCGCAATCCTTATCATGTTCTCTGACACAGGCTGCAGTGAGTTCAGAGGGAGTTACTCTCTTGTAAGTGTGTTTAGGATTGCAATCATAGTCTCCTTACAGATAGGAGATGATCAAAGGCATGGACTAAAAGATAACTGCAGTCAAAATGGGGTTCAAAGGTTTGGATCTTTCTCCTAGTAGCTGAGGCAATAAAGTAGATTTCTGTTACATCATGAAACCCAAGGTGCAATAATTCATGGTTGTTTTTAAGGTAACAACCTACAAGACATAGACGACATGGCCTATTGAAAACAAAAAATTGAAACCTCAATGCAGAGAATATCTGTTTAAGAGGGTGTATTGGTTGGGAGACAATGGAAGAGTGTGCCTTCAGGGGTAAAGTCAAACCATTGGAGAGTTACAGTGCCTGCTATACCTGTAGAGACCGATATGGGACAGATATATTTCATTGCAGGTAGGGCAGATTACCTAGTAAGATATTGCTTAAAGCATCTCTAAACACAGTCTTTCCCAAACTTAGAATAATCATGTATCTCTTTTGAGAGTTTTACTGGCACGTCCCCTTCTTGGGCAAAGATAATTTGAGGGGTAGTTTTAATAATACTATTTTATCTTTGAATTGTTTTCTGCAGCTAAAAAAACCCTACAATAAAGTAAAATAAAAAGTATGCTGTGTACCCTTTGAAACCCTTTCCCTTCTTCTTCTTCTTTGGTGATCGCACATAGCCGAGTAAGATTGTCTTCCATGAACACAGTTTTAACAATGAGTGACTGTGGACGCCAATTCTGGATCCACATGTGGGGACATTGGTTTCCGGCAGGGAGTTGATCACGGGGTTTCCCATACCCCCAGGGGTACAGGTACCACACTTTGGGGAAGACTGCCTGGATGGATGGAGGAATCCCCATCCACCTTGCAGCAGGGTGGCAGCAATGGAATGGGCTAGGGCAGGCCTGTCCAACCAGTCGATCGCGATCTACTGGTCGATCACAGGCTGTCCCTGGTCAATCCTGGTCGATCACAAGATCTCCAGCGATCAGCCAAAAAAGCTCAACAACTCTGGTCAATCCAATGGGTAGATCACTTCCAGTTTATTTGTAGTGGGAGTAGATTCACATTCTCTTGGAAGTTGGACACCCCTGGGCTAGGGAGTTGTGTGGCTCTCCCACATACACAAGCAGGGAACCAACTTACATGCAGGGGTAGGGCAGCTGCCAGACTCCCTCTCTCATGTGGGCTCACAGCAGCAGTGGCATTGCAATGGAGTCAAGTAGCTGTTCAGCAAGCCTGTGAGTGAGCTTGAGGGGGAGGCTGGTGAATGGAGCAGAGTGGCTGCCAGGGGGCCAAGTGGCAGCAAGCACTTTGCAGGGCAGGCAAGGCATCAGCTCCAGTAAGCCTTGTCAGTTGTGTGGGTCCCTGCTGTCTTACTCTTGCCTGTTTTTGGCAGGTGGGGGGAGGGGACAGGACAGGGCAGGACAGGGAGAAAGGTAGGATATAGGGCTGTGGATGTGGTTTATATTGCCACAAAATTTCTGTGACCCCTTTAACCAGAAGTTTCTGGTTTTGCTTGTCAAAGGTTTAATGAAATCTTCTGTCAACATCTGCTGTTTAATCAAACTTGGAGGTTGCATCACACACACCAATTTTTGCTGTCTGCTGAAGAAAGGATGTTCTAGGTGTTCTAGACTGTTATCGATAAGGTCAATCAGGGTGGTAAGACAAGAGGATTTTGGTTTATCAGTGGAGTCGTGACTCTTTAAATACAAACTATGTATGTTAATTTTTTTTAAAAAGGAAAATGTAAATAAGTTGTGAAACCTCATGCTTTCCCACATTTTCTGTTAACCCACAGGTAGGAAAATAAAATATATATAAGGAATTCAAAAGTTAGGGAAAAGGAGGTGACTTGGAGTCTGTTCAGAGATCATGACCAGCCATCATGAGCTCATCTTTGGACTGATCCTTCTCAGCCGCTTGGGGATGCACGCTTGCTTAAATAACTCGGTAAATGCAACAAGGCTTTAATCTGTGGAATGGTTTCTGGAGGTCTTTGTTTCCTTTGATGAATTCCTGTGGAGCTCAGATTCAGGAGAACAGGCTAGAAAGATCCAAGAAGGGATTTTTCCAAGAAGGATTGTACAGTTTCCCTAACAAAAGGTTCCAGGATGCATTCACAGTCTTCACCACCCAAGTTGTCAGTCCTCCATTGCAGCTCTCTTTTTCTGGGAAGCAAAAGGGTCCAGGGGGAAAGTGCCATCTTCTGAGTATCCTGTCCATATCCTCTGATTGCATGAACTGAAAGGTATCCAGAGCCAGTCTGCATAAGGTCTCCAATTGTGGAGTCCAAGCTGGAATAGATGCAAGCAACTTCATCAGCAGCCTGCTCACAGCAGGCTGCTAAGTGCTGCACTCTTTTCCCGGACAAGTCAGAATGCAGTAGGCCTCAACCAAGGGGAATCTAGTACAATTCTGTCAAGTTCCAGAAAGGGTCTCCCGATTCCAGAGACTAGTCAGAGTCATTAATGGAACCATTAAAAGACCAGTTGAATTCAATCCCACGGGAGGGCCCAAGAGGTGGTGGGTACCTGGGGGTGAGAAGTCATCAACAGCAACCTTGCTAGGGCCGCTAACAATGTGGAGCCAGATGACTAGTAATTGTAGCACAGTACTCCTAAACTATAGGACCCAGGTGGCGCTGTGGGTTAAACCACTGAGCCTAGGGCTTGCTGATCAGAAGGTCGGTGGTTCGAATCCCTGTGACGGGGTGAGCTCCCGTTGCTTGGTCCCAGCTCCTGCCAACCTAGCAGTTCGAAAGTACGTCAAAATGCAAGTAGATAAATAGGAACTGCTACAGCGGGAAGGCGCGCAACCCCAGAGTCGGTCATGACTGGACCTAATGGTCAGGGGTCCCTTTACCTTACTCCTAACTATGCCTACTCAGAAGCATGTCCTGTTGAATTCAGTGGCAATTACTCCCAATTAAGTGGAGCTAGGATTGCAGCCTTGAGGATTTCCTAGAGGGCTTGAGCTAACCAGGCCCCATGTCTTACTAGGGCAATCATATACTATAGAGACTCTCATCCATCACTCACCCCAATTATAAAGAGGACTTAATGCAGACTGGTGGTATTGCAGTCCACCCATTTCTTACTTATCTGGATCAGTATGTAGGTTTTTAAATACTGAAATATGCCATGTAAAAGTCTACTTTAGTTGTTACTCCCACTGACAAGGGAACAAGGCTAAATACCTTTCAATGTCCAGCTTGCCTTTCTTGGCCAAGGCAAAAGTGTATGTGTTAGTGCCTTAGCTCCGGGTCTGCCTGGGGGATTCCAAACATCTTTATTCTTACCAATCTGACTCAGTCTGGATTTTGTATGTAAACCCTATTGGTCCTCTGCTGGATCACATACGTGGAAGGATGCATTGAAGGAGTGGGATACTCTTATGTTCTAGATCAGGGGTCAGCAACCCTTTTCAACCATGGGCCAGTCCACCATCCCTCAGACCATGTGGTGGGCCGGACTATTTTTTTTGGGGGGGGGGGTGAACGAATTCCTATGCCCCACAAATAACCCAGAGATGCATTTTAAATAAAAGGACACATGCTACTCATGTAAAAACACGCTGATTCCCAGACTGTCTGTGGGCCGGATTAAGAAGACGATTGGACCACATCCGGCCCATGGGCCTTAGGTTGCCTACCCCGGTTCTGTATCTCTCTGTAGCATACTAGTAACATTCTGGACCATCTTTCATGAATGGAGATTGGAAGCATCATGCTTTGGTAACACTTATCCTAACTCTGTGGTTGGGTTCAGATAGTGGTACTGCATGGTTGCTGGAACACTGGTGGTTGTTGGTTCTGCTGAGCTATATTATAAGTGCTTGATCTATTTGAAGTTCTACTCCACCCTCAACCTCTCCCAAAGGACCAGGTAAATGGCACAGGAGTGCTCCCAAGAATACAACAATTGTAAAATATTAAGTACTGAGGCTCAGCATTATGTATAAAATAATGCCCAAGGAATTCCACCCATCCAAGGCTCTAGTAAGTATTGGTTTGTGAATAATTTCCTTCCTGTTTCCCAGGCGCCCAGTCTCTTTCCTCTTCCCCTGAAATCTCTCCCTAGGTGACTGCATTGTCCCAGTGCAATTCTCCACCCTACCGTAACTTTAAACTTAGTATTAAAAAATTCTGCGTCAAAAAATTTAGTGTCAAAAATTCTGAATGTCAAGCAAGGCAATGAATTTAACTTCATTAATTATGCTAGTACTTCTATGGCACAGAATTTATCTAATCTAGTTGTGAAATTTGCATTTGCTTGCACTAAATCACAACGGCCTGGCAAGGCTCTCATGGTGGGAGAGAGTGCAGCCTTCTGACACCTATTATTCAGTATTAAGGAGCACAGTGCTCCACTATCAGATCTATTATGTATCATTCAGGTGTTTAGCACATATTAAACTCCTGCTGCATGTTACGCATTGCAGCAAGCACAAACCTTCAGGGACAAATACATGTGCCCTTGTGTGTAGTGCGGGGGGAGCAGGGGGTGCAACTGTTGGTTGTCAGAATCTGCTTCTCTGAGCTGACTGTGAAGTCTTTGCAATGCTTCTCTCTTGGCAATTCTTTCAGATGACAGCTTGGCCTGATTTGTCATACTGTAGCTTGAAGTGGTTTTGCAGTTAGTGCAGAGGAGTGTTCAACACTGCATCAGCAAAAAGTAATAGGAGCTGAAATCTCCTAAATACAGTAGAAAGAGGGAAGCGTCTGTGATTCCCATGGAGTCTGAAATTGGCTCCTGATGCTGTGAATGGATTATCTTCAGCTGGGCTGATCTCTTCAAAAGCCCCACTTGGGCCATCCTGGCACTACCCTCACACATCAAAGCATACCTTCACACACTCAGGGTGTGTGGGAATGCCCATGTGTGAATCCATGTGTGAATTATACAACTTCATGTGTATGTTCAACTGGCACTCCACCCCAACTAGCTTGAAGCAGAGAAATGACAGGCACAAATTGGCAAAGAATGGATGGATCATTTGCATCAAGTCTCCAGTGTTTATATCAATACTACTACCGGTATGAGAAGGGCATTGGATTTATTGCCATGGGGCAATTGTGCACTTGTTAAGCTTCCAAAAATGTTTTAATCTAAGGCAGTCATGGGAACCTGTGGCCCTGCAGATGTTGTTGGACTCCCAACATCCATCAGTCCCAGCCAGCATGACCAATGGTCAGGGATGGTGTTGTTGTAATCCAGCAACATTGAGGGGTAGGGGTGGGGCACAGGTTCCCCATCTCTGACCTAAGTGTTTGGCCTAAGTGTAAAGACAGATGCAGCCTTTTTAGGGCAGCAGAGCCAACTAGAATCTCCTTCATCACATTTATTCTAAACATGTCTTTCCACCTTAAAGCTGGATTTTGAAAGCATCAGCTCTGTGCTTGCAGCAAAAGCTTAAAATGTACTGTGCTAATTGGCTAGTGCCTGTGACATTCTGAAGCAGTTATACAATTAGTGTTAAACAATCTATTTTTTATGATTAAAAATGTGATAGATGAACATTTCAGTTAATAAATGTATATGCCATGCTTTAACATATTTTAAAAGATGGGGGCTGCCTAAAATACAGAGGATGAAAGACTGAATCGGAGTTTGACTTGTTGGTATGAGTGACTGCCATTTCAGTTGCAAAGCAAGGAGAAAGTGAGGCTTTAACCACTGCCAGAAAGGCATGCTATACGAGTCCATTCCTCACTCCCACTCCTATTAAATCTGTTTTTACCAAAGTCATGGGGCAAAGGGACAAGTGCTTTTACGGGTTGACTAATAAACATGTAGTAAATGGTAGAAATAAATGAATAGCTTTCACAGAGGAGGAGTCTTCCAGTGATCCATATTTGGATATTTCATTTGTTCAGAAAGTTAAGGGTCAGCATTTTCATGGGGTAGTGGGGTGCTTTTGCTCACATTCACCATTTTTGGCAGGAAGGACTGTATGGCCATGTTTGGGCATGATATTTTGGCTTTCAAAGCTGAGAAGTGTATGAGCCTTTTTGCCCATTCAGGTGGTCTTTTACTTTTCCCTTTGCACAAGCCACAATTAAACCAGGAAGCCTCTAGTTAACCAAAGTTGAAATATTGTTACCAGTTTTGGACCAAACCAGAATACAGTACAGTACTCGACCATATTTTGAAGTTGATGTAATCTCCTCTCTTGGTAAAATTGCAGCCTTTACAGTAGATGTAGAAAAGTACCCATGATCACTGCTATAGCCCAGTGTGTTGCATTGTAACACATGTAGTCACGAGAGCCAATATTGTGAGTGCCGTGTTAATTTTTCTAAGATAGGAATTCTCAGCTTTAGCATTTGTTTGTCAAGAGAGAGATGACTGGCAGTGGCTCTGTTAAGTTTTCAGTGCCAGCTAGCTGAAGGCTCGCTTATTTGCCCAGGCATCCAGAGGAGTCTGCAGAATTGTTTTTAATTTGCATTTTGTATTTAGTTGGGAACTGGATCTCATTGGCAGGTCAGAACCTCATCTCTGTGCACGTACAACCAACCATCTACGCGCGCCCCCCCCAACATATGCACTAGATTTGGCTAGTGAGTGGGGCCACCCACCTGCCACTCACCTAGAATTGTGATGATGCAGTTCATGCAGTTCAAAATCAGTCCATGTGAGCAAAAAAGACTGTGCAGTGCTTCCCAAGCACTCACAATCAGCTGATAGATGGTGCTTGAGAAGTGCTGCATAAGGGGTCTTGCAAACAGCTTATTGGTGATGCTTGCAATGCCTCTTCTATCCAGGTCTTACCTTTTCCTGCCTCACACTTGATGTCATTTAAGTTTTGGTTTGGCCAGAATTAGGCCTAATTAGGTCTTCAGTCTGGAGATTCCTCACCCCTGTGCTTTGGGATTGCCTTGGCAATGAAAAGTGAGAGGGGGAAACTTCACTAAATTTTCCAGCAGAAAACGTAACACTCCAATCTTTGGTATGTTCCAGATGTTTCAGACCACAACTCCCGTCAGCCTCTAGCAGCACAGCCATACTGACCACGGCTAATGGAAGTTGCAGGCTAAAACATTTGGAGGGCACCAGGTTGGGGGAAGGCTGTTGGAATCTTCTTGCTTGCCAGTCGGTATGTCAAGTATCATGCAGAGTACTGTACTATTTGCAGGCTGGACAACCCAAACCATCCCAGGCACAAAGATGCCTCATGAAATACTTTTCTTCTTATAAGTTATTCTCTGACTGGCTGTTTCCAGGCTCTGCCTTCATGCTTGTGCGTTTTCTCTCGTTTCTCATTCTTCCCCTTCCCCTATAGGCTTTATATGACCTGTTCAGGCTGCCCCAGAGCTACAATTGAAATGAATGGATTCCAAACGTTTTTGTCTCACTCAGGATTAATTCATTCGTAATTTTTATTAGTGTTTACACCTGAGATTAGCAGAACTCATTTGTAATTAGAATTTGTTTTGGAAATTAATGGTGACCCCTTTTTAAGAAAATAGAATATGTATTCCACTCAATGTAGTTTTTATTTTATGACGCAAAGATCAGGTTAAGCAAAACTTGTACAGTTGGTCTTCTTAGCTGCAAAATATGCCATGGAATTAAGACGCATAGACAGGGCCGTCTTAAGCATAACTGGCGCCGTGGTGCGAAGATCGCTCCGGTGCGCGCGCCCCGCCCCATTTCCCACCGTGGCTGGCGGGCAGGCACAGCCGCGCGGTGCCCCCCTGGCAGCCCGGCGCCTTGCACCACCCAGCCTTGCCTTAGAGCTGGCCCTGCGCATAGAATAAGGACCTTTGCATAGGAGACCTGAGCAATCTGTGTGGTGACAGAGTTGGTGCTGAGCCCATGAGTAAGGGGGACCTTGAGTATACTCATATCTAGTATTGGCCTATAGAAGTAGTGTGTCTGATTCTACAACTGGTATATTACTGCAACAAAGGGAAGGGAGGATTCAATATGCTGCTTTGTTGTAGCTCTCTAGCTTTTGATGAATTACTAATGGAGCTTGTGGTGGAGCTTCCATGTAAGCAGAGGAATGAATCATGTGGCATTCCATCCTAGATTTGCTTCTTAATGACTGCCAATGATCACCATTTATCCTTGAATCTCCCTAGTGACCTGTTCATACCGTAAATACGTGGCTGATTACGTGTTCCCAGAGTATGGACATCTGCATACAATGCAATTTTGTGTGTGTGTGTGTGTGTGTTGTTATTTTACAGGATCTTAAATACAGAAATACAGATGACCAGCTGAAATCTTGTTCTATAAAATAATGATAGCATAAACAATTTTTTTGCAAGCAAAGCGCAAATGAATATGAGGAAGTATTCATGCATTTAGTGCCTTTGCATGCATACATGCCAGTATGCTTGTCTAAGTGTCACATTATATAATCAAATAGATTTTATGCCATAAAAAATGAACTTACATATGTGTCTATAGCTACTGGAGCACAAAAACAGAGCATTCTAAATAGTTTTGGGTTCCTCCCCTCCCTGCTAAAATTAAATATGCCATATATGTAACTTTTATTTCAATTAATCAAGACCTTTCCAAAAGAGTTATAACAATTATCAATGCAGCTCCAAGTTTAGGCAAATAAATTATTCATGTTCATCCAGAGCGTCTGTACATTTATGAATAATAATTAATTTTACATGTAGCTAAACAAGTCTGTAATTATTTCAACTATTAAATATTACCAGTATAGTTTTCACTGAGGGACACCATTTTGCTTCCTAGATTGATTACTTCCCAATATTTCTATCCCAGTCACTTGTGTCCAATGCTGTCCATTCATGAGCAGAACGGACTTGCACAGTGGGATGCCCCATTCCTCTTCTCGTCCCTGCAGCTGCCTCACCCACGAAATCTGGAGGACCCCCTGGACTAGAGCAGATTTGGGAGACTTTCAGGGTGAAGAGGAGAAAGGTGAAGTGCTAGTGGTAGTTTACTTTTATATTAAATATTCTGATTCCAATACTGAATTTACCACTCTAAAAATAAAATAAAAATCTCCTAACATCCCTGAACATTGGCATGCTTGGTGCTTCTGGTAGGAGTTGTAGTCCACCAACACCTGGAGGGCACCAAGTTGGGAAAGCCAGACAGTATTTTCATGATGCGACTGCTTGACTGTGTTCAAAGCTATGCCACACTTTTTTTTTTTTTTGCTGTCAGTAAGCAGCATTATCCCATTGGCTTCACCTCACCTTCCCAATTAGCTCCTCTTGTATCCTCCAGTGTACAGAATGCAGAACAGTGGGCTCATTGTGGTCACCTCTTTGCTTTCCCCTCCGGCATATCTATCAGTTTGATGTATAGCTGGAAGGACTGGGGGGGGGGAGCTCCTCCGCTTGCAGCAAGAACCCAGGCTCCCCTTGAGTCACCTTACCACATCAGCAGCCGCCACCAGCCCCATGAAGTGGCCTTTCAAAGCATGCGTGTAGCATGCACAGTCATGCCCCGAACCACTCAGACGGTCACACGCTCCCATCAGCGACTGAATAGCAAGCATCATAAGCTGTGGTGCTTATATTGGCAATTCAGCTTTTGTGTAGCTCTTCAGAATTACCTGAAGGGGCTATGCTCAAAATTATCCAGCTTTTGCTGGCTTGAACTGAAGAGCTGAGTGCAAATTAAGCTAGTTTGTCTTAAGATATTTTATTGTGCTGCAGCAAAGAGGACGTTTCCAAACACAGAAATAACCAAGTAGTTTTATTATTTCTGATGTTTTCATTATGCCTCTGAAAACCAGTTGCTGGGAATCACAGAGTGCTATTGCGCTCGTGTCCAGCTTGCAGGCTTCCCACAGGCATCTGGTCGGCCACCATGAGAACAGAGTTCTGGGAAACCCTTTTCTGGGAAGTGTGGTATTTTACATGTGTTGAGAAAATGGGACTCAAGACTGGATATCAAGGGGAGCACTACAGTTCTTTTCTCTCTTTTTTTCGGAAGGGCCATAGCTCAGTGGTAGAAAATCTGCTTTGCATGCAGATGGTCCTAGGTTCAATCCCCAGCATCTCCAGGTGGGCTGGGAATATCTCCTGCCTAAAACCTTGGGAAACCACTGCCAGTTAGTGTAGAATCAATACTGAGCTCCGATTTGGTTTAAGGTTGCTGGGCAAAATGGAACTGCAGGAGCAAGTTGACCTGCCCTTGGTCATAGATTGTGAAGGTGGGAGGCATAGCTGCCAAGTTATCCCTTTTTTAAAGGGATTTTCCCTTATGCTGAATAGGCTTCCTCGTGAGAAAAGGGGAAACTTGGCAGCTATGGTGGGAGGGAGGCTTTAGGGTGGGGAGGAGAGGAAGAGGAAATGGCTTCTCTCTCCAGACATCCCCTGCCAGGACCCCTAATGTCAATAGGCAGTGAGTACTGGCACAATAAAAGATAGATTTATTTCACATGAAGAACAAGTATTATGTGGGACCTCTAAGAGTGCTACTTCTGCAGACCAAAGCAGCCAGGTTGACATTTATGGGGCAAGGCAATCTCTCTCTCTCTCTCTCTCTCTCTCTCTCTCTCTCTCTCTCTCTCTCTCTCTCTCTCTCACACACACACACACACACACAGAGAGAGAGAGAGAGAGAGAGAGTTTATTGTATGCCTCTCTGATCTCTTTAGGGATGAAGAGCAGGACATAAATGATTTTAATAAGTAAGCAGATATAATTTTAAAACAAGATTGTGTGCCTGTGCATGCATGCACACCTACACATGTTCACAGTCACAACAGATGAGAAGAAACTGAATTGAAACAAAGTACAGCCTAGAGAAAGCTGTTGTAACTTGGGTAGACATTTGACCCACTAAATGCTGCTGCTTTTTTTTTTTACTTAATGTTTGCTCATTGATCCCAGAGGAGATCAACTTGATGAGCCCTGAAGGCCATACCAAAAATATTTTGAGCCAGAGATGTGTGCAATGAATTTGCGTTATTTGTCTGCATGCAAGTGACAGAACCAGTGTGGCACAGTGGTTAGAATGTCAGACTAGGACCTGGGAGTCCAGGGTTCAAATCCCCACTCGGCAATGAAATTCACTGGGTAGTGACCTTGGACCAGTCACAATCTCTCAGCCTAAACTCCAGCTCACAGAGTTTTAGTGGAAATTAAATGTTGGGGGGGGGGAGAGACCATGTAGACCACCTTGAGCTCCTTGGAGGAAAAGGTGGGATAGAAATGCAATAAATGAATAAATAGAACCTACATATAACAACCACAAGGATTTGTTGTTTACAATCTGACTATATTTATCGTTTTCTCCAGCATGTCTCAAGGTGATTTACATCACAGAACAAAAATAATTAAAAATTGATACAATTAAATAGAATTTCAGACTGAAAGTGCAATTTAAAATATTCAGCAGTCACCAAAATCATTCATAGTCTACTTGCTGGGAGGAATTTATTATCCAAAGAAAATAAGAAACCATGAATGCAAGTTGCACATAATGTTGTGAGTTATGCTGTACACAGGTTGCGCATTGTGGGGCTTAACAGTTGTGTAGAAATGATTATTTTGGCACAGTCTACCTCTCCTGGTACTGAGGTCCAAAGACAAAGTTGCAGCAGCTGAAATTCTCCCTTCTCTGTGTTGCTGTTAAAGACACAGGCGCTGATCTGGTGCATTTTGTAAATTGCCTCCCTCCTAGCTTCAGGTCTTGAAGCATCACCAGCCTTACACTTCTTAATTGTGCTGCTGCAAGCAGTGCTACTGAAGGCCCTGGGGCAGCTTTGCTGCTGGAAAAACCTGAATTATCTGCTGCCCTCAGGTGCGTATTCAGCTGGTTTGGGGCTAGGTGCTTTTCTTGGACAGTGTGGCCTTCATTCCATTTGGCAACTGCAGATAGTTTGGCACCAGAGAGGCAAAGAACGAAATAAATTATGTGTTCTGTCTCTGGAAGGTTGGTTGAAATGAAGTGCTCTCTCTCCTAGTTGGTGTCCCCAGCCATCAGCAAATATCACTGGGAGCCCTTGTGACTAATGGAAAGATGCCTCAGCCACAGCAAGATGTTCCTGAGTCATCTATAAGTCACCTCTATTATGTGTCACATGCACAGTTAGTCTACAGCCAAACAAGGAGACTCCCCCACCTTGGGCAACTTGTCCTACTGCCCGCTTGCCCTTGCAGCTAAGAAGGCTTGGCTAGTATTTCCTCTCACTTAAGTCTTACCCGAGTTCAAGTAAATTCCTGTTTGACTTGTCTTTCTCAGTCATCACAGCCTATGAGTTACAGTCCTAGCTGAAAGAGATCCAGTACCCCACCTGACACAACTCTGAACCCTAAATTTGCCTGCTTGTAGTTTCAAAGCAGTACTTCACCCATATTCTGAGTAAACAGCCAGAACAACTCTTTCCCCTTTGTTCTAAGTTGTAAATAGCCATTCAGAAATCCTCCCCTCCCCCTCGTTTCCGACCCCTTTTCTATTCCCCCTGCCCCACTTAGCTATTTCTAACCAGTTCCTCCCCCCCCCCCCAATACATCCTTTTCACTCAGTGGCCCTGGAATCCGTGCTTGAAGCTCTTTGAAGCATTCAGCTTCAAATCTGCTCAAGCACTAATGGACAAATGGCAGTGGAGAGCATGTTGATTTATTAATGTATCCGAGACGATCTCAAGGTCTTCCTGATTTCTCCTCCCCCTTTTTTCCCTAGGGGCAGAAAAGTAGGATACCCGTGTGCAGGTCCTGTGCTATAGTGGTGGGCTGATGTTCCAGGAGCCATAGCTCTCCTTAACTTGTTATAACTCTCTTATTTCCTTTAGCAAAGGGGTGGGGAACCTCTGGCCCTTCCAATGTAGACCAGCAACATCTGGAGAGCAACAGGTTCCCTATTCGTGCTTTAGAACCCACTACTTCCCCGCTTTGTGGGAGCTGCGGGAAGTTTTAGATTTGTCCAAGGCATATACAGTGTGCGTGTTTCTCTACTTTCTCACATAGCAAAGTAATTGTGGTGTCAGTATCTGTTTCATAAGTCATACAGAACAGGGTACCGTTGCCATGGGGTAGTGGTGGTGGATTAGCTCTGTGTAAAACAGTGTGGTGATCCACATCAACCATTATAGATAAGGGATGTGTTTGTGTGTGGGGTTTTTTAAAAAATCTGTAAAGTGCTCTGGAAGCCTTTTCAGTGGAAGAATAGGATAAAAATGCTTGTAAGCAGATCCTGCTTACAATTGAATTATGGTGCTGGAGGAGACTCTTGAGAGTCCCATGGACTGCAAGAAGATCAAACCTATCCATTCTTAAGGAAATCAGCCCTGAGTGCTCCCTGGAAGGACAGATCGTGAAGCTGAGGCTCCAATACTTTGGCCACCTCATGAGAAGAGAAGAATCCTTGGAAAAGACCCTAATGTTGGGAAAGATTGAGGGCACTAGGAGAAGGGGACGACAGAGGACAAGATGGTTGGACAGTGTTCTTGAAGCTACGAACATTAGTTTGACCAAATTGCAGGAGGCAGTGCAAGACAGGAGTGCCTGGCGTGCTATGGTCCATGGGGTCACGAAGAGTCGGACACGACTAAACGACTAAACAACAACAAGCAGATCCTAATTAAAAACAACAACCAGTGAGTATTTCTCAGCTATTATCATTCTGATTCACTGGTTCCCAAGCCATGTTTTCTGGGCACCTCTCTATCAGTTTTGTTCCTTTTCTTTTCTGAACCTCCTTTATTAAAGTGTGCAAATTTGAAATAACAGAGAGTGCAGGAATAGAACAGTGCTGTTGCTTTATGCGTCTAGGATACATTTCTTTCTCTCTTACCAAGCCAGTACAAATGTGGCAATTGTTGCAACAGTTCTGCACTGCTGAATCACGGCCACTTTGTTATTCACTAGTTGTCCTTTCAGGTCTCCCTCAAACTGAACCCTAAATTACTTATTAATAAACATATTTGCACTGTGGGTTTTAATGGATTGATTTTGGCCATTTGGAGTGGGGGAAATAGGTTGCATATTGCAATGGTAGTTCCTTCGAACCATGTTTCTGCACTTTGTGACAGTAACACAAAGCGGGACCATGCAATGAGAGCCTTACTAAAGTTGTCTGTGATGTTTTTGGCAGACCTAATAGAACTTAATGTTAACAACTGGGTTCACTTGACATCATCTGTGCTTGGCTGTCAGATGTTACGCTACTGCTGGCATCAGTGGAAGAGTGTAAGCTTTGCCTGTGGAATGTCTCGAATGAAATCCCTAACATCTCCAGTTTAAAAGTAAAGGCCAGGAAACAGGCAAGTGAATGGGAGGGACCTCAGTCTGAGATCCTGGAGAATGAACTATGTTGGACTAGATCAGGCTTCCTCAAACTCGGCCCTCCAGATGTTTTGAGACTATTGAAATTCCTACAACACTATTTAGTAACCAAACTTATGTAGAATAAATGAGGTGAGGAAGGGGCAACTTACAGCTCAGTGTTAGTTTGATATGGATCAGGAATCCCCAAACTTCGGCCCTCCAGATGTTTTGGACTACAATTCCCATCATCCCTGACTACTGGTCCTGCTAGCTAGGGATCATGAGAGTTGTAGGCCAAAAACATCTGGAGGGCCGAGTTTGAGGAAGCCTGGGCTAGATGGAGAAACACTTTACATGCAGAGATTCTATGCAAACTATAGTCAATTCTTATAAAAGTGTCAGTGCTAAAATTATGTACACGAGCCTGCAATATCCCAGAGTCCAATTTTTATATCTAAGCCTACATCTGCACTCTTCTGCTCACCTGGAACCTTTCCTGTCCTCCATAGTGACCATCTATAAAGCCCACAAGACACAAGTAAGCTTGTTCAGCATTATAGTTTACTTTTATTGAGCTGCATTGAAGTGAAGTCCTTCTTTCTGGTTCAGTAGTCTTTGACTGCCTGACTTGAAGCACTTTTAGAAACTGGAAGGTCAGTCTGGCATCCTAATACTAAATACATTTACTTGGGGCTTTCCTGTTTGTTTGAGCAAAGCACACCCTCAGTTTTATCTTTTGTGGGACAATGCTGTTGGTCCCTTCTTCTGCTGGGTGATGCTCATGAGATGAGAAACAAACATGACATGACATTTGCACTAGATACCAATCCTCTACAAAGGCACAGATATTCTGTCGGCTGACTTCATTTCTCAAGGCAATTTCCCATATATTCTGAGCAGCTGGGCTTTTGTCTACCATCTATTCCACATTTTTCTCAAGTAGCTACTTGGAGCCCATTAAATCTTTGTTCGATGAGCAAGGATCTGCTCTGCAAAAAGAAGAGTGCAATTATGCCTGTAATGGGCAGCTGATGTAGCCTAGTGGCTAAGAGGTTGGGGCTCTAAGCGAATAGATCCCTGGTTCAAATCTTGCTTCTGCCATGCAATTACTAATTTATGCATTTATTAAAAATAGTTATAGCCTGCTTTTCTGAGCAAAGCTCCCCCAAGTTCCATATATATATATATATATATATATATATATACCCAAAATATGAAATATTTCCCCAAGTGCACCAGCATTAAAAGCTAAATAACCAGGAAACAATAAAGCACCCACCCAGTCCAGAATGTAAAATCCACTTTCCCAATTCATCCATATCACTGAGCTTGCCTCATTTATAGGCTGTCCGCATGGTCAGCCCAGGACATTTTGCTGCTTCAGACAGAGCGGCAAATGTCATTCCCTCACAACCAAGTTGAGATGCATAGCACCAAAGGTCAGTAAGTGTGTGTGTGTGTGTGTGTGTGTGTGTGTGTGTACACACACACACACACACATTATATACAGTATATGCACAAAGGACAGAAAACCCCACAAGCACGTTCCCCATCTCTGATTGTAAAATTATTATTATTGCCAAAAACAATTTGCCCATTCAAGACATTCCAAATCAGTAACCATTTCACTAGGATAGGGCCTAGCTTCAAAATCTTTCTAAAAGACTGTTGTAGGACAGAAAAGTCTTTTGTAGGATGAAAGAAAACAAAATTGAGAGCCACAAGGCCACCACTGAAATGGCTCTTCCATTGGAGTTAGGCATCAGTAGGAACTCACCGCATCTGTAAGAACTTGGATCATTTAGTGTGGCAGCACAGACACTTTGGAACTCCCTGCCTATTGATATCAGGCAGGTGCCTTTACTGTATTCTTTTCAGCACCTGCTAAAGATATTCTTATTTAGACGAGCCTATCCAGATTTTAATAATAAAATAAAAGTAGGAAACTTTTTTATGAGTTTTAATTTGTTTTAGTCTATCCTATGGTGGTTTTGGGATGCGGGTGGCACTGTGGGTTAAACCACTGAGCCTAGGGCTTGCCAATCAGAAGGTCAGCAGTTCGAATCCCCGTGATGGGGTGAGCTCCCGTTGCTTGGTCCCAGCTCCTGCCAACCTAGCAGTTTGAAAGCACATCTAAGTAAATAGGTACCACTACAGCAGGAAGGTAAACAGCGTTTTCGTGTGCTGCTCTGGTTCACCAGAAGCGGCTTATTCATGCTGGCCGCATGACCTGGAAGCTGTATGCCAGCTCCCTTGGCCAATAACGCGAGATGAGCATATGCAGCATAAATTAAATTGCTACTTTTTATCACAGTAGTCTTAAATGCAAACACTCTCAAAGACAGTTCAATAAAATTGATGTACCGTAATCCCATTGCAACTATCTGTCAAGAAGGAATTATAAATTATCTAAATCAGATATTGTTATTTTTATGCCTTTGGTTTGGACACGTCTGCCCTGCAGGGTAAGCGTGTGAATGTGTTGGGGGTTTTTTTGTGAAGGTTTTTTGGAGCCATGTTAGCTGAAAGCTGAAATCTCTCTCTTGGCATTGGATAATTTGTGGCCTTGAATTAGAAGCACATCGTGTATTTGTATGCAGTTGGGCTCCCAAGACAACAAAGTTCTGTGTATGCATTGGTTGTTTTGCCATTTCTGCAGCCTAACACACATGCACACTTTTGCCTTCTGGGGATTTTTGCTTAATCTCTGGCAAAATCAAGATGATGATGGATAGCAATGATTAAAACTGACCTAGGGCATTTTGCCACCTGAAATAATAGTACCTTGCTGCGGAAGAAATTGAAAAGAGAATTGCTGGCACATCACTGCTTGTAAGCAACCAAGGAGAAACGGATTGTTTTTATTTATCAACTGTGGTTAAGGCCACAAATTCAGGCAGTCATGTACAATAGGCAAGGTCGTCTTGCATTTAAATAGTGGTATGCAAAGTCTCCACTTGTGAAATTATGCTAGTTTATGTGTGACAGTTAATCCCCCCCCCCTGCCGCCGCCGCCCCCATTAAGAACATTTGTGAGAGAATGTATTTTCCCTATTGGGCTTTTAAAGATTGTAATGATAATACATCTTAATTAATGGTCATAGCAGATGAGCGGTCACAAGAACTGTCAGTTTGAATCTTTCATGGGAAATTATGCAAATGGCATTGCAGTGGGGTTGAGGGGAATTAACTCTGCATCTCCTGGATTGGTAGTTTGCATGTTATGCAGCATATATGTGCAGACCTCATAAAGATGTGGCCCAAATCCAGCTTGCAGTTGGATAATGCACAGTGCAATCCTACTCAAAAATAAGCCCTTTTGAATTCAGTGGGGGTTACCCCCAGGTAAATGGGGCTAGGATTGTGGCCTTAGCTGGCATTTCTGTTCCAAGAAGCCCTGTCTGCCTAAGGCAGTATGGTGCTGTCAAGTATGAGTGGGTAAGGCTATGGCAGGTCTGCAGAGACAGGGGACAAACAGAAACTCCCTGGAGCAAGGGAGTAAGTATGCAGCATAAATTAAGCAAGCAATTTTCCCTCCTGTATGCCAGCAAGTGATGCTTTTCTCCCAACCCCCAGCCCACCTCCTTGATTTAAAACATACACCTTTGGTGCAACAGTCTGCCACAATTCACACTTTTCCAAGTGTTCCTTCATGCTGAATGATTTGCTTCCTCTTGTTCTAGCACAAGCTATTGAACTGAATCTTATCACCTCTTATGAGGGGTTGGGCAGGTGTCAGTGTTTTGATGTAGAATTTATTGGAGCTTTCTGCCAAAAAAGGGGGGGAGGGGCAGGGGGTTCTCATTCTCCAGAATGCCAATTCCCTCTCCTTCCCTTGTTGTTTTCTTGGTTCAAATAATTGAAGGCCTGTGCAAAATATAATCTGTATCACTTTCTCACCAGCAAGACACTGTATGTCTTGCTACCGTATATATTTGCATGAGTAGGAGAATGCTATTTGAAGCAGAAAAACAAGTGATTGCTGTTATGTCCTTACATGTAAAACCACATAATTCAAAAAGGGTGTACTTTCTTTTTTCTATGGCTGTACACTATGTAGCTAGACCAGGCATCCCCAAACTTCGGCCCTCCAGGTGTTTTGGACTACAATTCCCATCATCCCCGACCACTGGTCCTGTTAGCTAGGGATCATGGGAGTTGTAGGCCAAAACACCTGGAGGGCCGAAGTTTGGGGATGCCTGATAGACTTCAAAGGAGGGGTGATGAAGGAGTTGGGATTTAAGTGTGTGTGTGTGTGTGTGTGTTACCCTACACCGTCAAGAAGCAGGTTATACTTATGGGATTGGGAATTACAAAAATAAAAAATGCTATACAGTATGTAGTTATGACACGTCTTTCACAGACCACACAGAAGAGTTTTTGCCATGGTTTTTCACTATTTGTTATGGCATGCAGAAGTTTATATCATATCTTCATTGTGGGCACATCCTTCTTTCTCAAATATTCAAAACTGAGCAGCTGGCTCACATGATAAAAGTGATATTGGGGGAAAAATTGAGCTAATAAGTAACTCCACAAATGAATTTTGAAAATCCTTCTAGATTTCTTCTGGCTATTTTAACACTGATAAAACAGGCGAGCTCTCTCTCTCTCTTTCACTCACTTACACACACACAAATACAGAGAGAGAGATAGATAGGGAGGGGGAGGGAGGAGTTTGCAAAGTTGCTGGCATCCATGGTATATCTGGAAAGAATGGAGTGCACCTCCTAGGTCAGGTCGGCAAAGTTTACCTCACCTGGGTCGGTTCACTCCAGCGGAGATCCCTCCGTGGGCTGGATTGCGCGCTCGCATGAACGCGCACGCCTGTGATTTTTGGCGTCTGCACCTATGCAGACACGATTTCCGGCACTGCGGAAGCGAGTCCCCATGCTGGTTTAGCGCAGCGCGTGGGTACTCGCCGAACAGGCGTGGCTCATGGGTCAGTTAAACAACCCCCGTGGGCTGCTTGCGGCCCATGGGCCTTAGGTTGCCTACCCCTGTCCTAGGTGAAGTCAAACTGCTGTGTTAGCAACACCAAAGTGACCTCCCTGGGGCTCAAGCCTGGGCAGTGTGTATGGATGTCCTGGACAGCAAAGCAATACATTTGGCACCAGCTTGACTGCAGGAGTTGCCAGGAGGAGGAGTACAAGGGATCCAACCATCTTAGGGACTACACTCCAGATTTGTGTAGGGTTTACTCCTAAGCATTTTCTTCTCTCCAAAATATCCTGCAAAGCAGTAGAGGTTTAGGATCAGAGTTTTCCTTCTCCGAGATGGGCTACCTTCTCAGGTCAGGTGGACAAGCTTTTTAAATTTATTTTTAAACATCCAGCTATGCCATTTGCCATCCCCATTTCAGAGATCAATTTACTTGTGAAAATGATTTATTTTTAAACTACCCCCTGTGTCTTTGAATGCCCTCCAATTATGTGAAAGAGCAAACATATTCATTAATTTACATATCTCTTATACCCTACTCTTCAACCCTAAAGATTCCAGAGCTCTAACAATTACAAATCATCTGATTATCATATTAAATCAATAATCAATTACAACAAATCACCAATTTAAAACTGAGGGCCTTCTCGGTAGTGGCGCCTGCCCTGTAGAACGCCCTCCCATCAGATGCCAAGGAAATAAACAACTATCTGAATTTTATAAGACATCTGAAGGCAGCCCTGTTTAGGGAGGCTTTAAAATTGTAAAATAGTAATAGTGGCGGATGTTAAAACTATATAAGATCTATATAAATAAACATTATACAGCGGTTTACAGTCCTGTTTTAGAAGGATGTTGTTTTTTAAGTATAGTTTGCTCCATTACACAACCTCCCCCCCCCCCGAAATTCTTGACAACCAATTAATCTATCCTGCTTACAATTTAAACTCATTACTGCCTGCTGTACCCTTCAAAGGCCATAATAAATGGCTCTGCTTCATGACAGCTCTTAAGGAAGAATCTGGTCCTCTGACCTCTAGTAGCCTGGGCCTGGATTCCATTCTTCTGCATGCTCATTGGTGGAACCTGCTCCCTAGAAGTCTGCTGGAGCATTTGCATACTCTTGCAAGGTGCTGGGAAAAAAGAAGGCAGCCTGCCAGGTGTGAAATTCCACCCCTTCTGCTTGTTCCTAGGGCTGTGGCAAGATTAGAGTGACAGGAATAGACTGTAAACAAACCTGGCCCACTGGCAGCATGCAGCCAACAGAATGCTGCAATGAGTTCCTCCCTTTGACTTGGACCAGTGTATTTTTCCATCTCTGAGTGTGGTCAGTCTTAATATAGCCTACAGCTTACTTTGTGGAGGTCTGGATTTTCTCTTTAATAGCTACATCCTACTTAACCTGGTGCTTCTCAAACAAGCTAGCCAGTATTCCCACTGCCTGTGCCAGTTAAGCTCTGTCTGCTGCTTCCTGTTTCCACTGCATAAGAAAACAGTGGTGGCCTAAGTTAAAACAGCCATAGGTCTGTCACCTGTCTGAATCCTGTGCAGTTTCATGGAACATGCCATCCATTGTTAATCATGGCATTACACTCAGCATTTTAAGCAGTGTAACATTACTGATACCACTAAACAGGTCAAGTAAACCAGGTAGCACCTCTGTTAGAGATTGTATGCACCCTTTATCCTGGTGAGCAAGGATATATAATATTTTTTCACACTTTTATCCTGCTCTTTCTCCAAGGAGCAAAGGGTGGGACATCATTAGGTTATCTCGTTTTGTCAGTGAGGTGGAAAAAACATGTGACTTCTCCAACCCTGTTCAGTGAGCTACTTGACTGACTGCCATGCTAATTTCGCATGCTCATTCACAAGCCTGTTTCATCCTGTTTCTGTATTAATCTTTATTCTATTTTAAATCTGCATTAAAAGTTGTGCTTGTGTGTGTGTGTGTGTGTGTG
Organism: Zootoca vivipara; assembly: GCF_963506605.1. Taxonomy (NCBI): domain Eukaryota; kingdom Metazoa; phylum Chordata; class Lepidosauria; order Squamata; family Lacertidae; genus Zootoca; species Zootoca vivipara. The sequence goes on from NC_083278.1 coordinate 82,384,982, forward strand.
TGTGTGTGTGTGTGTACATATGAGATAAAAGATGTGTTTAGATCAGGCATCCCCAAACTGCGGCCCTCCAGATGTTTTGGACTACAATTCCCATCTTCCCTGACCACCGGTCCTGTTAGCTAGGGATCATGGGAGTTGTAGGCCAAAACATCTGGAGGGCCGCAGTTTGGGGGTGCCTGGTTTAGATAATGCTTCTCTTAGTGTGTGCATTCTGATTGCATTTTATCTAAAAATACACATTTTGGTTCCTTTTAAAAAAAAAACCTAAGGGCTGATTGGATTTTTTAAAAAACAAGATGTCTGAATCAAGGCACGATGGCTTACTGCTATGCCATCAGTCCTGAGGAAGCATTTCATAGGAGTACAGGTTTTTAACACATTTTATCCTGTGCTACTAGCACAGTCCTCTAGCACAGAAGGCGTCCTGGCAGTGATCTTGAGAAAGGTGTACATTGGTATGGGCTGAAACCGCCTGCCCAAATATATTGAAAGAATCACTTGTGTTCTTACTGTTTGCCAAAGGGAATTCAGAGTTTAAAGGTAGGTTTCCTGACACTGGCTTCTCCTGAGAACAATGATTGACATATGTCTATGCTGAGTCAGTCAGAATAAATTATGGAGTGTTCAGCATTTGAAAGAGTCAGCTGGGGGGGGGAGTAAGGGTGAAGAAGAGGGTATGTGGGAAGGATCTAGTCATTTTTACTTTTCTGGAATCCACTTTTACCCAGAAGCAATGAACACCAGTGACTCAGCCTTGGCAGCCAGTAGAAAGCTGAACTCTCTCATAGAAGAATGCCTGTGTCTAGTTTTCCAGTAGATCCTATGCAGTGAGTGTCTGACTCTGGGTGAAGCCCAACTTGTCGAGTTAATAATACATGCAGGGTGGGTTCCAGGCACACATTGCAAAGTGTTTTGAAATGGATGGAACTTCCAAGTTGGGGAAGGGTCAAAGGGGGGACAAAAATCCAAAGCGTATCACTGTGTTCAACGGTCCAATAATACTTTAGATTCCTCCCACAGGCCTGAGCATATGCTTGTTGGTTGAGAACTCAACTAAATTGAGTCAACAGTTATGAGATTATTCCCAATCTATTGTGCCTGTGCTCAAAGAGTTTCTCTGGCTTCTGAATTGTTATTGAGCTATGTCTGAAGTTTTCCTGTCAGTATATAAAGCCCTTAATGGCTTGGGAACAGGTTACTCGGGGGATCAATTTGGCCCATGCATTTTTATAAGTGCCATATGATGAAGGTTTCACATTTACAAGGAGCTGATATTGTAAAGAGCCAGTGTGGTGTAGTGGTTAAGAGCAGTAGACTCATAATCTGGGTCTCCGCTCCTCCACATGCAGCTGCTGGGTGACCTTGGGCTAGTCACACTTCTCTGAAGTCTCTCAGCCTCACATACCTCACAGAGTGTTTGTTGTGGGGGAGGAAGGGAAAGGAGAATGTTAGCTGCTTTGAGACTCCTTCGGTAGTGATAAAGCAGAATATCAAATCCAAACTACTCTTCTTCTTCTTCTTCTTCTTCTTCTTCTTCTTCTTCTTCTTCTTCTTCTTCTTCTTCTTCTTCTTCTTCTTCTTCTTCTTCTTCTTCTTCTTCTTCTGTGGCAGCACCAATGCATAGGCACTCCCTGCCTGTTGACATCAATCAGGAGCCCTTTCTATATTGCTTTACACACTTGCTGAAAACTTTTTATTTCAGCAACTCTACCCAGACGTCATTTATGTTAGGTTATAATGCTTTACTGGTTTTATCTGTGTTTTATTAACTATCTTGTATACCTACTATTTTAACAGTTTTGTGGATTTTAGCAGTGATTTATTGATAATTATATTGTGTACACCACTTAGAGAGTTTTTTAATTAAGCTGTCTATAATTTTTTTCTAAAAAGCCATAAGCAAAGGAAGGGGAAATATCTATGTTGGCTGTTTGATGCGAAAGATTTACAGCTTGAATGCTGGATAAGAAATGGCATTCTCCTATATGGTGAATCAATGATCTCTGTGCAAGAACCCGGGGTGGGGTGGGGGACTGTTCTCTGCAATTGACACCAAGGTTATCATATGTTGCATTTTGTACACCAAATTTGCACAGAGAGCTCAAACTGAGAAGCTTTCTGGATACTTGCCCCAGCAACTGCCTTTCCTTGGAGATTTTCACAAATCTGATAAATTTGGAAGAATTGGAATAGCTTGTTGCATGGTGGAAATGTCATTTTAAAAATATATTCTTATAAAAGTATATCTATACTGCCCACTCACATAAAATATCAAAGTGGTGCACAGCATGAACTATTTTAAAATAATACAAAATAATCACTGGATTAATTGGTTTATCTAAAAAAAAGGAAATTAAACAACTGAGTAGGCTCATTGGTATAAGAGAGTCTTCTCTGAGATCTCTGGAGGTTGCCTGCTGAATCTCTGTTGGAAGAGAGTTCATAGCATAGAACTGGTGACACTAAACCTTTGGCCTGATATTAGGCAGCTGTTGAAGAGGGGAAGATGTCTAGTTGGGATTTACATTTAGCTGATGTTTTTCAAGTTATCAGTTATACCTTATGTGTGTATTTTAGAGTATGCTGCTGTCCTGGAACCTAACCAAGATGGGCTAGAAACCCTGGCATAGGATGGACCAGGAATGCGAACATACAATACAATTCATAGGGTCCAGAGACTTAGGAGAGGAGACTCTAGATAATCTGAGAAACGGAATGGAGGTTTTTAAATGTCAGACAGACAATTTTCTGGTTTCCAATTTTTACCTTTAAGTTTACAGACACATGTGCAATATTCTGCAGCAAAATGATACCTTTAATACCAGGCATCCCCAAACTTCGGCCCTCCAGATGTTTTGGACTACAATTCCCATCTTCCCTGACCACTGGTCCTGTTAGCTAGGGATCATGGGAGTTGTAGGCCAAAACATCTGGAGGGCCGCAGTTTGGGGATGCCTGCTTTAATACTTTTCCATGACATTTTGCTTATGTAATCTTCATCCCACCTTCCATTAATGCTATTGTAAATTACTGCATACTGATAGGCTGATCATCCTCGAGGGCTAAGGTATTTCTGTTTCATGTCATAAGAGAAGTATTCCTTTCCTGTTAAGTGTGACCATTTCCTGACTTCTCTCCTTTTGATGAGGCTGGAAGCTAGAGATCAGACTAGTCAGTGTGCTTACTGGGGTGAAGGTCTCTCTGCTGCAATTCTATGCATATCCACCTGGAAACAAGTCCCACCAAGTTCAGTGAGGATTACTATTAGGTAAGCATATAGGATTGCAGCCTAAGAGGCCCAAGTCTTCCTGCTGGTCATTAATGAGACTTGAGGGGTAATAGTTGATGACAGAGTAGCCTTGCAACAACTAAGCTGCTTCTGCTTCTAGAAGAGGCAACTCTGTAACCAGCCATCCTGGCGACAAGCATTTCTTTGTCTACAGTATATCTGATATTTTAACTGTTGGTTTGCTAAATTTGCATTTTATGCATCTTGTTAGCAGCCCTGGGCTCCTGTGGGAGGAAAGGTGGAATATAAAAATGAACAATAAATGTGCTGCCGCAGACCTTAGAACTAGGAGCTAATTTTTCCACATGGGATTCTGGGATTGCCCCAGGCTCTGGTGATATTTTCTGCTTTGACCAGTGTTATGGAAATCAGGGTGCACCAGTTTGGGCTGAGTGTTTGTTGTTGTTGGCATATTCCTGACAGTGTCAGAGGCGTGTGTTCTTTTGTCACAGCTGTAGCCTGACAGACATGCCGGATGCCCTGTGCCATGTTTATTTTTACCTGTTGATGTAGAACACCTCTCTGTTGCCATTCCAGGATGTTGCTTGCTTGGTTCAATGCTGGCCTTTGACTCAAAAGGTTATTTCCTTATATCTCCTGCCACTCATCAGCACTTACATCCTGTTGTCTCCTCTCCTGAGCAAATAGACTTTTGCTCCCAAAGATAATGATGTAGACGAGGGTGTCAGATTCTATTAACTATAGCAAGCGACCACAGGGACACTTACTTCCAGCCATGAAGCTGCTGGGGCACAGAGAGGCCCTGAGCTCTAGTCCAGCACACAGAGACCACCTACACCCTGTCATCGCAGGCTTGCTTTTAAAGTAGTATTCCCATATTCCACTAACCCATAATTCCTAAAACAACCTTTGTTGACCTGGTGCCCTGCTGATGTTTTAGATTACAACTCTCATCAGCCCCAGCTAGGACAAACTTTGGGAAGCTCCAGGGAGCCCTCCTTCCTGTTTATACTGCAGAGCGTGTGTAAAGTTCCATTACCAGACATTAATCCAGCCACCAGCTTGTCTCTCCTGGGGTCAGGCGTTCCTTTAAGAGGCTTGGCCGCCAGCTGCTAGGTTTGTTTCTTTGTTTATTGCTTGTGACACCCACTGCAGTTGAAGTTCTGCTCTTGACTCCCAATTCCTGTCCTAACTGCATCTCTATATGTGTGTACATACCAATTACTAACTTAAGTGTCACCTTATGACTGTGGGGATAGATCTCCTACTCCCCAGTTCCCTCGATCATTAGCACCCAGCAGCAAGCATGTAATTGTATAACGGTGTCTCGTGTAACATTTAATAATATTTGCATTGTTATCATCGTCTTCTGCTGGGACTAGGAACTTGTATGTGGCATAATTCCTTTCACAGAAATAAATTCACAGAAAGAGAAAGAAAGGTCTTCATACAGTACGATTCATTAGACCTCGGCTGTTTCTCACACTGCTTTCCTCATAGATGTGCTGAATCTTCCAATGCACTTCATGCTTATAGGACCAGTCTCCCACTTCACATGTTAATGTACTTAAGACCTACGTGAAGTTGTTATAAGCAAAAACACATAGGAACACATGAAGCTGCCTTACACAAGTCATTGGTCTATTGTACTCAGCACTGTCTACAGTAACTGGCAGGAGGTGTCCAGGATTTCAGCCCTACCTGGAGATTCCAGGCATTGAACCTGGGACCTTCTGCATGCAAAGCAAATGCTCTACCATTGAGCTATGGCCCTTCCCATTTTAGTTTATGAGGCATGCTTATTGCTGCACCAGTGTAGGTTTTGTCCATATATGAGTGCTATGAAACCTAATTATTTCTCAGCCAGCATATTGACAAAATGTGTGGATATAGGAAGGGCTTTCATACAGAAGGTACCCCAGCTGATGTAGGAGGCTTGCTTGTTCAAAAGCATAAATGTATTTTCAAAAAACAGTCAGTTCTGTTACACTCATACATGCCTGAAATAAATAGCCCTTCCCATGAAGGGCTTCCCATGCCTGAAATAAATAGCCATGGGTTCTTAACTGGGGGGATAATGATTGCAGAGCGCTATGAGGAAGTAAAGTTAAGATTTTTAGGTTCAGGTTCATCTATCTTACCAGTAGAAGCATCTACCTCTACAGATGCCCTGGCAACTGAAATCCCAGGACACCCAGTAGCCAAAAGCTAGCATAGTTGAGCTGATAACATGTTATGCATTTGAGACACTAGCTTAAAAAAGGTTTAAGAAATAGCCTCTACAACAAAGTGAGTCAGAAAATGCATCTAATGCTTTACATTGAAGGAAAGGGGCATTAGAAAAGTAGACAGTGTTAAAACCTGTTTTTGTGTGCTGCAGTAATTTTGCAAAGGGTTTTTATGGCTTACTTAGGACAAAGATCAATAGAAGCAAGAGAAAAGGAGAAAGAGAGAAACCAATGAAAACAGAAGAATGTGCCACGAAGCACACAACCGAAGGAAGTTTAGGCCCAAGGGAAATTAAAGGGCAATTACCGGTATATGAAAAACTACTGCTACAGAACAACAGGAAATATATATTCTAGCTCGAGTAATTATTTAAAAAGATTCACAGAAAGCTGCTATGTAATCCTGGGTTTAGTAAGAATGGAAAATGCTTGTCACATTTCACTGTCCCGGGGTCTGCTATGAGAGTCTGGCCTAGCAAAGACGCTGCAGTCCTGCACATGTTTGTTAGATTTCTGCCTAAACAGGCTATATATTGGACTGGTCCAGTCGTCTTTGCTTCTTCACAAATCAAAGACTACCGTATATTATGGCGTGCCCATGCTGCACTCTGCCACAATGGGAATTCAGTCCAATGGCAAAACTGTCTTCTCGCTCAACAAGCAACTCATTGTCAACCAGCCTTGCACAGTCAAGTCCACTGCCTGCCTGGTGTCAACCCCTGCTGTGCAGAATGCAAATGACGCTTCGCATACCTCCCTGAGCTGCTCTTCCCAGACAACCCTGCAAGTGTATCTGCACACAAGGCACAAAAGTATAACAGAAATTGGCTTCACCCAAGTTGTATGTGCTGTCCCTGGTGAAATCTCAAAAGCTGCCTCCAGCTGCCGTTTATTTATTCGTCCAATTCATTTATGCCCTGCTCTGTCCTGCCACTGCTGTTGTAGTGCTCAGGGTGGCTTAAAACATGCAAATGTTACAAAATCATGCACACTTTTTTATAAAAACAAAAACAATAGCAGTAAAGGAGAAACAGCTGGTAGATGAAAGCAACTAAGGAGGGATCAGTGCAGACCACCTTGAGCAAAAATGTATTTGACTCCTGGTAGAAGACCATGAGAGAGGGGGCAAACCAACCATCTGAGGTGGAGCGTTCCATTGACCCAAGCCATTTTAGGGTTTAATGGTCACTTATAGTTGAGACTGGAAATGGACAAGAAACCAAGGCCGCTGCCCTGAAATAGGAGATGCAAACAACACAAAAGAGGTGTCTGTCCTCCTTCTCCTGTAACTTCATCAATATAGGTAGGGCGCAAGCCACCAGCAGTTAAGCTCAGCAGAGAGCAAGGCTGGACCACTTTTGTGTGTTGGAAAATCATTGCCACATGTACAAGATTCCTTCTTTGCCTTTCAGAGCAAATCTAAAACAACTGGAGAATTTAGGTTTGTTGTCTTGCTAGGGGGAGGGACGATCCAGAAAATAAATCCCCAAAACGAGACTCTTAAAAATTCCCCTTCACTCACTTTGTCAATCTGGCTCATGTCTCCCATTCATAAGTAGAATGTTGCAGCTAATATCCATGCTGCTCTTTTAGGCAAAAATCCTTTAAAAAGTTTTATAAAATTATGAAGTACTTACAGGGTAGTCTTAAGTGCTTTTCTGGCTCCCTCTCTTTTTTGTTTAGAAAACCTTTCTAGCTAGTTGGAGCAAGAAGAAAGCACGCTGCTTTCTGAAACCTCCTACTGAAAAGTCTCTGGAAATTGTGGCACATTAGGATCTGCCACCTTTGCTGAATAAACATACAAAGAAAAAGATGGATGCCCACATGTATCTTTGGGGTACAGCCATCTTTTTTCTGTATCGTGTCTCTCTAAGGCACGGCCCTTGCTTAGAAGGGTTCGTGAACATGTAATCTACTCCATTTGTTTACATTCTGATCCAAGCATGAGATGTCCCATATGCAAACCAATGAGTTTTTATTCAGATTGTGGGGCCGGCTCATCTCTAGTCATTGAGCATAAAGAACTACCTGTAATATAAAGCCATTGTTTCTTGTTTATTCCTCTTCTTTCGGAGCTCCTGTCTAACACCTGAAAATAACTGCAAGTAGGGGACTCTTCAGTGAGAGATCCGCCTGTATTGGGAAATCTGTAATGTAGACATGAGGGAGTCCGTCTTCACACCCCTATTTCCCGGATATGGGATAAGAGTGGTTCAGGGGGGGAAAGGGAGAGATCAGTTTAATTGTAATAAGAAACAAATGATTAAGTGAAAGTGACAGCTTGGATAACACTGTTTCATAGTCTGTCGGGACTGGATGGCAGTGGATTAGAAAGAGACTCTTTTGAAGAATCACAGCTGTGAGACAATGGGGTGTGGGAAGTTCCCTATGAACTGACTACTGTCGCAGGCTACCCAGTTTAATTTCTCTCACTGCTAAAAGGTTATTCAATTCCTCACTTTCCCACCCACACCTTCATTACCACTCTCACCTCTCTCTTCCAGGAGCCTGGATTTGGGGCAGAGGTGGCAGCAGTCAACAAGGGATGCCTTGACCACATAGCACTTCCACCATCCTGCATCTACCTCTGTCTTTTCAACAGCAATAGTGAAATGTCTGAGTGTAATAGGTGGAAGAATAGCCTTGGGGTGTGTGTTTCTGGGGAGAGAGGCCTGCCTGACTTAGTGGATAGTGGGGACCCAGGCACCAAAGATGTTCAAAAGGTGGGCCTTTGAAGAGGAGGGTGGAAAAGCAGTCCAAAATGATTGAATGTAGCTATTAATACAAATACACTCCAATAATACAAACATGTTGACCTACTCCAGTAACTTAGTACTAAACGTGATAGAGAACGAAGCCTAACACAGAAGTAAAAATGCACTACATGCAATGGCAAACAGGTTCCCATTTGACAAAAGCAACATGGGCTTCTCTACAGCTAACCTTCATGCATTAGCTGGCAGTCACACCTCTCACTTGCGGCAGCCTTTCTCTTATCTTAGAGAGCCAGTGTGGTGTATTGGTTAAGAGCGGTAGACTCGTAATCTGGGGAACCAGGTTCGCATTTCCGCTCCTCCACATGCAGCTGCTGGGTGACCTTGGGCTAGTAGTCACACTTCTCTGAAGTCTCTCAGCCCCACTCACCTCACAGAGTGTTTGTTGTGGGGGAGGAAGGGAAAAGGAGATAGTTAGCCGCTTTGAGACTCCATAGGGTAGTGATAAAGCGGGATATGAAATCCAAACTCTTCTTCTTATCTGCCTCCAACATCTCCCTATCTCTTCCCCATCTTTCACCTTAGAGAGGTAGAGAGACCTGGATGCAGACTGGTGGTTCAACAAAGATGCAATAAAGGAATCTGTCTATGAGTTGCTTGTATTGAGGAGCTTGGTTAGATGGGACCCTGTTGGCTCCCTTCTCTCACCTGATCCCTGGAAGTTGCAGCACCACACTGGCTCTATCAAGGGTAGCACTGCAGACAGTGCAGCAGAGATGAAGACAGCATTTTCCTTTCCTTTCCTAAGCTGTTATGGTGGCACAAGGAGCTGAAGCACCTGGATTTAACAGTGTTTTGTGGCAAAAAAAACTGTAGCAGAAGATGTTGGGGCAGCAGTACCTCTGCTTCAGGATCTTCTTGCCCTTCAGCAGTTGTGCCAGAAGGACACACAAATTTATGGGTCTAACTGCATCCATCTGATGAGGCATCTCTTCTGCCATTGACTGGCTATATGTGTTTATTAGTGCATTTCAAAGCATGCTGCCAGTCAGGGATATCTATCCGTACTGACTTCCCAGCCAGAAAGTACTGGGTAAGGAGTGGCTTATCAAAACTGACCAGCTGAATGTGTGAGCTAGAAAGTTTTCATGGCGGTGAGCAAACAGGGTATGGAGCTCTACAGTGTGATCTCTACAGTCAGCTGTTGAGCACTCAAGCTTTTGAACTTTTGACTTCTAGACTGCAAGAGATGTGTAACTGAGAGGCAGTGAAATAATATTAGCATTTTGTATTCTATTCACATATAAAGAAGAGCAGGAATGTGTTATTATTAGAAACAGTGCTATCTTAATGGATATGCTTCCTCGGGAGGTCCTCTGCAAATATTGTGCTGGATTAGAACTCACTAGGTGGCCTTAGGGAAGTCACTGTTGCTGAGCCTCCCTTCCACAACTGCAATACAGGGATAATTTCAGTCTACCTTACAGAGCCGTTGCACGTAAGATAATATGTGTGGAGCTATTTAAACAATTCAATTTCTAAGTCTTAATATTATTGCTACACTAATAGGAGAGGTTAGCCTAAGGAACTAATCTTTGTTCCTGCAGAATTACCACACATTTATGTCATTTATGTCATTGAGGCTTGCGCAGGAGAACTTCTCTGTGGGTTGTGTCTCAATGGGCAGATCTGCCTGCACCCCCACTTGGCCACCATAAGGCTCGCCAAAATCCACTGCCTGTAGCAATTGTTTTACATTGTCGCATGTTAGGGCTGCAAAATATGGTTTAGCAAATGCCTCCTAAGTCGTTTAATATGGTCCTGAAAGCTCCTCAGTCTTTTTCATTGTAAGTTCCTCCTGCAGTGGAGAATGTTGCAGATTCCTGGCTGTTCTGCTTGTCCACTTGCTTTCTCTCCCCGCCCCCATTCCCTTCTCCAGGTTATTCACAGGTACCTTGGTTTCCCAGTTCCCACTGGTAGCTGTCTCATTAAGAATCCAAGCTTGCAGAGTTTACGCCCACTCACTTTCCCAGGGCTCAGGCCTGGCCTTCTGCTTTTTGTCTCTTAATCCATCCACTGCTGCTGCAGCATCTCCCTGCTTTCCCCCCCTTTCTTTCCACCCAGCCTCTGTATTTCTTTTAATGCATTGCATGGGTCCCATCCCAGATCTTTTGGGCCTCCTATTAAGCAAGTGAAGCCTCAGCCTTGTGGTGATTCCCTGTGTGCTCCACATGTCAATCAATACCCTGCATGGCCCTTTGTTTATCATTCCTCTGCCAGCTTGAATCCCTGTGAACAGGCCTCCTCCAAGCCAATAAGGAATTAATTTGTGGAAGCAAAGACAAGGCTCCTGTGATATGACAGTGCAGGTTTCATAACAAAGTGTGTTTCGTTTCCAGCAACACTGTTGGGACGCTGCTATGTTTTGGGGGCTAAATAGCTCGAGTGGGTGGCTTTTAATATTAGGCCATGTTTGCAGTGTATGTTCATCACAGATAGGTGCTGGATTTGAGGAAATGTGTGGTGCACATTTGATTTGAGATTGGAATTAGCAATGTTAACTAAGCTTAAGCGTTCTACTACATTCCTCACTGTTGGCTGGGTCTGATGGGAGTTGTACTCAAAAATATCTACAGGACACCAGGTTGGGAAAAGGTGTCCTCCTAGTTTGAAGACTGGCACTTTTCCAGTTTGGTTTGTTTTGTTTCTAGCTGCATCAGACCCTGGGAACCTACTCGGTGCCTCTTGGCAAGTCGTGCTCGCTGCAATTAGAGAAAAGTTGTGGCCGTGCATTTACAACCAATTGGACAGAACAAATGATATACTCCAGTGAATACTTGCCTAGTGCTGGATGTTCCCATTGCACCATAGAACAATTGCAGACAGTCCTTGGGGCACATGCAAGCTCCAGAATTAGGAACATTTCGAAGTCTCAGTCCAGCACTAAAGCAGATAAGAAGCCCCTGAAATGGAGCCAAATATTATTTATAGATTCTCAAATGTTTCAGATCAAAAATGAATGCATTTAAAAACAACAACCTGCCTTCAAACCAGTGCTACCTTTCTAGAAAAATAGATGCTGGAACTCATCATGAACACCTCCTTCATTCTCTTAGTTGGCAATGGTGCCCACCTGAGAGGTGCTGGAACTGAGTTCCAGCGAGTTCCGGCTGAAAAAAGCCCTGCTTCAAACAGATATGTCAGATTTATATATTTGGGGTTATGGTTATATGATATCTGATTTGATGAGGTGCAGTGCAAGTTTGTTTTCAGTCTTGAGCCTTTGAACCATGAAAGTGTTACAGCTTTGACCTTTTCCCCCAGCTATGCATCTGGAGGGTTAGCTATAAAAATAAAGGGAACTCAGAAGAGGAGGAGCCAGCTGTCAGAAAGCAATAAGCACAAGAATATTTCAAAGGGTGATCAACGTCTTTTGGAATATTCAATAGAATTCTGGCCATGCTTCTGAGTCCATAACTCTTTTCAACATGGGTGAATATTATGATGAAAACACACTTTCAATGGCTATTGGGCATGATAGCTAAAAGGAGCACCCATGCTCAGAAGCAGCCTGTCTCTTGAGTTTCAGATGCTAGAGACAAAGTGGAGGAGGGATGAACCTTCATGTCCTGCTTTTAGGCTTCCTAGAGGCACCTGCCTGATCCTTGTTATAATATAGAATGCTGGACTAGAATGTCCTTTGGTTGGATCCAGCAAGGCTGCTATGGCTCTTATGTACATAGAGGTGGTGACGTTATTGATACAGTTTCCAAGGAAACTTCTTAAATCCAGACTTACCCACAATGAGCAATGGGAACGTGGCTATTAACCCATCTGCTACTGCTATTGTTGTTGTTGTTTAGTTGCGTATGACTCTTTATGACCCCATGGACCAGAGCACGCCAGGCATTCGCTTGCTTTATAGGTTTCAGGGATGAAAGGTTGACTCATCTAGTTCATGATGCATAGATTGGCAACCTGAAACCACTCCTAGTTATGTACCTTTCTACAGGTGATCTGTTCAGGCCTGGCAAGAACAATTTGTTCCCCCCCTCATAGCCTACTGGAGGCAAAGAAAGAGGGGGTGGGAAAGGGGGTAGCAGAAATAAAAAAATCAAAAGAGAGAATGACTATACCCACTGGTGACTTTGACCACATCACCGTTAGCATGTAGACTCCAGATTACTCCTACTAGGTGGTCCAACACCTGGATAGCTCACTTGGTTAGAGTGTGATGCTGATAATGCCAAGGATGCAGGTTTGATCCCTGTATGGGACACCTGCATATTCCTGCATTGCAGGGGGTTGGACTAGATGATCCTTAGGATCCCTTCCAACTCTATAATTCATTGTCTAATCCAAAAGAATGTGGTCCTCTTCAGAAAAGGGGTTCTCCACCTGCCTCCACTTCCTAAATTTGACTGAAGCTTGGTGATTCTAACACTTAACTACTCTCTTTTGAACTTGTGCAACACAAAAAGGATTCTGAACAGCAAGGACCAAGGGGGCTAGGAGATGAAAATTTGGTCCTCCTCGAGCTCTTCAGGTGCTTCCTTCTTGTTTGCAGGTGGAAGAGCTTCCCAACCCACCCTTTTCTTTGCCTCCAACCAGGTCTTTCTCTTCCTTCCACAGGGAAGACAATGAAGTACTAGAGATGCTTCCCTTTGTGTTCGCCATCCTGGGCTCAGCAGAGGCTACCTGCAGGACCGCCGCCTGCAACAACACCACCAAGGATTACTGCTACAGCGCCCGCATCCGCAGCACTGTGCTGCAGGGCTTGCCCTTCGGAGGGGTGCCCACCGTCCTTGCCCTTGATTTCATGTGCTTTCTTGTAAGTATGTTGGTGGTGTTGCTGTCTGGCTTGGCACTTGAACTAGGTCTCTTCCCCCTGCATCTGTCACAGAAGGAAAGTCAGATGTCACAAGGAGATATGTCCAGAGGCATACAGCAAAAGATTATGAAGAGAGAGGAACAGGTGACCATGCAGAGCACAGGAATCCTGCCTCAAGTGCTAGAGTCATTTGCAGATCCTGTGTGTTTTCAAATGTTTTCATGAGGACAGGAAACCTCTCTCTCCCCCTCTCCCTCCCCCCTCTCTCTCTCTCTCTCTTGTTCTGAAAGTTGAGATGCTGGAAGAATCTGTGTAGATGCCAAATACCAGTACTTCCCAGACATCCACACAATCTATAAGTTGCAGCACTACTGCTCCTAGCACTTTGCAAAATCGTCTACAACCTTCATTAGAGTTTCTTGCTAAAGGACCAAATAAAAATTAAATTGTTAGAATAAGAGGCGTTTGCATATTTTTATGTTGTGTGCATATACTATTTTGCAAGAAATGTGGAGAATTTAGCTTTCTCTATACTGGGGGCACTGCAGTTTGGTGGAGGACAGAGTATTTACTAACCAGGGACCTTGGCCTTACATTTCCTTATTTGCCTTTCTGCAGGCACTGCTGTTTGTCTTTTCCATTTTACGTAAAGTGGCCTGGGATTATGGGCGTCTGGCACTGGTGACTGATGCTGACAGGCAAGTAGAACTCTTTCTCTCTCTTTTTCTCCTAGAAAGTGGAGAAACATCCTCTTTTGACAAATAACATCTCCTAGAAGTTAGGATCAGTTACTGAAATGCAGTCCAACAGGTTAGCGTTTTGCAATCCATCCGTGGGCCGGAACTCTAAAGAGGTACTTTAGGTGCACTCAAGTACTTGGTAATACCTAGTGATTTTCTTCTTCTTTAGACAACAGTCCCTCAAGTCCTATCACAAACTTATTTTTCCTGCAACTCCCTCAGTTTTGAAAAGGGTGTGATGTGGAGGGTTATTGCTTGATACACTCACATCCTTCCAAGTTTCCTTTTGGTGTATGCAGTTCTTTAGGCGTAGCTGGTGCCCACATACAATATACCCCTTCTCCTAGAATAGTAGAAGAGCCAGCCTGACTAGTCCTGGGTGGCTCATAAAACGTCTGGCCATCCAGCCGTTGCAGGGCAGGGGAGGCAGATGAGTGACTGCACAGCAACCCAAAAAGGGGGTGTGGACCCAGGGTAAAGGGACCCCTGACCATTAGGTCCAGTCGTGACCGACTCTGGGGTTGCGCGCTCATCTCGCATTATTGGCCCGAGGGAGCCGGCGTATAGCTTCCAGGTCATGTGGCCAGCATGACAAAGCTGCTTCTGGCAAACCAGAGCAGCACATGGAAACGCCGTTTACCTTCCCGCTGTAGCAGTTCCTATTTATCTACTTGCATTTTGACGTGCTTTCGAACTGCTAGGTTGGCAGGAGCTGGGACCAAGCAACGGAAGCTCACCCCGTCACAGGGATTCGAACCGCCGACCTTCTGATCAGCAAGCCCTAGGCTCAGTGGTTTAACCACAGCGCCACCTGGGTCCCTGGACCCAGGATATTCAAGGTCAAATGGCCAGCCCTTTTAGAAGAGCAAGTGATGGCAGCCTCATATATGCTAGTAGTGAACTCCTTCCCCAAGTGATGATTCTTATGTAGCAAAAAGATCACCATCACAAGAGGGAGCTAATAGCAGATGGGAGGCAGGGTGGACCCAAAGTTTCCAGAAGTACCAAAATGGGAGGGGACTTCAGCAGGGGGTGGTCACAGAATCTGACGGATTGTTGGAGAGGGGTGATGGATTGGAGTATCCTGAAGAAAGGCATGATGAGCTGACAGAACCCAAAGCGGAAGCATTTTATACTGCAGCATTTTATTGCAGGTTCCACATTGTTGTTATTTTTACATGCTTACATTCTGCTCAGGAGGGCGAAAGTACAATCACTAAGCATGTATCAGATCAAACAGCAACTTCTTCCTTTTGATGTCAGCAGTAGGAATTCTTTTAGTAGAGCAGCAGTTAAAACTCATCAGTATGAGATACAGGCCAAAGGCCTGGGGGGGGAAAGGAGGAGGAAGGTTTTGGCGCAGGGGTGATAAGTCAACAGTGAGGGTGCCAAAGTGAGCATCTCTGGGGAGAGCAGTCAAAAGTTTAGTTGCAGCCAGAAGACGACTCAACCCTGGTGTTGGTGAGAGTTCAGAGGTGCATGATTCATAAATAATTATCTGAAACATAGCAGTTCACAGACCCGAAGAGACAGAGAGTGCCTGCCAAGAAATGGTACACAGAGGATGTGGGGAAATTGTTACAGGGTATGCAAGGTTGTGGTTGCTGCTTTCCTAGCCTGTAAAATTGCTTACAAAGGCAGACAGATCTTTGATTTTACAGATGTTCATTTCCCAATGAAACTGGAGACCACATGCTACGTTCTTGGATGCTACAGCTTTTTATTTGTACAGATGTTACAGTTTTCAATCTGAAGAAGTGAGAGCTGGCAAGAGGGGACAGTTCCACAGCGGCAGTTCCTTCCCTTGAGTCAGAAAGTTGGTTGGGGGAAGTCTTGGGAAAGAATTGTTAATGATAGCTTCTGTGACTAGAGGGGAGAGAGAAATGACTGTTGTTAACCACTGTCCCTTGTGCATGTTGCTGCAACTCTGCAATGCAGGTCCGAGTTGCATCGTGAAGTAGGGTAAAGCATCCTTGTCTTCACAAAGAAGGGAAACAGGACAGGAAAGTGTTCTCAGAGGGATCATCAACACTTCCGCTTGTCCCACTGCTTCCCCCCAGGGAAACATACTGTTTACTGCTGATTCAGAACAAAGTCAATTGTTTTTTCTGCAGATTGACTTTTGATTCAATTCACGGTAAACAGTGGGTTTTCCTGGGGGAAAAAGGTGGGACAAATGAAAAACCGCTCAGAGCCATGCCTAGAAAGTCTGGGATAAGTGGAAAACCTCTCAGCCCGATGCTTTCTAGCATGGAAGTGTAGCTGAGCCCAGAGTGTACTCCAGTGCCATCATGAGTGACTCTACTGCTGATAAAAATAGATTTCATATGGAAACTAAAACTGCCACCTCAATGTACAACCCATCTTCATTGGTCACACCTCAAGGGTCTCTCTGGTCTTGGGCCTCCCCGACTGCCGTCAGTGGACAGGTTTCAGACAGCTGAAGCCTCACTCTAATGACAGCAGCAGCAGCAAAACAGAAGAGATGAGGATGCAAAGAAATGGGATTCTCAGAATATGAGAGAGAAATTAGAAACCTTGGTTTTATTTGCCCAGCCGTCCCCTGCATTGCTGACTATCAACATTTCAGTTTTGTTGAGGGTCCCTGGATTTGGATTGGTCCTGGCTACCTGATGAGAGAAGGACAGCAAGAAAAAGAAATTTAGAGATTTGTGCAATATATCCGGATAGGAGGCAGAAGAAGAAGAAGAGGAAGAAGATTTTGGATTTGATATCCCGCTTTATCACTACCTGAAGGAGTCTCAAAGCGGCTAACAATCTCCTTTCCCCTCCTCCACCACAACAGACACCCTGTGAGGTGGGTGGGGCTGAGAGACTTCAAAGAAGTGTGACTAGCCCAAGGTCACCCAGCAGCTGCATGTGGAGGAGCGGAGACGCGAACCCGGTTCCCCAGATCACGAGTCTACCACTCTTAACCACTACACCACACTGGTTAAGAGAACCAACACAACTGTAGTTGATGGGATTGCTGGTTTTCTGAGCAGTCCACCCTCTGCAGTACATTGGCCACAATATGATCTGCTTAGTTGCATCCCCTCCCTGGTTCCTTTTATGATAGGCTCAGAGGCCATGTAAGCAAGAGTCATGTCCGGAAGGCCCCAAAGGATCACCATCTGTACTACTAGCTGATGCAGTCGAAGAGTGTATACTAAAGAAACTTTCCTTAAAATGTGCATATCTTCCACCCAGGCAGTGACCTGGCTTCAGGAAGGGTACAAAGACCTAAGGAGAGAGAAAAACAAACAAAACGGAGTTTGCCTGAAGAGCAAATGCAGTTCTGTACATAGGCTTCGTTTGCTTTAGATAAGGCTCTGCTTCTCAAGGAGCAATTCAGAATATCAGCTGGTGTATTTCAATTTGCTGTTGTGGCTTTCATCTACAGCTGTTTATCTACCTGTTGCTAATAAGAGGGCACAGAATCTCATTTCCGAGAGAGGGCAGCCACATTTGCTTTGTGTTTAAGTTTGCCTGGAGATGCACATGGCAAGGCAAATCTGAAATGAATGTAGAATAGATTTATCCGAACACCAGAGTGAGCAGAAACCCTGACAAGGGAGAGGACTGGCTCCAGTCCTGAACAGTTTGCATGAACCATAAAACTGAATCTGTAAGCCAAAAAACTAAGTTTATTTTGTTCCTCTGGATGAATTTGGTGAACGATTTCCTTCCCAGGACCCCAAAATGTCAGCACTGAGAGAGGAGGACCATGGCTCTTGATTGAAAGATCCAATTTGTTTGTAACTCTCCCTTTTTCTCCCCCCCTTCATTCTTTTTCTTTTGTCCCCAGGCAGAGGCGCTGGCAGCAGGAGCAAGAGGAACGGGAATAGTACGTTGCGGGTTTTCCCAGGGTGCTTCTTCCATCCTTCCTTAATTCTCTTTTCCTTCCTGCTTCTGTTGAAGTTTTCACCTTTTGCTTCTGGACTAATCTTCACCGGGAGAGCAGGGCTTGTGGTTGTTGTCCACACTGGTCACTGCACACTAACCCTCTTGTGTCAGTCACGCTACACCAAAATGGAGGTGGGGGAAAGTTGCTCTCGAAAGCAACGAAATTCATAATGTAGACTCTCGCCTTTCTGAAAGACTGTCTTGTTCCTTTTTCAAAGAGTTGCTTATTATTTATTAACTTATTGCATCTATATCCCACCTTTCCTTCAGGGAGCTCAAGATGTCAGGCATATTTCTCTACCTCCCCAGGGCCGTCTTAAGCGGGTCGGGCACCCGGGCGCCATGGTTTCTGTGCGGCTTCGCCGTGCAGCGCCCCCCTGCCGACCCGGCACCCTGGCGCCCCGCGCCACCCAGCCTACCCCTAGAGCTGGCCCTGTACCTCCCCATTTTGCCCTCACAACAGCCCTGTGAGGTAGTTTAGTCTGGGAGACTATGACTGGCCGAAGGGACCATCTGTAGTGGGGGGAGGCCAGATTTCTGCTGAGCAATTCTGCCACCACTTTTCAGCAATGAGAAATGTTATCTTCTGCTTTGAAACATTCTCTGCCTCCTCGGCTGACTCATGCAGGAGCCCAAGGAGCTGATTTAACTAGGCTCTTCAAATTGCTCTTTCCTCAGGATTTTTTTTTAAAAAAATATTTAGGAACCTGTTCCCTAGCCAGCATCCCATGAAGCTGGTAAGAGTTTTCCACCACTGATATGTTCTAACCAAGAACAAACTGGGACCCAGGGCCAAGCAAAGACATTTGGCTTCCTCAGAAGAAAGGACGATATGGTTCCCTCATCCCCCATCAACAAACAAAAGCTCACCAAATAGGGAGCTAAACACTCCGTCATTCCTAGTGACAGAACAACACCCTTTGCTACTCCTGAGAGTAGCAGGCTTGCTTAGGGGGAAGCAGAGGGGTCACACCACTGTGTTCTCCAAATCTTGCTACCACCATCCCACCCCCCTTGCTTTATGTCACCTGAGGTGACATGGGATGTTCTGCCTCATGGGATGTTCTGTGTAGAACAGTATTCTTGTTGAGATGTAATAGGCACCCATTATCTGCACTTTCTGGAAAGATTTGAAAACATTTTTTGTGCTGAAAATCTTGCCTATCTGGGTGGATAGGTCTCTGCTATGGGTGCCTACTTTTTAAAAAAATCATCTTCTGTGCTATTTTTAAACTGTGTTTAGCTGTTTTTATTATATTCATCTATTGCCTTGGGGCATATGTGGAAGGCAATGGCAACAGTGCCCACCCTGCTGGTATATTTGGGGGGCCAGCCCTGCTGTGAGGTGAGGTGCAATTCAAGAGAGCCAAAGAGTCAAGTTATTTCATTTGCTTTACCACATGAAAACATAGTTTGGATTTCCTGACTCAGCCACAAAAAATCCCCTTCAACCAAGCCTTGGTCTGATTAATATGGCCTTTTTGTTGGGGGCAGGTTATTGTTTTGTTTTAGCTATTTATTTTGTGCTTTTATCCTGTATTTTTATCTTGTGAACCTCCCTGAGATCTTTGGATAAGGGGTGGTATATACATTTAAGAATCATAATCATAATAATGTTTCATGAGATACGGCAACGAAAGGAAAACCTGGACTTCACAATGACATGACAACTGGTTAATTTCTGAGAGGGGAGTGTCTAAACAGGCCAGGAGCTGTGGTGAGGCTCGTATTTATGTGTAGAATCCCTGCGCCACTTGTCGGTTCTAGCTCCAGATTTGGGCAGGGAGAAGGGCTTGTGCCTCTCCAATCAGGAGACCCACCTGCTAACTTACCATCATTACTGCCAGCTACTGCTGCCAGCTTCTCACTTGCTAGGGAAGGAGGCAGGAAGGGACAATGGAGAGGAGATGAAATAAGAAAAGATCAGCGGCAGCGGCACCATCCTCTTCATCACCATCCTCACTCACTTTCTCACCTTCTTTGAGCAATAGCAAAAAAAAAAGGGTGGGGGAGCCATAGGGCAAGTTTGCTCTTGGGCCATGCCAGGGCATGTGTCTGCCAGTCCCAAACATTTCTGAGATGCCTGTCTTTTATTACTGCATTTATATCCCTGTTTTCTGCAAAGGAGGGGTATATGGTTCTCCCCCCCCCTTCCCATTTTTATTCTCACAACAGCCGTCTGAGGTAGGTTAGGCTAAGAGACGATGACTGACCTGAAGTCCCCCAGCAACCTTCATGGCTGAGCCGGTGGGGGGGGGACTTCAAACCCTCACCTCCTAGATCCTAGGCCAACACACTTAACCACCACCCCAAAAACCTGGCACAGCACCACTTGTTGATGAATGGAAGATTCACTAAATGGGTGTGGAGGCTTCCTTGATTATCATCCCACATGTTCCAGGAGTGAGTCCTGGCATAAGAAAAGCAGGCTGCCATGCCGAGCCCCAAGTCCTAGTTAAGTGGCCCAGCCTAGCAGCTATTACAGTCTGGTCATGTCGGTGCCTTTGGCACAGGGCGTGTATTTCGCTGCATAGCACTTCGCTTCCTCCTCACTGGCACAGTATGGAAGTTTCATCACACGCAGTGTTTGGTAGCTCAGTGATAGAGCGCCTCACCACTGCATATCCAGGAAGGGCTGGGAGTGTCCCCTGCCAGAAAATCTGGAGAGCCACTGCCAGTCAGTGTAGACAGCACTGAGATGGGTGGATGAATGGTCTGACTCAGCCTAAGGCAGTTTCCTATGTCCATAAATCTTATCTTCTTCTGTCTTTACTACTCACTGTAGCCGCAGTTCTCCCCCTCTACAGCCACATTCACACAACCTGGTGAATCAGTCATTTATTCTTCAGTGGGAGGAGGGGAGCATATGCCCACCCCCTCGCAGGCAGATTTTTTTGGGGGGGGGGATTTTGCAGCCCTACTGGGATACGCATTGCCACTTCTTACATCAGGCAGCGCCAAACCCACTTCTGAAATCTGCCTGGCAACATGCTGCCCTCCAGCTCCCCCTTGTGACTGTTCCCTTTCTCTGTCCCCTTTTAATGCACCCTGTTGCAAACATTTAAACAAACGCACAAGCAAGTCACTATTGCACAGAATAAGCATTGGGATTAAAGAAGGGAAAGGCTAGGATGTCTGGGATGTGAAGCTGTCATACCTTTTGTTTTCCCAGAGTGCCACTTGAGTGCACACTAACAATACATCTGCAGTCCCCTTTTAGGGCTTGGAGGCATTTGGCCATTGTTCCGAACTGTGAACAGAGGGAGGAGTGGAGGCTAGACTCCATGCTGTTGCCTTTGCTTACATCACTGACTCCCTTCTCTCCTTGTTGTTGTTTAGTCGTGTCCGACTCTTCGTGACCCCATGGACCAGAGCACGCCAGGCACTCCTGTCTTCCACTGCCCCCCATAGTTTGGTCAGACTCATGTTGGTAGCTTCGAGAACATGGTCCAACCATCTTGTCCTCTGTCATCCCCTTCTCCTAGTGCCCTCAATCTTTCCCAACATCAGTGTCTTTTCCAGGGAGTCTTCTCTTCTCATGATGTGGCCAAAGTATTGGAGCCTCAGCTTCACGATCTGTCCCTCCAGTGAGCACTCAGGGCTGATTTCCTTCAGAATGGATAGGTTTGATCTTCTTGCAGTCCATGGGACTCTCAAGAGTCTCCTCCAGCACCATAATTCAAAAGCATCAATTCTTCAGTGATCAGCCTTCTTTATGGTCCAGCTCTCACTTCCATACATCACTACTGGGAAAACCATAGCTTTAACTATACGGACCTTTGTCGGCAAGGTGATGTCTCTGCTTTTTAAGATGCTGTCTAGGTTTGTCATTGCTTTTCTCCCAAGAAGCAGGCGTCTTTTAATTTCGTGACTGCTGTCACCATCTGCAGTGATCAAGGAGCCCAAGAAAGTAAAATCTCTCACTGCCTTCTCTCCTAACTAATGCTAAATGTGCATTAATCATCCAGGTCCCTGCAAGGCCTTACCATGAAGCCTCTCTTGCTAGCCTCCAGCCTTCTTGAAAATCCAGATGGGTCAGTTTTAAAAAATATTGCCATAGAGGTTAGGCAAGCAACACCCCTCCAGTGTGTGTGTGTGTGTGTGTGTGTGTGTGTGTGTGTGTGTGTGTGTGTCAAATGAGTTGTACCTTTTGAGAACCTGCTTGTACTCTGAAAGCTTGTTCTGATGGTGAGCAGAGAATCACAAGGATGGGGCAATACTTTCTCCTGTGCTCAAAATAAGAAGCAGGCAACACTACCTCCACTGGCCCCAGAGAGGCCTCTTGCCACTCACATGGTCTGAAAAGACCAACAGGGATTGAAGCAGACCACAAGCATCTGCAGCTGGGATGGGAAACATGTGGCTCTCCAGATTTTTCTGGACTACAACTCCCATCATCCCTGGCCCTTGGATGTGCTGGCTCTGGCTGATGGTGGATTGGAGCTCAACTTCTAGAGGTCACCAAGTCAGCCACCCCTGATCTAGAGCATTGGTTACGTTTTGTGCTCTTGATGCCCAGAAGAAACACAATCTAGACAGGTGCTATAAAAAGCTCTACCGTGTATCAACCATTTCACATACTCTGGGGGTAATTCTGTTCATCTCCTGCAATGTCTTCAAGAATTTAGAGAATTTCAGCTTTCAACTACACATGCATGCATACTTCTAGTCTTCTTGGCTTACATGGTGTTGGGAGCTAATCATGGTGACAATAATTAGTTAAGTGGGCAGAAATCACTGAGCTTTTAATGACATATAATGCTGCATACACAATAAACCACATTATGCACTCAGGAATTCAAATTGTTTATCACCTATTGTATCATCCAGAAGATGAACAAGGTGCATTTCCAACTCCTAAAATTTCCATCTAATACAGCCTAAATTCCATAGTCAACTGAAAGGATTTCTGTTCAAGACTCTAGTTTACTTTATGCGTACTGTTATTTCTGTCACTAACAGTTTCATCTTCTTAACCCATGTTTTTAATTTGGTACTCTGCACTAGCCTGTGTGGCACTGAGATCCTTAGGTGTTTGCTGGAGGAAAGAGGTTTTCTTTCTGCCTTGGTAGCCATGTGTGTGCTGTCTTCTAATAATTCCATAGGAAGCCTCCCTGACTTGTCACAAGAGGGAAAATGCAGGCTATCACACCTGACCGGTTGTTGATTTCACCTTCTTCTTGTTCACTCATCTCCTTTTCAGAAGACTTAACCTTCTCTTTCTCGCATCTCCTGACTGTCATGTGCAAGTTTGGCTGCATAGTAGGTGATGGGCAGCCTGGATTGCTTCTGTCAATGCATGTGGCACACTGGTGGTGTCTGAATTCTTTGGGGATCGCTGATGGGGCCTTGTGGTGTTGGAGCAGTCTGGTGAACAAAAGCCCTTCTCTTTCTCTCATGTTGCAATGTTAATGTCACTTACCTAGCAGTAAGCCCCATTGAATTCAGTGGGACTTACTTCTGAGTAGGCATGGTTAGGATTGCACTGATAGTCACAAACTACTCATTATCATTCATTCCAGGAGCCCTTTCCTGGCCATAAAAGATGCATTCTATTTACCTCACATGTGTAAAGTAGATTAGGTTGAGGGACCAGTAACCTGTCAAAGACCACGAGGATATATTTGGTTATTTGTATTTCAAAAATTATCCCTCCTTTCTAGTGCCCATGTATCATTTCATAAGCTGCCTCCCCCCCCCAAAAAAAATGGCCATATCTTTTCTGCTGCAAGCACATGGATTGGGCTGTTGCCGCAGAATTAATCTCTGTGTTGGAAACTGGAATTCATGAGCAGAGCCGCATGTATATTGCAATTCCATAGGAGTGCAGAACGTAACATCTGGCATTGGGCACACACCTTAGCTGACTGGAAATATTTCAGTTTTTAACAATGCTCCTAGCTGTTAGGGCTGCTGAGACATGCCCAAAAGAATGCGGATAATGCCTGCTGAAATCTCCAAGGCGGCTGAATGAGAATCCATCAGTTGAGGACTAGATTTCTTTTGCCTGGTCTTTGCCTTACTCCATGAGTAGCAAAAGTGTAACAAATCAAGCAAATAAAAAAAGAGGGGGGAGCTTTAGAATGCAGAATAAATGAAAGTATATGTAATTTTATGCGAATTGAGAGCATCTGTACAGGATAAAGACTTGAGATTTTTCTTGATGCAGCACTTATGAAGCAGCCCTGGAAGTGCATCACAGACGCCCATGTCTGGACCTAAACCTCTAAGGCTGCTTCTGTGGAGCCCAGCATCTTGGCTCTTGTGATGGAGAGGTTTGCATTGGATCAGAGTAAAGGGAAAGAGAGGGGCAATCTCTGCTAATGGCTTTTTTCTCTCTTGCCTTTTCTCTCTCTGGATTCTCTGGAAGTTTTCTCTTCATCTCACCTGGGGCAAACTGGCTTGCGTTAACCTCTCTGGTGGCCTTCTGGGTTCTCAGCCTCTTCCCAGGCCCTGATTAACTGTCCTCTCTGTTGCAATTCCAGTGTGGCGTCCGCCTTGCATTCTGACAGCCATGACCGCTACGAGCGCCTCACTTCCGTCTCCAGCTCTGTGGACTTTGACCAAAGAGACAATGTGAGTGGCAGGCAAAAGGAATCCAGGGTTTTCCCAGCAGTGCTCTGCAATTAAGCCCTTGCAGTGAGGAAAATGGGAAATGAAGGAGTGGCGATGCTCCTTACTCGATTTCAATGTGCACAGTGATGATCGAGAGTGGGGATGTAGTGTGAGCAAAGCCCCCTAATGTTATTGATCACGTAGGGCAAGTGCATGACAAGCCACATAGGAGGGGCAATTTCCACTCCAGTTGGGTCTCAGGAGGGAAGACGTAACATTTGCAGCAGGAGTAGCACCCTCTGTGGCTGTAACTTAATTAACAAAAATGGATGTTGCAATATGCTGCACAGTTAGTGTGATGTGTTATTTCATAGAATTGTAGAGTTGTCGGGCGGGGGCGGGGATAGTCAACATTTAAGGAGTCCGTATCTAAGGTTGTCAAGCAGCTTCTAATGAAGGCAAGGTGTTTGAGACTTCACAATATTCAGAGCTGGGACCTAGAAGAGCTTCAGCTTCTATCGAAATTTTTGGAGAACAACAATATTAAAGAGCTGGCATTTCCCAGCCCAAGGGCTCTTCCTGGGATTGCATGCCAGCAGGTATGGCCTGAGGCAAAAAGTAGGTTGGACTTTTACAGCTGGGATAGCTCAGTTGGTAAGCATGATACTCTTAATCTCAGGGTTGTGGGTTTGAGCCCCACCTTGGGCAAAAGATTCCTGTATTGCAGGGGATTGGACTAGATGACCCTGGGAGTCCCTTTCAACTCAACCATTCTGTGATTCTGTGATTTATACAATAGGCTACGTTCAGTCTCACAAAATTCAGAGCTTAAACACCTATTCCTTTCTAGACAAGCATGAAGCATTGTTGCAGTACAAGGCATGTTCCAAAAGCACTTGAGGGAAGGGTGCAGAGCAGGGCCAGCAAGGGGTATCCTAGGCAAAGTCCTGAGGGGCAGATAAAGAAGCCTAGGGGGCCACATGCAAGCCTGAGGCCTGGGGTCTCACACCATAACTTACAATGACTTGTAGTGGTTATATGGTGAATTTGTCCATGTGGGCTTGTTTGTAACCTTACATGTCTTAGAACTGCTCTGGCCATTGGCCTGTTTCAGTTCTTCCATCTTGGTAGGAGAAGCTGGTAGATCTGAGGTTGTAGGGGGCTCTGTACTAGTTGAGGGAAAGTAGCAAAGTGGGATAAAGCGAAAGACCTCTGATTAACTTGGGCTTGTTTTGTCTCTGCACAGGGCTTCTGCTCCTGGCTGACAGCAATCTTCAGGATAAAGTAAGTTCTCCCATCTCCATCCAGAAGGTTCCCCCCCCCTTCTCGTTCTTGCATCTACCATGTTTCCCCGAAAATAAGACACTGTCTTATATTTATTTTTCCTCAAGAAGACACACTATGGCTTATTTTCAGGGGATGTCTTATTTTAATTACACGTCCAGCCTCGCCTCTTCCTTGGCGCCCTCCAGAACTGCGCCTATCACTTTGTCTTATTTTCGGGGTATGGCTTATATTGCACAAATGCTTAGAAATCCTGCTACGGCTTATTTTATGGGTATGTCTTATTTTCGGGAAAACAGGGTATCACCAGCTGTCAGAAGGAGAAACATGGCAGGAGTCCTGACACTGCAGGGTCATATCACTGTCGTAATTCATTATTAGACCAGGGGCGCTTTGGAATCGAGAGCAGGGATGGGGAACCTGATGCTGTCCAGTGCTTGTTGGGCTCCGGCTCCCCTTAGCTGCAGCCAGCCTGGCCAGTGTGGGATGATGGAAGCTGTAGTCCGGTAACATGTAGACGGCCATCCCTGAGCCAAAGGTCCCCAGTCAAGAATAAGGATCCTTTGTTGCTCAAGATGAAAACAGATTTAGTCCTCAGGCTCTCCTGGATTAATTAAAGACGGCAGCACCTGAAACCTCAGTATATAGACTGAGAGCATTGGTGGGTAACGGAGCTGATAATAATTCTGCTGCCAAACATGAATGTTCTGCGACCCAGGGGAGCTAGAAGCGGAAGGGTGGAAATAGAGGCTAGCTAGTGAAATTTGACAGCATTTGGGCAGCGGAGTGGGTGTGGGCAGCAGCGTGCTTACTTCATTGCTCTGAAATGTTGGCTGCGCATCACACCTTGCCCCCACGATGCCTCTAGGTAGCCAGCACCACACCACCTTTCTGTTCCTTCCCAGGGATGATGAGATCCGGGAGAAGTGCGGGGCCGATGCAGTCCATTACCTCTCCTTCCAGCGGCACATCATTGGTCTGCTGGTGGCTGTTGGCGTCCTCTCTGTGGGCATCGTTCTGCCAGTGAACTTCTCAGGGGACCTGCTAGGTAAACGGAGAAGCAGCTTCTTACTACTGTACTCCTGCTGGGAGAGAATTAGACAATCTCACTCAGTGCTGGGAGGGACCTGCTCATCCTAGCGCTGGCTAAAGAGAATAGTGGTGATTCAGACACAGGTGCATGTCTTTCTATCTCAAATAGCTCGCCATGACGCAGGAGGGCCCCTTGGGAGTACTAACAGGAAGCATGGAGAGAAATAATCTATACTAACAGTAATTTCAACCTGAGCTTTCTAGCTCTTCATCGCTGAGCTTTAGGGCTGAGTGAGCTGCAATCTCTACATCTATCCCCAAACCTGGATGGTACAGCCTGAAAAAGAGGATATTTTACCTCCCTGCTCTAAGTGGAAAATTGGGATCAGGGGGTGCCCATCCGATAGCATGCATCTTTCTACCCTAATTGCACCATTTACCCAATTAGGAGACTTTTGGCAGTCAGCCTGGCTGTGCTCATCTGCCCGGCTTAAAGAATCATTCAAGGGATTATTTGGAATGGAGGAAATGCTTTCTTCCCAATCTTGGTTAAATTTCCCCAAGAATCCTTTTAGCATTGAAGCAGACAAAACACATAAAAGCTTATAGCCCCCTCCCGCATTTGCTGACCTCTTAAGCTCCAGAGAGTTTAGACCACCTGGCAGATGAAATAATCTGAAGATGGGTGGGAAATTAGGGCCAAGGGATGGGCTCCCCTGACCCCAACTGACCTCTGCCCCCTTTAGGCCCTTGGCTAAAGGGAAGCAAGGGACAGATCATTTCCCACTCTTCAGTGTACCAGCACTTTACCCTCTTGTCGCCAAGTTCCTTCATGTAGGCCTCATTTGGTCTTCCATTTTGAACCAATCTTTTTCTAGAAATCTAGAGGTTAATTGACAAAGCACCGTGTTTTGCATAAGGGGGATTTCTGTCTAACTCTGCTTGTCTGTCAGAAGGTTCTGCCACTGCCTTGACTAAATAGTGTAGCCATGTACTCAGAAGTAAGCCCTATTGCATTCACCAGGCCTTATGCTAGGTAAGCATGTATAGGATTGCACCTTAAAGTCTATCCTCCCTCCCAGACAGCCAGTGGCAGAGAAACCCTCTCTGGCACCCGCGGCAGCGCAGCCCATACAGACTGCGCATGTGCTGCATCCTGCACGTGCGCACTCCGTACGGAATGCCGCACATGCGCACTCTGTACGGGCTGCCGCTCGCGCGCGGTGGCTGTACGGTTGCCGTGCGAGAGGCAGCCCATACGGACACCGCGTGCCCTTGGCTGTTCTACAGCTGGGGGGGAGGCAGGGGCCATCTTGTCACCCCTCCCAGAGTGGAACCCGGGGCGCCCCCCTTCCTATGCCCCTGCAGACAGCTAGTCAAACACCATGCTGTTTTGAGTTTAGACTTTGTTAATGTTAACAGCATTTGGTGTCAGTCTTTCAGAAGCTACCAGCTTACAACCTAAAGCTCAGTAATGCAGTTCAACAAAGCATACAGCTACAATTAGTTTGATGGTGGGTTCATTTTTTATTTTACACTACAGTAATTTTAAAAAAACAACAGGATAATGTTTGGGTTTGTTTTCTGGTTTTTAATAGAGATATACCTCTAATAATACATCATTCTCAAAATATAAAATATAGACTAAGATAAGCAGTAAGTTCCCAAGTCTTACCAGCTCTTGTATAAGTTGCTGCCATCTTGGAGGTACAAGCAAGAGAGCTTCATATGGTAGGATGCTGCTCATACATTCAAACATCATATCATTTTATACAGTTTTGTAAAATCACATGAAGATGTTAACTGCTCCATAAATTTGGCACACAATCTAAACTATCTAGCTGTTTCTTGAGCTTAAAATATATAAAAGAATACCCCTCCTTACTAAATTATTATTCCTAAGCAAAAAGACCCATATATTTCTATTAGATAAGGTCAATCCTAAATTTATTAATTCACTTTTGGCAAGTCTTAACTCAGATTTTAACCATAAAATTAATACATGACCTTTTTCAACTATCCTTGTCATGACAAACATACACTATGCTTACAATGTTTACAATTTTCTTACATGAAATTATTGACCCTTTACATTGATTATTGTTTATTGGCCATTACAGTAATTAACAAAACGTTTAATAGATTGGCCATCTGGCTGGCCTAATTCCCCAGCTAACCCTCTGACCTGAGTGACAGGGTTTTGACACAGCATTGTTTTTAAAGAAATGATACCGATCATTTGGTGAATTAAGTAAGTTACCAGAATTCATTATAGCCCTTTGCTCTGTGGGCAGACGAATTTCATTTATATTCTGCCAGAGCCCTGGGACATTTATAGTAATGGCACTGAAGTTTTTCATGGTATTCATCCTTTTCAATAAACCATGAGATACTTGGGTGAAATTGTTAAGGTTGGAAGTTGAATCTCTGGAGCAGCTCAAACAGAAGTTAATGAATAGTCACCAAATGAAGAAAGAGTGAGTGTCAGCAGAAGAACATGGAGAATTTCAAAGTCTCCCATTACAGCAGGCATTGGGCTGTTTGCCTCATCATCTAATGCAAGCCACTTTGAGTCTCTCTGATAAAAGCAGAGCAATTTTGTCCCAGCAGCTTGATGCCTTCTCATTGCATTGCATCCAATTAGTTATTCTTTACTTGTTTTCTTGCCAGAGAACAACCCCTACAGCTTTGGGAGAACAACTATTGCTAACTTGAAATCTGGGTAAGTATGATATTGGAGTGCCATCAAGGAACTGTGTTTTCCAAAAAAGGAGGAGGAGGAGGAGGAAATATTCATATTATTGAAGGGGATTATTATCTGGGAGGTTTGTGGATTAGCACTGGGATAAATGGGCTGGCCCAAAATGCAGAAGATACATTCAAGCAGAGATAAGTATTTGGCATCTCCTTTCCCTTGTGACAGGAATAACCTGTTATGGCTGCACACATCCTTTGCCTTCCTGTACCTGTTGCTGACTGTGTACAGCATGCGCCGGCACACCTCCAAGATGCGCTACAAGGAGGATGATTTGGTAAGTCCAAACTTGGTCAGCTGGAGCAAGCAACCTCCTTAATTGGGTGATGTCCTTCAGTAGGTCATGGCCACTGCATTTCCTGCTCCTCTGATTTTTAAGCTTTTCTTTTTCATGCTGCTTTTGCATTTGTGATATCTGTTGACTGGTTTCAGGCATGCGAGTTTGGGGAGCTTTCCTTAGTACCTTTTCTAATAGTTCGGGTTTTTAAAGAATACATTGTTCTGACCTTCTTTCAGTTATTATTTTGCCATTAAATTAGATCCCATTCCTTTCAAACACACCCATGTATGTCCCTTTCCTACCTCCCTGGTGCCAACCCAGACATTATTATCATTTATTATTTATATGATGCCATCAGGAATAAATTAGCCCTGAGGAACTTAAAACCTAAAATTCAACTCAGTGGGGACAATGGAGGAATGAGATAGAGGGGGAAGCAGGAAGAAGAGGAATCTGTTTTATTTGTTTAGAATTGGTTCTATTCTACTCTTCTTTCCTAATAAGATCAGAGTGGCATATAATTAAAAATAGTAACAGAGTATGTAAAATAACAAACAACATGGCTCTCCTAGCAGCGAAGCAATCAAACTGCTAGCACATTTGCAAAGCTAAGCAGTGTCTGGTATGGTTTCAGATTGGATGGGGGGCTGCGTGTTGAGATTCCTGCATTGCAGGGGGTTGGACTAGATGACCCCTGGAATCGCTTCCAACTCTACAATTCTATGACTAAACTTAAAGCAGCCAAAATATCCACTATTCCAAAGAAAGGGTTTAAGTGCCTCCCTGATATGCAAACAGTGAAGTAATATGACTCTCCCAGGAGAGGGAATTCCAAGGTTTGGGAGGGTGGCACAGAAAAGGCCTTATTGAGCAATGTCTTATTATGGGTAGCTGATTGAGAGGGAGCCCTGTGGAAGAGCTCAGTTATTGAGCAGGAGTATGTGGGGAAAGGCAGTCCTGGTCCCAATTCATTTAAGCCAGGAAATGGATAGGCAGCCAATGTATTTGGTAAAAAGCAGGGTACCACGAGCCCTATGTATGACCCCCATTAAAAGCCTAACTGCCATATTCTGAACAGACTGAAGTTTCCAAATGGTCTTCAGTGGTAACCCCACTTAGAGCTTATGAACAATGAATGGTAAATCATATTCCATTTCTGCTTCTCCATATCACTTGATTTGAGAGCAGGGTACATTTAACATAAATCCACAACACATAAATCCCATGAACTGCTACTTAGCTTGGGCTTAGTCTCCATTTCCTGCTTCACCTGTGAAAGATCTCAGATCTAACTTTCTCTTTGCCTCTTGTCTGCTCCAGGTGAAGCGAACTCTCTTCATTAACGGAATCTCAAAGTATGCCGAACCTGAAAAGATCAGAAAGCATTTTGAGTAAGTCTTGTTCCCTGGATCCTTTAATTCTTTAATTCTTCTGACAAAGAAAAATATATATAAATCAGCCATTTTTCCTTTGGATAACTTTGTCGCCCAACACAGTACCTTTGTATGCCTTCTTAGACCAGGGCTAGCCAATGTGGTGCCCTCCAGCTGCTGTTTGCTGCAGCTCCCATCTTCTTTGCACGACATAGGGACATTGGAAGTTGCTTTATACTGGGTCAGAACATTGGTACATGTAGTTCAGTATTGTCTACATTGGCAGGCAGCAGCTTCCCAGGATTTCAGACATGGAGAGTGTTCTCCGGTCCTACCTGGAGATGTTGGGGATTGAGCCTGATACTTTCTGCAAGCAAGGCTGATTCTCTGCCACTGATCTCCATCCCTTCCTCCTGCTAGCTAGGACTGATGGGAATTGTAGCGCAGGAATGTTGTCTACCCTTGCCTTAGATGGACATGGTGGCACCCTAGGACAGGGGATGCATTCACTTCTGGGCAAGCTTACAGGGTTCACATGCTAGAAATGGGCAGGGCTTCATGCCCCTCTCTGTCCTCCATTCAGGCATGCAAGAGGCATTATTATCAGCTAGGCAAAAGCATTCATGGAAGGTGCGTGGCAAGGCCAATGGGGGGGTGACCTGAGGAGAAGGGATTGCGGGGGGGGAGGGGGGAGAAGTGTGAACTGGAGAGAATTCAGAGGGCCACATTTGGCTCCCGGACCTGCAATTCCACAGCCTCTGCCCTAGGTGATTGTTGCACTTCTTAACAGGAATGAAGGGCACTTATTTCTTTCAGTTTCCCCCCTCTGCTTGCTCCTTCAGAGCTTCAGCATGCAGCTGAATCAAAAGCTCAAAGGAGCCTTCCTTTTCAGGGTCAAATGTGCCATTTCACACCTGTTCCTTGAATAGGAACTTGACCAGCATCTGGGAGGTTTTGCCGACCCTGCGCGTTTTTAATAAGCTCCTGCACTGTTGCTTTTTCCCCGACTGCAGGGAAGCCTATGCCAACTGCACGGTACTGGAGGCACGCCCCTGCTATGATGTGGCCCGGCTGATGTTTCTTGATGCAGAGAGGTACAGTCTGGGATTCGTACGGAATGGGGGCTTTTAAACATGATGTGAGCAAGGAGATGGCTGTGTGTGTGTGTGTGTGAGAGAGAGAGAGAGAGAGAGAGAGAGAGAGAGAGAGAGAGAGAGAGAGAGAGAGAGAGAGAGAGAGAAATGTGCAGTTTGTGCCACTGTGAGGTTACGTATGCAGCACAAAGCCACATCCAGTTCTAGCACCGCTGTTCACAAATGCTAGAATCCCAACAGTAGTTGGAGAGGGTACAGGTCAGATGTAAGGGCAGGCGACACCAAGTTGAAAAGAACAGGAAGCAGGGGAGCACAAGGTGACAGCATTGGAGGGGCCACAGGTTAGAATTCATTAACTGAATCCCATACAGAGAACCCAGTAACAAAACAGTGAGGACAGGACAGAGAAGTGTTAGTAAAGCTCTGCGTGGAGTAGCCATTGGACAAAATGGGACAAGAAAAAACCTGTATGGCTCTTCCTTGAACTGTTTCCAATTGAGCTTACAAGAATTCAGTAACTTTTAAGATCTGGTGCCCGAGTCTGCTGTTCTCCTCTTCCCTCCTCGTCCATTTTTCCTTTTGTGTTATGCTTTTTAGATCATAGGTCTGAGGGCAGGGACAGTCTTCAATTTTTACCCTCATCTGCAAGCTGCTCTACAGGGTACAAATGCTTCAAATAAATACTGTAAGACCATATGCTTGCTTACCTATCTTTTTCGATCTTACCAGCTAGACCTTGCAACCCCACCTATGAGACAGGAGGGCCTTATTAATTGCAAAGGCTGAACTGCTTTTCTAGCCATAACAAAGAGACTCTGTGACAAAGCAAACGGTGGAGGTTGCATCTCATCCAGTGCCACAAACATTTTTTTTCCTGTATCTGGATATCTTAATCCAGACACTCCTGTTTTGGGGAGAGTGGAATTCCCTCCTGTTAAATACCTGTTGCCTTTTCAGTGCTTCCTGAAGACCTTCCTCTTTCAACAAACCTTTTAAGTCGAGATCTTTGTCCCGGGCCACATCTGTATTGTAACTGCTTTAACTGTTTTCATATATCAAATTGTTTTGAATGTTTGTATTGTTTTATTTAGGGAACTGTTTTTTAACTGTTTTTACACCTGTTTTATGGTTGTGAGTGTTTTGTTTGTCTTATAATTGCATATGTTATTGTTGCAACCCCCCTTGGGAAGGGAGGAGGACTCAGTTGTGCAGAAGACCCAATGCATACTTTATTTCTTTCTTTCACACCCCACTTTGCCTGCTTCTCTGAGCTTCCTCTTCCCCTGCACTCTTCTGTTTCAGGAAAAAAGCGGAGCGTGGAAAGCTCTACTTCACCAACTTGCAGTCCAAGGAGAACACGCCCTCCATGATAAATCCCAAGCCCTGTGGCCATCTCTGCTGTTGTGCCATCAAAGGCTGCGAAGAGGTACAGAGGAAGGAGCAGGGAAATGCAGGGGACTGGGGTCCTGCTAGGACGTAGCATGAGGGAGGGGGGTTCTTGATGGCCACAGGTCCATTTTTACCACCAATGGCACTCTGTGAGGCTCATGCTTGTGGAGAAAGTAGTGCTAGGGATCCAGTGGTCACGTAAGCTCAGGCTTTTGGGTTGGATCCAAATTGTCCCTTCCACAATTCATTCGTTTGTTCCATTTCAGGGAAGGGTCTGAGATTCAGTAGAGACTCCTGCTGAAGGAAGTGAGGCATTTTTGACAATTTATGCCGCCTTTCTGCAACCACCAGTGCTAGCTTCCACACTGCTCTGGGGGGTCCTCAACACAAGATCACAATTTTGTGGGTCACAGGAGGCTTTTTTGGGTGGGGGTGGGGGATAATTAGCTAAAATCACCTCTGTCCTCCATACTTCCTCCAGCAGGGAATCCCATGGGTAGCGTTCCACCTATGCAAAGTTTGGATCCAACCCTCTGTATTGGCTGCTGTCCCCTTACCTGTTTCATTGTATCTCTTGAGAACCCTCTGCAGAATACATGTGCCCTGTTCAGCTGCCCTTTTCCTGCACAGTTTCAACTGATGTGCCCTTATAATCAAGTGGCCCTTTTATTATGCAAGAGGATCTGCATCCATTCCGCTCTATACTCACAGCAATTGTCTGGGTGAGATTAGACTGAGGAACTTGCTAAAAGCCACACAAAGGAGCTTAGTGGGTGATGAACCCAGTTCTTCCTAGTTCAGGTCCACCATCTAGCCCTACACTAACAGAGCACACTAAAACCCCTTTCTGCCAGGCTGCCGGGGTAGGTGGCTAGATTTGGCAGAAGTGTTGCTCTCCCCAGCCCTGCCAACCTCTGCCTACAGAGTGACACCAGCATCACTCCTCCAGTTCAGAGCCTGGCGTTCCACCTGCTGAATGGATGGCAACAGTGGATAGCCCTGGAACAGGGCATTCTGGGGCCATGGGGAGGAGCTGGGTCAGCCTCAGATCTCTTGAACCCTGAGCTCAACCCCACAGCCATCACATTGGGTTCACTCTGGGTCCAATTGTTGGGCCATTTCCAGGCTGGCACAGTGCTCTGCCTGTCCCCCACCCTTACCTTCTGATCCAGCATGCTTGGCAGGGCTACAGATGACCCTGCTGCTCCAGGTAGCAGCTGGGGTTAAGATTGAACCCCAGTTCTTTATCACACAAGAGCCCATGAAACCAAAATATCAAGCAGCTGGTTCAGATGACCAGTTGGTTCCTACTCACTGGGCAGCCACTGATCCTGAATAAATTGTCATTCAGTACCGCTGTGTGTTGGGCTAACATGCCATATGTTAGCCCATCGTTTGAGGTGGTGATTGGGCTGCAGGGCTTGTGTTCTCACCTTGTGCATCGTTGCCTAGGTGGAAGCCATGGAGTATTACACCAAACTGGAGGAGAAGCTGAAGGAGGACTACAAGAAGGAAAAGGAAAAGGTGAACGAGAAGCCGTTGGGCATGGCCTTTGTCACTTTCCACAACGAGGCCATTACAGCCATGTGAGTGCCGGGAGCGCAGGGTGATGGGGAAGAATCATTTTGATGGCTGGGAGGGAGGGAGAACATTCCCCAGAAAAAGGCAACTTGGGTGTTGTTTTGAACCAAGACGGTGGACGGAAACTTTTAAAACTCTATTAATTTTAAGCACTTGCTTCAAAACTGCAATGATTTTTTGGTTTCTTAGAACTGCAGAGATAGATAGATGATAGATAGATAGATAGATTAGATAGATAGATAGATAGATAGATAGATAGATAGATAGATAGATAGATAGGTGACAGATAGATGCTAGACCTACCTACCTACAAACTATCATTTTCTAAAACTCCAATCATGTTCCCCCTTTGCCTGTCTTCTTCAAAGACAGAGTTTTATTTGTGACTAGTAAAGCAGCTAAGTGAGACAATAGCTTCTGCCACATTGCCTCTGGCCCTCCTCCAAGGAAGTTTCCTCTCTCCCCTCCTCCTCTTCTTTTCTTCTTTTCTTCTACTAGCCACAATGGCTATGTTCTACTGGAGCTATCATGCCTCTGAATCTCGGTTGCTAGGATTCACAGGTGGGCAGACTGCTCTTGGGCTCAGGTCCCACTGGCCGGTTTCCCACAGGCCTCTGCTCGGCCACTGTGAGAACAGGTTGCTGGGCTATAGATTGTGCCACTGATCCAGCAGACCTGCCTTACGTTCTGATGTTCTCCTTCCTCCAGAATCCTTAAGGACTTCAACGTGTGCAAGTGCCAGGGGTGCAAGTGCCGTGGGGAACCCAAGGCCTCGTCCTGCAGCGAGTCTCTCCATGTCTCCAACTGGGCAGTTTCGTATGCCCCTGACCCTCAGAACATTTACTGGTAAACAAAATGGTGCCTCTCTGTGGCCTAAACTGGGAATTCGCCATCCTGGCACCATGCTTTGTGCAGGACTCTTTCTGGACTGCATGGATGCCAGAGCAGGAGATGCTTCTCCATAGGCTTGTTGTTAAGGTAGCTATTGGTAGCAGAGTGTTTTTAAAGGGGAAGCAGCCACATGAGGAGCCACATGCCACAAGGTATTCCAAAAGCCCCTCCAGTCCAATATCTCCAGTGTTGGGTTCTGTCACCCTTAAAGTTTGGTTCTTCGCTTTGTCTCTCCTTCAGGGAACACCTGTCCATTCGTGGCTTCATTTGGTGGTTCCGCTGCCTGATCATCAATGTGGTGCTCTTCATCCTGCTCTTCTTCCTCACTACTCCTGCCATCATCATCACCACTATGGACAAGTTCAATGTCACCAAGCCTGTTGAGTACTTGAATGTAAGACGCGAGAGATTTGGAACTTCCCTTCTCTCTTTAACCCCATGACACAGGAGGGGAACGGCCTTTGAAAAGTGGCTATTTCCCTTCATAGGCAGTAGGATTAAGCCCAGCCTCATGAGCTCTCCCTCTGTGGTTTTGAGGAAACAAGAGCAGGAGCAAATTATATTCATGTAGCTGTCACTGCACTGTTTGTGTCCTCATGCTGTCAGTGAGGTTGCAAGGAGAAATGACGTGTGTGTGTGTGTGTGAGAGAGAGAGAGAGAGAGCACCTTTGATAACATAGAACAAGTACATATTTTTAACCTGTGAATAAAAATTCATGGTACTTTTTGAAACTTAAGTTCATTCCTTCTGGTTACCTGTATAATTTAAGTGCTATAATTACATTCCTTAATGTATGTAATTGTGATAGCTTGACTTGAAGTAGCAGCCTCTGAGGTCCATGTATTAGGGGACTGTAGGACATATAACATCTGGCTCAAATGATGATGTTATCTGTTGGATCTCAAAGATGTAATTCTACTGGTGGTCAGTGTTTAGAAACTACTACTTTTAAATAGAGTTTGTCTAATTACATTAGCAGAAATGAAAGGGAAATTATTGACTCAAACCAATCTAGCAAGACCAGTGGTATTTAAATGGTGTGTGTGTGCATTCATGCTCAACAGTAAATGACACATTACCAACCAGTTGCCAGCTAAATCAGCTTATATAACTAAACAGATCCAGCTGTGTGTGTGTGTGTGTGTTCTTCAATGGCACTCCCCTGTGCGCTGTTGCCACTCATTTGTTGAAATTCAAATTAATTAAACTGGCCTTAGGAATTCTGCCGGCCAATTTCTCCATGTTAAATACAACCATGCATTTACAGTACTGAGGCCCATTAAATAAAAATAACTACAAGTTTCTCCTCAAGTAGTTTGTGGGAGGTCTGAACTGACTTGTACTGAGTGTGCAATACTTGAATCAGATAAAACAAGGAATCCCTCTGCTTTTAAGATATTGAATATTTGTATAAACTTGGCTTATCTGTTAGTATACTGGTTCTTAAAATATGGGGTGGACTCATCTTAGTCAGTCATGGTTCTGGGGCATGAAATAGTAAGTGCTTTCATCTTTTCCAAGAGAAAATCCTGGGTGTGCTGAATACTCCGGGTGTTTCAAGTGGTGTTAATTCACCTGGCAGAGGACTCTTTCACTGATGTGCTTTGGATTTGTGGGGATCACTGCAGCCTCACCCATTCTCCTCCCAATGTAATTCGGAAGAGAGTTCAGAAAAAGCTGCTGCTTTGTTCCTATTCTCTTTTCCTGTTCCTGGTTTTAGGAGCTCAAAGATCTCTTGTGCTATTTCACGTGTATCCCAAACCACAAATCCTGGCCTACATGGCAGGCAATAGACACACAGTTGTTGTTGTTGTTGTTGTTGTTGTTTTCTCTCTTTTTTTATTAAAGGTTTTCTTGGTTTACAAAGATAAATGCAATGTCTCTCATAACATTTTTACAAATTGGTTTCCATTGTTGAGACATTAGGAAGAAAAGGGTGAGAGAGGTTGAAGGGGGGAGGGTGGGAAGGGTCGGGTGACGATGTTTCTGTTTTGCTTAATATATGGGGGGGGTGTCAGCGTCGCTTGTGTAAGTTCTCTGCTGTTCGCTTGTGTTCCTTTGGCGGTGAGAGGTGTTGGGGTTGGCCTAGAATATGGTTGTTCATTTGTGATTGGCTGTGGTGGTCTTTGTTTCATGTGTGAGTGGGGTGGGTGGGTGTTTTGGATCAGGTTAGCCATATTGAAATGTAGCCTTATTGGCTTAATAAGGGTCCTTTAAGTTGCGCGCAGGCAGGGACAGAGACAGTCAATAACAGACATCCCCAAACTGCAGCCCTCCAGATGTTTTGGCCTACAACTCCCATGATCCCTATCTAGCAGGACCAATGGTCAGGGAAGATGGGAATTGTAGTTCAAAACATCTGGAGGGCCGAAGTTTGGGGATGCCTGGTCAATAACGACACCGAGGGTTGAATCCAGAGAAAGAGTTTAATCTCTAATTAGAGAGACTCTTGGTGATCCATATATTTCACGACAAGAGTAAAGAAAGACAAATTTGCAAAGATTCTTATACACTTCTTGGGCTCCTCCCTCCCTCCTCAGGAATCCACTCTGTAAGTGTGTGCACGCAAGAGGATCATAGGTTACAAATACATATATGGATCTTCCTGTGTCCGGTCCTTCTCATAAACACATGCTGACTCAACAAAGCCTTCAGCCGTCAGTAAGGCTAGTTTATGCATCAGGCTAGCAACTTCCAGCGTCAGGCTGGAAGTGCATCCGCTGATAAGCCTCTCTCTGCCTCTCGTTCTGTGTTCCAGACAAGGCCAGCTATTCGACCTTGATAGCAAGCTGTCTCACTGTTCCTTTTGCTTACATTACACTTTGACACACAGAGAGGCAAAGAGAAAAGCATTTTAAGAAACATTTTAGGAGAAAAGCTAAGGGGGCTAAGCCACACAGTCAGAATTATACAATGCAGGCAATGCAAACGATAGGATCAAATTTAGCTCAATAATACAATTAGCAAATCTCTCTCCTCCACAAGCTGTGTTGTATAGGGGGACAGAAAGCAGAGTAAATGTTGAATTCAATAGGTGTGAGAAACACAGTGCTGACAGCTACAACTGGACTAACATAGGTAGGCAGGTCAGGAAACCCACTCATTCCTGAACAGACCAGTAATAATCTCTCAAGAAAAGAACACCATGCAGTAATATAATATCACACACATACACATGTTATGATAACATACAACCAACCTAGCCAACTACTGCTCTGCCATTGCATACTTTGTATTCTTGGTTGCTATATGTTATTCAGAGCAAGTGACTGATTGTTTCTTTTTCTTTCTCTTTCCAGAATCCCATCATCACCCAGTTCTTCCCCACACTGCTGCTGTGGGCCTTCTCTGCTCTGCTTCCCACAATTGTGTACTATTCGGCATTCTTTGAAGCCCACTGGACCAGGTAAGATGGGAAATTGTCTCTGCCTGCCTGAGAGCTGAACTACTCTGAATCTCTGCTTGGACTATCTCCCTCAGGCCCACCTGCACTGCACTAAGATCTGATTTCTATGGACTTCGTGGTTCTTCTTTTAGCAAACTTTAGATAAACCTTCATGCTTCTTCAAATCCCATGAATCCCTGCTGAGGAAAATGTTCTACAGTATTAATCTAACAGTATATTGCAGACTACCTTGAGAGCTATTATAGGATGGAAATATGGCATATACATTTAAAAATATTAAAACAAGGAGGCCTTGCCAGCCCTTATTCACATGTTATGTACCTTAATCTGTACTACCTCAGGAGGATAGCAGCACAAGAACAGGCCTTTTCAGTGGTGGCCCCCTTGCTTGTGGAATGCCCTCCCCAGGGAAGCATGCATGTCTTTTTTAGACATCAGGCAAGGGTTTTTCTCTTTTCCTGGGTTTTTGGACCTTAATTTGAAGGGTGGCATTTGTGGCCTCCTTTAGTGGGGCGGGATTTGTTGGTCCTGCCTTTTAATTGTTAAGCTGTGTTTTTAGGTAACTTGGTTGTTCTTAAAACAAAATGATAATTAATAATAATAATAATAATAATAATAATAATAATAATAATAATAATTCCTTCCAGTAGCACCTTAGAGACCAACTAAGTTTGTCATAGGTATGAGCTTTCGTGTGCATGCACACTTCTTCAGATATTGAAATTATTATCATTTTGTTTTGACTACATCAGACCAACACGGCTACCTACCTGTAACTGGTTGTTCTTATTTGTTTTAGTGTAAATAGCTTTGGGTTACTCTTTCAGAAAAGTAACTATCACATATAATAACTAGTAGTAGTAGTAATAATAATAAATTATCTGTGCCACTAGGTCTGGAGAGAACAGGACAACTATGCACAAGTGCTACACATTCCTCATCTTCATGGTATTGCTGCTGCCTTCGCTGGGCTTGAGCAGGTAAAAGTAAGGTTGCTGAGTAGAAGAGAAGATATCTGGGATGGATCCAAAATATCTATTCTTTCCAGTGGTAGCGGCAATTTTCAGCATTTCCCCCTTTCTCCTGTGTCTCTCTGGAGTAGAGAGTGCTGCAGGGGAAAGGAGGAATTGCCAAAACCGCCTCCCTGCGAAGAAACAGCACCACTGCTGAAATCTCACCCCAAATGGATGTGATCTTGCCCAAAATTGGTGCCGATGGCAGCAGCGCTTCTCTGCTGTTGGCTGTGGTGGTGGGACTGGCAGGGCATCCGCCACCACCTGAGGGCTTCAGCCACCTGAGGCAGCAACCTCACCCTGCCTAATGGCTGGACCGGCTCTGGCTGTTGTACACCAAAGCAGTGAGGTTGGATGTCAAATCAACATGCACACATCTCCACACCGTGTATTTTCAATTCTCAAGTGTTCATGCAGTCTCTTCTTTGTTGTTTTCATTTTTAATTGAGAAAGAGAGTGTGCATGGCAGGACATCACAATAACCTCCATTCAGTGTGTATAAGATGCAAATTAGCTGAAGGAGAACTGAAATGGTTTGTTAAAATTGGAGCTGAGGTGAAAAGCTTGGCTTCAGTCATTGGGATAGCAAGGCTACAGTCCTGTTCCTGATTACCTTAGAGTAAGCTCCAACGAATGCAGTGGAGTACACAAGCAGAGAATTGTGCTGAATATTACCTTGAATGAGGCCTGCTTTCTCAGCCTCAGTTCCCTATCTCTAAAAAGAAATATTGAATGGCCTACTTGTGGGATCTTGTGAATGGAAAGCATGTGTGTGTGTATATATATATATATATATATATCTCCACACTAAGGTAAAACAAATAGGTTTAATTATTATAATAATACAATTTGTAACAAAATGAGTAACAGAAATATTAGAAATGATTCCTTTAAAGTCTAAGTGTCAGGGAATGTTCTAGCAGTGAACATTCCTTGACTATCGAACTGGGGAGGTGGCAGGGCTCAGACAGAATCTGAGAGCCATTACTGCAATCTGAGACAGACACCCAGGGGGAGGGGGAGGGAGAAGTGTCCAGCGAGGAGATGGCCCGCCCTTTCAAGTTCGCGCCTGAATTGAGACATTCCAGAGCCCACAAACGTAAAGGGAGGAGGTCCGGACTCCCCCGGTTGTTATGCTGGGGGAGCAGCAGGCAAGGGGCATTGGGGGAATCTTCCTCAGACTGAGCAGACATGTTTCCTTGAAACTGTATTGCACTGTATATATATCATGCACAAATAAAAGTCTTAAAGACAGAATGGCTGTGGAACTCGTCTCTCAAGAGTAGCCAGAAGCAATCCGTGACACTAAGTATCCTTTATTTTTGAAAAAGGTAATTTACTTTAAAACAACACTAGAAGGCCAGCATATCTAAAATGCTTCTTTTATTGTTGGCTGGTTGTAATCCATGCTTTGTGTTCTTAAGTGACTGTATTGTATTGGCGGATTTGCTTCTATAAATGTAACCTCCTTTAGAACTGCATTAGTAATAAGACCCAGTAAATGCAAAAATAAATTAATAATGGTTCCGTTCCCCCATCCTTGGCCTAAAAGAACGGAAGCATCTTTTGTTCTGCTATCGATCTCTTTTAAATCAATGCTTTTAAAACGATCCCTATATAAATATAATGCCAGTGTGGTGTCAGGGACTTATCTGAGAGGAGGGAGAGAAAGACTCCACAATAAGAAACAGGGTTGGGTTGTTTAATGTGGCCTAGAGCTTTTTCTTGGTCATGGTCTGAGACAGAGGGCTGGCCTTAGATGGACTGGGGCCTTGACCTAGCATAGCAAATAGAGCCTCGTGAGATGTGTGCTGACACTGCAGTTGCATCCCAAGTGCCTCTTGGTAATTACTCTGCACTCTTTGTGTGCTTCACTTTCTAGTCTGGATGTATTTTTCCGCTGGCTGTTTGACAAAAAGTTCCTGGCAGAGGCTGCTGTGAGATTTGAGTAAGTAAAGCCTTAAAACGAGAGGAGGGAAGTGCCTGGTTTGGTGCCATGCCTGCTGTGGCGCAAATCTCTGCTCCTCACAATCTTCTCCCACCACTTCCTGCTTCCCTTGGTAGGCCACCGTCCGATAACATCAAGCCATTTAAGCATCTGCCATATGCTGTCGAAAACTTAGCCTTCAATACTCCTAGTTGCCATATTTCCTTAAATTACCTACTGTGTAGGCTGCGAATAAGACAAAATACCAAAAAAAAGAGGCAACACGTCGACCAATTCCAACAGGCGAAATATATCTATTTTTATCTTTATAAACTATAACAACATGTGAGACAGTGATCCAAGGTAATCATACTGTTTCGGTTTGGTCCTCTTCAGCTTTTTAACTTAGTGTTTGTATACAATCTGTGGAACGGGTCATACACATGTGTAACCCCTGACCTCAAGTCTGCTACACAGGAGTTGTTTCATTAGCATTGACTTTGTACCATGGCCAAGTGGGCTCAAACTTTTATGTTTTGCGAATAAGACAAAGCTTTATTTTCTTTGTGAAGGTGGGACACAGAGACCATGCTAACAGAGACACACCTACCAGAGTTGGGGAAGAAAGGGAAACCACTGTATGTGAACCAACGTGGTAACACAGGTGGATGTAGGAGTCACAGGTGTGTTAGACAGCTAATAACCCCTAATTGGTGGTTTAGGCAGTGGGTACATCCTACACAAGGAGAAAATGACTCAGACAAAGTATAGAATCATAGAGTTGGAAGAGACCACAAGGGCCATCCAGTCCAACCCCCTGCCAAAGGGCATCAGTATATCCACGTCTGACCCAAAATTTACTACCCGTCTTCCATTCTGTTAATCCCCATGCTCCATTCCATTCGCTTTCCTGGTTGGCAAGCTTTTTTCTATTGCCCTCCTTTCTCTTTCCCAGGTGTGTGTTCTTGCCAGACAATGGGGCCTTCTTTGTGAACTACGTTATTGCCTCTGCCTTCATTGGGAATGCCATGGACTTGCTGCGCATCCCCGGCCTCCTGATGTACATGATTCGCCTCTGCCTTGCCCGCTCAGCTGCTGAACGCAAGAATGTCAAACGGGTATGTGGCTCATGCCAGCAAGAGTTGGTCCAGTCACACAACTAAGGACAAAACTGGAACCAGACGTCATAAGGGGATGTTTGACTGCTGCCTGGAGCGACCCACAGACACAATTGTCTAAAGGTTTCAAAACAGTGGGGCTTTGAAGACAATTTGGGAGGTTATTTTCCCTTTAGTGTTAAAAAACAACAACATGGAGATAAGACCCCCCAAAAAAATCACATCTAGGGCTATCAACCTATCAAATAAATATTAAATTTATTACATGCTCTTTGGTCGATTAATCAATTAATCAAATTTGCATATGGATTTTAAAAAATTAGTTCTGGAACTAGAAGCATCCTTTTTATTTTAGATTATATATTCATGTGTCATAGCAAGCATTATCTTAGGGGAGACATTTTTGCTGCATGTGAGAGAGTTTTATTTTAACCTGCCTGCTTAATCAGGGATAACTTTTCTATTCAAAAGGTCTCTTCCCCCCCCCCAGTTAATCTTAATGAACTAACGTATTAAATGTTGCAACCCAAATTATTTCCTGTAGATCCTATTGTTGAGCTCCTAGATGCTTGAACTTATTTTATTCAGAAAACTTGCACAAGTATTCCACAATCCGGGCGCAGTCGCTATGAAGGCCCTCACTTTCACCCCACCCTCACCCCCACCCCAAATAGCCAGATCCCCAGGTGACCTTAAGCCAAGGCAGGGGACAC
The DNA here is from genome assembly GCF_963506605.1 of Zootoca vivipara. Classification (NCBI taxonomy): domain Eukaryota; kingdom Metazoa; phylum Chordata; class Lepidosauria; order Squamata; family Lacertidae; genus Zootoca; species Zootoca vivipara. Next base: position 82,429,063 of record NC_083278.1, read on the forward strand.
ATTGGATTGACATACTGAAGTGATTGCACCTTGCCTGTTTCCATAGCAACTTAGGGAGCCCAACTTCCAGTACCATCTTGGTCCGAGTGCCTCACTGTGAATCTGTGGACAAACAGACTTGTGAAAATCATGGCTTGTTTTGACACACATCCAGAATATAATGTGGGCTCCTCACTCAGACATTCATGTGTATGCCAACAGGATCTCTGTTTTTGTTCCTCTTGCCTTTCAGCATCAGGCCTATGAATTCCAGTTCGGGGCCGCTTATGCCTGGATGATGTGTGTCTTCACTGTGGTAATGACCTACAGTATCACCTGCCCCATCATTGTCCCGTTTGGTAGGTACCACAACATCTCCTTGGACTTCCTTTGCCTAGCACAGGCATGGCCAAACTTGGCCCTCCAGATGTTTTGGGACTACAACTCCCATCAACTCTAGCTAACAGGACCAGTGGTCAGGAATGATTGGAATTGTAGTCCCAAAACATCTGGAGGGCCAAGTTTGGCCATGCCTGGCCTAGCAGGTTTTAAATACACCAAATACTTAAAGGCAGCAGACACAGATATATTCACAATGGGTTTGGTGTGTGTTGATTCATTACAGTGAGTTTCTTAAGATGACACCTGGGTGATAACACAGCAACTGACTATAACCTGTGGGTTCAAGGTGGCTCGAATGAGATTTGCAAGCTCCGATTTTGTGATTCATTTCCTGCTGGGAGCTTAGGGCAGACACATTATTGGGGTTGGAACTGTCGGCCACTTGCCAATGGCCTGAGGTGACCGGAGGGCCCACCATCCAGCTTCCCCTCTGTTTGCTTTAGGCAAGTAAGTAACAGAGGCAGCAAGAAAGTCAGTGTAGCCAACAATGCAGACACCGTTTCAAGGGGTGGGACCCTATCTCTGGGACCCCAATGTAGTACTGCTCCAAAGATACCCTATACTGGACCTCCCCAAAGCATTGTGGGAGAATTAAAACAATGGATGCCATGAGCAGTGCTTAATCTGCTGGCTATACTGGCATTTTTGCTGCTGGTGATATCTGCCTGCTTCAAGGTAAAGGGAGTAGAACAGAACTACTGTCTCCTGGCGCCATTTTGGTAGCTTCTCCACCTGAGGCAGATTTTCTTTCACTACCACCCAAACAAGGGGTGTTTTTATCAGCTCCATTGTTGCCCAAGGAAGGGACATAATCTGCCTCTGCCAAGGGAAGGACTTCATTGCCACTGAAGAGCTTATGTTGTGGGGTCTACCGGTAATAAGGACCCCTCCAAAACTGCCACCAGTCCTGGCCAAAGAATTTGTTTTGGTGACCCAGAAAAGTTGTGGCTAAGTAGGTAATTTTTTCAGGCTTCCTCCAGAAACAAGGAAGCTGCCAAACGAAGCAATGGTCTTTCATATGTCTGATGCCTGTAGAAGCTGTTTAGGAGGCACCTAACAAGTGGAAATAATTAATAAGTAAAGCTGCTGTTCATTCCAGCTGATTGCTCTGTCTCTCCCCGTTCTGTTAGGCCTGATGTATATGCTACTGAAGCACCTGGTGGACAGGTACAACCTCTATTATGCCTACCTGCCTGCCAAGCTGGATAAAAAGATCCATTCAGGGGCTGTGAACCAGGTGGTGGCAGCACCTATTCTCTGCCTCTTTTGGCTCCTCTTCTTCTCCACTGTGCGCACAGGTAAGCAGATTCTGTTATGTCCAGTCTGATTTGCCAACGTCTGCCTTTACAATAAATATAGAAGGGCTTTTAGCGAGACATTGATGCCCAAGGTTCAAGAAGCATGCTGGGCAGCTGTTCCACAAGCAGTGCAGATGGAACCACCTTCTGATCATTAGAAAGTGCAGTTAAATGAGTTAATTGTGTTAATCCGGAGCAGGTATGGGGAACTTGCTAGATCAGGTACGTTCAATCCCAGGATTCATTTTTAAGTAAAACATGCATTTGGGGGCCTGTATCTTAATATTTTACCATATATTTGCATGGTGGTAGTGCTTCTGTTGTGACCCACCTTGGATCAGGTGGCTCAAGACCAGTGTTCTAGATTTCCCTGGCCATCAATTCCCATCATCCCTTACTATTGGCCAAGCTTGCTGTGGATTATGGGAGATGGATTCCAACAAGGTCTGGAGTGGCCATGGAATTCACTGCGTTGAAGAGATAGCAAAAGCCCTGTGTATCATCACTGTGATGTTTAGGAGATTTGCAGGTGGCAGCTCCATACCATGGAACACGGTCCCAAAGGAAACAGCAATGGCCATCTTGAGTGGCTTCAAAAGAGGATGAGGCAGATTCACAGAGGATAAGGCTATCAATGGCTTCTAGCCATGATGGCTGGGCTCTGCTTTGATGGTCAGGGGTAGCAGTGCTTCTGAATACCAGTTGCTGGAAACCACAGGTGGCGAGAGGGCTCTTGTGTTTGGGTCCTGCATGTGGACTTTCCACCAGCATTTGGTTGGCCACTGTGAGAACAGGATGCTGGACTAGATCAGGCATCCCCAAACTGCGGCCCTCCAGATGTTTTGGCCTACAACTCCCATGATCCCTAGCTAAGAGGACCAGTGGTCAGGGATGATGGGAATTGTAGTCCAAAACATCTGGAGGGCCGAAGATTGGGGATGCCTGGACTAGATGGTCCAGTAGCCTGACCCAGCAGGCTCTTCTGATGTCAAAATGTGGCCTATGAGGGGTGGGAGAGATAACAATATGGGCCTCTGGAGTAAAAATAAATAAATATCCCCCCCACCCCAATCTACTGTTTCTTCATGGGCTACTGCCTCCATTTTGCTCCTTCTGAACAGGAACTTATGACCTGACACAAAGCAATGTCACTTGGAGTGACCTCTGCCCACAAAACGTCACTCCTGTAATGTAACAGCCCTCCCTGGCTGTCATGGGGACCCGTGTTGCCACACATAGCCATTGTATAGCCACTCTGGGGTGCCACAACAGATGATAAACGTGAAATGATATTCTTTCCCATTTTGGTGCACACACACACACACACACACACACACACACACAGCAAAAATCAAAGGCAGAAAAGAGAGAAGGCATATACTTGGCAACCTTGACAGAGGATATTTTGCATTCCTCAGGGTTCCTGGCTCTCACGTCCATGTTCACCTTCGTGGTTCTCGTCATCACCATCGTGATCTGCTTGTGTCATGTCTGCTTTGGGCACTTCAAATACCTCAGTGCTCACAATTACAAGGTAATTGTAGTGGAAGGGCATTTTCAGGGCAACCAAAAGGGTTGTGCGGTGACTTCTCTTAAGAACTGCTTTACGTGTTTCCCTGGAGAGATTTGGGAAGGGGGCAGAATCCCAGGCACACCTGTGTTCTTAGTCCATGTGTTGAAGAGATGGGGAAAGCCCTGTGTACACATATGAAAACAGCAAGCAGTTGGAGAAATGTCCTGCAAGAGGCGGACTCCATTCTGAGATGAAAAAAAGACCACCTCCTAATTCCTTGGTTTTTTTGTGTCTTGGTCTTCCTGCCCTCGCTGCATGTCTCAGCCACTTTAGGAGCTATGTGAGGGCTGGACCAATGCAATGGTCCCTCCCCACAGGAGAAAAGCTCTGGCGGGGGAAACCAGCCCCTCTCACAGTTCTTCCATTTTCAGGAGCCACATGAGAAGAAACTGTGAAGAAGTAGCTTCCACAGTGATGCAGCTACATGTAACTTGGCCCTTCAGAGTTTTATTGCTGTGGGGACTCAGAGCTTCCTTCTGCTCCTCTTCCACATGCAGAGCACCTGAAGCCCAGCTCCTGCGGTGGTTGCCACCACCAGCACTGTTCTGGTTGCATCACGTAGAAACGTTCCCGCAGGGCAGGCAGGGCCGGAACTGGCAAGTTGCTGCCTTTGCTGTTTGCTTTCCTGTCACACATGCTTCTGTCTTCCAGATCGACCACGCAGAGGTGGATGCTGTAGATGGGAGGGAGAACGGACGGCCCGCTGCCAGCCACCCACCAGCTCCAAAATCAGCTGTGAGTCTCCAGCTCCTCCGCTTGCCTTCTGCAACGTCGGATATTCTGTGCCCTCTTATGTCTGAGTTTGGGGAGGAGGAGGAGGAGGAGGAGGAGGAGGAGGAGGAGGAGGAGGAGGAGGAGGAGGAGGAGGAGGGAGAAGCCTTTGCAGATTTCCTATCAGGCCCCCACCTTTTTGGCTGTACACGAGCGGCATCCACGGAGCATGGGCAGAAAACAGGCCTCTCTGTTACTGGCCCTTTCTGAGATGATGGACCGGCAACCTCACTCTGCCCCTCCCCCAGTGCTGTTTGTTCACTTTCTGCCTCTGTCTCTCAGCTTGGACAGTGAAGCTAGACTGGTCAGTGCCCCTTTCTTTTCTGCTTTCTGGCTCCTAACGCATCGGCATGCTCTGTGAGTGCTGCAGAAAGAGCTGCGGCCGTCATTTCCCAATGCAAGTTAGTTTTGAGTGGGACGGGAATGTTTAATTCATTCAAGGCTTTCCCTGCACCCCAAGTTGCTGGAGGTCCAAATGGTCTGCAGACAAGCACTGTGGAGATGTCAATGGCTGCAGTCACGCCATAGAGAGCACAAAAGAGCAGCTCCGGAGCCAAATCCTGAGTATTAGCTTAATTGGGGGCAGGGAGGAAACACACACTGAAAACAAGTGGATTGGTTTCCCTAAAAATATAGAAAATAGAGAGAGCCTGTATCATCATCATCATCATCATCATCCATTTAACACAGCATTTTAGTTGTGCCAAAATTCTTTACAATCTTTCACTCCAATCCAGAATCCCATGTGTGCTTTGGTGCACGTTCAGAGCTTCTGCATGAGCCAGTTTCTCCTTTTGCTGTACATTGAAGGAAGACAGTCCACTTGCCCATCATCACCTTGTGTGTGTGTGTGGAGAGCGGCACCGTACATTGAAGTGAATGGTGCTTTACTGGTACACCAGAGCTCTCCTTCCTGTGAATTGGGATGTTCACCTCTTTTTGCCCTCAAAAGGTATCCAGTGAGAGAGGTCACAATTCACCTTTTTTACACATGAGGAGCTAAAGCTAAGCTATCTTGCTGAGATGGACCTACCTGTTGCTGATCTCAATTGCAGCCACAGTATTACTGTAAGGGGTTATTTCTATTCCTAAGGATGAAAGGCCCCTTGCAATGGGTCGTTTCTGAATAAGGCCTCGGTAGCTCCCTTCAGGCTTGCTAAAGGAGGACAGAATTCTTGATGCTAAGGCTCAGGGCAAGGAAACATCAGGCCCAGGCTGTTGAGGATCCTCAGTGTGGGTTTTTGAGGCTTCAGGGCTGTGTTTCTTCTACTGGATGTCTCAAGATCCTCATGAAATTAGGGCTGAGTGCTACACTTCAGAAATACTGCCGTACTATTCAAGCCTAAGCTGTGGAGTCACACAGCCCTTTTTTTTCTCCTTCTCCCCCCTTCATTTTGCTGTCAAACAGCTACCGGTATTCCACACAATACAATTCTGTGCCAGCATGACTGCTCTTGGGCTCCCGACTGCATGGCACTTACGCATCATGCTCTGCTGCCTGGGTCCCCAGAGAGAGAGAGGAAGAGGGTGGGGGGCTAACTGGTCCATTGTTTTATTCTTCTCTTCTTTTTATACCGGCTCTGCAGCAGAAGTACATTGCCCAAGTGTTGCAAGATTCTTCACCGGAGGGCGACGTGGCAGAGTCTGAAGAACAGGGGTCCCAGGACGAGGAGCTCATCAACCCCAATGGCATAAACGATACGGATTTCCAGTCATGCGAGGACAGCCTGATAGAAAATGAGATCCATCATTAGGGGCGCTGGAATCCAAGAGGGGGCAGGGGGATTCCTGTGAGCTGACGAGGCTGCTGGGCACTGGTTGTATATGTGTGTGAGAGAGGGAGTGAAAAGCTGTGTATGTGTGAGAGAGGGAGCGAGACCACGGAAGCGGAAGAGAAGGCAGCACGAGACGAGACAGGTGGCATCCATTGCTCCTTCCTACCTACCTACCTACCTACCTACCTGGCTGCTGCATTATTGCTCCTTCCAAGATGGGGAGAGAGAACCTGTCCCGTTGCTCTCTCTGTATTCTTCTCTCTCTCTTTCTCTCCATCTCCATCCTTTAGTATGGGAGGGGGATTTCTCTTACAAGCTGCCTACCCTTAACACCATCTGAAAACCTACAAACCCAAGATGGAGCAAAGGAAATGGCCTGCCTCTTTGCTCCATTGTGGCCAGGATGGGGAGCGAAAGGAAGGCACAGCAGAAACCAGGCAAGAGGTTCTCCTCCTCCCAGGGAGCCTGTCCTCCCCCATTCCCTGCTCCCCTGTCTAGAATCATGAACACTAATAATGTATTAGGTCTGAAAGTGAACTGAGCTTTAATCAAGGCACTGAGTTTCCAAACGAAGAGTCTAGTGGCTTTGAATCTGGCTAGGATCAGGGATTCCAGCCAAGCGGAGCCGTTTTAAAAAAAAAATCTGTGTGTAAATCACCCTACATGCCTGTGCATCAGTAAGCATTTCATCTCTGGTGCCCGACGCACGACCCTATGATGACTGCGGTCTCGGCCAGCCCTTTCCACTCCGTCTCTCCAGGGAAGGCTGCCAGAGCATGGTCTAAGAGTCAGAGGGATGCGTGCAGGAAACGGCCCCTGCTACCAGGAATGCTCCTCGATGAAAGCCACAACTGGAGAGTGCCACCCAGCAACAGAGGCTTCCCCCAGGCAGCTGCTTGTGGCAAACGCAGCTCCAGTGGCAAGAGAGCCCCCTTGCAGGGCAAGGGGAGCGCAGGGGGATTGGCAAGGAAGATTGTCCCAGGCAGGCTGGCGGTACTTCCCTCCTCTTCCCTCCTCGCCCACAACTCAAACAATGATGGTAGTCCATGTTAAGTGAGACCCAGGGGTCTTGAAGCAGAGGTGCCGTGATTTGGGCTCTGCAGCATTTTGTTTGCACTTTTGTTTTACCTTCAAAACTGACTAAAACCCAAGCTGCTCTCTTGCCCGATCTAATTTTTAGGGAGGCAAAGGAGGGAAAGACGGGTTGGTTTCCTGAAGACTGCTAGAGAGGGCAAGACCACAGGATCCCGGGCGCTGTGAGGCTTCTGAGCTGGTCCAGCTGTGCCCCGGGTCCTTGCTTTTGAAGCCTCTCGTGCATTTTTAGTAACCGGCAGCTGGGCTCCTGTTTGATGAGGCTCACCGCCGCTCCCCCCCCCCCGCTGCCTTGCATGTGACTCCAAGGAACTGCCTTATGACTCAAGGTGTCGCTGCCTCCTGAGCTTTCCTTTTCAAAGGGTTGCGAGAAAACCTTCCATCCCACCCGTTTGCATCATTTGCACAGAAGGTTGGGGTTGCCCAACTCATAGGGCTCTTGTTTTTGTTTAGTTTTGTGCTTCTGCAAGATTGGCATGAGCCAAAGGGTGGCACGGAATCCATTTCTGTGAGCACTTCGAAATCTATTCGGAAAGGTATTTCCAGCCTTGGAGGGAATGGGCAAATTGAAGGGATACAGGTGGAGCCAGGAATGGCCCTTTGGGGTTGTTTTGGGGGATGTGGGGAAGCAACAAATCCCCTTTCACTCTTGGCGAGTCTTGCCTTCAGCTGGGGACACTGGTTGAGTTGGTTCTTGTGCTTGAGCTGAGTATCTGCACTGGACCCATTTCCCTAAACACCAAAATGAAAACCCACACACAAACAGAAAGAAGGCTGTGCTGCTATTTAGCTGTCTTAAATTTTCCATTCCCTTCATCTCAACACTGTCCCTCCCCTGCTATAAGCAGTCCTTGAGGGATGCTGCCAGTGTTACATAGAAGCAGAGACCAAGAGACTAACCCTCCCTTCGAAGAGGAAGTGGGTGCAATTCGCTGTCTTTGTTCTTCCAGCCAGGGACCTGAAGCATTTTCAAAGATGGGACTAAATGTCTTGATCTCTTCTAACACTGGGCAGGGCTGTGGGGGGGGGGGGGCTGATCCACCTCCATGGGGGAAAGCAAGAGAGATGAAGCGCAGGAACACAAGATGCCGTCACGATTGCGCAAAGTCACGGACAGTCACGAGTGCAGCCGAGAGAAGCCCTTTGCTTTCCGCTTCTTGACTTAGGAAGCCCAGAAAACGGGGAGAAGGAGCTGGACTTTGTACTCCCTTCTGGGAAGGAGACACATGAGTTTGAGGAGGAGCCCACTTCACCCTTGGGAGCTGGGCCATCGCTTGGGGGGGGAGTGTCCAGGAGTTGGGGGGAGGGGGGGAGGAGCCTGTGTTCAAAGTGACCCTTCTTCCTCCCCACCATGATCATCGTCACCGCCGCCACACTGCTGCTGGAATGCATGTGGGTTTTATTTTAATTGTTTAAGGATGTTTTTCTTGGATACTGTCTAGAAATAGTATGTGTTCCATGCCAGGGTTTCCTGTCCACACCTGTACTGGTCCCTTGGCGCCATATTCCTAAGCCCAGCCACCACTGCCCTATCTGCATCAGCCCCACAACCTCAACTTGGGATGACTGGGATGAATCTCCCTGTACATACAGCTGCAGCGCAGGGCTGGCCTATGCTGGTGATGGATGGATGTGTTGGGTGCGGACCACTGGTGCCCCCCCCCTTGCAGGGAGCTGTGTTCTAACTGGCACTGTGTCTGTGTAGAGATGTGTATAATACCCTGTATATATTTGTGTAAAAAAAAGGAGAAGAAAAAACAGGAACTTATCATATTTCTAGTCTCTGTGTGTGTGCATTTGGGGAGTGGTGTAACGGGGACAAGGAGTGGGGGGGGGGAGAGACCAGAATTCGAGGTGTGTTTACATTTACTGTGGCTGGTGATTATCTTTTTCCACAAAGTCATGAAGAACAGCATCATCCGGATGGAAGAGAAGATATACGTAATTATTTACGTGGGGGTCACTGTAGATCTTAAGAAAGAAAAAAGGGGGGGCATTGGTAAGGGCCACCTGAATGCTGTTAAGTTATAATTAGCCCTGTTAGGTGAAGCAGGTTGATTAATTGGGAGAAATCTGTCCCAAATTTGGGAAGGGGAGGCATCATAGAAACCTGGGGAGCTGCCTTATAACAAGTCAAGTCAGAATTTTCTACAACAGTAATGGGGAAACTGCAGCCCATAGGACTACTTAAGTGTACCAGGCCTTGCCACTTGACTTGTGCTGTGGTTTGATCCAAATCATGCCCATGTTTCTATCGCCTGATGACATCAGGCACGTGACAGGTAAACCTTGGGGCCAAAGTGAAAAGGAAGAACCAGAAGCATGCTCTGCTTTGCAAAGGAAGGCATTTCCTTGGCAGCCTCAGCTTGACTTCAAGTCATGGTTGCCACTACAAAACTGGAGGGTGCTCCCAATTCTTTCCATTTCCATTTGATCCCGAGGTTTACTGCTGGAAACAGGCCCGTGGATGCAGCAGAAGGGTTGCTATGCCAAATAAGTACTTATCTTTCCTTGCCTTCTCTGGGCATCTGCTTACTGCAGCCCTGATGACAGAACATATACCCACCATTTAATTTAAAGAATGGAGCAGACATCGTGCATCAGAAGAGTGTATCTGCCACAGTGTTGATGAGCTTGACCAGGACTTCCCAGGGTGTGGGGATCTTGTACCCCTCTCCATGTCTCAGCCTGTCAGTCACTTGCTGCTACAGACTACTGTAGAGTGCTCTGTGTGGTGCAACCCTTGAAGTTGCTTCAGAAGCTGCAGCAGAATTCTACAGCTGGGATGGCTGCCACTATGCTACCAAGTCATCTTCCAAGGTCTTACTATTAGTTTAGAAAGCCCTAAAGAATATAAAGCCCTTAACAACTTGGGACCAGTGTACCAACAAGATCGCCTTGCCCACTAGACCGCTTCAATCGGCGGAACGGGCACCACATAACAGCCATTCCACCTTTGATTGTTTAGTGTGGCAGCAACTACACTTTGGAACTCCCTGCCTATTGAGGTCAAGCAGACATCTTCACTGTACTGTTTCTGGCAGCTGCTAAAAGCATTCCTGTTTAGGCAAGCCCACTCAGATGTTTAGAAAGTCGAGGTTATTTTAATCTTAATTTAATTTTAATCTGTTTTTAATATTTTCGCTTTTGTATGTTTTTAAGTGTGGCTGAATTTTTTCCCCTTGGTTTTATCGTTTTGTAAACCACTTTGAGTTTTTTGTTTTGTTTTAACAATCAAGTGGTGTATACAAAGAAAGAAAAAGAAAATTTGGGGCCAATGAGCAGGATACTTCAGAGACTAACAGGCTACCCCTCTAGAAGTTGCAGAGCAATGAAGCCAAGATAAAAACAGTAAAGCGAATAGCGAAAGGATCTCGCTTATAAAATTGCCCACTGAAACAGCAATGCCCGGGATGCGCCAACAGAGGGAGCTCGCGAGTTACGAGCAACTGTGATTCGTTTCTGCAAGGGACGAAACTCCGGTCCCGTTTGGCCACCGAGATCCCGCAACTTGGGCGGGGCGGCGGCTCTTCAGGGACCCAACCAGAAGCTGGTTACGGACCAATCGGGTAAAACTTGCGGAGTCACGGCAGCTCTTGCAAGATCGTACGCTGAGTCATTGGGGGGGGCGGCAAGCGGCGAATTCTACAATTAAAGGCGCTGGGTGAGTCTCAAGCTCGCCGGCAAGCAAAGCCTCGCTTGCTTGCTTGCCCGCCCGGCTGCCCCAAACTGAGCACAAGCTCTCCAAACTGAACCAGAGGGGCGAGTGATCTTTTCGAGGGTTCATCTCATTGGCGAGGAAAAGGCACTTTGCACATGCCTCGCTCAGAGCCGGTACCACGTTACTCCAAGCATCTCAGTCCCCACCATAGCTGCCAAGTTATCCCTTTTTTAAAGGGATTTTCCCTTATGCTGAATAGGCTTCCTCACGAGAAAAGGGAAAACTTGGCAGCTATGGTCCCCACCACTGCGGGAAACTAGTTCCGGGGCTAAGTACGAGATGCAATGAGTGGCAGCGGCTTCCCCCGCCCCGTTGGTCTGGGTGTGGCGGCGACGCAGCCGGCATAGCTGAGACGTGACTCAGAGAGTGGGGCTGCAGCTCCAGAAAGACGCAGTGGATCCAGGCGTTTGACTAGGAGGGGGAGGCGGGCTCTTAGACACCGAAGTTTGCTGATTCCGGGCTTATTAGCTCATGGTTTGCCTTCGAAGTGCCCCCTAAAACACCCACCCACACCCCCGTCTGAAATGCAGACTAACCGAAGTGCAATCTCTGTGCGCTCTGTACAACTGCCAGCTGTGCCCATCACTGATAAAGCAACACCATTGTAATTGTTTCTGAAAAGTTACTTAAGTTTGTTAGAGCTTTGTTGCTTTGCCACATATATACCCTCAAAGGGAGTTAGTGAAAAGATGCTTCTTTGTAACTCTTGACTTGCCGCTTTATGAAAAAGGTTCTCAATTTCCTGCAAGTTGCACAGAATGTAGTAGTGAGGTGGGAGAGCTGGCGGGGGAGGGGGGATCCACATCCGGCAACCAATTATGCGCCCCTTTGGTTTCTGAGAGTACTGGAGTAGATGAGTCCTAAAAAGCCTCCGACACAAATTTTCACAGCCCTCTAGCAGCTATGGTGGCTCACTTACCAGAAGTGATGTATTCTGGAAGTATGTACCAAACTAGCATTGGTTGCCAGAAGTGAAATATATGGGCATTGTTTTCAGCTCTCCTGCCCCACTATAAGAAGCTTCTTTATGCTGAATCAGACTATTTATCTAGCCCAGTTTTGTCAGCCCAGCTCCTCAGGGTTTCAGGGGGAGGCCCCTCCCAGTTCTGCCCGGAAATGCAATGTATGTTCTCTAACCACCACCGACCCACAACCTTCCCCTGGTGTCCTCCTCACCAGCCCTCTTTGAGCACACCATTCCCCTTTCCTTTCAAGCGTGGCAGGGGGAGGGTGTTGCATTAGACTTGGCTTACATATACTCAAGCCACATCTGCGGCTTTTCCATGGGGAGCTCCTCCACCTGCCTGAGTTCTGGCCAGTGCCAACATGAATGGATGCATGCATGAAGCAAGCCTTCGCATTGTTACCACCCATCAAGCACAGACACAGCACACAACTGTTATTAATTACCCCATGCTTCCACCAAAGAGTTTGGAAGAGCCCGTTTTATCCTTGCAATAAGCCTTAGGGTAGCTTAGGCTTAGGGATGCTGACAGGTGGCCCATGATCACCCAGTAAGTTTCAAGCAGGTGGTATTTGAATCCACATCTCCTCAGTTCTAGACCGACACTAAACAACACGGCTATACTTTAATTATATTTTAGTAACAAACTTGGGTGCTGGGTGTATGCAGCCAAAACAGGGCTACCTCTGAAAAGAAGGAAGTACAGGTACAATAGAATAATAGAATTGTAGAGCTGGAAGGTGCCTCGTCCAACCCCTGCAATGCAGGAATCTCAACACCATAGCTGTCAACCCTCCCTTTTTTTGCAGGAAACTCCCTTATTCCAAGCCACAGCTGTCAACCTTCCCTTTTTTCTGGAAATTCCCTTATTCCAGTGCCGTTTCCCACTGCTATCCTGGATTGTTAGACATACCGTAGACTGTCTCCGGGACTGGTGAGGCTGCTGCTGATCCCTTATTTTCAAATCCAAAAGTTGACAGCTATGCTCAACACACAGCCCCCCATCCAGTTTGAATCATACCAGGCCCTGTTTACCTTTGCAAATGTGCTAGAAGTTTTATTGCTGTGCCAATAGAAGCTGTCTATTGGTCCCATCTAACTCAGTATGGCCTTTGTTGATTGGCAGCAGTTCTCCAGGGTTTCAGGCAGCATTCTCTGCTAGTCCTACCTGGAGATGCCTGGAATTGAACCTTGGAACTTCTACATCAAAAGCAAAATCTCCACCGCTAAGCCTTGGTCCTTCCACACAGTCAGCATGCTCAGAAGAACCTCAGTGTTTGTAGATTTAATAAAAAAAGAGGGGGAAAGGCAAAAACATCATCATTGTTTACATTGCATGTTACATTGTGGGCACTTGGTAATATCAGTGGCTATATCTGCTTAGTTGAAAGAAACCATGGAGTGCAAATTGTTAGATGCAACGCAGCACATAGTAAGTCACACCTGGCCAAAACTAGAAGTGTAGCGTGTAAGCAAAAATGGATGACCAGAGAGGGGGGAAATTGCCCTACCCTGCAGGATAAACATACCTCTGAGAAGCCACCTGCCTCTCTCTCCGGTTGCTACCTGCTCCTATTGCCTTGTCATATCTATTGTGCTTGTTACCAGGTGCTGTGCATTGATCTGTTCAAAGACGGCATGGAAAACAAATAAAATGGAAGATTCAGGTGAGCTTAAACAAATAGGGGAGGGAGAGTTCCCAAGCCACTCTCACCCAGCCACATTTCTTGGTGTTGCCTTCCCCAGCTCACGCAGCAGCAACCTGCTTGGACATTCCTCTTGGACATGATTTAGTACCACAGGCCAGCACAGCATCCCTCTGTTCACACCCAGCCAGACATGCTGCCAGTGGTTTTTTTTACAGTCCAATAAAGACATGTATGCATCCAAACAGTGTAATGAATACCTGCTGGGTATGCACACACAACTGCAATAACATATACATTGTAAATCCAGCTGGGATGACAACAGTGAAAAGACAAGGGAAAGAAATGATGTGCTTATTCCATTTTAAAGAAGAGACATGCACTGAGATTGCAGTCCCATGCACATTCCCTGGGAGGACTAGGTCCCACTGCATATTTGCCAAGATCCCTTCTAAGTAAGCATGCAGAAGATTGGCAGCATGACTACCTACAGATAAATTATCATTTTAAAGCACATTGTTCCTCTCTCTGTGGCATTCCCATTGCTCAACCATTATCCCAGCTCTCGTAGCGTCTCAGTTGTGTTCAGATGGACTAAAGGGATTCAAGGCCAAAACAAGCTATGTACACATGTGGGGTTTGAAATGCACAGGGCTCTTTTTTTGCAGAGTTTTTGTACGTAAGTGCTTTGCGGTTGTACATACACAATAACATTGCCTAAATCAGGAGTTACTATCCATGCTGTCTGTACGTACAAGTGGGTGAGTTTACGAAGCAAAGTGCATCAATGTTTTCCTCTGTGCTCTACTCAGTCTATCCATCCACCATAAGCACTGCAGAAACCAAGTAACACCTCATCACACCTGTGAGCGTGCACTTCTTCAATCAGTGTATAGCCCTGCAACATCATGAGGCGACCTAAGAAAACACTCTGTGTACACGGCAGCAGTGCTTGAGAATACTCCTGGCACAAAATGGATTAAACTCATTCCTTTAGCTCAAGCAGTAGCATGGGACAGGGGTGACGTGTTATGTGCACAGAACCCCCCCCAAAATGTGCCTGTATTCAGCACTGTACAGTATGCACATTATCACACAATGTGTACATGCCCAAGGAAAAACCTCTCTGGCTTGAATGAATGGAGGTCAAACTTTTAGAAGGAAGGCCTGGCTATTAGGGTAGCAGCAGACACAAGTCTTAAATTAGAGGGTGTAAAGTTTGATAAGAACACTCGTTCATATTTCAAGACAGGAGAAATTCTCAGCAAGGTTGAAATGCTCATTCTTGGTTACATTCAAGATCAAAGGGTGGGCAGCGCATTTTAAGAGTATTTTAACCTCACAGAAATGTTTGTTTGTTTGTTAAAATGTATACAGTGCTTGGTTGTGGAAAAACCTCAAAGCGGTTGTTAACAAATTCCAAACATCATCATCATCATTTATGGAGTGTCATCAATGTGCAGTATTTAAGGACAGGTCCCTTGCCCTAAGGAGCTTACAGTCCAAGCATTGACACAGGAGACGCAGGGAGCTCAGGAAGGCGGAAGTAAACAGGGAAAGAATGTGGAGTTGGTTCAGTTACATGCCTGGGTTTGGTTAGAAGGTTATTTATTAATATTGCTGCTGCTGGTGGTGGTGGTCATTTTGCATACAGTTAAACTGATTGCCACAGACTCTCTGCACTCCATTGCCATTTAAGTTCAGTCTTTACATTCCCGCCACTGCTTCCATCCCTGTGTACCTAAACCACTCTGAGCATCTGATCATTTTTTGTTGCTTTTTCCGCTGCAACACAGACAGGACTAACCACACAGAAATAATAATACATTATTATCAGCATCACCACTTGTATGCTGCCTTTCAAGGTAAAGCCTCCGGAGGCGGCTCACAACATACCGAAGCCATAAAACACATCAGATTCTGATATAAACCCACAGCCTATGCTAACCGAACACGAACACATCCAAATACATTATCCCGGCAGCAGTCTGAAACAGCACAAAAATCACACATTGATCCTAGTAACTAAACTAAAAAGAAGATACGGAAAACACCCACTTCCGTATTTTTCAGCAGAGATTTGTGCTGTTAACCTGCCGATAGAAACTGTTCAATATGATAGAACCAGTGACTTGGGACGGGATAGGAGGGCAGTGGGAAGGACAGGAATTTATGAGGATGGGATTTGAGATACAAAAGGAGCGATGCCCCCCCTTCCTGAAATTGCACCCTGCGGGTGTGAGGCTCCCACAAATTCTATCACCAACCGATTATGATGATCTTTGGGGGTCCCGTGCATAGAGGCCCCTCGCGTATAATTGCCCTGTCCCGCTCCTTGGGCCAAAGATAGCCCGAGAATGGGGGCAGGCTAACTCTTGCAATTTTCCAGGGCAGGCTTACGATGCCTTGCACCGGACGGCCGGGGCGGGGCGGGGGTCAGCTACGCCGTTTGCCCAGGGCAATCAAAGATCGGTTTTGCTTTGGCCCCTTCGAGGGGGTTTTGTTCCGCACACGACGAACGTCCGGGAGTTCTTCCAAAGGCAGAAGGAAGCGTAAGGGACCCCGAGCTGGATTTGTGCGGCGCCTTTAACTCCTCCGCCCTTGCCCCGCCCGCCCAGGCTCAATCTGAGCCTCCGCCGCGTGCATATCCTGCCAGAACAAACCCCACATTCCCCGCGCGGAACCCGGAGGGCGGCTGCCGAGCTCCGACCGTGCCTGGCCGATGAGCAAGTAGCAGGGCGTGGGGAGGTGCCCGCCTGCCCGAGGAGGGAGCGGACCAGAAGCGGAACTCCGGCCTGGCAGAAGTAAGTGGCTCTGGGCGCTGGAGATTTCCTGCAATCCGATTAGGAGTTGCTAATTCCAGCCCCTCCCCGCTGCCGGTGGCAGGGCCTCGGAACCCCGGCGCCGTCACAAGCCCTGCCCCGAACTTTCCGGCACCAAGCCAGGTAAGCGACTGGCCGGGGGAAGAATTTGGCGTCTCCATTACTTGCAAGATCTTGGGGGAAGCCAGGGAGATCTTACTTGCTTTTTAGTCCAGGGGTTGAGGGTTTTTTTGGGGGGTGGCTCCCTTTCCGTCCTTAGTTAATGGTCGAAGAATGTCTAGGGGAGCGGCGACCTTCCCTTAAATGTTGTCTGTTAAAAGGGTGCTGGGCGGAAGGGGATACTCGATCGCTCTCAAATCTCCGATCCAGCATTTTATACCTTGTATGTGTGGCTGGAAGCAGATCTGGGTGGGCGCCAATTTATGTGTAACGCTCTGCACGGCCTGGGCTGGGCCAAGCCAGAATGAACAAGCAGGATCAGCCTAGGACTCTGGAAGGAGAAGGCGCATTTCTTGGAGGATCCCTTTAAAGTTAGCCGGCCCACTGGCTAAACTTCCTGAGGATGCCCTCCCTACACGCGTTGCGGAGCCATGCGCTTCTCTAGCAAGGTTGTGCAGTGAAATACCGGGTCTAGAGAGAATGATCAAACGCTGCGCTGCTTATCTCCTATCTGATTTTTCTCCGGTGTATTGTACCTTCTTTTTGGGGAAATGAAGCCAAGCAACTGGAGGTGGCCTGGGAAGAGCATTCTGTCTGCACCGACATATTACCGTACTGAGCAATTGGGAGAATGAGCCTGTGCTTTTTTGTAGCACAAAGCAGAATTATTAGCATTCTGGGCTTAGTAGCTGGGTCTGTATTCAGGACAGGGTCATAGCAGGGATAGTCAATGTTGTGCCTCCCATATGTTGTTGGACTGCAGCTCCTAAAGCCCCTGACCAGTGCCCATGCTGGTTGGGGCTGATGGGAGTTGGGAGTCCAACATCATCTGGAAGTAGGGCCGACACTCCCTGCCAGGGAAGAAGTTGGTGTGTGAAGATCTACATCAGGAGCAAGGGGAAGAGTAAATATATGCATTGGGATCTGCTGCTCCTGTGGATTTGCCGCCCAAGGCAGTTGCTTCACCTTGCCTCATGAGTGGACTGGCCCTGTCTGGAAGATGTCATGTCAAGACGCCTCCTTGTTAGTTCCTTGCTGTTTTTAATTGATGTTGTCTGTACACTTCAGGAGGTGAAGCACTGCTGAGGTCTCTCTGGGACCCCCTCTCTATATTGCACATAAGAGCACCCACGTTTTTCATCTGTATGGATGATAAAAACATAAGAAGAGGCCTGCTGGATTATCCCAAAGGCCCATCTGGTCCACCATCCCGTTCTCACAGTGGCCAACCAGATGCCTGTGGGAAGCCCCTAAACTAGTATTTGAAGCACTAAACTAGTATTTGGAGACCTCAAAGTATAATGAGGTTAATAGCTCTTGCTCTGTTTCCTTATTTCTGCTAGCAGAGAACCTTTCACTTCAAAAGCCAAGCACTAGCCTCTAATCTGGCCAGTTTAAGATGTCCTAATAGCCACTGTTGACTTATGTCATAGTTATGTCCTATATAAACAACTAAATACGTGCTTGAAGTATTTCAAATACGTGCTTGAAGTGGAAAAATCTCACTCTACTCCTTGGACTACGGTATGCATCTAGACATCCAAAACTGGCCACTTTTTATGGACTTGGAGGCAGTGGTTGATGACTAATAGTTTCTCTTTGGTAGATAGAGCCTGAGGCCAAGGTCCTCCACTGTTGTGTAGGAGCACACACAGGATGGCCTTGCTAAATTGTAGTCTGTCTTTTCTTAGGGTCCATACGGATTCCCAGTATCTGTTGGGTTTCCATGGAGTTGTGGTGCTGGCTCTTTCAGCCTGACCCAGCTAAACTAGCGTCTTCCTGCCATACTTCTCAGGGCTGGAGTATAGGACTACAGTTCCCAACAGACCCAGACATGTTGGGAGTTGCAGTCCAATAACATCTACAGGTCACCATAGCCCCACAATAGCCTCATGTGGCTGCTGCATTCTGCTGTGTTCTTCATGGATGCTTTTGTTCCGATGCTGAGTGTTCTTTTTTCCCCCATTCACTTTTGTGGCTCTGGAACATGAAGTACTTTGGGATAGCTGGATTCGGCTCATGGCTGCTCTTTGTGCTCTGCTGGATTTATTGTGGCAATCGGTAGCTTTTCCTTTTCACATATCTAGGAGGAATAAACATGGGACTTACTTGCACTGATAGGGTACTTCCATAACATTAAAATGGAAGCTGCTGTGGATCTTCCTCCTGCAATGCAAGCCAAGCTTCCTTCTGACTTGCCAGTGTAAATGACAGTCATACACGCTAGTTCATTCAACAGTCACTTTTCGCTCTTTACCATGTTTTGACCAGGCTGCCACATTTTGATTTTTTTTTATTGTCATTCATTGAAAGTTTTTTTTCCCCTTAATTTGTTTAACGATTTAAAAGGTTTGCAAAATACACTTTGGGAATTTGGAGGATAGAGAGGAACTGGGGAAGCCATCTTATGCTGAGTCAAACCATTGATCCGTCTAGTTCAGAATTGTCTACACTGACATGCAGCGCTTCTCCAGGATTTCATAACAAGGATCTTCCCAGTCCTGCTAGAGATGCTCGGGATTGTCCCTGGGACTACCTGCTGATGCTCTGCCACTGAACTGTGGCTTGTTATGTCATGGACACCAGCCAAGCAGTGCTGTGCAGTCTGCTGCTGCTGCAAAAATGTTGAAATGGGTTTTTCCGAGCTTGGCACTGGAGAGAAAAATGACTTTAATATAATGGAAGGAGTGTACTTGCAGAACAATCTGCTGCTAAAATGTTATGTCTGTATCCACCTGAAGTGTTGGGGTGGAGGGCAAACCTTATGTGAATGGTAGCTTTGATCAAGTCCAGTCCTGTTTTGATTTGCAGTTATAGAGTCTTGATTTAAAGTGAAGCAATACACTCCAAGGAGCACTGGGTGGGTGCTTCATACTTCTGCCTTATTCCAGAGGTAGGCAATGTGGTGCCTTCTTCCAGAGGTTACTGGACAACAACTCCCATCACCCCTGACCATTGACCATGCTGACTAGGGTCAACAGGAGTTGGATTCCCAACAGCATCTGAGGGCACCACGTTGCCTATCTCTGTCTCTAGAAGATCTAATGCAATCCAATTAATCTATATTATTTGCCAAGGAAGCACAAGCACGCAAACTAAATTATGCAGATTATCTAACAGTCAATATAAGTTTATTGTTCTAGCCAAAAGCTATGACAAACCTGCAGCATCAGTACCAATAAAACAATACAGAGCATATGTCCATAATACAAGCCAGAGAGAGGTTGCCGGAGACAACAAACTTAAATCCAGCTTGATTTCAAATCAAACCTTTGAATCACCACAACAAATTATAGTGATTTTATCTAACTCCCCTTTCCTGTTTTTGTGGGGCATAGAGGGCCACACTGTGTGTTACAAAGCTATTTTTGTGGCTCAAAGGAAACTGGACCATTTCTGCCAGGGTGCACCTGCTTACTTGTGTTCTGGGGTGCCAGCTTGAATAAAATATGGGGGGCAGGTAAGCCCCGCTCCGCATAATTGATCACATGACACGGCACACATACCATTTGAATGGCAATGCCCATCAATTTGGGCTCCCTCAAATATTTTATTGGGGTTTGAAGTATCCTTGGCCTCTAGGAGTTGGTGCCTATGCTGGTGTTTATGGAAATTAATAATATCTGCATATATTATCAAATTTATTGTGCTACCAGCATTCAGGTTTCCAATCTACTTGACTTTTCTCCTTTTATTGATTTTTGGGGGACGGGGCTGAGTATTGGGCTGACTAAAAGCATGGTGGTAAATGGAACCTGACTGGACACCATCAGCACATTCCTGGTCTCCTCTGCAATCATGAGGGCTAGACAGTTGCTTTTTTAAAGAACAAGCGCTGTATTGTATCACCTAGCTGATATCTACCACGCATACTAAATCTGTATTGTCCAGTTGTGTGGGGTGCTGGCAATCGGGACTGAGCCACTGGAATGGACTGCTTGACTATTGCTTTCCCTTTTCCCCTTATAGGATGTTCTGGTGGCATTGTGGCCGCCTTCTCCTTTGAGAGGTTATGCGTAGAAGCCCTCATCCAGTGTGTCTGTGCTGCAAAGGAGCTGGGAATGCAGGAAGCAACGTGCTTGTTGCACTGCAGCAGGCGCCTGGTATTAATCCCGGAGGGTGGCAGGGAGCCAAGGCCTTCCCAAATACAGCAGAATGGTGTAGTGACTGAAGAGCTGGAGGCCATCACTCTGCCTGTATTCTAGTGGGCAGTTACTATGTCTTCAGTGCTAGATAATCTGGGAGCTGCCTGCTGACATAGCTGAAATAATTTGCAGATCACTGGATATAGCTTACAGCTGTTGGTGTTTCTGTCTCAATTTTTAGGTGTAAGGGAAAGGGCAGGGGAGGAGTGGGAGGCAGGCGGCTTCTGCACCTGCTTGGGCTGCTCTGTGTCACAGCTCCACCTCCCATCATTTTCTCTATGGCCATCTCTAGCTCATGCACTGACTAGATATTGTTAAATGCCAGCTCATGCAACCTAGCAAGTCCTCCAAGAGCTAAGAACTCCTGGTGGAAAAGCCATCCCTGCAGATATAAAAGGATGTAAGAAAGGAAGCTGTGCTGAGTGGCAGGCAGTGTTTCACCTTGAGGAACATCTTGAATATCCTTCCCTCCCTGGAATGACTCTAGACAGATTCTGCATCCAATGAAGGTCTCTGTGTTTGGATTTGAATGTCATAAAGAGGCCCGCAGCTCAGATATCTGCAGCCTGATACAACCGTTCTCACAGATCAGAGTCCTGGTAGCTGGTCCTTTTGGTCTGGCACAAGGGGAGAGGTAGAAAGCGAGGAACTCGGGACTTGACCCTGCTGCCAGTGCTGCAGAGGAACACTGCCTCTGGGAAATTGCACATAACTCTTTCTGCACTGGGAATTCAGAAGTACCATTTTTAGTTTGCAGGAGGAAATTGAAGTAGCAGGAAATGCTTTCTTTCTGCAAAATCAAATGATCGTGCCAGCTGTGTGAAACCCATTTCAAAGCTGCATGGTCGAGAGAGTGTGCTGAAAGGCTGAAGGGAGCGGCAGGGAGAAGAGGGTATCCCTTTCCATTTTGCAAATGATTAGTAGCTGATTAAGCACTGGCTGATCTGATTGGCAGAGTGCCTCGTTTGGGGGAATATGGGAGACTGGGAAAGTGACTGAATTAAACAATCCAAAATAGTAGCTGTATGCTAGGACTTCAGAAAAGCAGGAAGGCTTTTCTGGTTATAGTCTATAGACTGTGAGCACTTGATATCTTGTGGGCTAGGGGAGTGTGGCTTTGGGTTTTTTGGTGTGTGTGTTTTTTACAGAGGATGGGGGTTTGTTTGTGGGGCCACTTTAAACCTTCTCAAGCGGAACGCTGATCGTCCACACAAGGCAGTATTTTGGAAACTTGGGGACTTAAGGGAAAAACATAGAATCGGCTGTTTGTTTTGTAAAGCTGGGCATCAAATGATGGGTTGGATTTGGAATCCTGCCCTTGTGGGTGTCTGCCCCTTGGTCTCCAACCCCTATCCAGACAGTGCCTTGCGAATGAGTCCAGTAAGTGTGTACAAGATGCACAAAGGAGGAGAGAGGTAGCCCTAAAGCAAGCATAGGCAAACTTGGTCCTCCAGATCTTTTGGGACTACAACTCCCACCATCCCTGACCACTGGTCCTGTTAGCTGGGGATGATGGGAGTTGTAGTCCCAAAACAGCAGGAGGGCCAAGTTTGCCTATGCTTGCCCTAAAGCATCTTTTGTCATAAAACCAAAACAATTTGCACTATCAGTACAGAATTTGACCCACAAGAAGGAGAAATCTGACCAAATGGCAAGAAGCTTGTGAGGAATGGCTGTGTTATAACTGTTTAAATATTAAACCTAGCATTCATTATTACTTTTAACTTTGTGAGATGTTGAAGTTTGTTTAAAGATCGGATAAATATTCTAGAGCTATTTTTGTATAACTTTGCATTAGAGTTCATCCTGGAGAAATATCCTCCCTATTTAGCCATTCTGATACTAACAGCTGCATAATATATTCTTAAATTAAGACAGTTGACTCCTCCTCTGCTAATAGGCTTTTGTACAGTTGAGGTTTTTCTGTCTTTCTAGAGAAATGACACTGGGTTTCCCTCCTACATATTGTTCTCAAATAGTTTCCTGTGTGCTGGCTGTCGCAGTTGCTTCAGATAACTTCAGCCATCCGTTCTAATATGGGGCTGCCCATGGGGCCATGAAATTACAGGGAGGGGGGCTGGCTCTGTCACAGGGTTGTTCCAGGATCCTTTCCTGAATTTTCATTTTTCATAAGTGTCTGCCTGCTCCTTTCACTTTAGATTGTGGTTTCTGTAAAGTTTAAAGCGGAAACATGCAGCGTTCTTTCCAAAAGAGCTCAATAAGAAGGAAGCCTGCATTTTCAATGTTATGACCCACAAATGCAGCCTTGTAGCGTAACAACAAGCACGTGGCGCTTGATTTTAATAAAAACCAAAACAGAACACAAATGTATTATTACAATTATTTCATAAATTAAGGGTTTCATCCTATACTTATGCCCACTGAGGGGACCTGGGAAGTGGCACAAGTACCCTATTGGGAGATGATCCAGTCACAAGTTTCCCATCTCATGTGCCTCAGTGCTCCTATGTGCCAGACCTTGGTCCTGTGGCTGAGGACCTGCATCAGGGACACCCTGTATCTGGGGGTGGGACACACACACATCCATGTCAGAATTGTCTAAGCTTGCTTTCTGTTAGCAGACTGACTTATTTAGAAGAATGAAACCACAAATCAGGAAACGGTTGCTATGATGAATATGAATGTGCCTGGTGATTCCGTTTCACTCCGCCCTGCCCAGTGAGTCAGAGAAAGAGAGAGAGAATGACTGGTCTGGTCTGCATGGAAATATGCATACCTTGTGGGGTGAGAAGTTGTGCGAACTTGTGTTTTGTGACTTTTACCCTGATATAAACTAGTTTTCTCTCTCGTGATAGCTGCCATCAAATCCCAACAGTATGCTAAAGGCAGTTAAACCTTGGTAAGATATTTGCTGACATCGAATATATTGCCCCAAAGCGTAGTTCTGAGGTAAATTTGTCTTTCAGAACAAGCAGCCTAGAGGGGTATGTGGAATGCTTGAACTCAGTTGGGAGTAACTCTGTGACAAATGTTGTTTTTGAGTATGGAAAGTTCTGGTTTGTGAAGGGTGGATTTGTTCGTCTTCCCATATAGGAAACTGTGTGTGTCAAATGTATGTACATTGAGGATCTATTTCACTCTGTGAATGGAAGGCAGAGCCGCTGGTGGATTCCTGTAGCATGTAGACGTACAGATATATGTGCACACAGTGAAATGGGCACATCTTCATGTGGGTCGCGTAATACTGTAATTTCCAAACAGGTAGTAGTGCATCTCTACCATGTACACAGGGACCCTGTGGCCCTCCCGACGATCTTGTACTCCAACTCCAGTCATACCTGACAATTGGTTATGCTGGCTGAAGCTGATGGATGTTTCAGCATTAGAAGAAAAGGTGTTTTTAAAAAATACGTCGTCCCAGAATGCTAGCTGAATAATGATGATATAATGATGACAGTGGAAAAAAATACAGCAATTATGCCACTATCAATGATAATTCTCCCAGTTGCTGGACATCACAGGGGGGAGAGCGCTGTTGTACACAGGTCCTCGTATAGCTGTTTCTCACCACAAGAACACAATTCTGGGGTGGATGGGCCACTGGCCACTGGCCTGATCCAGCAGGACTCTACTGTGAACCGCCCTGAGACCTCCGGGTATAGGGTGGTATATAAATTCAATAAATAACAACAACACGTTAAGTGCAATATTTCTCAAACTTGGGTCTCCAGCTGTTGTTGGACTACAACTCCCATCATCCCTAGCAAGCCAAGACCCAAGGTTTGAAGAACACTGGTTAATAGGAATTTTGTCACTCAAGTACTTTCTTTCTTTCTTTCTTTCTTTCTTTCTTTCTTTCTTTCTTTCTTTCTTTCTTTCTTTCTTTGTCCTAGGGTGTCTTATCTTCTAAAGTCTGCCAAACCACCCCCCCAACTGAAACATAACCAAGGAAATTTGGAAGTCAGGATGATGTAAATATTTTAATGCCTATATAAACACATCTGTTTTGCATGTTATTTCACTAACACCTGGTTACCAAAGAGTGCTTGCATTTCTCGGTAGTCTTTTCCGGCTTCTGATTTAGATGTTTGAGTGTGGGGTGACTGGGGAGCACTCTTCCCAAAACGTATTTTCTACTTCGGTTCTCTCACTCTTGCCAGAGCTGGGGCTTCTGGGACCTCTTTTTGCTGGGCCTGCAGGCATTGCCGTGTCTAGCCGCCTTGGGGGCTGCCCAGAATGTCCTAACCTGATCTGCGCTCAGCGAAGGGTGTCCCCAGGCTGTGGTGAGATCCATTTGCTGTGTTGCATGGCCTGCAAGCCAGTGTGGTGCATTTGTCTTCGCATGTGTGGAGGAGCCCAAGTGCAAATCCCTACTTGGCTTCCAAGCTGACAGTAGGCATGAAACTGGATGACCTTTTTCTTGGGTTGTTGTGAAGGAATAATGAGAGGACTCTCTGTGTGTATGTGATCCTGAGCTCCTTGTGGGAACAGTGGGGTATATAAATGGCTGAGAGTATCTTTGACAAATGCACCCAACTACATAGTTTAACCAATGGACAAATATTGTTCACAAGGGCATGCAGGCTTATTCAGTCAATGCATTGCCATCTGTAGTCTGGAAGTATACGGTATCTCCAATTTGGTGATTTGCCCTCCCCAGTATGCAGAACCAAATGGAGAATCCCCCCCTCCAAAAGACAGTACTACTGTTTTGGTTTTTCCTGATTAGGCATGAGTACTAGGGCTGTTTTAAACTGTTTTTAAATCTTTGACTTCTTTTTTTCCAAACTGTGTCTTATAAATAGATATTGCACTTCCTTGTTTTTCTAAGCCTCTCCTTGTGACAGGACAGGAATTATAAAATATTTCTTTAATAATAAATTATTATTTTTTAATCTGTGACATTTTATTATATATTTTGATCTTTGCTGGAAGCCGCCCAGAGTGGCTGGGGAGACCCAGCCGGATGGGCGGGGTACAAATAATACATTATTATTATTATTATTATTATTATTATTATTATTATAGAATGATAGGTGTACATACTGGATACCCTTAGTCAGCTTCAGTTCCAAGTAATCTGTGTCTCATCTCACAGTGGATTTTTATTTTGGATTTTAGGAGTGCTGCTGAGGTATCCGTTGCCTGCACCCTGCTTGTTGTGCCATGATGCCTTTTGGAGGAATGGCTGCCAAACTAGAATGGAACCGTTTGCGGGCCGAGGGTGTGGGCGAGCACAACAATGCTATTAAGTACCTCGGCCAAGATTATGAGACCCTGAAGCAGCAATGTCTGGAGAGTGGCACCTTGTTCGAGGACCCCCAGTTTCCTGCCATTCCCTCAGTCCTTGGATTCAAGGAACTTGGGCCAAACTCTAGCAAAACACGCGGAGTTCGCTGGATGCGTCCTTCGGTGAGTACCTGGCCGTCTGCTTGAAGGGACCCTCGGAGAACCACTTTGACCCACTGTTCTGCATTCTGTTAGCAGCTTTTATTAAAAGCCACTTTGTTCATGGGATCCAACTCTAGCATTTATTATCATTATTATTTGCTTCTGGTGGCCTCTTTCCATCTTCTAATTAGTCCCGCTTTTCTCATTTGGCCCTCTAGCGATTGCCCCTTCAATAAATTTTAGTTGGCTCTGGGATCCAGCCCAACTTCAAATGCATCTGAGCTTGCAGAAGACCGTCTAGTCTGCAAAAGGCAGGGAGAAATGCCAGCCAACCAATTTCCTCACTTGAATATTCACTACAATAGAACTCTCTAGAGTCCCCAGCAGCTTCCTGTATATCGATGGCACAAGCTGATGTTTTGGAGCCATTATTTAATTGAATAGGATTATCCATTTTACTTCAAGGTTAGGTTGTGTAGCAACATTTATATGCAAAGTCTCCCTTTAAGTTTTGGTATGGCCTGGTTCTTGGTGAGGAAAAAGTAGACCGTAATAGGGCATAGGAATAAATCCTTTGGTACAAGCATATGAGATCTGCACAAGCTGGTGCAGGCCAAATCATAGATGATGATATCCAGTCAGCTATGAACTCACAGCCTTAAACAAGCTGCTCTCTCACATTCCCCATCTAATATAAAGTGACAAAAATGCTGGCCTGCATACTGTATTTTTTGTGTGTATAAGACAACCCCTATTTTTTGGAACCCAAAATTTAGAAATTAGGCCAGAGCCCGAACCTAAGCCTGGGCCGCCAAACCCTGCCCAGACTATCTGTGCCAGAGTCCAAGCTTGAACCCGAGTCTAGGCAGCCTGCACTCAACCCTGAACCCCTGTACATTCACCATCCGGGTATAAGACAGCCCCCTATTTTTGTCTAAAAGTTTGAAGCAAAAAAGCATTTTCTTATAAACGGAAAATTATGGTATTTATTGGAAACTTGGTATACTACTTATGTTGATAGACTATTGTTTCCATCATCTCTAACCATTGGTCATGCTGGCTGGAACTGATGGGAATTGTAACATCTGGAGGGCCACAGGTTAGCCAGCTCTCTTCCCCCCACAAGAATGGATAGATGGGTGTGTATTCAACTAAGTTTTATTCAGAGTACAAATTAGCGAACATGATCATGTTGGGTCCATTGATTTCAATGGGTCTACCCTGAGTAAAACTTGTTTGAGATTATAGGTGGTATTCAACAAGAAGAAAACATTGTCCACTCACATTAATCTTTTTAAGACAATCAATCCTGACTTAAACATGTATAAGCAATCCACATGTCTACTTGCTCACATGTAGAAAGAGCAGTGAGATATTCAGGGTGGGTGGTGGGTTTTTATGCTTCCAGCCTTGAACTATAAACCTCTTTGCAGCCATAAGGTTTTGCAGGTTCTGCTTCTGTTGCCCATCTGTTAATCCCCACACCACTGAAATATAATTTTAAAATGTGTGAACACCTGCAAATATCAAGGATTTTCCCAAAACTAAAGTTAAAACTAACTATTTCTGGTCAGAAAATAGGGCACCACAAAACACAGTCATAGTGTGTGACTCAAAAATGTTTTATCAACATTAGATTGCCAGCATCTGCCCTGAACTGGCCACCTGTGCCTTAAATGGTCTGGGCGATAGCAGCTGCCTGGCTCAACTGAACTCTGATGCCAACCATTCATTACTGTACTTCAGTGCCAAACTGAACCAGGAGATGTTCCAACATAGTCTCCCTTGAATGCCAGGAGCTTTCACAAGTAACAGAACACTTCATTGAATGTGTTAGCTTTGGTTTCTAGCCTCTGCTGGTTTTTGTTTTCGTAAAAAAAATACAAAAGACAAAACCACTCTCCTTTTTTGTTATGGCACTTCAATTTTTTATGTAAAGCACTGTGAAAATAGGTCCTCAACAAAGAAGTTGTGCATTGTATCCATTTCTTGCAAGAATCCAAAATTTTGTTTGTGTGTTCTTAAACCCTCCAGAATACATTTAGACCAGAAATGAGAGCAGGGAGGTCAGAGAGAGCAGGAGATATTAAAAAGAAGAGCAGCACTGAAGTGGGAGAAAGGAACACAATATGG
This sequence comes from Zootoca vivipara, assembly GCF_963506605.1. Classification (NCBI taxonomy): domain Eukaryota; kingdom Metazoa; phylum Chordata; class Lepidosauria; order Squamata; family Lacertidae; genus Zootoca; species Zootoca vivipara. The sequence goes on from NC_083278.1 coordinate 82,456,895, forward strand.
ATCTGAGCCACAACAGTCTTTGCCTGTCTCCGTTTAAGGATGTTGCATTCATGTTGTGAATTCAGTGCTCCCACTATGCGTGTATGAGTATTCTGAAGAACCCAGCCCCAGTTTATATTTCAGTTTATATTTATATTTCATTTTTCTTTCCTCTTTGCAGGAAATTGTGGAGGACCCCCAGTTTATCGTTGGAGGTGCTACAAGGACAGATATCTGCCAGGGGGCTCTGGGTAAGTAATGTGTGTTTATCCCGTGGATTGAGGGGGGAGCCAGAGGCTGGAGGAGTTCGGAGGGGGATGGGTAAAAATGGTTAAGAATTGGGGTGTTAAAATGTTGTTTTTTACGATCCTCCTCTTAAGGCTTGGATGATCAGGGTAGTGAAACCGTAAGCTGGGTTATTTATTTAAAATTATTTGTGTGCTGCCTTTGATTTCAAAGAAACACCAGGGTTGGTTTGCAAGGCAATGAAGCAACAACATGTATAGAAGTAAAACTATACTTCTATACATCAGTGCCAAGTACAGTACCCAAATATACCAAGGAGCCAGTATGAACAGGAAGGAGAAGCTTGGGTGAAGCGGTGTATTCTTAGTTGCTGAAGGAAGGACCCACATCCTAGGATTCTTAGCAAGGGAACACCATTCACTGATTTTGACAATCACAATGAGATATAGGGGAGGAGGTTATATTTCCTTTCTTGTAGATTCTGTTGCTTTCACAAGAAACATTGGGTTCCAAAATCAGTACATTGTACTGAGAGAAATCTCTTTCTGTTGTCCATGGTCTGCAGGCACCATAAATGAATCTTAAGAGCAAGAGAAGAAATAAGGATATTAGGAATCCAGGTCCACCGGGAAACTGAGGCTGCGTTCAGACAGCACTTCATTCCTCCCCCCTCCTCCCCCCCCCCAGCAAAGTTTACTTTCACATAACATAAAAGCCACTTCTGGAAGTGCAGCAGAAGTTCAGTGCTCATTCCACTATTAATTGCTCCCAGGGGAAATCCATTTGCAACACCATTAACTAAAAAAAAATATTGGAGGGTGAAATTTGGAGTGGTATGCCAACATAACTCCTCTTTCCTGCCATTTTCATGGGGGAATCATGGGGAAATCGTAGCGCACATGGGCATAAAGGGTGTGATTGTGGGAACATGTCTGCTGTCTGCTTTTGTGTACCACTATGTTTATGGTAGGGGACGCGGGTGGCGCTGTGATCTAATCCACAGAGCCTAAGGCTTGCCAATCAGAAGGTGGTTCGAATCCCCACAATGGGGTGAGCTCCTGTTGTTCGGTCCCAGCTCCTGTCCACCTAGCATTTCGAAAGCACATCAAGTGCAAGTAGATAAAAATACCTTCTCTAGCGGGAAGGTAAATGGCATTTCCTTGCACTGCTCTGGTTCACCAGAAGTGGCGGAGTCATGCTGGCCACATGACCCGGAAGCTGTCTGCGGACAAACACCGGCTCCCTCGGCCAGTAAAGTGAGATGAGCGCCGCAACCCCAGAGTCATCCCTGACTGGACCTAATGGTCAGGGGTACCTTTACCTTTATGTTTATGGGAGTGAGTGGAATTTACTGTGACATGGCAGTCTATCAATCAAAAAGCCACTGTTCCATAATGCAGCTAGCAATGCAGTGTAAAAGGAATGTCAGAAACTGGGACAAAAGTGTAACCAGGAAAACTGGTTCAGCAATCTCCGCATCTGAATGCACCCTGAGTTGCCGTCTATTTCCTTATTCATCAGGTGACTGTTGGTTGCTAGCTGCTATTGGCTCCTTGACTCTCAATGAGGAACTTTTGCACAGGGTTGTACCCCATGGACAAAGCTTTCAGGAGGACTATGCAGGCATCTTTCACTTCCAGGTAAGGCTCATCTTTCCCACAGAAAGTGCTTCAAAGGAAAGCCCTTCTCACAGATGGATGGGACCCTGAGCTATGGAAAACGTAAAGCTGCAAACAGAGGAAGCCTTGGCTAAGAAGTGGAGTACCGTGTTTCCCCTTTTTTAAGACGTAGTCATTATATAAGCCATAGCAGGATTTCTAAGCAATTGCGCGATACAAGCCATACCCCGAAAATAAGACATACTGATAGACCCTTCACCCACTAGCAATAACCCCCCTCCTGCCAGCCAACTCCCCCCTTAAAAATCTCTCCCCATTTTGCTGTCGCTCCACAGACACGTATTTCCTTTAAAAGCTTGTAAAAATGCACCGAACAGCCGTAGCTGCTGGCTGCCGAAGCCTTGTGATTTCCCTTCCCCGTTTCTGAGAGCATTTTTTTAAATAAAAAGATCCAAAAAAATTTTTTTTAGCCAAGCTGTGTAAGCTCTACTTGGTGAAGGGGAGAAAAGTGGGGTGGGGAGGAGATGAAGGCACGAGGAAGAAAAGAGGGGCGATTGAAGAATGCAAAGGCTGTTTTCCCTTTTAGGGAGAGACCTCCGTGCGCGCGTCTGTCTCTCTCCCCCCCCCTGCGTCTCTCTCTCTCTCTCTCTCTCTCTCTCTCTCTCTCTCTCACACACACACACACACACACACACAGCCCACCTCTCGCTTCCCCCCACCTTTCCCTAAATTCCCTTCCATTCAATGCACGTTGATTTCCTCTTAACGGGAATCTCCCGTGTCTGATTGTTGTCTCATTGCTTTTACCGGGCATAAAGCAGCCTTTTAAAAATCCTGCTGCAGTTTTCTTTCTACCTTATGCTGCTTGGTTGTCTGTGGAGCTGCCCCTTTAAGGATTTGTAAGTAGTCTGGATCGCAGTCCTTGCCTTGGGGACTTTTATTTATTTATTAAGGACTTTTTCCTTCGCTGTTTGCGAGCTGCTAAAAGGAGCTGCTAAACGCTGCTTTACACAAAAGTTAAACTGCCGGTCCTAACAACACGTGCTTCCTCACCTCGCTGGCTCAATTGCTTCTCAATTGCTACCATTTACCAAGTCAGCAATCTTAATTGCTGCTTAGCTGGCTTCTTTGTTCTCAGCAGGTAGCTTCTTTGCTATCAGTGATAGCACTGCAAAGTGCTATGTTGTTGGAACTTCAGACAGTCTTGCAGTCTTGGGCAGCTGGCTGGTAGAGATCCTTACTTGCTTTAGGTATAGGCTACTGCTAGGACTGTATCACACAGATAGATTCCATTATACTGGTTTAGATTTAAGAAGCTCCAGTGTAGCAGATTGCTATTAAGTGAGTCCCCACCTTGGAGGAGAGAGAGAGCAGCCCTTCGCGAACATCCCAGGGCCGGGGAGAGAGGGCTGCACCAGGGACGCACACACCTCCCTTCCCTCAGACTCGTAATAAAAATACCGGTACCAGTAAGACATCCCACCAAAAATAAGCCACCCTGTGGTTTTTTGAGAAAAAAAAGTAATAAGACGGTGTCTTAAAAAGGGGGAAACACGGTAATTGCTGAAGTGATGGTTGCCCTGTTCAGACCTAATGTCTACTGTCCCATTACCTCAACCCAATCAGCAAAGCTCATAGCTCAGTGGTAGAGCATCCTTTGGATGCAAACCATCATCAGTTCAAGCCCTGACACCTCCAGGTAGAACATCTAAGATCTTGGAAAGCCACTGCCAGTCAATATATATTATACTAAGGTGGTGTGCCTGTAGTCCTCTTCCAGTTTAGTGGTGGAGCCTATTGAGCCTGAGCATCTACCGTGTTTCTCCAAAAATAAGACACCGTCTTAGATTTATTTTTCCTCAAAAAAAAAAACACGGTGGCTTATTTTCAAGGGATGTCTTTTTTAAAAAATTAAGTATGGTACAGTTTAACCTACAAGGTTAAACTGCCTATCAATATGGCTTATTTTCAGGGTATGGCTGATTTTCGGAGAAACACGGTATCTCGATGCTGCAATACCCAAGGTGCAGGCTTCTTCAGGAGGAAGCGGGATATAAATTGAGTTCTTGTTATTAATAATAATAATAATAATAATAATGGAGTGATGGTCTGATTCTGACTGGACCATCTTGCTATGTTACTTTGCCTTACCTCATTATTATTCTCTGACTTCTTCTTATTCAGATCTGGCAGTTTGGTGAGTGGGTGGATGTAGTGATTGACGATCGGCTGCCAACCAAGGATGGAGAGCTGGTGTTTGTGCACTCAGCAGAGTGCCAGGAGTTCTGGAGTGCTCTGCTGGAAAAAGCTTATGCCAAGTGAGTGCTGCCTCAGCACAGGTTATGCCCTTTTGTGTGTTTTCTCCAGCAAGCCCTGGTTTGGATTGTTTTCCGTTGTTCTTCAACTCACCACCCTCTGTAACTGGGCCTTCCAGTTTCCAGGAGGCCGGGTTTAAAGCTAGTATACTAACCACCAATTCTCTTTACCTTATAGGCTGAACGGCTCTTATGAGGCCCTGTCGGGGGGCAGCACCACAGAGGGCTTTGAGGACTTCACAGGTGGCGTGGCAGAGATGTACGATCTCAAGAAGCCACCTCGCGACTTGTGCAGGATCATTACCAAGGCTCTTGAGAGGGGATCCCTGCTCGGCTGCTCCATTGATGTAAGCAGTGCCCCAAAGAGGGAGCTTGTGGGATGTTCCTGATGTGAAATCAAAGCAGGGCAGCAGAGGGAGATCTGGCTTCCCTGATCTGGCTCTGATATTTGTTCTGAGGCCAGGGATTCGGTCAATGGAAACCTGTCAGAGTAGAACAGTAGAATAGGCCCAAATGTTAACTCAAGTCTGGCTTTGGCTGTGAAGTTCCTTTTCTCATGTTCATCTGTAGCAAGAGACATTGGGTTGGTGCCCCCGTGTGTTAGGAAAGTGTACAGACAACCACCCTGTTTCAGGCAAATACAGTTCAGGTTGCCATTTTCTTTTACTCTTCAGTTGAGTTCTTTTGAAAGTTAGAAAACAATGATGTGAAAAACAGGGGCATATGAATAGCCTTGTTATGTGCAAATTAGTCAGCTGCTGGTCTGAGATCCATGCTTGACTGACCATTGTCTGGGATGTTTGCCAAACACACATCTTTTAATTATTCCTGTGTTTTTAAAATGTGAGAAGGGAAAAACAACATTGGTGATCACACACAAGTGCACACCAGTCTAAGCAAGAGAAATGGAATGGTGCCAAATTGTGAAGGAGGAATGCCTCTGAGCCAAGCATCCTACGCAACATCTTTTCCTTTCTCCATACCCACTCTTATTGCCCTGCGTGCCTGCTCACACATTGTCCACAGGGTGTCCTTCTATAAATGTCCGTTTGCGAGTTGTAATAAGTCATCCCCCCTCACACTCTGGAGAAAAGCAGTGGCAAGTAAGCCAGAAAAATGAATGAGGGCTACATCCCATATATATTCTATGATCTAGTGGGCCAGAACTAATCTGTACGTTATCAGTGTGTTTACTTTTCACAGTTTGTGTATTCTGAGTAATACAAGTGGCCAGTTAGTGAATAGCTTGCAGTTAATCTATGGAATAGCTTTATGTTGTAAAACAGGGATGGGTGAAGCTGTGGCCCTCCAGATAATGTTGATTTCCAATTCCCATCAGGCCAGCCGGTGTGGCCAGTGATGATGGGAGTTTTAGTCCCAACAAGAACTGGAGGGCTGGAGGTTCCCCATCCCTGCTATAGAATGTTGCCTTCAAATGTGAAAAGCTGGTCTTCTCTTGTTGAAAAAGTAAAAAAATAACCCTGGATGTGGTCAGCACTCCCAGTGGTGTTTCACCCAAAGTTCTCTGTCAAGTTTCCAAATAACAGTTTTCCAGAAGTCAAAGCCTATACCCACTAAAGGGCCCTTTTCCTATGGAACCTATGGAAAGTGAGCACCTCTTGATGCAGATGCTGTAATGCCCACAGCCTTACTGCACAACTTTTGCATCCTTCTGAAATAAACAGACTTGTAAGAGTTCACAGCCTCTTCAACACTGTGAATGAACTTTTCACTTAGGGAACTAGGATATACAGGAACCAACACCAAGTTATGAACTGCTGCTGGTACATTGTGTTTAGCAGCCATTTTAGTCCATCACCTGTTGGAGAGAGGGGAGGGTTAAGTCTTTTGACCAGTGCCATATATCATCTCTCTACAGATCACAAGTGCATTTGACATGGAAGCCGTTACCTTCAAGAAACTGGTGAAGGGTCATGCCTATAGCGTCACAGGATTGAAGAATGTGAGTTTCTCTTCAAGGGGCTGTGGGGACCAATTCAAGGGCTTGTGTGTCGGTTGTCTTAATACCTTAACTTTGACAGGTGGACTATCGTGGCCGGGAGGAAGCGCTCATTCGCATAAGGAATCCCTGGGGTCAAGTTGAGTGGACTGGAGCCTGGAGTGATAGGTGGGTTGGACATGTTCCTGCAGTGACATTCTTCTTCTCTGGTGATCACTCGTAGCCGAGTAAGATTGTCTTCCATAAGACAATTCCATTAGAATTGACTGGAAGCAGCTCTCCAGGGTTTCAGACAGGAATTGAACTTGGGACTTTTTGAATGCAAAGCATGGGCTCTACCCTTTGCTGATCCCAGATAAAACTGGAAGGAGCAACATGTCACTAAAATTCTATTCAATATTGATCCAGAGTAGATGCCAATGTATAGTTAGCAGAGTAAAAACTTAATAACGTTGCAGGATTCTCAAAAAAATAGACCAGAGGCAATTGTATTTCATCCAGCAGAGCTTTATTGCTACTGAAGGCAAATGAGCATAATGGTCACAAATCCAATACGTTCAGGATTGGCACTGTCCATAAGAAATCCAGTTGCAGCAGACTTAACTTAAACTTACGATAACTTACAATAAGTCTAAACCTTAACACTAAGCATACTGTGTACAGAACACCACACCAGAAGGAAAAGAGATAGAAAAAGTAATTGAAACCCAGGCTCCTTCTGGCCTCTTATTATAGTCAGCATGACCTTGAAGAAGAGATAACAGAACCAGTTTAAGCCAGCTGTACTCGGTTTCTCTGAAGGAATAACCCAAACATCATGAACCTTCTGCTTGTTTCTTTCACACAGAGAAGCTTCAAGAACCCACTTGAATTAATTAGAATAGGAAAGATCTCTACACATCAGATCAATACTTTCTGCACTAAGAAATGCAAACTGACATAACATGGGGAGGACACAAAGCATAACTGTCTTTCTGTTGCTGTCTTAGCTCTTCTGAGTGGAACGAAGTAGACCCTGATCAGAGGGAAGAACTGCAGCTGAAAATGGAAGATGGTGAATTCTGGTGAGTTCTGAGACTTGTGGCACTGTTTGTTCCTGGTGTGTACACACAGAGAGACATGCAGATACCCCCAATAATTCCTTATTCTGCAGTGGGATATGCAGAAGTGTTTGATGCCAATTAATTGCCTCTTTTTTAAAAAAACAACAAAACACACAGAACAAAACACCCTTGGCTCCTTTCTGTTTGTACCCCAAAGTTGTTTAAAGAGTAGGTGTGGAAAGTGTGATTTCTTTTGGCTTCAAGGTTCTTTAAGCATTTGAGTGACATTGCACTTGCCCTGCCTGATTCCCCTCTCTGCTCTGTGACTTCAACATACCTTTTTGTCCCTGCAGGATGTCTTTTCGAGACTTTTTACGTGAGTTTTCCAGGCTGGAGATCTGCAACCTCACCCCCGATGCTCTGACCAAGGATGACATGAGCAGATGGCACACCACCCTGTTTGAGGGCACCTGGCGCCGAGGCAGTACAGCAGGAGGCTGCAGGAACCACCCAGGTAACAGCTGCCGCCTATTCTTTGTCCATCCTCTTTGGTGGTGATGGACTAGTAAAGTGACTCCCACATTCTGCAGAGGTGTGATATATAAATTAACCATCCTGGAGCCTCTGCTTGAGCCACGATCTGTTGCCTGATGTGCCTCCTCTCTGAATGCCTTAGTTGTGGAAAACCAAGCTTTTTCTGATGATGCAATAGGTGGCCTTGGGGAAAACCACTGGTGGGGCTACTTCTAACATGCAGCTAGACACATTATTGTCAACCACAACAAAATCTGTGCAGTGTGAAAAGTTGTTATGCGGTTGGGCATATGGGATTTCGGAAGGAACCACATAGTTTCTTAAAAAAGGAAATAGATGAGGAAAGATAGGAAGAAGTAGGAAATCAGGATGAATACTGGTTGCTTTCAAACCTTGATAACCTTGTAGTATATTATGGGGCTAGTTACTTGACTAGTCAGAGGCTTTGATTGACTCGTAGCAAACTCAAACAGTTAATCTAGGTATACAGTCACTACACACCAATACAAAACAAACACAAGATTGTGCAGTGATCCTTCCTCTCACATTATACTGAGCTTGCTAAAATTTATTTCATCTTGAGATGAGGTGGGGACTCAGCTTCATAGTTATGCTTTGTGGGGGACAGGAGTCTCAGTACCCAAGTACAGTCGTACCTCGGGTTGCGAACACCTCGGGTTACGAACAACCCGGGTTACGAACTTCGCAAACCCGGAAGTATTTTCGTCGTGCGCGCGTGCGCAGAAGCGCCACGCGCCTTTGCGCTGCACAAAGCGTGAAAATAGCGCTTTGCGCATGCGCAAAACGGCGGTTCGGGCCCTTTTTGGGTTACGAACTTTTTGGGTTACGAACTGCGACCCGGAACGGATCGCGTTCGTAACCCAAGGTACCACTGTATAGTTTAAGGAAGGGAGATAATCTCTTCCCCAAAATAATTGAGGGGGCATCCCTTGCTCTCCCATTATATTGAGGGCACATCTGTTTTTCTTGCTCCCTCACTGTCTTTTTCATTTCGCACATTTATTTCTTCCTCTGTTGTTGTTTTATTCCTCCCTGCCTCTTTGTTAATTCTTACTTTTCTCTTCTGTCTTCCATGTTCATTCTTTCACTTACAAAGAGGTTGGGTGTGGACAGTGGCCTGACTGCTTGTGCCGTAGGGGAGAAAAGCTTAGACCAAACCCTGCTGCACAGTGTCACCATCTTCCCCCTCCCCCTTGCAGCTACATTCTGGATTAACCCCCAGTTCAAAATCAAGCTCTTGGAAGAGGACGATGACCCAGACGACAATGAATTGGCTTGCAGCTTCTTAGTGGCCTTGATGCAAAAGAACCGGCGGAAAGCACGTCGAGCTGGGGAAGACATGCACACCATTGGCTTTGCAGTCTATGAGGTAATCCCATGTGGCTTCCTGGTGTGCCCTTTTGAGCATCATCACTTAATAGGAGCGCATTCCTAACTTTTGCCTGTTTTCTCTCTGTGTGCAGGTTCCTGAGGAGGTATGCCCTGAGCCACCAAAACCCCATTACTGAATTGTGTGTAAGAATGAAATGGGTTGAGCCACAGAATGCTGTTCCCTATCCTGGATGGAATCTGAAACGTGTGCCTTCCTCCTGCTTGATGCAAACAGAGACCCATAATGTTGTGCACAGCTCTTGGGTGGCTGCAGACCAAATGGTCCAGGCTGTATAGGTTCTAAGCCAAAAAGGGGGGTCCAGTTCTGCACTGGATGCATCAACAAATTAAGCAAAATCAGTAAATGTGTGGTGGTTGTATGGTTTTAGATGGGTTTGCCAGATGCCTTCGCAAGGCTTTAAAGTGGGATTGTAGTGCTTTAAATGCATGGTGTGAGTGTATGTTACTAGATATGCATGTGATGCCTAGGCCATTGTCATCAGATGAAGGAGGGGGCTGCCCCTTTGCTGAGCTGTACAATATACCTGATCTGTTTCCTGTCCCAGAACCAGGGCTGCCAGAGTATTCACCTGAAGAAGGAATTCTTCCTGAGGAACCAGTCTCGGGCGCGCTCAGAGACCTTCATCAACCTGCGGGAGGTGAGCAACCACATCCGCCTGCCCCCTGGCGAGTACATCATCGTGCCCTCCACCTTTGAGCCTCACCAGGAAGCAGACTTCATCCTGCGCGTCTTCACGGAGAAGCAGTCAGACACACAGTGAGTCCATGCCCTTGCTGTGAGCTACTATAATCTCCCAGGTCTCTGTAAGGGATGTATGAGCTTTCCTTGGGACTCAGCTGCCTTTCTGTAAATTAGCTTGGATGCCAGTTGACTTTTGGGGAGTTAAGAAAAGGAAGGCACTGAGCAGCAGAAGATATTCATCTGAGCTCTAGATGTTGGACAAAAGACTCAAAAGCTAGTTGAGGAATAGACCTGACTTGTATTCCACCCAATGTCTTTATCCTCACAGTGGCTTTCCATGTTTTGCTGCCTGAGTGAGCTGCACAGTAAACTTCCAGATACATCCATTGGGACTGCTCTCTTGAATGGGGGACAGTCAAAGTGGAGTTGTGTCCTACCATATCTCTTGGCCTTCTGCCAGGCCCTCCTTCATCTTCTCAGAACTAGAGGCTTTGCTAACAGTGTTCTTTCTTCTCCAGGGAGCTGGATGAGGAGATCAGCGCAGATCTGCCTAATGAGGTAACACTCCAACCCCAAGACGGGCAGTTTTAAGTGTCAAACCTCCATCTTTTTAAATTCTGACTTATTTATGAGAGCATGTGTGTGTGTGTGTGTGTGTGTGTGTGTGTGTGTGTGTGTGTTTGTGTGTGTATTCTGCACTTTTCACTGTATCTGGGTCTTAAAGCAGCTTACAAAAACTGAAAACAATGCCGTGTACAAAATTTAAAACATCAAAGATGATAATACCGAAACAAGTATTCATGGTGTGAATGCCTCCTGGAACAAAATGTTTCTAACCAAGTGTGTGAAGCTTAGCAGGGACAATGCCTATCTGATTTCTAGTGGGAGGGAGTTCCATAGAGTTGGGCTCACTACATTCAAGGCACGACTCCAGTGTTGGATTCGGAGCTGGGAGAGCAGGGTTCGAATCCCCACTTGGCCGTGAAACTCACTGGGTGACTTTTCAGCCTACCCCACAAGGTGGTTGTGGGGATTAAATGAGGGGAGGGCGAGCGATGTATGCCACCTTGAGCGCCAAAGTTGGGCTAGGAAAGCAATAAATAAATAATACTTTGGTCCATGGGGGATGATCTCTGTAATTGGCTTGGGACATAAAGGGGCAAGGCGGTATCCTGGGCCTTAGTTGCTCAGGGCTTCGTATGCCAGTACGAATATAGTCTTGGGTTACTGTATAAATCGCCTGCACATAATAAAATACTGCATTGAGCATTTGGCTGATGTCCCTTCACGCCAATGTACCTCCTTCTTAAAGCTATGTTTTGAATCATCCTTTTTGGTTAAAACAGGATGGGATGAAGCATGGAGAATTAAGGGAAGGGAGAGAGCCAGCTGCTGGAAAGTGTGAAGATGAAACCCCATAGCATTTAATGATGGAGTGTGTGAGAGGCTGTCAGTGGTTTTTGAAGATAGCTAGAGGGAAAATTAGGTAGTCAGAGCAGTGCTTCACCTGCTGGTCCTGGTTTTTTGTTTCCTCAGGAAGAGGTATCTGAGGATGACGTGGACGAAAACTTCAAGAACATGTTCCGGCAGCTTGCAGGAGAGGTAGGTACTGTGACTCAGCAATCCTGTGAGATTCTTCCCCCTTCAGTTGTTGTGTGCAACGAGCAGGTAAAGTAGCGCCAGTGGCTTTGACAATGTGGAAGTGAGAAGGTTTCGAAGGAGCCTGTCCACCATGGAAAGAGGACTTCACTTGGATCAGGGGCCTCTCTGAGGAATGCCCCAAAGTCACCTTCCTTCAACCTCATCTCCTCACAGGGCTATTGTGGGGATAAAACAAGGGTGACAGAGGCATGCACATAGAGCTTGGAGAATGGAGGGGAAGTTGAGGGGAAGCACAATAGATAAATATAATTGAACAGAAACATGCCTGTGATCTCTGAAGGAAGATGGCAATGGTTCATTGGAATATGAGTTTGAGGCTGCAGGGCTCATAGTCCGGACAAATTTCCATGACTACTTCAGTGACTTGGCCTTCCTCAGTGTTATCCAGAACCATCCCTTAATACTAGGGATGCTTGAAGAATTTAGTTTCTGAATTCTGATACAAATGGACCTGGGACTGAGTTACAAATCAGAAAGCAATTGCCTTTCTGATTTCACACTATTCTGAATTTTGTGGTGCCATTCTTGGCTCAAAAAACATATACAAAAACATGTAAATAAATCTGTTTTTTATATTTAGAAACCCATTTATTGATGCAAAATGCATTTTAATACGTATCTTGGAATAAAATACGTATTTAACTATTATTTTTGCTGCAGATTTAAAAAAAAACAGAATTGCAGATTGGTGTGGAAACAGGGCACAGTGCACTTATGAATAGACATGTATGTGAATTCAACATGGTTTGTAGATAGAGTGATCCATTCATCCCTATGCATTGACAGGCTGCCCAGGGTGGGATCAGTGCCTGAGGAGTTAGGAGTGAGCTGCTTTTGGACCCCTGAAATCTCTGAGCCATGAAATGCTCGGCTAATGATCTGCCTTCTCTCCCTTCCTCCAGGACATGGAAATCAGCGTCTTTGAGCTCCGAACCATTCTGAACAGAGTCATTGCCAGACGTAAGTGCTTCTTATTCAGACTCCTGGCCTATGCTGTGGGTATCTCTGAACATTCCACACAAGTGTAATGACAGTGTGTCTCTTTCCTCCCTCGGCCAGACAAAGATCTGAAGACGGATGGGTTCAGCATGGATTCTTGCCGTAACATGGTCAACCTGATGGATGTATCCTTTCTGCTGAGAAGCGAGAAATGGGGAGGGTTATCTTGGTCAAAGAAAGTGGGGCAAGGATACAGATCTGCTCATAGCATAGAAATACGGGCAAAGGTAGTTTTGCAAGAGAGAGAGGAATGTTCTTGTATGAAGCTTAATATCCGAAACCTACTGACCAAGTTTGCACATCACAATAAGCTGTAGTTAATGGTTATCCCTGACTTCATGTAAGTCTGCACCAGGGATCATGCTTCCTTTCATTCCCCAAAACCCAAGATTTGTGCCTAGCTTACTGATTTGGAAATACTGTACCTCACTCCATAAGATGTACCTGGCCATAAGACACACTTAGTTTTCAGAGGAGGAAAGGGGGAACGCCCCGTTTTGGGGGGGGGGATCAGCTCACAGTTGTGCAGCTTCTTTTGCAAAGAGGAAAAGGCCCATTTTTTTTAAAGGATCAGTGCAAAGTTGTTGAGTTTACTTTCCAAAGGGAAAAAATTCTGTTCAACTCACAGTTCTGCAGCTTCTGATAATCTAATCAGCCAGATAATCCAATCAGCCAGCCACATGTTGCTGAGGAAACAAACGGCCTCCCTCTGCAGAACATTCAACAATGGAGGCCTGGGCAAGGAGGTGGGGCCGGAAGGGAGCTAGCTTCCCTTATCTCCCTCCCAGATCTCTTGCAATCAGCTGCTGAGTGGCTTCCTCTTTCCCTCTTGTTAGCCTTTTACTCTTTCTTTTAAAAAAAAAGAAGAAGCACGATTTGCTTTTCGTCCCTGGGCAATGTGGCTCCAGGGACCACGCATTCGCTCCATAAGACACACAGACATTTCCCCTTACTTTTAAGGAGGAAAAAAGTGCGTCTTATGGAGTGTCTTATGTAGTTGTGCATACCTTTCCCTGCTATTCTTGCTTAAATAGAGTGTTCCACTCAATTGTACAGAGCAGTGCAGAAGTGCAGCCGCTCCAAGGTGGCAGATGTGTGGCACTGATAACTGCAAAAGCATTGGGCTGTCTTGTGTCCAACTGGAAGACCAAGGGTGGGTGAGGTAAACCTGGAATCCAGCTCTGTTTCTATCTTCTGCCATGTTGAGCAGTTAATGAGCTTACACCTTCCTCCTCTGTTCAACTCCCTCCCCAATACTTTGGGATTAGAAGTCCTTCTTTTTGCACTAAATGTCTTCCCTTGACTCTTCTGCTCTTCAGAAAGATGGCAGTGCTCGTCTGGGCCTTGTGGAGTTTCAGATTTTGTGGAACAAGATTAGGACTTGGCTGGTAAGAGAAGCAGACTTGGCTTTTGTGTTGGTTGTGTGTGTGTGTGTGTGTGTGTGTGAGAGAGAGAGAGAGAGAGAGAGAGAGAGAGAGAGAGAGAGAGAGAGAGAGAGAGAGAGAGAGAGAGAGTTGTGCTCAACAGAACCTTCAGTGGGAGGAAGGGGCTTAAGGATGGCAAGGGAGTGTGTGTGGAGGAAGCAAAACCTCAGCATCATCTTCTTTCTCTATTATGACAGAATGTCTTTCGCCAGCATGACCTGGACAAGTCAGGCACTATGAGCTCTTATGAGATGCGTCTGGCTTTGGAAACATGTGGTAAGCATGGAAGGGGATGTTTCCAAACACTTTGCTGGTGGGTTGTTGGGGTCCTTATCGGCTGCAGGCCCTGATATATTTACTGTGCAATTAATCTATACCAGTCTCATACTATAGCATTATTTTCTAATTGCTATCCAGGGCTTTTTTGCCGGGGGTGGGCAGAATTAATTTCTCATAATCTGAACACAGAACCACTAAATAATGCCATCTGAGGAGGAGGGATGGTCCTTCTTCTCAGACTTCCTGTGTGGAAGCAGTTCGGCCTTTAGTTTCTAGTGCCATACCCTTCCTGTAACAACTTTGGAGTGGGCAGCGTTCATTAGAACTGCACGTGGGAAGAAAAAAATATTCTGTGACTTGAGAGTGAAAATTCTCCTTCAGCATTCTTTTTTGAAAAAAAAAATTCAGGAAGGACATTTGACAACATCTGTGTGGTAAAAATAGGCGCAATCTTAGACCAATACAATCAGCCAAAGATGGTAACTGTGCCATATTCTCTTCACAAGCCAAGTTTTCAAACTCTTCACCCAGGGGTGCAGTAAATATTGAACTGTTTTTTCTGGCCTTGACTCTTATGCTGAATCTCATTAAGGCAGAGAAGGCCTCAGTTTCTTTCAAGCTGGTTAAACACTCTCATTTCTACCTTTTTAGGCTTCAAACTGGACAACAAGTTGCACCAAGTGGTGGTAGCACGTTATGCCGACGAGTCACTGGGCGTGGACTTTGATAACTTTGTCTGTTGCTTAGTCAAGTTGGAGACAATGTTCAGTAAGTGGTTCTGGAGCTGGGCCTGAGAAGGGAGCCATCTCCCTGGGCAGTCTGCCCAACAGCGTGTAGGAACATGCCTTTAGGCCTGAAGTGCACACACTCGTATTTCTCTATTGGTGGCAGATGGTTGTGTAAAACAGCTATCCCAGACAAACTACTCTTGGGGTGTAGGTAATGGCTACACGGTTAAAAAGGTAAAGGGACCCCTGACCATTAGGTCCAGTCGTGACCGACTCTGGGGTTGCGCGCTCATCTCGCATTATTGGCCGAGGGAGCCGGTGTATAGCTTCCAGGTCATGTGGCCAGCATGACAAAGCTGCTTCTGGCAAACCAGAGCAGCACATGGAAACACCATTTACCTTCCCGCTGTATCGGTTCCTATTTATCTACTTGCATTTTGACGTGCTTTCGAACTGCTAGGTTGGCAGGAGCTGGGACCAAGCAACGGGAGCTCACCCTGTCACAGGGATTCGAACCGCCGACCTTCTGATCAGCAAGCCCTAGGCTCAGTGGTTTAACCACAGCGCCACCTGGGTCCCCGGCTACACGGTTATCACTCCTTATTAATTTCAGCTGGGTTTCTCCTTGAGAGAAAAGGGGAGGAAGTAGCTCCCTCCAGCCAGGCTGCTGCTTGTGGTAGGCCTTAGATATACCAGCCTTTCAAGTTTCATCAGAAAGTTATCACTTTCCTCTGGTGATGGTTATTTTGACTCAGAGGGGACATAACCCCCCCCCACACACACACACACTTGGCTTGTCAGTGTTTCTGCTGTAATAGACATTCTGCCAACAGTGAGGATCAATTTGAGCCCCTCATGGCTTTTGAAGTGTGATGGTGTTTCGCCTAAGGATGTAACATATCCTGGTTTCTGGTATACAACAGATTCTCAGTGTACCACCTCCTTGCCAGGTTTTGAAGGGCAAGTCTCCTTTTGACAGGGTTTAGGTAGGAACATTATAAGTCAGGATCCAAGAGCCACGTATAGCTCACCGCTATGACAAGAAGGATATTTTAACTATGGCCAGCAGGCCACCAACTGAATGCCTCAAGACAAATCAACAGGCAAGGAAATGTTTTGAGTAGGCATTTTTAATATTCATTGTGCCTACAAGCCATTGAACATCAGTTCAGTGCTTACTGGATTTAGCTGAGGCCCAATTCCAGGCATCATTGGACAGGCCATTTTGGAAGTGGTGGTCTGCCTGTGGAGCTCCATCCCTAGATATGTTTATATAGTGCCTACTTGTTTTGTATTTTAAACATCAATTTAAAAGGATCTGGATTGCTCCAGCCTTTGTTTGTAAGTTTTCTTAGGGACCAACAGATGGAACAGAAGTCCTTTTAGTGACTGATCACCTTGTGTTTTCTCTTAAAACTCTGTAGGATTCTTCAATAGCTTTGATCCCGAAGGCAGTGGGAGTGCTGTGATGAACCTTGGCGAGGTAAGAAAACTGAGGCAGAACTTGAAAGGTGACAGAAAGTGTGTTCACAATATTGTAGCCCTGCTGTCCCTTTCGGAGCTCCTGTCATGCATTAAATGTGCGGAGGGCACTTAATTGATTGCACGAAACTATTCATTGGAAAGCTTGGCCATTGAGAAATTGGAAGGGATGAGAAGGTCGACAGCAGAAGGCTAGACAGGGAGAAGTGGCAGGAATGAAGCCAGGGAATGAAGAGGAATAGCCCATGTTTTTGCCATGTTCTGTGAAGAGAACCATTGTGTTTTGGTGATGGGTTGAAAATGGAGAGTAAAGGAGGAAGAGAAGATAAAGGTCCAAGGCCTCGTGCCTGGTTAGTTTGGTGGCAAAGTGAGGCGCTAGTCTCAGACAGCTAATAAATGTAGGGAGGCAGTGGAGGCCGCTCCCTGGCTGTTCCTGCTGTGTCCCTTAGCTATGTCCTTCTGCTGCAAGCTTGTTCTGCAACTCCTCATCTAGTCTATTGTCCTCAGACGTGGTGGAGGACAGTATTAAAGTATGATTCAACTGCCAATCCAGTAGAGTTCATTGGGAAGGGTACATCTTGTCCTTTGCCTCAGGTAGCCAAATAACTTGGGCCACTCCTGAGTCAGATTGAGGTAGCGCGGGGGGGGGGGGGGGGAGAGGTTTATGGCCCAGTTCTGCATCTACCTTTTGGGCCCTCACAAGTGCATTCATTCTTGCTTTCCTTCCCTCACAGTGGCTGATGTTCACAATGTGCGGCTAAAGAAGAGACAGGCATTTGCTGAGACGACCCTCTTGGACTGGGCTGCCCCAAGTGCCTCCCTTACATCAGGCTGACTGACCAAGGATGGCCCATTATCCCCAATTCTTCCTCTCACCTCCTCATTCCCAAGCTCAGAGCCTGCTTCCTTTTCCCCCCTCCATGAAATAGACACAGCCGGTACCCTGTGATTTAAGCTCCCTTACGTCACTTAATTAGGGGGATCAAAAAGCTCTTCTATGGGAGCTGGGCAGAGAAGGAACAGCTCTTATCCTGCTGGGAGTGTGGCTTGTGGTAACAGCAGCACTTAGGCCATCAGGGGGAAGTGAGAGAAGCGCATGGGTGCATGTTGGGCCATTGCATGCAGACATTAGTGTAGCCATATCCTTTGCCAGGAGGGGCCTGCCTTCACAGTTATCAAAAGGAGGCAGGGGTGGGGTTGTGTTGCTTCTTCTCAAAGGTTGGCCTCTCCCTACTCACTGGCCACTGGCAATTTGGATCTTGCACGGAAATCTTGCTTGTTCTCTCACCGCTCTGAGCATTGCAAGATCCCCTGCTCTGCTTTTCTCCAGTAAAATCGGTGGCAGGATGGAAAGGGACCTGTGTCCTTAATTTAACTCTCGAAGAGTTTTCTGAAGTGATGGCATGGCCTCCAGAGCTGCTGCCAGAAGGGTGGTGAAGTCAGTGATTTGCCAAGACCAATAACAGGCCCCACTGCCCACAAGTGCCACCATTCTCGATTTGCACAGAACATCCATAAAAGTTGGAGGCACAGGGACATAGGAAACTGCCTTGGTCCATCTAGTTCAGCATTTCTACACTAACTGGCAGAGTGGCTCTCCAGGTATATTCTCACTTTTACTAGGAGATGCTGGGGATTGCACCTGACACTTTCTGCATGCAAAGCAGACACTGTCTACCACTGAACTGCAGCAGTTTGGCATTAGTGGGAGAGAGTTATCTCTTTGCACGCTAATCTCTTCTGAGTTAAGAACTGCACTGCAGCCTCCTTGATCCTTGCATGCACACTGGTGAAAGAAGAGGGCTTTGGATAACTTCACCTTTCTTCAGGTACCCAAAGCATCAGAGTTCTTTCATTGTTAGGACTCAGTACTCAGAATAAGTAATTCACACTTTTAAAAGCCAAATTTTCAAAACGAGAAAACACCACAACTGTGGCAATGCTTTCAATCTCATTGTTACATGTTTGCGCAGGAACCCTTTTTGAAAAGCAAAACCAAAGCATTCAAGAGTTGGGGAGGACCCCGCAGGCTGCTTCAAGTGTCACATGAACTTTATGCAGTATCCCTAATAGGTGAAAGGATCCAGAAGTTAAGAATGAAGGATTCTGGCTCCTTGCACCTGATGGGTTAGTGACAGCTGGGAGCACCCGACACGGCTTTGTTGCTGGATTTGTAAGCACAGGCTTGCCTAATCATTGCAACCCTTGTGGAAGCACTCTGACAATAGTTTTAAAACCGTATAATAAATACACAGGTTAGCCTAAGCAAAGGGTGAAGTCCCTTGTTCTGGGGACTGTTCCCATGCCTGCCTCTGACTTGATCTGTGGCCTTGGCCAAGTCCTTTTTATGCTTTTAGCTTTTCCCTTCTTCTGAGTGGAAAAATAGATACAAATAGGGGAGTGTGTTGCTCTTAGATTGCTCATTAATGCTAATGGCTACAGTGTAGTTGCCTCTTTCATTCTTATACCTCTCCATCGGTTTCCTGTGGTGAGGACAAACATCCCTACTCAATTGCAGTTCCAGCCCTCTGCAAGCCTTTCAGCCTAGCACTGTAGGCAGCCTGAGGGAGGGTTGGTTTCTACTGCGACGTGTTCCCAAAATGGCTGCCTCTCTTTGGATTTACTAGAACAGAACAACTGCCAGCCTTCGGTGCTACTTTAGCATGGATCAGAATCTCCACTCCCCATTAAAAACATCACTGAGAAAAGTGGGGTGTAGCAGAGTCCTAATATATCAAAGCTGTATGAGATGGGGAAAGGGGAGGTCTTAAAAGCCACCTGAATTATTGGTTGATACACAAACATTGCAGTTGCCTCATTTTGATGTCAGTTGTAATACCTGATGCTAGTGGTAGGGAGATTATTCTTTGGATTGCACCTGTAATAGGTAGCACTTGGCCCAAGTCATATCTCATGTCTGGCTCCTGAAAAGGGTTCTGAATTTGGTGTCCTGAGCTAAACTGGGCAGATTAAGAAAATATGAGTCTGCTTTGCATAAATTCTGTTTCTGAGGCTGAGATTTTGAGAGGGCTAGTTTGCCCCGGTAAGGTCGGAGGCAAAAGCTGCAAATAAAACAAAACATGGATGTGAGGGTTTTGTGCAGCTATTCATGGCTGAGGTCAAATACCTCTAAGAGCAGGATACAGAGGCTGAAGGCATAAGGGTTAGAAGCCCTACTCTGCCACCTCCATGTGCAGGCTTCTCCAAATACTGCCCATGCACTCCCAAGTTAATCTCTCCCCATCTCTCTTTCAAATTTGCCAAAGTAAACTGAAAATGTTTTGGATGCCAAATTCCCATGTTGCATTCTGCACTTGTCTAGCCCTTAGTCATGCTGCTTAATTCTTCACCCATTTAAGAATGTAAAATGGGAGTTTTCTGAAGGGTACATTCAAGCCAGCTACGCACAACCCAAGCCACTTAATGGAAAGGAGATGCTTAGGTGAGAAGCAGCCAAATTAGATTTTTCAAAAAGGAACAGTAGTGAGTTCAGATTCTACAGCAAGCATAAGCAAACTCGGCCCTCCAGATGTTTTGGGACTACAACTCCCATCATCCCTAGTTAACAGGACCAGTGGTCAGTGATGATGGGAGTTGTAGCCCCAAAATCTCTGGAGAGCCGAGTTTGCCTGTGCCTGAATCTACAGGTCTTCCATGTACTCTCATTCTTTCCTTTCTATATCATACTCTTCACTCCCATGAGGGCATTTCCAGCTTCTGGGTCTTTTCTTCCCTCCATTGTGAGGAACCCACATGCGGCATATCCTCCTGCCCCATCACAGAGCCCAAACCCCTTCATAGCCCCTGTCTATATCCAGGCTGCTCATGCCCTTAGTGCTTTGTTGCAGGGACCCACAACCACCTGCTGCCTTAGAATTCCTGCAGAACTTGGCTGCGATTATAACCACTTCAGCTCAGAGAGCAGAGCTGCCTCCTCAGTCTGATTTGCAACATATGTGAAATAATAAATAGATATATATATATATATCAAACTATGTATGTGTGGCTGTTGGTATGATTTTAAAAAAAAACTATTGGGGGCAAATTCACGTACTAGGAGTCATTTGAAAGGGAAGCTTTCAAACATCTATGGAATACACACACCATACAATGCAATATTGTATTGCCCTGCTTGCATTGCTAACCACCACTTCTCTCCAAAGCGGAATCTCCATAATTTGGTAAGCCTGGTTGGCTTCATCTCCAGTTCCCCCATCATCATCATCATCATCATTTGCTGCTGCTGCTGCTGCTGCTGCTGCTGCTGCTGTGAGAGTCCAGTGTATAATCACACTTTAGTTTGCAGCAGCACCTGTCTGGATAAGCAAACTGCAGCATGACACCATTCTGACATTTTTATTACATGTATATAGAAAATGTTGATCTTCACACATTAACCAACAGAAAAATAAATATATGCCTGCAGGCCAAACTTCAATAAACTTCAGGTTTCCTTCTGTGCATTATATATTTGGGGAAGACAGGTATTTCCCAGAAATAGGAGCAAAATAAATAGAATTTAAAACTGTTTTTGTTGAGGTAGATGCAAAGCAAGTTGCATTGCAAAGCAAATATATAATAACAGCTGTAACTCTGCTC
The DNA here is from genome assembly GCF_963506605.1 of Zootoca vivipara. Taxonomy (NCBI): domain Eukaryota; kingdom Metazoa; phylum Chordata; class Lepidosauria; order Squamata; family Lacertidae; genus Zootoca; species Zootoca vivipara. Next base: position 82,477,859 of record NC_083278.1, read on the forward strand.
AAAGTTCAGGTATAAGAATTTGCCAACTGACACCTAGTATCTTGATGTCAACATGCCTTTTATTTATTTGGCAGCATTCATATAACAAGAAAAAAATGTCTTAAGAGGCTTACAGAAGTGGTATAAAATATTCAGTAAAATAATAATAGAAATGCACACAAGCAGGCATAAAAAATACTGCAACAGAGCTGTGTGCCTGATACAAACAGAGTTCCAGAAAATCGCTACCATGCAAAAAAAAGATTTCTCATGTATGGAGTAAAGATGTGGTATATGATCAATGTCAAAGATTACAGGTGTACTATTTACTCCTTTTGGCAGAAGAAGAGAAAAGCTACAGAGTCAAGCAAAAGGTAAAGTGGAGCAAGATTGGCTGTTTGTTAACCAGAAGGTTACTCCTCCCAGGGATTTATTTATTTTTTAATGTACAATAGACCACTTCAATTTCTCTTGGTACTATGATTTTTATCCAGAAGCCACTAGGTGGCAGGAAAGCTCTTTCCTCAGCCCTGCTGAACTCCCAGACTCCTATCTGCCAGTCCTCCTGTGATCTGCAACTTTGCCAGTGGGCTGGATTCCAGCAAAGTTGTCCTGCTGGCTTAAACTCTGGAAGAAGCCTGTATTGGAGTAAATGAAGAAAGGGGTTGACTCAAGAAAGGCAGGGAAGGGCTTGCCAGGTTGGGCATCACCACCTCCCTCTCACACCACTCGCAGCCTTGATTCAGTCAATACAATTCGGTCATCCTTCCAGCTTCTAAAAGTACCTTGAGGAGAAAGGAATGGTGTGAAGAATCCTTTTTTTTTTTTTTGCAAAGGCACTTGGCCACCCCTTGTTCTTTCCCCCTTATTTCTACGCAGCTTGGAGAGATTGCAGTGCCCTAGTCTTGTGGGCAGGTGCCCTTCTGGCCCACAGAAATCCTGTCCTTCAAGGGGATTAAGGCCCCTTGTGTTTAAGCGGTTGTACCTTGTGTTAGGACAGCTCTGTGGACAACAAATTGAGAGAAGGACTGCATCAGAGAGAGGGAGTGGCCTGCAGGCGCCAAACAAAGCCATACACATGTCCATTGCAGCTGTGCTGCCTGTACATCCAGGGTCTCTAGAGCAGCGTTTCTCAACTGCTGTTCCGCGGCACACTAGTGTGCCGTGAGACGCTGGCTGGTGTGCCGCGACGTGCGGCAGCGAGAAGGGTGATTTGCATTGTCACGTGCCTGGCGGCCACCAATAACCCACCAGAAAGCAATATTTCTCCTCCTCTTTCCCAAAGCTCAGTGCAAACGAGCCTGGCGGCCGCCAATACACTACACTGACCCACCGGAAAGCAATATTTGGCAAGTGTTTCTTACAGTCATAATTATAATATAGGGCGGCACAGAGTTAAATTTTTTAACTTTTTTAATGGTGGTGTGCCTCGTGATTTTTTTCACGGAACAAGTGTGCCGTGGCCCAAAAAAGGTTGAGAAACACTGCTCTAGAGGAACACGAATGGTAGCTTGGGAGACCACAACAGCACACACACACACAAAACCTAATGTGAGTATTGTAGATGATATGTCAGCTCTACAAAGCCATGTCCAAGTGTCTGGAAACCTATTGCCTGAAGATTCAATGCAGAAGATTTTGAGCATGCCTGGCCAGAAAGGGGAATCCAACAGGAGATCTAGAGGAAGGACAAATATCTCCTGCATGTTAGCAACCAAACCGGGGGGGGGGGGTGCTGTGGCGGACCTTGATGTCTCAAATTTCAGTGGCGCCCTGTGTGGTGCCCAAATCCTATTCCATTGGATAGTTGAGGCACCTGGTGTGGTACCCCAGAAACTCTGTGCCCCTAGATCAGCTTGTGTGTGAGAGAGGGAACCCAGAAGTGTGGATTAAAAAAAAAATTGATCTGAAGCTCTTGGCCTCAACTGTTACAGTAAATGAACTCTTAACGTTCACTTCCAAGTGGTGATTTTAATGGTAAAGAAGCTAGCACTTAATATCCTTCAGCTTGGAACATTTACAAGCCCTTGTGGAGCACCAGTGGACACTTTTCTGCACTCCTTTGGCAACGAACGCCGATCTCACTAGGCGGGCCCAACCCAGGAGCCCTGTGCCAAGGCTGCAACAAGAGCAGATCTTGTTCTTTTCCACCTGGCCGTTGCATCTCTGCAGCTCGGCCGTCAGGGTGCTTCTCGATGAAGGCTAGTGAGAGCAATGGGAACATGAAGAGCTTTCTCAGAAGCCTGGGGATTAGCACGGCGGGCAAGGAAGCAAGGAAAATCCAGCACTTCCGGCCTGCTGGGCTTGGGAGAGTGGACCACACACGGCACTTGCCCGTGGGCAGCCTCTGTAAAAGGCCAAAGCTCTTTCCTGTGTTTTTAGGCAAGCAGTGGCTCACAGCTGGATACAAAAAGCTTCCAGGAAAACTCCTACAAATGAAGGAGGTGGGCACTCATGTCACTCAAACCAGGGTTCAACTGGTTCCCCCCCACACATATATTTAACCTCCCCTCATCTGGACTCTGAGGTGAGAAATCATGGGATGGGGAAAGCGACAGTTGAGGCAGCAACCCTCAGGAGAAGCCATTCCCATGCACTCTGAAAACAAACAAAAATGCTCTGTTGTATATTGCTTCAGGGTTCCTCACAGGAAGTGACTCATAAATGAAATGAATGCTAACAATGGCAACAAAAAGAGGGATTGCTGACTCTGTCGGAAGTCCCTTCAGATGAAGAGCAGGGCAGCTGGGATCCTTGGGCATGTACCTAGGCCCTGAGAGGGCCCACTTAATTCCCCTGCCCCAGTCATAGCACTTGGATCTAGCCATCCTTTTAATTTGCCACCGCACCTCTGAGTGTGGGTCATGATGGGAAATGTAAAGGGTGTCTCGGCACAGCCCCACCTGGTGCCCCTTAGTGCACTGCCACCACAGCCAGATCATCCTTCCAAGGTACGCTGACAGAGGAGGCAACCCACATGGAGCTACTTGGACCAGTGACTCTTCAGCCCTGGAGTCAGTCCTGAGAAAGTGCTGCAGAGAGCTTCATTTGAGATGTGACCTGAGGAGAGTACCTCAGGACTCTCCTCAGGTCACATCCCCTCTCCCCTGCTTGCACCTCTCACTGGCCCTACTTTGTCCTGGTATTTTGAACATTTGTTTAGTTTTAGGGTTTTTTTTTTTGCCTGGCTGGAATGTGTCCTTGAATGCTGTTGCTTGTCTTGATAGAGGATGGTAAGAAAGGGGTGAGTACAGGGGCGTAGGAAGATAGGGGCAGGCCGCCCCAAGTGGCGGGCTCCAAAGGGTGCCATCGCGGGCGCCCACCCCACCCCCAAAATGCACGCCCCGCCCCCGGAATGTGTGCCATGCCCCTCCGGGAGGCACGCCCCGCCCAGAATGCGTGCCCCGCCCCTCCAGGAGGTACGCCCCACCCCCAGAATGGGCGCCAGGCCCGCCCCCGGTGTTGGAGCATGAAGCTCCACCACTGGGTGAGTGAGTAGAGGAACTAGCCTACTGTACAAAAATAAGATTCTCATTCATTCCTCCACCTGCTTTTGCCTCTGGCCTTGCCCATGACTGGCCTGAGGGCCTCGGACAATTGCTCAGAAGGGGATCTGTTCTGAGGCTGAAAATGGTTCCCAGTCCCTGCTGTACAGCAACTAATAACTCTAGGCACGTTATGAATAACAAGGAATAAGGGGATATAGAGTATGTTCACAGGCCACTATCCTGTTTCAGACCTTACAGGGTGGCTTACATGGCTCTCCTCCCCATTTTATCCTCAAACCAACCCTGCGGGGTAGGTTAGGCTAAGGGACAGTGACTGTCTCCTAGGTCAGCCAGTGAACTTCATGGATGTGTGGGGATTTGAACTCTGATTTCCCGGGGCCTAGTCCAGCACTCTAACCACTACACTGCACTGGTTTTAAATGACAATTTTGGAACAGAGTTGAACTGGTAAATCAGAGGATGACAGGTAGGCATAATTTGAGATGTGTTTGCTTGCCAGAAGTCACCTTTCAACAGCAGGACTAGCAAATGGCCCCAGTTGAAATTAACCCCAGGTAGGGGTTTAGGAGCAAGAAGGAATAGTAGGTGAATTCGAGATGGGGTAACGTTTGATCCTGATTGGCCAGCTCAAAGTGTTGTGTGATTATTTCCAGGCAGGGAATGGAGGCAAATTAGTTATTTACGTAGAGGTCTGTCTCCTTGGAAACAACTTTGACCTCATTCTTCTTATGCACCTTGAGCAGCTCCAGGTTTCGGACAGGCACCGCTTTAGTTCCTCACATGAAAGAGGGAGGCTGTCAAAACTCTGAAAAGGAACTTGTTTGTGGCAAAGAGCAGCTGGGGTCAGAGCACAGAAGCCCAGGAGAGAGGGGGAAAGTAGGAGATTGCAGCACAAATTTGCGAGAAACACAGTTGACATCAGCACAGAGCTAAATACAGGCAAGCAACTTAACTTTACCATGTGGTAAGTAAGTGTTGGAGGAAACTGACTACTACAGTAGATAAATCCCTCAACCTTTCCTAGATATTAGAATGCATAGCGGGGGGACAGGGAATCATGCTACCTTTTTATTAGTACATACAACCAAGGAAAAGTAGAGTAAAAGCTTGATAAGTTGATTGTCCACATTTATGTGGAGCAATATATCTCAGGAGTCTTCAGTCTATGGAGGAACTGTGATACTGCTAAACTTGTTCTTAGGACAACTTATGACATTCTTGAGTCTCCCTCCCAACATGCACATACACACAGAATCCCATTTACTACTAATCTCTCATAAATACTTGGCCACTACAAATTAATATAAACACATTTAAAAGATAGTAAAAAAAATAGGACTGATCATGATTTTTAAGTGTGCTTTTTAAGTGTGCTTATGTGCACGACAGAACTCTGGATTCTGAAGAAATTCAAGTTAGAATGATGAGTTTCAACCCAGCAATGTTCCAGTATTTGCAACTAAGACACTTTGAACATGTAGCACCTAAAATTTTCACTTCTTTCAGTAGAGAACACATTCTTCAATCTCTACCATTGAAAGTCTTGGGATTTATTAGTGCTTAACTTTTGTTAACTTTTAAAATCACAATAATGGGAACAAGGTGGGGCATGACCTCCTTTTTCATGAACAGAATGGTCATTGTTCAGTCTCTTGTAATACACCTAATTGTCTAATAGACCAAAATGTACTAATTGGGCAGGGGATCTTAGTAAGCCAATATCTGACAGTGAACGGAGGTATACACAACAGGGCCAGGTTCAAGGTTTTTGTATTAATTTGCAGGGCCCATAACAAGTTGGGCCCAGAATATCCCTGATCCCTGATTGATTGTTGAAGTCTTTGGGGGGTGTCACTGCTAGTGGTCCCCCACAGCTTGTTATCCAGAACCGTATGGTCAAAGTTGCGGGCCCAATTTTACAGAAGTCCATTCCAGTGGAGATCAGACTGGCCCCATCCCTGATGAACTTCTGACACTTAATGAAGACTTCCTTATTTATTCCAGCAGGCTTTTTGACCGAGTTCTGATTTTATAGTTTAAACACATTTTTAGTTCCGTAGTATTGAATCTCCTCTGCACCACTTAGAGATGACTGTCATTAGGTGGTACACAACTTTTTGAAATGAATAAATACACTCCATTACTCGAACCTGCTTCTTCTTCTTCTTTTACTATGAGCTTGAAATAAATGGTTTCTCTCTCCCCTCCTCCAAATTCTGTGTCACTTAATAAAAAAAAAATCCTTCAGTAGCACCTTAAAGACCAACTAAGTTTTTATTTTGGTATGAGCTTTCGTGTGCTTAATGTTATACCACGCATTCTTCCGGGCAATTCTGATTTCCTCTTGGGCACTAACTAGTCTTCTCCATTGCCACTTCAGTCAAACCAAGGTTCTGGCCTCTGCTACTCCTTGGAGCCAGCTGCCTTTTTTGCCCCACCATTTGTTTCCCCTCCCAAGCAACTGCTTGCATAATTCTTGAGCATGCTTCTCCCAAGCCAGCCAGACACTTCTTAGCAAATGGAGGGGTGAGGGGAATCCACACAGCTGGTGCCCACCTGTTTATGTCAGCTGCTGCTGCCCATTGCACGCAACAGGCTCTCTGGCACTCCCTCTGTGTCAGTCAGATGTGGGTTCTCCCTTCTCCTCCCTATCTTGCTTGCTGCAGGAATTCCAGGCTTGCTGGCACAAAAAGTCCCTTTGTAAGATTGGGCAGGGGTGGGGAGAGGCACCCAGGATGCCCCAGCTGCTGCTTCTATTCACAGGATGGCTTCAGGTTTGGAGTCTTCTTAACACTTGCTGTAAAAGGATTGCGGTTGCTGAGACTAGGTGCAGAGCCAAGTGGGAAACTGCAGCAGAAATTCCAGACTGGGAGCAGCAGCAAACTAAGCTCGCTTGACCACTGTGCCCTGACTACCCCTCAGATAAAAGGGGAAACTGAATCATGCAGCCCAGATCCAATTTGTGCGCCTATCTTTGGTCAGGAAAAGAGTAGAATTACATGGTATGAGGCCCTGCTTCTCAAGCCATTTTAATGCTTGAAGTCATTGTGCCCATTAATGGAAACGAGTCCCTGGCAAATTGCAGGAGCCACTCCAGGTTTGGAGAAGTTGGCTTTTGGCCCATCTATAAATGGCTTCTTCTACTTCAGCCTTCCTTAGCCCTCCAAATGCTTTGGATACAATTCCCACAAACTCTAGGCATTGGCCATGACAGCTAGGAGCTGTAGTCCAAAACATATGGAGGGCACGCACCAGGTTGGAGAAGCCTGTCCTACATCAGCGAGCTCTTCTATAACACCCTCAGGATGTTAGGCCTAAATAAGCTTTAATACTGTAGGTGGCAAAACTGTTCAACAATGGCTTGCATTCCCCATGACTGCCTTCCATCTACTTTGGGGGAATAATTTTTGACTTATTATCTGACTTGTGGCCCTCCAGGTAGGGCCAACTCCCATCAGCCCCAGACAGAGATGATGAGCCCTGTACCCCAGCAACATCTGGAGTGTCATGAACTGGCAGGATGACAGGGAGGAGGAAGAGGATCCTGGCGAGGGTGTAGCCCAGACTGGGACACCAGGGAAAGCAGGGGATGGGGAAGGAAGTACTCACAGGTTGACGGAGGATGGGAAGGCGGTGAGGTTCAGTGCACAGGAACCAGAGCAACAGGCCCCATCACCAGAGCCAGAGGAGCTTGAGGAGCCCCTATCTCCATGAACATGGCAGGCTCTGAGGTGTAGGGAGCAGCGGGAGGGGTGCTCTAGGGGGCTGAGACAGGCAAGGGCCCACAGCCCAGCTCCCTGTGATTCCTCAGCTGGAGTAAGCTTGGAGCAGGTGCCCATGTTGATGGACCTTGACTTGGATGCTCCTGGACTTCTTTGGGACTTTGGACTTGTGGATTGATCCCTGGTCTTTGAATGTTGGACTTGACATACTGACTTGCTGCCAGGTAGGATGGGGTTCAGGATATGGAGGGCCATAGGTTACCCAGCTCTGTTTTTGACATGGTTGCTCATTGCCTCTAGAAAACTTTTTTTCTTGGTGCCCATTCCCCATTCTTTTCCCCATTCTTGAAAAGAGACACAAAACCAAAAACTCATCTCTTTGTAAAAACCTTTATTTGCTTTCCTCCCTTAACATTTATGCCAAAACAGCAAATACACTTACTGACTATAACACCTTCAGGTTAGAGCTAGTCATTGACCAGATGTTTTTCTAATTATCTGACCAAGTCCAAGAAGCTATTCTGTGCTGTTTAGTCAGCTCCTTCTTATCCTTCATTTGGCACACATGAGCAATGTATGTAAGCTAACTGAGCAAAGCAAACTGCAATTTTTGTGCTGAAAAACACCCGCCCTGAAATGACACTAATAAATCGCTTTTTGTGAAGCAATACTAACTTGTGCAATGATTCTGCTATTCCCCCCCCCCCATATCTCTACCATATCACACAGTCCCTCCAAATCTTCTCATGCTTTTCTGCCCGTGAGGATGAGTGAAAACATACGGTATTTCTCTCCCTTCTGCCACACAACACCTCAAATGGCTTGAAGTTGAAAGCAGAGGAGACTGGGAGAAGAAGCTGTCTACGTTGCTAGTCAAATGATCAATATTTTGCTTAACATATTAAGTTAATGCTAACCCAACTCATGTCAAGGTAATTTCATGTCACTGTAAGAGAACTCATGGATCTAGATTGTCAGAAGAGATCCAAAATGCACATCTTGCCCAAAAAGTAACCTCTATAGAATCCATTGTTTGTTGATGATGTTGCATTTCTAACTGCTTTGATCAATTTTATCTGTAAGCTACTTTGGAAGCCATTTTTTTTTTTTTGGCTGAAGCAATAGTATAGTTACGTATGAAACAAACCCCCTTCAGAAAACCCTATTCCATCTGGCTTCCACAATTCAATTGCAAAAGCCAACATTTGAAGAGGAAATACTTGTCTGAATGATGCAACCATTGTTTCCATTCACCACCTGTTCCATTCCATGTTTTCTTGCTAGATTCCTGTGCAGTTTAGCCTAGCAGCAGCTATCTGTCAACTTCAATCTGAATGTGCTTTTAACTATATTAAAGAGATTGCAGCTTCATCTGTTTTGATATAACAAATGTAATAGAATGATTTGCAAATGGACAGCTTTGAGGAGACGCTTCATATGGACATATGGGTAATGAGTGGGTAGCAAATGAAGGGGCAAGTAGGCCCTAAGCCTAAGGACACCAGCCTGGCATGCAAGTTTATAAGGTGGTCTGGGAAGAAAGAAGGGGTGAACCATTTCCGGCTGTGATGAGCATTTTAAGTCTGAGCCCACAGAATCTTGGTAAGACAAGATGGAAGACAGCTGGCCTACCCCACCTGCCTCAAACAACTGATGTTCCAGAACTGGCAAAGTTATCAGACAATTAGTTCTTATTTCCCTAAGTTATTTATAGTCCCTTAAGAATGAATGGGCCATATTGTCCCTTCTCAGGAACCGGTGGTGATGGAGGAGGGTTCAGTTGTCTTTAGGCCTGCCATACTTCTCTTACCTCAACCACAGAACAACTTATGTCAGCCATGCAGCTGCTTTCAACAGGCTTCTCCACTCAGAAGGGGAGATTTTGATAATTCCTGGAGCCAACAACATATGCAGCTGTCTTTTCAGGGCTTAGCTTAGGAGCTGTAAAACTGGTGTGAAGACCACAACAAAGGTTGCTTGCTGCATTTGCCATTAAAGGTTTTGCCCCAGAGAGAGTATTGCCTTCTTGGTATGTGTTGTCCACATTGGACTGGACTCCCTGTCTTGAGCAATAATTCCCAAAGAAATAGAAAACAGTATATGCCTTTGATGAATTCCAGGCCATGCCACAAAGCCCAGAATAACCTCCTTGCTGCAGCCATATTTCCGTGCCAATCTATCCTCCAAGATCTACAGCAGACTTAAATGAGGGTGCTTTGGCACATGGGATTTGCTTAGTGCTAAGATGTTCTCGTGCTGTGCATCAGAAACACAAAGAACACAGTCAATTTGTTCAAATATTGTACAAAACTATGTTGTCCATTCGGTAAAAATGCAGCTAGGATTAGGGCAGGGGAACTGGCTACTTAGCGAAAGACATTGGTCATGCTGTTGTAACAGCATTATACCTGACTTTTCAGCTTGTATTTATGATCCAGTCTGCAGTGTGTCAAACTTCTTGGAGTGATTCTTATCAAGGTCCCCTCATTAATCTTAGAGCTTACAGTGCTGTCTGCCTCCCATTCCTTTTCTTTCAGCAAATAAATCTTTCCACATCATTCATGTGTCTGTCTGCAAATGCAGTGATGCAGTGGCGCCAAAATCACCATTTAGCTCCCCTCCATTCTCTCTTCCCATTCCTTTACTCTCTGTACCCCATCTCATGCAAGGCTCTAGCTCTAGATTTGACCTCGGAGCACATCCTTTGGGCTCTTTGAAGGAATGATCTCATTTTTAAAAAAAGGGGGGGTTAAATGCAGATTGTCCGAGGCCTAGAGTGTAAAAGCTTGTCACACACTGTCTCAAGAGCCCATATCAAAAACCATTTTGGCACAACGAAGGCTGATTTCCAACTAAATATAATTGTTAATATGTTAAGTTTGGCTTTTAGTTGACAGGCTGATGAATTTACATAATGGATTGCCTCAGTTAAGATGCCTTTCAGATAAATTTACGTATTTCAAAGGTTTCTTTGGGGAACCTGAAGGAAGATGGATACTATCTTTTATCTGTAAACTACTGCTTATCATTTGATGGAAAGGTCATCTTTATCATTTCCCTTTCTTTAGCAAACTGGGGAATATGCTCTGTTAGCTACTCCCCACTACAGTAGCACACAAGAGAAAAAGTAAAATATTTATTTTAGAGCATTTCTTTTAAAGCTTTTCTTTTAAAAATCACAAAGCTGCGAACAGCACAATGTAAAAAATGCAATAAAACTAACACTTATACAATAATAGTCGTAAAACTGATGCAAACAGATAAATATCAGACTGGTATCAACTGCCAGCAAAGGCTTGGTATGATGATGATGATGATGATGATGATGATGATGATGATGATGATGATGATTGTTATTGTATTTATATGCTGCCCATCTAACTGGTTGCCCCAGCCACTCTGGGCAGCTTCTAGCATAGGATAAAAACCCAACTGTGCATCATATATAAAAAAAACTTCCCGATATAGGGCTGCCTTCAGATGTCTTCTAAAAGTCATGTAGTTGTTTATTTCCTTGACATCTAATGGGAGGGCTTTCCACAGGGCGGGCGCCACTACTAAGAAGGCCCTCTGTCTGGTTCCCTGTAACTTCACTTAGAACCCCACATTGGGCGAAACATTCCTGCACTGCAGAAGGTCGAACTAGATGGTCCCTTCCAACTCTATAATTCTATGATTCTATTAAATACTTTCTTTCATCTCTCCTCAATCTTCCAGCATTCAACTTCATTAGATGTCATGAGCTCTAGCATTACGAAAGAGGGAGGAAAACATTTCTCTATCCACTTTCTCAATGCCACTTGCTTTTTGTATCCTGCTGCTTTTAATTACTGTTTTATTGTTGTAGTGGCTGTATATCGTGCTTTGTGGTTTTAAGCATTTTGGAAACAACCTGGAATCTCTGATGAAGGGTGAGATGGAAGTTGTTTAATGCATACAGAATAAAATTGAGACAGCTCAATAGTATTCCCTTGCTTGTTGTCATTAGCGTGTGCTGAATTTTGAAGTTCTAAAAATGTCAGTATTTTAGATGTTGTGTGGTAATAAATATTTACAGAAACAAATGGGTGACATCTCATGAAATGGCACTTTCTGGGATGTCAGAAAATGTACAATTTCAATATAAACACAGAAGGCTTTTGTCATGGTATGTGTATTTGACTTCTGTAGACATCTTGGTGCCTGAGGCAAATCACAATATGGCGCTCCCCACACCACACCGGGGAGCAAGGGGTAAGTGAAAATTGAAATCGGGAACAAAGGGAGGAATACACCAGAAGCTCCTCCTATTCTCCAAGAGGCTGCTGCAATGCCGGATTTACGTATAAGCTAAACAAGCTATAGCTTAGAGCCCCACTCTCTTGGGGGGCCCCAAAAAAAATTTAATGGGAAAAAACCTGGATGTGCATTTCCAAAATATAAGATAAAAAACAAATAAAATAAAACCTACATACAGCAACAGTGTTTTGTGTTGTGTAAGCTCCTATGATATACATATTTTATTATGTGCAAATGGCTTTAGATACCTATTAGGTCCATAGATTACCATATAGCATATATTCAACACAAAAAACAACGGCAATTTGTTTTTGACAAAGGACAGCCCCATATAAAGGGCCCCATTACCTTCAGTAGCTTAGGGCCTCACCAAACCTAAATCTGGCCCTGGGCTCCATGGCAGCTGGGGTGGGGGGCTTCAAGGCAGATGTGACCTCCAAGGAGTGGCCCACAACTGTTGATGACCCTGCAGTGGCGGCAGCAGGTGGTGCATTCAATGAAGGCTGGGTGTGCTGCCCCTGTGGATCCTGCCGCCCAAGGCAGTCACCTCACCTTGCCTCATGGGGTGAGTTGGTCCTGACTAATATAACACAGAAGTGGCCTGTTTGGCTTGCTCACTGTCATGTTTAGACTAAGAACTCTGTGTGTGCCCTAGATTTCAGTTTCTTTATTTAAAAAACTAGATTGATTCACTATTCTCAGGTGAGAAAAAAAGTATAAAGCAAGCAGAGCTAAACTAAGCAAATATGAACACTGAGGGTTATTGCTTCTTAATATAATACATCTCTGACGTCTTTCCCTAAACATTTTTTCCTCTAGGCTACGCACACTTTTCTCCTTCAACTTTTTCTTAGGTGTTTTTCTTTCCAGATGTTTCATCATCTCTGTAGTTCACCTTCAAACCATTCCAATTTGTTAGTTGCCTTCTGCATTGTTAAGTGAGGTTATTTGTGGCAGTCCCTACATACTTCTGTGCAATCCAGCTGCTGTTAAACCTCCTTATGAATGTGAATTGCATTCTTCGTTTCTATGTTGCACAATTTGCCTTAGTTCTTGTAGAACAGCACTTGTTATCACCTCCACCCTCCAGTGTATTTGAACTATTTTTTAATGTTTAGTTCATGCTCTTAAGATGTTTGCAATTCTTCCCACTTTTGTATAATCTTAAAGTCTGACAGGTGTATTACTCAACTCTTTTATCCAAGCAGCTAGCAAAGATGCTGACAGCACCAGACCCAATAATGACCCCTGTAAAACCACAAACAAGGCTTCCTTCTAATCTAAAGTCAATCCATTATTCCCCTTTATATGCCATTATTCAGCCAGTTACATAGGCACTGAAAGTCTGGTCTTTCTCTTCCATTTCCCAAGCTTCCTAAGGAGAATTTATCATTCAGAATCTGTGCTAAAGTCAAAAAAGGTTATATTGACTTTATATCCTATGTCTACTAAATCAATCACTTTATCGTGGAAAAAAGGTTTCTTTTAATAGCATGATTGAGAGGTACCAACATCTCTTTGGCTTCCTTCCAGACTATCTCCTGCTGTCTGGCCAGTATGTAAACATCTAACATTATGTAAGAGCTGGTACTTGAATTGTCCTATTTTCCTTTTTCCATCCCATCCCCTTTTCCTTTTCAGTCATGTCTATTAGGTTGTTAGAGATTATGACAGTCCCTTCTAATCTACCCTTCTTGGCACTGCCTCATATCTTGACAAAGCTCCTGCTGCCCCTACTCCTAATTAAGGATGGAAGGATGAGCCCATTTCTGTTTTCTGTTTCCCATTTTTCCAACCCTAAATTTGGTTCTCCACAGTTCTGCAGCAATTTGCAAAAAAAAAAAAATTCTCATGAAATTTTGTCTGTATTTAATGTAACTTTCTAATAAACACATTTGTGCATGCGGTTGTGACTCATATGCACATTTTTGCAAGCAATTTATCCTAATATAATGCATCTTTGTATGTTTTTTCACTTATTTTTCGGCACACATTTGCCTAACACGTGTATTTTTGTAAACGCTGGGTGAATGCAGAGCTACACTGCAAAAATTGGATAAGCATGGATTTCAAAGGATGGCTATGTTTTGTCTGTCCTATGGTTATTGAAAGTCTGAATTTGATAGATTCAGGTTTTAATGTGAACTGAATTGAATGTGTCTGTCTCCCATCCCTACTCCTAACAGACAGATTTGTTCCTGCTGCCAAATAATTCCGCTATCACACATGGGCATAGCCAGGATTTATGTTGGGGAGGGGCAGGCTTCATGTTAGGAAGGGCAGAACATCAGTTAGTTATTTTCATTGATTTTCTTGATTTAAGGAGGCAGCTGAGCCTATGTTGTGCCCATGCTTTCACATGCCATTGGTTCTCCCATGCAGTCCGGAATACTGACTGATTCACAACACTTATATGAACAACACAAACATTATACGAATAGTATCTCTGTGCACTAAATGATACTGAGTGTGCGGAAAGGAAAGGAAGGAACAAGTTCTTCATCAGCTTAAAAGAATCAGGCAAGGCAGAGGGCAGCTAGGAAGCAAGCCCCAGGAGTCTGACATCACCATTGACCCTTCCTGCTCCCTCTTGCTAATGACTGAGCTGTTGAGTGGCTGTTTCTGATTTTGGAGCATGCTGCTGCTGTGCTGGGGCCAAGCTGGTCCCTTGGGTTGATCTCTGCCTCTCCGTGAGAAAGCTGCAAGGGGCTGGGAAAGGTCAACCCAGCTGAGCTCATGGCAGCAGCCTTTAAGGGGCGAAAGATGGGTCACATAGTCAAGATCAGTCTGGACTGGAAGAAAGGAGGAGGAAGGGCTGATCTTTGCTCTCAGACATAAACCTCCACACGGCGTCAAACAAAGTGAACTGCTTACAGTTTCCCACTTCCTTATTTTTTTCCTCAATTGTTCCCCAGTTAAATCGTGTGTGAGTTAACTGCAAAGCATGAGCAACAGGATCCAATTCCCAGCTCAGAGAATGTTAGGTATCACCCCGGCTCATGAACATAATACTGGTAATACAGTCATACCTCAGTTTAAGTACGCCTCGGTTTGAGTATTTTCAGTTTAAGTACTCCGCGGACCTGTCTGGAATGGATTAATCCACTTTCCATTACTTTCAATGGGAAAGTTCGCTTCAGGTTAAGTACGCTTCAGTTTAAGTACTCCACGGACCGTGTGGAACGGATTAATTCACTTTCCATTACTTTCAATGGGAAAGTTCGCTTCAGGTTAAGTATGCTTCAGGTTAAGTACAGACTTCCGGAACCAATTGTGTTTGTAAACCGAGGTACCACTGTACTCTAACTGTTAAGTAACCAATCGTTTCATTGGCAATTTTCTTCAGTGTTAAGCCTATCCATAACGCAGTTAAGGTAGAGCACTTGGGTTTAAGCCAGTTGAATCTCATTGGCTTCAAGAAAATTAAATAAGTTGAAGGCCAATTTAATGTGAAGTGATTTGAAGAAGGGTCCCTCTCACACCATCAAGTTCTGCAAATATTTGATACAGCACAAGTGGGGGGTGATGATGGAATAGAGAAGAACTGCATGATCAACCCTCTCCACATTAACTGTGGTGTTTACAAACTTACTTTTTAAATTACTTCCAATATTTAAAATGCTTACTATCCCCAAAAGTTCAACGTGACTAACAAATAACAAACACTATATAGAGAATTTTTTTAAAAAAATGCATCACATTATTTTTTAAAAAAAATCACTAAAACATCATTACTTAAGAAGCAGAACAGCAAAAGCCACAACAACAAAACCATAAGAACAGTAATAAAAGCCTGTCAACCAAAGTTCATTAAATTCAGTAACAAAGGCCTTCCTAAAAATGAAGTTTTTTCCCCACTGTGGTAGAAAATATTCAGGGTCAAGGTGAGGCAAATCTGCCTGGGTGGGGAATTCCAGAGTCTGGTTGTGGCCATGGGAAAGGGTTACACAGATGAATGGGATTGCATAATGGGAAATAAAATCTCATGCTGCTGCATATGTGGGTGGAGGGGGCCTGCTCTGACATGTGGTGGTGACATTTTTTTGCCAATGCTCAGCCAACTTGCAGTGGAGTTCATTTTTACCGCAGTATGACTAGCCACTCCCTGCAACATTGCAGTGCTTAGATAAACATGGATTGATTAACAGCGTGTTGGTTAGGCACATGGTTGCTTTAGTGTGTGCCAGATATGCTTTCCTATGTGTGTCGGACATGGGTTGGATCCATTTGACCCATACGACATGCCACGTTTTCCCACAGCGTTCTTATCATGGCACTTCCAGTTCTAGGTTCCTGCAGACTCAGATAAATTAGCCAGGCTCCTAAAATGCTTTGGAGATCTTTCATATAGAGATAAATAATTCTGAAGGTTTCACTTGCCTTCAAATGGTTTTCTATCTGCTGGGGAGCCTTTGAGAATAGAATCACTGAATCGTAGAGATGGAAGGGATCCCGAGAGTCTTCTAGTCCAACCCCCTGCAATGCCCACAGCCATCCCTGGGTGGGCTCGAACCACCAAACTTCTGGTTAACAGCTATATGCCCTGACCCATTGTGCCACAGGATGTATAGGAACATAAGTCGTCGTCTTATACCAGGGCTGACTATTTTTACATCAAGCCCAGAGTTGTCTACTCTCTCTAACAGTTGCTCTCCCAGGTCTCAAGCACAGATAAATTTCCCTTAACTGTATTTCTTGACTCCTGTATGTCTTATAGCCCAAAACAATCCCTCACCACGTGGACATAATTTAAGCTAATTTGAATATTTATAATCAGAATATTTTTGCATTTGAGGCATACCACAAAATGGTGCCCCTGCCCGGGCCAGGGAAGAAGGGGTGACTGCAGATCTACATCAGGATCAAGAGGAAATAAAGATCTACATTGAAAAAAGGGGAGGAAGGAGACCACCTCCTATTTGCCAAGAGGCCACTGCTGAGGAGCTGGGCAGATCCTACCTCCAAGGTGCACAAGGCCAGATCTGCTGCATCTGTGGATCCTGCTGCCCAAAGCAGCCCCCTCATGAATGGGCCAGCCGTGCCTGGGTGGACACTGAAAAGGCATTCTATCCCCTACCCTCCAGTGCCTTCGGAGAGTGGGAACTTGCTGGGTGCGAGAGAGGCCATCCTCTCTTTCCCCCTGCAATACAATAACATGTGTCTATGTTCTTTGGTTCCTTGAGGAAATGAAGTGATGCTCATTAGCAATCCAGGCAAACTGTTGCGGAGCTGTGTTTTTAAGCTAGTTGCCTGCTCAGAGTTTGAATAGGGCTTTTCAACAGATGCTACTTGTGCCAGATCCTATGATTGTGCAGCACAGATGCTGTGATCCTTTCCCTTAGCCCCACCCCTTTCCCCCAGTTAGCCCCGTCTGCATGTTCCAAGCACCAACATTGCCACCCTAACAGGTGGGGGGGGGTCACAAGGTTGGCAGAGATCCCTTACAATGAGCATGTGTCCTCCTCCCCTCCTCCTCCCCCTTGTTTGTTGGGAGAGACAGAGCTGGATCTGGGTATAGAGTTTAAAGGACAGCTGACAAGGAGGAGTCTTTTTTAAAAGAAAGAAAGAAATGTGTCCCTCATTGTCTGGGCGTAATCGTGGTGCTGCTGCAGGCAAGTCGTTTTGCCAGAGTTAGCGCAGAAACGTAAAGGCTGGCCTTGACACAGGACCATTCTGCTATTCTGGAAGAGGAGACCAGGAAGGAGAAAGTAAGAGCTTCTGTGGTTACACATTTGTATAGCTGTCTTCTGGGAACTCTACTAGTCAGGGATGTGTTCCCATCCCATGGCAGAGATGACCTCTGGAGGTCAACTGGAGCATCCAAGCTTCCTGTTCCATGTTCTTATGGAAAATGTAGGAACAGGGCGGGGGGGCTAGCCATGGACTACTGCAGTCCTTATTTGCTGGCCATTCCTGAGCTAGTTTTCTACTTCTATGATGGAGGTTTGCACAAAAATATTATAGTTTGGGGAGGTTGGGGTTTTTTGGGGGGGGAGCATAAGTGAAGATGTACAATACTGAAACTGAGTGTTTTGCCTTTGCTCTCGCAAAGATTTTGATGAAGAATAAAGGAAGCAGCAGGTGAAAAATTAAGGGGTAGGGTGGAAAGGTGGGTAAGATAGGAAAGCTGCTATAGTGGGTGGGAGCTTAAAAGGGTATTGTTGGGGGAAATGTAGGAATTAAATTAAAGGAATTAAAGGAATCATAAACAGTCTGATTGATGTCCTGATATATTGTATTTAAAGTGTCGTTTTTCATCACATGATTTCAAGCTGTGCTTTACAAATAGGGTAACTGGTGCAGTCAACTTCGAACAGCTTTTGAATTAGACATGCCTTTAAGATGTATTAATTGAGAAAACCATTATAATTGTTTATTACATTTATGTGGCTGCCCATCAGTAACAGTTCCTGGGCCACTTACAAAATATTAATCTAATACAGAAATATTATCAAAAATTCACAAACTATCTGCATGAAGATAATATAATTATTTAATAGGTTGACTAATTTATTAACAGTTCAAAGACAACGCACAAGTTGTCTTTACACATAACATTTAAAACACCAGTGTTCCATAGCTAAGTTGGAATCTGCACACACATAAAAAAAAACACTGTGAAAATGTTTTTTAAAAAAACATTTTGAAAAATACATTAAATTTGGCATAGCTCACTGTAGCCATCTAGTGTCACATTTGTATATGGGATTTTACAACACATTTAAAACCTTTTATTTGCAGCTGTATATCTGAGTCCTAAGATGGCTTTCCATGCTGCTGTTTGGTGAATAAAAAGTTTATCCAAAGCATTTCAGAACCTCTGGTGGCAATCTTGGCAGAGTAGCTAAAATTTAGATTTGACCTTACAATTATAATTGCTATGAGGCCCATTGGTGATAATAAATTAGGCCCGTATTTCCAGATGATAGCAATGCCAATTTATTCCCTACCATCTGTTTTGGCAAATGTTTTATGAGAACCTTTTTCTTGCTTTCCTAGCTTTTATACCATTGCAAACCAAGAAGGACAACTCTTCCTATCGGTGGAAAACTGTTCCTGAGCTTGTGGTAAGACTTTATGTGATATATCCTGTCCCACAGAATCACCCAGACATTTCAGTCAATTAACCAGGGCAGAATATGGAGGCGAGTGGCTGTTTTCATGTGAACAAGCCCTTAGAGGTCAATCAGTTTGTAAACAATTAGGGAACTTAAGTCATGATAAGCTGAGCCTGAGCTGTAGAATGTCATCTCCAAAAGAGAGTGCTTAAACTACGCCGTTTTAATGCCATTATTTGCATGATCTGGATGGCAAATGATATCTTGATTAGTCCTGCCTCTCTTGCTTGAGAGGTGCTATAATTTTGACATTGTCAACAAATACGAACCTATGTGGATGGAGAGGATTCGGTAGGCCTCAGTGGCTAGAAATGTACTTTGGTAGCTATGACTGGTATGACAATATATATATTGGGAGTGACTGCAGCAACCCAGTCAGATGGGTGGGGTATAAATAGTATAACAAACAACAACAACGGAATAGGACATCCCTATTTTCATCAGAGAAATGCTGGAGGGTATGAGCACAGCTACCAGCAGGAATGAAAGAAACCCTGTCAGCACATAAACACCTCTGCTCAGAGAACTGTGTTTGCTTGCTGATGTGTTACTGGACCAAATTCAAGGTGTTGCTGTTAGTATATAAAGCCACTAACAGCTTGGGACCAGGTTTACATGCAGAAGCAACTTACTCCATGTTGTTGTTGTTTAGTCGTTTTAGTCGTGTCCGACTCTTCGTGACCCCATGGACCATAAGCAACGCCAGGCACTCCTGTCTTGCACTGCCCTCCCGCAGTTTGGTCAAAACTCATGTTGGTAGCTTTGAGAACACTGTCCAACCATCTCGTCCTCTGTCTTCCCCTTCTCCTAGTGCCCTCAATCTTTCCCAACATCAGGGTCTTTTCCAGGGAGTCTTCTCTTCTCATGAGGTGGCCAAAGTATTGGAGCCTCAGCTTCACGATCTGTCCTTCCAGGGAGCACTCAGGGCTGATTTCCTTAAGAATGGATAGGTTTGATCTTCTTGCAGTCCATGGGACTCTCAAGAGTCTCCTCCAGCACCATAATTCAAAAGCATCAATTCTTCGGCGATCAGCCTTCTTTATGGTCCAGCTCTCACTTCCATACATCACTACTGGGAAAACCATAGCTTTAAACTATACGGACCTTTGTCGGCAAGGTGATGTCTCTGCTTTTTAAGATGCTGTCTAGGTTTGTCATTGCTTTTCTCCCAAGAAGGCAGGCGTCTTTTAATTTCGTGACTGCTGTCACCATCTGCAGTGATCAAGGAGCCCAAGAAAGTAAAATCTCTCACTGCCTCCATTTCTTCCCCTTCTATTTGCCAGGAGGTGATGGGACCAGTGGCCATGATCTTGGTTTTTTTTGATGTTGAGCTTCAGACCATAATTTGCGCTTTCCTCTTTCACCCTCATTAAAAGGTTCTTTAATTCCTCCTCGCTTTCTGCCATCAAGGTTGTGTCATCTGCATATCTGAGGTTGTTGATATTTCTTCCGGCAATCTTAATTCCGGCTTGGGATTCATCTAGTCCAGCCTTTCGCATGATGAATTCTGCATATAAGTTAAATAAGCAGGGAGACAATATACAACCTTGTCGTACTCCTTTCCCAATTTTGAACCACTCAGTTGTTCCATATCCAGTTCTAACTGTAGCTTCTTGTCCCACATAGAGATTTCTCAGGAGACAGATGAGGTGATCAGGCACTCCCATTTCTTTAAGAACTTGCCATAGTTTGCTGTGGTCGACACAGTCAAAGGCTTTTGCATAGTCAATGAAGCAGAAGTAGACGTTTTTCTGGAACTCTCTAACTTACTCCATATATCCCCACAATGCAACAGTACTTACACTTTGGAACTCCCTGGCTGTTGACATCAAGCAGGCATTGGCGTAGTAATGGGGGGCGGGGGGGTGCAGATCCAGGGCTGACCACCTCCGACAGCTGCTGCTGCCGCGCAACATGGCCATCGCCATCGAGGAGAAGCCCCGATGCTTCTCACCCAGGGCCTGCAGGAGATGATAGGATTCGGGAATGTGTCCAGAGCACAAGCTGTGCGCGCATGCGACGCATGACACATGCGCACGATGGACACCCCCCACCCCCCAGCGGGGTACCTTCGGGTTTGCCGCCCCGGGCAGCCAGGCAGCCAGGCGGCTAGCTATGCCGCTGCAAGCAGGCACTTTTGCTATATAATGTTTTCAGTGCCTGCTTTAACATTTTTGTATAGGAAAGCCTATTGAAATATGTAGAAACTGCATGTGTTTTAATCTGTGTTTAGTTTACTGTTGCATTTAATTAGTTTTTAAAAATTTATTTTAAAAAAACCGTTTTTAACAGTCTTTTATTGGCAATTTTAATGCTTTAGTTTGTTTTTTGTAAATCACTTTGAGGCTTTATTACAATCAAGCAGTATATAAATTTTATTAAATAATACGAATACCAAAAAAATAAGAGAGCAAGGGATGCAGGCAAAGCTGGCATAAGGCTTGCTGCAGTCAAACTGACCCATCTTGCCCCTGAGGCTCATCGGCTATCCCCTAGCCCAGGCCACAGCAGTTTGCAAATGAGCCTATAGGCCCCAAAAGTTTGGCAAGCTCTACACTAACTAATCCTGTTCAGGAAAGAGCTCTTGCAAATTTTACTGAGAATCCGCCTCCTTCTAGCCTCAGTCTCCAAGTGCTTCCTGTTCAGTGCAGTCACAGTATTGCAGATGATTTCTTTCCTTAACTGGTCTTTAAATAGAGCAATTCTTTTTCCTTATGGTCAGATGTTAATTACTGGTTTTCTCTCGTTTTCTCCTGCTCTTTTGTTTCAAAATTGAGCATTTTCAGAAAGACAAAGTAAAATAATGAAAGGAAACCAGTAATTAAGGGCAGTGGAAAGCAAGAACAAGCTAAGAATGGTCCAGTTCATCAGCAATGGCTTGCTGCGCTGAACAGGAAGCAATCAGAGGCAGACACCACAAAATGGTGTCTAATTAAAGACACAATAGCCCTGGAAAACCTCAGTGGTATTTTGCCTGTCCGCACTGGATAGACCGATGCTACAAGTGCCCTTTAACCATGAAAACGATAAGCACAAATCAAGTTGAATATAGATGGAAGGACAACATGGGGGTGTGGCGAAATTGAACACAATAGGTTGGCAAAATCATCTGGATTCCCTGCAAAAAAGCAAGTGAACAATTGCAGACTGCATAGCTAGATTGGAAACAAACTGACATCTCCTTTTGTCACAAAATTCCAATTTGGAATTCCAATACTGTACAAAAAGCCCTTATCTGGCTACCATTATGTCACCAGACATGCTACAAAGAAATGGAAAAAAGAAACACATTATCACTACTAGCTTTACCTAACATACAGACAACTGGTCCCAGTGGGCAGCACCAGAAAAAAAGGGGATGAGGCACATAGAAGGGGCAAGGTATATTTACAAGCAAGTGATTTATATCTCTCATAGATGTGTTAGTTGAGATTCTTGCATTGCAGGGAGCTGGACTAGATGACCCTTCCCTTCCAACTCTACAGTTCTGTGATAGTACGTCCCACACATTAAGATCTCTGAAAGAAAAACCACCATATATGTTACAGACAGGAGACCAGCAATAGAGGGACAAGGTGGGGTTGAGCTCATTTTGGGGGGAAATGCTTGCTTTCCGCCCTCCCGCAACATGATGGGTCTTCCCAAAAGCAACCCATGTGGCTTATTGGAAACCCATTGGTTTCCAAATAGTTTTATTGTGTTATGTTATTACATTGTTGCACACCATTCCAAGCTATGAGCAGTGCGGGATTCCAGGGGCTCCAGCCACTCATCCAGGGTTTGTGTTTCCTTTTGGAAATGAGGCACAGTGGAGACTGAGGTGTCTTCATGATATATGGTTTATTTACACATATATACAACCTGAGCCTATGATGGAAGGTTCACAGCATAAACATTCCAAGATAGTTTTGCTTCTTCTATAGCTGCAGCCCTGAATAAACCATTATGCTCTATCTGCTGCTTTGCTTCTCCCAGACACATAACTCCTAACTCTAACTTCTCCAAGTTCTGGCTTTATCTGTTGAAGGAAAGTCCTCACTCCTTCCTCATCTCACACCAAGACCCTTTTGATCCTTGGTTGTCTTAACAGCCCATCAACCAGGAGGCTCCCCTGGCTGAATTAGCTTTTAGCACTTGCTAAATTGAGGGACAGGGCCGTCTCAAGCAGGTTGGGCGCCCTGGTGCCGTCGCGCGTAGATCACTCTGGCGCCCCCGCCCTGGTGGGTGGGTGGACGCAGTGCGCAGCACCTGCCTGCCAGCCCGGCGCCCTGGGCCATCGAGACTACCCCTACACCTGGGCCTGTTGAGGGATTAAGATAATCTGTCACTGTTTTAACACCCCAAGGCTTCATTAGATTCTAACACTTTGCTGAATCCAGGGATTATAGTGATCTGGCAATTTAAAGAGGCCTTTAATTAAATTCTAACACTTACTGATTCCATGAGTTTAGAAGTGTCTAGCACTTACAAGCTCATAACAATATATATATATTAATCACATTCAAGGCGGAATTCTTTTGTTGTTGAAACATAGTCAGGATGTCAGACAGAATTTCCTAATAAAAGCAAGATGTTTCCCTGTCTGGTGCAGAAACAGCTGTAGCAGTACTCTGATTACAGTGAAATAATATTTTTTTGCAGTGACTTTGGCATAACTTTTGAAATAAATTTGGCATAACTTTTGAAATAGCAAATATATTTACAAAGCATCATCATAGTGAATCGGTATTCTTCTGTATACTGTTCAGTAGCATGGCTTTCCATGGATTTTGTCAAACATGCACAAGGAGAGGGTGCCAGTGGATGCAGACAGTCCCACTCTCAACTGTCTCCATGTGACATGTATGATGCTTTAATCACACTTGTAGGTTTTTCACTATGGGAACATTCATATGTGCAGCCAATTGTGATACACAAAACAAAAAAACCCAGTTGTCATAGTGTTCACATTACTTTGGATGCATGAGGGGAAGGGAGGAGATCATGTACACTCGCCCAACCCAAGCATGTGGGGCTTTAAATGTGAAATCTACACAAGCACAAACTTGATGGCTATAAATCTGTGTTCACTGCACACTTGTGTCTGTCTTAACACTTAAAAGAGCACTCATGCCAGGATAGCATATCTGTCATGTGTTGCAATAAATCTGTCTTTTAAAAAAACTAGTTCAGTACTGGTTTTATTTTGAATTGCGTGGGGGCAGTGCACCATAATCTTTTTAGTGCTTAGGGGCTCTGGAGGTCTTAATTTGGCCCTACTCGCATGCCTATAAATTCATGTTTCTAATTGCACGTGCAAAGAAGGCAGATTCAAGTAGGTGGAGGGGAAAGGGGCTGCTGATACGCTTATGCTGCCCCTCTGTGTGTCTGTTCAGATGGAAGCCCTGCCCAAAGGCCTATACAAGCAGGGCTGGATTTAGGTTTGATAAGCCCCTAAGCTACTGAAGGTAATGTGGCTCTTTATAGGCCCAGGTGTCCTTTGTCAACAAATTGTTGCTGTTTTTTTGTGTGTTGAATATATGCTATATGGTATTTACTTACACAACACAAAACACTGTTGCTGTATACAGTATGTAGGTTTTATTTTGTTTTTTATCTTATATTTTGGAAATATACATCGTTTTTTTTCTTTAATTTTTTTGCCCCCCCCCAAGAGAGTGGGGCCCTTAGCTATAGCTTGTTTAGCTTATATGTAAATGTATAATACAAGCCGCAGTTGAAATTACTCCAGATAAGTGTCTTCTGCCCAATTGTGTGAAGAGCAAATACAGTGGTACCTCGGTTTATGAACACAATTGGTTCCAGAAGTCTGTTCATAAACTGAAGCGTTCATAAACTGAAGCGAACTTTTCCATTGAAAGTAATGGAAAGTGAATGAATCCGTTCCAGACGGGTCCGTGAAGTACTTAAACTGAAGCGTTCATAAACTGAAACATGGGTGTAATTGGTTCCGGAAGTCTGTTCATAAACTGAAGCGTTCATAAACTGAAGCGAACTTTCCCATTAAAAGTAATGGAAAGTGAATTAATCCGTTCCAGATGGGTCCGCGGCGTTCATAAACTGAAAATTCATAAACCGAGGTGTTCATAAACCGAGGTTCCACTGTACCGAGAAACTCTCTCACAATGAACGCTCCCCCCTCCCCATCACGCTGCGCTCAGCGCGCATTGGGGCTGCGGGCGGCTCCGGAACAGCAGCCCCTGAAAAGGGCCGGGGCGCCGCAGGAGCGAGCGCGGATCCTCGGCCAGGCCGGGAGCGAGCGACAATCAGCGATCCGGGCTCCGTCCCAGCCTCTGGCCGTCCAGCGCTGTAGTCCCGCCTCCCCTGCCCGGAGGCTGCTGGAGTCCGTGTTCTCCGTTGCCATAGCGCCCGGGGAAGTTTCCTTTCCGAGTCCCCGCGCTTTGAGCCTATCCTTGTGGAATTCAATTGCATCATCGCCTCCGATGCGCTCAGTTGCTAAGACAACTCTGGGCACTTGCAGGGATCGTTCCTCTCTCCTCCGCCCGCCCGCTCGCCCTTCCCCTAGATTCCAGCGGCCCGCGCGCTAGGCGGCAGGAGAGGACGCGCAGCAATAAGCAGGGGAAGCGGGCTCTTGGGTTTCCTCCGATAGGACAAGAGGCGGGAAAGCGAAGAACCTTCCCGCGCGCAGTTCTGTTCTATAACCCCATCCTCTAGCTAGCAAGAGGCTGGTGGCCGGATTACATTACTTCCCGCGCAATTTTATAGCTTCACTTTAGGCGAACGTGCGCGCACGCTTTAAAAGGGAAAATGCAATTCAAGCATACGCATGAGATTGCAAAAGAAAAGGAAAAAAAGAGGGGGGAAAGTTTGCCCTATCCTTTTCTCCCGTGGCTCGCAGGTGCCTAGAACTCCCTCGGGCTGCTTGCAACTAACCCGAAGAAGAGAGCGCGAGCTGCAGCGGCGTGCGCGTCTGAGTGAGGCGCTGAGGCGGCTCCTGTTGTCTTTAACAACCTCCCCACGGGCAGAAATCCAGCAAGCGACACGTTCCTCAGTACGGCTGCCTCGCGCTGGGAAAAGCTCTTCACCTGTTGAATTTCTGTCGCGCGGCCGTTCAAAGGCGCCGGAGAGGCGCGTCATGCCAGCTGCTGCCTGAGTCCTTTCCCGCATGGCGCGCGACGGGATGGGTGCGCCCTTTCGTTGCCTTGTCTCGGAGGCGTCCCTCCTCTCCCCTCCTCAATCCGTGCTCCTTTCCCCCAGCTGCACCCCGAACCTCCTCCGGGAAGCGGCCGACCTCCACCCCCAGGAGGGAGGGAGGCTGCGCGTTTTTTTGGAAGCCGTCTTTTCCCCTTTGCCCAAGCCGCATTACCTCATGCTAAAGAACTCCCTGCCTGAAGGGCTGGGCTAAATATCGGGACTGGAACCGGGAGTGGGAGAGAAGTGAAGACGGGGCCAGGAGGGAAAGGGAGAAAAGGAAACAGGCCCGCTTGAACCGGGGGGGGAGGGCTTCTTCCTTTCCTTCCTTCCTTCCCTCCCTTCCCCTCTTGCTTTCGGCCGCCGAGCAGGATGCGCGCCTTTCCGTGCCGCGGCTGCTCTGACCGCGGTGTGTGTCTCTGTGCCTCCCCTCGCAGGTCTCCGCCGAGCGCCCGGAGCGCAGCATGCCCGCCCCGCTGCTCGCCCTCCTGCTTCTGCGCACCCTGCTGACTCGCCTGCTGCTGGTGGCTCGCCAGCGCCTCCTGCCGCTGCTCCGGCGCCTGGGGGCCCGCCTGACTTCCCAGCAGTCCCGCGAGGCGCTCCTCACCTGCCTCCTCTGCGTCCTCAACCTGCGCAAGAAGGTGGACGACGCCTGAGGCGAGTTCTGCAGGGAGACGCCAAGGAGAAGGGGCGGCCGCAGCAGCAGCAGCAGAAGCCCCCAACTTTGCAGGTAGGTAGCCCCATCGCCACCACCTGTCGTCCTCGCCGCCGCCGCCACTCATGCAGAGACTTTCGAAGTAGAGCAGCACCCCAAAGAGCGAGGAGGAAACCGACGTCACCCCAAGCTGCAGCCAATTTTTTCCCTCTCTCTCCAGCATATGAAGGGACACTTTTAGCTTCTGGGTGAGTGCGTGTGGAGAAGGAGCTGCTCTCCGCCTGCCAAAGGAGAGGGAGAGCAATCAGGGAGCAATCAGCAACTCCAACCCTCCCAAGGAAGAAGATTTAATTTCTGATCTCATTTCTCAAGATCCACCCCCAGACAAAACTCTTCCAGCTTCAAGCCTCTCCGAATGCTTTTCTCCTCTTCGCTTTGAAGCCAGGACCAAGCTCCCACCCACAACCCCGCACTCATGGTCTTTTCATTTCTGGTGGAGAATTATGGATGGGGAAGCAAAGCACCACCACCATCGCTGACCAGAGGCCTGGCGTGGTGGTAGCAGCGTGATTTCTCAGGCCTGGAAGCCGAAGAAGTCTGGAAGTCCCCTTCCGTCAGACATTTCCGAGCAAGCTTCTGAGAGAGTTCCCAGGAGGACTGAACCCAACGGGGCAAGTTATGCATCTGCATGGTTCAGAAGAGGCTGGAGAAGAATCTCTTGTGACTTTGCCATGTGTTTTATAGTCTCTTGTTAGACTTCAGGACTGGTGGCCCACTCTCCCCTTCCCTTTCCCCTGTTTCCTGTGTGGCCAATGCGAGGGGGAGAAATGTCTGGCAGCAGAGCAAGGAAGGTCCAGCCGTTCACTATTACCACCAAGCTTTCCCTACCCAAGTGCTCCCTGGACTTTCCAGGAGACAGCTGCCCCGACATAGCTGCTCTGGATAATCACGCCCTGCACCAAAACCTCAATGAGCGTGTGTCTCTATATCTGACTCGGGCTTCTCCCGTGTCCTCTGAGGGTAGGTTTGACAGCACCAGCCCCATTGAGGTGGCCACCAATGAAGATCGCATCAACCGCAACTCTCTGTCCCGCTCCATCAAGAAAATCACCTTGTCCAACTGGCACGGAGAGCCTAATCCAGGGGAGGAAACATCAACTCATACCCATTGTGAGAGGAACTGCAACAATAACAACTGCAGAACAGGGAAAGCACAGTTTAAGGTAAGGTCTTTTATATTCTTCCCCTGCCTTGCTTTGTTTTGTTTTGTTTTGTTACACTAGAGTGCATTGCTCCACTCTATATCACAGTTACATCAGGCCTCACCTCTCCCTTGGTTTTAGGGTCCTCTGAGAAGACACTACAAGTAGATGAAGGGGTGGTTATGTGTGGGTCAATATGCGTCTCAAGGGTTTTTCAAAGCTTAAGTTTCCCCCTTTTTATCTGTTGAGGAAGATTATCTTGAGAGCTTTGATCGCCTGAGACTAAGG
This sequence comes from Zootoca vivipara, assembly GCF_963506605.1. NCBI lineage: Eukaryota > Metazoa > Chordata > Lepidosauria > Squamata > Lacertidae > Zootoca > Zootoca vivipara. Next base: position 82,505,762 of record NC_083278.1, read on the forward strand.
AAGCAGAATTACTCCTCATATCATGGTAGAAAATAATTCTGAACAAGGGACAGTTGGAGGTGATGATGTCATCTTTTTCTGTAGTGATAAGATGAAACAAAGCACCTGCCTCCCTTGAACCACCACTGAAGTTTCCTTCATTATCATATTTTGCAGTGTCTGATGGTAGTTTTATGCAGATGGATCAATAGAAGCAGCACCAGCCTTGCTTGTCAGAGATAGCTGTAGATCCTGGATAGTTTAATCCCTATGTTGATTACAATGGCTTTTCCATACAACCCTTCCCAAAACTGGGAACAGAGCCCAGGGATTTCTAGTTCTGCCTTGCCTTCTATTATATCATTTCTATTCCATCTCTTATCTGTTGGATTCATCTGCCTTTTTGGATGGCCTGTGGATGATGTAGTGAGAAAGCAACTAGCTGAGCATGGTACGGCAAGCCCAGGAAAGGCTGCCCATATCTCTAGTAAGCCTTTAAGCTTCATTTTTCCGTCATGCTTCGCCCACAGGCATGTCAATGATGGGCAGGTTTTTATAGGGGTAGTGAACACAGGGATGCTGGTAAAGGCTTGGAGGTACGCAGTTGAAAGACTTTGTACTTCTTTGCAGCAGTGGTTCCTGGGCTTGAAAGAAAAGGCAGTCTGCATTCTGGTGCAGCCTTCGACCTTTGTAATCCAGAGTCTCTCTACATAGTATTGTGCCAGTGCTTAAAAACCATACCCAGAGTTGCTTTCATTTCTTGCTCAGGCTTGTGTTGTTGTTTTTTGTATACAAACAACCCTAGCAATGCCCTTTATTCCTGCTATGCTAGTCCTAGGGTTGTTTTGAGCATATCGGAGGGCTGATTGTTCTGCCTCTGTTTTTAAAGTCTATACAGGGAAGTGCTGGCAAATCGCTGAAAAGATGCATTGTTAGGCAAACTTTATAGAAGCACCTTTTAAAAGTGGATGTCTCTGGATCACATAAGATCCATTTCCCCATTACAAAGGTGCATTACTTGCAACAGTTTTCTAGCCGTTTCTCTGCAGAACTTTTAAACACTCAGAGAGGAAGAAAGTAACACTGAGACTAACTATCCTCGTGACACATCAGCTTTGTGAAATTATGAAACATGCCCCAATGGGCTAAAGTGAGGACACCCTGCTTATTTCAGTTTTGAGTGAAGTCAAGATTTTGTCAGGTTCTCTGTAGTGTCTGGTAAAGGCATTACCTCATTGTGCTATCTCATAGGCCCCAGGGAAAGCGTCCTCCAAATTGACCTTGACATCTCAGCCAAGAGTCTGTCTATAAAGCCTTCTGTGTTTCCCTGGCATTGAGCCTCATAGGACCCAGGCTAGTTCTTCCTTTGGATAGACATACATTTGCCCTCATTTGTGTAGTCACACCAGGCAGTGGAGGTTGCAGCCAGTCACTTCTCAGTTGCAACCTCTACTTTCCAAATCAACAGAAAGACTAACTCGTTTCTTGTCTTCACATGTGCTCCCGGCTGCTGCTTGTTGGATGGGATGATATGGCAGAGGAGGGAGGGAGTCCTGCCTCTGCAATCCAAGCAGAGCAGCTCTGCAGGAAGGATGAGATCATCTTTGTGCTGACAGCCTTGTTTTCCTGCAGCTGATGGATTGAGGGAGCTTCGTATGTAAATAAAGCACTTATGTCACCTGAAAGCTTATCTCCCATTACTGAGCTCTGGCTGGAGAAGGGCCAAGTGGGTTGTGGTGGGGAATATATGGGCAGGTTTAACCGTGAAGATCTCAGACCACAGGGCACTGTGCCAAACACAGTAACAACCATTCCATAAACAGGATAGGAGCAAAGCATCACCTAATGCACCAATGGGATAGTTGTCCAAGCCGGGAAGTCTAATTTGTTTGTTTGAGCTCCTTATCTCTTGGATGCTTTGATAGTTCAAGCCCCTTTAAATCTTATCTGGGTAACAAAATGTATCCCAAAATCTGTGGTGGAATATTCTTGTTTGTATGTGTTTTGGAGACGAGTAGCCTGGCTTCAGTGGCCTAGCTAATGGTTTTCTTACCCACACACCCACCCACGCCAGATCTCAGATGTACACTCCAGTAATGAACAGAGGGAGTGTACATACTTCAAAGAAATTGTGATATGGTGATTCATACATTTATAAAACACCCCCACTCCCCGAAGATCTTCTGAGCAGCAAGAAGCTTGTATTGGGCTATCATTTCTTTGCTTGCAAAACTGAGCCCCAAACTTGCATGATCCACCAGAAATCTCCAGAGATTTTGGAGCTCCGTTGGAAATGATGCATTCAAAGCTACTTAACTTGCCCTAACCAGACCCCTCTGCATGTAAATGGCACTTGGGCAGTAGTGCAATTCACAAAAGTTAAAAGTAAGTCCAGAGGGTCTTGCTTCCAAGTAAATGTGCTTAGATTTGTGCTGTTGTAAGCCCAACAATAATTAAACAACCAACAAGCTTATTTAGAAAAGTGCAAGATATTGAATGCTCATATAAGATAGAAATAAACAGCACCAAAAGGCAACATAAACTTCTAATATGTGCTTAAAATGTAGTCATGCTTGAGTGCATTTAAGTGCAAGCTTAACCTCTGCTTTTTGTTCTTATTCCCAGGCCATAGCTTGTCAATATTCTAATATACCCAGTTTAGGGTTCAGAAGCCACCACCACAGTAGCAAACCACCTGCTCTCCTTTGTTCTGAATCATGAACTCTGACAAGCAGTTGTGTTCTCTGGAACCCAATAAATAATGATGATGATGATGATGATGATGATGATGATGATGATGATGATGCTCCCATGCTGTGTTCCTCCTTTGTTCCTTCCAAAAGAAAGTTCTTCAAGTCTGCTGAGCTCAGTCACAAGCATGCTATGGCCACCTCCAGCGAGTCTCCCCTCAAAAAAAATGTAGATTACATACTTTGGGTTGAGTGTTTGGGTGCTGATTTACTGTTCCCCCACAGAAACCTATGGTACTTTGTCTAGCACCATGTCACCTTTGCTTCTAATAACATTGGTTGTTCAGTTGTGTCAATTGCTTATATCCCAATGTGTACATTAAGAAGGTACCTTCCTTTACTGCTAATGGAAGACAAATATAGAGAACAAAATGTTCTGTGTCGCTGCAGCCATATCCTTCCTGGTTACATTTGACCATTTGTCACTGTTCTGTGCCAGATGTGTTCATTCCTGCTTCCACCACCAACCATAGCTGCCAAGTTCTCCCTTTTTTTAAGGGAAATTCCCTTATGCTGAATAGGCTTCCTCGTGAGAAGAGGGAAAACTTGGCAGCTATGCCACCAACTCACCCCACCCCATATGCTAAGTCTTTGGGTACAGGTGAAGAACGTTTCTTCAAATTATTTATTTTGATATTTCAGGCTTTGTGGATAAATGTCTGGCATAAGTAGCGCTGAGTGTTTATGGAGATCTGGATCCTGAGAAAGTATAGTTTTGTTAGACTTCAGGGTTTCTGGGTCTTCAGATGACACCTGAAATGTATTGCCTTCCTTTCCCGCTTGATAGCAAATGATATGTAAAGAGAGGCGGTGCAGTCCATTGGCCAGAATGTTATGCTTTTTGAGGTGGCGTTGGATATTAACTTCAGCCACGTGCTTGCTGGGTTGCTTTGGAAAGTAACGTATTAGCTTCTGTACTTCAGATGTAGAATAGGAATAGGTATTGCTTCCATTGCACACTGTTCTTCCAAGAGTGAGAGTGGAACTTAGTGTTGGATAGGCAGTATTTCCAAATATAATAAAGGATTGAAGAGGGTTGCAAAGTGATGAGCCTTTGCTCTGTATTCTCGTGGAGTGGCTGCCTGCAGATTTGTGACACAGTAGCAGCTGGCAGATAGGCTTTGTTGAAATTGTGGTGACCAGCTAGTGTGGGTGTGTGATGCTCACCTAAGAGCGTAATTTGGATGAGACTTTGCTTTATGCTGCAGTTGGGCAAATGTGGTGAAGTCTGCCCCTGAGAAGTTTCCTTTCTTCTTTGCTCTGCCTTTGCATCATGAACAGCCCGTAGTTGTCCCATTCAGGTATTCTCTAATATTCTTCAGAGCTGGATGAGGTTGCACTCTCCTCATCCATTTTCTGTTTTCCCCCTTTTTAGGTCCTTCTCAGAAAAGAGGTGGAAATAGAAGAAGAAAAGCAAGACTCTAAGAGGCCCCAGGCTAGTGGTCATTCTTCATTGGGCAGAGTTGCTCCTCTTCACATGGTATGTGCCTTTATACCCCCTCTAATATATAAGCCCTTTGTTTGTCGGCCTTGGTGACTGTTTTGAGTCTTTTCAAATGTAAATAAAGGCAAACTCAGTTATAGAATATGGACTGCATGCTTTCATTTTTGTCCTTGTAGAGCAGTGCAGTCAAATGAAGAGGAAGGAATGAGCCCATGTGAATTCCTTGAGTTCCTCGATAGATCATTGAAATCTGAAGGATGCAAAAAAACTTTACAAATTAATTGTCCCTCCACAGTTCCTCTGTACATTATCTACCTATGTAAGTGGAGATGCACACATTCTGAGGTTTGGATGGGGAGCCTGCAGCCCTCCAGATGCCATTGGACTCTCACTCCCATCAGTTCCAGCCAGCCGGGTCAGTGGCAGGTATGATGGGAGTTGTAGTCTAACAGTATCTGGAGAGCTCAGATTCCCCATCCTGTTATAAGGGCTGCCTGTGTTGCGGCCGTACGTTCTGGCTCTGTTAAAGCATGTACAAAAAGCTACCTGAACCAAGGAAGAGCACATTCAATGAGAAGCTGCACAAGTGATTCATATTACGGGACCGCCTCTCCTGGTATGCCCTGCAGAGGACCTTAAGGTCCATGAATAACCATAGTTTAGAGGGCCCAGGCCCTAAGGAAGTCAGACTATCCTCCACCAGGGCCAAGGCCTTTTCAGTGATCTCTCCGACCTGGTGGAATGCTCTGTCCCATGAGACCAGGGCCCTACAGGACTTAACCTCCTTCCGCCGGGTCTGTAAGACAGAGCTTTTAATTTGCCTGGCTTTTAATTTGAACTCAGCTTGATCTTTTATTTCCCTTCTCTTCCCCCTTCCCCCTTTTATGAAGATTACCCACTCTGGGACCCCACAGCTAATTCTCCCCTTGCCTCCTTGCTGGCCCAAGTAGGACTAATTTAGCCAGCTAGCCCTGGTGACTCTCTAATGTTTATTGCATGGATTTCCCTCAGATTGATTTTTGAACTTTGAATTTTATTGTTATTCGTGCTTTTATACTGTAATTTATGCTGCTTTTATATTGTATTGCAATTAAGTGTTTTAAATTTGTTGTTAGCCCCCCTGAGGCCGGGTTTCTGAACCAGGAAGGGTGGGGTATAAATAAAAATTTATCATTATTATTATATGTGATGTAGAAGTAGCAACAGAAGATATCTTGTGGTGCAGTCCTGAGAACGTTAGCTCAGAAATATTGCCAAGTTCAGTAGAAATTAACCACTAATGTGCCTGCTTAGCATTGTAGCTTTAGTAATTCGCACGCCACCTTTCCAGGTTTATGGGATCTTGTCTGAAGAGGGAGCTTTCATAGCTCTTCCATGTACAGATGTGTGTTCTTTCAGTGCAGTAAATAAAAATGTAATCTGGGAGACCCTGGTACCAGTTTGCATATTCTTTCAGCTAATTGGCAGCCAGCATAAAGAACCAAAGCATTACCAGTTCATCACTTTCTAATGCATCCTTTGAAAGGCCACCACTCATGCCATGAGAACATGGCATGCCATTTTGTCTGAAGGCACAAGCTAATGGGAAATGTCAGGGTATTGTGCCCGCCTCCAATCTCTCAAAGGCTGTGCCCTACCACAGTCTCTTTTTTGTGTCCTTGTGCAAAGTGTCTTCCTTGTTCATTTCCAGCTTCCCTCGCTGTATCCCACCAGACAGAAATGCAAAGGAAAAAAAGTTCTGGGGGAAAATGTCATGGGAGGAAATTAGGTTATGCCTGGGGCGTTTCCACAAGTTTATCATGCAAAAACTGAACAGGACATCATTAGCAGGGTGATAGCTTAGTCTATAAACAACTATACTACTTAGATTAAGGACTCAGTCATCTATATGCTGTAAAGTCCTGTCCCTTTAATAGTGGCTCCCCCCCCCTCTTGAATAAGAATTAGAATTATTCCTGTTTTCTATAATGTGTCTAGCTGTGATCAATTTATGAGACTGTTGTGCTGCCCCCAGTCTTGATAGGGAGCCACTTTTCCATTGCAGATATGTGTGTCCTCACTGACAACCCTATGCCACTTGCTGTCCTCTAGGAACTGTTTCTGTTCAGTCTCTTCTGTTTTCATCCCATATTTGTATTCTGAGACATTCCCATGCCAAACCTTTTGGCTTTCATTCAGGACTCCTTTTTGGATGCCCCTACACAACAACTGGTTCGACAGTGTTGGGGGCTCTCTATGTTTGTAAAAGGTGATGAGAATTCTTTGCTAGACATCTTTTGCTCTAGAGTCATAGCTCAGTGGCAGAGCATCTGCTTTACATGCAGGAGGTCCCAGGTTCAATCCCTGGCACCTCCAGGTAAGGCTTGGGTTGTCCCCTGTCTGAACCCCTGGAGAGCTGCTGCCAGTCAGTGTAGATAGTGATGAACTAGACGACCAATGGTCTGACTCAGAATAATGCAGCAGCTTTGGTCTCTCCCCTTACCACCTAGTTTACATACACTTACAGGAAAGCTTTATCTCCAGGAATCATTGAGAGGGGTGAAACTAATCATTAAACTGGATTGAAACCAGTTTATGCTTGCAGTGTAGACCTACCCTTAGCATGAACTTCGTTGGGAATATGCGCCCAAGCTTTAATCTTAAAATTGTTATATTTCTGAGTCATGCTCTTCATGCACCATACACCTTCTCTGCTTGAAGGTCTCACATCGCATCTTTCTTAAGTGCTCTGGTATGTGTGCTGTCAGTGTTCTGAATTCAGTAATGTTAAGCTTCTCTTTCCATGCTCTACCATTTAAGAGCAGCCAGTACTGACCTCTCTTCCTGCAGTGGGATTTGAGATACTGTTTACAAATTTAGCCCTCCATGGTAGTTTGCAGCTGGACCTTGGGCTGAGCTTGGAGGAAAGCCATTTCTGCAGTTGGCTGACCTTAGCGGTCTTGGAGTGGTGACAGAACATTGCATCATTTCTGACCACAAGAACAAAGCCTGGAAGAAATCCAGACTTTCTCCCATTTGTTGAGTTACTTAAAATAAGTATCTCTCTAGACTGCTTTTGAGGAGCAGGGTCTGAGCTCATTTGTAAGGCAGGCAGACAAAAAGTCTCCCTGTTTGTTCAGAAGCTCTTTTACCTGAGGGCTGGGAGTTTTGCAGAAATAGGTTTACTTCTGCCGAACCTGAGGGAGGCGAGATGAGATAAAGATAGGGCCTTTCCTCTTCTATGTTTTGCTTAGATGACGCCTTAGGCTTGATCCCTGGCACCTTAGTGGATCTTGAGTAGCAGTGCCAGGAAAGAACTTCTAGAGAGTTTTGTCTTCAACTATACCCCCAGACTTGTTCATATGTGCTGAGAATGATGAACCATTTACTCATTGCATACAAGATTCTTGCAGTGAACGGATAATGCAAAAACACTGTAGGATTTCAGTGGAACCAAGCTTTAAAGATACAGTGCATACATAGCCTAAGGCTCTATCTTGTTGATTAACTTACTTCACAAGGCCGTTAGCTCCAAACCCCCCTGAAGCTCAATTAGGGCATTGCCGCTTCCCTTTTATCAGACTTGGATCAAATCTGAACAAACTTTCTCTTTCCCTCTGTTTCTCTCTCCTAGATGTCAAGCTGTGCTGTTGCAGGTCCCTGGAAGAAGAATGTCAAGAACATAGAGGCAGGCGAAGTAGCAGGGCTGAAGCCTTGCCTCCAGAGCAGCCCAGGGCTGGCTGACCTTTCCAAATGGAGCCCTCACATAGCTCAGTTCAACTGTGACATGATGCAGGTAAAAGAAAATGAGATTGGCAGAGGAACAAATTCACTTCAGTGTCTCGGTGGAGCAGGAACATGTTCTGCTCTTCTTTCCCATACTACAGAAGAAAGGAAGGGAAGGCAGCCTTTTCCTTGCCAAAGGTCTTTCCTCTGTTAAAGTGAGAGGAACGTGCAGACGGAAGGAGACAAGGTCCCTTGGCTAGAGGGAGGCTGTTGTTATGGCATGAGGTCATCCTTGGCAGCTTGTCTTTAGGATGGAGGACCAGAGGAGAGGGGGGTCAGTCCACAGATATCTGATTTCTTTCCCATCTCTTTGAGGGGAAGGGGGCACAGAATAGCAGTCTCGGCCTGGTGTAGGGACATCTAGGTGATAATAAAAGCATATTATTTTTATATCAGAATGTTTGGGTATGTAGCTTTTGTCATGTGACTTCACAGCAGCCCTGTGAGAAAGGTGGCTGTCATTCCTCTCTGTGCCAGGTGTCTTGAACCAGGAACTCTTAGCAATGGGACTCAGCCACTTTACTTTCTGCAGCACCATGGCTGGTTGCCACGGTGGTTGAAACAGGAAGCCTGTTACCCATATGGCACTCAGGAGTTTAGCATTGGCCAGGTGACACAAGGGACCCATTGCATTCCACCTGCACTTGTAAAGCTGCTAATTCATTCCTGGCTCTTCAATCTGAGCAGCTCAGACTGAACCCAGGCTGAGCTCTTGCACTGCACATAGCAGCTTCTTTGCTCCCCTGATTTCCAGCTCTTGCTAATCCCAAGCACATAGCTGGAACATCTCAGTGCTTGTAGACATGACTATGAGCTTCGTAACTGAAGAGCAGTGTAGATGGATAGTACATAATTAAGAGAAATTAATTCACACTTGTGCCGCTCTCTCGCTCACTGCTTGAAGCATCTACTTAGCATTTTTCCATTATATTGGATTGACGTCTGAAACTTCTGGGGTAGATCTGTGGTGAGGTTAACTCCAGGGCAGCCTTTGCCAACCTGGTGTCCTCCAGATGTTCTGGATCACAACTCTCATGAGTCCCAGCCAGAGCAGCCATCTGTTCACAACATCTGGATGTTGCTTTAGGGGATTATTGGAAGGAAGTCACCTTTTACCCGGTCAGACTGTTTGCCCATCTAGCCCAATATGGTCTTTTCTTGCTGCCAGCAGCTCTCCTGTATATTGAAGAGAGATCTTAACCAACAAACCCAAGCTTTAGTTAAAACAAACAAACAAATGATTAAAAACATTGCAATTCCACAGGGTCACATGCTGTAGCAAGGGGGAGTTACATGGAATAATCCTATACTGGGTTTTCTTTAATGTCATGCCAGAACAGGCATCTTCTCCATTTTGCCCAAAGTCTCTCCTTTCTATCATACAAAATCAGACTTTTGAACTTCCTAATGGAAATAGAAAGAGTGCTTTCCCCAGCTGCTTGTCCAGTTCCCATCTTGGCATTTGTCTTCATGTTTCAGGCTGAGAAATGGGTGCGAGCGAAACTCCGAGACCTGAAGGATGGTTGCAGTATTCAGGAATGGGAGCGGGCAGCTCAGACATTACAAAGAGACATGAAAGACTTTGAGAATACCATGATCAAACTGAACCAGGTACAACAAGGTTTCTGGAAGCCCCATCTCCCCCCTGTTGAGTCCTTTAGGTTGCAGCACGGCCCTGAAGAGAGACTTGAATCCTGCTCACCCTTGCTCCCTCTCCTGTAGTCCAGCCTCTCTGTGTTTCGTCCTGTTTCTGCACTTTTGATTTCTAGTTTCCACGAAATCAGTGCTCTGGCAAGACTGGGTGACTTTTAAGTCCCGCCTCTCCATGGAATGCAGATTCCATGTTAGGGATCATTAGGAGAGGGACTGAAAATAAAACCATCAGTGTCATAATCTATGCCGAGAGAGCGCACTTGGAACACTGTGCACAGTTTTGATTGCATCACTTCAAGATGGTTATTATCAGAGCTATGGGGAAAACACAGGAGGCAGTGATGGCCACCAACTTGGATGGCTTTAAAATAAGATTAGACAAATTTGTGGAGGATAAGACTATCAGTGGCTACTAGCCACAATGCCTGGGTTCTAGCTCCATGGTCAGTGCCAGTATACCTCTGAATACCATTTGCTGGGAATCAGAGGTGGAGCTAGCTGCTCCGGCACCGGAAGTGGTGCACATGCTGTGCACCCGGGGGCAGGGCGAGCATCCCAGGGGGACATGGCGAGCAGTCCAGGGGGCCTCACGGCAGTGTCACCTCCCCTCCGGGATGACACCTGGGGCGGCCCGCACCCACCGCACCCCCCTTCCTCCGCCAGTGCTGGGAATCACAAGTGAGGAAAGCACTGATATACTCAGGTTATGCTTGCAGGCTTCTCACAGGCGACTGTTCAAACAGGATGTTGGACATCATCCTGATCCAGCAGGGCTCTTTGCGTGCTCTTATGTTCTTTCCCATCCATAGATGGGTGACCAGCTTATTGTCCAGTCAAACTCCAGTGCTGAGATAGCGAGGCGACTACAAACCCTGCGCGAACAGTGGCAACTGCTGAAGCAGATGGCAGCAAATCAGAGCAAAGCAGTGAGCGGACTTAGAAGCTTACAAGAGTTCAACCAGAAAGCTGAGCGACTAGAAGCTTGGATCAGGCAGAAGGTATGTCCCAAAGCAGGGTCCAACCCTCAGTTCCCCATGTTTCTGCAGCATGTACAATATATATGTAGGCTGCCCTGATCTCCCTTGGGATAGAAATGCAATGAATGGGTGAATAATAATGAGAGCTAGGGAAGAGATATGCATAGCCATAGGGAAGAGGAATTTATGTTTTGCCTGCAGATGCCGGACTCATATTTGGAAGGATCTCCCCAGCTGGTCAGATTTTTCTGAAATCCACCTATGGAATTAACTCAATAGATTACGGTACATTTTAAAAAGAAAGCATTCAAAAAATCTGCTAAGGTTTTGGAGCAAAGGTCAGAAAGATTTGGACAGTAGTTGGTTATGGCAGATTGGGAGCTAAGGTAGTCATTTCCCCATGGCATCTATAGTTTGCTTTATCCCCTGTCTGCTGACTGCACTGGCCATCTAATAGCAATTTTCATGTGCTATTGTCTTCGCCCCCAAATTCCATTCTATAACAAGACGTTCTAAATTCCTAGAAATCCTAAATCTTTAAAAGAGGGAAACAACCCTGAATACAAAAATAGAAGCAAGATTAATTGATTTTCATAATTTCCTCTCCATTTGGCCCTTGGGACTCTTGCTTGCCTAGATGGAGAGAGTTAGAGGGACATATGTAGAATCCTCTGTCTTTGCATGGCTGGAATGTAGCCTATTGTACAAAGGTTAGAATGACACCTATGGCTCTGCCCACCTTTGCCTCTAGTCCTGCCTAGGAGGGAATATTGCCTTTGGAGTGAAAATGGCTCCCCGCTCCTAGTCTACAAGTTGGATTCTAACTGTGTATTCTGAAGCAAAACCAAACCACTCCACTTGCATCTCTTAGAAATGGGATGAAATTGTAACACTGTAGTCCAGGCATCCCCAAACTGCGGCCCTCCAGATGTTTTGGCCTACAACTCCCATGATCCCTAGCTAACAGGACCAGTGGTCAGGTATGATGGGGATTGTAATCCAAAAACATCTGGAGGGCCGAAGTTTGGGGATACCTGCTGTAGTCCCTGTGCCTTCAATATCTCATATATTCTAACCATTTCTATCTGCCCCTCTAGGAAGAGAAACCTTTGCTAACTGCCCTGCTGCAAGAGAATGCAGACAAGATTCAGCTTACCCGACGCATCCTTGACTTGAAACAGGTGACAGTCTTACTGACAGTCGTGTGGGATTCTCTTCTCTGTACAGTGTGGGGGGGGGAATGGTTCTGACAGTGCTGTTTTACCTGGGGTGGTTGCAGTTAGGCTTTGCATCCTACCTCAGAAGATATAAATGGCATTATAGTTCATACCTAGGTCCTATTGGGGTAGCAAGAGGGTAGCCTGGTGCAGTCCTTCATCACATTTTGCAGCTGCCATCTGCAAGAACAGAAAGGTGCCACTGCAAAGATTTTGTCTCTTGTCTGTATGTACTGGATAGTACTACTGTTTTCTCAGCCCTCCATCCCCTCCTCCCTGCAATTTGGGAATAATAATTCTTGGCCTGCATCACAGTTGTTGCAAGGATTGCTGAGATAATGTATGAGAAGTACTTGGAACACCTGAAAGCAATGTAAAAAAAAATTGTTGATGCTTAATTATTATCAGGAGCTCCTAAGCTCCCTTCGAAAATAACTTCTGAGTACAAGGTTTATTCTGCTGGGGCTCAGTTGGCAATGCCAGTAGCGGTTAGCTTCTTATGAGGTCATACTTTTATAGAAAGTAAGTTTATGTTATCCCTCTTCTCCCCCGCCTCTCCTCCCCTTTTCTCTCTCTCTCATCCAACTTAGGAGGAGCAGCAGTTCCAGGCCCTGCATGAGGAAATGAACAGCCTGGCTCACAAACTTGAGAAGCAGGGGAAGAGCGAGAGCAGGAGCATTATGGCACGGCGGAAGCATCTCAATAAAATGTGAGCTAGAGCAGGAGCTGGTGGGGGAAGAGAGATGGGGCATAACCAGCATTAGGATGGGCTATGGAATCATCTGACTGCATTTGCTTTACTTTAACTGTCAAGGATGTGCTGGCTAAGCTACTTCCCCATTCCTAAGATCCTTCTGCCCGTCTTACCTTCCAGGTGGCTGCATCTCCAGGGGACACTGAAGGAACACCATGAGACCCTGCAGCTGGCTCTGGAAGCAGCTGCCTTTGTCCAGCAAGCAGAAGTGCTCCTTGGGGCCATCCATGCAAAGGTAGGTTCTAGAGCAGCTTCTAAGAGGAGGTGGTGGGCGCTTTCTATGAACTGCATTGCTGCTTTTCTCGGGGCTTAACGCCTGTTGTTTCTGTTGTAGCGGAGGAATCTCTGTGGAGTGGGGAAACAGAGGGAACCTGAAACCAGCCCAGACCTGGATGTCAGGGATATAGCTAGTCAGGTCATGGTAAGTTGGACAATGCCCAGGAACATGACTTGGAGCCCCTCCAGATGCCCTATTTATTAAGCATTCATCTTGAGTTGCTTACATAGAGGTCAGAGTATATTCAGTCTTCATTGAGCAATGATTCTGATTTGTTTGTGGGGTGGTTATACAACAATGAGCAGCTGTCCTGCATTCATCCTGGTGTGTTGATACATATTCATGTTAGCCATTTGTTCATCCCACACTTTTCAGTGCATTTTCCTGTCACTTTCCAAACTACAGAAAGTCTTGATTCTTTTAAAAAATGGATTTGTGCTAGGGCAACAGAGTGCTTTGATCGACTTTAATTGCACAAAACCAAATTTCTGGTATGTGCTTGAATCCCTTCCGCAAAATAGTGACAGTCTAGTGGGACGCTTAAAGAAGATTGGGGCGGGCGGGCAAAGGTTGTTTTTTTTTAAAGATTTGTAGGCATGTCCATTTCCCCCTTAGTTTAGAGAGCAACTTGTCATCCTGTAAAAAATGAACTAAGCAAGATGGCCTGGACTAAAAAACTGATATCCAGCTGAAGTACCAACATCTGGTATATGTCCTACCCCCCCTCCACTGCTGGAGTGATTGTATCCAAAGTGAGGTGCTCATGCTGGTATTCTGAAAGAAGCTCGGTTTTCAGCAGAAGCTCCTGAATGCCGAGGAATGATCCACAAGAAAGGGAGTCGAATCCTGCATTGCCACGCGTTTGCTGCTGAAAGTCTAATTCAGCATCTTCTTTGGAGGCAGTCTGTAGATTAGATATGCACAACTTGTCAGCCATTAGGATACATGGTAGCCCACCAGGGACTGAGCAAACCACTTGGTTTTAGGGAACCAGGGGCTACTGGTCACATTGCTGATATGCTACATGATATGTATAGCTAGTGAGGTGCATTTATCTTGATGGGTCAGGTTAATTTAAGTCAAGTGACCAGTTGTCACTGCTGCTCATTCATTCATTGCCAGCCTTTTTTGCCACCCAGATGCTGGATGTGACCGTGTCCCAGTTGACAAGCCTCCATCCCAGCCTAGTAGCACGAGTCTCTCTCAAGCATCAAGATGTGAAGGAGAGCTGGACCCAGCTCCAGCAGTTATTGAGGTATTTCCTGAATGCCTAATTTTTGTCTCTCTGCATGAGGTGGATCCTGAGCTGGTTAGTGATTATATTTAGCAAATGTCTCTAATTTGGGCATGCCAGAGCCATTGTTGACAATACTACTACCATCTTGTGTTTTGCTGTGCCTTTAACAGGAGTGTGGCATACAGAAGCTAAGCAGACAAGAGTGTAGTGTACCCTGAAAAGCTTTGCATGCTACTGATATTAGATGCACAGGAGCAAGGCTGCTAGGAAAAGGTGGCAACCCTGACAATGTTTTTCCCTTATTTCATTCTTTTGGAACAATGTACTACGGTATGCATGGTAGTTTAATCACATTTTTTTGAGGTTGTAGGCCTTCAGGCAATGCATTTGTTTAGATTTTTAAGTTATGAATAAGCCTAAGCCTATATGTGTGGGTGCTGAGGGTGGCATCTATTTCTCTCTACCAGTCAAGGCAAAAGACAGTTTAGGAAGTAAAGGGAAGTCCCCTCTTTTGCTTACCATCAACACTTACTTGCTGTCTTCCTTGATGTGAGTAACTTGAGGAAACTTTCACCCAAAGCTAATGTGGACTCTGGAGTCTGATGGCCTCTGCTCCAGCAACAAGGCTAAGCCAGCAGCTCTGTGACTATCAATGTAACTTCAGGATGCTCTACCCAAGACATTCCTCTCTCAACAAAAGCTGAAAGCATAATGAAAGCTGAAAGCATAATGGGTCAGAATAAGACAACCTGAGAAAGCTGAAAACAGTTGGGTTAGGTACATAAGCCCAAGATACTCTACCCTGGAATACTGAGTGTTGAGCTGCTCTGTACTCATTTGGCTTGAGAACCAAATGAGGTTCTTCAAGGATGTCTGCATTTATTCTGTGGTGATTATCAGCTCTCACTTTTGCCCTTTTCTGTTCCCTACTCTAACAGTTTTCTTTGTTTTTTCACTCTCTGCTTTCCCTCACTCCTATTGCCCCACTACTGGCTTCAACCAGGAGATCAATTGATTCCCCAAATCGTGAGCAAGTGAAGATGATGCCCAGCAGTGCAGGGAGAGAGGCTGGAGGAAAAGCTGTATGGGAGGTAAGAAAAGTATTCAAGATAACACCTCAAGATCTCCTTGGTACTGTGCATAGATGACCAGCCTCAAAGCATCCTTCATTTGTAAGGCATGTCTCATGGGTAAAAATTACCTCTGGAGAAAATGTTCCATGCGTGGATGCATGGCGACAGGCAAGACTACTCTGTCAATCTCAGGTGGCCACACTTGGGCCAGAACTGGTGGCTCAAGTGTCTCAGCAGACAAGGAGGGTCTCTATAGCCTTCTCACCTGTAACCTTCTCGTCATAACAAGGTGGTGCTTAAAGGCCCAAGCCAGTGCAATTAATTTTTATGGTGAGGAAAAGCAGAGATGAGTGCTATGGTACTCTCTCGCCCAGAATTAGTAAAGAAGACCACTGGTGATTGCTGCTAAGCAGTGGCCTGTTTGCTTTATCAATATCCCAGAACACACTTCATGCTACTTAAGTTTTTTTGCCTCAGCCAAGCTCTAACACAAGAATGTTGCAGCTGGCAAAGGTGGGGAAGAGGAAGAGGATGGTGAGTGGCAAATTCATCCCCCTTTCTCCCACAAGGTGGCACCTGGGAAGAATGCAAAATGCTTGGCATTGGGCCAAGAGCTGGATTAAGACAGGTCTCTAGGAACTGGTTCCAAAATTTTGGAGCCACTTTAGAGTTCAGTCAAGGTCCTGCCCAGAGTCACAGCCAGTCTTACCTCTCAGGATTCTGAGCAAAATATATTCTTATTCTTCTTTTAATCCTAGATATGGAAGGACATCCAAAGAAGCCAAGAGGGCAACACAGACTCACCAGGCAAGGAGGCCATCACCAGTGACAGCAGGAGGTATTGGCACACACAGTGCTTTCTTGGGAGAAGAAAGCTGGGGGAAAGCTGTGTGGGAAGTGGTGAGGAGAAACTGGGACTGGGGAAGGTAGAAGTTGCTTACTGGGATCTGCTTTGTTGCTTAGCAACAATTCACTATGGGAAAGAATTTATCTCTTACTCCTAGCAGTTGAACAGGTTGGGGGGTCGGTCCCTGTGGTCTTGGCACTAAGCCCAGCCTCATTATGGGTAGATGCTGAGAGCTCCACAGAAAAACAGTGAAGCTGTGAGGTTGAGCCCAGCACTCAGTGGCTTCTAGTTGAATCTAAGTGGCACCTGCAACAAAATGCTCCATTCAGCGTTCCAGTCAGTCATGCCCCCTTCCATTCAATTTTTCCTGGTTTTCTATCACTCTCTTCGGTTGTCAGCATTCCATGGCCACTGAGCATGCTCAGTCCTCATTTTGCTGGGTGTGTGTGTGTGTGTGTGTGTGTGTGTGTGTGTGTGTGTATGTACACTTATGTAAACCTCGAGGTTCTCCTGAGCCTGCTGGTACTTCCCCATTGAGCATGGATGCTTTAGTTACATTAGGACCTGCACTGAGAGAATCGAGTTCACTATTGGTTATAGAATGCAAACTGCCTTCACTTCAAATAACAAAGAATCATGTGCTATCTTAAAGACTCCCACATTTATTATAGCAGAAGCTGTCATAACAGATTTGTCAGGTTGGAATTCAATGTTGCACTATTATGAACATTCCATCTGCGCAAGCATTTCTGGAGGAGATAATCCCTCCCTCTCCTAAAGGGCTGTCACATGGAAGATTAGGCAAGTTTGTTATCTCCTGCTCTGGAGGGTAGGATTTGAACCAATGGCTTCAACTAACAAGGAAGATTCCAACTAAAAATCAGAAAGAACTTTCTGGCAGTAAGAGCAGTTCAACAGTGGAACAGACTACTCAGGAGGTGGTGAGCCCTCCTTCCTTGGAGGTTTTTAAGCTTAGGTGAATCCCACCCAGTATTTAAAGTGCAAATAATACCCGCAACAGAGTAATATGGCTACACTTCTGAAAAGCCATTAAAATGTGTAGTGTTTTAGGGTGATCTCAATATGTATGAATGAATGCTTGCTCTCTTTCTATCTCTCTGTGGTGTTTAAATAGCTGTTTCATGTGTACTTGATGTGGCAGTTATCAAGCAATGAATTGGAATATATATATGTCTGTCTTCTACAGGAGGAGGAAGAAGCTTCTCTGGCATTCAAATCCCTTGAAGGACCTGCCCCAGCAGGAGGCACAACTTCAGGACTTCTGCCAGGTTGCTGATGGGGTAATGTCTCTCTGCAAGCTTCACCAAATCCCCAAGTCTTTGTCATTCTGCAGCCCACATAGATTTCCTTACCGTGGTAGTAATTCTGGCTTCCCTTGGGCTGCTGGTAGGCTACCACTTTGCTGAAGAACAGGCCTAGTCTACAAGTGCAGCTGAATGAGGTGGTTATCAGAAATCAAAAGCAAAACGTTGACAAATTTATTTTTATACCTTGAGTTAATGAAGAGGAATCTTGAGGTTCAAATAACCCAGTATTTAAGCCTGTTTGTAGAATTAAAGTGTGTTTCAGTTAGGACTGTTGTGGGTGGTAAGAAGAAGCGAGGCCTGAGAGAGGCCTGTTCACCAGGGATGCTCCCAATTCCTCCCCAGCCTAGGGTTGCTACCTTGGGGGGGGGGTGATTTCAGCCACCCCTCATGCTGAAGTGACTTCAAAGCAATCCATTATAATCTATTGCAGCCTGACAGGAGGGCCCCTTTGAATTTGGCGCGCACACACACACACACACGAATTTGTAAACCTGTCTGTGCTTGGCTACCCAGAGCTTAAATACATGACCTTTCACACACGCTTTCAAGCACATGCATTTGGAGAGGATCCCTAACTTGGGAGAGAGGGGGGGAAAGACCTGAAATACAGGACAATACTGTATCAATACAGGACATAGCATCTTACATTGAAATACAGGACTATCCTGTATTATACAGGACAGGTGGCAACCCCTAGCCCAGCCTGACAAAGAGATTTCGTTTATTTTTTGCATTTCTCTCCCATCTTGTTCTCCGATGAATTCAAGATGGTATTTATAGTTCTCCCTCTCCTCATTTAATCCCCACAGCAACACTTTGAGGTAGGTTAGGCTGAGAGGCAGTGACTGCCCACAATCACCCTGTGAGCTTCTTGCCTGAGTGGGGATTTGAACTCTGGTCTCCCAGGTCCTACTCTGATCTCCAACCACTACACCACACTGGATCTGTTAATACCTCCCTAACAGGGACAATGGCTTCTACTCTTAGAATATATCTGAGGAGGGAACTGAACAAGTGGGGGCTATGGCTCAGTGATGGAGTGCATGCTTTTCATTCTGAAGATCCTAAATTCAGTCCCTAGCATCTCCAGTTAAAAGGCTCTCTGGTAAAAGGGCTAGAAAAGACACCTCAGACCCTGTAATTCAGCTGCCTATCACTAGATAAAACTGGAGTAGATGGTCCAGCAGTCTGACATCGCTTCAGTCAGATTCATATATTTGAATTTTATTTATACCCAAAAAAATGTATCCTGCTTTTCCCCTTCAAAAAGTTAGTGCAACTTGCAATGTTTAAAAAAGGCATAAAAATAGCAACCCATCATTAAAACATAATTACCAGGTTAAAAGCAGCACCTAAGGGCCAAAACTAATCACCAATAAATCAAAACATGAAGTAACAAACAGAATCAAAAACTTGTTAAAGAGAACTGCTTTCATTTGCTGTCCGAACACATATAGAGAGGATGATAAGTGAACACCCTGGGCAAAGAGTTCCACATATGCAGAACCACCACAGTGGGAGCCCTTTTATTCATAAGTCTTAATGGCATGTGTGTGTTGTACATCTTAGGAGCTACACAGTTGGAGTCCTCAGGTGGAAGATGCCCTTGAGGAACTGGAGGATCTATGGGAGGAACTGAGAAGGCGGCACCAAGAGAATGGCGTGGCCCTAAGGGAGATTGATACAGTGAGTAGTGGCTGCCACTGGAAAGGGTGTCTCATCCTTCCCTTTTGTAAACATGGTGTGCCAGCTTTTCACATCCTGCGATCTCATGGCACTGCGTGTTTC
The DNA here is from genome assembly GCF_963506605.1 of Zootoca vivipara. Lineage (NCBI taxonomy): Eukaryota > Metazoa > Chordata > Lepidosauria > Squamata > Lacertidae > Zootoca > Zootoca vivipara. The sequence goes on from NC_083278.1 coordinate 82,524,851, forward strand.
TCCACCCTTGCTGGCAACAGCCAAATGATGCAGAGTGGAGGCAAATGAAATCTACGCCATCGTCAGATGAGACAAATTATGCTAGATATTAAAAAATGTTTGGGGTGGAAGGGGATGAGACAGCTGCTGTTCTTGGCAGCTGCTCTATGTTGTGGGTAACATGTCGTCTCAGCCTTACTCATAAGACCCTAACAATTCTAATATTTGTAGCTCTATCCCTGACAGAGGTTACATTTCCTGTTCAGTTGGATTGCTTGCCTGTCACCCATGCACTGAAAAGTTTAGCCATAGGGAACAGATTATTTGTGGGTTAGTGTTCAGTTTTCTCCCACAGTTAATTTGAACCTTGAGATTAGGATACACACTCTTATTTATTTAAGAAAGTCGTTTGCCAGATTTCAGAGTGAAGGCCTTCTCTTGCAGAGGACAGTGCGCAATCACTTTCTTGTCATACTCAGGCTGTGGGGCTGCCTTCCTCATGCCACTCCTTTCTGTTTGCAGGCTCTGCGGTTGGTTGGGGAGATAGAAGAGGCTGAGTGTTGGCTAGAAACTGTGCTAGGCTTGCTCTATGAGCCAGCAGCAGCAGCAGCAGCGAACCTTGATGACCTCCATGGGGACCTAGAGAAGGTTGGCACCCTGGAGAACCAATTGGAGGCGTGGCATATTAAGCTTCGAGCCCTGCAGGAGGAAATGAAAATGGACTCCCCCTCGGAACACACAGCAGCCGCAATGATTCATAGAAAGATGGAACGAGTGAAGGAAAAGTGAGTTCTCGGGAACAAAAGAGTGTTCTCTGTATGGAGGTGGTGTAGGAAGGAGACTTGGCAGAAGAATGGTTTCAAAGGAATAGATGCAGGCAACCAAGGAGGAGGAGAGAGCCAGGGTTGTTGTTCTTTAAGTTTCCCTTGTCGTACGAGCATAGGAAGCTGCTTTCTGCTGAGTCAGACCATTGGTCCATCTTGCCCAGTATTGTCTTCACGCTATATAAGCAGCAGTTCTCTGGGATTTCAGACAAAGATGCTGGGGATTGAACCTAGGTCCCTCTGCATGCAGAGCAGATGTTCTACCACTGAGCTGCAGCCCATGCCATTCTAGACCTATCATTCCCATCAGCTTTGTCTGTCCAAATGGAAGTTGCGTATGTTTAGGCAGCAGGTAGTATTGCTCTCATGAAATATGCTTTTAGGAAGATGTCATGGTTTCCTTCCTAGGTTTGCCTGTGTGCAGGAGGCTCTCCGGCGCCGAACATCAGACTTGAAAGATGCCCTGGTTTTAACCAAGTTCTTGCAGAATGTGCATATGGAAGAAATGCTGAGTCACAAGAACCAAGTACAGGTGAGAAGCAGAGAAGATGTGGGCCAGGGAAGGGAAGAATGAGGTGATGTGCAGAGGTGTGGTCTGAATTCCATCCGGTCATAGGAACATAGGAAGCTGCCTTATAGTGAGTCAGGCCATTGGCCTGCCCAGCTCACTACTGACCATGCTGACTGGCAGCAACTCTCCGGGGTTTCAGATAGGGAGTCTCTCCCAGCCTGGAGGTGCAAGGGATTGAACCTGGGACCTTTTATGTGGAAAGGAGATGCACTGCCACGGAACTACAACACTTCCCCAGAAGGGTCAGAGTTCAACAATAACAAGCAAGGGGGGTTCTCTCTTTATGTTTAGTTTGAACAATGAGGGAGCATGGCGCTGAAGGGACACAGATGTCCATAAAAGTCCCTTGTGCTGCATTGTATCTAAGTCAGGCATCCCCAAACTGCGGCCCTCCAAATGTTTTGGCCTACAACTCCCATTATCCCTAGCTAACAGGACCAGTGGTCAGGGATGATGGGAATTGTAGTCCAAAACATCTGGAGGGCCGAAGATTGGGGATGCCTGATCTAAGTGGTCAGATTAGTGACACAGGAACAGTTTGTGTGACTTTCCTGTTTTGGTTCACATGATTTCAGTATGGTATGCCACCCAAATTACTGCGGATAGTAATGGCCCTATACAGCTGAGTTCTGTCACAATCCTAGCTCTGGCCACATTTAGTCATGAAACCCCTAACTATAATGCCACAAATTGCAATTCTTGACACTGTTGGTGAATTGGCTATTGCTGCTTATTGAGGCCTGATCTTACTGATATCCACTGGCAAGTATCTGGGCCTTCAGCGAGGTGGCAGAAATTAGCTTCCCATCTAAACATACTCGGGACTTAAGATCAGTGTTGGAAATTGAAGACACTTTTATTTCAGTTTGCTTTTAATTTATAAACCTAGTTTCATCGCTGCCAGTTTTTAATACATAACATCTTTTACATATGCTGATATTAGGTCTTCTTTAGTTTGAAATGTTGGTTATATCACATGTTCTTTGTTGCTGCTTTTAGAAATTGGGTGTTGGCTCTGAGTTTTATATTATTAGTAGATTGCATGGTTTTATTTATGATTTTGATGTACGTTGTGGTAGATACAATTAGTAGTAGAACAAAGATTTAACCAAATCTATTATCATTATTAATATTAATATTGAGTGGTTTTAGTCAAGACTCTATCTTGAAGTTTCACTTTCCTTCCCTGTAAAGTAGGAATCATGGCAATTTGCTCAGAAGACTTCTGTGAGAGAATTAACAGGGTGGCCTGTCTAGATTGGTACCCAATATTATTCATGTACTTGTTTTGCTTTAGGCAGTGCCGGACCAGCTAGGCTCCCAAAAGCCTCTGCAGCTCCTCATAGCCCAGAGTGCTCAACAGCTGAGCAGTGAGGACATGAGCAGGTCACTGGAGGAATTGCAAGAAGCAGTGGACATGCTGAACAGTGTCATGAAGGAGCGCGAGCGGGCCATGGAGGCAGTGACCAAGACAGAGAACCTGAAGTGCTTTGAGCAGGCCTTCACAAGTGTGGAGGAAATTAAGGTAAGAGAGGGTTAAGAGGGGCTGCGTGCTAGAAAAATCACTCTTCCCTAGTGGTTAGAGGTGGAAAGCCTGAACCACTCCATCCTTCAGTGTTGGTTATTGCATTTGGGCAAGAAGCTACAAAATCTATCTTCTTGTTTCTTTTCTTTTTTTAATTTTAAAATTCGATCTTTATTCAAAAAAGATTTAAGAGATTACAAAAACACACACACACACACAAAAATAAATATAACAACATAAATACACACTTAAGCCACTCAACATAAATTAATAAAGAAATTAAACCAAAAATAATTGAAACTTATTGGGCAAATTAAGTCATTTAAACAATAAACAATATCAAATTAACAAAACATGACAAATCCCCAAACAAATTTATAAAATATAAACATGTAAACATAAAATCTATTCGTTATAGTTTAAAATTGACTTCCAATCGCTAATATGTTGTTTCCCTTACTATAATCACATAACTTGCTTTACCTCTTATTGCTTTAGTATCCTAGACTGATTAATTAATTATTTCATCTTTCTATATATATGTATATTCCTATGTGTTTTCTTAATCAAAACAAATCACTAGCTCCGTTTCTATACCTTCTTTTTAAAAATACACTTCAACATATTTCCATTCTGCTTTTGTTCTCTGTTTTGGTATATTCCTAATTGCCGCCGTCATTCTTGCCAAGTTCATAAATTCTACTAACTTCATTTGCCACTCCTGGATTGTTGGTATTTCTATCCCTTTCCATTTTTGAGCTATCAATAGTCTCGCCGCTGCATCTATCTTCTTGTTTCATAGAGGTGGACTGACCGCCTATTAAATGCTACCAGCACTACTCTTTTGCAGTTCCAACTTTGGTTTGGTTGTCCAAGCAGCCTGTAGCACAGAGAACTGTTTCTCAGCGTTGCCTTTCTTTTTTCAATTTTTCAGCTGGCCTGGGTCACCTCACGGATCGAGACAATGAGGAACAAAGCAGAAACACTGGCTCAGGACATAATGCAGGCAGAGAGAAGCTTTGCCACAGTGAAGAGTGAGGTAGATCTTCTGGAGCTGCAGGGGCTCACAAAAAGGCAGAAAGAGATAGAGGTGAGATCAAAAGGTGATTTGAGGGCTTGTACCAAGCACCCCATATAACCAGTGTTTGCTCATGGCAATGTTGGAGAAATGCTAAATTAGGCATTACATACACCTTGGAAGGCATTACATACACCAGCACCATTATAAATTGCAGGTTGAGATTGTTATGCAGGTTCAGGTGTGATCGTCGGTTCTGAGCTCTCATTTTTTTAAATGGGTCAGCATAGATCTGATGTTTGATGATACTGCCCTGTTGTTTGTTTGGCTTCCTAAAGCCAGTTGGGAGTCTCATGCTTGTTTTTAAATTGGGCAAGCATTTACTATTGGGAAGGAGCCAGGAGTTCCCCATTTGAAAGCCCTTTTGCTAGCCTGAATCCTGCTGTCTTGTATTTCATAGAGTGAAATTTCTAGCCTGGAAGGGGACATGGAGAAATTAGAGAGGACCTTCATTGAGCTGGAAGATTGCTCTCTGACTGAAATGCCAAATGAGTCCAGAAGAATCGGTGAAACATTGGAGGCTTGGAAAGATCTGCAAAAGCTGGTGTTGGGAAATGCAGTTCATGGACAGCAAGCTGCTCATTTGCGGCAATTCTTCAGAGCTTATTTAGCCATTATGTAAGTCATTAGACCTTAGTGGACTCTTCCTGTCCCTTGAAAGTTTGGTTTGCAATGTCTGACTTACCCATTTGTGATATTAAGCCCCCATCTGGAAGCACCCCTTGTTTTCAATTCCGCTTGGGGAACTATCCATTTTATCTACTTTGAAGTCAGTCCAGCAAGCTTGAGTCTCAGCATCAATTCTAACTCCCGTTCACACACCTGGATGGGGTGGAAGTGATGTTTGGGACCTTGCAGGGGTACCTGCGCAACCACGTGGTTGCTCCCGCTGGTGCAGCTGTGAAAGGCTGAGCTTACTGCTGTCCCAGCCCAGCACCATCCAGGCAAGTGGCAGCAAGGCCTGCATTGAAAGGGCAGCTCCACCCCACCAAATATGCTCTTACTGAAATTGGATGCAACTTCAGTGTAGCACATCACAACTTATCTTGCATTTATTTTGGTGCAGTTACACATGCCCTGGATGTTGTGATTTAGCTGCAGATTTCCTGAGTATTTACTCCTCTTTGCTCACACATTTGCCAAGACTGGTGATTTGCTTGTGAGATGTAACACCAACTTTTCCATGGAAGGGCTTAGTGTGTAGATTGTTTTGCCACAATGGAAGCAGCCCTTAGTGCAGGCATCCTCAAACCCGGCCCTCCAGATGTTTTTGGACTACAATCCCCATCATCCCTGACCACTGGTCCTGAGTTTGGGGGTGCCTGCCTTAGTGGTTAACAAAGAGAGAGAAAAACTATTTTTACTGGGACACACCTTTTTAATACTGCTTTAAAAGCTCTGGGGAAATGGTATATATCTTAACTGTATGCCACTACTTGAAAGACAGAGCTGTCTAGAGGCTGAAACAACTTGATGCAGAATAGGTTTTCATTGGGATTCTTCCAGGTTTCTCTATCAGTTGGTAAGTACCCTGATCTGTAGCTTTGTTGGAAGGGTAGAGGATAAACTGAGGTGCAGTTTTCCTCTGGCATATTCATAGCTGCTCCTCCTTCCTTGACTCTCCAGCTCCTGGACAGAAGATACTCGGGCACAGATATTCTCTGAGACTATGAGTACCCATGGTCTCTCAGAAGCTCAGTGGGAAGACCTGGAAAGTAACATGGAGACTAAGTTCAAGGAGTTTGAGGAGCTGGCAGCAGTTGGATGGAAACTGGTAGCTGAGGAGCACAGCTTGAGTGAGACAGTAAGTGTGGCAGGCCATGATATGCAAGCTTCCTACATGCCTGCAGCATCCTTTGGGGAACAACCTCCCATCCCACCTCACTTCCCTTTTCCTTCTTTTGCCATCACTGCTTTTGGAAGGGAGGAGGCAAAGCATCTCATCAGGTGGGTGGGAGCTAGACAGTTGTCCCAATTGTTTGTTATCCTGAGGAATGGCCCTGTCTGAGAGCCGTACCTAGAAGAGAAAAGAGAGGAATTAATCATGTGGCCTTTTTTCCTCCTTTCATTTCTTTCTCAGTTTTGTTCTGTCTTTTTAGATAAAGGAGCGAATGGAGGAGCTGCAAAGCATGCTGGGATGGGTGATGGTGCGCTGGAGAGCACAGAGTTCCCAGAAGGACCCTGGCAGTAAGAGTGATGGCAGGGAGACTCAGAATGGCACGCTGAACATGACTGAGCACTGCCAAGTTAGTATGCAGCCCCTGAGTGCCAATACTAGAGCTAAACTTTAAAAATAGCTTGGCCTGCACTGTGTGTTTATTGTAGAATAGCTATGCTTTGTTCACTCACTTTTTATGGGGCATCTGCACAAAGTTATAAACAAAACACCCCCTTTTATGTTTTCTCTCTTTAGCTTCCTTCCTTCCTCCACCACCACCACCCCCAAGCTTAGAAATCTGTCTTATTTTAAACTTGGTGGAATACCTACACACTTTCCCCATGTGTATATTATCTATCTTGTTGCTATTCTGCCTCATAAAGACCTGTGTTGTTGTTTTTTGCATAAATTTTTATTTGCTTTTCTATTTTATCATATCATCAACACATACTATGTTACAGTCAGACACAGAATAACAAGAAAAGAAAATAACATAACATAAATATAAGACATATGCATGTGAGTAATAATGGTAACATAACTTATTCCTCCAGTTTATTTGACTTTTAAAAACCTTAACTTTTACTCCCCTTACACTCTTTCCCTGGTTTCCTATCTACTATCTTTTCAACTGCATTTTCTTACCCTACTAAGTTGTTTTCATTACTTTACATTATCCCACGTTGTGACATCTACTACTGAGTATTTTTTGTCAGCCTGTTATGATTATTATTTTCTTATTGTAATATTTTCCCATATACCCTATATATAATGTGCAATCTTCTTTTAAATTCTTATCGTCTTTATTTCTTAATCCATTTGTCATGCTGGCAAGTTCTATGTACGTATTCTAATATTTTAAGATGCTGTTCTTTTATTGATGGTGCTGCATCTGTTCTCCACTTTTGTGCTATCAAAATTCGAGCAGCTTTAGTTATGTACATCCTTAGGGTAATTAGTTTTTTTGGGTAGGGGGGATTTCTGTTGTTATTATTCCCAGAAGGAAAGCTTCTGAGTTTTTGGGAAACATTCTTTTAAACATCTTCTTAATAAATAATAAAAGAATTATGGGAGATGATATATAACGAACTTAAGAAAATGTCATAATGACCTGTATAGATTACTCTACCCTTTTCCTATGAACTCTCTAGGAATCAACACTTTAATCCCTTTCAAACAGCATTGTTATTATGTTTCTCTTTCCCCTCCTTAAATTGCAGCAGGGAGGCAGTTGTGCCCAGCAAGCAGGGAAAGGAGTATTGAAGGGATATTCCCCCCCCCCCAAAAAAAACATTTGGGGCTATAGAAAGGGGCAACTGCCCACTTGGCTCCAAACTGCTAGATGTCTGGAAACCGAATTGTTATTTCACTTCTGGCTTAAACCAAAACAGAAATAATTAGATGCTGCTAATGGTATTTACTTTATGAGTCTCCTAATAAAAAATATTCTCTAGGTGACATACACAGTGCAATGGATAAAATTAAAAAACTATGTGATAATTCAACAACATCATAAATTGATAAAATGACCCAGCAATCCTACTGTGATTTATTGAAGCAAAACAACTTAAAAGCGTGGTGTACAAAGTTAGCTTTTTTCAATAGGCTGTAGTTAAGATTAACCACAGTTTAGGCTTCAGACATGACACTAAACTGTCGCTAACTGAAAACAGAAGCAAAAACTGGTCTCTTCATGGCTGCTTCAGAGGAGGAGAGAAAAGGTGGGCAGGGAGACCACACAAGGCTGGGACTCATGCATGTAAGCTAAACCATAGTTTTGCATTGGTTGTGAACCAGCGTCAGCTGTGTGTCACTGAGTGGCTGCTAATATTGCCACCTTTTTATATTGGCCCTGCTCCTATGCCCATAGCAGCAATCTAACAGAGAAATCAAAGAGCTGAAGTTTTTCACAGTTTGATTTCTGTGTGTCACGTTGCTGGTATAGGTGCAGAATCAGGGCCAGTACAAAAGAGGTGGGAAAGTTAACAGTCACATAATATACCAAGCAATACATTTTGACAGAATCCCTGGCTGCTGTTCACACACACACACACACTTGAGCAGAGCAAATTTTAACCTGCATGTATTGGTCTTTAGGTAGGGGAGATCCCATTTTAACAGGAAATCCTAGAATTAACAAAGAACAAAGAAGCTATCGCTGCAATTTCATTCTTCATTGTATTACCTTACTCCACAGATTAAAGTAGTTCCTGAATCAGGTGTGGGTGAAGCAAATGGTATCCTTAACTCCAGTGTTTCTGAGAGGCCTCCACTCACCCTCGGCTCCCTCCCAAATGGTTCAGCAGCACAGCAAGAGAGCGAATCGGTCTCCACTGCAGTGCTATCTACCCTGGATGTTCTTTCAGGGCACAGGCAGAGTTTGGAAGAATTGGAAAACCACTTGCCCTTTGAGATGGACGTCCCGAAGGAGACTCTGATCCTAGAACCCTTGGAGACTCCTGTGCTACTGGTGCCCCAGCCAGGCCCTGGCAGTCTGGGTGGCACAGTGAACCTGATATTGAGCATTGGGAAGAAAGCAGGGAGAGAAGCCACAGGAAGCCAGGTTGGAGCAGCACCATCAATGGGACAGGAAACCTTGCACAAGGTAAGGTGCCCTTTACTTTAGGCATGACATCGATAGAGCTGTTTGCTATCTCCAGGACATCAAATAAGTGCCCCTGTGGCAAAGGGAGACAGTGTTTTCATAATGCAAAGGATTGCCAAGTGTTCAGGCAGGACAGAAGTGGGATGTCAAATGAGGGAGTGCCAAGCTTAATGGCTAAGGCTTGCAAGTGGAGAACTTCTAACTTCCCGATGAGCATTAAGATGTTAATGAACACTCTGAATCAGGGATACTAGCAGCTCTGTTGCTTTTTTGCTTCTCATTTAAGCCACTGCCAAGTGTGCAGTTCTAGAGCTTCCTCTTCATGGGTCAGGCACTGATTTTGCCCTTTTCGTCCTGGCTTTTGCAGGTCATCCTTGCTATTCCTTCACTTTTATTCTTTTGTCTCTCTCTTCCCTAAAAATCCAGCTCTCTGAAACTAAATCCTCAGCCTGTAAAGCTTTCTGGAAACGTTGCCAGGGGCTTTTAGGAAATACTTTGGGTAGTTTAAAGAGAAAGAAAAGGCCACCCCGCCAGCATGCAGAAGAGGTAACATGGAGCAGTGGGGGAGAAAGAATAGACGATGAAGCATGTCAGACTGAGAGTGGTTGCATGGTGCAAGGAAACCTTGACTAACCCATCCAATAGCCTCACTCAAAAGGCAGCTCCTAAATTAGGAGAGGGAAACGCTCCAGATGTGACTCGGCTATCATCCTTGACCATGATAGTTGGTCTCTAAGGTGCTACTGGAAGGAATTTATTTTTTGTTTCCTTGACCATTGGTCTGGCTAGCCGGCTTGGGACTTAGCAAGTTGGAGTCTCAACAGCTTTTAGAAGGCTGCATGTTCCCTTCTCCTATATCACTTAAATGGCATCTCAAAAATGTTAAGACGTCACACAGATGCTGTGTTTCTCCTTTCCAAGGCTATGGTGAATAAATTACTAGATTCAGGTAGGTAGCTGTGTTGGTCTGACACAGTCGAAATATATAAAAAATGTAAAAATTGTCCAGTAGCACCTTCGAGACCAACTAAGTTTGTTCTTGGCATAAGCTTTCGTGTGCATTCTGTGCTTGCACCTGTACTCCTGAGGAGATGCCCCCTTAGGGGAAACACCTTCAAATATTTTGTGACTTCTCCTGGTTAAACCACAGGGTTGCCATGTGCAGCACAAAATGTGGATTCTGTGCCTTTTAAAAGAATTTCAGCTGGCACAACTTGTCATGTCATATTATTGCCATCCTGGGGAAAGCAGCATCTGCAGGAATCCCCCCTTCTGGATTATTCTTAGAGGCACAGGACCATCCTAACAGACAAACCAGAGCTTAAATGTGCAGCCAGCACAGTGGAATGTGGAGCTTTCCTCCTCAGCACAGTAATTCATATCCCACAGCAGAAGAGCTACTGGATTTGCTAGAGGAAACAGGAAATGAGCCTGAAGTGCACTGCCTCTTGATACGGGCTGAAGGCAGGCCAAACTAGTTTGCTGTGAGGAAACAACCCGCATGACAAGACACACTCACTTTGGGTTGTCCCTTGAACAAGAATTCAGTCTTGATGATTTGGGGACGAGATGAATTGAGGGTTGCACGAGGAGAGGAATACACCTATTTGCTAGCAAGTAAGTCTTCGTAATCACTCACACATTAGCAATTGTGATTAAAAGGGCATGGCGAGAAGATAATTAGGGATTGAAGCAGATGGGTAGCTGCTACAATTGAAAGGCTGAGGCATGCTGTCCAAAACTAGTTTCTGTCGAGGTGCCTGAGCATAGAAGGTACATTAGCTCCAACAACTTGTTACTGGAGAGGAGGACTTCAGGACTGTAAAGTGTAATCGTTGTCAGTCATGAAGGGAAAGGAACATCAGCCTCTACAATGTACAGTAATAATTCCTGAATTACCGGTAAACTTTTAGACATCTCCTGCAGCTGCTGCAGGAAGGGGGATTCCTGTTATACTTAGAGCTGATTCAGAGCTGATCCTGGTACATCAAGGAGCTCATACAAACTTAAAGCCTTATACTTTATAGAGCCAGATCTTACAGAAGCCTTATACAGTCAGATCATTAATCTTTCTATCTCAGGATTGTCTGCTCTGACAGGCAGTGGCTATTCCAGATTTCAGACTGAAGTTTTCTCAGATTTTTCTGAAGAGGCTGCAAAAGGAACCCAGAATCTTCTACATGCATTCTGCAAGCATGTGTTCTATGTATTGGCTGAGTCCCTCACTAAGAGTTTATTTAAGCCCAGTTCTCTTCTTGTTGTGATAACTTTCTGTGTAGATGAAGGGTTTCTTTCTTTCTTTCTTTCTTTCTTTCTTTCTTTCTTTCTTTCTTTCTTTCTTTCTTTCTTTCTTTCTTTGTTTTTACAAGGAGCATTCATACATGCAATCTGCACCACATGCAATCTGTAACCATACAGTGTAAGATTCTTCATGCACATTTCATTTGGCCCTGAGCTGGCCCTTAGCTGCTATCATGGTACCTCCCATCATGCTAGGCTCTTCAGTTTCTACTGCAATATTTCACACGGAGTTCTGTAGCCTCTTTTCAGGATGCATCATCTATCATGAAGTAGAGTGGGGTGCATCTAGCAGCCTTGCAAGATAGCAGTGTGCCCTTTCTGTAAAGCCCAGCAGAGTTGGGTCATCTCCAGTAGTAAGCCTGGAACCATGGTAAGCCAGAAATTTTGTTCCCACTTCCTAGGATTGAACTAAAGTGATCCTAACATCCTGGAACTTGTTATGGACAGTCTACCTTAGTGTCTGCTACGATTAATGAACATGCATGCATGTATACTCACTCAATTGAAAGGAGCATGTGCTGGTGCATGTCAGTTTGCTGCTGTGGCATCCAAAATAGGTAGGTTTATGCTCCAATGACCTTGTGCAATTTGAAGAGAGCTCCTCATTGGGTCTTCCCTCTTTCCGCAGGTGAGCACCTATTTGCACGTGAAGGAGAAAGAGGGAGACAGAGATGCAGGCATGGTTTGTGGAAGCTCCACTGTGCTGCGGCCTGCTAAGCAAACGCCCCCCGGAGCTCACTCTTCCCCATTTCCCAGTCCTGGGTGGGGCACCTCAGCCTTCCACACTTTACCCAAGATCAGCTCCAGCTGCTTCTTACGGAGCCTGAAGAGAAAAGGCAGAGTGGAGGCAGAAGATGCCCAGCTACTCACCTTGCAAGGGATCATGGGAACTGAACCAAGCGACCTGCAGGCAGGGCAAGGGGAGAGGCGCAGCACTAGTAGCACCTGGCCCCCAAAGGGTAACAGGAGGGCACAGGCTTTGCAGGCAGTGTGCCCGGCACTCTGCAGAGAGTTGACAGACTATGTGAAGAACCCATTGGCACGGGCTATTGATGCTGAATGTGACTTGGTTAGGGAAGTATCTGGATGTCATGTGTTCCCAAGAGAGAGCAGAGGTCTCAACAGCCCCCCATCACTGGTAGAGCAGATGAGCAACACATGCCAGCATCTTCCTCTTGGTTCTGTCCTGAGCCTGGAGCTCCCCAAGGATCCCACAGTCCTAAGGAATATCCATGATACCATCAGAGTAGCAAAAGAGGGAGCAGCAGGAAGGAAGGGAATAAGCCAGGCCTGCCAGGGAGCTCGGAGCAGCCCAGCTGGGACAAAAGTGCAGGAGATTGGTAGTAGCCTGAAAAAGAGAGTGCTCGGAGGGCAGCCAGTCATGCACCAAAGGCCCCTCAAGCCCAAAGATGCTCGTGACAAGCTTCCCCAGGGTAAAGGAGGCACATGGTTTGAAGAGGTGAGCATCAACCCAAGCTACAGCAGGCAGAAGGCCTGCTTTGGTGCTCTTTGTGGAGAAGACAGGCAGAGTCCGAATAGCCAGAGCAGTCCCAGTGACGACTTCCTAGATTTCGAGCAGAACCGGCTATCCCGCATTAGTGTCCTGCATGAGCAGATAGGTATAGAGTGGGACAGACTAGCTACCTCACTGGGTATAACTGGCAGCTCCAAGGAGGCGCAGGTAAAGGCTCCTGCTGACCACAAAGCCAGAGAAGCATCTTGGGTGAAGCTGAAGCCCTCGCCTGCTAAGCACACGGGCAGCTCCGATGCAGTTTCCAGCATAGCCAGAACTAAGAACTCTGCTGTGAATGGGGCAGCAGAGAAGGGAAGCTGTGCGAGAACCTCGCCCTCCTTCCTCCACCTGCGGGTCAAATCTCCTGCCAAGCTGTCTGTATTTGATTGTGAACTAGGCACCCCAACACCCTCAGGGGTGGGCCCTCTTGTCCTGGCTCCTGGAGGAAGCACGACTAAAGAGCCAAAGTTGCTGGAGGCTTGTCACCCTGCCCACGAGTTGTTTGAAGAGGAGGAAGAGGAGCTGCAGGCCATATGGAGCAATGTGGAGAAGCACAAGAAAAGCTCGGGGATCCACAGCAGCCCTGCTGGAAAGGTGAATAAGCTGCAAAGTCCAGACAGCTCTGGTGAAAGACTCCTCCTGGCAGCGGCAGACAATTTGTTGGTGGCTAAGTTCAAGCTCCCCGCCCCTGCCCAGCTGCTTCAGAGGTCTGAAGGAGAAAGAGGGACTAGTTGTGGCAGTCCAAGTCGGTGCCGGGCACCCATGCCTTCTGGCCAGGAGCCATCAGAAGGGGCAGTTGCTGCAGCTGTGAGGTCACTGCAGAGTACCTGCCCAGGGACCCAGCAGAAGCTTCAGGCGGAGGGCAGAAGTATTGGAAAGGTCAGAACCATTGGCTTCTATGGGGCAGAGGTGGGGATTGTATGCCTGGAAACCAGGTGTTTACTGTTCTTTTCCTCAAGTCCCTGGATACTGCTGGCATTGATCTGCAGTGTGTACTTAAGCAGTTTCTCATTGCATAATGAAATGTGTATTTTTTTTTCCCTATCAGGAACCAGCAACTCCGTATTATGTGGAGTATTTTCTTTTAAAGGAGATACAGATCTCCTAGCTAATGAGATGCTTACACTTGAGATGTTTACATCAGTGCTGTTCCTGATTTGGCTGTGGAGAGAGAGAGAGAGAGAGAGAGAGAGAGAGAGAGAGAGAGAGAGAGAGAGAGAGAGAGAGAGAGAGAGAGAGACCCAAACACTTAGCATGAGCATGAGCCATACAATGCATGTATTTTCTATGACTGCTCAAAGCACAGACTTTTTTTTTTTGCTCTGTTTTGGTGAATGTGGTGTTAAAATGCCTTCGTGTTTGAAACACTCTTGCTTTCATTGTGGTTGCTTCATTAATTGTTGCCTGCCTCTTTCTAGACTCTTCCCAGTAAACTTGAGCTTCAGATGATGGAAGGAACTTTGGAGAGGAAGCATCTGTTGCAGGCAGGAGGCAAGAAGGTACTCTCAGAGCAGCGTGGCATTATGTGAAGGGGTGTGTGTGTGTGAATATGGATGCCAGTGACTTGCCACCAAGAAACAACTTCATTGGTGTTCCCGTAACACTTCAACAGAGCCTAGCCCTGTATAGCAGAGTTTTCCAAACTTTTCATGTTGTTGACACACTTTTTAGACATGTATCATTTCATGACACAATAATTCAGTTTTACTAGCAAGCCAGAGGTTGAACTAACCCCTTTCCAGCCTCAGGAGCAGCGCAGGGAGCATTCACATAACACATCTACACACTGCAGCTGACACACTAATGTGTCACAACACATAATTTGGAAAGCTCTGACTTATATCAACAGAAACACTTCCGAGTGAGGTGGTTCAGGCATAACAGCAAACCAAGATTTGATCCTGATTTCCAGGGGAAGTATAAATAACAGTTTGCCGTGTGACAAACTAGCTATGGTTTGGTCCAAGCTAGGATCTGCACAAGACTTGGTGGCTGAATTCATGAAACTGAGGCTGCTTGCTGCTTATTCACATAATGCCAAGCCATGGTTATGTCTAAACCCAGGGGTGGGAAAACCTCCAGTCTATGGGCCTACGAGGCTGTTTCATGAAGCCATGCCCACCTGCTCTACACCTGAAGTCAGGTGTGGAGCAGGTAAAGGCAAAGCTTGGATGAAAGGCAGCTAGTTGCCACTTTGCAGTTTTTGTCTGCACAATTTGATTTCAAACCACACAGAGAAATACAGGCGACTTGATGCTATTGTGACATTAGGTGATTGACAGGTGGATAGACCCACCTACTGGGCAAATGTGGCCTGTGATGGGGTGTGGATATAAGGATCTGGATCACTGGCCTAGCTTAAACCAGCACAGTGTGGGTGGTGCAGAAGGCAAAGGGCCTTTCCAAATGACGAAAAAAATGTGGATTTTATTCTTACCGCACTGCCAACTGTAGCTGCTGCAGACAGAAGGTGGAAACATAAGGTTCAGAGTAAGCTGACCATATATCTGAAGGTGATGTTCACTTTTACTTTGCACTGATGTTCGTGTTCCCATGCTTTGAAGAGCTAGACGGGGCTCTCAGGCAATGTCTGCCTGTCTTTGCCTCCAGGGGAAGGGAGGGGCCTTACTCTAGAGGCAAGCACAGGCAGATAGGGGCTTCATGCACATGGAACTGTGTGAACAGGTCACCTTATGAACCAACCTTAACTCTTCACCTTCTTTAGATCTGATCTTTTCATTTCTCTTCTCCTAGGCAAATTGTCGTTCCTGGAACACATTCCATACAGTACTGATGAGACAAACTTTGTGTTTCTACCAGGACAAGAAAGACACCCTCAAGGTAATGGTAGGCAGTGAGATGCCCAAAGACAAATGGAGATAAGAAATGGGTATGAGTAAGGCCTGTGTCACGTTTTCATATACCTCTAGCCAGTGCTTTTTTTCTAAAATAAAAAAATGTTTAGGGGTACTCTCATTTTCCTACTCATATTGAAATACTGCCCCTCAATCAGGCCAAACTTGGATTCAAAAAATGTTTAGGGGTATGCATACCCCTGCGTCCACCCAGGGGGAAAAGCACTGCCTCCAGCATTTTCATATCCTGTATACTCCTTTGCCCACTGACATCTCTTGTGAATGTTTGGCATGCATAGATTGTCAAGCATCTACACTTTGCCGATTGTATTTATTTTTGTCTAAACCTTCAGTACATTCTCTGCTAAAATAGAACTTGAAATTCTTGTAAAGACTAACTTACATCTAAAACTAAAATAAAGACAGTCCACAAATCACAGTAAAACCAAGTCTAATCATAAGTGGCAAATCTCAAAACCATCAGGGAGCTTTGGCAGAAGAAAAACTCAACAAATATAAAAGCTCAGTGTACCAGCACAGGCTGTCCCAAATAACAATTGCCCACCCAAGAGAAGAGTGAAGTAGCTAGTAGGAGCCCACTTCAGAGTGTGAGAGCACCACCACCAAGAGAGCCCTGCAGTTTGTAACTGAAGGAACAAAGGCTGCATACACACCATACCTTTTAAAGCCCATCCTCACCCCATGAATTCTGGGAATTGTAGTTTACCCCTCACAGAGCCACTGTTCCATACACCCTGAACAAACTATTCCCTAGGATTCTTTTGGTGGGTAAGGACGCTTTAAAGGCATGGTGTGTATGCAGCTGAAGAAAGGCAGAGCAGTAAACTCAAGCAGTCCCTTTCTTCAGACTCAGCAGCCATGCCTTGGGAGGCCTGCCTTTCCCCCCATTAAAACCTGTCCTTAATTTATAACTTCAGAAAGAACAGCTTTGCCGGACATTGCTCCTTGGTTCTCCAGTTGAACTCTTCTTCATGTGAGAATATTATTATTATTATTATTAGTTATGCGCCCTTCATCTTAAGGTCCCTGGGTAGGTTACAACAATTAAAAACACAATGTTAAAAACAGTTTAAAACAACAGAAACAAGAAGGGTCCTACAAATACATATCTGTACTGACATGCAACTTAAAAACAGTGGCTTTCTGATTCCAGGGACTTTTATCATTTGCCTTCCTTTGCACAGCAGAGTTCTGCAGTGGCCTTGCCGCTGAACCTCCGTGGAGCCGTTTGCACCCTAGAAACAGAGTATATCAAAAAGAACAACTGTTTCACACTACAGTGAGTAACCTCCATTTCTTTTCCTTCACAAGGTAATACATGCAGTATACATTAAACTCTATAAAGGGGTAATAAATGATAAATAATAATAAATACTATTACAGGTTTTTAAAAGAAAATAAAAGTAACTGGGGACAAAAGTCACTCAGGACCGTAATACCTCAGGGACAGCCTCTTCCCATATGAATTGATTTGGACCCTGCAATCATCATTTGAGGCACTTCTTTGTGTGCCGTCTCCATGAGAGTTCTGGAGGGTGGCAGCACGAGAATGAGCCTTTTCTGTGGTGGCTCCATGTTTGTGGGATGCTCTCCCCAGGGAGGTTCGCCTGGAGCCTTCATTACAAATCTTTAGGTGCCATGTGAAAACATTCTCCTCCCAGGTCTTTGACTAAATAATCAATCTGTGGCCATTTAAACTGGAGGGAGTATTGTTTCGTTTGTTATTATGTATGTTTGTGTTTTTATATTGTAAGTGACCCTATGATCCTCAGATGAAGGACAGTAAGATAGATAGATAGATAGATAGATAGATAGATAGATAGATAGATCTGGGAAAGAAAGACTTGAACATGCTGGGGTTGCATTGTGAGGACACTGATGCCAGCCCCTGAACAGCATAAATGGTGATAATAGAAATCTTTGTGGAGGGTGCCCGCTTCTAGCTCCTAGATTGCTAGGTATTTGTGGTTGGTGCTGGTTGTTGTATCTGTATCCCATCAAATTCATTCACCTTTCCTTGCATACCCCAGGTTGAAGGATGACTCCAAGTACCTCCTTAGAGCTCCTACTGAGCCACTCATGCAGGAGTGGATTACAAAATTGCAGCAGAACTCAGGTAAGACTGAAGTAATTATAAGGAAGAGACTATGGGGGCATTGGAGGTCTAAGGGAAGGAGATATGGTTACTACTCAGGAACAAGAGGTAATTTGAGGCCTCCTGCAGACCACTCTGGTGGTCTACATGAGCGAAAGGCCCACATGGGCACTCTCTGTTTTCCCTCAAGAAGTTCACTGTTGAGAGAAGCAGCAATGCCATGTCATGTTTTTGGTAACTGGTTTTATTTGTTCCAGACTTTATATCTCCCACATTTCCCACTGTAATTGAGTCAGACCTGAATTCATAAGGGGGATTCATCTTTGACATACAGAAGGCCCATAGGGTGCTGGGACTTGCATGTGGGAGGCTGGAGCTCAGATTCCAGTTTAGCTACAAGGTTTTCTGCAAAACAGTTGGCTCCTGGGCTCCATTCCTTTTGTGTAAAGAAGAAAATAATAGTCTGTCCCATAGGTTCCATGGGCTACTGTACACATTGCATTTTTTAGGTGTACACCCCAGAAACAAGTGGGCATGTGGCAAAACAGGTGAATGATATGTAGCTTTTAAAAGTCTGCTTATCAGAGAGGCTACCACTCCCTATTGCAAGGCAGCAAGTATGTGGAACAGACCTATGCCTCAGGTTTGTTTGGGTGAACAACACTCTTGATTTTCAAAAGCCATCTCTCAGTGCTTGCTTTTCTGTCCTCAAAGGCTTACCTGAAGTGGACTTTTTCCAGTCAGCTTCCCAGACTGCCCAGGAGACGACCTCTGCTGTTAGGTAACTACTATAAGCAAAGCTTGGTCCAGATGTATTTGCTGGGGGCAGGGGTTAGCTTTTTCAAAAGTTCTTCTCATAACATTTGTCCCAATGAGAACTCCTGTCCAGAGGCAAGTAGATCTTCTCATGAATCATACGGTGCTATTTTGTCAAACTTAGCATATTAAACAGAAAAATCGGTTTTGGGATTTGTATGCATTCTAACCAAAATTCAGATTTTGGAATGCAAATTGGTATGTGTTCCCCTTTTTCTTCTCTCTCTCTCTATCTTTTTAAGGGCAGCTTAAGATTTAGAAGTGCATCTAGGACGATTTGAACTGAGGCCATTAGTTAACCTGTTTAGGAGTGATCCCATTTGCCCCTTGCTGCTCTGCTCTAATTTCCACCTTTATTAGTGATAGCAACTTCCTTGTGCTCCCCACCCCCAACATGTTACATCCCATTATTGTTCATTCTGCTGAATTTTCTCAGCTGCGTAGAAATCACTGGTACATCAAATTTCCCATTCAGATACTCTAAACCCAGGCTGTGATTATGGTGGCTTCTATTACCTTTGCTAGGACTAAATTTTACTCTAGCTTGGCATAGCCCTGTGCAACTGGGCATGTGAGACCAATTCTCTATTTTCTGCTGCTTCCATTTTTCCCCAGTGTGATTCCTAGCCATGGAGTTCCCCACTTCCTTGGCCCTCATCAGTCTCTCACAGCCAAGAGCCAAGAGGCCATACTCTTACCCAGATCAAGTGTCAGGCTGCAGCTGCCTTATGAAAATCAGGATGACGTATTGGATTCAGCAGAATCACGGACAGGTGTGTTTGTGGGCTGTTCACAGTTTCTTGAGGGTTCTCTTTAAAGCAGAGACGGGCGACCTGTGGCCTTCCAGACTGAGCAGTCTCTTACGATTCTGCAACCAATTCGGGAGGGGGTTGCACTTACCTGAAGGATGTGGTTTGTGGATTATAGCAACTCCATTGCTGTCAGTGGGGGGAAATGTAGCCTCTGTGGTGCAGAATACTTTCTATTAGCTTCAGCTATCCATGTCCTGACATTAATAATCTAGCTTTGGTGGTCTGTGGCCTCATAACCTCCCAAGTGCATTCCTTTCATGCATTATATATGAGGCTACCTTTCTAGATGGTCCAAAAACTGCAACTGGTGCAGAATTCAGCTGCCATACTGCCAACAGGATCAGACAATCTGAACGCATTACAGCAGGTCTGGCTCCATGCCCTGGCTTCTGATATATTTCTGGGCCTAATTCAAAGCGTTGGTTTTAACTTATAAATCCTTATGTAGCTTGGACCCCAATACCTCATGGTACCCTTTTCTCCATATGAGCCTGCTCAGTCAGAGCTTAAGATACACTTTGGAGACCCTCCTCAGAGTGCCTCTGTTGGCAGAACTTGGGTGGTGGCAACAAGAGAGAGGGCCTTCTCAGTGATGTCCCCCCTTGTGTAATGCTCTCCCAAAAGAAGCTTGCCTGGTGACTATGTTAAGATATTTACAGTGTCAGACACAAACGTTTATCTTCTGTCAGGTCCTTGATAGTCTTCTTGTTGCTCTTTCTTTATTTAGATTTCTTACCAGCCCTTCACTATGAAGTCCCAGGCAGGTCATAACGTTTTAAAAAATACAATATTACAAACAGTTAAAACAGCTGACCATCAAGAGCATAGAGTGCGTCCTAAAATACATTGCTGTTGCTGCTGGAATATTTCTAGCTGTTGATGTTGGTTCTGCTTAAGACAGTCAGGGGAGAGGGCTCCTTGATTTTATTGTGACCCCTTGTGATTTTGATGCCTGTGCTGCGTTTTTAAATGTGTGAATTATTGTTGTTGATTATTTTTTTTGTCCATTGTTTTAAATCATCTTGAGACTTTGGTATAATGTGGCAAGTTCAGTTAAATACATAATAATAATAATAATAATAATAATAATAGTAAGGAATCCCTGGAGGTCTGCCTCTGTGTCACATCCTTGATTTCTTCCTTTCTCTCCTCCTAGCAGATAGCCAGAAATCTGCTGCCATTTATACCACAGATCACAGTCTGAGGCAGTGCTCTCCTACAGCATCTACAAGGTCGCAGGAACCTTACATTTTTGAGGAAGAGGACTATGGGCTAGTGGCGAACAAGAGGCGATCATATTCCTTTACCTCAGGTATATACTGTATGACCTTGAAGAAGAATGGGTTACTAGTTGGGGTTGAGGCTACCGGTACCTCTACCCCTCTGCCTGTTTGTACAGAGAAATCCGAGTCTGTTCATTTGCTCATGTTCTGCATTTGCTCAGTTTGGCCCTTTGCCAACTGACTTCTGTTCAAATGCAGCTGAAATCTCTCTGACTAAATCCAGTCTGTTGTGCACCCAGCATGATATCATTATGCTATTTTCAGTGCTTGGCTGCATTCATTCAAAACGGTGTTATTCTCAAAGGAACAAGTTCATTGCTTAATGTCACCATTAGGTGTCAGCAACACACTTTTGACTCAATGGCACATGTCCGAAGTTGAAGCTTGTTACCTTTGTAGGCTGTGCAGACACTACATATATATATATAGCATATCCCTTCTCCCCCCCCTGTCCCCACCCACCCCCGCAAAGTGAAAGTAGTCACATTTTAAAAGAAGAAGAAATAGCAGTATTACAGTTTTCCAAAAACAATTTCTGGAGGAGCAGAATCTCATAAAATGCAGACCTTCAGAAACAATAAAGTATGCAAGCAATGGCCAGAAAGTAAACAAAGATGTGTGTTTAATCTTACAGGCCTTTGAATTGTACGTCCTGGGAGTTACAACAGAAATGGCCCTTTTCTCTTGTCCCCACCTAGTGTACTTCGTGGGGGGGGGGCAGGGACACCACAAAAAAAAGCATGTAACCCTTCTACAGCATGTAGAAAATGGGTCAGTTTTGTATGGGCAATAGAATCTTCATCCCAAGCCGTTTAGGGCTTGAAAGATAATGACCAGAAATGTGTATTGTATCTAAATAGGCTGTGGGTGGAGGAAGGCTTTCCTTGGTGAGGGGAAAGCATATTTTGAACATACAGTACTCAGAGACAAGGTGGCCTACTACTACTACTACTACTACTACTACTATCACATGTTCCATGGCTGAGCCTTGTTCCAGAAAAACCTCAATTCAAACACTGCCCTGAATTCTCTTCTCCCCTCTTTACTTAAGAGATGGGATGGACGTGATACTCTGGAATAAAACAACCGTGTGAACCACAGACTATTAACCAGCCTCTGATAGTTCTGCTGCTTGTTTTCAGTTCATGATGATGCTGTGCAACCTTTCCGCTCCATTCTTTTTTTCAGCTACGTACCAGAAGATCACACCTTTGTCGGTGTCCAAGGAACCCTTGGGCCTTGGCAGCAGCTACTCAGTCACTCTGTACATTGGAGAGCAGACACCGACTCCTCCCAGGCCTCGCTGCCATTCCTTCATCGCCTCTCCTGGTGGTGCCCGAGAAACCTTGGGTGAGAGGAGCCAAGGCGCCTCACCTCGCCAGAAGAACAAATCTGTCTTCAGAAAGTTCTTTGGGAAGAAGGACTGAGATACCAGCTCATTCTCCTCAGCCAAGGAGTGGGATTTGTGGCTGCATGCAAGAGCTTGAACCTTCCTAGGACTGGGCCCAATGGCTACCAGGGGACACTGTTGTGATGGACCATTGCTTGACATTTGCTCTCTCTCTCTCTCTCTTCCCAAGGAGGTCAGGTGAGAGAGGTGGGACTGGTAGGCTCTGTGAAACAATCCCTTATCCCTCAGCCCTCTATGCCATTCAACTCAACCCTGATAGGGGTAGCAACCCCAGGGAATAGCAGCTGAAAGGGTCAAAGGTCTTCAGGGAGAAAGGAAATTAAAATTAAAAACCACCCCACCTAATTCATATTGTTGCAGGGTAGTATATTCCAACTACCATGGGCTTTTTCTCTACAAGCACAGAGCACAGCCTTTGTTTGACACACAAGCTAATATAGGAAATCAGGTACTGTAATACATTCCCAGGCACATACACATTAATGCTGTATTTGTATTCAAGGCAGGGGTTTGTGGAAGACTCATGTTGCTTCTCTTCCTTCCTAACAAATGTTTGCATGGCTCATGATGGGATCAAAAAAGGAAGCGCTTTCTCAGTAACAATTATCCTGACTACCGTATGTTATTTACACAGCCATATAGGGTTGCCTTTTGTTTTTTTAACTTGACCTGGTGCCTTTGCAGATATTAGCAGGGGATAATGTGTAATTTCCTGATTTCTGCAGGTCAGGCTTTGTAAAATGCACATGTCAACACGCACACACACACACACACACAGAGAGAGAGAGAGAGAGAGAGAGAGAGAGAGAGAGAGAGAGAGAGAGAGAGAGAGAGAGAGAGACCAGGCCAAGGATTATCTTGTGAGTCAGTCCTAAAGTCTGCAACAGAGGCCAGAGCAAAGGAATTATTTCTTGGGCAAATTGGTACATTACTAATTTAGAATGGGCATGGATTAAGGTTTGTGGAGGAAACTTTAATCCATGCCCATGGAACTAGTTTTTTTGTTTTGTTTTGTTTTTGCACCTCAAAAAGAACAATTTCTGTACCTACCCTTTTTATGGTTCAGAAATACAGGGTGAGTTCTCCATTGTGTGTGTGCATGCGTGCACAAGAAACCTTAATGTTCTGCTTTCTTTTCTCCTGCACTATGATGCCTAATGCAGCGGCAATTAAGACTTGTTAAATAGTCAGTTGCATCTCCTCAAGAGACATTAACACCACATTAAAACACCAATTGGCTGTCTGTGTGCCTTCCTTCAAAGCGTAATAGAGTTTACCGAGTTATTATTTAACTGTCTGTCAGTGAACCTGTTGCTGAATAGCCCTGCTCTAAGGCTCCTTAGCACACTTGGCACTCCTTGTCCATTGAGCAATGCTGGCTGGGGCCGATAGGAGTGGTAGTCCAATGATATCTGGAAAACAACAGGTGGCTTGTCCCTTTAATGGTGGCGGGTTCTCAAATGGGAGGAAGTGAGGGAATTTATTATTTATACCGCACCCTTCTGGCTGGGTTTCCCCAGCCACTCTGGGAAGCTCCCAACAGAATATTAAAAACACGATAAAACATCAAACATCATACTGAGGTCCAGCTCCGAGGGTCTTCTGTTGGTTCCCTCACTGCGAGAAGTGAGGTTACAGGGAACCAGGCAGAGGGCCTATTCCGTAGTGGTGCCCACACTGTGGAGTGCCCTCCCATCAGATGTCAAGGAAATACAGGTGAAACTTGGAAAATTAGAATATCGTCGAAAAGTGCATTTATTTCAGTAATGCGACTTATTTTTTTATTTTTATTTTTTACAAATGCTTTCTTTTGGAAATTCCACAGTAATAAAACCAATAGTTACAATAATACAAATTGGTATCTGAAGAAGTGTGCATGCACACGAAAGCTCATACCAAAATAAAAACTTAGTTGGTCTTTAAGGTGCTACTGAAGGAATTTTTTTTATAATAATACAAAAATAAGCATTGCTATTACATTTCATTAATTACATTCCATTTATAATTGACCAGCCTAACGACAAATAATTACAATTACAACAAATAAAGGCTTGACATATCTTGCTTTGCATGTCATCCATCTATCTCATATATTGGTTTCACCTTTTAAGTTGCGTTACTGAAATAAATGCACTTTTTGACGATATTCTAATTTTCCGAGTTTCACCTGTAAACAACTATCTGACTTTTAGAAGAAATCTGAAGGCAGCCCTTCATCGGGAAGTTTTTAATGCTTGACATTTTAGTATGTTCTGATATATGCTGTGAGCCACCCAGAGTGGCTGGGGAAACCCAGCCAGATGGGCAGGGTAGAAATACTACTACTACTACTACTACTACTACTACTAATAATAATAATAATAATAATAATAATAATAACAATAATATCCAATGTGAGAAGCCTTTAAGCAACCAGAAGTGGGCCACACCTGTTTAATCGTCTCATGCTGTCAGTGACAACTTGTTCAGCCCACTCATAAAAGCAAAGTGTTGAATGGCAATCAGAGCTGCTGTTTAAGCTGAAATTGGCACTGGTTTCCTGGAGAGCTGGAAGCAGCTCCGCTCTAAAAGGAAGGGGCTTTTAATTATCTGAAACCATCTAATGAAGGCAGTTCAGCCTCTTAAGATCTGAAGACGGAAATGTTTTCTTCTGCCTGAAAAGATGAAGTAGTGAGAGAGACAATATACAAATCTGAATATGCAGAATTGTGAACCTAGGAGTGCAGCATGAAAACATGGAGCACGTCTGCACTGCAGATTTATTGGCTTTATTCTGGTCTGGTGCAGTTCTGATTTGGAGCACCTATGCCTCGCTAGATGTTACAGAAAGATGCATGTAATTGTATTGAACACCCTCTTAAAGGTTGAAAAGCTGCTTTGTTCAGGAGAGCAGTTAAGAACAGGGAAGTAGTTGGAAATGATGCAGTTAATTTTTTGCCTGTTCATTATTTTTCTCCAAATCACACCATGGCTGTGTGTGTGTGTGTGTGTGTGTGTGTGTGAGAGAGAGAGAGAGAGAGAGAGAGAGAGAGAGAGAGAGAGAGAGAGAGAGAGAGAGAGAGATGGGAGGTTCAAATCTATGTTTGAAAACCCAGTTTGCCACGGTTAGCAAAAGGCAGTTTGTTGCAAGAGGTGAAGGACAAGATCTGTCCATATAAGCCAACCAGCCTGGCAATTTAATACTGATTTCAGCGTTGGCAGTGAGTCTGTGTCCTTGACTGCCCTTGGTGGCAGTAGGCCAGCTTAGAGGGTGCAGGGCAGGCTCTGTCCTCCAGCACCACTTGCCTGAGACACCCACCTCACTCTTAGGGCCAGCTTGTTGCAAACAATATCAATTGGCTGCATGAAAAATTCCAGAGGGATTAGGTGTGTGAGACTGTTGTAGCAAAAGCAGTCTCAGGACTACACATTTACGCGGCACATGTTTGCCCCCCCCCCCAAGTTGTGCACTCCAGGAATGCATCAGTCTAGAAGTAGAGAACATACATGATGCATCACATATATAAAGTCTGGGATTCGCTGCTAGTATCACTAGTTAAAAAGCCTTTCTGTTTACCAGAGCAAAGACAGATCTCTTCTTGAGACTCCAGAGTGCTGCTTCTAGTCATGGGTGAAAACTCTAGGGTGGTGGCTGCATCATCATGGGCAAGACCCTAGTTCCATATTATAGTTTTGCAGAGTCATTGTGTGGCCAGTCAGTGGCTTGTGTTATAGAATACTAACTTCCCAGCTCTCTTGTTACCATTGGATTGCTATCCATGCTGCTTTGGGGGATTTGGGGCGGCTTTTTAAAGGATTATACAAATTCATGGAGTATAAGGCTTTTTGGTGACTACTAAGCATGCTAGCTATGCTCTCTGGTCTGGTGCACTCTGGTCCTGCTTGCAGGTTTTCCCTTCAGCATGTGGTTAGCCGGTGTGAGAACAGAATGCTGGCCTGGATTGGCCATTGACCCAATCCAGCAGGCACTTCTTTCTTTCTTTTAAAAATAGGTTTTTTGGGGGTTAATTTTCCAAACCTTAACAAGCGAATACAGTGACACGTAACTTGGTGGTTGTCCCACTAAGAGAGAACAAAGTGCATCAAAGGGGTATGGAAGTTTGTGCAAAAGCGCAGACTATGGCTTGTAAGTCTTGCCAAAGTCCTCTATTTGATTGAGGTGGTCTCCATATCTGGCCATCCCAATGCTTCTATGTGAGGTGAATGGTGCACAGAGGGACAAGCTGCACAGAGGGATAATGGGTCTGATTACCCCTTAGCATGTATTTGACATGTCATTTTCCTCTGTTAGCGCCACTGTCCAAACATAAGTATACCAAGAGTCAACAGATTGTCCATCTGCAGAACGCAAACACCTGGCAAATTCTAAATGCACCACCACTATCAGAGCTATCAGCAATCCTTTATAACATAAAAGCTGGTTGGCTTCTATTATCCCTAACAGCACTAATGAAGTTGACGTGGTCATGTTTTGTGTTTTACATTAATTCAATTTCCGCAAAGACACTGGCATAGCTGCCAAGTTATCCCTTTTTTAAAGGGATTTTCCCTTATGCTGAATAGGCTTCCTCGCGAGAAAAGGGAAAACTTGGCAGCTATGCACTGGTCCAAAAGGTGTGCGCATTCTGGCAGTGCCGCTAGAGGTACGAAGATGTCATAGTAACACCACAAGCCACTTCTTATGTTCTTACAGTTTAATTTAGGCCCAGGGCCTGCTTAGCAAGTGATGGTGCATATAGGCTAGGAGTCACCAAACCTTAGGAGCCTGATGGCAAATTTGCAGGCTCCACACACCCATCACACCCTGTTTCCTTGGCTACAACAGAATGCTTCTTTCAAGCCTAATTTCAGAAGGTGGAAGGGAACTGATGGACACCAAGAAAAGGCAGGTACCATACTGACAACACCTAATGTAAAGCCTCTGAACCAAGTCTGCCTGGCTGTCCATAGTATTGATTAACCTTGGAAACAAAGGGAGCCTGGCTCAGTGCTCAAGCACGTTTCACATGCAGAAGGTACCAAGCCCTCCTCCTGTCTCACATCTCCAATAAAAAATTAGGGAGCAGGTGAGGTGAAGGAACTGGAGCTTTATACCCTAGAGAGCTGCCATTGGTCCAAGGATGAACAAACAGGCCCTATACCTTTCCTTCTCTGCTGGCAGCCCTCCTAATTTTTGCATTAAGGATATAGGAGCTTCCAGGTGAGATTCTGGCACCTCTCTTTTGAACTTCAATTGTGCACACACCTCTTCCCTTCAGAAGCAGGGCCTCCTGCGTCAGGATTTCCAGAGTGTAAGAGAGGGCAAGAGGCTACAAGCTATCTGCACCCAAACAGGAAATGAAGGTCATGAGATGGCAAGAGGAGACTGCACTTTGTTAACACTTTGCTGCTAGGGTTTATCCTGCTCCATTGACTCAGGCTGGTTCAGCCTATGCTGCTCCCCATTCAACATCGGAGTCTCTGTTGAAGCTACTGCGGTTCCAATGTACAGAGCTGGCTTCAACTAAAACAGGCCCTTGGTCCACCTCTAGCCTGATATCATCCACTCCAGGTATGGATATCCTCTAATCATCCTGATGTTGCTGAACTACAACTGCTGTGTTTATTCTGCGTGGAAGGGAAACCATTTTGAAAAGTATGTGGCAACATTTATCTATAAGGAGGTGCAGGAGAGGGACGCTTCACCTATTACATTTCTGCCTGCAATGCAGAGCTGTCGTCAACGCGTAGGATGCCCTGCCCTAGGGTGGGGGAGGCACTCTGCACCTGCTTTGATTACTGATTCACATGTGCCAGAGCAGAGTCCTGCTTTCTAATGAAAGCCTCATTTAAGAAGGGTTCGCCAAGGGCGCCAGAGGATAAAAGCAAGCGCCGGGCGCGCTAGGACCTGGGGATGCTCAGCAGGCGCCCGAGTAGAAAAGTCTCGCCGCGACGAGCAAGCGAGCGAGCAGTCTGGTGGAAGAGGCGAGTTTTCCGCGGGAGAGGCGGAGAAAGCGCTGGAGCCGGCGGCGAGATGGCCTAGCCCTGGGCAACATGTAAGCGTGCGCGGTGGTGCCTCGGGGCTCCAGCTTGCTTCCTGCTTGGGTTTGGCTGAGCCGAGTTCCCCGCAGAGGGAACCTACAGGTTGTAAACACCTGGGGGTGGGCGGAGAGAAAGAAGCAGAGGCGGGCGCCCTTAGTCCGGGGCGGGGGTAAGAAGGAGTCGTCCGCAGGGCCATCCGCTTCTCCTCGAGGGACTTGTTTCTGAACTGCGTCTGGGGTGGGGGGCGCCCTTTTTCCGGCTCCGGCGCGCAAGGACGGGTCTCGTTGGCGCACAGCTGCTGCTTCCAAAGTGGAGCCCGCTCGGGAGCCTTGGGCGCACGCCTGCTTGGCCGCGTCTGTCCCGGCACATGTCGTTCTTCTGAAAAGCAAGTCGGGCTGAGTGTGCTTTGGCGGGTGTGCCCCGGAGGCACAGTTCCTCAACAGCATGGAGAGATTTTGTTGTTGTTGTTTAGTCGTTTAGTCGTGTCCGACTCTTCGCGACCCCATGGACCAGAGCACGCCAGGCACTCCTGTCTTGCACTGCCTCCCGCAGTTTGGTCAAACTCATGTTCGTAGCTTCGAGAACACTGTCCAACCATCTCGTCCTCTGTCGTCCCCTTCTCCTAGTGCCCTCCATCTTTCCCAACATCAGGGTCTTTTCCAGGGAGTCTTCTCTTCTCATTAGGTGGCCAAAGTATTGGAGCCTCAGCTTCAGAGATTAGCTCGCCCTTTACGCACGCCCTGCTGTGTTCTCGATCGTGGTGGATTTCCTACCCTTGTCACTGCTTCGGGAACTCAACGATCCCCGTTCATTGTTGGATGTGCTCATCCTGGGAGATATAAATCTCTTATGTTAACCGGTGCAAGGTGCGGGTGTCCTCCAAAGTGTAATGGTGCGAAATCGCCCAGAGGGCATAAAAAGCGCCTGCTAAATTCTTAACTGGATTTGGCTGAAGCTTAGAAATTGCCCTTTGAAGCTTCCCAAAGATAAACTAGCTGATGCTCAGGAAGCTACCAGTTGACCCGATGCAGTTTGCTTGCCCGTTTGATGCAGCAGCAACAGTGCTTGATTTTATCCCATGGGTTGGGGGGAGTGGAATAAAACGGAGCTCCGGATACAATTGTGGTGTTAGGCGTAGCATGTCTGTGGCAGGGAACCAGAGAGCTTGCCTGGAAGTTGCATGTAAGTTGTTGACTCTGCTTCCTCCCTGCAGGCTTTAACGCTGACTAAGTAGAGGGACTTTGCCACTAATGTCTAGGCTGCTTTTTCTTTTTCAAGCCTGGAGGCATGCCTAATGTTTGCTTTATCTTAGTCTAAACAAGGTAAAGAGTGTTGGAATATTCCATCAAGCAGGTGCAGAGCAGGCATCGGTCATCGTTTTGCTGTGTCCTTGGTACTTGGTCTCCAGGGCTGGCTACGTGTACAGAACTCCAGGTTTTCAAGGTCACAGCTTTGAATACAAATCTGTGAAACACATGGCCATTTCTGTTGCATGCTAGGTGGTTTTGCTGCATTTTGGTAGGTTGTGATGATTTGCTCAAGTGTGGAAAGCCAGATTCCTGCTAAAATATGAAGGCTCCTTTATTTCAAGCAGATTCCAAGGGACTAGTCTTGAATCCTGCGGTCAATGCACAAGCAGGAAATTCCATTTTATGGGTGGCTTTTGGAGCAAAGCATCACTGAACAGGTGAATTTGTACAAGGGTAGGCAGCCCTTCAGAGCCTCTCATGCACTGGGGCTCAAGCACAGTTGCTGTGCTCATGCAATCGTCATGGTAACATACAGTTGTAATTTGCCCCCCTCCCTCTGCAAGTCCTTCCTCTATGAGCTTATTCTAGCCTGGATAAAATAGCTTTTTGCATGAATACTGCAGCAAAGCAGTTCCTTGTGCTTCCAGCCCTGATTTGCTGATGATTGTGCTGGACAGCACCAGACACCTGTGGAGAAGTTATGTTTGTTTATTGTCTAAAGCCAAATACCCAATACTTCAAATGCTGTCGCTTTGGTAGTTGTGGAAAGATCAAGCTGTCTTAATCCTCACTCCTTTAGCTACAGGTAATTTCTTGCACAGCTTTTCCAATATCCATCCCACTGATATTTTCTCCAAAGGGGCGCAGCAACAATACATGCTTTTGACTAATCAAACCACTTTGCAAGAGCCTGGTGTAGAGATTAAGAGCAGTGGACTATAATCTGGTGCACCAGGTTTGCTTCCCCGCTCCTCCACATGCAGCTGCTGGGTGACCTTGGGCTAGTCACACTTCTCTGAAGTCTCTCAACCTCACTCACCTCAGAGTGTTTGTTGTGGGGGAGGAAGGGAAAGGATATTGTTAGCCGCTTTGAGACTCCTTAAGGGGAGTGAAAGGCAGGATATAAAGTCCAAACTCCTCCTCCTCCTCCTCTTCTTCAGTAAAGGTAAAGGGACCCCTGAACATTAGGTCCAGTTGTGACCGAATCTGGGGTTGCGGCGCTCATCTCGCGTTATTGGCCGAGGGAGCCAGTGTACAGCTTCCAGGTCATGTGGCCAGCATGACAAAGCCGCTTCTGGCGAACCAGAGCAGCACACAGAAACGCAGTTTACCTTCCCGCTGTAGCGGTACCTTATTTATCTACTTGCACTTTGACGTGCTTTCCAACTGCTAGGTGGGCAGGAGCTGGGACCGAGCAATGGGAGCTCACCCCGTCGCGGGGATTCGAACCGCCAACCTCCTGATCAGCAAGTCCTAGGCTCTGTGGTTTAACCCACAGCGCCACCCGCGTCCCTCCTTCTTCTTCGGTAGGCCAGTATTATTGTTTCCATATTGCAGATTCCCAGCTGACTCTGGCTGAGAGGGTGGATTGCCAAAGGCTGCCCAGTGAGTGCACAGTTAAGAGGTGAATGGAGGACTTCTTGCTGATGGCTCAAATTCTTAAGTCACCAGATCCTAATTAGGTTTGGCCAGAGAGGTGGATGTGATTGGATACTGCAGGCTAGCTGTCACCTTCCTTCCCAAAATAGGTGGTAAATTCTAAGGCCAAACAAACCTCTTAGGGGAATCTCAATTATATCCAAAGATAAAGACATGCTGGTGGAAATTTAGGCAGGGCTTTGAGGCCTCCCCATCATGGCTTCTCTGCTGGTACCAGTGGCATACTGGAAAAGGGATGAAGTACCACCACTTATATCAAAGCAGAGGTGTTGATGTCATATGCTGGAGCACTATTTGCCAATCAAACCTGTAAGTTATTCCTGAGAGAGGATCCATTACATGAGCTAAGTAAGAGAAAGGCACAGGTTACATTGGCATGCAGGGCTAAGGATTAAGCTGTGGCTTCTGTTTTGAAAACTTTTGACCAACCAAAATGGCACAGAATCGTGAGCAAGCTTTCGAGTCCACCAGAATGCTTCATCAGGCTGAATGTTAAGCCAAGTGTGTATGTGTGATTGAGAGAGAGAGAGAGAGAGAGAAGCTGACTTGGCATTGAAGCCATAATGCCTGCATTAGACAAAAGTTTGTTTTTGTTGTATGTATAGTCTTAAAAGAGGTATGGGAACCCGACTAGGGGAAGCGCCTGCACTTCCAAATTTACTACTACACACTGCCTACCTTTTACCTTTTCTTTCAGCTCTTGCCTTTCTTAACACGTCCAATAGCAGGGATGTTTCTTATCAGCCTTATCCCCTTTTTGCTTTGCTAATCTGTCCCTGAAGTTCTTCTGTTTAATTCTCCCCATGCATCTTTCAGTGTAATTTCACTATCCTAGTAGCTTTCTGCTCTAACGTTCAGACCACATCAGTGCTTCCATAACTCTGAGAACTGCCTTCAGGCATGTGACTCAGCGTGATTTTTGGCTGCTCAATCAGCTGCTATTTGAACTGGTCAAGTGATCCTTCCTTGAGGGGAGATCCCTACAGCTGAGGATGAACAATTCCTGCCTGGGGAGAACACAACACGGCAATTAAAATCTCTTCTGAATTTAAAACTCTCCCAAGGAGCATGACAAATAATTATAACCTAACACTGGAAAAAGTTTTGCTGTTTTGCGAGTTGTGAGAGAGATTTCTGCTGTTCCCATTTTGCAGAACTCTGGCTGAGGAATCATCTAGTGAACACATGCCTGGACTGGGATCAGAATTCAAAGAATTTATTCACAAGGCCACAAAGAATTATTGCCATGGGCCTGCAGTTATGTCAAAAGGGTCTATAGCTCTCACCCCATGCTCTTTGGAAAGAAAATGCCATCTCTAGAAATCCCTCCCACCAAAGATTTTTCAGGGGCTTATATTGTTTTCTTTTCAGTGCCAAGGGCAAGACATTTTAAAATACATTCTTTCTGCCTTTTAAAGTTCAGTTGTTAACTTGCGCTATTTTTAAAAGGGGTTTATTTCTATTCAACTGAAATTCAGCAACAAATGTCAATGCAAGGTAAATAGAAAAGAAAGAGAGATGTAAAAACAATTCAAAAACACAAAGTTCCCAGGGAACAGGCACAGTGCCTTATTTATCATATTGTCTACACTGGTGTGAATAACATTTAAATCAACTTCTGCAATATCTGTTTCTTTTATTGCTGTATGGCTGATTATTTAGCTTTTATATTTTTGAAAACAGTGTCTAAAGAAAAAGAAATCCATCCAAGGAAACATTTTGGCAATGATACATAGAACAGCAGCAGAAATTGAAAGTGCAGTGCCCAAAGCTGGCATAAAAGCAGTTATAAAAATGTTTGTCCCAGTCACATTTCTCTAAAAGTGGTTGCTTTTTCTTTACTCTTTTAAGGGTCTAGTCCTCAAGCTATGTCTGCTGCAGAAGGTATGCTTCAGTCAATGGGACCACTTGGGAGATAAACTTGATTCATAATTTCTTTCTTAAAATGCTTGCCAGGAACTAAAATTACCAACCAGTAGCAAAATCGCATGCCCTCATTCGCTCTCCCTGGACCTGCGCTTTAAAATCCTAGAGCTGTGACCCCATATGGACAGAGACAGCTTAGCTTTGGTTTTATCTACATTCTGGTAACCTCTAGGCTGAATAACTTTGATGCATTATATGTGGGGCTACCTTTGACGACGGTTTGGAAACTACAGCTAGTTTCCAAATACTGGCCCAACTGCATTGGCTGCCAATTAGGCTTAATTCAAGGTCCTGGTTTTGATAAAGCCACTGGAGTTGGGGTAGGATGTATCCTTTTTCTGCTATTCCAGAATGGACACTTTTAGTTAACAAATTTCTTCCATTTTGATATGTTTTTAATTTGGTAGTGTATGGTTTCCACACACCCCACCCAAAATTAAGTTACTCTGAGACAAACTTTTTTTTTGTAGTAAACAGATAAATGTAATAAATAACAATGACACAATAAAAAAATTCCTTCCAGTAGCACCTTAAGAGACCAACTAAGTTTGTCATTGGTATGAGCTTTCGTGTGCATGCACACTTCTTCAGATATCGTGCATGCACACAAAAGCTCATACCAATGACAAACTTAGTTGGTCTCTAAGGTGCTACTGGAAGAAATTTTTTTAATTTGTTGTGACTACGACAGACCAACACAGCTGCCTACCTGTAACTAGAATGATGACACAGTTGACGCCAACGTGGAAAGTACAGGCATACGGGCACTTCCCTGCATATTTCCCCTGACAGGCTTTGCTCACAGTTTCTCCTTGTGTGGGAGGGCAAATCTGCTAAGTCATGCAAAAGGGAAACACAATGCTGTCACGTGCTGCTCCCGGGGCCATGCCAGGATTTGGCTTTGGGCACATCGTGGCAGACTCGGGGGGGGGCACTGGCATGTCGGTGCATGCCAGAAGTTGGATCCTGCGGGCAGCAGCAGCACACGTACGTGACAAGTGTGTGGCGAGCAGAAGCAGCTTGGACATTTGGCATAGGGAATGCTTCTCTTTACGTGCGGCGTGTCCAGATGAGCCACCCTAAATGGGAGCCAAAGAGAACAGGGACAACAGGACTGTGCTGTAACGTGGATGCCGTTGTCACGAGCAGATCTTGGAAGGTTTACCTCGGTGTTTTAAAAGTTTCTCCATTCTTTCGTCAGGCTATCGGAAGCGCTTAATTCTATAAGCCATTTAATCCAGCTCCTCATGTGCCTCATGTGCCGCCTTGATCCTTGCTGGGGAAATAGCGCAGTTCCTTTCCTTCTCCTCCATCTGCCTGCGACACCCCTTAGCAACAGAGAGTCCTGTTCTTCCCAGGCTGCTGCAGCTAAGGTCAAAAAGTACTTTGTCTCTTTAAAACCGCCTCTCTGCTTTCCCTATGGATCAGGTGTATAAACATTGCACTGCCCTCCATAAAGCTATTATACCCACTGCCTGTTTTTTTTTTTTTTTGGAAATGGGAAGCAACAATGCACCGCAGTTTAAAGTTTCACGTATCTGATCAGTTTACTTAAGCGCTGTGGCACAGCACATTTAGGATGCATGCAAAGCAGGCAGAGAGCGCTAGAGCAAAACGCTTCTCCTGTGGAAAGCATGAGTAGCTCCTGAGACAGTGAAATGAATGACCAGTTCTCTCCTCCCAGCAGTAAAGAATTAAGATGGACCTGGTTTCTTTATATGTGCATGCATGTCTTTGATTCCTTGGCATAGGTTCAATTACTCTGGGAGGCAGCTTCACTTGAGAGACAGGGACTGGCCCAAGGTCACCCAGTGGCTGAGTGGGGATTTGAACCTGGGCCATGCTGGTCCTGGTCTAGTTGCATTCTGACCATTGCACCACACAGGCTCTCCAACGAAAGACATGTTTCTGCCTTCTTGTTTTTGTTTTAATTCAGAGCATAAATTCTGCACCGCTAAAAAATAGAGACATAACCCAATCCAAAGAAGTATCTAATTAATTTCACAGCACTTAATTTCAACTACTAAATAAAATGCAGCAATCAATAGTTGGAAATCAAAGGGCACTACTCAGAGAAATGAATGAAAATCTTCAGAATGGCAGACTTATATGATGTTTTTAAAATCATCTCCTCTCCAGATTATATATATTTTTAAGAAGGGAAACCACTTTACTATTACACTGAGGATGGTGCACCTGTAGCCCTCTGTATGTTGGGGGGCTACAGTTCCCACCACCTCTGACCATTATCCATGCTGGCTGGGTTTGACGGGAGCTGGGAGTCAGATTGCATGAGAGCCAAAGGTTCCCCATTACTGGTCTTCCACCTTGTTTTGGCACTCTGAATGTCTCAATTACTGCATCAGTTTTTCCAGCAGTAATCCCATGACTCTCCTTTTCATATCCATTTTAAAAGAAGATGGTAAAGGATTGTTGTTGTTCTTGTTTAGTCATTTAGTCGTGTCCGACTCTTCGTGACCCCATGGATCAGAGCACGCCAGGCACTTCTATTTTCTGGTAAAAGATTACCCTTAATAAAAAAATGGTTGGATTTTGTTTTCCCCATTACTCCACATGTGATGCAAAATACAATTTTTGCTATAATCTGTCCAGCATCGACTAGCAGATGCCTTACATTTAATCCTAATTGGAGTCAAGTGCCAGCATACTAAAAATAAGCTATTGAATTTGTGCAAAAAATCATTTCATCAAATGCTTTCTATTTTACTAAGAGCTTACAGAGAACCTTAAGTTCCGATTTTCTGTGAGTACTGGTTTTTAACTTGCACTTGATCGAATACTGTGTAGACTTCACTCATGCACCCATTGCTAGCTCTCATGTAATATGATCAAATCAGAGGGTGGGAAATGAGCAGAGGGGAGGATGTGTAGGTCAGAGTTCTGAAAAACCTGCAAGATCTCCATCTAGATGATAAGTTTGCCGCAAGCCATTTTACAATTAATGAATGCTGAAGTTTTGGTTGGTGGGCTGGGAACAGTGACACTGCAAGAGATTAAACCAGACCAATCAGGGAAGGCAGAGAGACTCAAGATGTTTTGGTGCTTGTGGCAGAAGATCCAAATGATACCAACAATGGGGGTGAAAATGCACCAGTAAATTACATTTTTGATAGATTACTATGCATTGATCTACTGTGCTGCAAACAACAATGTGGAAAAGGATATCGTAATTATATTATGCTACTCTACTAGGAAGATGCATCTTGGGCCTGTTCATACCACTGACTGCTAAAGAAGGAATTGCAGCTTATGTGAAGGACTATGCCAGGATTCCTCAACCTCAGCCCTCCAGATGTTTTGAGACTACAGTTCACCATCATCCTTGACCCCTGGTCCTGCTAGCTAGGGATCATGGGAGTTGTAGGCAAAAAACATCTGGAGGGCCGAGGTTGAGGAAGCCTGGAAAATTACCAGGCCTGCCCAAACCTGAGGCTTAACAGCCAAAGATTCGCTTATTGCACCACATTTCTTCCCCTTCCTGAAGAAACGGAACATTTTGTGTTAGGCAATCTGATGAAATGCAAAGTACATATTCTTAAGGACCACTTGACATAAGAGAAGCTAATTGGTTTCTAACTTGGATAAGATGAAGAAAAATGAAACAGTGCCATTTCTTAGAGGCCTGGACTTTGCTGCTTGGCTCCTTGCACATCCTATGAAGAAAAGCAGAGCCAGTGTCTTTATTTATTTATTAGTTACGTGGCTAGCTACATCTATACAGTATATATAAAAATGTTCCCACTGCGTGCACGAAAGTAACGCCCTTCCTCCGTAACCGCTGAACCGAATTGCATCAAATTAGGGCAAAGCGTACCTTGCCCATCAGGGAGGGATCTGGCATAATTTTTTCCCCCAAAAATGCACACCTTTCACACCTAAAATAATGATTCAACACAAAAAAGGTGGCGCGCAAATTACACATCACCAGCAGAAGCTCTGAAGACTCCAGCAGCATCCAATAGAAAGGCAG
Organism: Zootoca vivipara; assembly: GCF_963506605.1. Taxonomy (NCBI): domain Eukaryota; kingdom Metazoa; phylum Chordata; class Lepidosauria; order Squamata; family Lacertidae; genus Zootoca; species Zootoca vivipara. The sequence goes on from NC_083278.1 coordinate 82,561,545, forward strand.
ATCGCACACTGTCACCAGCAAAAGCGCTGACAAATAATGATGACCAAGGCGGTCATTGCCAGACAACCCACAGAGTCAGGCCAGGGCCAAGGAATGGAGATACAGGGCGAAGGCCTCGGCTCGCATTTAAATACTAGCCCAAGCTAAGGCCGACAGACTAGGCCTCGCCTCTACTTTAAAGCCCACAGACTAGGCCTCAGCTCTACTTTACAGACTAGGCCTCGGCTCTACTTTATAGACTAGGCCTCGGCTCTACTTCACAGACTAGATCTCAGCTCTACAGCCCTTTAAATACTATCCCAAATGGAGCCCTGGATGGGGGGGGTGAGGGGAGGAGGGGCCCAAATAGGTCATGGGCTGACGTAGGGTGGGGGGAGGGGATACTTCATGTGTCACTACAGGATGGGAGTAAACACAGGGATAAGACACAACCACCGGGGGGGGGGGGAGGAAAAAACACATAGTCCAGGGGGAAACGGACACATCCTCCCCCTTTCCTAGGAAACATTGACCCTGAGCATAGCTGTCAAGTTTTCCCTTTTCTCACGAGGAAGCCTATTCAGCATAAGGGAATTTCCCTTAAAAAAGGGAGAACTTGACAGCTATGATGCTGAGTCAGGCACAGCAACGCGTCATAGGGTGGGGGGGGGCAGCCATAGGGATAACCCACAGCAATGTGTGGGAGGGTTAACTAGTTTTAGCACCACTGGGCTTCTGCCATTGGTCCACAGCCCAGCAGGGGACCCACTGGCAAGAGCCCCTCCCCCCGGACCTCTTCCAGTTTGTTCCCTCCAGGGCTGGCCCAGGACGTTTTGCCGCTGCAGGCAATATGAAAAATGCTGCCCGCAGGCACCTCTCCCCTATGCTGAAGGTGACTGAGAAGCAAAAGGAAGGTGAAGAGGAATGGGTAGCAGGCAGGTACAGAGGAGGTGGTGTCAGGTGTAGGTCAGCAACAAAAAATTGATAAATCACCCGAGGCCTGTGAAGTTAAATCTTTAATCAAGGAAACAAATCCACAACTCAGGCCTAGGGGTCTCGGCAACTCTACTTGGAGGTCTTGCCCCGAGGACACAGTTGTGAGGACTGAAGGAGCCTTCCCACCCCTCCTTAAGGCTCCTCCTTTCCTGGATTCCCCCCAAGTCTCAAACTGCGTCTGCAGACAACTAATCTGTGTTCTGCTCATTTCATTTCTCTGCCCATTCTCAGACACCAGGGGGGAGGGGAGCTGGTTGCAGCAGGAGGGGGAGACTCCCTGGATTCTTCAGCATCCTCTTGACCCCCACCATCTCCAGCCTCTGCTTCTGCCTCAGAGTCTGGACTGCACTCTGCCAGAGACTCTTCCTGCTCATGAAACCCTGTTGCCACGCCAGCTGGCAACACTTCCCTATCTTTTCTCCCTCTGACCACTCACTGTCATAGAATCTTAAGAGTTGGAAAAGACCCAAGGGTCATGTAGTCCACCCCCCTAAGATGCTGGAATATCAGATAAAGCATCCACCACCAATCCCCTGGCTCTGAGTCTTCTTCCCCTGGGGGTTCACTAGGGGGTTCCCCGGCTGGTGTCTCCCACCACTTCTCTGCAACCAGCCAGTCCATGACAGGTGGGTGGACATGGGAGAGGAGGAGCCGAGCTCCTTGGAGACCAGATCTGCCACCTAAGGCAACTGCTTCACCTTGTCTCATGGGCTGGCTAGCTCTGGTTTACTGCCTCTCGAGCTGACCCAGACAACAGAGGAGGTGGGAAGAAGGAGCTGCCTGCTTGCTCACTGGCTCTCTGCCTGGAAAAGAGGAGTGTGGTCATGGCAATGGGGAGGAGGTCATGACCTTGGTGGGCCTCAGCAATCTGGAGCTGAGGCTGAATTAAGACAAGCCTTGCAGTGAGCCAAGTACTAGGTTGTGCTATAGTAATACTTTTCTTTTGTGCTAAGAAGTGCTCTGCAGAGGCCTGCTGTGGGCACAGCTTGTCCTTTCATACCATCTCACACAGCTGCCACTGACACCTGCCAGCTGGTCCTGCAAAATCCTGGCAGCTGAGGAGTTTATAGAGCAGGAGGACAAATCCCCGAATCTCCATCATCGTATCCTTCCGTGGATCATCTGGTCTAAGGATATATAGTGCAGACTGCATACCTGCTCCTGAAATCTCCCACAAGAAAATTGGACTACCCTGTAATAGGAGCATGTGGTGGGAGTCCTGTCCCCCCCTCCCCCGTTTCTGGAAAGCTACTAATCTATTTTCAGTTGTTTTTAATTGCACCTTAATTGAAAGTGAGCAGGCTGCTTTATGTTTGACTTTAATATATTGATGGCTGGCCTCAGGAGAGGTCAGTCTTTGAAGTGAGAGATCTGGCTTAATGCACAACTAGAGGTGAGGGTGAGTGAAGGCAGGGAGGTCAACACTAGGGGGAGCCAGAGCCATTGGCAGGCAGAGCCAGTGAATACTAGTCTTCACCCCCACCCCTCCATTCTGAGCTCTATACAGACAAAACTGTGACACAGGAGGGAGGAAGCTGAGAGCCAGTGCTGCCCCTTGGTCTAGAACACAGGCAGCTGGAGTCTGGCTGAGGTTGTGGGGGAATGCCCATTCATCCTCTACTGGTGAGGGTGGCTCTGTGGCACAAGACCTTTACCCTAAGCTCAGGACTCCACACTGGCTCTTTTGCTCCCTGCTGGTCTTTGGCCTCCACTTTATTTATGGCCTAAGAGCTTGGTTAAAGTCCAACCGTGGGTGCTCCTTCGCTGGAGTCTGGCTCCAGTTGCCAGCCCAAGGAGCTGCTGCTTCTGTACAACAGCTTAATAGACCTGGTGACCTTGGAGCCAGGACATACCGTTTTCCTTGTTGAGCCGGTCTGTCAGCTCCCTGCTTTGCCAACACCCCAGGGCAGGGGGCAGTAATGTAACCGGCCAAGTCTTTGATGGGCTCAAGGTGATCTAGGTTGGGGTGTCAAACTCAAATTGTTCAGAAGGCCACACTTCTATTTTTGCTACCTCGAGAGAATCACATTGCTATCGCTCTCTTTACAATTTCAAGCCTGTATTATTTTTATTATTATTTTTATTATTATTATTATTATTATTATTGAAAAATGTTTTAAAATCATAATACAAGAAAAAAACAGAGAAGAAAAAAATACATTATTTTATCATTTATGTTCCAACTTACAGATATCTACTCTTCCATAAATCTCCCAATCTACATTCATAAGACAAAGGTTACACACACACACACACACACTATAAATAAGAGGAATAGTAATATAGCTTTTGTTAATATATAATAGAATTTGCAATCTTCAATTCTCTGTTTGCTCTCTTAGTGATGTTTGCATTACTTTGCTTTAACTCCGTTTACTATGTGAAACTCTCTATGACTCGCAGCAATGCTCCCTCTGTACCATCCTTGACTTCTCTCTCTGTTAGATGTCACTCTTTTCCCACTCCTTAGCAGGCCCTCTCTCCTCTCTCTTTGCAGGCCATGGGTGTCTGTGTGTCTTCTTGCACTGCCAGAGTCTGCAGCCGTATCCCATGTTATCCCCTGCTATCTCTGTTACTCCCTCTTTTCTTAGGACCACAAAGATATAGAAAGCTGCCTTTTGCAGAGTCCGTCTAGCTCAGTACTGATCACACTGACTGGCAACAGCTCTCCAGGACATCCGGCAGAGGGTCTTTCCCAGCCCTACTTGAAGTTGCTGGGGATTGAACCGGGAACCCTCTACATGCAAGGCTTCCCATTCTTCACCCCAGAGGTCATCCTACATTCCATAGTTGAGTTTCCTGCATTTCAGGGGGTTGAACAAGACAATCCTTGGGATCCCTTTCGATTTGTGGTTTAGTCGTTTAGCCGTGTCCGACTCTTCGTGACCCCATGGACTAGAGCACACCAGGCACTCCCGTCTTCCACTGCCTCCTGCAGTTTGGGCAAACTTACGTTGGTAGCTTCGGGAACACTGTCCAACCATCTCGTCCTCTGTCGTCCCCTTCTCCTAGTGCCCTCAATCTTTCCCAACATCAGGGTCTTTTCCAGGGAGTGTTCTCTTCTCATGAGAGTTACATATTTTCTACTGAGTTGCCAAGAAGAATCACCATGAGACTGAACGTAAGGATATTCACTCAAGCTTACTGAGTCAGACCATTGGTCCGTCAAGCTCAGAATTGCCCATCCTGACTGACTGTGGCTCTTCAGAATTTCAGGCAATGAGTCTTTCCCAGCCCTACTTGGAAGATGCTGAGGATTGTACCTGGGACTTCCTTCTTGCATAGCAGATGCTCTACTACAAAGCTATGGCCCTTCCTCAAAAGTGTTCCCCACCCCATATGCAAAAGCCAGCTGGTCTGGCAGCTGAATCTTATTTCAGCACTAATGATGGGACATTGTCCCCTATTGTAGCTAAAGGCAGCAGGTGAGCTTATGGGGCAGGTGACATAGTACCCAGAGCTCTCTCCTCCAACACCCCACCCCAGCATCCTTTGCCACCTTGTTCTGCCTACTGGTAGGACCGGCATCCCTACTAAAGACGAGGATAATATTTTAGTTGTGATAACTTGTGAGTTTTCAATCGGATAGAACTAGAACCACGATCTCGTGTCAGATTGAGACTCCAGTATCACACTTCCTACAAGCAGACAGTGAATATGAGTAAGATTCTGTGGAAGGTCAGCTGGCAGCCAAATATCAGTAGAGACACAACCTCACTGTATTGGGAAAGTGTGGAAAAAAACTTTTGAATCCATACAAGCTATTTATTAATCCTAGTAGGTGAACTGAAACTGTTTTAAGTGTCAATCATCTTGGTATTTTGAGCTCCCAGGCTCTGGGAAATAACGTCAGCCGTGAGAAGGAGCTGCCATGAGATCCATTTTGGCTTAATGTTTACCTCATGTCTGAATATACACCACACCCCATATCCATGGTTTATGAGATTCTGGCGAGTCAGAATCTTGCAATGTAATTGTGTGGAATGTGCACAGCTGAGAGTCTGCATGCGTGATGGTGGTGCCCCCGGCAGAGTTGAAGCCTGAGCTACAGACAATGTAGGTTTGTTTCTGCTTATTGAGCCAGAAAGGGAATGCTCAAATTCCTGCTTGTTCCAATACAGAGAAATGACAGCTCCCACTGGAAGCCTGCAAGACCCCATAGGGCCTCCACAGACAACAATCTCAAGATTCTATCAGGTCAAAGGATGAAAATACCAGTAGCTTAGGGAGGGTTGAGTGTGAGCTGCTATTGTCACCCCAAATGACGGGCATGCATTTACTCAGCCAGAAAGACTCATTTCGTGATGGTGCCACAGGATACAATTGATATAATGTCTCCTGGACTGCCTTATCTGTTGAGTAGGGAACCTGTTTTCTCCAACAGAGGGCAGTCATTTCATCTATGTACTGTATTGGTTTGGCATTCTGATACCGTAACACCCAGGATTAAGTGGAACTTTGTGATACTGTATAGTCTCACTATCCACTATACAATTTCAGCCTGTAGCTTTCTTAATTTTACTTATGCATATACATAAAGCACAGGGACCACTCAAAATTAATTTGCCACCCAGTAACATGGAAAACTAATGACCCATTCAACATTTTAGAAACACAAAATGAATACGAAATTATTGCAACTGCAATATAATAATGGGCATCGTTAACTATAATTAGCTTCATTATTAACTATTGAAAAATAGTATTTAGTAGCATTATTTAGTAGCATTCATTACTATCATCTTTTGTGTTATTTCAGTGCAGATTGCACTGCATTGGCAAAGAACAAATTCAGTCTCTCAAGGAGCCAAAATTAGGATTAGTCACTGCGATTTTATTTCCTATAAGAAATAGTCCATAGGAATAAAATAAAATAAATGGATAAATTGTGTCCATAAGAACTGTACCATTTATTAAGAGCCAGGCTCCGATATATAAAATTAGGGATGGGTAGCAACTTGATTCAAAGTATAAATACATAATATGGTGACAGACCACCTAATGCCATTTCCATCTTACAATCACTTACAGGCCACAATGAGCAAAATGACCCACCCATCATGCATGTGAGATATGTTGTATAACACATCTTCTGTAATTGCAAATTATATCAGTACTCCCTTATCCTTGTACAATATCTCACTTATGTTTTTTGGTATCACATGTGTATCACAGAGCTTAGCTTGCCTGCAATGATTGTGGATTAGAGTTGAAGTGTGTGTGTGTATAGTAGTACAATCCTATACAAGTTTATGTAAGTCTCATGGTTCTCAGTTGAGCTTACTCCCAGCTGTGGGTAGAGGACTGCAGCCAATTGCATCTTTGTACAATGGTGGTAAAGGGAAAGGGAAAGGGACCCCTGACCATTAGGTCCAGTCGTGACCGACTCTGGGGTTGTGGCGCTCATCTCGCGTTATTGGCCGAGGGAGCCGGCGTACAGCTTCCAGGTCATGTGGCCAGCATGACAAAGCCGCTTCTGGCGAACCACAGCAGCACACGGAAACGCCGTTTACCTTCCCGCTTGGAGCGGTACCTATTTATCTACTTTGACGTGCTTTCGAACTGCTAGGTTGGCAGGAGCTGGGATCAAGCAACGGGAGCTCACCCCGTCACGGGGATTCGAACCGCTGACCTTCTGATCGGCAAGCCCTAGGCTCTGTGGTTTAACCCACAGCACCACCCGCTTCCCACAATGGTGGTACTTTGGCTTTAATAACCTGGCACCTATTATTGTGTTATTTTGATAAATACAGTGGTGCCTTGCAAGACAAATTTAATTCGTTCTGCGAGTCAACTCGTTTTGCAAAAAATTCCGTCTTGCGAATCGCATTGAAATTTCTTTTTTTCCCATAGGAACGCATTAAATTTCAATGCATTCCTATGGGAACCCGCGATTCGCAAGACGAATTTTTCGCAAAACTAATTCGTTTTGCGAGTCATCATCAGATCGCAAAACGCATTCATCTTGCGAAAAATTCTTCTTGCAGGGCATTTGTCTTGCAAGGTACCACTGTACATAACCTCCCAGGCTTTTGCAGCCAAGCTTGCTGAAGATAAGAGAGGGGCAACGGGATACATTATTGAGGTACAATGTTCTGTACCTCCTCCGCTGCAGGTGTAAAAATATGGTAATAAACCATATACAGTGGTACCTCGGGTTACAGACGCTTCAGGTTACAAACTCCGCTAACCCAGGAATAGTACCTCGGGTTAAGAACTTTGCTTCAGGATGAGAACAGAAATCGTACGGCGGCAGTGGGAGGCCCCATTAGCTAAAATGGTACCTCAGGTTAAGAACAGTTTCAGGTTAAGAACGGACCTCCAGAACAAATTAAGTTCTTAACCCGAGGTACCACTGTATCTTAAAGATACTAGCCTCCACTGTGCCTCAATCTCTCCAATCCTGGGTAGCATCTAGAATCCCTAGAACAGGGGTCCCCAGACTACGGCCCCCGGGCCGGATGCGGCCCAATTAGCCGCCCAATCCGGCCCGCGACGACCCCCGCCGCCCGCTGCCGCCGCCCGCTCTTACGGCACGCGGCGCGGCGGCGATCTTCAAAATCGGCAAAAAATCGCCGAAAATCCTTTGTGCGCATGCGTTTGGGCCTCTCCCGACCCGGAAGAGGTCATTTCTGATGCACTTCCGGGTCGGGGGAGGCCCATACGCATGCGCACAAGCGATTTTCGGCGATTTTTTTCCAACCGTGTGCGTGTGCGCATGCGCACGGGCGCGCACTCCCCCGCCCTCCGGCCCGCTGCGCGCGCACTCCCCTACTCTCCGGCCCGAAGCCCGGTAAGTCTGGGGACCCCTGCCCTAGAATCTGTAACCACTCATGGAGATTGGGGTAGTGTGCAGCCATTGCAGCAGATCTACTGGCCTGTCTCCTATAGGCCTTCTCGGTATAGCCCAGTTCACTGTTGGTATGTTTTATGCTGACACTGCTGCTTTTCTTTATTTTTGCAGACAAATGAGTCATCAACAGGAGGTCATGGCCTAATGTTTCTTCAGGCTTTTCTTGATGCTCCCCTGCCCCTTTGTGGATATATTGGCTCATAAGGAGCTTCTTAAAAGCAGTGTTGGATGAATATTAAAACATTCTCCTTCTGCTTCACTTTTGCAAAAACAACAATAAAATAACATGCCTAACCTCTGTGTCTTCTCTCCCCAGCACTGGCCAATTGTTAAGTGAATACTTTTGCAAACCATGCACCAAATTGGCCCTCATATAAGTCAAAGCAAGAGAATTTGCTGGAGTTTTGGGGGTGGGGGAGGGTAGAGTATTTGCCCTTAAAGAGCAGCAGATAGTTAGTTTCTATAGCAGTGCTTTTTTCCTGCACACTTGAATAAACCCCAAATCATGGTGCATCCCTTGTTCTCCCCTCCCCCTTCATTTCCCTCGGAAAAGAGAAGGAATATAAGGATTTGCTACAATTTCAAATTTAATTTTTTAAAAAACATGCTGCTCAAGCCCTAGGTTCCAAGTCCTCAAAGTTGCAGGCACAATGCTGACAATATTGTCAAATGTTGTTGCAGCTACATTATCTACGGAATAATTTTTCTTTCCATTTAACCCTTTTCCCTTTCCACCCCAGAGCATGCACTCTCTTCTTTCTGCAAGTTCCTCTTTTCCTGCTCCCTCCTTTTCACTCCCTACCACCTCAGAGATTGGGGTGGCATGCAACAATATATAGATAAATTTATAAGTATGTGTGGGGAAAGAGTTAATCATCTTGCCCCTGCCCCTTCGCTGCACCATGTACCTAACCCTCCCCAGGCTCTTTGTTGAAATTTAAGGATACATGATTGGGCCTCCAATCATTTGGGCCATGGATTCAGACGAGCCATGACAGCAATCGACTAGTGTCCTGATAATGCACCCGGCAGCCATTTGTGCCAAAAAGTTTAGCTTGGCTGGTTTTTATGACCTTGCTTCCTGGATAATAGGACCCTAATGACCAGAGGGTTTGTACCTCTTTACCTGTTCTCATAGCTGGACCATAAAGAAGGCTGATCGCCGAAGAATTGATGCTTTTGAATTATGGTGCTGGAGGAGACTCTTGAGAGTCCCATGGACTGCAAGAAGATCAAACCTATCCATTCTTAAGGAAATCACCCCTGAGTGCTCACTGGAAGGACAGATCGTGAAGCTGAGGCTCCAATACTTTGGCCACCTCATGAGAAGAGAAGAATCCTTGGAAAAGACCTTGATGTTGGGAAAGATGGAGGTCACTAGGAGAAGGGGACGGCAGAGGACGAGATGGTTGGACAGTGTTCTTGAAGCTACGAACATGAGTTTGACCAAACTGCGGGAGGCTGTGGAAGACAGGAGTACCTGGCGTGCTATGGTCCATGGGGTCACGAAGAGTCGGACACGACTAAACGACTAAACAACAACAACCTGTTCTCATAGTTGTTTAGCAGCCATGGCAGAATGAACCCTTGGCAGCAATCTAGGATTGAGGATGTTACGGGCGCAGCAAAGAAATGGGGGCAAATAGCCCTGGATGAATTTGGGTTTAACACTGCTAATTGATCTCTGCAATAGGAGCAGTTTGTTTGTGTGAGCTTGAATTTTGCTTAGTATATGTGTATATTTCCACCCTCCTAGCACTACTAATAAATGCTTTGGCAGATGGCATATAGGTCTGGGAAATGGTGTGTGAGACAGGCCGCTAAACACTATGACCACTGCTCCCTCTCTTTAATTACGGTAGATGTTTGCAGACAACAAAGGCTGAGTGAAGTCCTGAAATAATTTTCAGCAGTTAAGCTTATAATCCATTTATGTTAATTTTCATTTTATTTCTATATTTGGATACTGCTTTAAAGTCGTCGTTTTCAGGAAGATGTTTATAGAGCATTTTGCACTTCTTTCCTAAATCCACTGTCCTTGAAATAAGTCCTGTTGACTTTCAACAGGATTAACTTAGAAAATGAGTGATTTAGAACTGCAGCTGTGGACAATATTGCTGCTTTGGGTCTTCATTTTACAGAGTGTTGCTACAAGAACTCTGATGTATCTCTAGAGAAAATGAATTACAGTATTACATTCTTCTTATTTTAAACAAAATGATGATTCCGAGTTAGAATGAGTGAGTGAGAATTCACTTTGTGTTCGTTATTTGATATATGCAGAACTGCATTTAACCCCCAATCCTCAGCTTTCACTGTGAGCTGGCACTAATGGAGGCAAAACTCTCCAGAGTACAGTAGTTTCTTTTCTTGGAACTTCTTTTCTCTTGCAAGTGAAATGACGATTTATCATGCTTATGAGGATTAAAAGATCTTTTACGTGTGCCTAAAACTATCATAATCTTCATAACCTTTTTGAGCAAATACTGTGTTTCCTTCCCTTTGCATTCCTGATATAAAGGCTAAATAAAAGCCAATGTGGTATAGTCGTCAGAGTTCAAATCCTGCAGAGACCAGGGTTCAAATCCCTAAGCCAGGAAGCTCCCAGAGTGATCTCAGGCCACTCACTGCCTATGAGCCCAATCTACCCACAGGATTGATGTGAGGATAAAACAGGGGTGGGAAAACGATTTCCGCTTTGAGGGTTCCCCCGCAGTATGTAAATTTTATGAAATAATAAATAACTATGTAGTCACCTTGAACTTCTTGGAGGAAAGGTTAGATATAAATGCTGCAACAACAACAACTTTTAAAGTAAAAACAAGTTTTGTGGTCCCTAGTACTAAAGGCATCCCAGTTCAGTGGTAAAACATCTGCTTTGCATGCAGAATGTCCCATGTTAAATTCCCATTATGCCAGTTAGGACTGGCATATTCCTGTCTGAAACCCTGGAGAGCTGCTGCCAGTGAGTATACTGGTAGATTGGAATCCATGGATGACCGAGATGAAGATGGCATTTGCAAGCCTGTGAGCTGCCCTGAGTCCCTGTCAAGCAAAAAGGTGGGGTATCACTTAAAAAATAAAAATAATAAAATTTAAATAGGTCTCATTTCCATCCACAACCAAGGTTGAAAGGAGGACTCATAGGACCTTGATTTGTATGCTAACTACATTCAGTGTAAAAACAGCAAAGAGTCTACCAACACAACTACAAGTATTCCTCTGGAAATCACTCACTATTGATCATTAATGACTCTGTGACTCCATTTGGTGTCATGACCTCTGTTTTGACAACGCAACCTGTGTGATGACATTTTGAGGAAGTTCTGTATTGCTTAGCCCTTTCCTGTACGTATTCCTCTTCTCATGAGGCCTCATCAGAGAATGCTAAGCGACATCAAGCCTCTTTGTGAATTCCAGTCTGCTAACAGACCATATTGCCTTGCTACCATGGGATTGCCAGATATTATTAAAACAACAGTAAATTAAACTGGTTCTTGGCATTAAGGGAAGTCCTGGTTGCAGTAGTTATCTATTTTACCAGCTTCCTGATGGGCCTTGTTTTCCCATTCAAAGAAGAGGTTGACTCAAACCCCAGACTGCTCCCCTATTTTATTTTATTTTCTGTGGAAACCCAGATTCATATATGGGATGCGCATTTTGCACAGATGCAACCCTTCACCCTGTGAACAGGATTGCTGGGGCCAGTGTCTTTGGGGCTGCCTTTCTGAGCCTAGCTCAGAGTAAACCCTGACAGCAAAGGTGAACCCTGAAAGGGGAGAAAACAGTCTGTTCTGCATCTGGATTGCTCATTATAGAAATAAGTGTCTCCAGGCTGTCACCTGAAATATACTGTTGAGCACCACCTCAGTCTCTGAGCAGTGCAAGATTTCAGGGGTTCCAGGTGGTCACCCAGGGTCCTTTTGCAAATGAGGCACAGCAGAAACTGTGGTGTCTTTGTGGTATATGGTTTATTTACACTTATATGCGACCTGATCCTATGTTGGAGGGGTTCACACCATTAACACCCCAAAAAGCTCTTGTTTCTTTCATAGCCACAGCCTTGGATTCACATACACAGCAAACACTGTGCTCTCTCCCTTCCTTTTCCAGTCTGCAACTCCCACCCCCCTCCCCAGCTAGGTTTCATCACAACCAATTCCCAATCCTGGCTTTTGTCCTTTCCACTATCTAAGAGCTGGAGGAGGGGCCCCACTCATTTGCCATCTGGTACAGAGCCCCTCTCAACTTTCATAATGGGGTATCGCTCTTCCTTTGTTTTCTTAATGGCTCATCACCCCAGGTGATTACCTCAACAGGAAACTAGCCTGGGTTATATTTTAACACTTGCTGAATGCAGGGGTTCAGTGTCTGGCACCCAGTTTAACACTCCAAGCCTTGATTAAATTCTAACACTTACTAGATCCAGGAATTATATGTGCCTGGCACCCCCCCTCCCCCAAACTCAAAACAATACTGATGCCCTGAAAATATCTGGAAAAGCATGTAAACCCTGGCATCTCCTCCTACCAAGGATGCAAGGCAGAAAGTGGTTCCTTAAGCAGGGAAGAGGCTTTCCGTGTGTGGCATAAGGCTCTGGAAACTGATTCACATTCAGACCCTGTCCTAGGTGTTTGGAAATAGCAATGACCCACTTTGTCGTCTGGGCTCCTGAATGGAGAGGCTTGAAGAGAGCAAAAGACATGGAGCGCATTGAGGGTGGGTGGGAGGAAGCAGAACATTAGGGGCAAGGGCAGTGGGTGAGGGGTGGCACAGCTGCCAGCCAGAGTGAAATGTGTGCCAATTAGCGGAAAGGAAGGGGAGGTCACAAAGACCCAGTGCCAGCCAAATGATGGTTGGAGAAGAGCTGGCTGGAGGCAGTGCCATGGCAAGAGAAGGGTGTTAGGGAGGGGTGTGCAGAGAGGCAATCAATTTCAACTAAGGCTGCCCTATTCAGAAACTTACAGTGCACTGAAATGAATGGGAGTTAAATTCCAAGAAAACATGCTTAGGATCTGGGCCATAGTCCAGGCATGGTACTAGACATGTTTACTTGAAGGCAGTAATTTACCCCAAGTGCCTGTCTTGCATTTATAACCCGCTGTCTATGAGTTCTGATCTTTTATCCCTCACAACAATCTTGTAAAGGGGGAACAGCTAAGAAGAGTGACTGTCCCAAAGTCACCAAGTGAGATCTATGGCCCAGTGGGGATTTCAAACCCACACCTCCCTGCTCCTAGTCCAATGCTCTTTATCACTGGGGCTCTCTCCTACCCTCAAAATTAACGCACATAGGAGAACTATGTCCCCACTTTCCCCCAGGCCTCAGACACTTCTTCATGCGGTACATACAGTTAAAACTATGGAACTTGCCTCCACAGGAGACGGTGATGGCCACCGACCTAGCTGCGTTTAAAAGAAAATTAGACAGATTTATGGAGGAGAGTGCTACTGATGGCTATGCTCTGCCTCCACAGTTGGGAGGCAGCCAGGCTTCTGAAAAACGTTGCTGGAAACGACAGGAGGGGAGGCAGAGTGTTCCTGCTGCTTGCTGGTATTTCGCAGGCAGCTGGTTGGCCATTGCGAGAACAGGAGGATGCTGGCCTAGATGGGCCACACTGGCTTGATCCGGCACAGCTGTTCTGAATGCGTGAAACTCGGAAGATGGGCAGGCCCTTTCCTCACGCCCGGCTTTGCACTCATACCTCATGGCGAATCTCGAACGAAAGGCTTCCGGCCGCCTCCCTCGTTTGGAAAGCGCCCTGCCAACTGGTCCAGGCCCAGGGCACAGTCACCAGGCACGGTGCCCAGCAAAGGCGGGAAAGGAGGCGGCTGCTGCAAGCCGACCGGGTCCCTGCAGTGGCGAAGCGGCGCGCGAAGAGAGGAGGCGGGCCGCGGGAGAGCCTGTCTTTGGGACGAGGCGGGGCTGCCTCGGAGTGAGCCGGCCCCCTTCGCATTGAATTGCCGCCGCCAGGACGCTGCACGCCGAGACCCGAGAGCGCGGGGCCGGAGCGGCTGAGGCTGCGCAGGTGAGTTTCGCCGGACGTGCATAAGGAACCGCTTCCCTCGGCCTGCCCGGGGGCCCCCAGGCGCTAGGCGGGAACGGAGAGGACCCCCCACACACACACACGAGCCGGGAGGAGCGACGTGGCTCCGCAAGCCGATGCCAGCCAAGCCGATGATGGATGGGCCGGGGTGGTGGCGCGTGTGCCTGCCATCGGCAGCCAACTCTCCCCGGAGCGACGAACGCGGGGAGCGCAGTGGCAGGTGCCTGTTGCTGCTCGGAGGTGCTGCCTGGCGGAGGGGAGGGCGGAGATGGGCTTCCTGCCTTGCTCGCTACGCGACCACGAGGCGAGCGATGCCAGCCTGGCACTCGGCTCTAGGGGGCTCACCTCTGCTTCCTTTCCAGCAGGCTGCTCGAGGAGTCGCTCCAGTTTCACGGAGGCGGCGCGAGCAACTTAGTGTCTGTACTCTGTATCTATATCTCTCTGTCCGTCCATTCATCCCTTTCCCCACCCGCTGCCCTGAAACGTAGGTTATTTAACGCTTATTTATCTGAGAAGAGGCGCCCAAGCAGCGGCGGCGGTGGCATTTTTTGAAGTTGGCGGGAAGAGAAGTTGGCGGGAAGGGTGTTGGGATGCCCGCGGTCGGGGCTGGGGGGGGCTCTTCCCCATCTTCGTCCACCTCTTACGAGTCCTACTCTGCTCTTTTTCGACATTTAAGAGCTTGTGAGCCATTCCCCTTTCTTTGAATAAAAGAGTCTTAACGATTTCTTCCTACCTCGTGGTAACAGGCACCGCCCCCACTGGAATCCCTCTATTGTTTCTGACGTATCGCAGCGCCGCCGTTCGTCTTAAAAGGAATTGCTTATCTTTCCAGATGCCGATCGTGTAAGCTGTGTATCCCCTTACATTTATTGAGCTATTCCATACTGCATGGCGGTGATTAGAGATGGTGCGAGAGAGTCCTGTGAGCTGGTCTTGGGCACACCATTTTATTTATTTTTGGCACACCTGCGGATGGTTGCCTGTGCACAGGATTGTGTGAGTGGTATAACCAAAGTCTCCTATGGAGACTTCAAAATCACCCATTCCCACCACCCTTCTGAATAATATCCCTCCCCACCCTCTCACAAAATATTAGGGTCTGGTGACTTCTGTTTCAGTGTATCTGAAGAAGTGTGCATACACACGAAGCTCATACCAGTAACAAACTTAATTGGTCTCTAAGGTGCTACTGGAATGATTTTTTTATTTTGTTTTGACTACAACGGACCAACACAGCTACCTACCTGTAACTGGAGATAAGACAGTTTTGGAAGAAGAAGGAAATAAATAAATGAATATTTCATAGATTTTTAACGGATATTTGGGATTGGCATAGACTTTATGCTGTTGTGAGTGGTATTGGATTATATGATAAATGTGGGGTCTTAATTAGAAACAATTTGTGTAAGTTAGGCTGCCAATAAAAGTACAGTTTTATTGAATATAATGACAATGTATTGCACTCAGTATTTATCAGGCATGATGATCATACTGTGGAGTTCAGCTATTATAATACTGAGCACTTTAAGAAAACAAGAGTAGCCTTGTTACTCTGTATGAAAACAACTCCAATTTCCACAGTTGGGTAATACCTTTATTTGGACAGACTGAAAGATTACAAAGATGTGGCAAACTTTTGAATTCTCCAGAATTATTCAGCAGGCAAAATGTTGCACAATTAGGGGTGGTTGCACAGGGCAGAATGTAATAAAGTAATAAAAATATACTGAATGTTATAGGCATTTACAGACAAAATGAAGCTAAATTCCATCCATTGTTTTTCTGTGGTGTGCAGAATTATTGCTAAATTTTCCAGCGGCTGCAAAAATTGATTCACTCCAGATAAAGAGCCACATCCTTCAGCAACAGAAGTACCGTACCTCCTTGTAACCATCCATCAAAGTATAGATGAGGCTGCCTTTTGCGGAGCCAGAGCAAAATGCACATGTGCAGCAGTAGTGTGTACTTTCATGGATAGCAGATTTCCAAACTCTCATAAATGAGGGGGGGGTAGGGAGATCTGATTGATTGATTATTTAATTTCTATACCATTTAATACATTTAAAAGATATCTAAACTGTATAAAAATTGAAGCAACAACTTAAACAAAATATTACAAATATGCACAGATACATATAAAAATATTACATTAATACAAAGTATACAAATATATATCAATCAATATCAATTCATTTTCCTTCTGACACACCCACCCTCTCAGCTTTTGGGTTTGCACCCAGGGTCTGATGGGTGGATCTTTAAAAAAACAAAACAAAACCCAAGCACCTGTTATCCACTTTTACAGTTAAAATGATTCCTAGCCCTCTTTTCAAGGGGCACCCCTGCTCACAAAAGTTGTAGAGAGACTTAAAACACAGAACGTCATATCAGCAAAGCACCCCATCAAACTTGCTAATTTACAGGCCAGCAGCAATAAAAATAAAAAAACACACAATAAAATGAACCAAACCTGGGCTGGTTAGAATGTCTTTAAGATCTTTTTGAAAATTGACAATGATGGGGCCATGGGGGCTCCTTCTTAGGAAGGGATTTCCAAAGGTGCCAGTCCACCAATGAAAAGCCCTTGTCTCAGGTACCCACCAATCTAACTGCTCTTACTAGCAGGGGCCCTCCTCATACTGACTACAGCTCAGGCAGTATTAGAAATTGGATATTAAAGCTAGGAGCTAAATGGCACCTTAAACCTAGGTTATGGGTACAACAATTGAATGTTTAGGCACACTTTTATATAACAAGAATACAAAGCTGAAAAGGAATGAACTGCAGCTAAAATATTAAGTTCATTTTTCACATGGTCTAGTCCTTCCCCTGCTCACCCCCCTGATATTCTGAAGAGGGTCTCTTCTCCAGTCTTCAGAGAGTACAGTAGCTGGAAGTGGAGAGGCAGAAAAAAGGTGCTCCTTTCCTTCCACTGCAGTTTTAATCTGAAACTTTAGGCGCAGTACTGCACCTACAGAGCTCAGAAACTGCTCAATGGGAGTTTCGAACACTTGAGCTCAGGCAGGTGTATATGATCACAGGCAGGGGTAAAAATTGTTCATTTATGTCTGTTGAGGGAAGCCTTCATGCCAGGCACTAGTAGGAATTCCCCCCCCCCCCCACATACACACACCTCCCAGTTCTGCATCATTCTGATCACCTCCTGGCTGTTTGCCCTGCAAGACTTGTGCCACCAGCATGCCAAGCAAACCCTTAGCCACACTTGGGAACAACAAGCACTGAAACTGTGGGGCCTGAGAGTTGAGAAAGAACAAGATGTTATAAAAAGATTGAGATTAATGCCTCCATGAGTCATAACACTCCTGGAACAAGCGTTTCAATGCTGAGCTCTCTGATAGACTTACAACCTGCAAGTTGACTCTTAAACAACAGGGAAAGAGGATCCTTGTGTTCATTTTACACATAAAAGGACCAAAGGCCATAGGTGGGGTTTCCACTCCTCTAGTCGCTCTAAAAAAAATGATGCTAAGCAACAGAAGGTGCAAAGAAAGCAACTCCTGCCAACCTAGCAGTTCGAAAGCACGCCAGTGCAAGTAGATAAATAGGGGTGGGTTTTTTTTAACCTTTACCAAAGAAAGCAACATATTTGCTGCGCACAAGGCTTAGGCTTTGTCAGGCATAGGCAACCTCGGTCCTCCAGATGTTTTGGGACTACAATTCCCATCATCCCTGACCACTGGTCCTGTTAGCTAGAGATCATGGGAGTTGTAGTTCCAAAACATCTGGAGGGCCAAGGTTGCCTATGCCTGGGCTGTGTCAACACCAGCACGTTTGAAATCTTTCATCCATTCTTTTTCATTTCTTAGTTCCAGCCCCACACTGAAATAGCCCTGGATTTGCACCACTGTTCTCATGCATGCACACATTAGGTTAGGTGTAGGCCATATTTGGATGACAAGCTGGATCATAAAACATGACTTACTATGGATTAGTAATGTGCAAATGGAAAAAAATGTTCCCAGATCTGTAAGCATGCACCCCCCCAAACCCCAATACATTTAAAGCACATGGCTTCCCCCAAAGAATCCTGGGAACTGTAAGCACATGGCTTCCACACAAAAACCTGGATTCTTGGGGGGAAACCATGTGCTTTAAATATATGGTGCATTCTCAGCCTTTGTTCGGATCTGTACTGTACTGGCCAGCCTTCATACTGTATCTGATATAGGAAGACAGGACATTTAACCTCATAGTTTTCTGTATACAGCTCAAGCTCTCTCACTTAGCCTTTGCTAAGTGCATACTTGGTGCAAATTAAAAGGAAACCAACCCCTTACATGCGATAATGGGAATCTTACGCTCTACAACAGGGGTGGCTAACCTTTCGGCAGAGCATTGGCTCGTGGTTAGTTATCAAAGGGTGCAGGGGTGCATGTCAGAATGGGTGTGGCAAAATTGGAAAAGTAGCTGCATTAAGAACTGTAATTCTCAAAGCCGCCTTACATAAGACTACATAAGACCCGTCAGCTACCGGTACTACTATTTTTAATCAATTTTAAATCATTCATTATTAAATTATGTAACTAAAAAGTATTTTAAAAATAACATTTTACAGAGAGCTATGGAGGGACACACACGCACACACACACACACACACACCATTTTGCCATCACAGTAGGGGACCTACAGGAGCAGTCAATTACTTTTTTAAAAGCTTTTTTATAATAAAAAAGACCCCAAAAAATGGTTGTTGTTTTTTCGCTTTTGCCATGCATTATCTCCAGTATGCCTTGCTTCTTTAAGCCAGTGCAGAATTCGTACATTGATCCCTTGCCCATGCTTATTTCTTAAATGAAAGGTGCCAAAGTTCAGCTCTGCCTCAAAGTCCCACCCCACTAACCTTGATGCATTGATCTCTAATTTCAGGTCGGTGTGAGCAAGTTGTGTTAATACAGTCATAATAGAAACCAAGGCACTCTAGGCATGCTCTGTCATAGTCTAGCTGACAATGCACTCTGTTTATTTGTTTCCACCCTGACCCTTTCTTTGTTGCTGAGATTATCTGCTCATTCATGCTACATGTGCTGCAAGTGGCACAGACGGTAGGAGTTTGTTGCACTCCTGCACTTGGATAAAGCCTGGTGTTGCACAGCTCTCCATTCCATAATTTGTGGAACAACCACATTATGGCACAGTATTTATTATTATTATTATTATTATTATTATTATTATTATTATTATTATTATTATTAATTGACACTGTGGTGTACACCAGAGGAACTCAGTCTTCCACTTGGTTGTATGCTTGCCAAAAAGGTTGTTGGTTGCTGATCTAGATACTATTTCAGTTGGGGACCTGATACTTTATACCTTCAAAAGTTCTATTTAAGCCTTAACAGCTGCATCCTCTTAACTTCATTTTTAGTAGCAATGGAGATCTCCATTTTTCCAGATGTGCCCAGAAGCAAAGTGCTGGGTCCTCTTCCTTAACCTGAATGGACCCCTACTAAGTACTCACTGACCTCTTTACAGGGTCCAGGAGAAAAGGGGCAAAAGCTTCTTCTTTTCCAGGTGCTACAGAAAGTTGGTTCTCTTGGGTGTGGCTGCCCCACAATGCCTTCTTATAACAGGGTGGGGACTGGAGATAGAGCTTGGCCCTGGGGCCAGAGAGACAGAAAAGGATGGGCTGTCAGGAAAGGAAGGGTTTTCTTTGGTTTTTAATGTACAGATCCTCTCCTGTGCTCTTTGGGACTTGGTGTGTCAGCAGAAAGCTTTGGTTTTAGGGATAAAAAAGCTATGTGAATGTGTCAGCTGGGGCACGTACTGTTGCCTCCCCCTGTTTACCTCTTAAATTCAAAGGTTGCACCCTGTACCTTAACCAAGGCAGAGGTTCCCACCTTCTGATGGAAGGTTGGGTGGAAACCAAATACTGTATACTTCCTCCTTTGCATCAGTGGGGCTGGTGGTCCTTCCCCTCTCCTTTGTCCTTCCCCTCCACGCACCCCTCATTATTGGGCAAACCATCAAGCACTGGTACTGTAAATACAAGCCCAGTAACAAGAGACTTCTGTTATTGCAGACACTCAAGTTAATCACACCTAAACCAGCATTAAGATCACACCTAGAACACAGGTTGCACAGATGTTTCAGGGAGGGGCTGGTTTTTAAAGATGGAGCAGTAAACTCCTGATTCAGCAAGACTTTCTATCCTTTTGTATTCTTTGAATGGAGAGCTGTTCTTTAATCTTGGATGACTCAATAAAGAGGGGAAGCCCATCTATCACACAGGAAATGTTGACAATTGTGTGGGTCTACTCCTTTTAACAGATATCTGAGATTAGTTTCTGGAAAACATCATTCGAAGACTGTGCTGACTTGGTTGCCTTCCAAACCACCTGATCTAGCTCTCATGTACTATGCTACAGTCCATAAAAACTTATGCCATAATACATTTGTTGATCTTTAAGGTGCTGCAAGACTATCCGTTGTTGTTTTGCTGCAAGAGATTAGCACTCTGGAACGGGCTGACATAAGAAGTGACAGAAACTCGTTGTGTTTCTCTCTCTTGCAACATATATTAAGTCTAGGCTTGGCACGCTTGTTCTTGCAACCAACCAAAGTAGCCACTTTTCCTTGTAAATTATATGGAAATTTTCTTTGGAAAGTTACTGCTGCTGACTCTTCATTTCCTGTTAAGCATCTGTAATTGTTTTCCTGAGGTTTGTCATCTGAGCAGACACATGGGGAAAAGAAGCAGTGGATGTACAGTACAAGAATGTCTGGTTGTTTCTGGAGTTGGGTTGAGAAACTTGTTAAGGTTGCAGTTCTGCCCTCACTGACCTGAGAGTAAGTCCCATTGACCTCAGTTGGGTGTGCTTCTGAGTAGACATAGGATTGAACTACTAAGATGAGGCATCCCCAACCTGCAGCCCTCCAGATGTTTTGGCCTACAGCTCCCATGATCCCTAGCTAACAGGACCAGTGGTCAGGGATGATGGGAATTGTAGTTCAAAACATCTGGAGGGCCGAAGGTTGAGGGTGCCTGACTAAGATGGTAAGGAATGTTTTGCAACATATTACTTTGGGAAGACCATGCTGCAGTGATAATGGAAATGCTTCTCAGATAAAGATTGCTGGGGCAAGAAGCATGGCTACTTAACGCTCGTGGAGAATGCCAGGGTATTCTAGCTAATCTGAAAATTCTGCTTTGCTTATCTGAAAAGTCCCTTTTGCTGTTGGCAGTGGAAACTGAATTATGCTTTTTAGTCTGCTGTTTGGTCCATTGCTTGCACACTGTTTAAAGGGCAGCCAGGAACATTTTCAAGAGGTGTCAGCAAATCAAGAGATAGTGCCAGTTCTGTAGTGCAAAGTATGTGTTTACGTAAAGCCTTCCAGTCTTTCTGGAACCTTAGTTTATAGCCCCAATGGGCTTTCAACTATTGTGCAAATATTTCTGGAACAGGATACCAGATGGTTGGCTTGCTCCATTCCTTTCCCATGGTGGTACTTGATGGAAAGTCCCTTAACCAGTAATGTTTTCCGCAGAATCTAGTTTATAGTTTGTTTATAAAATCATTTATATACCTCTGTATATAAATGTATCACAGGGGTGGCTGTTAGTAACACCCCTTGGAACTTAGCAGAGGCCGCCAGGGCTGCTTGTTGTACTACAGTGCTCCAGATAATTTCAGTGATTGAGTTAGGTTCAGGTGGTCCTTAAGGTATCCTGGGCCCAAGTTGCTCAGGGCTTTGTATATCAACACAACACCCTTGAACCTGCCCCGGTAGTATGTGGGCAGCCAATACAGGTGTTTCACCTAAGGTTTACATCCTGTCATTCGTCTGCCCCACACTGCTTTCTGCACTAACTCGAGTTTCCGGACCAGGCCCGAGGGCAGCCCCACAAGGAGTACATTGTAGTAATCTAGTCTCAAGGTTACCCATGTATGGACTACTCTGGACAGATTATCCTGATCCAGATACAGCTGTACCTGGCATACCACATGAAACTGGTAAAAGGTAGACTTGGTCACAAGAGAGAGGAAAGTATTTTGGTTATTATAGACTACAATACCCCTCAGCAAGGTTTTATTAGTTGTGGTTGTTATGTGCTGACATATTGTCGTTTTGCTGACATATGCTACTGCGCCCTTAAAGTACATATGCAGCACAAATGTAAACTAGTTTAATTGCAAGACGTGTCATGTTCTCTTGCTCTGTCCCTCCTACCCTGAACATCATAGTTGGGAAGGAAGGATTTTGCTTCCTTTGGAGCTTTAGATGGAACAATTGTGACTTGCAGCAAAGTGTTGCAGCATAGCCTAAGCTCTGAGGGGCAGTTTTATTCTTCATAGTGCCTGTTAGCCCTTCTCCACTATACTTCATTTAATTCTCTCTTTTTCAGGTTTTTCCCCAAGCTGAAAGTCAACATTCCCTGGCTGAGCATATGCATTTGTGAGGGGAGGTTGTGGGGAGGGTGCCCCATTTGGTTTTTCCTTGTACCACTGGAAACCTTGGAATTCAGCTGAGCGTGTTGATACCTTCCTGTTGTTTCGTTTTGGCTCCAACCCTGTCAGCACTCGACCACTTGAGTTTGCTATTAAAGGGAATTGTTTGTGGTGCAGGAGCGCCTTTCTTCTTCTTCTTTGGCGATCACTCGTAGCCGAGTAAGATTGTCTTCCATAAACACGGTTTTAACAACTAGTCCGTAAGTGACTGTGGAGGCCAATTTTGGACCCACATGGTTCCACAGTGGGGACTTTGGTTTCCGGGCAGGAGTTCATCACGGTGCCTTTAGGCCATACCTGAACCATGAAATATAAACCAGTTTAGCTCTCCTGGATCCTTCCAACTGATCCGTGGCACTACAAATTACCTCTATTCCTGCAGTTCCCTGGGAAGTGGATATGTACGGTAGCTTAACTTTGAGAGATGCCCTTCCTGCGGTCTACCCTAAACCTATGGAATAACTAAAGGGATTTTATATTCACTAAGAGAATTGAAAGCAGCTTTCATAATGAGGTGAGAATAACAATTCCCCACCACCACCTTGTCTGAGTTCCAGCAAAGTTGATTTCACCAGCACGACCCTGATGCTGCATAGCCAACATCTTGGGCTGGGTCCCCCAGATTTCACTGCTAAGTGTCAAAAGAATTAACATTTCTGTTTATCCAACCATATGATTATAGAATACACCCTAATTCAACACTTGGCTCTCCCTGCCTCTTGTCACGTTCAAACTGACCACACCTTCAGGAACTTGGCACAGAAATTGGTATGAGTAGGATTTGCCTGCTGGGTCACATGCTGAGAGGATTGCTGGCATTTTGGCCTCAATGCTTGCTTTCCCAACCACAGATGATCGGTGTAAATAAAGGTAAAATAGGGGTTGCATCATAAACAAGCTGTGCACGTGAAATATTTCTGGTTCTTTTTAAAAATTAAGGCAATGAACTGAAATTAGATGTCATGAGACTAAAACCATCATGGAAGCAAAATATCCAAAGAATGTAAGATAAGCCCTGTTGGATCAGATCCAATGGTCCATCTTTTATGTCTTTTTAGCTGTGATTTTAGTCATCTTTTGAGTGCTTTCAAATGCCTTTTTAAAACTTTTAAAAAAATTTGTAAACCACTTAAGAGGATTTTTTTTTAGTCAAGTGGTTTATAAATATTGTAAAATAAACAAATAGGAGAACAGAAGACAGCTGGGGGCCATGAGAGCACTCTTCAAATACTCAAAAGGGTTGTCATATAGAAGAGAGCAACAAATTGTTCTCTGCTTCTTCAGAGGGCAGAACTACATCTAATGGGGTTAAAATACAGGAGCACAGATTTCAGTTGAACATTAGGAGAAACTGCTTAGTGGTAAGAACATCCAACCCAAAGAACTAATTACTTTGTTGGAGTGGCGGGGCTCTCGTTTGACATGGGGAGGTACGGTATATTCAGACAGAGGCTGAGAAGCTACCTGTAACGGATGCTGTACAGTACTCTCAACCATAGCTGCCAAGTTATCCCTTTTTTTAAGGGATTTTCCCTTATGCTGAATAGGCTTCCTCGCGAGAAAAGGGAAAACTTGACAGCTATGCTCTCAACCCCACCCCCAAGAGCATTTGAAAATTGCTGAGGTTCCTGGTGCACTACTTAATGATTTTTCTGTCTGTTTTTTTAGCAACTGCAATATTCTGTGCTAGGAACTAATATGTAATTTTTTAAAAAATTCAAATGTTAATACAATGAGAAAAAGAAGCAATAAATATACAATTAAAAATCAATATTGGTGTCTTAATGCAATGGATGGGCCTGTTGTGTTAAATGAAATTCTCAAAGTTCAGTGCAACTCTGAGTCATTCCTGACTGTGGGTAGAACCCTACATTTGGCCCTATTGAAATTCATTCTGTTAGTGTGGGCCCAGTTCTCCAATCTGTTATGGTCATCTTGAATCCTGATTCTGTCTTCTGCAGAATTTGCTACTCCTCCTCTGGCATACATTTTGCCAGCTTCTCTGCAAGAATATCATGGGATACTTTGTCAAAAGCTTTACTGTAGTCAAGATATACTATGCCCACAGCATTTCCCTGATCCACCAAGCTTGTAACTCCATCAAAGAAAGAAATGAGATTTATCTGGCATCACTAGTTTTGGAGAAAGCCATGCTTGGTCTTAGTAATCACAGCATCCTCTTTTATGTGCTCACAAACCAACTGTTTAATAACCGTATTTGTTTTAGGACCTTTCCTGGTATTGACATCAAGCTGACCAGTCAGTAGTTACCTTGGTCTTCTTTCCCCTTCATTTTGAAGAAGGGGACAACATTTGCTCACCTCCAGTCTGCAGGGACTTCACCCATTCTCCAAGAATTCTGAAAGATTATAGACAGAGGCTCTGAAATTACACCTGCAAATTCTTTAGTACCCTTGGGTACAGCTCATCAGGCCCTGGAGATTTGAACTCATTTAAAGTAGCTAGGTGCTCCTTTACCACCTCTTTTCTTGAGCTTCCTCCTTGCATCATTTGTTGTGTTATTACCAAGTTGGGCACTGCTCTACTCTATTTCCTACGGTTAATTAAGCTAGACTGCCTCTATAAAGCCCCCTTCAAAGTCTATGGGCTCATCAGCATTTTCAACTGACCTGGATTTTCATTGTGTACCAATTTATTTCCCTGGGTCCAAGAGCCTTTCTCGTGGTTATGCGGCTGTGCTTTGCGAAAATCCGTTCTTACTGGCTGAATTCGATCTTATCAGATGTGCAGAAAATCTGAAGAGAGATTTTACTTAGCTGAGCTTCACTTCAGCAGGTAAGATTGGATTTTCACAAGGCAAGAGTTGTGGAACAACGATAAGAGCTCTTGGAGCAGGGGGACTTAACCAGGACACAAAACGATCAAAATATGGGTCAAGTAAAAGGGTGGATGAGCCCCAAGATTCTATGAAGTACTTCCTTTTCTCTGTCCCAGATCTTGATTTGATGAGCCTGAGATCTAGTATTAATGAGGGAAGAGGAAAACCTCAATCAACACAATGTGCAATTTTACATAACTCCCTTAGTCACCTTTCGCCAAGACATTACGTTGCCTCCTTCCCCAAAACCAGAAGTCCTACTTTCCAGTTCTCTCTGGCAGGAAGGGAGTAAATTAACAAACAGCAAGAGGATGTGTGGTAACCAGCGATTCATTTTTGATGAGTAAATGTTTAGGTCTATACCTTTTACAGCCTAAAAATAGAGATTGGGAGTGTGTGTGATTTTGTATTTCCTTCTTTACCTTTCCAAAGAAAATAATGGGGGGAGGGGGAGGATTTCAGTGTTGAGCAGGGTTTTAATCTCCACGAGTCCTAACCTCACATTCTACTCACTCTATACCAACAGGAAGTATACCTGAGGATCATCTAGTCCAACCCCCTGCAAAGCAGGAATATGCAGATGTCCCATAAGGGGATCGAACATGCAACCTTGGCTTTATCAGTACCATGCTCTAATCAAAAGGGTGTGGGGTGTCACAAAACACATTTCAGCCAGATATGTTCAGGTTAAAAGAATAATCAATTTTCTGCTGATGTCATGCATAGCTCCAAATGCTATTGAAGTTAAAACTCAGTCTGTTTGCAGCTGCCCAACTTGCTAAGTCTTCTGGTGATTACAACCTTTTAGGAACATGTAGTGAGCCAGCCTTGTTGACCTGAATGGAGGGCGTGCCAAATGTGTTGGAAAGCAGCCAATATTTATAAATGGCTGATAAAGCTGGAAGTGGTACACATATGCAGCAATCAGTGCTAAATAGCCAGTTTGGGAAGGGCAAAGGGATTGTACACCTTGAATGAAGCAAGTGGATGTCCAGAGGGGTTTTTGCTGTCAATTCAGTTCCCTGGGGAAAGGGATTTGATTGTGGGAATCATAGTTATGTGAGGGGAATAGGAGTCTCCTAGCGACTCTCAGCACCCTTAACAAACTACAGTGTCCAGAGTTCTTTGGTGGAAGCTATGACTATTTAAAGGGGATGCGGGTGGCGCTGTTGGTTAAACCACAGAGCCTAGGGCTTGCCGATCAGAAGGTCGGCGGTTCGAATCCCCGTGACGGGGTGAGCTCCCGTTGCTTGCTCCCAGGTCCTGCCCACCTAGCAGTTCGAAAGCACACAGTGCAAGTAGATAAATAGGTACCGCTACAGTGGGAAGGTAAACAGCGTTTCCATGTGGTTCACCAGAAGTGGCTTAGTCATGCTGGCCACATGACTGGCTCCCTCGGCCAGTAAAGCAAGATGAGCGCCGCAACCCCAGAGTCGTCCGTGACTGGACCTAACGGTCAGGGGTCCCTTTACCTTTTTAATGACTATTTAAAGTGATATTTTTGTGCTTTAAATGTGAATGTAGCTAGCCCATGTCAAGTCATTGGTCTGCCAGCAGTTGGACTGCAAATCACTTTGACCATCTGGAGAGGTGGGATAAGAATTGTCTAAACAGCCCAGTGTTTTTGCCTACGGTATGATGGTGGCTCTCTAAGGTCCAAAGCAAGCGCCTTTCCCAGCCCTGCTTCATGAGACACTTTGAAGATGCTAGGAATACAACCGTAGGCCTTTTCAGGCAGGGCATATGTTCCACCAACAAGCTGTGCTATTCATCCCATTTTATGTGACACTTTTGGACCAGATGGTCTTCAAAGCATCCAGTGATGCAGAAGAAAATCTTCTGCGCAGCAGTTTAAGGTTGTTTGCAAAAGGTCATCTATCATAATACAGCCCACCAGTGGCGGACGTGTGTCTGTGTTTGGAATAAACCACCAGCATGGGCCAAACACATGTCATGACTTGCCTTCATCTTGGGTTCAAATTCTACATACAGAGGTATAACAGCAAAGGCAGCATTTCTAGTAGTTAATTTCCGACGGTGGTTGTATCTGTAGTAGGGCCTCCAAGCTTGTATCTCCGTAATTGTGTAAGAGTGAATGAGAAGAAGCTTCCTCAAGAGAGGGAGGAGGATACAGGAAAAACAAGATATTTCCTTGTGGCTTCAGAAGGGGGCTGCCATAAAAGGCAACTTTTCCCCAAAGAGAAAGCCTGGACATACTGTACTGATTTTCTAACTGCTGCTTTAAAAACATGAGGGTTTGTTTTATTTTAGTAGCCACGGCCCTTCTCTCTGGGTGATACTCAGAGTCTCTTACAGTACAGATAGGTCCCCAACTGAGGCCGGTTCCCATAATAGCTGCTCACGAAGCCTATGCTTCCTTCTCTCTCACTCCTACTTCCATGCTTGGAAGAGCTTCCCTTCTCTCTTTTAAGAGCCTCTGTGACCCACTTGAGAAATGGCTTTCCTGACCACACCACCCCCAACCTCACTGTACCTGCTATTCCACCCCAATCATCACCATCACAACAGGGCTACTCCACCCTGTTTGAGTTCCCATTCGATAGCCTCTCCCACAACCCTGTCTTGCCTGCCTCTTGTATACAATGTGCCTCTGGGCAATAATTGCACCACTTTTCCATTTTGTGCAGTGGCTTGTTTCTCACGGGTGCATGAGCAGCATCACTAGAACGATGGTTCCCCATCCTTTGTTCATGGGGAAAACATGCTTGCACAATTTATTCTCTGACCCCGTGTGACTCCATGGTATGTATTACACTTAGCTATGATCTACTGTGGTCAACCAGCCTTTCTCTGTGTTGTCACACAAGGAAGCTGTTGATGCTGCAAGAAGGTCCACTGAGGAGCGTGGGGGCCAAGAGACACTATAATCTTCCTACCTTTCCCCCCATTTTAATTATTCTGTGGAATTGTACGTTTCGTATGATGATATCCTTCTAAGTCACTCATTCCGGCAGTGTGAAACAAGACATGCATGCACCGAGGACTGAATTATTTATTTAATTGTTTTGTTTAGGAATCCTTTCCCAAAGCGATTTGCAATATAATAACACATATAAAACAAAAACATAAAAACAGTCTAAAACAACAAAAGCACATACATGGAATCAATTCAAATCCAAGACACATTCCAACTGGGATAAAGATTTTAGAAGGCTCATTGAAAGACAAATGTCTTTAGCAAGTGCTGAAAATTCAACAGATGGCGCCTGCCTGACATGCAGTGGGAAGGAGTTCCTAAGCTTTGGTGCTGCCACACTAAAGGCCTGATTCTGACACTGTAAAGAAAGGACTTCGTGGTACCTGCAGGATGCCCTCTCCTGCAGAATGCAGTGATCAGTTGGGGATGTAGGTTATGAGGCAGCCTTCTAGGTATCCTGGCCCCAAGCTGTGTAGGGCTTTGCACACCAATACCTTGAACGTAGCTCAGTAGCTAACTGGCAGTTGGTGCGATTTTTCAGTAGCAGTGCAGAGAGAAGAAACACCCTGGTGCATCTGCAGCAGTACAACCGGATGCCTTCATCTGCCCCAGCTGCAACAAAACATGTCTCTCCTGTATTGGTCTCTACAGCCACAGCAGGTACTGCAACCTTCCAAACCCCCAAAGGCTCACTCCTCCATTGTCTCCCAAGACAGACGGATGCCTATGAGTATAACGTGATAGTGATATTCCATGCCACTTAGAAGTTGAGCCTCCACACTGAATAAGAGTTCCTGTTATCTGGGATATTCTTGCTGGTGCAATTATCTTTCAAATAATAGTGAAATTCCCAACCATCTCCTAACCATCAGGTGACCATTTAGCCCATAATCTGCATAACAAAGGAATGATAAGCCAGAAGCCTAACACATTACTTCCTGACCTTAGGCTATCTCTTCCTAGCTCCTCGCCTCCCTCCCTGTTCTGGTCAGATGTCCTGTTTGACAACGACAACAACAACAACAACAACAACAACAATTTTATTATTTATACCCCACACATCTGACTGGGTTTTCCCAGCTACTCTAGGCAGCTCCCAGCAGAACACTCAAAACAATAAAACTTCGAACATTAAAAACTGCTATAAACAGGGCTGCCTTTAGATGTCTTCTAAAAGTCAGATAGTTGTTTATTTCCTTGACATCTGGTGGGAGGGCATTCCACAGGGCGGGCGCCACTACTGAGAAGGCCCTCTGCCTGGTTCCCTGTAACCTCACTTCTCACAGCGAGGGAACTGCCAGAAGGCCCTTGGCGCTGGACCTCAGTGTCCGGGCTGAACGATGGAGGTGGAGACGCTACTTCAGGCATACTAGACCGAGGCCAGGAAAAGGAAATGCAAGAAATATAGACTCTGATAATTGTGTTAAAACTTAAATGTCTGTTAAATAATTCCGGTGACAACTTACAAAGCAGTATTAATGATAACAAACTTTCTGGCATTGTTCAGCTACTTGACTCCCATATAGGGAAACCCATTGTTTTGATTCAGGGCACATGTGATAGATAGAATGTAACTTTATAAGTGTTCATTTAGCAGTTTCATGCTAATTTCTCTATGAACTTCCTTCTTTCCACTGAAAGGTCAGCAGTTCAGTTGATGGTCTCATAGTGATTCTGAAATACACCTGCTTTTCATGTCATATTGGTACCCACTTACTCTTTTGTGTTGTGTGACTGAATTGTTTGTCTTATACATAGAATATAGATAGGTATTACTGGCAGATGATAAGGAAGATGATCAGGTTCGATTAATTTTGATGTTGTGGCTGACATTATTAGGCTCTATAGCAGTACTGGTTGAGTGGGGTTGATATCTTGGCTTGTGGCAGGATCTGGACCCTCAGTTTGTATTTTGTGTTATGTGCAAATAACAGAACTTAGTTTGGGAGGAGTAAGAAAGATGATAGTTTTCAGGTCTCAGGATGACAGTAATGATATTTTTGTCTGACTTGCAGCAGTGGCGCTAGTCCATAAACCTAACTGTAAATCAGCCTTTCCTGGAGGTCTCTCCTCTGTTGCTGAAATAAGCTTTTGCCAAGATAGTATCCAGTCCACTAAATTTATCTGTTGCCTAAACAAAGCAGAATGCTTTGTCTGTTCCAGGGAGCTATAAATTAGACAGGACACAGCAGGCTCTTCTTCAGCCCCGCCCCCCCCCACCTAATGCATAAACATTCAAACATCTTCTTGAACTGGAGGGTGGGTGGCCTGCTTTGAGGAAAGTTTGGAATAATTTTCTGGTGCCCAAGACAATAGGCAGAAGAAAAGAATGTTTCTGTGCAATATGTAGCCTGGCTCACTTGCTTGAGTCACTTCCACTATTTGCTTCACCCAGTTGCATAGGTTGATATCTGGGGTACTAGTGGGGTGGGAGTTGGATTAAAAAGCCTTTAAGTCTTTTTCAGACCTGGAGAGGGCAAGAATGGGAAACCTCTTGACCATTAACCATACTGACTGTAATGGGAGATGGAGATAATGGAGGGTTATAGGTTTGCTACCCTTGCAACAAATGGCTTGTTTCAGTTTTCTAACCTGAATTTGAAAGGCTTTTTTGCAGACTTGTGGCATGCTGCATCCTTTTCCGTTCCACTTGTACTGATTGATGATGGTGCTGGGAGCCAATGTGAGTTTCTGCCAGATTTATGGCAGTGGTTTTGCATCCCACTCTCAGGGGTGTCCATGCTTGATCCTATGCCTTTCCCCCTCACTTTGATAACTGATATCTTCATCCCATGGACTTGGCTAAGAGCACTAATCTTTTAGTTTTTTTTTTTTTTTTTTTTTTTGGATTCAGAGCACTGTTTATTTTTTTTATTTATTTATTTTTTTTAACAATCATCATTGCATTTATATAAGCTTAACCACAAATCATCACAAGAATTCATAGAGTTTGCAAAAAAAAAGGGAAAAGAAAAAAGAAAAGGGGAGAAAAAAACAAAAATTAAAAAAAAAAAAAACAGGAAAAATAAAAAAGGGAAGAGAAAAGGGAAAGGAAAAGAAAAAAGGAGAAAGGAAAATGGATATATAGATAAGGTAGAATAAAAAGAAATAGAAAAGGGTTAACAAGAACGTTGAGACTCAAAAAGAAAAAGAGAGGAGTCCCAAGAAATACAAGAAGAAAAAAGGTAAGTCCAAACAGGTAAGTCACTACTTCCACCGCTTCTTCGTACAGTTACAATCGTAGTGCGTAGTCTGTCTTTTTGTAAATATCGTAGTTATATCAGTAGTCAGTTTACATGTCTTCTAATTCCAGTTCTCGCGTCCGACAAGATCATTCGAGGCACAACCGAATTTTTGTCCCCTTGCCATATTTCCCCAAGTATTCATTTAAACATTCCCATTGTTTTCTAACTTTGTTTTTGGGTTTTTGATGGATTATATCCGTTAGTTTTGCTAGCTCTAAGTACTCGCACACTTTGTCAACCCATTGTCCTTTAGATGGGATGTTAGTACTCTTCCAATTGCTGGCTATTAGCAATCTTGCAGCCGTTGAGGCGTACAAAAAAATACTTTTTTTTTCACTCGGTATGTTATTATTCAAAATGCCTAATAAATACATTTCTGCTTTTTTTGCAAATGAGGTTTTTAGTAGTTTTTTGATTTCCTCATGAATTGCTTCCCAAAATTTTTTAATCATCGGGCATGTCCACCATATGTGAAACAAACTGCCGGAGGCTGCATTGCATCTCCAGCATTTGTTACTTAGAGATTTGTTTATCTTAGCCAATTTTTCCGGGACCATATACCACCTATAGTGCATCTTTATATAATTCTCTCTCAACGTATAGCAAGCAGTAAAATTTATATCTTTTGACCAAAATTTTTTCCAGTTTTCGTGTGGTATTTCATAACCTAGGTCTTGTTCCCATTTTCTTAGCCATGTCCCTTTTTTTTCTTCTTCCTGCTCATTCTCACCTAGCAGCTTGTAAACTTTTGCTATGATCTTATCGTTATTAAGTAATATTTCCTTTTCAAATTTAGTTATTTGAGTATTAATTCCCCGTGATTTAACATCTTTATCGTATGTAGCCTTCAATTGGAAAAATTCTAACCAGCTTATCCCTAATAATTTTAGATCCTCGTATTTTTTTAGGTTAATGGTCCCTTCTTTTTTTTCTATCAATTCTCTGTAGGTCGGCCACAGTTTTTTCTTGTTACACCTCAGCATGGCATTAGCCTCTACTGGGGATACCCATCCGGGTAATTTATTCGTAATCTTTTCTTTAGTTCTATCCCACACCTCGAGCAAAGCTTTCCTCAAGATGTGGTTTTTAAATCCTTTATGTGCCTGTGCCTTCCCATACCATAGGTAGCCATGCCACCCGAAAACCTTGTCCCATCCCTCAATATTCAAAATTTCTGTGTTATTAAGAAGCATCCATTCTTTAAGCCAGCTCCAGCAGGCTGCTTCATAGTACCTCTTCAGGTCTGGGAGCGCCAATCCTCCTTTATCCTTTGGTTTTATTAGATTTTCCATTTTTATTCTGGCTTTCTTGCCCTGCCAGATGAAGTCAGCTAGGTCCTTCTGCCAGTCTTTAAAATGTCTAAGTCCCAAAATTATTGGGATATTTTGAAAGAGGAACATTATTTTTGGTAGAACCACCATTTTTATCATTGAGACTCGTCCCCAGATTGACAATCTTAATTTGTTCCATTTGGCCATACTATCTTTGATTTCTTTCCATTTTTTAAGATAATTGTCTTTAAGTAAGTTGGTGTTTTTATTCGAGATCCAAATTCCCAAGTAATTAACTTTTTTCTCTATTTTGATTCCTGTTTTCTTTACTAAATCTTCGTTGTCTTTCTCCTTCATATTTTTTGTTAACATTTTAGATTTTTCTTTGTTTAATTTGAACCCCGAGACCCTGCTGAATTCTTTCATCTTAAGTAACGCTTTCATAATACTTTCTTGGGGCGCTTCTGTAACTATTATTAGATCATCTGCAAAAGCTTTCGTCTTATAACATATTGGCCCCACGTTAATACCTTTTATCTCTTTATCTTTTCTTAACGCTATTAACAATGTTTCTATTACCATAATAAATAATAGTTTTGCATCTGTTTTGCATCTGTTCCATCCCCTCTTAAGGTTTTGGCTGCTAGTTTAGTGCCGTGTGAATGGATGGTGGGTTGCTCAGCCTGAAATAGACCCGGTATTTTAGTCCCATGTGTGTCGTGAACTACGGTGGGTGGGGAGAAAAGCCATGAATCCCAGCCGTTATGTTGGCTGGCATTCCTCCAGGAATAATTATTGGTCAAATTCAGTGTCAATCATAGCCATAAACAGTTCTGCCTTGGTATTTTACTTTTAATTGGTGGAAGTGATGGTATTTTAGCACATAGAACGTTTTGTCCTGTGTTTTGGCTTCAACCACACTCCCTCTAAATTGGGACCAGCTGCAATGCTGTAAGTCTTGCATTGGCCCCCAGGCTAAATAAGAGAAGGACAGATGTCTCCGAAATATAGATGAAAGGGAGCAGATGGCAACTGAAAATAGCTCAGTGGGAAGCTGTGCCTTTGTAAAAATGGGTGAACGCTGTGTGTATATGAGGCAGGTCGCTTGCCACCAAAGTTTCTGTGCATCAGACATTCAGAATAATTTTGTGCTATATTGCATGCACACACAAGTCCTCCAATTGTGCTTTTGTGGGCTGAGAGTGAACCAGTTTCACAGTTGTGTTGGAAGTAAAAGAGCAGAATGCATGTATCACTCCACTCAAGCAAGACCAAGTATCTCATACTCTGCAAACTGTAGAATTTTGCAAGAGTGTACCTGCATCACTATGATTGCTACACATTCTGATTGCAATGATAATGAGTAAGATAATAGGTGACTTTGAAGGAGAGCCGCAGGATGGTACAAAGAACTCTTCTCTGCCAACATGGTGGCTGTAGTAAATCCAGATTCAGAGAATGAGAATTGCCCAAGCTGCTTTGTTGCACCTGAAATGATTACCTGTGGGTGGAATTCAACTAATAAGTACCATCAACAGAAGCCCACACATAGACTTCCACTTGAACAATGGGGCTTCCCCCTCCCCCCCCCCGCCTATGGAATTGACTCTGGGGGGTGGGAGATCCCACCCCCTCGAACATGGCAGGGGTGATCATTCCATATGACAAACTGAAATGGCCAATTATTCCTTACATGTGACCATCTGCAATGACACTATATTTCACAGGGGCTGAATGCTTGCTTGGGATCCATGGAACTTGCAGATATGCCTTATAAATAAAAGGAAAAAGGATAACAAATTGTTGGAGGCTTAGGCTTCACTTGCATGCCCACATTCCTTGAAGTAAGCCCCATCGAGTAAACAAGGGTAGGATTATGCTGTTGGGCTGGAGACAGACAATAGGATTTTTGAGAGCTGAAATCTGTTTCCTAGAAGGACCACTGTGTTGTTTACTATCATCCAACTTTGGTTTCTGGCAAATAGGTCCTGCATTTTTGGGGTATTGTTTCAAAAGCCTGCAAAAATCCCTTTGTCCAGAAGCAATAATCGGACCCAACCACAAAAAAAACCCTGTGTGAGCACTATGGGGAGTAATGCCTCTCTTAGCTCACCTTCTGCAACTCTCTTAAAATGTTTACAAACTTAGTTACTGTTAATGTGTGACTCATGGTTATTTATGTGTGATTCATCGCTGTTTGGCCATTATTCCATCATCCCTTCAGAGGAGCAGCCAAGGAGCAACCACAGTCACTCAGTCTAAATTTGCTTCTCAGTGGTCAGGCAGTTCCTTATGTTTTCTTTCTAGTTTTTTAAACAGCTGTTGACATGCAAGGGTTAAGATGCAGCTGCGGGTTAGAGGTTGGTGCACTGTCTTCCTTTTCAGATAATACAGAGTATGGTGAAATCACAATAAATAAAACCTCCCCTTCGGTAGTTTCAAGCACAACTACAGGTTCCACATAATATCTGTACTGCATCGTTTACTGTGACAGCACCTGCACTTTGGGACTCCCCACCTATTGCAACAAAGCACGTGCCTTTGCTAGACTCTTTTCGGGCACCTGCTAAAAGCATTCTTCTTTAGGCAAGCATACCTAGATGCTTAGGAAGTTGAAGTAATTTTAATCTTAATATTTTAGCTTTTATATGTTTTAAAGTGGGATCGGTAATTTTTCTTGATTTTACTGCTGTGGTGTTTTTGTTTTTTGTTTTTGTTTTGGTAAACCACTTTGCAGGTTTTTTAAAATAAATTTTATTAAATAAATAAACAATAAATATAAATAAAATAACACAAGCCAAAACACAATCCATCCTGTAGATTTAAGTATCTGTCCATAGTCGCCTACTTGTTATCAGAGGCCCAGAATCCACATTCTTTTGTAAGAAAATATGAAATAATGTAAAACCATTTTTGCAGGCAAAATAAAATTAAAAAATCAATGTGGGGGGTTGACAAGAATTTTTTTGCACTGGGTACCACTTGACCTCCCTACGCCTCTGCCCTGGCTACCTACACTACTGCATTGTGAGTGCAGAATAACTTTCCCGTGTGATCAACCGCATGGCCTTACTTTGCCTCAAGGAGCATCCTTTGCTGCAATGGGAAGCTCTGTGAATTAGGGGCAAGTCCCCAACCTGGGACCCCATCAAGTTCCTTCCTCTCCTCCACCCTTGGGACAAAAGGGGTCTTGTTTGCTTTTATTCTTTGATTAGCACACAGCCATCAGAGCCTGAGACTGACCCTGGGAAAATGTCCTTAAGCTGAGCCAAGGGAGCCTTACAACTTCCATTTGCAAACTTAATTCACTGCTCTGGGGGAGATGGGAATGTTATTGGCACACCATTCCTTGAAATGCAGGCGGGTAGCTTTCCTTCTTGGACAACTTTTGGGGTGAGTTCCCACTGCATAGCTGCCAAGTTATCCCCTTTTTAAAGGGAAATTCCCTTATGCTGAATAGGCTTCCTCGCGAGAAAAGGGAAAACTTGGCAGCTATGGTTCCCACCCCTGTTATAGAGCTTTGTAGGTCAAAATTGACAAAACTGTGTCCAGAAGGCAATCTGGAGCTAGTGCAAATCCTAAATCTACAGTCCATATTATTTTATTTAAATAGCAATGTTTTTCACCATCCAAATAGTAGCAGAGTTCTAAGAGCCATATTGAAAAAAATGAAACTTAATACAGTTACTAGCCAGCCTTTGCCCCTCCTCTCTTCTCTCTCTCAAGCATTCTCTTTCTTCCTAGTTTCCCTTCCTCTTCACCTCAACAAGTTCCTTATTCCTCCTGCCTCCTTTCAAAGCCTCTTGTTTTATGTCCTTTCCCTTTGATTAAGATCGGTATTTGGTGCTGCCTTCCATCTGCAAACAATATGATTACATTCCCACCACCACCTATTTATTCACATTTATTCACATTATTCACATTGTGTTTCTTGAATTCTGCACATGCTGGTAAGATCATGATGAACTGTGCCAGTTATTCCTGAAATAATTCCTGAAACAAACACCTTGTTTATGAATACATACTCTTTATCACGGTAAACATGATTTCTCCTTTCAAAATTTACTAACCCAGCTCATCAGGGTGGATTAAAGAAGGAATGAAAATGAAATCTCTTCTCAAAATATCGTTGACCGTCTTCAGCAATTTGGACTAGTAGGAGGATAGTTAGTTACGGTAAAATCATCCCTGTTGGCATCGTCTTTCCAGCCTGATGATATTGGTTATAACAAGGGCAGCCAATGTGGTGCCCTCCAGGTGTTGTTGGAGTCCAATGCCTACCTGCCTCTGTCAGGGATGATGGGAGTTGTAGACTAACACCTGGAAGGCACCACATTGGCTTACCCCAGTGGTTTAACATGCTCTTTTACCATTTTGCAGACAACTCTGCAAAACATACTTTTAATGCACTTTTCATTGCCTTGGAGCCAAGCACTGGTTTGACAACACACAGCAAGTCTGTCTTAGCTTTTCAACACAGCAAGACATAAGACTCCCTATTTTCCCCGGAGTTGAAAGAGGGTGTTTTGTATGTTCGGATTTCAGCAGTAGGCTTGGACTGTATCTATGACGTACCTAAATAAGAATCAAATTCTCCCCAAGGAAAGCAGTATCTGTGTTCAGAATGAACTTTGAACTTCTTTTTCCTTGAGCAAAATATTTTTGCAGTATTTTGGAATAGTATTTTGGCAGGAATTGGGGCAATTCAGGCCAAGGAAGGGGGAACTTAGGTCAGGGTAGTTGGTGAAATGGAATTGGGAGGAGTCATGGCTTCTTCTGCATTATCATTTTAATAAAATGTTTGTAGCCAGGTCCTAAGCACATTTTTGCTTGAGAATTTAAGACACATTGATTTCAGTGTAGTTCGCTTCTAGATTGTGTGTGTTTAGGATTGCAGCTTTAATTTGCAAAGTGCTGTGCCTGCTTAACACATTTAAGACATGTGGCTCCCTTCCTCAAAGAATTTTGGGAACTGTAGTTTGCTAAGGGTGCTACCGGTAGCTCTGTGGGGGGTGGGCTACTGTTCCCAATATTTACTCGGGGGTAGCAATGTGCTTTAAGTGTATAGTGTGTGCGCAGCCTTCATTTTTTAAAAAAGAGAGTTTACTAAAGCTCTGCCATGGTTTTATGGAAGGAATGGAACCACACTGGCTCTCAGATGGAACAGAGATGCCTGTATGTATCATTGAACTGAAACCTTTCCCTAATGTGGGAGGGAGGGCAAAGCTTTTTTTCTGTCAAAGCCTGCATTCCTTTGGGGGCTGCATGCTGGTGGAACTGGTAGCAGGTGGGGCCAGAGCCAAAAATGGGCAACACTGCCCCTTTTCTCTCTTTGTGTTCTCTCCACCCTCCCAGCAAGCGGCTTTGCATTTCAGTTTCCAGCTTTCCCCTTATCTTCCCTCTTGGTTCCCCCACCCACATGACATTTAGCCAGGGGCCTCATATCACCCTTAGACTGCAAGTTCCTAACCCCTGCCCTAAACACCCCTTCCCCTTTGTAGTAGCATTACTCAGATACTTTGAGATCTTTTTAGAAACAAAACAAAACCAGCATGCCAATGGAAAGGGAAACACTTGATAAAAGAAGAGAAAAAGGGAACAGTTATTTCTTTTGCCAGCTCCTAAATGTCAGCAAGATGGGGGGGAGTCACTGGTGTAGCAAGGGGGTGTGATGGGGGCGGGCCACCCTAGGGGGTGACACTCTGTGCGCCCCCCAACTCCCAAGCTGAGTGGTGCAGCTCCAGTGCCGTACTGATGGTGCCAGGATCCTCTGCTTGTGGCTGCAGCCATGAGCAGAGGATCCTGGCAACACCATCCCTGTACGGCGCTGGAGCGGCGTCAGCACTGCTGCTATGTAGTGCGCATGTGTGCCGTCGCTACATACCACGCATGCATGGTACGTAGTGACACCGCACATGCGCGCTACGTAGCGATGCCCCGCCCCTGGGTGCCGCTCCGGGTGCCCGAGTGGCTTGCTCCGCCACTGGGCAAAAAGATAAAAGAGAGGGGCATTGATAAATTTCATTAGAAAGCTTACTTTGTAGTTTCAGGGCTGTTGGACCTCCTTTGGCCAGCTATAGTTCTAATGCAACCTCACTAAAGTTCTGAAATTTGGGGGGGGCAGTCACTATAGGGGCATAGCTCATTGGTAGAACACATGAGATTTGCATGCACAAAGCTTCCCCTGGCTTCCTCGGTTTTAAAGAAGAATGTCTGTTAGTACAGCTGCCACCTGACCTGGAAAACCAGGTTGGGAAGACACCAACTAACTCTAGTAGCCAGATTTAGTGTATGGCAGCTTAGTCAACCCAGAATAGCTACTTCCGCCTTTACCTGTTAGCATACTTACATTCACCAGCAATGCTTGGAATCCCATACACACCAATTCCATCCATTTTACAAAGAGTGCCTAATCTGCGATAAGCAAGCTTGATCTGCATTAAGTAAGCTTGAGTGAATATCCTTACGTTCAGTCTCATGGTGATTCCTCTTGACAACTCAGTAGAAAATATGTAACTCTCATGAGAAGAGAAGACTCCCTGGAAAAGACCCTGATGTTGGGAAAGATTGAGGGCACAAGGAGAAGGGGACGACAGAGGACGAGATGCTTGGACAGTGTTCTCAAAGCTACCAGTGTGGTGTAGTGGTTAAGAGCGGTAGACTTGTAATTTGGGGAACTGGGTTCGCGTCTCTGCTCCTCCACGTGCAGCTGCTGGGTGACCTTGGGCTAGTCACACTTCTCTGAAGTCTCTCAGCCTCACTCACCTCACAGGGTGTCTGTTGTGGGGGAGGAGGGGAAAGGAGCTTTGAGTCTCCTTCGGGTAGTGATAAAGCGGGATATCAAATCCAAACTCTTCTTCTTCTTCTACCAACATGAGTTTGAGTGGGAGGCAGTGGAAGACAGGAGTGCTTGACGTGCTCTGGTCCATGGGGTCATGAAGAGTCGGACATGACTAAACGACTAAGCAACAACTCCCAGCCTTATCACTGTTTTCACTAGGTGGTATTCTTAGAAAGGGGCCTCTGCTGATGGCAAACTGCTAATCAGCAGGTGGTTTGGCTTAGATACGGCACATGTGCGTGTGTTTGACTCACTCCTGGGCCACTGATAGTCTACTGGAACTCTTAGCACATGTGCGTTAAAGGATTTATAGAACAGATGAACTAGCCTGTGCTCTAAGTAAGTCTCTTTTCAATGTTACCTTAAGTTTTGTAGGGGGCAAGGGCACGTATGCCTAAAGCTGCCTATTCTTTCCAGCTGAAGGATCTGAAACTTGAAGTGTCAATTCGGCCAACTGGTCCGTTTCCATAATGCTGAAAAGAAGCAGGACAGGGGACTTGGCTGCTGCTTCTGCTGGGTGGAGGCCCCAGGGTTTGCTTGGATGCTGAGAAGGTATCATTACTGATGTAATTAATTACGGCCACTGAGCTGGTCTGTGCAGATATTCCCTGAGATGGATGTCCGTGTATATATATGCTAGAGGCTCGGGAGAAAGGCACAAACAGCCCATTAGTCTTGTGGATATTGGCAACACATTGGCTGGTGCGGTTCCAAGGTAGCTTGGCATTTTGCTGCAATGGGGCCCTTTGGAGGATCTACAGGGCAGAATCCTAGCTGGGCTTTTCTTCAAATACTGCCGGGGGGGGGGTGTATAACTGAGAGTTCGGATTTGCTGTCTTTTAGAGGAGTGTAATCTCCAGTGAGCCTTAGGTTTATAACATTATTATAGAGAAATAAATTTAGATTCCTAAACGTTCAACCTAGCAAGGGCAGCACCCTCAAGTAGTGCTTATAAATAGGCCTGGAGGTAATTAGTCATGCAAACTAGCTCAGTTCTGCCATCAAAAGATAAAAAAGCAGGTGTGATGATTATTTTTTATGTAGTGCCATCAATGTGTGTGCATAACCCAAAGAGGCAAATATTTTCCCTATTGAGTTTGCAATAAAAATTATTTTTGGGGTTTAAATTAAGATAGGTCTTAACTATTCCACATTTTCTTGTACAGTGCAGGTTTTGACATGAACATATTTAACCCTGGATAGTGTTGTAGGGACCATCTAGTTGTAATACTCCATCCTGGATTTTATTTCCAAGAACTGATCCTTATTGCCCTTTTGTTCATTCTCTTATGTCGAAGCCAGACTGGATTCGGCAAATGCAGTGCTATTGGATGAAAACTGGGGCTTCACAGCACTTCTGTTCTTGCCTTTAGCTCATTGTATTGCAATCTCAACATCTACAGGCGCAGGAGGGTAAGGGTGGAAGATGAGCACAACAGTGTTTATTAAAGACATTTACAGTTTGATCCCATTTCACCACCTTTTCTGGTGAACAATGACAAACAGAAGGAAACTTCCTCAATACTCTTTTGGGGTGATAGGAAAAGCTCAAGGTACATCCGAACCTTTGGGAACCTTGCACCATAGCTTTTCAACAAGGCCAGGTGGCAACTGTGAGATAAGATAGTGGTTAGGTGAATCCAGGTGCCTTTTGAACTGGAGCAGTCTTCATCAGGGGATTATGAGAAACAAATGATACAGCCATTTGGTAGAGTGATGAATGCTTATGTCTCTTTGAATCTTGAGCAAAGCAGCTTCTTCTTCTTCTTTGGCGATCACTCATAGCTGAGTAAGATTGTTTTCCATAAACACTGTTTTAACAATGAGTCTGTAAGTGACTGTGGAGGTCAATTCTGGATCCGCATGTCCTTCCACAGTGGGGACATAGGTTTCCAGGTGGGAGTTGATCACGGTGTGGATTTGCCAAGCGTGCCTTCCTCTTAGCACGTTTCTCCCTTGCGTTCTGAGTTTGAGTGTCTTCAAAGCCCATGACACCTTTGGTAAAGGCTGTTCTCCAACTGGAGCGCTTGCAGGCCAGTGTTTCCCAGTTGTCGGTGTTTATACTACATTTTTAAAGATTTGCCTTGAGACAGTCTTTAAACCTCTTTTGTTGACCACCAGCATTACACTTTCCATTTTTAAATTCGGAATAGAGTAGTTGCTTTGGAAGACGATCATCAGGCAGCCTCACAACATGACCAGTCCAACGAAGTTGAAGTTGAAGAATCATTGCTTCAACAATGATGATCTTTGCTTCTTCCAGTACACTGATATTAGTTCGCCTGTCTTCCCAAGTGATGTGTAAAATTTTTCGGAGACACCGTTGATCTTTTGAGCAGTTGGAGATGGCGTTTATAAGTGGTCCATGTTTCACAAGCATATAGTAAGGTTGGTAGTACAATAGCTTTGTAAACAAGCATTTTGGTTTCCCTGCGAATGTCTGGGCCCTCGAGCAATCTGCACTTCAATCGGGAGAAAGCCACACTCGCAGAGCTCAGGCGATGCTGGATTTTGGCATCAATGTTGGCCCTTGTGGAAAGGTAACTGCCTAGGTAGGTAGAAGTGATCAACCACGTGGAAATTAGGGAAATTTGTGGGAGAAGTGATCAACCACGTGGAAACTAGGGAAATTTGTGGTGCACATAGACCAAGTCTGATTTTCATGAAATGTGGGAGAGTGGGCAGCCTTCAGTGTGAAATAAATAAAAATATATGTTTGTTTACGAACTACAGTGCACCTGGAGTAAAGTTCTTCCAGTCCATCCCCCTTTCACTCCTACTGTGTTTATTC
This sequence comes from Zootoca vivipara, assembly GCF_963506605.1. Classification (NCBI taxonomy): domain Eukaryota; kingdom Metazoa; phylum Chordata; class Lepidosauria; order Squamata; family Lacertidae; genus Zootoca; species Zootoca vivipara. Next base: position 82,603,813 of record NC_083278.1, read on the forward strand.
TAAGGATGTTAAACTCCAATCTCATGGTCCCCTGCTTACACAGGGACATCAAAGGAGGAAGATGTTCCTGACCTCTGGAGCAGAGAAAAGCTTATCAGCTTAAAAACAGGGGGAAGGAAGGAAGGGGGAAAGATAGAGACAGTTTCCAGGAGATGTAGGCATCCTTTTGAACTCCAAACAAAGTGTTTGCCCCTCTTTATGTCTGAAACATTCTGAGTACTGTGTAGTCACTTAAAGGAAGGCTGAATAGCAACAATAATTGACCCAAGTTAAATATCTGCTTGATCTGCTCTGAGCTGACAGTGAAATAACAGAGCAGTTGTGGGTGGGTGCATAGTACTGGGTCCCCTACAAAATGTGGCCTCCCTGTTAGTAGGTTAACTGCAGAATTGGCCTTAACAGCACAATCCTAGGCATGTCTGCTCAGATGTAAGTCTCATTGGTCTCATGTGCGCTTACTACCATGTAAGTGTGCATAGAATTGCAGCCTAAAGCTACGAGACCAGGTATAAGGCTGTTGTGTGGATATACTGAGCCCTGAACAACTTTGGCCCATGATACCTAAAGAACCACCTGAGCCCTTGTATCACAGTTTGATCTTCAGAAGGAGCACTGCTAGTTGTCCTTTGTTGGGCATATAGCATCACTGGAACACTCTTCCAGCATCGATTTGGACTTCCAGGCATCTCTTGAAGGCTTTTTATGCCAACAGGCCTATGTAGTTACATAAAACACATCATTTAGCCAAACGCTGTACTGATTTTAATGGTGTTTTATGTTTTATCAATGTGCACTGCCTTGATATGGTAATAGTGGTATATGACCACTTCAATAAGTAAATAAGATAAAACTATACTATACTATACTATACTATACTATACTATACTATACTATACTATACTATACTATACTATACTATATGAATCAAATTCTTCTTAGATTTACTGAGTTCCTGCAGTTTTCTGGCAGTAATTCCTGTTTAGTGTTTTTCAGTCACTACATTCACAGGAACTGCCACAGGTTTGTTGACTTCGGGGAAAGGGGAAGACAATAAGTTTCTTTTGGGGTGTAACAAAGACTGCCACAAAGCAATTTCTAACTCTCAAAATGCAGAATAAAATTTAGAACTTATCTGCTGTGCACAATTACAGGGTTTTGCTGGTTTTCTTTAGAAAGCACGTCCATGGAAACTGGTCACAGCAAACGAATATAGTTCATATTGCCATTCTGATTCCTTTTACCACATCCCTAAATTCATTCCAAAGAAAGCAGTGTTGTGTTGATTTGGAGGCGATGTCAAAACAGGGGCAAAAATCAAAAGAAAGCAATGTTGAAACAAGGAAAATATTACTTAGGCACTCTTCTCTTACCAGCAATGCTGCAGTGAACAAATAAGTCATTGAGCACAGATTAGTATAGGAAAAAGCTCACCTGCTCTCAGTACCCTCTGTTTATTTCCCTCTAACTCCTTTGGCCCCTTCCCTTGCTTGGAGCAGTCATCCCCCCCCTCTTCCTTTAAGTCCCTCCTTTTAACACATTCTATTGCAAACCTTTCCCTGTTGACTGAATCTAATTTTGCCAGCCATGTCTGCTAAACCATTTCTTCATCTCTGCTAATCTTTTTTCTAATTACTGGTTCCCCCACCTCCACTGTCTTACTGAAGTTTTGCTACATGTTACACATGGATGATGCTGTGACAGCGCTGTGAACATTTGTAATGACCTCCGAATGTACCAGCAACTGGCTCTAGTTTAACAGCTGCAGAATTGTGCAAGAAAGCTGGCCTGAACTATGTTTGCTGACTGACCATTCCCAAGAGGCTTCCTCGTTGTTGGCATAAACCTTATCAAATTACTTGGTTATCATGTAGGAGTGCCCAAACATTTTGGGTTGCCCTAACTTACTTTGCCCTGGTCATGTTCCCCACACCACACTGGCCACAGCTGATTGGAGTTTGTAGTGTAAGACATCGAGGGCACCAGGTTGGGGAAGATTGCATTAGTCTGTGATGGCTGAATTACTCTTGTGGTAGGGAAGTTTGTACCATCAGGGCACCTTCCCACCCACTCCATCCCTTGTTGTTTAGCACTGCCTCATTTCTCAGAAACAAAACACAGCTTTCTTTGGAAAGGATTTTTGGAGGCATGTGGCGAAAGCAACCAGGAAGACCACGATGAGCCATGTCCGTTGTGGCTTTTTTTCCATGCACATCCTTTCCAAAGGGTTCTGGATTTATGCCCACAGAACTGTGTCCCTAGCATGGATGACTATTTCAGTTTGTGTTTTCCAGTCCATCAGTTAAATTCCCATTCATAGCTTTGTGGGCACCTGCGAAAGTAAAAGAGGTAATCTGAGTAGATGTGTGCAATGAAGCCTTCCTGAAAGGGTGCTGGACTTTGCTGTGTCTGAACAACACACATGCTGTGGTAGGGAATTGAGATTCAAGTAAGGCTTTTTAACAAAGTCCCACATAATATTACAGAGAAGCTGGCAAAATGTAAGCCAGATGAGTAGTGAGTGCTGCAGGAGACAGAATCAGGAATCAATTTGACCTTAACAGATTGGAGAACTGGGCCAAAACTAACAAAATGAGAGTTAGACTATGTTCTGCACATAGTCAGGAATAACCAGCTGCACAAATATAAGTTGGGGGACACCTGGATTGCCCATAGTTTCCTTGAAAATGATATAGGGTCTTAGTAGATCACAAGTTGAACGTGAGTCAACAGTGTGATGTAGCAGCAAAAAAAAAACTAATGCTGTTCTAGGCTGCATCAACAGAAATCAAGTGTCCAGATCAAGGGAAGTAATAGTACCACTCTAGTCTGTTTTGGTCAGACCCCACCTGGAATACTGTGTCCAGTTCTAGGCAACACAATTTAAGAAGGATGTTGCCAAGCTGGAGAGTATGCAGAAGAGGGCGACCAAGATGATCAAGGGGCTGGAAACCAAGCCTTATGAGGAATGGTTGAGGGAATTGGTTGTGTTTAGCCTGGAAAAAAGGAGCCTGAGAAGAGATATGATAGCCATCTTCAAATATCTAAAGGGCTGTCACATGGAAGATGGAGAAATCTTGTTTTCTCCTGCTCTGGAGGATAGACCCAATCCAATGGCTTCAAATTACAAGGAAGGAGATTTTGGCTAAACATGAGGAAGAACTTTCTGACAAAGCTGTTTAACAGTGAGTGGAATGGACTCCCTCGGGAGGTGGTGGACTCTGCTTCATTGGAGATTGGATGGCCATCTGTCATGAATGCTTTCAACTAAAGCACCACTCTGCATTGCAGGGGGTTGCACTAGGTGGCCCTTGGTGTCCCTTCCGACTCTACAATTCTATGATTCTATGAAATGCGACTCCTGCCATTCCTGATATGAAGAGAGCAGAGGGGAGTTGGGTGACTAGTTCGACCCAGAAGATACTGCAGACCTCCTGACAGAGACAAGCATCCTCCATCCCCACCATAATCCCAGAGTTGGCAGCCGCAGCTGCTGCTACCCATTATGTGTTTACTTAAGCCGTGACTCAAGCGACGGACCAGATGTAGTGCCAGACACTGATCTGACCGCAAGTCAGATCCAGCCCATGATTCTGACATGGTCTTTGCCTCATGTCAGTTTCAAAAAAGTGAAAAGCAAAACACATATCCACTCCTTTCAAATACACAGCTCCCAGCACAGGACTAGGCTCAGCAAACTTGAGACACGGTAAGTGCCAGTTTCCGTTCCATCTGGCTTAAATTCTCTCTTGTTTCCAATGCAGGAGAACTGTGCTTCTCCTCGGTCTTGGGCTTGTATTTGGAGTCTCTTTCTGCAGTGGAAGCAGGGGCCGTGTTGGAGAGAGAGAGAGAGGGAGAGGGAGAGGGAGAGGGAGAGAGAGAGAGGACGGAAGAGAAGGGAAGCTTTGTTAGAAATGGTACCCTGGTGAGGGTCATGGAGTGTTGTGTTCACAAGTTGGCCAGGTTGCCATGAGGGCAGATTGATCCCCCGTTGAAGTATCGAGTAGTAAATAATCTTAAGAGCACTGAGGAGCACAAAGGTGATTTTGAAACTGTATGGTGCATGCCTGCTTCCAATACATTAGAAAGGACAGTGTTGCCTTTTCACCCATGGCTCACTTTAGAACAACCTGTTAAGAGAAGAGAGTAGAAGACACCTAACTAGTGTAATCAGTTCTAAACTACGTACAAACTTTATTTTGACTTCATTATTTACATTGTATGTTTGTTATATTGTTTAGAAACTTTTTTAAAAAAGTGGTAAAAAAGTATAGGCTGAAGCCATCCATGTTCAGGAAAGAATATAGATGAGAGATAGTTCATAAGATGCAGAGTGGCCTACAAGTAGCAAAGGTGTCTGGGGCTGCTTCTGCATGCAAAAGTATAGCCTGACCCATCACAGATCCAGCTGAAATTTCCTGGCAGTAATGAACATGGCAGCACATGTCACAGGGATGCTGGATGTCTGGAGGACTTGGTTCTCACAACGTGGTTTTCCATGCCAGTTCATACACAGAAACACTTGTACTGAGCCTTGTCTTGTCCTGTAATGCTAACACCCAGGTGTAAAATACTTGAGTCTTAAAAAAATAAAATTAAAAATAATTGCGAGCTTTTAGCAGAAAAGAGAAGAGAAACATCTCTGTGTACCCTTTTACTTTTCCCTGAAATGCAATGCTGTTTCAAACTTCTCTTTGAAACCACCATGGTTAGAAATGTATTTTGAAATGCAAGTTGTGACGCTCTGGATCATAGCGGCAATCTCTGCCTGTTACAGAAGTGCCTGAGGGCTTGGGTGTGATTCATGGTACGTACAGTATGTTGCTTGCACCTGGTTAAATACACAACCAACAACAAACCTAGTAAGTCGCGTATAACTATGCGTAAACCATACAACAAAACGTGACCGGCTGATGAATAATAATGCCGATATCACATACTCTGTAGATGACAAATATTTACATGCTTTCTATATTTGTCGTCTATAGAGTATGTGATATCGGCATTATTATTCGTCAGCCGGTCACGTTTTGTTGCACCTGGTTAAAAGCATGAAGAAGAAAAAATCCTGCAGCTTCGGGGGAACCTGGTGTTTTTGCATGATGCCCTTAAGGATTATGGACTTTCAAAGCATTTTGCAATTCTGAGACCAGGGGATTCCTTCCGCTTGAAAATGAAAGTCCAGCTTCAGCCCCAAATTCGGCACCAGTGGGGTGATATCCTACTATATCTCTGCACTCCAGTGGTGTGTGTGTCACCTGTGAGAATGGTTCTGTTTTGGAACAGAATGCAATTTGTGATTTGTACCCTCCTATATCCTTATGGTTCCTTATTGATTGTTACTTGCTCTTTTTGTGTGTAAAACTGTAGTTAAAACATTACAGATAGATATAAAAAAATATTGTGGGCTTTGTGGAGAGAAAGAGAAGTATATCTTTGTAACCAGTGGTGTCGTGGGCACTAGCCAATAGGTACCTGTGGCACGTGCGCAACTGAACTTACTGTATTCCAAACTGCAGCTGCTTTTTGCAGATAAATTGCATTTCCCCATCAACTTAAGTGCTACAGTGGGGAGGAAATCTGGATTACGTGAACAATGTGAGTAACAGCTCTATGTTCACGGTGCAATAAAACAATAGTCTTGAAATACATAGTGGTATAACAGGCCATTATTGCAAGCCTTGGGGAGAAAAGACCAAGGGGAATCTCTGGTCTCCTCTGATTCCAAGAAAGGCTGGGAAAGTATTGCAGCAGAAGGGAGAAGTGATTATTATGTGCCCTTTGTCAAATGGGGCCATATAAATGTGATAAGAATGAGATGGATAAAGACTGTAAATCAATTTGTACACTAATTATGCTGTAAAAAGTATTTATTGTGCATGCTTTAGCAGAATCACAGAGATTCAGTGTACGTGCAGTGCAGACAAGTAAGAGAGTTTTGGGGGGAAATCTCAGGACCTGACATAAATAGATGTCAAACAGCTTTTAGATATAACCAGCTAAGCTCCATTCTTATGCAACTGGAATTTGCATATTTGCCGGTTCTTAAGTCACCATAGGAGCTGTGGTTTTGACCTCTTCATTTCATGTATGAAAGATGCTAAGCTTTGGTGGGAAAGCGAGAAATGTTGTAAAGGCAGGAATCTGTCTCTTCAATCTGCGTAAAAAAGAACAAGTTGGCAAACCATGCGGAAGACTTGTTGTTTTAACGATTTCATGATATGTTGTTCATTTTTTCAGACTGTACACAGTTTAAGTTTCTTGAAGTATTAAGTGATGCGGAAGTGCTTTAAAATAAATAAATGACACATGCACACAGGAGCAGAATCTCAATTCCAAGAGATGATGTTTGGGTAGCACCTTCCCATTAAAAGTTGTTTCATTTTGTAGCATCTAATCTGAAGATCACTTTCTCCATGTTATGGTATAAGGCAGATGATAAGCCCCTCCTGCCCCCAATGCACTTAACCAGGGGGAAATCAAGTTCGATGGGAAATTGCCATATCTTGTTAGGAGCATGGAGCAAAAACTTTAAATTATACCAGAGTGATGTTCTTCCTTTGCATCCTATTATGCTTGTGTATGGAAGGCTTTGGATGGAGGCTGTGATGTGCCCAGGCTGTGGATGCTGTGGAGTTATGGACAATAATGGCAAGTTCAGACTTGTCGATCAGATTGGAACCACTGTATCTGCTCTCTATCCAAGAAATATTGCACATTGCTATGATTGTGCCTGTGTAGCAACATGGTCTTGTTTGCTCTCCTAGTCCTTTATCATGTCAGATGTTGGTTTCTCTCCACTTTGTCCCCCAACTTCTACTTGTTGTCTGTTCTGTCTTTTGATCACTTGAGCACGTAAGATCTTTTATGTTGGCTGCTCTACCTCTGTCCTTTTCCACTGTTGTTTCTGCTTACCCAGATTTCCATCGCTGTATTTGTGTGTAGATTTCTGGACAGTATTCACCCCCATTTTTCCATTACTGATTCAGTTCTCAGCCTTTGGTAAATAGAACATTGTGTGTGGAAGGTGGGAGAGCTAGGAGCGAAGTGGGGAATATATAATTTTGGTAAATCAGTAACAGCCCAGTAGTAACCTGTTGTGTGCAACTTCTGAAAGGGCACAAGGATTACATCCAGGTCTTGTAATGAGATGGACCTGTGTGTGAGTTAAAGGGATGGATCCAAAACAAATCCCTGCTTGAGAGCATTTCCTCAGTATTCACAAGCAACATTTCCTTTTTAAAATGCCACTGCTAAATGTGTGTTTGCATGTATTTTCTAGAGCAGTCTACAAGGGCATTGTGTATTAAATTTTCTATTTGTGATCCTGAGGACTAGAAACTTTAAAAAAAATAAAAATCAGAGACAAGCTTCTCTGTAAGCCAGCACATTCTATTCTAGAAATCCACATGCATCCTTGTTCTGTTCAGCTGCTTCAGTGCTGATGTCTAGAACCACCAGTGTTTCTAGATCCTTTCAGTTTATTTGGAGTCTATGAACAATTTCATTGGATTCCATTGTTCTGGCTTCTCATTAACTGTTTTTTCTTTCCTTAAAAAAACCCAGTTGCTTTTATTTGAGCATAACGAACAACCAAATATATTCAATGAAGCTCTGCGGTCTTGTCAATATATGGTGCAAGATGTATAATATGTTCATAGTAATCTAATGCAACAAAATTAATCAGTAACTAACCTTTTTCTTTTCTTTCGACTCTCCAGGGAGCCAGCTGTGAAGTGAAGCAGTGAGAATTTGCTACACGCAACAAACACCTGCAAAGTGCCAAAATGACAGGCAACAGCCCTCAGGACAGGTACCGTTGGGGCGCAATGAAACAGAAAGGAAACTGCCTGTGTACATGGGCAAATGCAAACACACACACACACACACACACACACACACACACACACACGTTTATTTAGCACCAGGCCCACCATTAACACACAACGCACAGCTGCTGGAGTCCTACTACCTTATCAGGGATTACTGCTGACAGCTACTTTAGACCACCTTTAAAAATAACCTTTTTGGTGTTCCAGTTTGTGCCCATGCAACTTGGTTTGGGAGCCCCTGTGGTTTTAATGCCCAACAATGCCCTGGATTGATGCTATCTCAGGGGCATTGTAGGTAATTTTAAAGGTGCAAACTTATAGACTGAGCTGCCTGCTCATCAGAGCATGGCTGCTGCCTATTATGGTCACTAGGTAAGTCTTCTACTTACCTAGCACCTAGTGACCATGGTAGACAAAGACCCCCCCCCCCCAAAGCCCAGAGCCAGCTTTGCTAGCACTGTACGAAACAGCCCCTTCTTTTTCTATGCCTTGATTTTGATATCACATGACACATTCCCCCCCATATGGAAATAGGAAGCTGCCTTTATATAGATTGAAGCCAAGGAGACATCTATCTCCGTATTGTCAACACTGAATCGCAGCAGTTCTCCAGAGTTTCAGGCAAGAGCCTTTCTCAGCCCTACTTGGAACTGAATTGAACCCAGGACCTTTTGTCTTACTTATTGTATGGGAAACGTAGTGTGAGTGTTTTGGATGACTGGATTTATGTTCTGATGACTGCACTGATGTCTCTTAAGAGACTTCCTTGTTCCGAGGCAGGAGCAACAACAAACAGAATCAATTGGCAGTAAAAAAAAGCTGTGACAGTCCCTTAAAAAAAATGAGCTCTGTCTCTCTGCCTGTTTCTGAATCTCCTTCTTCCTAGCTCTGTTCACCACGAACCTCTCACTTTCTGACATAAGAAGCAGGCAATATGCTTAGCACTGACCGCCCCTGGCACAAGCTTAGAATGAGCCACAGAAAGAAATTCCAGGGCTTAAAACAAAGCCTCTGTGCTCTTTCTTCCTAAATGGAAGCCATGCTAATGCTGCTTGCCAGGAGACCATGCAAAAAGCAAATCACATTTTTATACCATTGCCCTTGCTATACGTACCTTGCCTCATTTTCGCCACCACCCAAAACCTCCTTTGCCACAAATCTGGTACTTTGTCCTATGTTGAACATGTGAGCATTGTTGTATGAATGATCGTAAGAGACTGACTGGGCAAGTATTCTCCCACTCAACTCTTCTGTGAGTGTCGTAAAAGATAGCAAAGAGGATTTATTTTTCCTCCTCTGTGTTTCCCTGCTTGGTGCCTGAGTGCTTTGGAAGATCACATATTTACTCAATTTAAAAAAATAAAAATTGGTCTAGCACACTTACTCATTCATTAGCCCAGGCAAACACATGCTTAAATTTATCTCGCCAAAATCAACAGGACTCTTAACTGTAGCTGCATCGTACGCTCATTTGTTTGTTTAGAGCTACAGATGGTCCGTCCCGAGTCTTGAGATGAGAATTGTTTGTATACGAGATGGATCCATGTCCCCAACAGGCTCACATATTAAGTTTGAAGGATGTGGAGGAAATGGAATGAGAATAGTACTGAAGTTACCTCACAGAGTCGGGCGAGAACTAGCAGAGCAAAGGATCTTGAAAGGATTTATATAGAACCTTCCCTGGCCTTGTGCCCTCTGGATGTTTCGGACTCGACTCTCATGATCCCTGACCATTGGCCATGGTGGCCAGGGCTGATGGGAATTGTAGTCCTAAGCATCTGGAGGCTGGGAAAGGCTGATTTATATTGTACTCAAGGGATTCTAATAAAAACCTACAAGTTGCTCCTTACAGGCTCTGGGGCTATATATAGCCTGAAGGACATGTTTATGAAAACGGTTGCTCAATTTAATCCTCAAGCAGTTTGCAACATTTTGAATGGCAGTATAGAAATGTCTTAAATGGCTAGGCTGTCCCTTGTCCAGGAGCTCCCACTTAGTCATAGAATCATAGTTGGGAGAGACCACAAGGGCCATCCAGTCCAACCCCCTGCCAAGCAGGAAACACCATTCCTGACAGATGGCCGTCAAGCCTCCGCTTAAAGACTTCCAAAGAAGGAGACTCCACCACACTCCTTGGCAGCAAATTCCACTGCCGAACAGCTCTTACTGTCAGGAAGTTCTTCCTAATGTTTAGGTGGAATCTTCTTTCTTGTAGCTTGAATCCATTGCTCCTTGTCCGCTTCTAATCCCCATTGGTTGTTCTTGTTTCTTGCAGGTATAAGGCTGTCTGGCTGATCTTTTTCATTCTCGGCCTTGGGACACTTTTGCCATGGAATTTTTTCATGACTGCTACGATGGTAAGTTCAAGGGAGGTAGAGGCTATATAGTGGATGTGTTTGGTACTAGACACCTTCACCAGGGCTGACCTAGATCAGGGATTTCCCAAGCTATGTGTCAGGGTACCCTAGTGTGCTGCTAAAGGTAAAGGTCAAGGGACCCCTGACCGTTGTCCAGTCGCAGACGACTCTGGGGTTGCGGTGCTCATCTCGCTTTACTGGCCGAAGGAGCCGGCGTTTGTCCTCAGCTCAGACAGGTCATGTGGCCAGCATGACTAAGCCGCTTCTGGCGAACCAGAGCAGTGCACGGAAACTCTGTTTACCTTCCCGCCGGAGCAGTACCTATTTATCTACTTGCACTTTGACGTGCTTTCGAACTGCTAGGTTGGCAGGAGCTGGGACTGAGCAATGGAAGCTCACCCCCTCGTGGGGATTCGAACTGCCGACCTTCTGATCGGCAAGCCCTAGGCTCAGTGGTTTAACCCACAGCGCCACCCGCATCACAGGTTAGTGTGCTGCTAGAGGGAATGAAAGGCACCTTGAGTAATCAGATTGTTTCTTGGATGCATCCACCACAGCACATTGCTCCACAAGACCAGATTAAGAGGCATGGTGGCTCTGTGTTAGTCTGTGTCTAAGACACTGTAGTCATGTTTACTTCAGTGGGACTTCATTACAGTCACTTCCTGTTGGCTTGCACCCATACATAGGAGCTGCCTTTTGATGAGGATTGCTGGATGAATATGAGCAGCGATAACAGGGCAACTGTTCTGCACAAACCCCTTCTATCCCAGGGGTAGCATCCAAGGCAAGCCAGCCTGGACCTTCCCATTGGAAAGATGTTTTATCTTTCCAAGATGAATCTCTTCAAGGCATTTGTGAGGATCCATCCCCTGCAAAAACACACAAAACAGCTCTTTAGTTTGCCGTCATAAACATGGCTTAGCATGATTTAGAGTTGACATTTTAACAGGCAACAGAAAGCCCTGCTCAGTGAAGAACTTAGCAATTGCTTAGCAGGGAAGCTTATTTTCTTCATGCTCTCCTCTGTCCACTCTCTGCAGTACTTTACTAGCCGCCTGAAGGAGGATACTTACAACAATGTGTCCTTCATTGATCTCCATATGAACATGAATGACACAGAGATTGAGAAACCTCCTCCCACACACTTGCAGTCCATATTCAACAACGTGATGACACTCTGTGCCATGTTGCCTCTACTCATCTTTACCTGCCTCAACTCCTTCATCCACCAGAGGTGAGATCTTTGTCGTTTTCTCCCTCAAAGGAAGTCCCACACTTCCTGCTTCGTCCCTCTTCTCCTTTTGGCCCAGCAGTTGCATCGAGGGCAAGACAGTCTTGACATTTCCAGTGGAAAGGCGCCTCTTTTCGATAGAGTTACAATCTTGGTGGATTATGTTCTTTTTGCATCTTTGTTGGGCTTTTTAGTTTTTGACAAAGATTTGTTAATCATTTAATATGCCTTATGCTGTAACTGTGATGCTCTGTTAATGTCATTGTTATTTATTGTTTGTAAGCACTTTTGGGATTCATTTGAATGCATATCAATCAATCAGTCAATTTTCTCTCGCTCCCTCTGTCAATGTCAACTTGTTAGGATCCCCCAGCAAGTTCGGATCCTATGCAGCCTGGTGGCTATCCTGTTGGTCTTCCTGGTAACAGCCATCGTAGTCAAGGTCTCCATGGACCCTTTGCCCTTCTTCATTATCACCATGGTCAAGATAGTCTTCATCAATTGTAAGTGTGGGTCACTTGTAGACTGGCCTTGACATTGACAGAAGGGAATATAGGCATTTCTCACATGCAACCCTTCACCAACGGAGAGAGAGAGAGAGAGCGCTTGTAGGATTGTCTGAATGCAGGAAGGCAAATCCTGAGTGTTCTATTCTAGGAAATTTTCCATCCTGCTGCCTTTGGAGGAATGGAAATGTCAGAATTCACAGCTGTGACTCTCATAGCAAAAGATATTGTAGGGACTTGGGTAAATGATTATTTATTTATTTATTTACAAACTTTTATAAAATAGACCAATAGATAGATAGATAGACAGACAAATAGACAGACAGATGGAGGTACTTGGTGTTGAAGTGAGAAAGTAGCTTCTTCATCTCTGTAAAACCTGCATATGGAAACTTAAGGCCATCTAGGTGTTGTTGGACTTGTGGCTTCCATCACTCCTGGCAATTGGCAGTGGAGGTTGTAGAAGGAGTAGTCCTTCTCCAGCAAGGCTGAGTGTGGCATGTTTACCCTTGAGAGTGCATATTCAGGCTGCCTCCTGCTCCTCAGCACTGGGTGGTGTCACAATATCTCCTCTGCACCAGACCTCTCTGCCACTCACCTCTCTGTCTTTTCTCCCTACAGCCTTTGGTGCCATTCTCCAGGGCAGCCTCTTTGGACTGGCAGGACTCCTGCCTGCCAGTTACACAGCACCTATTATGAGCGGGCAGGGCCTCGCAGGGACATTTGCGGCTCTGGCCATGATCTGCGCTATCGCCAGTGAGTATTGATACACAACCGCCCATCTCCTTTCAGCCTAACAGCCTGGACTACTTGGGAGGATGAAATATCAGATCAGAAATAGCCCTTCGTGTATGTTCTTGAAAAGGCCGCCTCTTCACTGGCTTCTGGGATCCCTAATCTCCATGTCCCTTCTCAGTCACAAACCGCAAGGCTTGTCCTTTGCAAATGCCTGTGAAGGACAAGCCTTGAGGTTTGGGTATCTTCAGAAGCCTTGGCTCTGCGGTCACTATCACTGGTGACCTGCATTGTGTGTGTGTCAGGGTCGAGACAGATGAGGAGGAGTGGTGGCACAGCCCCCCTGACAAGGAGGCACCCACAGAGGAATGTGAGGAATTCATGCCGGGGGAAGACTGGTGGAGGCACTCCTCAGAAGAGGAACCTGACAGAGAAAGATCAGAGCTGGAAGAAGTTGGGTCAGAAGCAGGCCCCAGTCAGGGAGGGGATCAGCCGGCCCCCTGCCCCCCCCCAATTCACAGCTCGACAACGCAGAGCGGAGAAATGACGACTGCAATTAGAAACAGCTGCAGCTCGTAGAAAGCGTGGGAGTGAATTAGATACTTAAGGAGAGGGCAGATAACCATTATTCAGCGTCTGCAACTGCCGTGCTGAAGGCATAGCTGAAACGCTCACCGTGTGTTTATTCCTGTATTCTGACTCCTGGATAACCCCGACCTTGGCTTCCTGACTGAACGGACTTCGGCTTTATCTGGCCCTTGCTACTGGCTTGACCTGGACTGTGTACCTCAGCTTCATCTGGCCCTGACTGCTGCTCTTCAGCGTGCCAACTTGCCGGCGTCCTAACAGTGTGTTGGTTTGTGACTGGACCTCCCTGCAAAGGGTTGCTTTAGATGACTCCCTGGTTTGAAGCAGGAATCCCAAGGTTCATAGAAACATAATTTGCAGGTGGCTGCCTCTGCTTTACCCTCAGGTTAAATATGGGAGGGAAAGTTTCCCCAGTCACCATTTCCTTCCAAATCTTTCAGGTGGCTCTAAACTGGAAGACAGTGCCTTTGGTTACTTCATCACCGCCTGTGTCGTGATCCTGATGGCCATTGGCGCCTATATTGTGTTGCCTCGTCTGGTAAGGATTCTCTTTTCTCTTAAGGTGGCCCTGAAATAGTGGGCAAGTTGGGGAGTTCCTTGTATTCCTGGCCAATGGGCACCATTTTGCAGGGAGGTGGGAGCAGGCTCTGTGTCTGCGGAGCCACAAGGAGTCTCAGTTTTTTTGCTTCAGAAGAGTTCCCAAGATCTTTCCCTTTGCCACCACTAGGTTATAGTTGTTTTTACCTTCCACACCAACACATGTTCTATGCTACGCCCTGGTTTTCTCAACAGGACTTCTTCCGCTACTACTCCATGAAGGATAAGACAGAATATCGGGCCCATGAGGCCTACTCTGAGGTGGAAACCAAGATGGACCTCATCAAGAAAGGTAAAAGAAGAAAGAGATGATGGGCTGGGAAGTGTGCTGCCAATTCAGTTATGGGGGTGGGGGTCCCCACCAGCACTTAGTAACAGTCAAAACATGCTTTAGTACGGGACTGAGGAATCTGTGGCCCTCAAATTGTTGTTGGGCTGCAACAGAATGGTCAGGGATAATGGCAGATTTTATCCAACATCTGGAAAGCCACATATTCCTCATCCCTGTTACAGAATATATGCAGCAAACAATAACTCCTAACACACCAGTGGCCCGCAATTCCCCCAGGTAAGATTAGGAGTACCTTTTGCCATCTATGGCAGGTCTGCCGAATATATGGCCACCATGGTGCAGGAATAGCCTAGCTACAACGATTCATGCACTGTAACCACAAGATGCAATTATTGCAGTGCGCTCAGTGTGGGGCTATCCTCGCACATCGCCTGGAAATTTCCAGCTGGCGCAAAAAGCTGGGACTGCATCGCCAAGAGGGAGAGGCTACTGCCAGCCCATAACTCCAGTTGCAGTGGCTGGCCGTATGTTGCAGGACCAGGTTCAAGGTTCTTGTATTAATTAACCAGGCCCGTAACAACTCGGCTCCAGGATATCATAAGGGGCCATCTGATCTCTTATATCCTGGCTCAAACACTGAAATCTTGAGTGGAGCCCCTGTTGGTGGTTCCCCACAGCTCAAATGCTCGGCTCGTAACTATTAGGACCCACAACACTGAATGCATAGCTTCTATCTATGGAATTCCACACACACACACAGAGAGAGAGAGAGAGAGAGAGAGGGAGAGGGAGAGGGAGAGAGAGAGAGAGAGTTTAGACAGGCACTATCCTTGCTAAACTTCAGGCACATGGCAAAGACTTTCTTATTACAGAGGGAATTGTAGGGGAGTGTTTTGAATTTACGACACATTTTTACTTTTTTATTCTCTGCATGGTTATTCTCCGTATGATTTATCTGTATAAATAAATAAATTACATAAGCCATGAAACCCTTATGCTCAACTTGCATCCTATTCCCTGTTTTGGAACCATGGTCTTCATTGATTTGCACTGTTATAATCTCCCCTCTTCTACCAAACAACCCAGCATTTCTCGCTTGAACATTGGCTGATAATGTAAACATTTGAATATCCCTAGCATGGGGTGGGGTGGGGAAATTTGTGGCCCTCCAGATGTTGCTGGACTCCAGCTCCCATGATTCCTGGGAAGCATGGTCAATGGTTGGGGTGATGAGCGTTTTAGTACAATGTCATCTAGAGAGCCACAGGGTGCCCACCCCAGATCTGTTAGTGCTCTGTTAGGATTTTCTTTTTTATTATTATTATTTTTAACTTTCGTGGGCCAGTTATTAACAACCTCCTATGAAAACCCATAATAAAAACAAGTTTAAAGGAAGTCCGCAGGTGCGTCCAGCAAATACTTGGGCATAGTGTACTTTATCAGAAAGGATCATAATAATTATTATTATTTTTAAAAGTGTGAGGAAATCATTCTAAACATGGTCTTTTTCTGCAGATGACCTCAATGGTATGGAACCCCCACATGCTGCAAATGGGGCCTCCCGTGCGCTAGACCACAACCCTTCAGTAATGAGCATTTTCAAAAAGGTATTGGAACTTAAAATGGGCCTTGGAATAGTTGGCTCTTCCGAGGTTGGGCCCCCATGTTTCTGGGGGCTTTTGCCCTGAATCTGTCTCCATGTGTACCTATTCCATTTTCTTCACCAGATCTGGGTCATGGCCGCTTGTGTCTGCTTTGTCTTTACTGTCACTATTGGGGTCTTCCCAGCTGTCACTTCTGATACAAAACCAACCATTGCAGGAAAGACACTTTGGGGTAAGTGAAAGTGCACTCCATTGTAAGTGGCTGGGGTCAGGACTATTGATGGCCAAACCCTGGGAGATTTGGGCGGACTAAAAGATAAATAAATACATGAATAGCTCACCCTTCATTTGGGGAGCTCAGAGCTCCTTACATGGGGACTCCTAGGCAGCCTTTTATCCAGGAACTGACTTGGCTGGTGCCTGCTTAGCTTGAATAAAGTTACACCATCATCATGCCATCATCAGCTGTAACCCCATAAAGCAGCCTTCGCCAACCTTGTTCTCACCAGATGTTTTGGACTACAACTCCCATCACCCAGCATGGCTAGGGCTGATGGGAGTTGTAGTCCAAAACTTGTGAAGCGCATTAAGTTTGAGAAGGCCGCCATCAACTGTGGGTAAGAGCAGGAGGGCATTAAATGTGGACTGGGCAGGTTTAGCCTGGAGAGCTGGAAGACTTTGAAGGGAGGATTATTGTTAGAAGAAGAATATTTGATCTCCAACAATGGCTAGGGTGGAAACGGGTCTGAAAATTAAATGCATCCTTTCTGGTCTAAGTTTATACATCCTGCTTGGACAAAACATCCACGTTTTCTTATTTCTTCTTATCATACCTCTCTGCATTTACACCATGCATTCATGCTACAACAGACTCTGTACAATTATCAGCGACATTATTTGTTGGGAAAGGAATAGCAAAGGGCTGTGACAATCCATGCGTATTCTGTAGATAAGTTCTCATGAGCAGCGTCCATGAAAAGCATACTAAAGAAGGGAGTATGATTTCACAGCGGAGAACGGAGAAGATTTCAGGGGGTGTCTATTGGGGTAGGAGGAAGCTGTACCCACTTCCTCGGCTGCCTGAATTCAACTCTCTTCGAAGATAGAGCAAACCTTTTGCTGCTTTGATAAGACAGAACAGTATCGAAAGGGAAAGAATGAAGGAAATTTCTCCAACCACCAAGTCCTGCAGGCAGGATGCTCTTCCCCCAGTCCTTAACATACTATTTTGGGAGGGTTTCCCCCCCATGTATCTCAAAGGGCTGAGTTTTCTTCACCAGTTTGACACCACTCACTAGTGCTCCCTCAGTGACTGGGTACAGGAACAGACTGACCCATGGCTCCAGGGCTCCTTTCAGCAGCAGCATGTTCCATGTTCAAAGCAGGCGGAAGTGTGTGGCATACATGCACCTCAAGCATTCTGCACCATTTCCCTGGGCCTAGCCCCTGGGCCTAGCTATTGCTCTGTTTGACTATAGCAGGGGACTGAGGTCCTGGAACTGATTCCTCCTCTCCACTTCTCTCTCTCCTCAGCTGATTACTTTACAGCAGTCTGTTGTTTCCTGATGTTTAATGCCTTCGACTGGGCAGGTCGGAGCCTTACAGCTGTCTGCATGTGGGTGAGTATCCACAAGAAAGGCCATTGGTATTGGCTTAACCAGACACAGCCTACCCTTCCTAAAGCTCATTAAACAAGTTGGCACAACAGCCAGTAATGAATACCAGTTGCTAGAAACCACAGGAGGGGAGGGAGCTCTTGTGCTTGAATCCTGCTTGCGAGTTCCCCACAAGGATCTGGTTGGCCACTGAGAGAACAGGTTGCTGGACTAGGTGGGCCATTGGCCTGATCCAGCTGGCTCTTCTTATGTTTTTATCAAGAAAAGGCATGTTCATGTGAAGTCGAGCTGAGATGGGTAGAAACTCGATTGGGATCTATACTTGTTGATTTTGGGGGCGATTGGATGGCCAAAGATTTCCGGCTTGCAATTGTTGAACAATGGCAAACAACAAGCCTCACTTTTGCAAGTATATTTAAGCTGCCGAAATGAGCGAACCAGGAATGGGCTTTTAGGTGAAAGGACTGTGTGCTCAGTTCAGCTCCAGAACTGAAAAACTAAATTCCTAAAGTGTGCTTTGAGGCACCCCGTTCTCTAATTTTAACTGCGTCTTTTGCACTTGGCTCCAGTTTGTGGGGTTCTAGTGAAAAAGCAAATTAGATCTGAGAGAGCCTGAATTCTACAGACCCCTGAAGCAGGGGGCTCGAAAAAGATGTCCATATACTGGACCCAAGCTGGATACAGAGACACAAAAACGGCCATTCCCCCCTACCTTTATATTTCATTTTTTTGGGTCAGGCTCCATTGGCTTTTTAGAAATGTCCTGTCTTTCCATCTGAGATATGCAGGTATTATTTCTTCCAGTTTTTTGCCTCCGAATGAGGGCAGATGGATTCACAGTTTTGCCGCTCTCCATCATTACAACCAGCTTTATTGTTCAGCTATGTCTCACTCTGGCCCTGTAGTTCTTATGTTTTACGGTTAAGGAGAGGCAAGTTGAGCAGAGCTGCCTGACTGTCGTAGAGCAGGAGATGCCAGGCAGTGACAGAGGACAGTGTAATTTTTAATGTACCACAGAAGGCCACAGTCGCTGTGGAGAGGAATAAAGTGTCTGGGAATAGTGAAGGAAGGGGAAAGGGGTGTAAAGGTGGAGACTTTAAAAACAGGAAGAAAAGTGGGAGGCAAAGTTGACCAGAGACATGAGCTAACCAGAGACATGAGCAACCATGGAAAGAATAAGAAATGCAGAGGTGGGAAGGGAAGAGTCAAAGACAGCTCATGGTTTGGCTTGGCACATGAAAGAGGCACACCTCTGTGTCCCCCGCCCCCATGTATGCGGCTTGGAGAAAAAAAATCTCACCAATTGCAGACTCTAGTAAACAAGCCCACGCTTGCAGTTTCTCAATGAGCAGGCTGGTACAGCACAGAGGCGGCGTGATGGGGGCCAGTCAACAGAGAAAGGGCTCTGGCAGCCCAGCCCAAGATCTGTGGGTGGAGGGTACAGAGAACCCAAAGATCAACCACCTTCTTCTCGAGGGTTGTGAGAAACAGGTTTCCTCTTGGGCCCCTCTGCAAGATGAGCACCTGCACTACAGCTCACCACTTTGGCCTAGGCCCCTGCAGTTCAGATAAATATATCGGTGCGCACAAGTAAGAGACCCCATCCTGGTCTGAGTCAATACACCTCTGTGGGAAGTCCAAGCCCAGCTTCACCTTTTGCTTCTCTCTTTCTGTTGGCGGCTCTCTCGCTCGCCAGGTCTCTGAACAGTAGCCCATGCAAAGAGAAAGATGTACAAAAAATGCTTGCAAAACAGCAGCGTGGAAAGTCTGATGCCACAGGTGGTTTGAGCCTCATGATCCATCCAGGCCCCTCGTTTCCTCTGGCAGATCCATTTTCCTGCTGCCTCCTCTTTGGGCAGAAATAATAGTTGTGTTCGTTCGCCACAGCATGGTCAACACCGAGGTAGATGGTGGGCTGCTTGCCCCACTGTTATTGAAGTGCCTGGATATAGGCCCATCCAGCTTCTCGTGTTTTAATAAGGGACCAGTGCTAATTTGGCAAAC